>NC_088700.1:17025000-18275000 GCF_028017835.1 Emys orbicularis | reverse complement strand
ATAATTTGAGAAACATCTTGAAATATAATTAACCCTAATGGCTCCCGATCCTCAACACTGGACCGGAGAGAGAGTGTATATTGTGAGAGAAGATACAAAGGAAGATTTGATACTGGTATGAGGATCCCCAGGGCTTCTAGGGTCCTTTCTGCTTTAGAACTGTGCATGCCTTCGGAGACTTTGTTATAATTTCTCAAATAGCCTCCATGCGGAGCCTAAGCATTTCAATCTCCTTATTTGTGACTTCAGGGCCTTTTAGGCTAGTAGTTTCCTCATTTTTTTGCCAATTGCTTTTCTAAAGTAACAGGAGTTGGCACTGGCGATCTCTAGGGGGGAAAGGCTACAGAAGAGCAGGAGACTTGATGCTCAGGAACCACTAGGCTCTGGCAGCCCCGTCACTCCAGGTGGATGCACAAAATGACAGATGCACGAGCTGCAGCCCACTCCAACTTACCTGCATAAAAGCAGCTGGAGTCTTTTCCCTCTCCCTGCTTGCACAACAGACCCACTAGATTTAAGGCTCCTCTGGATCCATGGAAGGGGCTGGCAGGATTTGCCCCTCTGCTAAATCTCTGGTCCCTTTGAAATCCATTGGAATTTTGGCACGTAGAATCATAGAATCTCAGGGTTGGAAGGGACCTCAGGAAGTCATCTAGTCCAACCCCCTGCTCAAAGCAGGACCAACACCAACTAAATCATCCCAGCCAGGGCTTTGTATCAAGGGGGCCGGGCTTTGGCTCTGAGATCAGCTCCCAAAGGTAATTTTTGCTCAAGAGTACCAGAGTTTATGCACTGTAGCTAATCAGAAAGCAAGCAGCCAGAGCGATTCAGTGTCATTTTTATTACCCCCATCTGTGGTTTGCCACAGGCCGTTTTTAATAACCTGCGTTCAGTATCCTTTCTAAACACCAGGCCACTGTTCTATTGCCATGCCTGGATCCTTAGCTGGGGGAGAAGAGAAGGAAGATGCAGTTACTCGTTCTGATGCAATGCCCATGCAACTGCATCCTGAGCATTACCTACCTGTGTTTGTAGAGGGGAGATGATACGGTGTGCTAATGACAACAGAGAGACAGCCTGCAGTGGCCAATGTGGATAAGCAGCTATGAAGTCAAAGCTGTTCCTGTGTTTCAATGAACACATTGCCTAATAATGGTCAGAGTAAACCAAACTAGAGAAATTCCAGGCTAGATGAGAATCACCGGGGGAGTATGTGCAGTAAGTGGAGCTAATCTTTTTTTTATTTTAGTCACCATTCGCTAGTATAAACAAGTGTGCTACGATCCTGGACTAGAGCTGTCTCATGCCTCCCTGGAACCACTTGCGATTGCTTGTTTCTGGTGTGTCCCAATTCTATGGCAACATCCTGACTACAGACAGTGTAAAATGAACCTTCTCCCTTCCCACCCCACCCCTTTGCTTGGGGGAAGCTGTAATCCCGGTGTTGCGTGTTACACAATGGAGAGCAAACTATGGCGTGACTCCCTCTGATTTTATGGCTGATCCTGTCTCATTTCTCTGGGAGAAGCTGGGTTGGATGCAGCAGGTAGGGAAATGGTACAGCGTGTGTCCTTTGGGTCAGCTGATTGTGTAGCCTCATGTTTTGAATCAGCTGTGAGTAGTCCACAACTAGGATCTGATCTAGGCCAGGTCTATGCCAGTCAGGGGAATGAAGAGGTGGGATCCCTGACTGATATCGCTGTGCTGGCAAAACCCCCTAGAATAGACACAGTTATATGGGTAAAACTGCTGTTACCAGGATAGTTTCTTTCACTTGGGGTGTGTGGAAGGGGGTGAGGGAGGGAACTGAAATAAGCTATGCCAACAAAAGCACAGTTTGGCTGGTATGTGCTTTGTCCCCATAAGGAGTGCCTTACTGGTGCAGTATACTGGTATTCTATACCCCCAATTAAGGGCTCCTAATATAGACCTGGCCTTAGACCCACTACCAACCCTACTAAAGTGATTGGGAGGCTTTTCACCCACTACAATGGATCAGACCCCTAATGCAAAACTAACACATCTTTTCTTGGTCTCTCTCTGCAGCAGTTTATTTGTAAGGGAAGCCAGGAAAATGTCCTAATTTAATGGTCGATTCTTGTAAACATCCAATAAATTCCCAGGGCTGGATATGTATCTCCCTTTCCTCTTATCTACATTTGTCTGTTTATTTGCATGGTCAATTTCTTAGTACTGTATATTACTCCCCAACCTTGAGCAACTGGTGTGAAATCTCCAATCTCTATATATTTCACAGAGAGACATGTTTGCCACAGCTTTGCTTAATTCCTGCCTTCTGTAGCTGGGAAGGGGATATGCATGGCAGCCTTGGATGTCTTTTAAGAAAAGAGCACAGCTACTGCCATCAGTGTTTGTTCACTGGGCTTGTTTTACGGGGATGAGTGCACAGTTTGGTACCACTCAACAACAGCGCTCTGTTTGTGTGTGTGTGTGGTTTGGGGATGACTGATAGGGGCAGAGCCTTCAGTGAGAACAATGAATCAGAACCTTGATCAAAGCAGTTATCTCTTATGAGTCAAATATTCTGGTAAAGGAAATGTCACCCTGCTGGAAATGAGTGCAGTCAGCGAAGACAAGTTGCACGGTGCTCAATGTCAGCGGCCATCTTCTGAAGGCTTTCACTGCAGACTCCCAGGGTGCCATCCCATTGTTAAAGCTCTGCTTTGGCTAATAAACCCACAGCAGTTTAGATGATGCAACCCTGGGGTGGGGTGGGAAGGGAGAAGGTTCATTTTACACTGTTTGCAGCTGAGAATACAAGGTGATCCTCATCTTCTTGTTTAAGGGAAAGTGTCCCCTTTGGACCATGTTGATGATCAGCTTCCTGGACCTCCACTAAACCTGTGGGGCTTAACCCCAGCTCTGAACTCCCCCAGACTTTGAGGTATTTGAAATCCGGAGGCTCTACAGTTGTAACAGATGGGGAAACACTGTGTAGGCACTCTACAGGGTTAAAACCACCAGATACAACATGCCGAGGGGAAAACTCTCACGCACATGAGCTATTTTGCAAGTTGGTGCCTGCAACACAGTGTAATGAAAGCGAGAGGCAGGGTGGGGGCGAATATGCTGCTGTGACTTCCGTGGGTTGCACCAGTGTATTCATTTGGATCAAGGCAAATGAGGATGATTTATTTCTGCAGCAGCCACACTGTACAATAACAAACAAGAAAGAGGTCCCCATCCCAAGGTTCAACAGTGTTAAGGCACAAAGGGTAGGTACCGCGATGGACATGCTCATACACAAGACAGGATGAGAGAAGGAAGTGAATGGGGTGGACTCATTGGATACAGAAGACAACACGAAATAGGTGAGCTTTTAGAAGTCTCTTGAAGGACAAGGGGAATGGATCTGGTTGAACATTAATCTGGAGCTTAGCTAAGAACATGAGTTTCAGAGTAGCAGCCGTGTTAATCTGTATCCGCAAAAAGAACAGGAGTACTTGTGGCACCTTAGAGACTAACAAATTTATTAGAGCATAAGCTTTCGTGGGCTACAACCCACTTCTTCGGATGCATATATGCAAGTGGGTTGTAGCCCACGAAAGCTTATGCTCTAATAAATTTGTTAGTCTCTAAGGTGCCACAAGTACTCCTGTTCTTTTTTTAAGAACATGAGGTGTCACAAAAGGAAGTACAGTAGCCCGGAGTGAGTGAAGGAGGCAAAGGGAGTAGTCACAATAGTAGATTGGCAGAGCATATGGGATGGGAGGGAGCATAGGAGGAGACAAAGGCAGAGTCCCAGAGAACTTTGGAGGTGAAGAGGAGAACCTAAGAAGAGAGGAAGGGAGGGTGGAGTTGGAAGAAGGACTGGGAGGGGGGACAGATCTCCACAGAGGGGCATTGCTTCCACACTAACGGAGAACCCCGGGGAATGAGATGCACGCTGGATAAAAAGGTAATGGTGAAGCTATGGAATTTGCACCCTCTTCCTGGGTAGGAGGGGCTGGCTTCCAGCCGCAGCTCTGCTGCTGTCGGTGAACTGCCAGCACTCATTGCCTGCTCTGAGCCAGCTTTTCCCTCTGAAGTTTTCTCCAATGGGAAACTCTTTTCATGTGACTGAAATGTCTGTCACATCTAACCCTGCGGATCCCGAGTCAGCTGTCGCTTTATATGCTACCAGCATTGATGGCGCATTTAGTGGGTGTATGTCTCTTAACTCTGTGCTGTGGTTTGGTTATATCTCTTGTTTTCTTTTTTTCATTGTCCTCCCAGTTTGCCACCAAAGGGCAGGAATTGAGGGCGAGACCAGGAGGGATAGTGACATTCACCACCTGTCTTTTGACCTGGGGAGAAGAGTTTATTTCACCCTTGATCAAGGAAAATAGGATGGAGAGTGGGGTTTTTTTGGGTTTTTTTTGAGGACAAGAATGTTCCTTATTTGGGCTGGCGTCAGGGTGATGTGATCTGGTGGAGAAGGGCTTGGTGTGTGTGTGTGTGTGTGTGTGTGTGTGTGAGAGAGAGAGAGAGAGTAAATAGCTGCTGTCACAATGGAGATATTTCATGGTATTCCCTGCCGCAGCAGATCACTCATTTTCTTGAGATTGCACAAATACTCACCCCCCTAAGCGCTCAGTCTGAAAAATGCCACCGCTGCATGGGTCAAATTCACACACACCTCTTCTGTTGTGCCAAAGTATCAGAGCTTTACTCCTTTAACTGTGAGTTTCCTGTCCTTTGTGAGTTCCTGCTGCAATCATAACGATCTTTTAATGTAGTTTCTGTTGCATCAGTTTCCTGTTTGACTGCACTTTAGCTGATGACTATCATGGATTTATGTGACTGGATTAAACCTCAGTGACACCAAGGGATGCAAACAGAGTAATCTCATATCTGATTGTGGAACAGCATTGATAGGCTTTGTGAGGGAGCCCTGCAGCTGCAACACAGGCTCATGGGAACACAAGTAAGACAGGAGAAAAGGGTCGAGAAGTGAAGAGTAATTGTGGAGCATCATCCGTGTGCTAATAGAGATGCAGATGAGCCCCATGCACATAGGGCAGTTACTGATGCAGGACAAGCCTCGGAACATTCAGATGCTCATTTTGGATAAGCCCCCCCCCCCGTCTGGCTGCTGATCTGAATGATACAAACCTCCTGCATCAGCAACATTTAACTCAAAATCTCACAAGCACCATGTCACGGTCCAGGGCAACTGCCCCTGTATCCAGCAAGAGTGCCTACTTTTCGGCTTCTGACTCCCAGCCATCAGCTCTCTCGGGCGGAGACCTGACCATGCTTCCTTCTGACTGGGCTGAACAGTTTCCCACCTACACTGTGAGTTCCCCAGCAAGTCAGACTGCCTAAGCAGGCCTGCTTTGCTTTCTCCTCAGAGGCTATAAACAGCATAATTGCCCATAATTATAAGGTACCACACAGCTTTTCTAAGCAAGCCCATTTATTCTTAAGGTGAAAGCATTACAGAGAAAACATATTAAAACACTAAAGGAACCTACACACATGCTAATAATCTTACCGGAGACCACCCTACCCTACCCCAGCAAGGCCTCTGGGGGTGGGGCAGTCCTTCAAACCCACCAAGGGGTTTTGCTGTAGTTACAAGTTCCTAACAGCATTAGCTCAGAACAAGCACCCCTATGAATCTGAGAGTCCCTCCTTTATGCTGTTGGGACCTTTGACCTTGGGACACTGGGAACAGATAAACAGCGGGTTGCTCTTCAGGGTGTAGCTTCAAGAGGTTGTGTCTGGAGATGGGGATTTGCATCCCCCCCCCCGTATTTCCGCTCAACTAAAAATTCATTCATGTCTGGTACATTGTTTAAATGAATCCTTTGACGCTCATAATACGTCCCAGGGTTTACATTGATCATGTGTCTCTCTTAGAGACATCTACCTCCCACAATAATACATAAACATTTGCATTTTTAATCCAACATACAGTAGAAGCTCAGAGTTACAAACACCTTGGGAATGGAGGTTGTTTGTAACTCGGAAATGTTCGCAACTCTGAACAAAACGTCATGTTCTTTCAAAAGTTTACAACTGAACATTGACTTAATACAGCTTTGAAACTTTACTATGCAGAAGAAAAATGCTGCTTTCCCTTTATTTTTTAGTAGTTTACACTTAACAGAGCACTGTACTGTATTTGCTCTTTTTTTTTTTTTTGGTCTCTGCTGCTGCCGATTGCGTACTTCTGGTTCCAGATGAGGTGTGTGGTTGACTGGTCCGTTCGTAATTCTGGTGTTCGTAACTCCGAGGTGCTACCATACTCCTAAAATCCTTACATTGAATCCAATAAGCTTTGTCCAGGATATTGTTATATCTGACACACACTGTCTCTCTCACAGGGCTGTGTGACTTCTGTTTCTGGAACTGAGAACTGAAATGCACAGGCGAGGGTGAAAATGAGAAAAAAAAGTTACCCAGGCATTTCTGACCCAGCGCAAAGGTTCCCTGCGGGTGCTGGGTGGAAGCCCTAGTCTGTCTGTCTCTTTCTCTTCGCATTTGTAATGTTCCCATCACTGTATCATCATTTCTTATCTGAATTGGTTTTCTCTTTCTCACGCAGTAGTCCATTATGATGCACCTGCTCAGTGTCCAATATTTACAGTTCAGTGACTTGGCTGCTTCAAAGCATCAGTAATGTATATTCTCACTGGCCCCCGATCCTTCTCCCATGGAAGAAAATGGCCAAGCTCCCCACTGGCTTCAACAGGCTCAGGAGAGGCCTATTTGTGGATTAATTGCCTACAAAATGTGCATGATCGTGTTTAATTAAAGGACAGCTTTTCCCATGAACAAAGAGGGCTGTTGCCTCATAGACGGGAGGTGTGGACGCCTGGCACCCATGCCTGAAGCAGCATACATATACATGGGGATGACATGGGTATGCTTTATTCATGAGGACTCTGGAGCTGACCCAAGAGTACTCCATTAATCATTTGGGCATAGTCCATCAGGAGCAGAGTCCACAGTGCTCCTAAGAGTTTGTAGGCAGCTGTGCTGCAAGGGCTTTTTGTGCAAGGTGATGTCATGTCTCTTCCTCCTTGCAGGCAAGATTGTGACTCCCTTGCTCAAGTCAAGTCATATATTACATCACAAGCAAATTAATGGGACTTTTCTTCAGTGTGAATAAGAGTATCACCGTCTAGTCCACAGCAAGGAGAACAGTCTTTTTATGTGTTCACTTAGATTTAACTGGGTGTTTCTATGCAGTAAAAGAGGAAAGGGGAAGAATTGTGAATATAGAGTGTTGGATTTATGACTGCAGGAGATAGCGATCCGCATGAAGCCCGTTTCTTCACCATGGCCTGTGAAAGCCAAGCAGACGGAGCTGAGAAACAAAGTCCCATCTCCTACTGTGGGACCCATGCAGATGACAGCTCCCTTCACTGGGTGAAAGGTAAGCAAATAGCTCAAACTATTGATTGCAACAATGACCTTCTGAATCAGGTGGCATTGAACTAAGAGAAGCTACATTTTTTTTTAGGGCTGCTCATTTTCAATTGAAGAAATATAACCATTATAATACACCTCTACCCCGATATAATGCTGTCCTCGGGAGCCAAAAAATCTTACCGCGTTATAGGTGAAACCGCGTTATATCGAACTTGCTTTGATCTGCCGGAGTGCGCAGCCTCGCCCCCCCGGAGCACTGCTTTACCGCGCTATATCTGAATTCGTGTTATATCGGGTCGCGTTATATCGGGGTAGAGGTGTAATTAAGCAAAAATAAAGAACACACCCCATGGCCAAGAATTACAAAAAAGTGGCTAGTAATTTTGGGTACCCCAAGTTTGGGGAGCCCAATGTGGTACACCTTAAAGAGGCCTGCTTCTCAGGAGTGCCCTGCTGAAAATTAGACCCCTTTAAGGCATCTCAATTGGGGCACCCAAAGTCATAAATCGCTTGTGAAGATCTTAGCCTGGATTTGTAAAGTGACTGACAAAGCCTTGCTCTGTTTATGTTGCTTAACACAACACTCCTTTAGAAATGGACTAAAGTTCAGTGTCCATCTGATACAATAATAGCAATTCGCTCCGGTAGCACATGTTTCATGCATAGCTCGCCAGGTGGTTGCCCTGTGCAGATTCAGCTGCAGGATCAGGGCCCAAGGTTTCAAAGTGACTTTAAAAGACATCAGTGGGAGCTGCAGGCGCTCAGCTCATCTGGAAACGAAGCCATGTAAACGTTTTAAAAAGGGTCCATTCAGTTTGAGCGTCTCTGTTTCTGGTTTGCCCAGTTTAAGACATCTAGTAGCTAGTGCCTGATTTGCAGAGGTGCTGAGCACTCACAGCTCCCTTTGGCTTCAACTGAAGTTGCGGGATGCCCAGCACCTTTGAAAATCACTGGGGCTAAAACTGGGCACCCAAAATTATTAGCCTTTGTCCTGAGTAACTTGCCTAAGGTCACAGAGTGGGTTAGCGGCAGGGCTCGGAATAGAACCCAGGTTTGCCGACTCCTGCTCCTGCGCTACTAGACCAGCCTGCTCACTTTCTGATGATGTAGTTCATCTCAGCAAACACGTAGAGCATTGTTTCATTCGCGTACCCCACAGGTCTTGAAATATGCCTATTCCATGGATTTTAATCTGGATGGGCCACACCTTTGTGTGAGAAGGAATTTAGCTTCCTTGTTGTTACCCAACACAGGGGAATCCGCGGGTGGGGTAGAGCTGGTGCAGAGGGTGGGGCGAGGTGTGTCATGGGTAGGAGGGGGTGGGGTAGACTCTACAGTGCTCTGCCTTATCCTCCACCAAGACAGCAGTGCCTTAAGCCCAGTTTCTCAAAGGTATTTAGGCACCTAGATACCATTGAAATCAATGGGAGTTAGGCTCCTAAATACTTTCAAGGAGCTGGGCCTTAAAGCCATTTGTCACAGATCTTCACAGCTGTTTTGAGTGGGTGGAATCCATTGTCTTGTCACCCACTGGACTGGCACATGATCCCTTCCCAGGTCAGATCACTTCCTCTTTGGGCACACGTAGGATTTGGTCTCCTTACCTTTCAGCCCTTGGTCCCTCCAATATAGCCAGAAGGCTGCGCAGCTCTTCGGGTTGTGATTTTCTTAGAAACGATTGAGGAAGAATTCAGAGTCCGCCACATGCTGAGAGCTTCTCAGTGCAATCTGCCACTTCCTCAATTTGCAAGCCCACTTCAGCACTCATGAGGAAAACACACCACAGAGCAGTCCCTTATGATCACACCCAGCCTTCTCCTCCGATTCTTTTTGCAGAGTTTCACAATGGCCAGGTGCTTATGGTTCTCACTGCTAGCAATACCTGCTCTTCCACCTTCTTTGATATGGAGCTTTGTGCAGAGAAACTGAAGACCTTTGGAATTCAGGTTAGCTCCTCACCGGGAACCTGGCTACTTGATGGCTTACCGGGGTGATGGGTATTTTTATGCCTGTGTCACTTGCACCTGTTACAAGAAATCAGGGTCTACTTCATATCTGTCACTCAGAAGTATAGACGGCCTATAGGAAGAGGGCTATCACTTACACCTGGGCAATCCTACTGACTTCAGTCATCTTTCGTGTGCATCACAAGTCGATATCTAAATTATTCGGCCATCTAAGTGCTGCATCATGGAGGGTAGCAAGGTGTTGCACTCCTCTACCCCATTTGACTGTCTGCATCGCTGCCCTGCAGTCACATTGGCTTAGCCCAATCATCACAACTTATTGCCTTCAGAGAGGTTGGGTGTGTATAAATTTCAGCTGCGTCTGAGAAAGTGATATTACAAAGTACAATGATAGTGCTTTGAGATCCTCTGGTGATAAGTGCTCTGTATAACTCAGGGCTTGTATACATGCGGAGTTGAGTCAGTGTGATTTTAAACCGGTGCATGTAAACAAGTCCTGCAGCTCGTAACAATCAATTTGCAGACACCTAGAAGATAATAAGGTGATACGTACCAGTCAGCACAGATTTGTAAAGAACAAATCATGTCAAACCATAGCTTTCTTTGACAGGGTAACAAGTCTTGAGGATGGTGGGGAAGTGGTGGTAAGGTTTTTGTTACTGTCTTGCATGATCTTCTCATAAACAAATTAGGGAAATGCAACCTAGATGGAGCTACTATAAGGTGGGTGCATAACTGGTTGGAAAATCGTTCCCAGAGAGTAGTTATCAGTGGTTCACAGTCAAACTGGAAGGGCATAACGAGTGGGGTCCCACAGGGATCAGTTGTGGGTCTGGTTCTGTTCAATATCTTCAATATCTGTTCAATATTTAGACAATGGCATAGAGAGTACACTTATAAAGTTTGTGGATGATACCAAGCTGGGAGGGGTTGCAAGTGCTCTGGAGTGCAGGATTAAAATTCAAAATGATCTGGACAAACTGGAGAAATGGTCTGAAGTCAATAGGATGAAATTCCATCAGGACAAATGAAAAGTACTTCACTTAGGAAGGAACAATCAGTTGCACACATACAAAATGGGAAATGACTGCCTAGGAAGGAGTACTGCGGAAAGGGATCTGGGGTTCATAGTGGATCACAAGCTAAATATGAGTTAACAGTGTAACACTGTTGCAAAAAAAAGCAAACATAATTCTGGGATGTATTAATAGGAGTGTTGTAAGCAAGACACAAGAAGTAATTATTCCGCTTTACTCCACTCTGAGTAGGCCTCAGTGGAGTATTGTGCCCAGTTCTGGGTGCCACTTTTCAGGAAAGATGTGGACAAATTGGAGAAAGTCCAGAAAAGAGCAACAAAAATGATTAAAGGCCTAGAAAACATGACTTATGAGGAAAGATTGAAAAAATTGGGTTTGTTTAGTCTGCAAAAGAGAAGACAGAGAGAGAGAGGGGGCATAATAACAGTTTTCAAGTACATAAAAGGTTGTTACAAGGAGGAGGGAGAAAAAATGTTCTCCTTAACCTCTGAGGCTAGGACAAGACACAATAGGCTTAAACTGCAGCAAGGGAGGTTTAGACTGGACATTAGGAAAAACTTCCTAACTATCAGGATAGTTAAACACTGGAATAAATTGCCTAGGAAAGTTGTGGAATCTCCATCATTGGAGATTTTTAAGAGTAGGTTAGACAAACACCTGTCAGGGATGGTCTAGATAATACTTAGTCCAGCCATGAGTGCAGGGGACTGGACTAGATGACCTCTCGAGGTCCCTTCCAGTCCTACGATTCTATGATTCTCCAGTCTGTTTCACTAAAAGACCTGATCTTAGCACTAAAAGATCCAATCTTGCTCCCACTGAAGTCAATGGTCAAACTCCCAGTGGCTCAAATGGGAGCAAGTATGGGCCCGTTGTTAGTGGAGAGAGAGACTTGAGTAACATGCTTGCCAAGGGTCAGTGAGCAATTAGACAAACCATTCATTGTGCTGAAGACAGAAAGGGATGGAGCAGAGCTGGAGGTGTCTGTGATGGACACAGCATGGCAAACTCTCACCTTTAAATATGATCTTGGTCTGACATGAGCTCCCATGATGGATCCTTTTGCAGTTTCATATCAATACAGTGATTCTGCCTCAGAAAGAGTTTCACCGCTTTCAGGGCAAGCTGGGCTGACTGCATGATCAGGGCAATGACACACACACACACACATACACACACTCTTTAGTTAAATGGTGCAAACCCTTGTGTGGACTCTCTTATTTCAGTTTACGAGGGGCTTATTTCAGTTTTGCTTAAACCTGTTCCTGACTGACTTCAGCTAAACCGAAATAAGTTTGATTTAAACCAATATAAGAATGTTCAGACAGCCTTTTGCACTGGTTTAACTAAATCGGTTTAAGATCCCATCAGTAAAATTTCTGCAACTGCTGCAACTCTGCAGGTAGGTGTATCCTTAGTTATACAGAAAGCATGAGGATCTCAAAGCACTTTACAAAGGTTGGTGGTATCATTTACAAATGGGGAAATTGAGGCACAAATAGGCTTTTTTTAGGCCAGATTTTTCTCTGTTATACCAATATAAATGAGATCAGAATTTGGGCCAATGTTCCTTGTTTGGAGGCAGAGTCTGGGACACAGGCCAATCCCATTGAATCTCCAATCTCATAATCTAATCATGTGAAATGCTGGCCTGGCTCTTGGCTATTGCCATTCAACTCTCCTTCTGATTGTTCTTAGAGAGCTGCATGAAAAAGTGAGTGGGATTTGTTTGTTTTTTGATTTCTGAACAGATGACAATGGATCAGTGGAGGAATTTAATTCAAAATGCCATTCTGGAACCTGAAGTAAGAAGATACATGTTCTACAACTCCAGAGCTTTTGGGATAGCCATTGCTGTGGTAAGGATCACGGCCTCTCATTGAGGTTAATTGGTATGTGCCGTTACTGATGTACAATGAAAATTGCCTTGGGGATTTTCACAGGAGCCTAAGGGAGTTAGGTGCCATTTCAATGGGAGTTTGGAGAAGGGATTGAATTTTCAAAGGCACAAATGGGAATTAAGTGTCCTACCCCTATTGACTTTCAGTGGGAGTTGAGCACCTAACTCCCTGAGGCCCCATTGAAAATCCCATCTTGCAGGGATTGCTGTATAACGAGGCAGGTATGCACACTGCCAACTTTTCAGGAGTCCCACCACAGGCTGCCAGTTAGCAAAGCTTTCGCTGTGGTGGCTTTAATGGGGATGGAACTCATTTACTGGAAGCATCTGCCTCAGCCCATCCTTCTCAGCTCTCAGACATCATCTGAAAACACTCTGGACCTCATTCTCATTTACCCTGAGGTCTTCTCACTTCTCTGGCAGGGCCGAGGAGTCTTAAAATGGGACTCAATTATATTTTCACCATCTTTCAGGTCCCTTTTCATGAACACATGAATAGTCAGAGGTATTTTTTAATGTCAGCCATTGTATTTTCGCTAATGCTGCAGTGTTTAGATTTTTAATATTTTTCTGTTTGGTATTATTGATCTAACCTGTCTAATTTATCTATCTATCTATCTATCCCATATAACATTGTACCACGCTGTATCATACCTACCTTTCAGTCCATCTCTAATCTATACGTCCCATCAGGCAACGTCCTGTCTTAAAATACCACTCCAAGGTATCCCCAAATGAATACGACTCATTGCCTTCATTAGTTCCTAGAGTGGTCCCTTCAGGCAGGTGCCACTGTACATCATTTTTGCATTATTGTATTTTAACTGTCTTGGCTGTACCCATCGTGGTGTGGGAACTTTATAAACACAGTGACTATAAGTATTATTATCAATACACCCGGGGGAATCTGTTTCTTACTAAAAATGTAGGAACTTGGTTGAAATTCTAAGTATGAAACACCATCAAGAATTCATCTGCTGTCTTTGATGATCAGGAGCTCATTCAATCCCAACTCTCATTCTAGACCTCTCTCTCCCCCATGATTCTTATTAGAAGAACCTTTTGTCCATTACCTCTCAGAAAATCCCTGGTAGTTTATCTAATTTATGAGAAGGGAACTTTCTTGTTCTCTTGACCTTTCTTCTGCTTTCGCTATTTTTGTGAGTATTGTTTTCTGAGTCTCTCTGGGTCTTTTCAGATTTTCTACATCTCAATCTGGGCAAATATTTACTCCACCATGCAGCTGTATTCCTTTGGGTGCCACTGGGAAGTCAGCATTCTGGTGACGTTGGCTGCCATAGCACTCACTATAGTTGTTATATTGATTATTGACCAACATCAAAGGAAGGTAAGGAGAAATTTTTCACGTGTTCAATTATGTATTTCTTTCCAAGCAAACAGGGAACAAGGTAATTGTCTAGAAGTATTTGAAGAGCATAATTGCCAAGAAGGGACAGAATATTTTAAAATGGGCACAGTATAATTAGAATAACCAATGGGGTGCAAAAATAAAGTTAGGCTGCATATCAGAAAAATAAAAGTCCTAGGGCTTGATCCATAGCCCACTGAAGTCAATGAGAGTCTTTACATTGACTATGATGGACTTTGGATCAAGCGCCGAATGATGAGAGCTATAGACTTAATCTTCCAAAGAAAGTGGAAGCTCCATTGTCTGAGATATTGAAACCTAGACTGGAAGATATACAGGACTATCTGAGATAATCCTGAACTGACTGGTGCGAGAAGGAACGGGTACAATGATCTTACAAGTCATTTCCCTCTCCAACTTCTGGGATTATATCACATTTTGTGGTGAGAACTCTGGTTGAATAGACCTGGTATGTAAACTTCCTTCAATGGCAGCAGAGTTAGGCCAGAGTTGAGCGCCTCTGAAAAGACTACCTGAAATGGATAGTTTCTCTCTTTGCTTTGTTTTCAGGGACTTAGGACTTTGGGACCATCAGAGTCACTGACTCTTTAAAATTCCTGGTTACAGGCTGGCCTGGAAAGTCACCGTGGGACATGCTAACATCTTCTCTGTTATTTAACAGATACACGTGAATACTGATGTGAGGCTGGCAGCTGCCAATGAAGTCTTCATGAAGCACAACTTACTTCTGGGGGTTGCAGATGCCATGGACAGACACCAGAACATTCTACAGGTATCCTTTCTGGGTGAGACAATTTCCCCTCATTGCTGGTGCCTGCAGATATGGAGGTATTTATCATCAGTCTTCTCATCAAAGAGGCTCTCCAGAGTTTTTTTTTCATATCTGGGGCCTGACCCACTGAAGACAATGACTCCAACTGAGTTCAATGGGCTTCTTTATTATTTGTTGAGTGCCAGTAGTGGGCTCAGGGCTGTACAAAGATAAAGGAACATGTGGTCCCTGCCCCTAGAGCTTACACTCTATGTTGTGAAGACAAACTCATTAAGGCACCTAATACACCATTTTCACAAGTGCCTCCTGACTCTGCATGCCCTACTTAGACACTTTAAAGGGGCCTGATTTTAAGAGGATGAGTGCTCAGTGCTTTCAGAAAATTGGGCCTCTTTAAGACGTCTCAAATTGCCCCCTGCCCTCAACATAGAGGGACACCAAATTAGTAGGTACTTCTAAAAATTTAGGCCCAAAGGACCAAACGAAAGTGAGTCTCAGACCCTACTTTTTAAAGAGAACTTTTGTGGATTATCGCACAAGAGCTTGGAAGACGTGCAGTTGAAGAAGGGGGTTGAAGAAGGGGACAAGAAAACAAAGACTGCCCCCCCCCCCCCAGCATAAGAGGCAGCATGGGAGAAGGCACAATGATTAGAAATGGAAAGGAAACCAAGAGCTGAGAGGGGAGTAGGAAGAAATTAGGAGAGATGCAAGCAGGAGGGAAGTTATGCAAAGTCTTGAAGGTGAGGGTGACACACTTGAGAACTTGAACTAGATGTTTGGACAAACCTGGCTACACCTCTAACTAATCAAGATGGCTAATGGAATAGGCTCTGGCTCTGTGCATGTGTGCTGGGCTTGTCAGAGAGCAGAACTAGGCCCAAGGATGTATATTTTTGTCCGTCTTACTCCAGTGTTTGACTATATCTTTTCTCAGCTTTCATATTGCTTTGGAATTCCCTTGATCATGCAAAGCAAGACTATAGATGTGTACCCCCCGCAATCCCCAAAATTGATGGAGCACCTCATTTTTCCCTCCTCAGGGACTCAGTGGCCACCACCCACAAGCATCAGTGGGTCCTAGTTTCTTAGTGACTGGGGCCTCAATCTAGTGGCTGGGAGCACAAAACCAGCAACTTCTGGGTTATTAGGTCACAAGTACAGAAAATCAAGGACTACGTAAAAATAAACCACAGTCTATTCCCTGGACCAGACAGAGGTCATTTAAAAGAAGGGGAGGGGAACAGGTGAAGGTCTCAGAGAAAATAAATAAATAAGGCCCCAGCCCTCCCAGAACAACCACTAAAACCCCCAGACAAGAAATACCCCCACCATAGTCTCCCCACAGACCTGACCAGGGCAGTGGGGCTGGAGCTCAGGTTGTAGGGCTGGTATCCCTGTCTATGCATCCAACCACTCTCCTGTCCAGCTGGATAGCATCCTGGGCAGTAATGAGACCTGGCCGACCCCTGGCTCCCAGTGCAGGGGGGCCTATGGGCACCACTGGTTTTTCAGCCCTCATGGATGTAGCTTTTTGGGGCCCAAACTCACCATTGTGGAGGGAAGGCTCTGGTTTGGCCTTCAGCCATCTGACCGGGTCAGTCAAAATGGCTGCCTCTCCTGCGACTGTGGAGAGCAACAACCAGCCTCCTTCCCCTCTAGCTCTCCCTCCCTGGTCACTTGACCCCTCAGAGTGAGCTTCACAGGGGTCAGCCCAGCGCTGGCTCTTTGGGGCCAGAAGTTGGTCACCCCGGCATGCCAGTCCAGTTCCTAGGTGTGTCCCTCCAGCACAAGCAGATAGGCCGTCCCAATCATTGCCTGTGGAAGCTGTGTCTTGTCTCCGAAGTCCCCAGACTGGCAGGCAGTGGGTACAGATAGATACGTTGCTAGCTCAAAAGATGGAGCATTAAGGAATTGTATTGGTGTCTGTCCTGTAAAATGCTCCTTCCTTAACATTCCCCACTATCATCAGCTTTGCTTTGTCCATTTCAACCTGGAGCAGTGTCGTCACTCCTTAGCAGGCTATATTACAGAACGGAAGAGAAACCACCAGGTAAACGATGCTTGGAGCAATCCGAGCTGACTGTGCTACATACAACCTCTAGGATTCGGAAGAAATGAGGGGTATAGTGCATGGGTCAGGTTCCCAAGTATACTCTGGTTGTCTTACCCCACTCTAGTTACACAAAACAGCCAGAAACATGGCTTCACCAGCGAGCTGAGCTGGGTTTGTGGCTGCTTTGCATCACTGGAACAGCACAAAGTGTGGTGGCGAATTGAGCTCTGTGTGTTGATCTGAAAGTGAATCTAATAAAAATAAAAAGGATCGCCTGTTTGAATTTCCTTGTGATCAGGCCCTGTGGTAAATTTCTTCATCTAGGGCCAGATTGTTAGAAATGCGAGTCACAAATCAATTGTATGCATACGTGTCCAGTTCACATGTGCAATTGGGTGCCCGCGTTTCTCAAAATCTGTCCCTTGATAATGAAACGTAAAAATGTAATGAAAGAAAATGAACAAGAATCAGGGCCAGATTTTGATCCCTCACTCACACTGAGTAGTACCTAACTTCCTGAGCCGTGCGACTGAAATCAATGGGACAGCTCAAGGAGTAAGAGACGATTCTGTTTGACTAAGGTTATATAATCTAATCCCTTCGAAAACTGCTCTAGCTCTTTTCCTCTAGGATGTGCATGAATATGTAAATTCCACACTGGAGTGTCATTGCTGGTTATGAGCCCAAGTCCCAGTGTGCGTTTCAAATCCCCACTCCTGTAATCCTCTGAAATCTGAAGAAGTCCCACTGGAGAAGTGACGGATGCAGCAATGGGCGGAATGTGACAAGCAAACTGAACAACCTAACAGGCGTCCCACGTTTCAGACAAAAGCATTATTTTTTATTATTTGCTTAGGGCTGGTCTGTGAATGTCTTGAGGGTGCGCAGTTAGTCACACAAGTAACACAGCTGAAATGACTGGGTTTACTTGTGTGAGATACTGCTGACCAATGTGAGTAGGAGGTTTACAACCTGATCTGTAATCCTGGGTGCTGTACAAGACATAGACCTAGTCCCTCCTGCAGGGAGGTTAAATTCTATGCTAGACGCACAGCACGTGTTAGATGCACCACCTGATGAAATGCAGCTCCTAGCTCAAAGCAGTGTGGGTGGCTCTAACCTATTTTTAGGCTGGGCAGAATTTGATGTTTATTTTTTAAAATAATTTTGACAGATAACATCGATGTTTATTTTTAAGCACTTTTTCGAGGTCTATTGATTTAAATGTTCACATTTGCAGAAAATTGTGGGGGCGGGTGCCAGACAATACAGTAGGCTGGAGTCAGACAGTAATTATTTAAGGACAGGAGGTGTTGAGATACAAAAAGTTAAAGCTTTGATGACTGTTAAAACATTAATTGTCAACATCGTATGTCAAAACATAGGAAGTAAATATCCTTACATCAGACAGTAATTCTCCAGCAGCATTTTTTGTACTTTGCCTATTAGTAAATTTCTATTAATATGGATGGAAATAGTTTTTCATTGGTTTGTGTGTGTGTGTGTGTGTGTGTGTGTGTGTATGTGCGTGCAGTGAAGTTGACGTTACTGACATTCAGCAATAAAAATCGAATCCTGCCAAACATACATCTTTTTCATGCCCTTCTTTCCTGGGTGGATAATTGTTGATAACTGTGCAGCACCAGACCTTATAAATTATCCTTGCCAGCTACTCAGAGAGGAAAGGCAGAAAGACAATGCTGCCCACCTTTGGAGATCCCAAGACCTCTCCTTGTGTTTTTCAGTCAGCCCTGAGGCACAATCTGGACCAGTTCTGTGTCACTATGGAAACAGTGATCCAGTCGGGTCAGGGAAGAGGAGAGGAGAGTTCGTCTGAAGAGTCGCCTCTTCTACCCAGTGACAAGAAAAGGACTCTGGCATGCAGTGAACTGCTCCATCTCATTCCAGAGGGAGCTCCAGAGGTAACTTGGAGGCTAAGCAGCAAATGTTTTCTCTCTGATTTAGCAAGAAAGCTTCAATGGGATGAGTTTGATTTACTGTACATTTTTATACGCAGAGCTATTGAGTGAATTTAGTGCTGGTGACAGCCCTGGAAACAGAAGCCCTCTAGCTATCTGTAGAACAGCTACAATATGAGCTGTGGCGAACCAGGCTTGCCACCACTCCATCCCTGCCAACTTGGCTCAGCCCTGACTCCCTGGCAAGATGAGGTTGTTCAGTCTCCATGGCCCACTTAGTCCTTGGCCCCTCAGCTGGGCCTGTCAGCTAATAACAAGGGTGGGGACTGTTCTGTGAGGTTGACACCAACACGCTGAATCATTTCACATAGGCCCCAACATGGCTCTTGGATGGTAATAATGTTCTCTCACTGTTGACCTGAGCTGTATTTGAAGCAGTGACCTAGCCATCACTGTATTCCATTACCGTTCCTTTGAGCCATCTAGTAACCTCACTTATATTGCCGTTAAGGACAGAGGGCCTGATCCACATTTGCAGTAAGGCAGTGTAAAGGTGTGTACACTTTAAAGTGAGTGTAACTTGGACCCCTTTACATAGCCAGAATGGTGTAAATGTAAACAAGAATCAGGCCCAGATAAACTTAAGCTTCTGAGTACAGCAGGATCCCCTTGCTTTACAGGGACTTTCCTCAGTATTTACGGGGACTTTCCTCAGTATTTCTATTCATCCCATTTTTCATACAAGAAATATAGCTACAAAAGGTCTTTGATGGCTTTTGCACTATCCGCTATTGTAGGAGCATCTGTTTTGGGGCTGGATCAGGAATAGTAAGGAGAAATGCATTAAGAGTTATCATTTAATATCTAATACATCATTGACTGGGGGACAAGATGTCTCCTTGGCAGGAGATATTGGCACCAATATCTAAAAGGTCTTTTTCATCTTTGACTTCTATGATTGCCCCAAGACTCTATCACTTCATCTATCTATGGATGCTGACCCTAGAACTCTGTCACCATGGGCACTGTGTAGGTATTGATGTGTGGAGTGCCTCTGATGTTGATCTCATTCTTGTTCCAGGTGATGGCCCAGCAGCTGTTGGTGATCTTCAGTGGCTATTACATTAGACTCTTGATTAGTGGTCAGCTCCCTCAGGTCATCATGTTACGGCATGTAGAACACATGAATATTCCCTGCCTTTGCCAATTCATAGAGACGAATGTGCTTGACACAGGACACTGTTGGTTCAAGGCCAGGTGACGTGAGGGGCCTGGAAAGAGTTGTTGCAATTAATACTGTTCAAATACAGTGGTCCATGGAAGAAGCCAGGGCATAGGGAAGTCCCGGAGAGAGATACAACTGCATCAGGGATTTGTTTTGACCAATGAGAGGACAGTAATGAGGTGGAGGACATGACTTTAGTTAAATATTCAAAATCCCATTCAGAGACAATAAAAGAGACAGATACCTAACTGCCCAACCGCCCTCTTGAACAGGAGCCAAATCTCATGTGAAGAAGTGAATTGTGCTGCTTATGACTTCCTTACTTCTCATCAGGTCTGTTGGCCATCCAATACAAATAGTTGCATTTAAGTGTGTTTGTAATGAGCTATCAACTCATGCTGTGAACAGTGCAAGTAAGGATCATGCCTGGATGATGCACAGCATGTAAAGTTCAGATTGTTGAATGTTTAATGCAAGGAACATGGCAAGATCATGGCTAGTTAAGTTTCCTCTTTTATACCCCACTCATGTTCCTTTCATCATGCACGTGTGATCCTTGTATTTTTCCCAGCATAGGGAAATGACCTGGCTATTATCTTTATTTTCTTGCACAGACATGCTCTATTTTCTTTGGCTCTGGAGATCAGAGCATAATATCTCTCATGCTTGCTCCACGCCGGCAGAAACTCACAAACTCTTAGCATCCCATTTGTTCGGGACTTTTGTTGGTATTTGTTATTTTCTAGGCACGGACACTGCACTCAGCACTGTACAAAACACAGAAGATGTCACTACCTCTGACCTGGAGAACTGCTAACCTAGGAGCATGATCAGAAATGTCCCCCACGCCTTTGACTATACCAGGAGTTAGGGGTGATGAACAACTTCCAGAAGGTGCTTTAAAAGACAGACAACATGAAACACACTACGAAATCTTAAGCAAAGTTCTTTATTGAGCATCTTTTCTACAGTTTTGGGACAGTATTTTTTTTTTTATGCTATCATTTGTAAATGACATGGAAAAGGAATTAGTTTTAAGCAGGAGACCAAAGTATCTGCTTGTTACCGGGTTAATTTAATAAATGGCAAGTGAACGAAGTGCTTAAATTATGCAAGTAATTGTGTCCTGGAGTAATAACCACGAATGGGCAATCAACATACAAGTCAGACATGGCTCGTGCTTTCCATATGAATCCATCTGACAACTGCAGACCCTATCATCTGGTTTCAGCAGGTAAACTTAAGGCTATAGTTCCATGGAGGAGTTGATCCAGTACAAATGGCAATAGGGATTTACATGACCTCACGACCATGACAGGCTGTATCCAGGGCCGGCTCCAGGGTTTTGGCCGCCCCAAGCAGCCAAAAAAACAAACAAAAAACCCCGCGATCGCCATCTGCGGCGGCAATTTGGCGGAAGGTCCTTCGCTCCGAGCGGGAGTGAGGGGCCGTCCGCCGAATTGCCACTGAATAGCTGGACCTGCCGCCCCTCTCCGGAGTGGCCGCCCCAAGCACCTGCTTGCCAAGCTGGTGCCTGGAGCCGGCCCTAGCTGTATCTGTAAGATTGTAGTAGCTGCCTTAGGCACACAGATGTCCTAGTGACGATCAGGGTATATGGGGCTAGACAGACAGTTGTAATGATGTGCTCCTGCCCTGTTATTTCTAATTGTAAAGTCCCCTGAATAGCTTATTTCTGTCAATGAAACACATTCATTTGTAATTTGCCTCTCCATGGAGGCACTTAAAGATCTCATTTAAACCAAGCTCCACCTATTACATAGGAACATGGGAACTGCTAGACCACATCAGACTAGCGTGATCCAGCTCAGTATCTCGTCACCGACAGGGGTCCCTACCAGACGTTTTTGATGAAGGGGCAAGAAAATTCATAGGGAACAATTAAAAAGTAACCTGCTCCCAGGAGAAATTCCGTCCTTACTCTCCTCGTTGGTGTATGCCCTGAAATGTGCGGTTTATGTCCCCTATAACTTTTTGTTAAATGAAGTGTGGAGGTTCGCGCTATCCATGTAAGTGTCCAATCCTTTTTTGGAAGCCTTTTTTTCTGCAGAGAAATCCTGGCTCCTCCGCAGTTTTTAACAATGACTTCAGCGAGCATCTCACCCCCGGCCTCAATAGTTTCTCGTGGCAGGAAGTTCCGCATTGTTCTGAGCAGGTCTTTGTCATGAAACTCTTGCAACAGACCAGCGTATGGTAACAAAATAGAAAATGTTACCTCTTGTTGTCTTGACAGGGCACTAAACTGGGAGTCAGGATATTTTGGGGCTAATACTGGGTGAGCAACTGACCTCAGGCAAGTCACTTCCTCTCTCTGTACCTGTCCTAGGGTGGCTGGCCCTTAAAGGAAGCAGGTTCAGACCAGAACTGGTGCTCCCAATTTGGCTGATTAAGAGCCTGGGGTGGCACCAGAGGGAGAATCAGAGAGGTAGGAGGTCCTTGAAGGGAGCTGTAAGAGGTTCCCGGGGCAGCGGGTGGTTAAAGAACAGCAGAGGGGTTTATGGCTGACCTCCCCAAGCTGGAGAAGGCTGAAGGCAGTAGAGCAGCATAGGGACTTTCCTGCCGACTTTGAAGCCAGTGAGTTGAAGCTGCAGGGCTGAAGCCAGGGGAGCAGTGGAAGGGCTTCCTTGCCGGCCTGTCTGAGATGAGGTTAACAGAACTGGGGAGTGATGCTGTTCCCCTGGTGAGGAGGATGTCCCAGCAGAGAGGCTAGTGGTGGGGGTGGGGTTCCTGTTGGGAAGAAAAGGGGCTGCACTCCCGCTGGAAGGCCGTCCTAGCAGAAGGACCGGAGAGGACAGGTGAAGAGCCCAGGTGTGGTGGATGATGCCGGAATGTGGCACATGCTATGCTGGTGAGCTAGATGTGATGGGATTTTAAAGACTATTTTCCTGGGATGGGGCATGAGGGAGTGATCAGTGGACTATGTTCTGGGACGTTTGTTAGGGATTATTTGCACTATGTTTTTGTAATAAAGTGCCCCCTCCTCCCCCGGAGAGGGATTATTGAGGCAAGAGAACCTGTCGTGGAGCCTTTTTGAGAGGGGAATTGGGATGTAGCCCTGGTGCTGGAGCTCCCGGGTCCCAGGGGGCACCCAAGGATGAGGGGGAATCATTCACAGTACTGCTGAATCCCTCCCCTCCCAACCCCCCCCGTCTGTCTTCTCTGTATAGGCTGTAAGCAACTCAGGAGCACAGGCTATCTCTTACTATGTGTGCAAACACATGGTAAGACACCATGGGGCCGTAATCTGGGCTGGGATCTCCACGGCAACCGTAACACAACTAATAAATAATTCACTGTGTACGCCAAAGGAATAAATGCTCGCCAATGGAACAACACCCAAAGGCCATAAATGTACAGCACGCCTGCTTTCATTCTGATTTTAGTCTTTATTGCTGGTTGAATTGTGGGTTTGTAGCACAGGAAGGATTCGGACTTGTTCATCTCCACACAAAGGAGTTTGTGAATCTGTCGTCATTGCTCACTGTGACAATACAGGGAGAACTTCCCAGAGGAAAGGAAATCGGATCACCGAGGGTCAGATCCATCCACGCATGCAAGGGTGCTATCTTCCCTCCATGGGCCAAATTCTGCTCTCTCTTACTTCAGTGTAGATCCAGATTAACTTCATTGAAATCAATGGAGTTTCTCTGCTTTATGACCGTTTTAGAGACAATTTTTAGCCCTGAAGGCCAGATTCTGTTCTCTGTTACACCACTGTAAATTCAGGGCTACTCTGGTACAGATCCTCAGCTGGTGCAAATCAGCATAGCTCCAATCAGTGGAGCAATACTAATTTATACCAGCTGAGGATCTGACTCTATTAACTTCAGTGAAGTTACTCTGAAGTTACACCAGTATACATGAGACCAGTATTTGGCCCTATATACGTATTGAATACGACTTTGGTTTGTTATTAGATTGAGAAGGGGAACATATTCTCCCTGGCCCCAGTACAGAGCATGGAGTGAGTTCTAGCAGATGCTGAGTGTCGGACTTAATTTGTCTTTCATGCTGGGAAACCCTTGTGGCAAGGGGTTAATAAGGACAATTCATACTGTTATACAAATGTACAGAGAGCAAATGCAAGATGGATTGACTGGTGAACACACATTTCCGAGCCCCGGGGAACAGGAGCACCAGCAGACCAAGACCCTCGCGGAGTCAGTGAGAAAGAAGGCCAAGGGCTTCCAAGGAGGGCCTTGAGGCCATCTACCCTCAGGATCCGCAGGGCTGTTCAGGGCTGAGCACCTTGTTCCTAGTGACTGTGTCCGTCACTCGGGGAGGGGCTTCTGATACCACCGTGTTTACATCTGAAAACACAAGCGCAACGGAGGAAAGAGGAGGAATCAGCAATGGGGGAGTTAAAAGGCTTATCATCGTCTGGACAAAGCTTCAACATCAGCTTGCCAGGAGGCTACATTCCAAACCTTACAGCAGGAGATTGTAACACAGAACAGGGTAAAGCTGAGGCTATGTCTACCCTTAAAATACTACAGCTGCATACCGGCGGCGCTGCACCTGTGCCGCTGTAGCACTTCAGTGTAGACACAACAGTGCCGGGAGGGGTTCTCTTGTTGCTGTAGTTAATCTGCCTCCCCAAGAGGTAGTAGCTAGGTCCTCGGAAGAATTCGTCTATCGAACTAGCGCTGTCTACACAGGGACTTAGGTTGGCCGAACTCTGAGGGGCGTGGATCTTTCACACTCCTGAGCGACGTAGCGGTGTGGCTCTAAATTTCTAGTGAAGACCAGCCCTGAGAAAATTAGGCCAGATTTACATTAGAAAATGGTTTCAGTCTTAAATAGCTCTGCCAGCAAAGCTTCCTAGCGTCGGCAAAACGGGCTCTTGTTGGTATCATTTAGAATGGTTCCGTGAGTGAAATAAGCAGCTCCATTGATTCCAACAGAACTAGGCTGATTGACACCAGCTAAAGATGAGTCTATTATCTTAAAGGGGAAGTTTAAATACCACTGCCAAGGCAACTTACCTGACACCTGTGAAACTGCGATTCCAATTCTGGGCCTCTCTGCAGCCCCACCCCGCCTGGCTTTTAATAAGTCTGTTTAAAACTCGTCGTTTTTCAGTCACAAACAGCAACAGAGGGTCCTGTGGCACCTTTAAGACTAACAGAAGTATTGGGAGCATAAGCTTTCGTGGGTAAGAACCTCACTTCTTGCATCTGAAGAAGTGAGGTTCTTACCCACGAAAGCTTATGCTCCCAATACTTCTGTTAGTCTTAAAGGTGCCACAGGACCCTCTGTTGCTTTTTACAGATTCAGACTAACACGGCTACCCCCTGATACTAGTCACAAACAGCGATGTTGACAGAGCTCGGCTGGCATAGGCTTCATGGCCACGCCTCCTGCTGCTGCATATGGCAATACAGGTTGATACTGACAAGATCTGATCTCACTTACACTTAGGGTGACCAGATGTCCCGATTTTATAGGGACAGTCCCGATTTTAGGATCTTTTCCTTATATAGGCTCCTATTACCCCCACCCCTGTCCCGATTTTTCACATTTGCTGTCTAGTCACCCTACTTACCCGAGAGCAAATCAGGACAAACTCCACTGAGTTACACTGGTGTAAAACTGGTGTAAGTGAGAGGAGAATCAGGTTCATTACCTTGACCATGTAAACCCATCACTCACTGCTTCTCTTAGAGCTCGAGCAAATGATTTGGAGCCCATCTATGGAACTCACTTCTTGTGCCTCAGTCTCATCAATCTACTATCCAACTGTTGCCACATTTTAAAATTTAATCTAAGACCCCTGAGTAGGGGTTAGGACAGCAATTCACTTAGCCTTATCTTATCGGAAAGTGGTGCATGCTGGGTATATTCTGCAGCAATTTAACAGGAATAAAAGTGCAAGTCTGTCAAGCGACAGCCATATTTTGCGTCTCCAAGAGCTTATCAGAAAGGGGGGGGGGGGGTCCCAGCTGATTCAGTGGCTAGTAGCAAGGTATTGAATTTCAGGCAGCTGGGAGAGCTGCAGGCCTTCTGGGTCTTGTATGAGCCATCTGCAAAGTCATGCTGACTTCTGTGTTTTAAATAACTTCCTCTAACTGATGCAGGCAGCGGGTGGGGGTGGGGCTGAATTTGGTAATGAAAATCAGAGCTCTGTTTGCCACTGACCCTGGTGTGTGATAAGACATTTTGGTGTCGAACAGGAAGCCCCCTAGATCTGGGAACTTGAGGGCGCTAAGTGCTCACACAGCATATACCCAGCCATCCCTATGACTGTATGTGGGTGAGCTCAAGTAAATTTATACCGGGATTTTTTTTTTAATGGTGCCTCCTACTGGGCAAAATGACAAGTTTTGAAAAGACTTTAGCTAACCAAAAACAAAGCCGTGTCTGTAAGGAAATGTGGGGGTGGGATATTGCCCGTCCATAATAATTTGCAGCCCACCCAACCTTACATTCTTAGCTACGGCACTGCCATGCAGCAGGTTAGTAGCAGAGCAAAGAATAGAACCTAATTCACCTGAGTCCCAGCCTGCTGCATCACACCACCTTTCTAATCTAGCATGCTTGTTCTCCCCCACCACAGCAATCTTCATGACAGCTCCAGCAAGTCCTTTACTTACTTTGGTTCTGGCTGTGGTCAGCTGGGTGGGCCGTGGTGGTAAGGGGCTCCTCATCTCTGTGGCCACACAGGCTCCCAATTTTTGCTGCCACATACCTGCAGGCTGCAGAGAGAAAGGAGACCATTAGTTTTTATCCCTCAAGCTAAGGGCAAATATTTGTTGGCCCCTGTGGGGCACTGGGGAAAAGAAGCTGCACAAGGCACCAGGGTGGTAGGGGTGTTCACAGGAGCAAATCACCCCCTCTCTGATCCTACCTGAGCTAGGGACCCAATGAGTCACCTTTGCAGGCATAGTGGGAGTCAGGGGGGATGTAACAAATGGTCCGCAAAACGTCCAGATTGCAATAGAATCAAGTTACACCATTCAAGGTAAAAGCTTGGGGCAAAGACTTTCCTTCTGTTCTGTGTTTGTACAGCACCTAGCACCATGGAGTCCTGCTCCAGGACTAGGGCACCTAGGTGCTATGCTAATACAAGTCCATTTCCTGTCAGGGCTGGAGAAAAAGCCCGGAGAGAGCGAGATTCGCACTGATACCACAAGAGATCTTGGCCAAAAAGCACAGAAGTGAAGGTAGTTGGTATCAACTGGACAAAATGTGCCCAGTTGCACACTTAACTAACTCCAGTTTTCTCCTGTGTAATTCCATTCACTTCAGCAAAATTATTCCAGATTCCCACTGGTGCAAGGCCACAATCAGACCCACAGACACGCCGTGGAATTACTCCTGTTTTCCACCCGTGTAAATGAGATCAGAATCAGGCCTAATGATTGTTTTTAAATTAATGAGCAAAGTTTTGCTTTATTCATTAGATAGTAACCCCCTCCCCCCCACACACACACTCTCTCCCCTCCCCCGCCAGACCCAGCTAGACAAAGCATATGATGTTATTGTGGGAAGGGAAAGATGTGGAGAGCACCAGCTGATAGGACTTTACTTCCCCTTGCAGGGTGACACAGCAGATATCACAGATATCCTTTTGTTCCCGGCTGGGATACCCCACTGTGGAACAGTCCCTCCACCCCCAACAGTGAAGACAACACCCATGTAAGGAAAGACGCTGAGCAAAGGCCTGGCAGCTCAGACTGCGTTTCAAAGAATTCCCTCATCATCCGTCTCCCTGCGACTGAGGCACCAGTGATAGTTGGGGAGCCACATGGATTTACAAACCAAACATCCCCCTCTGCTCTACTTTGTCTGAAGAGGTTTCCTTACCATTGATAATTACTCAGACCATCTCTGCAACGCTCCAGCCAGGCTGTGCTTTCCTGCTGCTCGGGCTCTGGCTCTGCTCGTCTCTCACACTCAGCTGGGCTGTGGTTTTATTTTTTACCACGCTATTTCCTCCCTCCCCGGACGTTGCCCCAGTAACATGAGTCATGTGGCTCGAAGGCCAGAGGGTGTTGTGTAGATCTTTGCTGTCGCGCCCTCCGGGTAGGGCTGTGAAGAGTGGAGTTCAGATCCTTCCCTGGCCTGGATTTTGATCTAACCTACGTCGGTATATTGCCCAGGTTATACAGCGACTGGTTAGGCACGCAGAACCATTGTATCTAAATGGAAGCAGCGGTCCCTGCTGTAGCTCCATTGACTTACATGAAGTTACACCATTGATGCATTTGGCTCAAGCTGTGGGACTTGCTCCAGATGCCTCAGAGGGATCCAGGAATCAGCTGTTGTTCAAGCATGGTTCTGCCTCCTTAAAAACACTGGTGTGTGTGTGTGTTGAATCCCAGTCTCTGAGCTAAACCAGGGGCTGTGGCCGTGGTGCAGTGTTTATCTGTATAGTTTAGGGGTGGAGGTAAGCTGGATCCTCCTCCTATGTTGTCCATCCAATGTCCACCTGCCCCCATGTCTTCCTTCCAGAGCAAAGATCTCTGTGGTCCACATGGACCACGTGTATTTCCCCTCACCCCCGCCCCCCCCCCCCCACAAACCTATCCCCTCCTTACACCGTTTCCACAATTCGAGAGTCCGGTCAAAAAGGGAACCTGGCAGCATCCAGTCAGATCTACTGACCGGACACTAAAAGTCCAGTTACCGCGGGCAGCCTATCACCTGGCCCTGAAGCGGCGGCTGCTGCAGCAGCACACATGCACCAGCTCGGGCCGCGGGCTGCCCCTTTGAAGAGCACAGTTTGCAGGGCTGCGGCAGAGGACAGAGTGCGGGAGCTCATGGCGAGCAGGGTAAGTGGTTCCCAGCAGGCCTGAAGCATTCCCCGTGAGGGAAGGAACACAAACTGCCTCGCCAGCCAATGCTTCCCCCGGCCGCGCTCTCAGGCAGCGCCGGGACGGGGAGGGCTCGAGCGGAGGGGAAGGGGGCTGCTGGGCAGACAGCTCAGAGGGAGGTGGGGGACTGCCGGGCAGGAGGGCCACGTCCCAGCTTGCCAGCAGAGCTGCCTGTCTGCTCCCGTGTGGCCGCAGCCCTCTTCTGACCTGCGCTCCCGTGCGGCTCAGGTTTGCAAGTCCCTTGGGGCTGCTCACGCTGGAGATGAGGAGGGAAAGGAGTGAGTAGGGGGCAGGGCTTTGGGGAAAGAGGTGGGGCAGGGGGGGAGTCTCATTGCCAGACATTGGAAAGTTGGCCACCCTATCCACGAACCTCCATGACAGGAGAGAGGCTTAATCTAGCACGAGACTCAGATTTCTCTAATGTAGCCTCCCAGAGTTCTACCTCCACTAGAACTCTGCCTGTGGGCTGAGACAGCAGCCATTTTTCCTCATGAGGTTTTTTGGTTTTTTTTTTAATACCCCCACACCACCTTTATTAAACAAGTTTGTGTACAACACGCTTCAGGCAGTGACTACAGGCATGGCAAGGCACCGAGCTGGCTGAGGTTTCCTTCCAGCTCCATCAGACACTGCACAGGGTGTGTCATCTCTCCATTCCCATTGTCCATCCACAGGGACTGCAGAGCGGCATCAGCAGGATTGCTGCATTTCAGAGACAGCTTTTCCTCTCGAGAGATCTGCCATCGCGGTCAGGCTGCTGCATCCCCAGCCCATCTCTCTGCAGCGCTAGGGCTTGCCCCCAGGCCAGGCCCATCACAGTCTTAATGGGGCTCAGAGTCCCGCTGCTTGGCAACCCTACTGCAGTTCTGTTGCTCGAAGAGGAGCGGCCATTCCCTCAGCGTCTCTTAGCTGCAGGGCAGACGTCTCTGCTGAGGGCCTCTTTGCAGCGAGGGCCCTCAGGAGTGGCTGCAGACTGTTGCTAAGGCGATGCACATGCTGTGGCCTCTCAGGGTAACTTTTCTTTTGTGCTTTTTTTGTCGTTGTTTTCCGTAGGGTAATCTGAAAGCCTGTGCTTTGCTCTTTGAGTGTGGAAAAGCAACTATTCTGCCAACACACACACGCTGCACCAGGTGTGAGGTTGCAGCCACACTGGATCAGACCCAAGGTCCATCTACTCCAGTATCCTGTCTCCAAGAGTGGACATCACCAAATGCTTCACCGGGAGGTGTAAGATCCCTTCAGAAGGCCGTTATGGCATACCTGCCTCACTCTGCCCCACACAGGTCTCTAATATTGAAAGATGGGCTTAAACCCTAAAGCACTGGGTTGGGGGATTAAAACAAAAAACAACAACCCACCCATAACACAGCACACAGCCAGGGCCGACGAGAGGGGGGGAAAGCCGGTACAAATTACCGGGGCCCGGCGGTCTGGAAGGGGGCCCGGGGCCCGGCTTCCCCCCCCCTCTCGTCAGCCCTGTTTAGCCGGTCCGCCCTTGCTGGGGGGCCTGAAAAAATTCCGGGCACGGCTTCCCCGGCTTCCCCACCCTCTCGTCGGCCCTGTTTAGCCGGTCCGCCCTTGCTGGGGGGCCCCCAAATTTTTTTTCACCGGGGCCTGAACCCGCTCTCGGCGGCCCTGCACACAGCTAACAATGTCTGGTACCTTCATGAGCAGCCTGAGCCAAAGACCAAGAATTAGATGGACACGAAAAACCATCTTCCCCCTCCACTCAGCTCAGTCACCGCTGGGACACACTCACCTGTGAGCGTTGGGGAAGCTTGCACTGTGGCTGTCTATGTGATGCCTGCTTTGTGGATACAGAAAGGACCCTCACAACTGTCAACCTTTCACCTTCACGAAAAAACTGAAAAGAACAAGGATGATTGCAGCCCACATCTAGGGATAGCTGCATCTGTGCTGAGTCTTCATCAGGCAGCCTGATTTGCTCTGGGCCTTTGGGATTGAATATATTTCTGAGGGGGTTATCATTTGGAGACTGTATGTACTACATAAGGCAGGGGAGTCTTGGCTGTTTGCATTACTGACACAGCACGCTAGATGGCGATAGATTAAAGAGAAAAGGTCTGAGGTGCGAGCCGCTCTCATGATTAATGGCAGAGAAATTCACCTAGCCCAGGGCATGAACTGAGCAAGGAGGTCATGGGCTAAAGTTAGAGAGAAGCCAGTAGTGAAATACCACTGTGAACAGCTAGAACTGACTAAGTACTCCCAGGGTGACGACACAGAGGCATCTGTATAAAGTATAGAACTCCCCGCTGGTACCTAAGAAGGTTCCTGGTCCATCCTTGTGCCATTTCACGTTCCCCTTCTGAAAATGTGGTGACTGTGCAAAAGTGGCGCCTTCTCAATCAACAGATCTGTTCCCGGTGCATATTCAGAGTCTGGCCTACTGATTTCGGTGACAAAAATACATTTTTACTATTCTTGTTTTACTCTTGCTAGCCACACAGAGCAACCCAGTGAAGGGCGAGTGAGTTGGATTCTATTCCATCGCATGCATTATCAGCTGCATTGTTCGCCAATTTCCAGTTACAGAAATCTGTATTATGTACTGACGTCACTTCATGAGCCCAGAAGAATCCAGCTTGACTTTCAGGTCCCAGGGTGGATTTGCAGGAATGTAGTTAGAAAAAGACCTCTCCAATTTTTAACTGAGCAAATTTTACTTGGTGCCTCTAAAGGACAATAAATACAGTAAGTAAGGAAACCAATAATGCCATTTTTAGAGTCACTTTCTATGGAATAACCACATTTTGGTCCTGATTCTCCTCGCATTCACCTGGGTGTATGAGGCAGCAGGCGAGCTCCTAGCCAAGAAGGGCTGTTGCACAGCCTAACTTGCAGCTCTGGCAGTGAGGGTGAAGTATCTGTGCCCTGGGGTCATCTGACCTGGGCCCTGTCCAGGGAAAGACTGCTGCAGCATGCCTGGGTGTTGAGTCAGTGCATGCTCTGCTGGAGCTGTTATTCACTATTCACGATCACCCATGTGAATAGGTTTCCATTTGCAGGATTCTTTGGGAAACAACTGTACTTTGCTCAGATGCACGTATTTACATGCCCGCAAAGGGATTCATGTGTGATCAAGGATATGTGGTGTTCACTACTTGCTGTTCATCGTTTGTTATTTCTTATTCTCCCATTTAAAAAGTTTCAGTCATCCAATCAGGGTGCAGAAAAAAAATCACATGTTAAGTACCCAATCACACTGAGCAAACAATGAACAGCCTGCAAACAAACCAGAGGATGAAAATTGTTCATCCAGACTATCTGGTGAGTACTTAAGGAGACTGCATTTACAGAGATTGGGACTCCTTCATGAATTATTTGTGAGCTGAAAAAGGACTAAGTCACCTAATAATGGATGGAAAGCAGGAAGAAGCTATGTCTTTAGGCAGGTTATTCTATGGTATTAGAACATAAGACTATAAGAACGGCCATGCTGGGTCAGATCAATGGTCCATCTAGCCCAGTATCCTGTCTTCTGACAGTGGCCAATGCCAGGTGCTTCAGAGGGAATGAACAGAACAGGAAATCATCAAGTGATCCATCCCCTGATGCCCATTCCCAGCTTCTGGCAAACAGAGGCTAGGGACACTTCAGAGCATTGTATTGTATTCTACTCTGTTCTTAGGTTCTTATACCACTCATTATTATAGCATCTGAGTGCCTTCTAGCAGTGCATTAAATTAAAGTATTCCAAAACTGTCAATGGTGTAGGGTTTCTTACACCTTCCTCTTAAGTATCTGGTAGTAGCTGTTTTGGAGACAGAACACTGGACTAGATGGACCATGGGTTTGACCCAGTATTACAATCTCATAATTCATTCGTATTTCTGGCAGAACAGATACTGTGTACGAGTTTATTCAGTGGCAGTTATTGCTAATGGGAACAGAAGAAAGGAGCAAAACCAAAGCCCCAGGTCAACGTGATGCCAACCCATTTGAAAATGCAGCTGCTGCTTTATAGCATTTAGTGGAGTTCATAGTAGGGAAACACAAGCCAAGATGTGCTTTCGTAAACATGCAAAGGATGTTGTTTACTCCAGTTCTGAAGAACACCACTTATCAGCTGAACAGGCCGTATCTGAAAAGCTCACTGTCGTCAGTATAAGTCAGGAGCCTAGTAAAATGTCATGTACTCCAAACAAAAGATTTTCTTTCTGGTTCATAGTGTCCGTTATTGGAGTGACCTAGGAGTCTGGGAAATGGCAAGACATTTACAGTGGCGTCATAAACAGAAACAGAAGATCTACCCTAAATGTCTTGCCATTTCCCCGGCTACCAGGTCACTCCAGTACCAGACACTATGAACCAGAAAGAAAATCTTTTGTTTGGAGTATATGACATTTTACTAGGCTCCTGATTTATACTCCCTATCAGTGCCAGGGCCGGGGAAGCTAATGATCCAACCAGCGGACCAAATTCAGTGATGAATCCTGGTCACATGCCACCTGCCACTTGAGGCATATGTTGTGCATATGCTAAGAAGAAGAATGCAAAGGTTTTTTTTCAACTCACAGCCGTTCATCTGGTCAGCAATACAGGGCAGGAAAGCACTTTGCCCTATTGCTCCGTTCTCTACCTCACTGACTCACTGCAGAATCCCAGATCCAGTCAAAGGTTTCACCCCTCATGTGGGACTGACTCTCTTTATCTGAGGGCCCTGCTCATTCTGCATGACCATGGTCTCCCACAATAGCCGTGTTCCACTGGAACAACGGAATCGTTAGCTTCATGGCTGAGTCTAGCAAGTGCAGGATCCTGAGTTTTCACGATGACTGTCCCTTGAATCTGAAACTCCTAAATGAGGTCAAGTGACCACAAACCTTGCAGCAAAATGCAAAGTGCACTTCTTCGGCCAAGCCTTACCCCAGTCATTAAAAAAAAAAGTCCAGTCCGTGTTGGGAGGGAAGAGAAAGACAGAGATAGAAATCTCTCAATATTTACACAACATAATTATGGGAGGTGCCCAAATCCCATGGGGATGGGCTCCATATGTTGTATTTGTGTGGTGAGGAGGAGTTTGTGTAATCACTCACAGTCAGCAGTAACAATGAACACTTTTGTTTTGATTCATCGGGAACAGCAAAACCACAGACAACTGCCTGGTTGCAAGGAAGAAGCTGAACGGACCCCCCCGAGCAAATCCCCTCCTCTCTAGACAGCAACTCATGGGTACTAACAGCAGTTCCCCTGTTGAGCACATTCCCCTATATAAAACTACAGCACCCCCTATGCATACATAACACCCCTCCCCCCTTAGGCCACATAATCATCCAACCATCGTGGGTGCTCTGGCCTGCATTGTGGTCTCTTTGTGACACTCGGCAGGGCAGGTATCTTTGGTGACTGTGATTCAATGTGAACCCCTGGTGAGACAGGAGCATTGTCCCCTTTGAGTAGCGGTTCAGTGAGCTCGAAGTGTCAGAGACAGGAGGTGATACCGATAATGAAGAATCAATGGTTGGCTCTAGAGGAAGCTCATCTGAAGGCTCCTCTGGAGTAAGGTTGTTTGGACATGAGCATCTTCTCAGCTGGTCGATTTGGCGAAGCTAAACTTGTCCGTTGGCACTCTGGACCTTATATGAGATGGGACCGGTGACCGCGATGATTGTCGAAGCAACCCACCTTGGTCCAGCTCCATAACTTCTAGCAAATACACGTTCTTGTGGTGTGAAGGAGCACAGGGTAGAGGACGACAGGGAGGAATGCAGAGCCTGATCCTGCTTATGTTGCAATTCCTCAAATAGATTGGGGTTCCGATGGTCAAGTCATGTCTTAAGATGTCATCCCATGAATAGCTTGGCTGAGCTAACTCCAGTAGTTGGGCATGGAGTGACATGTTGAGCGTCAAGGAACCTGGCAAGCCTTGTTGATGATCCTCATTATGATATCTTTGGTTGTGTGCACCAGCTGTTTGGTCTGACCGTTTGCTTGGGTCCCGCGTGGCGCAATGGTGATCACTCAAGTGAAGTTGCTTTTGGCAAAGTCCTTGAATTCATCAGAGGTAAAAGCACTTCCATTATTGGACACAATAGTATCCATTAACCCATGAGTCTCAAACAGTTGGCGTAGAGGAGTGATCATTACAGTAGACATTTGTAATGAGACTAAGATCACTTTGAGCCATTTTGAGAATGAGTCTACTATGATCAGAAAGTTCTTTCCGTGAAAAGGCCCCCTCAAAGTCAATATGGATTCTTGACCATGGTTTGTTGGTCACTTCCCAAGGAAACACTGGGGCTTTTGGTGAGTTATGTCAAGTAGTTTGGCATGCACTACACTCATTGATGATTTTTCTGTGTTGGCATCAATTCCAGGCCACTAGACAAAACTTCTGACTAATGCTTTCATGCTCACAATTCCTGAACATGCTGTGTATAATGTAGATAAGATGACTCAGCGACCTCTTTCTGGAATAACAATGTAATGTCTCCATAAGAAGCATACAGAAAGCTCATGTTGATGGTTTAAAAATGGTGTGAACTCCAGAGGCAGTTTCCCAGCTGGCCATCCCCTCCACACTCAGGTAAGAACACATGCCAGTGTCAGATCCTTGGCAGTCATTTTTGTGACCTAGTGAGCCTTAAGAGGTAGGTCAGGGAGGGATTCCAATGTCAAAACTTCAGTTGGAGGAGGAACGGCACAATCCAGCATCTGTAGTGGCATTTGGCTCAGTGCGCTGACGATCGACTTTCCCGGCTTGTAGACAAGCGTGGAGTTGTAAGCACTTAGCATGACACTCCAGCATTGTATTCATGGTGACATGACTTGAAGTGTTGGCTTGTTATTGGAGAGAATTCCTAGAAGTGGCTTATTGTCAGTACAAATCTCATGTACAACACATGGCCGTGGATGTAATTGTGGAATTTCTTGACTGCAGCAATGATAGCGAGCACTTTCCTTATCAATTTGTGCATAGCTTCTCGTGGTGGATGTTAAGATTCTTGCATAGTAGGCAACAGATGCCTCAGTTCCATCTGGCAAGGGATGGCTAAGAATGGCTCCGCCCACAGGTAATGATCAACAGCCTCTGTTTGTTGTAATGGATGAGGACAGAGTCAGGTGTTAGTAACTTCCTGACATTCTTGAAGGCTTCTTCATGCTGGCAAGTCCATTTCCATGGAACTGCCTTGTCAAGAAGGTGATGAAGAGGTTCAGCAACTGTTGCCTTTTTTGGAAGAAAACCGTGAAAGAAGTTGAGCAACCCAAAAAATGATTGAAGTTGCTGTTTGGATTTCAGCTCGGGGGCATCATGGATTGCCTGTACTTTGTTTCTGGGTGGATGGATACCAGATGCATCGATGCAGTAGCCCAAGAAGGTGACACTTGTTGCTCCAATTTCACATTTTTCCTTCTTGATTCGAATGCCTGACTTCTCAAATTGGTACAAGACTTCTCAAAGTCGCTCAGCAAGTTCATCCTCAGTTGATCCCATAATCAGGACATCATAAAAATATGGTACAGCGCCTGGAATTCTGGAAAGTAGAGTTTTGATGAAGCATTGGAAAATTCCTGGTGCAATGGAAATTCCAAACCGGAGATGCTTGACTCAAAATGCTCCTAGAAGAGTATAAATATCTTTACATCTGCAGTGTCTTTGTTAACCATCAGTTGTTGATATGCGTGGCAAGGTCAAGTTTTGTGAAGACTTTTCCTTCAGCAAGAACAGTGAGCAGTTGGTTAACAGCAGGCACTGGGTAAGGGTACTCTTTGAGTGCCATTTTCAAAGTGCGCTTATAATCTACACAGATTCACACATTGTCATTTGGCTTGAATATGGGTACGATTGGTGTAGCCCATTTTGTACGTGTAACTGAATTCCCTATGCAACGAAACACTCTAGTGCTGCATCAATCTTCGGACATAGGGCAAATGGTACGTTCCTGACCATCATGTGGATTGGTATGACTGTTGAATCCAGGGGGAACGACACTGGTGGTCCCTTGTAAGCTCCCACTTCTTCAGAAAATACTTGAGGGAATTCATCCATGATCTTTCTTAGTTGCTCTTCATTGATGGCATGGACTCCTTGGAAGCTGATTTCCAATGGTGTGAAACAATTTCTACGTTAGTGGATTTTATGTTGACCTGTTGTGACAATGAGAGGGCAATCTTGCACAGAAAGAGCCATAGCAAACATTCACAACACAGCTTTCAGTGAAGTTGACATTTTGTCCATTGTAGTCTCAAAGGCTGCATGCCGGACTTGACAACTTGGTAGGACAATGTGAAGAAAAAAACAACAGTATGTGACTTCACTGACGATTGACATTCCAGAACCAGAGTCAACTTCCATTTTGCAATCATGGCCATTGATGAACACTGTTACAGATATTTCAGAACCATGAGATTCCTTGTTGCGGACTCTCCGAATGTGATAAAGTTTCTTGACATTATTGTCGAAGGAGGCGTAGGATTTGTTTGATGCTTGAGGATAAGAATACTTGTCATGGTCCTTTTGCTTCACACTACTGACCTTTGATCGGCAGACTGGCTTGATGTGACCTTTCTGTTTTGCAGAAATGGCATTCTGTGTCTTTGAATGTCCAAGCAGAGCATTGAAGCTATCCTGCGCAGCTTAAGCAGATGTTCAGAGGACTAATCTTGTCTCAATGTGATTGAGTTCCCATTGTTCCGCTGAGGACAATCATCTTTCTTTTGTGACAGACAGCGTTCACATTGGTTTCCGTGACATGAATTTTCTTAGGGTACAAAGCTGCCATTTTGGTGGCCACGGCCTTTTCCTGAGTGATGGCGAATGTCAAATTCGGCTCAGCAAGGAAAGGGCATTGGAACGCTTCATCCTGAACTCCACTGGGGTCTTGCAGCATGTCATTGAGAAAACGATCAAAGGTACCATGTTCCGCGATGCATAGGCGGTGATGCCCTTGTCAGCTCATTGATTTTGTTTATGAAACTGAAATCTCCGAACAATGACGGACGGCGTAGGCAAGAAATGCAGAGAGAGACGGCCTCTTGTGAGGATCCCCGAGGAAGGAGCAGTACCTCTGTGGAAGACTTCACATGTCATGTCCCTGTATTACATATGGACTGGCTACAGAGCTTGCTTATATGCTCACATGTGTTCATCCTGAGATACTTCAGCACTCTGCCAGGTATGTCTGAGGTGTGTTTAAATAAGGTATTTTACGTGCAGTGCCACCTACTGTCTGAACTGTATAATACACTTTAGCATTCTATTCTGTTTCCTTTTGGGAACTCTGTTATTTTAAATTAGAACCAAATAAACAAACAAAAATCTCAGACCCCAAGGAGCCCCGAAGAAGGGGAAAACAGGGGCAGGGCACTGCAGAAGCACCCCTGGCCACCAAGGGGTGCTTGGATGGTGGCCACTGGTCTACATAGGGGCACTTGCTGTTGGGCATAGAATGCAAATCAGAGCCCACCCACACTTCTAATGAAATAATTTACATTTATTTAAACAAAACCTGAGCGTATCCTTTCATAGGTGTGCACCAGCGCATCTGGCTCATTTTACATCAACACCGCTGGTGATTAGTGCTCATGCCATCACAAGTGTATCACTGATCGAGCCCGTGCCAGCCGGCTCTGGAATTCCGGAGATTAAGTGTTACCTGAACGGAGTGAAGGTGCCAGGGATAGTCCGTCTCCAGACGCTGGTGTGCAAAGCTCTGGGGGTACTCTTCAGCGTAGCCGGAGGTAAGAGGGAGCCGACAGATGCATCATGGACTAAGTGTGTGATGGTGGGGAACAGAGTTTGACTGAAAATCTCCAGGTGGGCAGGTCACTAGTGGCTCTGCACCTTTATAGCCAGTGATGGGAAGGAGAACAGAGACCCTGGTCTGAGTCCCGGGATCATGCTGCCTAGAGCTACCTGAACAAGCCGCAGGAAGCATGTCCCCCACTATGCCTTGGTAGGGTGCAGACACCTGGGGATAACAGCAGCCCTCTTCGATGGGTGTATTTAGTGCAGTCCCAGTGCCAAGGCTCAGGTGCATGGCTGAAGTCCTCACTGTGCAGAAGCATGTGTTGGCACAAACACGTACGCGCCCCACTGGGACATGCCTGCCTGACACTGCCTGGAATATTGACATCCTGGAGTCATGCTGCCCCTGAATTTCCCCGAGGAGCAGGCCGTGCTCCTACTTTGGGGTCTGCACTCAGCCTCTGTGCTGGGCAGCGGGTTGGAAACTAGTTCTACACAGGCACAGGGGTGACTGGTTTCTGTGCCCCATGGCAAAGAAGTGATGGCCCCCTCTCCTAGTACTGCAGAACAGGACGGAGCATGCTGGGTTTAGCTGCAAATGTCTGACTTCTGCAACGAGAACACTTTCTGTTTTTCAGGTCTCTTTGTAGGGAAGGAGGGCCCCATGATCCACAGTGGTGCTATTGTGGGGGTTGGCTTGCCTCAGGTTAGTGCTGGAAATGCTCTGAGACTCAGGCTCTGCCTGGGATGAGTTAGGTACTAAGGCCATTGTGAGGGGGGATAGCTCAGTGGTTTGAGCATTGGCCTGCTAAACCCAGGGTCATGAGTTCAATCCTTAAGGGGGCCATTTAGGGATCTGGGGCAAAAATCTGTCTGGGGATTGGTCCCCCTTTAAGCAGGGGATTGGACTAGATGACCTCCTGAGATCCTATGATTTACAAAGAGTGGTACACTTTAGTCACAGCATGCAAGCCCAACATTGCATCAAAATCCCTGGATGTTACCAATTAGTAATCTGAGAACACTTCTCTGATACTACCACTTTATTTGCCATGGATCTTGCACAACTGTGGGTGTTAGCGGCGTGGAATTTCACTTGCGGGGAAATACATTGCAAGGTTTTATGGAAGCCATTTGAAGCAGATGCCACATGGTTTATCATTTTAAAGGCTTTTGACATTTGTTATTCCTATCTCAGATCTTGTGTCCAGTGCGAGGCTGTAGTTCATAATGTACAACAGAGCTTTCAATTATACAAAAACCACAGGAGCAGCATGAAAAGGGAAATAGATCAATAGATAACATTCCATGTTGTTATGTGGTTGGAGCATTGACTTCCTCCACCAGGCTGACTCAGCGAGAGATATGCATCAGGGGCCACCACCGATATGGAAATGAAATGGCTCAAATCCATTTTGAAGGTTGTAAAATTCCTGGATTATTCTAGTACTCAGGGCTGTGTGGTCTAGTGGTTACACCACCAGGCCTGGTCACTCTAGAACAGAGTGTAGAGGAGTGTTGTCGAGTGGTTGAAGAACAGACCTGGGCAACAGGAGTGCTGGGCTGTGTAGGCCAGGGGTAGTCAATAGGCGGATCCTGGGCTAAATCCGGACTGCCAGATACATTTGAACGGCCTGTGAAATCATTTTATTTACTCTCTGGAGTCTGGAGTCTGGAACTTGACTACACCTTGACCAAGAAATGTGGACCTTGACAAAAAATAATTGATTATCCCTGGCATAGACTGAATGCCCTTCTAATCCGGGTAGCTGGTTATTCCCGAGCAGGGTGGGGCAATGAGGGGAAAGTTTGCACTGTTGCTGCCCACGCTATACCTCTTCTTCGGATAAACAGAGACCTTCGTTATTCATGGGCGTGACTCCAGCACCTTTAACAAGAACTCAATTCACTCAAAGAAAACATACTCCCCCGCCGCACATTGCTGGGCCAGTGTTTTTGCTCCTCTCATGCTGCAGCCAAGAAGCCGCTAAGAAGAGACATGAGCGTCCCTGAGCCATAAATCAGATAGAGTGAGAGCTCATGGAAACTGCCTTTTATTAAGGTCCTCAAATATGCATGTAATTTACAATTTAAAGGGACAGTTATGGTGTGATAAATACCAAGTGCCTATAGCAAAATATTTATAAGGATGTAACAGAGAAACTCACTTGTCTATAACAGGGTCATTAAGCCACAAAAAATGTTTTAATACCCAATTATCATTTTATCATCACAAAAAGTATCTCCCCCTAGCCTGAGTGAAATGATTAGCTCGGGATTTCATCAGGTTTTCAGGTTAACAAGGGATTGTGGGACATAAGTAGCAGCATCAGAGTCTTAGTTTTAAACCATAGTTGGTGAAATTCACCCCCTGTGCACCACTTAAGCTCTGTTTTGAGGGCTCAAATGGTGCCTAGGACCTATGCTGGCTCTCTGAGCACTGGTGAAATTTAACCCAGTGCATTCTCCCTTCCTCTCACAGAAACCCCACGTCAATTCCAGTAGTTAAACCCCATAGTCCAATTTACAGTAATACTCACTTTTCCATAGCACTTTTCATCTGTAGCTCTCAAAAGTCGTATTACCCCCAGTTTGCAGGTAGGGAAACAGAAACATGCTCAATTTCACTGAGCAGAGCCACCAATACAATCCAGCTTTCCCAAGTCGCTTATCCTTGGGGCCATATATTGTTATTATTGTTTGCATTGTGGTAGCACATGGGGCCCCCAGTCATGGGCCAGGATCCCAATGTGCTAGGCGCTGTACAAACACAGAACAAAAAGACAGTCCCTGCCCCCAAGAGCTTCCAGGCCAAGCCATATATAGATTTAGGGCTTGTCTACACAGCATGACAAAGCATGGCAGCGGGGTGTAATTTGTAAAGCACAGTAACGTGCTGCGCTGTAATTACCCCCATGCAGACCCTGCTGATGCACTCTAAAGGTACCTAGTTTGCATTAACGTAGTCCTGTTTGAACCTACATTAACACAAACTAGGTACCTTTTAAAGCACACCAGCAGGGTCTGCATGGGGCCATTAGAAAGCAGCATATTTAGTTAGCTTTACAAATCACACCCCTCTAGTGTGCTTTGCCTGCACCATATAGACAAGCCCATTGATATAGATGGAGTCAGTGTAATAGGGTGACCACTTAGTGAGCATCCCCTCATGGCCAGGGGTCACTTTGCAGGCATCCTGCTGCTGTCAGCTCCCTCTTGTTTTTAACACCACCTCTGCCCAGGGCTTGTTTACCAATAGATAAGGACTCTGAGGACTGTTTGGATCTTAATAACAAATGGTTCAAACAATCCTTAGAGAGTGCCCACAATAAAATCCCTACCCATGACATTTCTACTCAGCCTCAGTTCCTCTGCCACACACAGAGCTCTTCCTCTTCCCCGTCTGCTTCACCCAAAGGCATCAGCCCTTTCTGGCTGGAACTCTAGCCCTGGCTTCCTTCTCCTGCAGTGTCTTCTTTGGTTTTGTGGAATAGCAGACTGGCTTCCTGAGGCTATTCCTGTCATGCACTCTGCTTTGCATTTTCCCAATGACTTAGGCCATGTCTACACTGCACAATTATGTCGACCTAACATGTCACCATACAGCCACCGCAGTTATTAAATCGCTTGTGTGTGCACACACGTGGCTCCTTGCATGAGTGGTGCGCGTCCTCACCAGGAGCGATTATATTGTCATCGAATCATAGAATATCAGGGTTGGAAGGGACCTCAGGAGGTCATCTAGTCCAACCCCCTGCTCAAAGCAGGACCAATCCCCAACTAAATTATCCCAGCCAGGGCTTTGTCAAGCCTGACCTTAAAAACCTCTAAGGAAGGAGATCCCACCACCTCCCTAGGTAACCTATTTCAGTGCTTCACCACCCTCCTAGTGAAAAAGTTTTTCCTAAGATCCAACCTAAACCTCCCCCACTGCAACTTGAGACCATTGCTCCTTGTTCTGTCATCTGGTACCACTGAGAACAGTCTAGATCCATCCTCTTTGGAACCCCCCTTCAGGTAGTTGAAAGCAGCTATCAAATCCCCCCTCATTCTTCTCTTCCACAGACTAAATAATCCCAGGTCCCTCAGCCTCTCCTCACAAGTCATGTGCTCCAGCCCCCTAATCATTTTTGTTGCCCTCCGCTGGACTCTTTCCAATTTTTCCACATCCTTCTTATAGTGTGGGGCGGCTCCTGAAAGCCAGTAACCGTTGACATAAGCAATGCAGAGTCTACGCTGACACTGCGTCGGCCTAATTATGTCGGCCGTGATTCTACGCCGTTCGGGGAGGCGGTGTTACTGAATTGGCATAGAAAGGTAGTTATGTTGGGGGGAGCCAAATTTCAGTGAAGACACATCTACAGCTAGATCAATACAAGGCCTAACCCTGTAGTTGACCTAACCCTGTAGTGTAGACCAGGCCTTAGATTCTTGCACCTTTCCCGGTGGCTTTCAAAAATCGCAGAAGAGCTTGTTTTTATTGAGCTCCATTTTCCTTGTATTCTTGATACATGTTCCAAGAAAAAAATTGTTACTTTAAGGCCTCTGAGTTTTCTATGTAGACATCTACTTTCACAGGTACGGCCTTTACAATCCCAAAGGATCTGATCTTGCTCCAGTACTGCAGTCTATATACTGCTCTCCCCCAGAGAGCGCCTTTCAATTGGCTGGAAGAGAGGGAGGCCCTACCCCACCCTATGATACAAAGTTTCTGATCCTGGGCCCTTAAAGGGACAGTGTCCTGGGGAGGAGGGTCCCCAGGACACAGCAACAGACGTCAGTCAGTGCCTCCCTGTGGGACCCCCTCCCCAGGGCTGGGAGCCAGGGCGGGGTCTAGCAGCTGTGGCATGCAGGGGAATGGACCAATCAGCTGCAGATGCAGGGGAGGGACCAATCGAGAAGCGGACCAATCAGATCTCTTTCTGACCTGCAGCTTGTCTGCTCTGCAGAAACCGGGGTCATTGCCTTATTTGAAAAGTCTGCCCGGACAGAGAAAAGAGGCTCAAAAAAGAGGCTCTGTCTGGGGAAACCCAGACGTATGGTAACCCTACACATAACCACTCCTTTTATGATATTAAGTGTAGTTACGTTGTGTGCGTGAACAGAATCCTGATGTATTTTGCACTATGCAAGACAATTACAGCAACATCTCCCTGTCTAGGCAAGCGTTGGTTAATACTGGGTTCCCAGAAGATGCCTTGATCTATTTGGGCTGCTGGAATGCCTTTGTAATAATACATGCACAATCTAGACAAACCAGAGGTTTGAGGCAATCACCTCATGATAGTGATTATTCCTGGCAATGTAGTTGGCCGTCCTACAGTATGAGACTGTGAGTACATAGTTTGTGAATTGATACCTCACTACACAAGCTCTGCAGAGGCACTCCGGCTTCCTGGGTACCATTAGAGCTGCCTTTTTCAAAGCACGCTTACCTTGTTGACACAGTTGTTTGCTAGCTGACTCACAGGAGGGGAAGGGGATGGAAGCCTGGCATGTGAAATGTGCTAATCCAAGAATCCTTCAGGGGAATGCTTATAAATCAATCTACATGCCCTCAGGGTAGATTTCATTTTAAATTTAATTTTAGGTGGAAGGGAAAAATAGGAATGCAAGGGGCAGCAAGAAAAGTCAAGTGCAGGCAGAGAAAATATTCACTTGGGATTTGAGCTGGTTGGGAATTTCCCATCAGGATGAAATTGGGATGGAAAAAGGGAAAAAAAGTTCCATGGGAAAATATCCATTTTCTGAGCAGATTCTGTTCTGTTTTCTTGGAAAGAATAGGAATAGGGATCAGATGCTCAGCTAGTTTAATAATATTTAATAATTAATAATTAATAACCATGTTGAATTCAATGGTGCTAAGGATGTACTCTGTAAGGTATGTAAGCAAAATAAAATAAATACTAGTGCCAAAAATGTAGATGAGGTTTGGAGATGTTTAGAGCTGGGTAGGAGATTTAGACCCAGAGCCTCAAAGATATTTAGGCTCTTAACTCCAATTGATTTGAATAGAAGATAAGAACCGAAATTTTTTTGAGGATCTGGGCCTTAGCTGTTATTATTAATGGAACATATTTGGCTAAACTCTCTGGGCTGTTGTGAAAACCTTAGTGATTATGCATCCCACAGTTGGCGATGGGCCTGATTCTCCTCTTATTAACACTAGTTTTACAACACCAACTCCCTTGCCTTCACTGTGGTCACCCCGATCTACAGCCGTGTAAACGAGAGTAGACTCAAGCTCAGTGGGCTTGCTACAGGGTGAAATTCACTCCATGCCGGCACAAAGACTATGTACCACTTAAGGCCCACTTCAGATGTAGGTTAGGATTTTCAAAAGCACTCGTGTGACATAGTGAACTGTTGCAAGGGAGAGAAATCAAAAAGAATCCCCTCCCCAAACAGCTGATTCCAATTAACCAATCCTCTCAGAGGCTGCTGGGAGTGGACAGTGGCTGGGCCTATATAAGCCAGACCCAGCTCATTCCAAGGGTATGAGGAGGTGGGACAATGCTGAAGAAGACTGAAGGGCTTCTAAGGCAAAAACATCTCTAGGAAGGTGCTAGAGGAGCAGTAAACATTTTGGGGAAAAGGTACTGAGTGCGGGACATCCACTGGGCCCCTTTTCCTTGCGACACTCTGGATTTGCCTGAAAGGCTATAGAACTTATGGGGGAATAAGATTAAAGCCTTCAGGTGTAGGGGGTGAACTGGATATGAATAGACCCTGTAATAAGTACTCCTTGATTCTCTCTGGCTCCCTTTTTTTCTTCTCCCCCCTATTTTTTTTTGGGGGGGGGGTCAGGTCATCCTGGCCCACCAGGTAATAGTTTAGTGACACCCTAACTGACTTCCAATGGGACTTGCTCTCTGAAGTCAATGATAGGCTTTTGAAAAGCACACCCAGAGACTTAAGCAAAAGCAATATTAGGCACCCTTAAACTGATTTAGGAACATCCTCACAAGAGAGTTGCCCTGATTAAACCAGTTTCTAAACTGACTTAGGCCTTGTCTACACTACAGCGTTAGGTCGATATATGCTGCATTAGGTCGAATTTATAATGTGCATGTCTACACTACCGAGCCCTTTCCGCTGACCTAAAGGGTTTCTAAAATCGACACCAGTACTCCACCTCGGCGAGAGGTGTAGCACTAGAGTCGACCTTCCATTCATGAAACTGGTTTTCAAAGCCTCTTGGAGATGCAGTGCGCCTCAATGTGCTCTTCTTATTGCCCTGGTGTCTGGCTGCTCATAATTGGCAGCTAGGCGATCTGCCTCAACTCCCCACCCTCCCAGAAACTTTCCCCCCTTACTTTCACAGATATTATGGAGCACACAGCAAGCCAAAACAACCCGCAAAAATGTTTTTGTCCCATCAGGCCTTGGGAGTCTAACACAGAATTCCAATCCGCAGCAGGAACTGTGGGATAGCGGCCCACAGTGCATCGCTCCGTGAGTCGATGCTGGCCATGGGTAGTGAGGATGCGCGCCGCCGGCGGAATGTGCATAGTGGGGACATGCAGCATCGACTTTGTTAAATCGGAGGCTAAATGTCGACTTTAGTAAATTCGACCTAATTTCATAGTGTAGACATACCCTTAGTTAAATCTGCCTTAAAAAGGGTGTGCAATGTCCTAAACTGCTGGGGTGAGGTCTGGCTCTAAAAGCACCAGGTCCCCAGTCACGCAGAGATGATCAATGGCATTTTTGCCAGAGACATCACCTCAGATTCCAGAGGCGGCAAAGATGTAGTTATTTGCACTTCTGGTTCCTTGCTAAAGGCAAGGAAATCTGTTCTTGCAAGATATTGTGCCTAATCGGAATCAGGAAGAGCTGAAAACGTCAAGAAATCTCATTCTCATGATATTTCCAATTAGTTCTGATAAACCTTAGATACACATCTAAAATGTGTGGGAAGGGGGAGCTGAATCACCATTGTCCTTTGCTTTGCTTAGTCATTTTGGCCTGACTACAAGAGAGTTGGCTGCTTAACTCGGTTAGATGGATGGTGCCTAGGACACATCCCTCTCCTCAGCATCTCCTGTTGCATAGCTTAGGCATCTCCCTGCCTAGAGTGCTGCGTTTTGTGGATTGCACTCGAAGGTGTCGTTCTCTCCCAGTGCCTTGTACAAGGAGCCTGTCAGCTTTTGTGGATCCCATTTAGGGGTTGCAAGGCTGAGCCTTGCAACACTTAAGTCCCTTTGTGGATCTAGGCCTTCAACCTGTGTGAAATGAGTGCAACAGCCTACCAGGTCAGAATGTTAACCAATTAGTCTGCACTAGTAGTGGTGACTACATAAGTTGCAAGGAAGCGGAGAATTGGGCCTTGGGTGCTTCTCTGAACCCAAATGCTTTGAGGACCACCCATTCCCCAAAATGCTCCGGCTGCCACAACAGGCGAGGTTGAGTTGAAGTAAATGGGATGCTGTAGCGGGGCCGGTCACCCTGCTCCGGCCCTGAAAGGGTTAAAAGGAAGCCCTTGGAGAGGGCTGGGGCTGAGAACCAATAAGAAAAGGCTGGGAGGCAGCCAATCAGGGCCAGGCTGGGCCCTATAAAAGACCTGCAGGGCCAGAAGACAGTCAGTCTCTCTCTAGCTTTGGAGAGAGATGGACCTAGCTGCCTGAGGGAGTACAGGGTACCAGAAGGAGAGCTGTGCTGGGGAAGGGCAAGAGGAGCTGGGGAGCTCTTCCCTGGCAAATCCCCAGGCTGAGGCCTTGTTTAAGGCCTAAGCAGATCCTGGGGCTACAGAGGTGCAGCCTGGGGATAGGCAGAGGCAGCTGGTCCAACCCCCTTGCCAATGATGAGTGGCCATGACAGACTGCAGTTTGCCCCAGGGAAAGGGGGCTAGATGATGACTGGCACTAGCCACTGAAGCAAGGGGGGCATAGAGGGTTGGGGGTTCCCCAGGGAGGGGAGACCAGAGTGGGGGGGTACTGCAGTGGGCAGAACCCCAAGGAAAAGGCCACTGGGGTCTGGGAGGGACACGGGGGCCTGAGGCAGGCGAGACACCGGCCAGCAGGAGGCGCTCTGGGGCTGGACAAGAGCTAATTCCTGGATGACCAGCAGGAGGTGCTGCGCTGGTGAGTCTGTGATCTGCTACAGATGCTGTGATCTTCTTTAGGCAATCAGGTCAAGCGGATACTGGAAGGGGAGGAAACGAGGCTTAATTGAAATATAAAGGTATATGTGTCCCCAGGGTATAGAAGAAAATTTAATAGCTGTTATGTTGCTGAATAAAATCATGGGAAGGTGGCATATAAATCAAGAATGACAAAAGACCAGGTTCTGAGCCCTGGGGGGTCCTCTCAAAATTGATTGTGGATTGATATGTGGCATGATGTCCTCGGGGAGGGAGATCAGACAGGTGTCCTGGTCTCTGAATACCAGGTTGCTGCCAGTGACCTGCAAGAAATAAGAGCAGTGATTGGTACAGTGAAAACATAAGTGGCATGAGTAGGGTGACCATATTTCCTAGTTTCATATTTCCAGAGCCTCATGCCTGTGGCTGGACCTGAGCCCTGTGCTGCCCGTGGTTGGGGCTGATTCTTCCCCCTTGCCCCAAGCTCCATGCTGCCGGTATCTGGGGCTGAGTGCCTGAACCCTGCTGCCTGGTACCTCACACTGTCACCCCACCAGTGTTCCTCCGCAGCCCTCCCAAGGGGCTGCACCTGACTTTTTTGATGAACTGGGTGTTTGTTTGCTCTTGTCTGTTTGCTCTTGTCAGCTGATCAGTTTTTTTTGTTTTTTAAAAAAAATAAAGTCGGGACAGAGCTTAAAAACAGGATGTAAGGTCACCCTAGGCAGGAGGGATATTAGTGAGCAGCCTGCACCCGCTTAGTGTTTGTGTCCAGTCCGAGTCTCTTCTCGCTCAGCCTGGTGTATGTCAGGAGCAACCCCGCTGAGCTCCGCAGGGCTCAATCCGAGATTCTGGCTACTTTGTTCTGCCTTGTGGCTAGGGCAACAGGGCCACCAGTTCTTACCTGGTCCTTGCTCAGGCAGAATTCACAGAGAGGTTAGTGGGCCAGATCTGACATCACGCAGGTCTCCTGAAGGCGTCTGCAGCTCAGTGCTAAGGGAGTAATAGCTGTTGAGGTGTACTGAGAGGAAATCCAGCAGAGAACTTTTAGCTGAAGTTCAGATAATATTTCTATGTAATGAGATCTCTTAGGCTTTAGAACAGTCTGTGTAATGGAAGGGGGGGAAATCCCATCACTGAAGTCATTTCAAATTGAGCTGGCCAAAGCACCCAAGGATATACTGTGGGGTGCAATCCTGCATGGGACAGGGTAAGGGATGGACTAAGTGATTTAATAGTCTGAGCATTTAAAGGCCGTCTAATTCTGTGATGAATTAGAAAGCTGCCTCTCTACTCCTGCCTGTGCCAGTCTGATCTCTTCACTTGGATGTCCTGCCTCCATCTCAAAGTTAATCTACAAAATCACCTTCTAGGGACAGAAATAAAGGGGAGCTAAGGGTCTGCAGAACTGGCTTCATTGGCCACCTGAGGATTCCCCCATTGTATTGGGGGCATGGTCAGAGGAAGTGGACATGGTTGGAGTATTGTTGGGGCTAGAGGGGCTTCACCAGCTGGCACAGGTTAGAGCAAACTTAAGGCTGCTCTATGTTACACCCTGGTCCATCTGCCAGTGCACAGGTGGCATAAAGCCACCTTTCCCTCCCCACTCAGGTCTTGCACAGCTCACTGGGTTTGTAGATTGGGCCCCTTATCTTTCCTCCTACCTCCCTGTTTTACCCAGACCTTTTGGGAGGAAATTATGTGAGAAGGGTGGAACATGGGTGTGGCAGGGTACTTAGTGAGCATGCTATAGTGGCTAAGCCACTGGACTGGGAATCAGGAGACTTCCATTCCATCCCTGTCTCTGCCACTGACCTGGCCTATGAGTCACCTCATCTGTTTCCATTATCACTTTTTGTCTCTTCTATTTAGACGACCTTCACCAGGAAGGGGTTGTCTCTCAGTCCGGCTATGCCTATACACGGACTTGAGTCCAACACCTCAACCACTCAGCCGTTCTGGTGAGCAGCTGCAAGTGTCCTGTCCCCCCCCCCACACACACACTACCCCAGAAAAATCTTGGGCATGCTCTGGGCGCTCTCACTTTGGGTAATTATCCAGCTAACTGTGGCTCAACGGGGTTCAGAAAAGCTAGGCTTGCTTATCAAGTTGTCTCTCGATGTGCGCTTGGCTAGCTGCGGAGTGCCCAGCTGGTGATTTGGAGTCCAGGGGAGGTAAAATTGGACCCTCTCAGCCAGAATTTGGGAAAAAATCTCCAAATCCAAAGCAAAGGCTTAAAGTGCCACTGGAAGGATGCTCCTGCTGCTTGAAGCTGGGTGCAGCATTCTGGGCTTAGGGGGCTGCATCTGCCCCAGTGGGTGGAAGGATGGGGTCCCAGGACCCCCAGCCACAAGGTCCACAAGTTATCCTCCAGAGGCCAACTATTGAGACTCTGTTGCTCTCCTGTAGCTCAACTATTAAGCCTTCCTCTGTGGCTTCTCCAGGCAGGGAGCAGCATCCCCACTGCGGTCTGCTTCGGCGGACAGCCTGGCTGGAAAGAATTGCATCCACCAGGTCAACCAGTTGAATATAATGGGCCCGGTTCACCCACAAGCATGGGGAGGGAGCTAGTGGTGGCCACCTTGCCTGGCCCCAAGTCCCTGTGGGCTATCAGGCTCCTCCAGGAGACAGGAGGAGAGGAGGGTGCCGTGATGCCAGGGTCGCCCTGTCCTGCCCCAGGGAGCCACAGGAGGGAACCAACCTCCATCGTGCACTGAGGGCACCTTTGCTGAAGGGGGTTCCTGGAGCAGAGCTGTTGGGGAAAGAGAGTCTTTGGTCAAGGGCTGACTTTCAATAGGTGGCAGCGAGGTAGCTGCTCTGCTACACACACAACCCTGATCTAGAAGCAGGTCTACGAAGGCCTTAGCACCAGCTTCCCCACGGACATGAAGTGTGCTCTGGGTGAGGTGACTCCTTCCCAGCCACGCTCCGCTCCTGACATGCAGGGCTCTCCGCACCAGGCCTGGCCCAATGCACGGGGGGTGCAGCACCCTGCCTCGCTCTGTGCCATTTTTAAACCTTACTGCAAAGGTGTGTGGAGCCAGAACCAAGCACTATTTTCTCCTGGCTTTAAATCTCCTGCAAAGTCAATCTTCCTTTGCCAGCTTTCCTGTTCAATACGTCCCTATTAAGAACTATAGTCTCAAAGTTTCTTCATTATTTGAGTTCATAGAAATCACTGTAGTTATCCAGACTTTTTTGGTTTCCCACCTTTTGTTGTTTTGAGTGGATTCTTGCAAAGAAGGAATCACATTTTTTAAAATAGGATTAAAAAAAGACAGTGCTGAAAAGAGAAATGGTCATTCTCGTTTTTTTTGTCTTTTGTTTTTTGTCAACCTATCACCGTTTGCTCCCTTTGTATCATAGATTCATAGATTCTAGGACTGGAAGGGACCTCGAGAGGTCATCGAGTCCAGTCCCCTGCCCGCATGGCAGGACCAAATACTGTCTAGACCATCCCTGATAGACATTTATCTAACCTACTCTTAAATATCTCCAGAGATGGATATTCCACAACCTCCCTAGGCAATTTATTCCAGTGTTTAACCAATCATGCCCATGTGTAGTATGGAAAGGTTGCCATGTTAATCCAGAAAGCATCAGAAATCTGTATCACACAGTATAGTAACGAGAAGCTGCTATTACATGTACACCAGGCAAATAAACCCTTCACTGCAGCTTCCCACAGTAGCAGCTCAATGCCGGGGGGAGGGGGCAGAAGAGGGGGGCGGGGTTAGAGTCTGGTTGTGTCACTGACTTCTTCTGGACTTGGACAAATCACTTAGTTGCAATGTCAAGTGTTTAGCCCCTACAACTGGGGCAGTGTCTTCAAAAGATCTCCTCACCCAATGTGCTGGAGTCTTGTGACAATCTGACCATGTATTTTGGTGCTTAAATGGGAGCTGAGTGGTTTCTTTAGTCGACGTCTGACCCCAATTGTGGGTGCGGTGCTCCCTTGAAAATAGGGCCCATAACTTCTATGCCTCCATTTTCCATCTGTGAAATGGGGATGAGGAATACTACCTCCCCCCCCCAATAACTTGTCTATTTGGAATATAAGCTCTTCAGGGGCGGGACTCCCTCTCTGACCACATGTCTGTACAGCACCTAGCACAATGGGGTCCTGACCTCAGTTGTTGCAGCTGCAAGGTGCTACCACTGACCAAATAAAAGCAGTGTTAATTGTGGTGTCCTTTGGTGCATGGAGCTACTTCTGGGGTGTCTCTTCCCTACCATAAATCTTGCATGTTACACCCCGGGTGGGGTGGGGGGCGGGAGGTTCAGAGTAGAGTTTTAAATGAAAACAACCAATTAAATAGCACAAATAAAGTCCTAATTCAAAGTGGGAGTTAATAGTTCAACCCCGTACTCTGACCATAGCATTCCATTGCAATAAGATATACCGTCTTAATCATCTAGGGACAAATTCCAACCTGGTATAGGAACTTGACCAAGCCCCATGGGTATGCACACAACATATCAAAGGGTAGGTTAGACCCAGATAAGGCTATCACCAATTTAGAGAGAAAATTCTTCCTACTCGTCTACATTTATCTGTTGCCAATGCTATAGATTCCTGTTTGCCACAGGAAGGCAGTGTAGTTTAGCGGATCCTGCAGTGAGCTGGGAATCCTGAGTTCCATTCCCAGCTCCAGCTCTGACATGCGGAATGACTGTGAGCAAGTCACTGTGGATACAATTTTCAAAAGTGACTTAGGCTCCACGTCACTTTTGAAAATTTTACCTGGTCTCATGGAAAATCTTGTCAGCTTGGATTCCAAGCTCTCTCAAAGAAGGAATTTTGTATACGCGCAATGCCTATCACTAGGGGTTCCTGATCTTGACTGGGGTCTCCAGGATCTGCTGTAACATACACTCCTCGTTGTTTTTGCTGCTAAAACTATAGTGTGCATGTGGAAACTTTACTACTGTCATCAGAAGCTTTATATGCTGAATAAGTATAGATAAAAGGTGGGTGAGGCAATATCTTTTATTGGAGCAACTTCTGTTGATGGAAGGGTCGCAGAGCTTCTTTCACCAGCAGAAGCTGGTCCAATAAAAAGATCTTCTTTCTCATGTCCTGGAACCAACACCGCTACCACACTATGGCAAACAATAAGTATAGATGAGGTAGTAACCCCCGCTGGTGTGGATAAGAGACCCAGTAGAGGTTAATAAGGAGCAGAATTGAACTGAACGAAGAACACTAGCCCTTATTCCACCCAAGCCTGAGCGGATGAAGTGCTGGCTTCCCTAGGCTACAGCCCGAAACAGTCGTGAGCTGCTCCACCCACCCAGCCTGATGATACATAAACTCGGAAGTGTCCTGAGAGCACTGTGAACTACTTGACTGCGCTGCTCACCAGGGCCGCCCAGAGGATTCAGGGGGCCTGGGGCAAAGCGGGGGAGCGGACATAAAAAAAGGCACCACCCGCTGCAGTGCTTGTACTCACTGGGTGGTGCTCCGAGTCTGCGGCGGCGGCGGCAGCGGGTCCTTCACTCGCTCCGCGTCTTCGGCAGCACTGAAGGACCCGCCGCCGAAATGCCGCCGAAGACCCAGACCGCCGCCGGGTGAGTAGCCAGGAAAGGGATTCTCGGCCAGGGCTCGCAGAGCCCCTGCGAGGCCTGGGGCAAATAGCCCCACTTCCCCCCACACCCCCGGGCGGCCTTGCTGCTCACTTAAACGGATGTATGCAGTTAATCTGCAACAACGGGCGGCGCTTGATTGGAGTGCCACTGTTTATGGACAGGGATTGACCAGGGGACCAGCACTACTTTTCCTCCAATCAAATCCCTTGGTTTGGAGAACATTGCCCTTAATATTTTGAGTTACTTAGGATAGCATGTGATAAACACTAATTTGATAGCCTCAGTGACCATCTTTTTGTGGGGCACCAATATTGGCAGGACACAACCAGCCTCCAGCTATCTCTGCAGTTTGGGGTCACATAACCACACGAATGCTGGACTTGCAGGCGCCATCAGCTACGTAGATGGCTCTGCACCCTAACCTGTACCACAATTATTTATACCTGCAGAACAGCCACCAAGAAAAGCACAGGGGAAGCTGGGCTGAAAGTTTCTCCTCACAACCCTACCCTTTAAAAATGTGTTCTCACAGAAGAGACAATCTGTCTCAGGCAGCTGCAAAACATCACACACTGGGCACCAAAGAGCAAGTGCTGCCTTATGAAGAACAATAAGGGTGTGATGGGGTCCCCCTGGACTGTGGGAGCGCTGACCCCTCCCAAGCCCACCAACTTGGGTTGCCTCTCACACTATGATGCTGATGTCAAGTTACAAACCCCTGACAGGCACTGCACTTACTTCATCCACAGGCAGGGACACACCCCACTGTGTTACATGAATGATCTCCCAGTCACTCATGAGCCAACAATAGAGAGGCTCCAGCCATTTCCCCCCAGCTCCCCAGTCTTGCACCCCAGAACTGTACCATCTTGTACCAGACGCCTGACCCGTGTAAGCTCATTACCTAGTTTGCCATTCCCACAAAAGGAAAGTGGACATGCCACAGCCCTTGTTAACCGGTGCTGAGATCCCCCCCGGCACTTCAACCAAAACAGTTTTAGGCAAAATATAAAACAGATTTATTAACGACAGAAAGATGGATTTTAAGCATGGAGATCAAAGTTGGTTACTTAAGAAATAATAAAAAAAATCCTCAGTCTAAATTCTACAAACTAACCAGGATTTGAATCAAGCAGTGTTTCATCCCAACAGAGGGCACACGCAGGTTACAGTTCCTCAATACACGGACTGGGACTCTTTTCCAGCATGGGACCACACTTCCCCAGTTCAAAGTCCCCCCCCCCCCCCCCGATGTGTTTCTAGGTGTTGAGATGGAGGTGGGGGAGTGACGCCAAGTGATGATGACACTTCCCCTCTTTTATATTTTCCTCCAGCTTTGCTGTGATGTGGGGATCAGGCAGTCCCCCTTGGTCAAGCAGTCTCCATTGCAGCCGTGCTCTCTCTGAGAAGTCTCTGGGATTCCGTTTAATGGGCCATCAGCATGTGTCTGGCTGGGGTCCTTTGTTGCAACTGAAAGATTGGCTGTGCGCATTTCCCAATCTCACAAAATATTTCAGTAACACACACAGCAATGCTTCATAACTTCCCATATACCGATAGCACATACAATCCAACCGGTTGTTATTGTTCAGCAGATCAAGACTTTTAAAATGATACCTCACAAGATATACTTTGTACAAAACGTATAATCACAGTGGTGAATATGGGGGTTCCAGGGTACTACTTTGAGGTCACACCTCCGCCCTTAGTTTACTGCAGGAGAGTTAGTCACTGACTGATGCGGAGGCAGTGTGCCTAAGGTCCTCTTTAGGTTTTGACCATACAATTCCCAAGGGTTGCTAAACATTGCAGTGTTACCCCACATGTGCTTTTGCAACGTTCCGTGTACCTTTCAACACTTTGTGGATCAGTCTGGTGAGCTTAAAAGTTAGAAAGCATCTCTTTGTATCTCTGCAGCATTGTTAATGCTTCTGTTTTTACAGCTCGTGTTAATGCAGATATTGTTTTCTAGAGTGTTGCCTTCTAACATCCCACAGTTTTTGTGCTAATGCACTTCTCTGGTGCGTTGTTCTTCCCCTGCCCCGAGATCTTTGCAGCAGACTTGGCTCCAGATTGTAGTAATGTAGAAAGTAGTATTACAACTGCATCACTTAAATGGAACTGATCTGGATTAGTTTCCCCTGCAGTTCCCCAACAACACAGAACACAACCTTTTAGCCGAAGCAACAACAAACCACCACTGGGCCGAGCTCTCTTTCTGCATTGTATCTACCCCCCTGGGGTTGCTATTGCCATCAGTAAGCTTGCATAGAAGTAGCTCACAGCAGAATTTGGACCATTAGCGGAGTTACTCCAATGGGCCTTGTGCCTAGTTAGGAATGTGCAGATGTTGGTTATCACTTGATTAACCTTGACGTTCAGCTTGTGCTCTGCTTTATTTATCTCCACTGCGTTGATTATGCTTCGGTTCTTCTTTATATCTGCCAAGAGGTTGCCACACTGAAGATTAGTTTAATCTGCCTGCTCTATTTTTTCTGCCTGAGGCATTCACTTGCTCATGTTGAACTTGTCTTCCTCCTTATGCCAGGAAGCAACAACAATCAGTCTTCCTTTCTGTACAGCCTTGGTCCTGTCTCCCACCATAGGCAGGGGTTGTTTGTTTGCATCCTGAAGCTGTCAAGGGTTGATTTCAATTTCATTGATTTAATGTGGTGATTCCAGCCCAGAGAGCTAATTATAAGACTGCAATTTCACGGGGACTTTCATTTGAAGCTCTCAACCTGCATCACTTCTGGCCATTCACAACATCCCTGTGGCAAAGTTGAGGAGGACCCAGAGCTCCTTGGGAGTACTTGTGAGGATTTTTCCACACGGCAGATGTTACAGCAGCAGAGCACCTCCTCTGTAGTTTCCCCATTGCTGTAGTTAATCCGAGGTAGGGTGACCTAACCCCTAGTGTAGCTGCAACTAGGTTAACAGAAGAATTCTTCCATTGACCCAACTATGGTGTTCAGGGGTGTGAACCAGTCTCACCAGGGCTGGCTCTAGGGGTGGGCAAGCAGGGTGGTCACCCTCCATTCCAAAGTCCCAGGGGGGCTGAACTGCTCTGATGCTTGGCCTTCCCCCCCCCCCCCCGCTCCGGGTTGGCTGTCTAGCCTTTTATTTTTATTTTTGCTCAGCCACTTGAGCATGGGAGAGCCAAAAATGTTTTCTGTTCTTGCTGGCAAAATGGTGAGGGGCTCTCCTGGTTCTCATGAAGGGTTGCTAATTTTGGTTGGACTTATTCCTGGAGGTTTCATCACACAACATCATCTTTAATTAAAGAATCATCTTTAATTCCTGGCAAATTCAGGACAATCCTGGAGGGTTGGCAACAAAGTGGAACAGCATCAACAGGAAAGACTTGAGAGACCCACACTGCAGAATAGCCTATAGTCTGGTGGTTAGGGTCCTTGCTTGAGAGGGGTGAGATCTGAGTTAAAATCCCTGCTCCAGAGTGGCGCTTCAGATGTGGCTCTCTGACAACCTGGGTAAGTGCCCCTACCCGTGGGTATACAGTTATAAGGGCACACAGATAGTTTGCTGGTCCAAAACAGATTTTTCTGATTGTCAACAAAGTCCAAATATCTCTGGAACCAAATCAACCATCTTTTCTGGTATAGGGTTTTCTCTGCTGGCTGAACTGACAAAACAATTAATCACCCAGCTCCACTCCTCTGAGTTGGATTCATGCCTTGCCACTAGCTGGAATGAAGGCCATAGGCAGAAGTTTGAAGTGCCAAGCTAAAACTGGCTTACTTGTATGAGCCCAGCACCTCATTACACTTCTGTCCAAGATCTCCAGATGGGCCAGACAAGTTCTCCCACAATGCACTGCAAAAGTGTTCAGAATAGTGAAGCTTATGCAGCATGAGGAACCATGGTATGTGCCCTTACCGAAGTCGGTGCAAAAATATGAGGTAATGGCTGGGTGAGGTTCTGTGGCCTGCAATGTGCAGGTCAGACTAGATGATCATAGAATCATTGAAGATTAGGGTTGGAAGAGACCTCAAGAGGTCATCTAGTCCAATCCCCTGCTCAAAGCAGGACCAACCCCAACTAAATCATCCCAGCCAGGGCTTTGTCAAGCCGGGCCTTAAAAACCTCTAAGGATGGAGATTCCACCACCTCCCTAGGTAACCCATTCCAGTGCTTCACCACCCTCCTAGTGAAATAGTTTTTCCTAATATCCAACCTAGACCTCCCCCACTGCAACTTGAGACCATTGCTCCTTGTTCTGTCATCTGCCACCACTAAGAACAGCCGAGCTCCATCCTCTTTGGAAACCCCCTTCAGGTATCAGAGGGGTAGCCGTGTTAGTCTGAATCTGTAAAAAGCGACAGAGGGTCCTGTGGCACCTTTAAGACTAACAGAAGTATTGGGAGCATAAGCTTTGCTGCTATCAAATCCCCCCTCTCTCTTCTCTTCTGCAGACTAAACAAGCCCAGTTCTCTCAGCCTCTGCTTGTAAGTCATGTGCCCCAGCCCCCTGATCATTTTCGTTTCCCTCCGCTGGACTCTCTCCAATTTGTCCACATCCTTTCTGTAGTGGGGGGCCAAAAACTGGACGCAATTCTCCAGATGTGGCCTCACCAGTGCCAAATAGAGAGGAATAATCACTTCCCTCAATCCGCTGGCAATGCTCCTACTAATGCAGTCCAATATGCCATTAGCCTTCTTGGCAACAAGGACACACTGCCGACTCATATCCAGCGTCTCATCCACTGTCATCCCCAGGTCCTTTTCTGCAGAACTGCTGCTTAGCACAATGGTTCCTTCTGACGTTAAAGTCTGAGTCAAGTAGAGTGCCAGGGTAGATGCAGGGCATTATAACTACTGGACTGTTATTCCATAGTGTGGCCACTTGCCCTCATGATAGCCTAGGGTGACCAGAGAGCAAATGTGAAAAATCAGGACAGGGGGTGGGGGGTAATAGGCACCCATAGAAGACAACGCCTCAAATATCGGGACTGTCCCTATAAAATCGGGACATCTGGTCACCCTATGATAGCCTAACACGAATGAAGTAACTCAAAGGTAGATCACTTGACCTAATTCTGTAGTCAAGCCACATGTAAAAAGGTTGTAAAGACTGGTAGTGCTGACCCACAACTCTCGTGAACCAGGAAATAGGTCAGGAAAAGAGAATTCTTCCTCTGACTTGCCATGAACTTTGGAGCTGGGTCCAAAGACCATTGAACGTAATAGGGGAATTTTTCCATCTGCTTTGACAGTCATTGGATCATGCTATTGCTTTACCTTAATGCCACTCATCAGTTCTTCATACCTGTTGGCATGGGCAAGAAAAAGTGTTTTGTAATATTATGATGGGGGCTAGATCTACAAGCCTTCAATGCCACCTAACTCAAACCTTTAAGCTCTGCTAGCTTGTGCTGCCTTGTAGCCTCTTGGGTCAGGACAGCCATCAAAGCATGCTTCGTAATTCTTTTTCTTAAAAAAAAACAAAAAAAAACCTGCAGCAGAATAACTTGTAGCAGGTTGTCTTAATGTGCTTCCTATAAAAGGAGAGGCACTTGCATTTGCAGATCACTTGCATTAAGATAATTTACATCTTTATCTCATTGTATCACTGTTCAGCACTTATCTGGCTTTGCCAACAAAGAGAAGGCAGCATTTTAGAACAGTATATTTTATAAATACATCCCACTGGATGATCCTGTTTCTGGAAAGGGGTGATGTAGGTGGGATGGAAGAGTGGCTTCTAGGTGAGAACCTTCCAAACTTCTCTGGGCCTGATTCTTTTTTTGAATAGCACTGCTACTTTTAAAGAAGCAAATTAAATTGCTCAGATATTCAAAAGTGGCTGGTCAGTTAGGATGCCTCATTTGGGTGTGTGTCAAACTTGAGACACCTTTAAATGGTCTTATTTTCAGAAGGTAGGAGCTAAACTTTCTAAAAATCAGGTCCCTTTAAGGTGTCTCAAGTAAGGCACTGGAAAAATTACAATAGTCTTCTTCTCCAAAAAACCTTTCCCGATGAAAACTGTGTTGAAACAGATATATCTCCGCAAAATCATTTCAAGCTTCAACAAAACAGCATATTTCAACCACCTCTAGTCTATATACTGATTTAGTACTGTTATAACCAGTTCAGTTGTTTTTTCACCAAAATAGCTATGCTGATACCACCATTAGTGTGGGCACAGTTATGCCAGTATAAGGCATCTTTACCTGTATAATTTATCCTTTTATGGGAAGCGTAATAAACTATGCCAGTATAAGCACTTTGATGCTGGTATAACTCCATCCATATTAGGAGGGTTGTTAACTATAGCGGTATAGTTAAAGCAGCACAACTTTTGTGTCAACAAAACCTTAGGTTCATATCCTCAGCTGGTATAAACTGGTTCAACAGAGCTGTGCCTCTTTGGGCCAGATGCTTAGCTTGGGTAAAGGTTTGGATTCCGGAGCACAAGATGGCCCTGCATGCCAGATTGCTTTGATTGCAACTGTACAGAGAATGAAAGCTCAAGACAATGGTATTGAATGCTGGGGCATGTGGGAAAATCTGGCTGTGTTAAATATAAAAATAGCCTGTGCTAAATAAAACTGGTGTTTCCTGGATTGAGGAACAGTTTGATCAAGGGCTTTGGATTTAAAGTACCTTATTGTGAGCACACTCTTTCTGTTTGTACATCTTAAAATGGAAAACTGGGACATGAGGTATAGTGATTACTTTGGAAAATAATCAAAACTAATGTTCAAATTTAGTCTGACCTTTCAGAGAAAGTCCAAACTTAGCTCTTTAGATACTGGCAAGGGACAACACTATAATCATATTTCAAATACTTCCCATCTGTTACCTGAATAGACTTCTTTGAAGAAACATTCAGGGCAGTTAAAAAACCCCTCTGACCTGGCTTTGATTGCGAATAAATGTTTACTTTTCCTGATGTTGAATATTGAACAAACTTACATGACCTGAAAAAAGATTCAGCCATCTCTACCAGATCTTCTCTTTAGAGACAGAGGACCAGATTCAGTGGAGTTACATTAGTGTAAATCCAAATTAAGTGAGAGCAGCGTTTGGCCCAGATATTGCAGTTTCCTTACGTTGGACCTGATCCCAAGCTCATTTAAGTCAATGGGATGTTTTGAATCAGGCCCCATAGGCAGACGAGCTGGGCTCAGATCTGAGAACAGCAACAGATTCTGATCTCAGCTACACTGGTAGAAATCCAGAATCTTGAACTGAATATCTCCAGGATTTATACCTGTGCTACTGCGATGAGAATCAGTGACTCTTCTCCTGACAAGTTTCTTAAGGTTAAAACTGTTCATGTGAAGGGCGGTGCATTTAGTGTCACTTATTACATTTGTTGTATGTGTTCCCCTCTCTTTCCTCCTCACATAATAGCAAATAGACACTTTGCTGCAGTCTAGTAACTGAACAGTCATTCAGCCTTGGAGGCTAATCCCTGATTCACAATATGCATCACTATGCATTTTACAGTGACAATCTTTTTGAACTCCGCAGTGATGCGAGTGCCCTGCATTGGAAATGAGACGCCTGGTGCTTAGAATTCTGAGAGCAAAACCCTCTCTGGTAATGTACTTTGCCAGGCCTTGAAAAAGCCGCATGGCCCTGCGGGATGAACTCAACAGAAAAGTAGCTCTGAGGAGAAGCAATGCTTCACCAGATGCACTGCTCAGGGATGCTTTGATCCAGTGAGGATGAAGCTTTTAAAGATCCCAAAGTGGCCATGAGGAGTCCCTCCGGAGGGGCTGATCCACATCAGTGATGGTGAGTGATGAGCTGAGAATTCACAGCTGGCAAAGGCAGGATCTGTTGGGATCTAAGGATCTGCTGCTGTTTACAAGGAGAGAGGTGGGTAAGAAGTGTTTAAAGGGAGAGGCATGCAGGAAGAGCTACTCCCTAGGCCTCAGCTGCCCTGGAGAGACCTTATGGAATTGTGGCTAAGGCACTAGAGTGGGCCTCAGGCCTGAATACCAGACTCTAGAGTTGCCAATTGTGGTCGGACATATTCCTGGAGGTTTCATCACATGACATAATCTCAAATGAAAGATTAATCTTTAATTCCTGGAGACTCCAGGGCAATCCTGGAGGGCTGGTGAGTCTACCACAGATTCACTTCGGCCCAGATCCTCCAAGGTACATAGGGCCTAACTCCCATTGATTTCAATAGGATTCAGGTGCCTCAATGACCTTGCGGATCTGGTTTCTCTGTGCCTCGGTTCCCCATTTGTAAAATTGCTAATAATCTAAACAGACAAGACATCTCTTATTAGGCACCTGCCCAATGCCTAATGCACTGGGGAGCCCTTTCTCTGCTCGGTGCTATTGTCTTGTAAACAATAATACTGCAAGCAACAATTGATAAGCTGCCCTGTCAGGAAGCCTCAGAGACACAGACCACCTGTGCAACCTGCCTCAGAATCAGCAGCGTTTGAGGATGGATCCATCTGCTCATCTTGTGGGGGCCAAATACCTGCTGACAGAATGATCAGTCATTCTGATGGAAAGTCTGCGTATTTTTTCCTTCTGTAGACCCCCTTACTGTGTTGGGCTGGTTCAGTACTAAGGAAAGACTTCAGGACTTGATCTGCATGAATGACAAGGGAATTGCAGTGTCCTATCCCAATGTACCTAAGGGATTTAGGTTTAGGGACACAAGTCCCATTGATTTGTGCTCCTAAATCCTGTATGCATTTTGGAAAATCCCCCTTAGTAGGATGCAGTGGCTGGTGACTTAGTGGCCAAGGTTTTAGGGCACTTGCTGGCCAGGCGTGTTACAAAGTGACTTTCTGGGCTTAAGGGTGAGCTGCAAAGGAGTGGGGGAATAGTGCGCTTGTGCCCATTTTTGCTTCTATATGATGCATAAAGGAGGCCTGAAAGGGGGTCTTGCCGGTGCATTGACTGGAGAAGTAGCCAATGATTTCCCGAGAGCTGATGAGAGAAGGAAGGGATTTTTAGGTGAACTATTTAAAACTTCGCTTTTGTTAACATTTAACTAACTTTGGGTAAAGGGCATCTTTGTTGAAGATTCAATACAACCCCTCTAAGGGGCTGGAACTCTCACTGCTCAGCACTGAGAGATCCCAAAGTCCCTCCAGGGAAACCAGAAAAAACCAGACTTGACATTTCTGCTATTTCTAGGGCTAAACCCCCTCTGCTCAAAAGCCTCTTTCCTGCTTTTCTTTATACACCAGAATGAAACGAAGGGCACAAGCCCAATTTATAATAAGCCTTTGCAGGTAACAGTTAAGGGTGTTACAGAACATTTTGGACCAGATTATAGGGCTAGATAGTTACAGTTAAGAGCAGAGTTATTAACCAGCGGCTCCACAGTGTGTGGGGATTAGTGTAAATATCTAAGCTGTCGGCTACCAACTTTCCAGTTGTGGGGCTTAGAGCAGTGTTAATTTGGGCCAGGGCTAAGCCCCATCCCTCTAAGCTTGGCAATACATAACCCTAGCACCTCTGGGCTTGCCGGGTTAGTTATGAAAGTAAAAAAAAAACTGCTTGAGCCCCGGTACCTAATTGCTTGAGTCCGGCACCTTTCATTACAAATTAAGCACTGGCTCGGAGTATGTTCCCTGTACCTGAATGAGCGTAGAGGTGCCAAGAAATAGCGTTTTGAAAGGGACCACTCGGTGCAATTAAAGCCCCAAGAGTGACCTGTCGCGTCTTTACAATCCACTGGGGACTGTTTTCCAAGACGGGAAATGGCTTTTGTTTTAAAGCCATGGCAGAGTAGCTGGTTTTCAGATGTCCTGGCACTTCTCCAAGCACCAGCCAAGGCTGACTTGTGCTTTATGGCTGCAGAGCCAGCCAGCAGAGGGGGCGCAAGTTAGCATCCAATCTGGGATGTGTTAGCTGAAGCCGGTAGATGTACTAGTAGGCTCCTAGCACGTGCAAAGCACCCTGCGCTAGAAGAGAGATTCTCCAGTCTGCCCTCTGTTGGGCTATCGGCCAGGGCAGGGCAGGTTTAACCCCCCACCTTGTGATCGCTGCGGAGGGGGAATGCACTAAAACGGCATCTCCCCTGGACCCATCCCCTTTCTGTCCAAATCAGCCCACAGCTTGGCTTGTGGTGGCTGGGAGGCTGCAGTTGCTTTCGGCCACTGTGAACTCCCCCCCCGAGGGAACATTCTGCCTCTGGGGGCCTCCAAGCTTTGGGAGCGGAGCGTTGTAAACCCTGTGAATAACTTAGTCCCAAGCTGTGTATATATTTTGTTAGGATCTAGAGTTCCCAGATCAGGGCCCCGTTGTGTTGGATGCTGTACATACAAATATTAAGAGTCTGTGCCCCAAAGGTTTTATCTAAAGAAGATGCAGAGAAGCTGGGAGAAAGGCAGAGTCACTGTCCCCATTTTACAGATGGGGAGCCAAGGCATAAAATAAGTGACTTGCTCCAAGTCACATAGGTAAATCTATAGCAAAGGCAGGATTTGTACCCAGATCTCCTGAGTCACAGCCCAGTATATTAACCGCAAGATCATCCTTTCTCTCTATGTGAAAAGGCTAATGTATAGAAGGAGGCAAAGAAGCCATGGTTTTAGGTTGCCTTGAGTTCCATATAGAATAAGGGGGAAGCACCCCAGTATATAGAACTGGGAAAAGATCAAAATTGATAGCAAAGGAACTGCCATTTTTTGTTTTCCTAAAACATTATTGCAAATAGCAGGCAGCAAAACCAAGCTACCTGGTTCTGATCTCCTCGAGGGCAAAACCAGAGCCCAAAACCTCTGCAGTGTTGTGCTTGCTGAGCGATGTCTCACATTAGCATGTATGATGCATTGAATTTATATTAGCATCTAATTGGTGTTAACAAGGAAGTTATTTAAGAGAATTATTAGCATAATTCATCAGACTGCAGTCACCATTGTACAGTAATAAGCTTAGAATTATATCAGCACGCACTCATTATTCCACTTTTACATTGCTTATATATGGAGTTTCTATTATTTATCATCCCGCCAAATAGCTTAGTGCTAATACTCAGATAGCAATGAATTATGGAAAAGCAGGCAGCTTCTAAACTGGATAGGACACCTGATTCACTAAAAAAGCAGCAAACATTCTAGCTCTTGAGCACTACAAAGCTCCGTAAAATAGGGGGAACCTTGAAACGAATGGAACAGATTTGGGTCACCTTGCACTAATACCATTGTCCCACCACCAGTGAACTCCACCAACGTCAATGGAGTCGCACCAGCATGTGTGAGAAGAGCATGAGGCCAACAGCTTCTACGACTACTGATCGGAACCAGGGGCCAGATTCTGTGCTGATGTTCATTCCAGTCAGCCCCTCTGAAAGCCTTGCTATGGCACAGCAAGGGATTGCACTCAGGTCTAAGTCCCAGGTGACCAGCTAACTCCTGGTGCAACCCAACCTTTCTCTCTTATCCTAGCCACTGCCCAACAGGCAGCTAGTCAGGTTTACCCAGTCAGTGGGAACAGCATGCCTCTTCCCCACAGTTACTGAGCATGCACCATCCCCTCACAGCTCCTTGCACAGAGCATGGACAGCAGCTGCCTGAAAGGAGGTGGCCTCGTTAAGCCCAATTGGCCATTGCAGGGGTGATGTGGGGATGTAAATGGGAGCAGAGAACATACTCTCGTTAGGACACAAAGAAGCATCCGAGCCTGGAGACACAGCCTTGTTACAACTGAGAATAAAGGCAGGAAAGCTGCAACCCAAAGGTCATCCGTTGCCGGGAGTGTTTCATATAAATGTCCCCTTCTCCTGGGGCCTCTTGTTTAGGGATTATAATGAACAGTTTAAGTATCAAAAAGTCACCAGCAGGAACTGATGTGGTTGAAACGTTGTTGGGGAGAAGAAAGATGACAGCTGGCGTGACAAGCTTCCCAGAGAGTGGAACAGAGGAGTAAGAGGCAAGTTCCTGAGAGAACGGGATGGATCCTTCACTGGGTGGTTTGCCATTGGAGTCAATGGCGCTACATTCATTTACAGTAGATGAGGATCTGGAAGGGTTGCCACCTGTCCAGGTATTCCCAGATCATACCTATTTTGAGGTAACTGTCCTGGGAAATCTGTCGGGGTGCTCAGCGCACACCTGCCAGCTATCCAGTTTTATGGGATCAGGATCATCCCACATGTCCCACTTTTTTTCCTTTTGTACCTCAGATGTGGCACTCCGGGGATCTGGCCCAATGTATGCTAAATAACGGTCACACACAAAGCTATGCTAAAAAGACTACGGTTGGAAAGTCAAGTACTCAAATGCTAGGGAATGCCAGAATGAAGGCTGGATCTGTAACCCGCCGGGTACAGTCAACTCGCTACTAAGAGCTGTGAGAGGACAGAACATGTGCAGTTTGCTCAGCACTAGATTCTATGAAGAGATGGACCGTACACATGTGCAGTGTAGTCACGCCTAACTTGTGAAAGTCTGGAGCATGCTCACTGAGGATAGAATCTCTGGAGCTTTTACCAGTCTCTAAAATCTCTGCTGAGCATGTGCAAACTGCAGTTTTTCAAAGGCTCATAACTTGGCCAAATATGGGTAGATTTTCATAGGATGGCAAAAATCCACATCCCTGATGCAAAGATCTCTGCCCCGCCAAATTTCAAACCCCTGCTCCCTAGCAAAGAGGTGCAAAAGAAGGTCCAGAATTTTTTAACATGGGCAAAACAACATTTCCCCCCCCCGAGACTTACTCTTGGAAATGGTTGAACCATTTTGGCTGAAATGTTGCAGAGCAGTTCAGTCTAAGGGAGATGCCCAGCATGGAAAATGTCAGCCCAAGTGGTTAGTTTGGCAAAGTGAATAAACAACTGAAAACAGGAACTTACAATGGGAAGTGTCAGGTGACTTATCTTAATAGGTGGTGTTACCAGACTGGCTCAGACCTGCTGCTTGGACCATTTTTTAAACCGATTCTCCCCGCCCCCTCTTCCCCTCAGGATACTATGAATACTTCTCTTGGGCCAGATCCTCAGCTGGTGTAATTCAATATGGAAGGTAACTTCAGTAGAGAGAAACCAATTTACAATGGCTGGATCTGGCTCCTTATTTTCAATTAGGAAATCTGAGTCTGCTTGAAAAGAAATCGCTGTGGTGCATCCTCACATTGCAGTGAAAATAAATAGAGATATCCTATCTCCTAGAACTGGAAGGGGCCTTGAAAGGTCATCAAATCCAGCCCCCTGCCTTCACTAGTAGGACCCCGTACTGATTTTGCCCCAGATCCCTAAGTGGCCCCCTTAAGGATTGAACTCCCAACTCTGGGTTTAGCAGGCCAATGCTCAAACCACTAAGCTATCCCTCCCCCAACGGGGGACATGGGAATATACTAGGATTTTAAGTGCCTAAATATGGATTTAGGTACCCAAATTTGAACCTATGAGCCTTAAAACCATAGGAACTGCTAGATCAGATCAAAGCAGGCATCCGTCTAGTTCATTATGTCTCCAGCCATGGTCAGCACCAGCTACTTCCTTGGAAAGTCCAAAAGACCCAGCAATAGGTTGTTCTGGACTAACCTGCTCCTAGGGAAAGTTTCCTCTTAACCCTCAATAGTCAGACTGGCTCATGCCCTGAAGCCTAGGTCTTCTACACACTAGGAAACTGATGCAGAGATTGCTTTTCTCCTTCATCTTGTTCTGCAGTGTGTCTGAAAGGTGCAACTTCTATGTAGTCAGATCAAAATCCAAACTTCCCTGAAGTCTGGGGATTTAGTTCAGTCTATGGAGACGAGGCTGCCATTGGCATTCATAGCAGGCACAGATCAGGATCTAAACTTGCCTTGCGATTGGGCTGTTCAGGTGCATGATTTTGAAATTTTGCTGCAGCTCCAGAGTTGGGCCTCATGGTTAAGGAACGAGACTGGGACTCAGGAGTTCTTGATTCAATTGCCTGCTCTACCACTGACTTCCTTGGGCAATCCCTTAATCTCCCTGACCCTAGTTGCCTTTCTCTAACATGGGGATAACCGTGTTTTACAGGGGAGTAGGGAGCACAACTCCATGTTGGTGACACATGCAGTGATTACAGTGACCTGTCACCCTTACTTGAAAGCATGAGCAATAAGTGCTGTTGTGGACAGTAAGGAAAAGGAAACATCTTTGCAAAAATCCCCGGCCTGTGCAGACAAAGGGGGGAAATAAGAAAATCTCCCTATGTCTTGGCACAGCACTAGGAGCTCAATCCTGACCAGGGCTGAGTGACCTCAACTCCCGCTAAACTGAATGGGACTTGAGGGAGCTGAACACCTGACAGAATCAGACTGCCAATGGCGCTTCCAGTGTGACCATATTTACAGAACGAGAAAGAAGAGAAACCAGAACAATGTGATAACAAGTGACTAATTTGCCCAGGGAGATGGTGCCTGAGTAAGCAGTCAGTCATTTCAGGATTCAGAAGTATGAAAAGACCTTTATCACGTGGTTACCTTGAAGGTCATGGTGCCCTGAAATGCTAGGAAGGAGTCCCAAGGCTCAGCTATTAATCTAACCTCAGTGATGATGATGATGATGCTTTAATTTCCACCCTACCTATTTTTTTCTTGTTGGTTTAGCTTAGTCGCTGTACCTGCTCTCCATGACGCTGACCGCAGTTGATGCCACCTGATAGCAGAGCGATGGGAGAGAGAAGGGACTTTACGGGGAAATCAGATGCGGCTGGCATCATTACTCATTTTTTGAATTTTAAAAGAAATGTAACTGACATGGAAAGACGGGGTGGAATTTTTTTGAGTAATATTTCCATGCACTTCCTGAAATTTAATGGGTGGTTACTGAAGTCATTTACCGTAACCGTGTAAGATGTTTCAATTCATTAAACCACACTGTTCTAGAGGGCTTTTGTGGATCTCGTTATCATTTCTGGGGTCCATGAAATATAAATCCAGCGGCCCTCCACAAAGGTCTAATGTGCCACATAAGTTATGAGCGCTTTGTATTGTAGTCAAGGCCTCATCAGTTATGTGTGTGTGTGTGTGTATTCAGATGAAATTATCAGCTGTGAGATACACCACTGCTCTACTGGACTGGGACTTGAGAATCTCTGCTTTCTAATCTTCTGACACAATTCCCTCTGTTGATTTGGGCAAATTGTTTAGGACCTAATTCTGCCCATGCTGAGATCAATGGTAAAATGTCCGTTGAGTTCAGTGATGTAGGAACTCTGTGACAGTTTGCCCAGGTATAACACTTAGTTGCCTCACAGGTGTGGTGTGAGGATGAACTCATCAGTGTCTGTAAAGCGCTCTTAAGACAAAAAGCTCTGTGTAAGATATATTATCACTCATTTCTGGGGCTCTGATTCTGTAAACGTTTCTCCCACATTGATACATACAATAGGTTTCTTTCCCAGCTCTAAATTAGACTAAATAAATATTAGAATGGCTGGGTTAGAGTGTCAAGCAGTCCTGCCACCAGTCACTATACCCGTATGCACGTTTCGGAGAAATCTACAACTTAACACGTGCCTGGCCTATGATGCAATTAGATCATGCAGGGGGAATTTTTATGACCTCAAAATAACCTTAGTAATGATTCAACTTTATAACAGAAGTCAGGTGATCAGCTGAGTGATGACAGGGGTAGCATCATGTGATAGTTTGCATCATTACAGAAGTTATTATGGGGTCATAAAACATCCAGTTGCTTGTGAAATCCAACTAGAGAACCTGACCTTAATGACTACTGTGGCAGTGCATTCCAGTGCAGCTGACGACAAGCTCTGTGTAGTTATGTTTCCCTTTGTTTTAAATTTATTTGCCACTTAATCAAGTCACTTCTTGCTCTCCTTTTACAACATGCATAATAACTAACCTCCTCATAGTCAAACATAAGCCACTTGGCAGAGGCCAAGAACTTGATTCTTGTTTACACTAATGCTTCTTTCATTGCTGTGGTAAAGTAAAGGAGGATGTAGAGTAGATGTAAATATATTTACAGCCAATGCACTTTAGTAATGCACAGGGGGCCGTAAAACTAGCATTAGGGTAAATGAGAATCAGGCTCCAGTCGCTACATCTAAAAGAGATTTCCAGTAATATCTTGCTAACACATTAAAATTTTTGAACTACTGATTACTTGGGCTGAGTCCAGGCCACCTAAAACCCTTGTGGTTGCCCCTCAAAGTGGGCCGTAGGCTAACTCCAGAAACACAATTGGGTCTAAATTTAAACTGTCTGAGATCCCCAGCTGCTGGAACTCAGCTTAGCTCTAATGATTTCAGTTTGCCACAGGTAAGGATCTAGTCCTAAGTCACTAAACATCTTCCCATATCTGTAGTGTTTGCTAACCTGCTGAGGGGCAGGTACATGTGGAGGGAATTAGAAACAATCCAAAAATACTGCATGCCATGGAACTGGTGTCTCCCTTTTATGCCCAGTTCTAAGCCATATCATGTTATCCTGGAGTGGAACTGACCCCACAGGAACGGTTGCTGCAAAGTTTCTATTCTGATGGGAGTGCTAAAGCGTAAGTTTAACAGCACTGGACATGTGTCAGTGAACACCTCCCAGACACTAGAACTGACATGGCATTTGGATGTTTCATGGGGGTTTGGTGCAGATTCGGTCTGAGACACATAGAATAATAAGACTTCAAAAAGGACTCCTTTTATATGGCTGTGGGAGTGAGAGGGCTGCAGTGAAGCTCATCAGAAAAGCAGAGAAGGGAACAGGACTGAGAAAAAGGGGCTGTTATTGGTGGAGAGTTTGCATAGAGCCAAGGGTGGTAGCCCTTTCCCAAAACTCCCGTTCAGAGGCAGACAGGAGAACAGCAGCTGCTGCTGGAAGATTCAGCCATTCCTGGCACACATCCCACCTGGTGGGAGAAGAGCAGGAAAGCTTATGGGGGCAAGAGGGTCGTGCCTCTAGCCTCAATCTCTGCTCCTAGCCTTACATAAGTGACACAACCCGGGTACTCTTGCTGTTGGTTTGTTATTGGCTCCTACCACCAACTTCAACCTTCCCCTTTCAGCACATCTGCCCTGACCCATCTGCCCCAGAAACAAACAGGAAAACTCCAAAAGCAAAAACTTAGTTACAGGGCAGTTAAGGGCATGGTTCCAAAACCTTAAACCAGGAAATGCCCATTAAGGGGAAGGTTTACCCTATATCTTGCAACACCCATCTCAAACCATCCGCTGTCAAGGGGATGTTGCATCTCAACACAGAGAAGTACCTTCTGCTTCAGGTCAGACAGCCTCTGTGCTCCCCACGTTCATCTGACTCATGCTGTAGCATGTGTGGATGGTAGACAGTTGGGGGTGAGGTTGCTGGAAAGCTGAAATGCTTTTGGGGGAAAGAATGGCTGGGGGCAGGGGGATGAGGGGGGACACATTTGCATTACAGAGCAGGTCAGAGGAATGTGAGGAATGGGTGATTCAGTCTTTACAGCCTGCTCAGGCCTTGACTTCTCTGCAGACTGTCTAACAGAGGTGTTGACCAATGGCAGCTGTGGTGGTGGTAGACCTTGTGATGTGGACACCAACCACCAAGAATAAGAATGAGACCCATCAACAAATTTAACATCGGCAGCTGTACAGTCTACCCATTATTTTTTCATTTCCTCATTCTGGCCATGCCTGGAAGCAGAATTGCTGAAATGCTAAATGGCCATGAGCCCCTGGCGTAAGTCTATTGACATCAGTTGCATTACAGCAGGGATGACTATGGCCCAAAGTGTTACACTATTTTTAGCTTAACTGGAAATAGCAAGTGCAAGAAATCTTGTAAGTAGATTTGGAAGGATTAGATTTTTGTCAGTAAATGTTGATTTCACTGACAGTACACACAGAAACCAATGAAAAAATATTTCCATCGATAAGTGAAATTCACAGATAGGCAAAGTAAGAAAAAATGCTACTTGGGAGACTCAAAATGTTAAGGCTTTGTAACTGTTAACACATGAATTGTCCACATCACTTGTTAAAATATACAGATAAATATTCCTAAATCAAACTCTAACATTCTCAACATCTACTGTTATTAAATAATTGTCCAACTCCCCTGCAATTACCCACAACTATGAAAATTTTTATCAAGTTAAAATTTTAAACTGCTTAAAACCTTAATTTTGCACAGCTGTGAATTTAAATGGATGGAAATTTAAAAAAATGCTTAAAAATAAACAGTGATAGCTCTTGAAATTATTTTAGAAATTTTCATTCCAGTTTTGAAGACCTTAGAGGATCCTACAGCTCAGATAAGCACCTAAACTTTTGGAAACTTATCTGAACCACTTGAGGTTTTCTCTTCATTGGTGTCCAAACATGCCCACAACAAATGGAAAAGGATTTTCCAGTAGTTAGGGTATTAGCCTAGGACTTAGGAAACATAGGTTCAAATCTCTGCCTTGCCATACACTTCCTAGGGTACCTTAGGCAAATCACTGCCCAGGAAGATTAGAGAGGTTATAAAAATAAAAAACTCAATAATAATGGGGGATTTCAAGTATCCCCATATTGACTGGGTACATGTCACCTCAGGGCGGGATGCAGAGATAAAGTTTCTTGACCTCTTAAATGACTGGGCCCTGGTCTACACTGGGTGAGGGGCGACCTAAGATATGCAACTTCAGCTACATGATTAGCGTAGCTGAAGTTGGCGTATCTTAGGTCGACTTACCTGGCCGTGAGGACAGCGGCGAATTGACCGCTGCTGCTCCCCCGTCGACTCCGTTTCCGCCTCTCATGAGCTGGAGTTCCGGAGTAGACGGGGAGCGCGTTTGGGGATCGATTTATCCGTGTCTAGACGAGATGCGATAAATCGATCCCTGATAGATCGATCTCTACCCGCCGATCCGGCGGGTAGTGAAGACCTGCCCTGCTTCTTGGAGCACCTAGTCCTTGAACTGCTTTTGATGAGGAGAGGCAATTCTTGATTTAGTCCTAAGTCAAGCACAGGATCTGGTCCAAGAGGTGAATATAGCTGGCCCGCTTGGTAATAGTGACCATAATATAATTAAATTTAATATCCCTGTGGCAGGGAAAACACCACAGCGGCCCAACACTGTAGCATTTAATTTCAGAAAGGGGAACCAAACAAAAATGAGATTAGTGAAACTGAAATTAATAGATAGGGCACCAAATGTGAACTCCCTGCACGCTGCGTGGAAACTTTTTAAAGACACCATAATAGAGGCTCAACTTAAATGTATACCCCAAAGTAAAAAACATAGGAAACCAAAAAAAGAGCCACCGTGGCTAAACGACAAAGTAAAAAAAGCAGTGAGAGGCAAAAAGGCATCCTTTAAAAAGTGGAAGTTAAATCCTAGTGAGGAAAATAGAAAGGAGCATAAACTCTGGGAAATGAAGTGTAAAAATATAATGAGGAAGGCCAAAAAAAAAATGTGAAGAACAACTAGCCAAAGACTCAAGGAGTAATAGCAAAAAAATTTTTAAGTAGATCAGAAGCAGGAAGTCTGCTAAAGTGGGGCCACTGGACGATCATGATGCTAAAGGAGCACTCAAGGATGATAAGGCCATTGCATAGAAACTAAATTAATTCTTTTCATCGGTCTTCACGGCTGAGGATGTGAGGGAGATTCCCAAACCTGAGCCATTCTTTTTAGGTGTCGAATCTGAGCAACTGTCCAAGATTGAGGTGTCATTAGAGGAGGTTTTGGAACAAATTGATAAACTAAACAGTAATAAGTCACCAGGATCAGATGGTATTCACCCAAGAGTTCTGAAGGAACTCAAATGTGAAATTGCAGAACTAGTAACTGTAGTCTGTAACTTATCATTTAAATCAACTTCTGTACATATGACTGGAGGATAGCTAATATGATGCCAATTTTTAAAAAGGGCTCCAGAGGTGATCCCAGCAATTACAGGCAGGTAAGCCTGACTTCAGTACCGGGCAAGCTGGTTGACTATAGTAAAGAACAAAATTGTCAGACACATCTATGAACATAATTTGTTGGGGAAAAGTCAACATGGTTTTTGTAAAGGGAAATCATGCCTCACCAATCTACTAGAATTCTTTGAAGGGGTCAACAAGCATGTGGACAAGGGGGATTCAGTGGATATAGTGTACTTAGATTTTCAGAAAGCTTTTGACAAGGTCCCTCACCAAGCTCTTAAGCAAAATAAGCAGTCATGGGATAAGAGGGAAGGTCCTCTCATGGATCGGTAACTGGTTAAAAGATAGAAAAGAAAGAGTAGGAATAAATTATCAGTTTTCAGAATTGAGAGAGGTAAATAGTGGTGTCCCCCAGGGGTCTGTACGGGGACCAGTCCTATGCCACATATTCATAAATGATCTGGAAAAGTGGGTAAACAGTGAAGTGGCAAAATTTGCAGATGATACAAAACTACTCAAGATAGTTAAGTCCCAAGCAGACTGTGAAGAGCTACAAAAGGATCACTCAAAACTGGGTGACTGGGCAACAAAATGGCAGATGAAATTCAATGTTGATAAATGCAAAGTAATGCACATTGGAAAACATAATCCCAACTATACGTATAAAATGATGGGGTCTAAATTAGCTGTTACCACTCAAGAAAGAGATCTTGGAGTCATTGTGGATAGTTCTCTGAAAACATCCACTCAATGTGCAGCGGCAGTCAAAAAAGAAAACAGAATGTTGGGCATCATTAAGAAAGGGATAGATAATAAGACAGAAAATATCCTATTGCCTCTATAAATCCCTGGTATGCCCACATCTTGAATACTGTGTGCAGATGTGGTCGCCCCATCTCAAAAAAATTTATTGGAATTGGAAAAGGTTCAGAAAAGGGCAACAAAAATGATTAAGGGCATGGAATGGCTGCCATATGAGGAGAAATTAATAAGACTGGGACTTTTCAGCTTGGAAAAGAGACGACTAAGGGGGGATAGGATTGAGGTCTATAAACTCATGACTGGTGTGGAGAAAGTAAATAAGGAAGTGTTATTTACTCCTTCTCATAACATAAGAACTAGGGGTCACCAAGTGAAATTAATAGGCAGCAGGTTTAAAAAAAACAAAAGGAAGTATTTTTTCACACAATGCACAGTCAACCTGTGGAACTCTTTGCCAGAGGATGTTGTGAAGGCCAAGACTATAACAGGGTTCAAAAAAGAACTAGATAAGTTCATGGAGGATAGATCCACCAATGGCTATTAGCCAGGATGGGCAGGGATGGTGTTCCTAGCCTCTGTTTGCCAGAAGCTGGGAATGGGCGACAGGGGATAGATCACTTGATGATTACCTGTTCTGTTCATTCCCTCTGGGGCATCTGGCATTGGCCGCTGTTGGAAGACGGGATACTGGGCTAGATGGACCTTTGGTCTGACCCAGTATGGCCATTCTTATGTTCTCTCTGTGTCTCAGTTCCCCATGCGTAAAAGAGGGATAATAGCACTTTCTTATCTAGGGGTGATGTGATGTGATGCATTAAAGATTTGGAGGTGCTCAGGCAACAGTAGTAGGGGCCGCACCTGTACTTATCTACAAATAGACTGGGCATAGCAGGAGTGAGATGGGTTTGAGGCTTTACGGTAAGCAAGTGGCTGCATCTCTGAGAGTGGCTTGACAGTACAGCTGAGATGTTGGGAAGTCTTTCTGCCACTCAGAGGCTGGAAATTGTCACTGTTGGAGAAATATCAGCTGAACCCTGGACAAATTGCACCCTCCAGCTTGACTCAGCACTGCCAAATCTTAGAGATGGTAGCAAGTGCTTCTCAAGGAAGGGTTTTTTTTAAAAAAAATCAAAGACACTAGAGGTATTCAGTAATAAAACTGAAAGGAAAGCTGCTGGCTTGCCGAGGCAAAGCTGTTGCACCCCAATGCTAACGTGCTTTTTGAGGTTCTTCACCCAGTGCAGCAGTGACTGGCTGATCTTTCACTGTTTCAGATAGGCTCACCACCAGTACCAGGCAGTATGAATAGCTGCATCTGTTGCTAAGGCAATATTTGGGACTACTTCGTGCTGGAGAAAAATAATATAATTGGAAGCGTGCAAATGATTCCTGAAGCTGTATCAAATGGGAAGCTCAGGCCCTGGATCTGAACTCACCGGCAGCAGTTTTACGCTACTGACTTCCATGGAGCTACTCCTGATTTCCACCAACATCAGCAAAAGCCGAATCAGGTCCTCCGAGTTCTGGATTCCTCCCCCACACTTGCTCCTCTGGCTTTGCAGCACTGCTTGAGTCCTGAAGATCCCCCTCCTCCTTTTGAAGGAGGTTTTCCTTAGCCATTGCACAAAGAAAATTCACTGCCCCCATCCTGGTGTGCCCTGAGAAACGTCATGGAGCAGCTTGCTCCGTCTGTATATCCCTAAGGGTGCAAATTGCCTCAAAGGAGGTGGCAAGGAGGGTAGGCCCTGTCCTTGTCCCACTTCTGCACAAGCCCATGGAGAAGAAACCCAAGAGCTTTCCAGCTGAGAATCTGGGGGATGGGTAAGGAGTTGTGCTCCGAGTGCATGATCCCTCTTGCAGCTCATGGTTCAGCTTCACTACTCATGGCTGTGGCTGAATGCTCCCCATCTCTTCCCCTTCGTAGCCCTCCATGATGTAAGTTCTGCGCTGCAGGCATCTTCACTGCAGCTGAGGAGCGCCAGCTTACGAGACTCAATCAGTGTAATCTCTCCAAAAGGTAATTGATAAGTGGTATGTGCCTGCCACAAAACAGAATGTGCTATTTTGATCATATCCCCCAGCCCTGCTAGCAAGACCCATAGCCTCTGATGGACTTGAGGTCTCCTGTAGGCAGCATGGAAAATTCCTGCCTCAGGTGCAATGCAAATACAATGTCCTCATTGTTTAGTTTGGCTCAGCCTCTCTGGTTTCATTTCTCACTGGTTCTGTTCCCGATGAAGTCATTTTCTAAAAAGAGCTTCCAAGTCTCTCAGCCCATGAACCTGGCGGAGCCAGCCAGTTGGAAAATATTGCAGGAAGTGCAATTTGTGACTCACCTTGGCGTAACTCGAGCAATTGAAAGTGAAGCTGTTAAAGCAATGGTTTCTCTTAGTCAGCCATACAGATAAAGGAAGATAGTGGTAAAAACAGATGGCACAGACAAATATACCCAGTGCAGCCCCCAAACTGCCTTGTGCTCTGGAGGAACCTTGCTTTAATTACATTTCCAACTGCGTCCTTGCACCCCTGGAAGCTATTTCCCTCCCCTACTTCAACTGCACATCTGTGCTGAGCTTCCCGAATCTATTCAGGGTTGAAAAAAACTCCTAGATAGCTACTGGGGGTCCACTCCCAGAACAGACACCACACTGACCAGAGTGGACTGATCTGATCAGAGGAGACTTGTGCACAAACAATAGCATCAGGGGCATTCCGAGGACCAAGTTTATCCTTGGGGAACTGCTCCTCCATTGAAAGCAGTGGAGTTACAGGGATGGATGTGTCCACAGATGTCAGAGAGAGAGATTCTGGGTTGAAACCTCAGCCTATGCAAGTGGACATAATTCCACTGAGGTCAACTGAACGACACTCATTTTTGCCATCTGACAATCTGGCCCTACATTTTTATTTCATAACTTTGAGAATCCAAATCCCTAGAAAATGTTGGTTGAATTCTGGGTCATAGGCAAGAAATTTAGACTGACCTTTTCTTGTCTGTGCCAGCCATTGACGTTAGGGAAGTAAGGGAATGGAAGAGATCTGTCTGTAGAAACTTATATATGCACTAGGTGGGCCAAAGTCTGATGTTTGAATCTGGATCAGGATCCAATCTTTCCCAATATTCAGGGACTTGTTGGGGGGGAGGGGGAAGAGGGCAGATCAGAGAGAAGGATCAAGATCCTAATATTTTTTTAAGCTGGATATGAGTCAACAGTGTGCCCTTGTTGCCAAGAAGGCTACAGCATTTTGGGCTGTATAAGTAGGAGCATTGCCAGCAGATCGAGGGACGTGATCATTCCCCTCTATTCGGCATTGGTGAGGCCTCATCTGGAGTACCGTGTCCAGTTTTGGGCCCCACACTACAAGAAGGACGTGGAAAAATTGGAAAGAGTCCAGCGGAGGGCAACAAAAATGATGAGGGGGCTGGAGCACATGACTTATGAGGAGAGGCTGAGGGAACTGGGCTTATTTAGTCTGCAGAAGAGAAGACTGAGGGGGAATTTGATAGCTGCTTTCAACTACCTGAAAGGGGGTTCCAAAGAGGATGGATCTAGACTGTTCTCAGTGGTGGCAGATGACAGAAAAAGGAGTCATGGTCTCAAGTTGCAGTGGGGGAGGTTTAGGTTGGATCTTAGGAAAAACTTTTTCACTAGGAGGGTGGTGAAGCACTGGAATGGGTTACCTAGGGAGGTGGTGGAATCTCCTTCCTTAGAGGTTTTTAAGGTCAGGCTTGACAAAGCCCTGGCTGGGATGATTTAGTTGGGGTTGGTCCTGCTTTGAGCAGGGGGTTGGACTAGATGACCTCCTGAGGTCCCTTCCAACCCTGATACTCTATGATTCTATGATGCTTGAACTTGGAGCTTTGAGCCACATGTGAAAATGAGATCCAGGCCTGAGTTCCACAAAGCCTGGGTGTCTTCAGTTCTCTCTCTAACTTTACACAGTAAACACTTCTCGGATATTGACCACAAGCAAACAATTTATTAATGTAATTTGTGATCTAAGCAACATTTCTGGAATATGTAATGTTATTAGCCCTCTGGTGGCCATTGTTTTCCTATGACAAAAACTCCGTTTCATACATCCCTACTCTCTCATTTACCGGATTGCAGCTTTCAAAGCCTGCACTTGTCACAGTTGCCAAGATGAATGAATGAAGAGCATTTAGGAGAGGTCACAGCATTTTCAGTTTGGAAAACCCCAAGATTTCTAATCTGTGCAAGCACAACTGCAACTTTTTTGATCACTAAATCTTTGCTAAGAGATGTAACAAGCACCTTTTCTTTGACAGCATACATTGGCCTCTCATTAAATATCTCTGTAGGACCACAGAGGCAACTCCTTGAAAATGAATGTGAAGTAGAGAGGTGGTTGAAAAGTATTTTGCAAATATTTTCAGATGAATTTCTGTTTTGTGCAGAGAGCCAGTGCAAAGCTTATGAGCCTCTTAAATCCCAGTTAAGTCCTGTTTTGAGGGCTTAAAAGGGTCTGAAGTGAAGTGGCACATAGACCTTGGGTTGGCTCTCTCTAGAGGATGAATTTCACCCTTTATGAATAAAAACAAGAAGTTCCTACGATTACATGGGATCATATAATCTGTTATTCACAAGTATATGGATGACTGCTGGATCGTCATTACATTATTTGCAAATTTTGAACATTTTACAGATGTTAGCCCAAGTGTTTCTTCCTCCAGCAAGTTCATTATTCATTATTGTTTGGAGAACAGAAAATTTTTAATCAGGGAACAGAAATAATACTGTGTGATCTTGAGTAATATATATTTGAAGAGGAGAAAGTGTCACATAGATTGAAAAATATTTGTCCAAATTATTTAACTAATAGACCTATGGATAAAGAGTACATTGGCAGACATCAGGACAGGTTTGCAGGTGACTTACTAACAAAAAACAAACAAACAAACAAACAAAAAAAACAACAGTAAAATTTCAGTGAATATAAGACCTGATTCTCCAGTGCCTTATCCCTTGTGTAGGTAACTACACTTGGGCAACCCGAGATTAAGATGCTACTAGTGGCATGACTGGACAATTTGGATTTGGTAGCATCTTACACTCACTTTGCACAGGTGCCACGGTTGACACGAGGTACAAATCAATGGAGAATGTGCTCATTTTTTTTATAACTCACAGTTTAGCCAGCATGGGTTCCATATGACTAATGAATGAAATGAGAACATGAATAATTGCTAGAATATTCCTTACACAGTTTGCACTGGTGCTGAGGAGACGGCACTGCGAAGATCCCCAGGGTCAGCTCTTATTTCAGTACAACGCTTTCATGTCTTGACTGTTCTCCTTTCTGAGGATATTTCTTCCATCAATATTTCCACCTCTCATCTCTGGTCTCTGGCTAATGGACAAGCTGGACCCTCTTCTCATCACATTGATCCCCTTGTTAGCTCACCAGACATGATTCCTTCTTCTTGCCCAAATGCTGGGGGATGAAAGGCTAACATGAAACCCCAGCACCTCTTTCAACAGGGTTTTGTGAATTCTTTGCACAGCAGTTTCTGTTTTTATGGTGTGGCTAAGACGGATGGAAAGATGGAGCTTGCTCATGAAGCAGCGGCCGCTGAGTAATAAGTTATTAAGGTCACACCAAAGATCAATACAGTTGAAATGTTTTTTTTTCTCACCCACAGAAATGAATGTGAGTGCTGATTGTTTCACTTTTATACTTGGTGACTAGATATGGTAGCTGTAGCATGCAGGACACGAAGATTTTCTAAAGATCTTGTGGTTAGATTACTAAGTGCTTGGCATCCACAATCAGGGGTCAGATTTTCAAAAGAGTTCAGCATCTAGTGTGAACACAAAGTGCTGGGCACATTTGAAAATCTGGCCACCTATTTCAGGGCCTACATGGGAGCTGAATGTATATTTTTGCTTGTTGAGATATGTCTCAGCAAATAATTCAGAGTCACTTTTTTAGTGTCAAGTATCAGAGGGGTAGCCATGTTAGTCTGGATCTGTAAAAAGCAACAGAGAGTCCTGTGGCACCTTTAAGACTAACAGATGTATTGGAGCATAAGCTTTCGTGGGTGAATACCCACTTCATCAGACGCATGTGATATGCATCTGACGAAGTGGGTATTCACCCACGAAAGCTTATGCTCCAATACATCTGTTAGTCTTAAAGGTGCCACAGGACTCTATGTTGCTTTTTTAGTGATGATTAAATATTAGTGTGAAGTCTAGCAATCTAGCATTCATGATTGTTGCACTGAATCCTCTTAAGCAAGCAAGGACAAATCACATTTGATTTCGCAAAAAATTGGAGATGGGAAGGATTTGAACTGGTAATGCAAGGGTGTTTTCTCTATGGGACAATGCTCTGGTGTTTTGTCTAGTCTTGTTGTCAGTTACTCTAACAACTGGGCAGCTATCATTTCTCTGGGACACAATCATAGAAGATCAGGGTTGGAAGGGACCTTAGGAGGTCATCTAGTCCAACTGCCTGCTCAAAGCAGGACTAATCCCCAGACAGATTCCCCCCTCTGTGGTCCCCTCAAAGATTGAACTCACAACCCTGGGTTTAGTAGGCTAATGCTCAAACCACTGAGCTATCCCTCCCCCAACCCAGTTTGACCTCTATAGTGTTCTATTCTAATTGTTATGATCTCTATCATAAGGCGATGTGGAAGGACAAAGTTTTGCTTCTGAAATCCATGTATCTTCTGTTTAGAACGATGATTATAGGCCACAGCTGCAGCTGGGGTGTAAACTGGCATCGTTCCATTGGTTATGGAGTTACACTGGTTTACCCCAGTTGAGGATGTGGTCCATATGTTTGGATCACCAGTTAGAAGGACTTGAGCATTTAAACGGAAAATTGAAATACAGAGCCTGATTTTCCACTCACTCACAGCGGCAGTGGAATTGTTTTTGATTTTCACCAGTGTAAATGGGGTGAAGATGAGGCTTGCAGTATTGTTTTGCTGGGTTTCTTTTTCTGTTTATGACTTCATACCAATTTAAAGTCAGGCTAGTAAAAAACTGAACCAGGTAAACAGAAATAAAGAACCTTCACTCCTTTCACCCCCTGCCTTCCAAGGGCTCCAAACTGACCACAAAGGGAGAATTGCCAAGCTACAGTGAAATGCCCATCCCTCTATGCTGACTGTTGGCAGAAACAATTAAAGTCTCTGATGCAAATACCAATCTTGGCATCCACATCATTTACCTGCAGGTTTGAACTCAGTTCCCATTGTTGCTCCTGTTCCCCTTTCCCCTGTCTGAAATGCAGCCCTGAGGAGTGCTGGGTTCATACATTTCCTGGCATCAAAGGGGTTAACCCAAAATGATCACCTGAGCAGCAGTAGCTTTCAGAGTATTTGCCCCTCCCTCGCCCCCATTCATGAAGAAAATGTGGCTTGGTTCAGTGGCTCTCTATTGTGCTTATGAGGGCCAGTGTTTGATTTTGAAGGGATCTGGGCAAAGACAAATGTGTGAGGGCTTCTGTAACCTTCACATCTAGAGAAGCTGAGAGAAGGCTTGGCAGCTGCTTGGCTTGTGGGTGCAGGGGACTTTATCAGCCTAGGGAGAGGTGGGAAATTGGAGAGACCTCTCCTCCCTCCCTTTGGGAATAGATCCTGGAAAGCGAGTGCGCTAAAAGCACAGAGACCTGTGTAGCTGGATACTCTTCACATACCTAGGGCTGGCCTTGAAGCCTAGTATTTGCCATCTTTACAGAAGCAATAGTCTGTTTCCAGAAGGCGCTCTGGAATAATGATCTTCAACCTGAGGCTTTGGCTACGTGCAGAAGCTGCATCAGTTTAACGTAAATCAGTATGCAAACCAATGTAGTTAAACCTCTGCAAATCCCTTTGTGGATACTCTGCGTGAAATCCTGGCTCAGTTGAAATCAAGAGCCTCCATGTGGTCTTTTGCACCAGCTTGATTAAACTGATTTAAAATTGCAACTTCTGAAAGCAGTACAACTTTCCCGTTTAGGGAACACCTGTGCTTGCTGGCTCCCCCTATTTGTGGCATGTTGCTCCCACCCTGATCCTGAAAAAACCCATTTCTGGTTACCTTAGCAGCTGCTCCTAGATATAAGGCAATTTAAAACCAGAACACAAAGACCCTCGCCTACACAGAAGTGTTGAATCTATACTGGAGTTGTAGCCAATTAAGGTGAGTGGCAATGCTGCCTTTGTTTCCGCTCATGCTGTCTCCTTTATTTAGCTTTTCAGCAAAATGCCTGCACTATAATAAGTGGTAGACTGAAAACATCAAATGTCTGAAACAAGTTACAGAGTAGCAGCCGTGTTAGTCTGTATCCGCAAAAATAACAAGTTAAAGTCCCTATTGTTCTTTGGTGGCTCTCTGACTTTGTCAGCTGTTCTTTGGATGTTGAAGCAACCTATAAAGGAGGGAAAAAGGGCGCAAATCCACATTAATGCTTCTTTATGATAAAGACCTGAATGTTTTTTTTAAATTATCTTTTGTCTTTTTTTTTCTCCATTTGAGAGATTGATATTTTCTACCCTAGGAATCTAGAGAGAATGGGATATCAGGACATCATCAGAGACAAGAGGGAAGAGATTGAGAGAGGAGGGGAGTGTTATCGGACTGATTAAAACTCTTTTTGTTTTTAACAGCTGTTTCACTCCAATGCCCCTGAAACACGTTGGAGAAAAGAAGTCTCTGTTAAAAATCAAAGCCAACAATCCCTTCAGTGAAGTGGGAATGCTCACAGTATATATCTGAGACCTCTAGCAGTCTTCCAATTAAAAAAGGGAAGGCCAGACTTGATGGTTGACATTTTCAAAAGGGGCTGATGGTTTGGGGTGCCTCAAATTTGGGTGTCCAACCTTAAATGAGCCTGATTTGAAGAAGGTGGGTGTGCAGCATTTCCTCCAAATCAGGGTCTCAAGTTGGGCACTCTGAATCACTCGACACTTTTGAAAATCTTGACGGTCATTCCTGATATTTCCAGTGTAAAAAAACTCAACAACTAATCTCACATGCCCAATGCAGGCCTCCCCACCTCCCGTCCCAAAAACATTTCAGGCCTTCGCTATCCATCATAAAGATGCAAATAGGCACAAACCCAGTATCCCCTGCCCCCGGTTTTCGGTCATCTTTCAAGGCCTAGTGCTACTGATCTGGGTGTCTACTTCATTAGAAAGAAACAACCCTCCCCTTTAACCACATTATTTGACTACTGCACATGGGGCTACTGTATTCCACAAAGCATCAAACCACACTGCCCTCACCCCTTCTGCTTTTCTTGTAAGCCAGAGCGTGGGTACTGGAATCTCAACCGTTTGCGTTGCGTGGGTTTGCAAAGAGGCACGAGGCCTTGCATCACCCCGTTGCTGTCTGACCTGAGCTGAGAGCAACAGCAGGACTCCGTGCAGCTGCGAGGTGCTGGGCACTTTACCGCAGCGGCGCATCCTTCTGGCCATGTGGCCCTTCGGAACCCGAGCCGTGCCAGGGATTGGAATGCACAGGAGTAAGGATTGTGTGGCTAGGAATGGGGCCTGCCAGGAAGATGCTCTTGGAGAAGTTGCCAGAAGCTGTGTTCATAACAAAACATTTGGTTCACAGAGATGAATCAGGCTTAGTCACGGGTCCGCTTGCCAGCTGTTTGCTTTTCCAGCCCCCCAATCGTTGCTGAGCAAGGGGTTCGGCTATGAAAGTTGCCTAAGCTGTAACATACTCGTGTTGTATTTAGGGACCTGTGGAATGTTGCTTGGGAATTCGGCATTCTCTTTTATCAGAAGGCCTCAAAGGGAAGAAGGCAAGAGATTTCCTCCCCTCCCCTTCATCTCTCCACTCTCTCCTTCCCAGGTCTGCACAGAACTCTTGCACCCTGCTGGCAGAGGGTGGACCTGTGTGAGCTGCCATCTGCTAGTGCAGTGGAAAAGGCAGAGGCTGTAACAACACGCTTGCTTGAGGCTTGCCCGTTCAATCCCCGTGCTCCACTCTGCTGCCGCCTGGTGCGGTGGGGGCTAGAAAAAGAGCTGATTTGGGGGGCCAGAGTGATCGTGTTTTGATACAATCTCTCTCCCTGTCTAGGGCGATGAAAGGAGCAAGCTGTCCCTGTTGTGCCCGGAGCAGGGACAGGATTCTGGCTGGCTGGCCAGACGTTGATATGGGGTCTTTCACTGCGATAGCTAAGTGAGTTGTTATTGTTTGTTTCTATTGTGGTAGTGTGAAGGAGTCCAAGGTATGGACCTAAATGAGGGAAAATCGCCCTCGACTTGTAAGCAGGGACAGGGACCACTATACAAGATGCTGTATAAACACAGAACGATGGTCCCTACAATCTGAGGGAGAAGTTCCTTCATTTAGGGCTTCAACAGCAGGGCACGAGAACAATCCTATGTCTCTCTTAAGTGCAGGGACCACCACAACAGGGCCTGGCCTGTTGGCTTGGGAACTTGGCCAAGGTCCTCGGACCCACCCCCTTCCCTTCCTCCTGTATTTGCACACCCTCGAGTCAGCAGCATGAAATATCTGAGGAATGCTCAGCCTGCTCCTTTCCAGAACAACAGTAATGACCAGAACGGCGCATACTCACGCCTAACTGCTCAGAAATGGTATCGTCACTGTACACGCAGCAGCAGAGCCTGCCAGCCCTGGGGTCTGACTTTGCTTTCCATGACACCGGTGTAAATGGAACCCTTCTGCCAGGCAGTGTCCACGGCAACAAGGGCCGGGTTTAATATCTAACATTACAAAACAGACCTGGCTCGAGCACCCACCCAGAAATCTGGGAAAACTAATCAGCCCTGGGCACCTCTGAGAGGCAATACTTTCCCCCACTCGCAAGCACTGAGTCTGTGCTTAACAGCAGAACTTTTATTAAAGGGAGAATTTTATTAATTTGGGAGAATACCACAACAATGATTCAAAAGTAAGCAAACTGTAAACCCTCACCCCACAGTATCTTGGGCAGTGTCTCTTGCCTCAGTTTCCCAGCTTGTGGTATGAAAGTCAGGTTGACAAAGGTCACTTTCACATGCCACTCCCCTTTCCCTTTGCGGCACCTCACTCATGATTGGTTGGCTGAAGTCAGCAAAGCCACAGAATCCAGAGGTGCGTTCATGTGGGTTTACCTCCGACCCCTGACAGGGGGCAGGCCATGCCTCTGCTGCTGTCACTGTTATCTTGGCCGCTGATGCCTTTGCTGCTTCTCATGGCTGTTGCCGTGATCTCCAGCTGCAATGCTGTATTCTGAGGTTCCGCCACTTAGTGATTTCACCGGGGAGCGGGGAACATCACCGCTTCTGCATCCTTGGTGTTGTCTTTCACCACGACAGGGTCACCACCCCAGGGCTAAGGTGCAGCCCCCTAGACCTGCTCATGAGTGATTTCAGCTCTGGTGATCACTGAGGAGAAACAAGGACTCTCAAATGAGTCTGCTCAGTGCTGTCCTTAAACACTGGAGGGGAAGAGTCAAGCGGTATCTAGGACTCTTTAAACGGAGGCCATACCCCCAGGTAGAAACACCTCTCCCCGCCCCCTCTGATATTCACTTGGATTTGACATAACTACCCCCTGTTTAGTGACGGAGGTTCTAGTTATGACCCCTTAATTAGGGCATATTAAATACAGTTCTACTGCCCGGTAGTCATAACAACATTTCCTTACCCCTGGCCTCAAGGGTAAAGTGGATTTTAACACAAAGCAGCCAACATTGATCACTTTGGGGAAGCAGGTCTGTCTACTGAACACCTAGGCAAAGTCAGTGTGCCCAGGCAAATACAGTCTGCTCTAGAGGTTTTTTCTCCTAGTTCATCCATAGATGGCAGGGGAGAGCTTAGTTGGAGCCTGGCCTACATAAAGCAAGTGGCTCGGCAATAAAGCCAATGGACAAAATCCTCAGCTGCTGTTAATTGGCATAACATCAGTGGAGGGATGACAATTTATATCAGCTGAGGATCTGGCTCGATGGAATTTTACCACCGTCGGGCTCTGACTTTCTTGTGCACAGGGCCAGTCCTATATGCAAGAAGGCTGACATTCTGTCTTAAGGCAGTTGCCATACTTAGCACTGGATATCAGGGATTAGGGGGAGTGCCCCACGACAACGTATGATATAATACCAGCTTTGAGGGGTTATTCGGTAGAAACAGGCCGAAATCACAGAGCTCAGATCTGATTCCCAACTTTCCCCCAGTTCATGGAGGATTCAGAATCAGGATTCGGATACACCCCGGTTATATAGATGAGTTCGAGCTGAGACGTTCATGTCCCAAAATTCCTCAAAGACCCGAGTCTGGTGTTCTGGTACAGGCCCAACTCTCGAGCCAGCATTTTCTAATATGGGTGCTTAAATTTAGGCAATTGACTCCAACTGAATAAGTAACATGATTTTCAGAGGTGCTGATCACCTGTAGCTTCCACTCACGGCATCAGCCTCTCCCAGCATTCTCTCTTTGTTCTTTCTCCGAATCCTTCTAATTTTATTTGTGCTCCTGTTCCAGTTTCTGTGCAACCCTGTTCTCCCTACCCCACACGACTCTCAGGTATTTCTTTGCTTGAATGAGCATTACATTATTGAAATGGAGTACTTGTGGCACCTTAGAGACTAACAAATTTATTAGAGCATAAGCTTTCGTGGGCTACAACCCACAAGTGGGTTGTAGCCCACGAAAGCTTATGCTCTAATAAATTTGTTAGTCTCTAGTCTCTAAGGTGCCACAAGTACTCCTGTTCTTTTTGCGGATACAGACTAACACGGCTGCTACTCTGAAACCTGTCATTATTGAAATGAATGGCCTCAGATTCTTTTTTTTCTCAGGCCTGGAACTTTGCTTTTTAACCAGCAAATTAATCTTCATTGGGGCTATCGACAGGTTGGGTGTTTCATCCAGATGTCTCTGATAGTTGCTTTTTCCTCTTTGCTCAGTGTGGGCAACGGCCTTCTTTCTCGCACAGACTGTATCAAGATCAATGGCAAAGTAACATTTTCATTTTTTATTATTCAGCTATTATTGCAAACCATTTACGAGCTAGGGTGTGCCGTGGGGCCTTGGGAGCGGCACAGGGAGTCAAATGCTGAGCAGCACAAGTTCACTTTAGGGTTTCTGTGGCTACTGGAGATGTTAGAAGAGCCGGGCCTGTTCCCTGTCTGGTGTGTATCAGGATAGCATCACTGACTTGAATGAAGCCATGCTAAGGATCTGCCCCCAAATCCCTACATTGTGCAATGCAAAGTGCAAGTGATTCTGGGAGTGAAGCCAACAAACTGTGTTTACACCTACTTCATTGTGGTCCCCCACTAATGCCTCATTAGGAAACCATGAGTCAAATCCTCACAGGCATGGCTCCATTGAAGCAGCGGCAGTTTACACTAGCTGAGTATCTGGCCCTGAGTTCCTTATTCAGGTAAAACTCCCACTGCGCCGAATCCTCCCAAAGTAGCTGGGCTCATTGTTGAAGAGCTCCAGGGAGCAAGGGATGGAATAAACTGTGTCCCTCATGTCATCCTGCTAAGATGGGACGGAATAGAGGATCCACGTGATGGCTGATCCTGAGGGCCTCTGCTAGGCCCAGCTCCCCCTACATGACAATGCACAGAGAGGCTTTGTGGAGCTCGGCTCTGTGTCCTACATGGTGAAGCACTCACTGTGTGTTCCCTCCCACCCTTGATCTCACCCCACACGGTAGAACGGCACCAGGCCTCCTGCGCCCTCAGAGGCCTGGGCTAGACCAGAGGCCATGGCGGACCTCAGTGGGCGTTTTGCCTGAGTGAAATCTGAGGTAGGACTTCAGGATGCATCTGCTCCTTGCAAGCCTTCTGTAATGCGCTGCTAGGCTCCTGTCTGCAGAAGCGGGGGTTCTGAGGAACAGCACAGCAGTAGTTGTGTCTGTGGCTGACAGAGAGAGAGATCATATGATACTATGTGTTCCTTCATTTCATTCAAAAATGCTGACTTGATGCCCACCTCGTTTGGACTTCCCATTCGAAAAGAGAGGAGTCAGCTCAAGCCACTTTCAGTATTGAAACTGATGCAACGGGGTCATTCATGTTCCACAGCTGCTTCTCAGGCATCTGATTACGTGTGAGGAAGAGGAAGGTTCCCATGAGCCACGAATAACATTGTAAATGCCTGTTCATCTCCAAAAGTCCCTTGACCCTGTGCATTTGGCTGAACAAGTCAGTCCAAGGCTTGTTGGGCAAGATTTTCCACTTCTTTTAAGTAAATACAATAAAATGGATCTTGGCAAGATCATGTTCCTCAGATTCGCAAGAAGGTCTTGAATGTCAAGTATGATCTTGATTTCATGATGACTTGGCTATTTTTTAACGTGTCTAACTTCATAGAATCATAGACTTTAAGGTCAGAAGGAACCATTATGATCATCTAGTCTGACCTCCTGCACAACGCAGGCCACAGAATCTCACCCACCCACTCCTGTAACAAACCTGTGTCTGAGCCATTGAAGTCGTCAAATTATGGTTTAAAGACTTCAAGGTGCAGAGAATCTTCCAGGAAGTGACCCAGGCCCCACGCTGCAGAGGAAGGCGAAAATCCCCCAGGGCTTCTGCCAATCTGCCCTGGAGGAAAATTCCTTCCCGACCCCAAATATGGTGATCAGCTAAACCCTGAGCATGTGGGCAAGACTCACCAGCCAGACACCCAGGAAAGAATTCTCTGTAGTAACTCAGATCCCACCCCCATCTAACATCCCATCACAAGCCATTGGGCATATTTACTGCTAGTAGTCAAAGACGAATTAATTGCCAAAATTAGGCTATCCCATTATACCATCCCCTCCATAAACTTATCAAGCTTAGTCTTGAAGCCAGATATGAATGGGGTCCTCTGCTAGTGTGTATGTATAAACAGAGCTGGTGGAAATTTTTCACATTTCAACATTTTGATGAGTGTAGCGGGGTGGTTACCCGCTCCTGCCCTGCAGGGTTACAAACAGCCTAGGAGAGGGCTGTGGCTGGGGCAAGAAGCCTGGGCTGATTGGGGGAAAGTAGGCTCAGCTGGGGCCATGCCCCAATCAGGCCCAGCTGGCCCCTATAAAAGGCTGGGAGCCAGAGGCCCAGGCAGTCTCTCTCTGCCTTCAGAGAGAGAAGGGCCTGGCTGCTCGGAAGCTCAGGGTGCTTAGAGTGAGGCAGGGCTGTGGAAAGGCTAGAGGGGCTGGGGAGCTCCAGGCTGGCAACTCCCCAGGCTGCAGGGCCTTGTCCAAGGCCCCAGAGAGGCACTGGGTTCCAGAGAGGGGCAGCAGGTCCAGACCCAACTTTGCCTGTGATGATTGGCTGATAGACTGCAGTCCGCCCCAGGGCGCGGGGGCTAGATGGTGACTGGCAGTAGCCTTACAGTGAGGTAGGGTGACCAGATCAGCAGTATAAAATATCGGGACGGGGGGAAACAAAAAAAAAAGGGGGGGGGCGAGCAAAAAAAAAAAAGGGGGGGAGTTTAAAAGGGGCCGGGGGCATTAGCAGGCCCCGGCCCCGTGCGCTGCCCTCCCCGCGGAGCCTCCCGCCCCCCGGCCCGCCACGGGCGTATGCGGCGCGTGGTGGTTCCGGGTGGGGGCGGCGCGGAGCGGGCAGGAGCTGGGTGGGCGGCAGGGGCCGAATCCCCGCTGCTGCCAGGGAGCCCCACGCCTCTCCCGCTCGCGGCTGCGGCTCCTTCCCGGCGGGATGTGCCTCCCGCCGCCCAGGCCACATGCGGCGCGCGTCCCCCGCGCCTAGTCTCCCTCCTGCCGGGAAGGAGCAGCTGGACGCGCGCCGCATGTGCCCGGGGCAGGCCGGGGGGTGCGTCCCGCCGGGAAGGAGCCGCAGCCGCGAGCGGGAGGGAGAGGCGCGGGGCTCCCCGGCAGCAGCAGGGATTCGGCCCACGCCCCAGCGCCGCCCACCCGGCCCCTGCCCGCTCCGCGCTGCCCCCGCTCAGACCCACTGCTCTGCCCCGCGGGCTGCAGGGCTGGAGCAGCCTCCAGGCTGCGCTCCCGGCCCTAGGTGCAGAGGCCCAGGCAGGAGCCCTCTGGCGCGGCGGGGGGCTCACAGCTGAGCCCCCCGTCTCCCTCCCTTGCCAGCCCCCCTTTGCTCGCCCGCCCGGTGCCCGGGTGCCGGAGCTGACTCACCAGCTCCAGGATCCAGGCACCGCCACCACCCCCTCCCTCCAGGCTTGCCCCGCCATGCTGCAAGCCTGGGAGGGAGGAGGAATGCTGCGTGGTTGGGGAAGAGGCGGGGCCAGGGCGGGGATTTGGGGAGGGAGCCAATGGGGGAAGGAGGGGGCGGAGCCGGGGCGGGGGGGGGGGCACGAGCGCCAGAGCGGAGGGCAAAATTTCTTTTTTGTCCAGTGTCCCGACCAAACATTGGTCGGGACGCAGGACAAAGAAGCAAATATCGGGACAGTCCCGATAAAATCGGGACGTCTGGTCACCCTACAGTGAGGCGAGGTGGGGTTGGTCGGTAGGGGTTCCCTGGGGAGGGGAGACCCAAAGAGAAAGGGGTTACTGCCAGGGGGCACCCCAGATAAAAGGGCACCGGGTCCAGGAGGGACACGGGGCTAAAGAGGCAGGCGGATCACCGGCGTGCAGAGGGCGCTCCAAGGCTGGCAGAGCTAATTCCCATGGATGACCAGCAGGAGGCGCCACAGGGGTGAGTCCACACTCTTACATAGTGGTTGAGAATGTGGGCATAAGCGGTCTGCCCCTGACACAAGGGGACAGGGCAAGGACTGTGGGACTATTGCCCAGACGGTGGAGAAGCAGGGGATGATGGATCCCAGGTACACCGGGGTCTTCTATGCAGAGGCCCCAGGTGCCATCCCTGGGTGGGCCCCGGGGGCAGCGCCCCGGCAGAAGGGCTGCAGGGGCTCCGGGAAACCCAACAGGGACTGTGGGAGGTGCATTGGGCCCTCCATGAACAGATGGGGCAGCTGGCGAGGGAGCAGCGGGCCCTGGTGAAACTCCTCCGAGGAGAGCTTCGGCGGAGCCGCCAAGGGCAAATTGGACAACCCAGGGCCAGGAGGCCGGCAGCAGAGCAAAGGACGTGTTATGCCTGTTTAAGGCAGGGACATTTAAAATGGGACTGTCCCTACTGGGATGGGGGCAGGGTGCTTCACCCAGAGGAGGGGCAGGGGCGAGTCCCGAAGACAGACCGCCGGGTGAGGGAACCCGGGCGGCTGTCGACATGTTGGACCTGTGGACAGAGAGGCCACCGCTGGAGAGACTGCCCAACTCCAGGGAGCACGACCAAGGGCAGCCCAGTGGAGGCTAGGCCCAGAAGAGAGAGACTGCCTGGGCCTCTGGCTCACAGCCTATTATAGGGGCCAGCTGGGCCTGATTGGGGCATGGCCCCAGCTGAGCCTACTTTCCCCCAATCAGCCCAGGCTTCTTGCCCCAGCCACAGCCCTCTCCTAGGCTGTTTGTAGCCCTGTAGGGCAGGAGCGGGTAACCACCCCGCTACAATGAGGTTTTGAATTTCAAATATGAAATGAAGGAGAAAAGCTGTGTTGAAATGTTCACAAAATGTACTTACTGGACAACCTAAAAAGCCGGTCACATTTTAGTTTTTAAATTTTTACAAAATCTCAATGACATTTTGAAAAGAAAAACAACCAACCCAAAGGGGAAAAAATCTTTTAAATTGTGACCTACCCCCTCTTTTTTCTGACCTGCTCTATTTCCGAACAAATCAGAAGCTTAATAAATGTAAAACATTGTAAGGCCAACATTTCTGCAATCAGCCAACAATTTTGGGTGTCCAGTTTTCACTGTGATGAAATCTGAAACATCCAAGTCATAAACTTCTGGGGGAAAAAACAGCTTTATAAGAGAACTGCAGTTAGGCACTTAGCCAGAATACCATTATTATAACACATCCCTATGTTAGGATTTGAGGGGACTATATTGGTTTTCTGTTTTTATGTCAGAGTCAAGGCATTCCACTCTGATCTTTCTTATGTATAATTCTTCTAGGGTTTAAGACATGGGAAAATGTTACGATATTTGTTTGTCTAACAATCCACCTACTTGTGCATAGCAGATAGCAATCAAATATCTTTTGTGAATGATTGGCCAAGTTAAACACCAGTTACAGCACCTGGGAATACTGGTATGCACAAATTAGCCAAGTTCTAGCATTTCTTTTCCAAGTGTTGGCTTTTCTCCCAAGTCACTAGGACCATGCTGTCCCGTGTGACTTATCTGCCATTAGCACTAAAACAATCTTTTGTGAATATAGGGATTAAGCCTTGACATTTTGTGACATGACCAATTTGGGGGCCTAGTTGTAGGGCCTTACTACATTGCAGGACAGTACATTCTCCTGGAGTGATGTTTTTGCTTTTGGGCTTGAGGGCTCTATGGTCGCTGTAGGTGTTGAGCTGCAGCTGTTAAAAAGAATATATCTGGCATTTTAAAAGGAGATTAAGGGAGTTAGGCATCCAACTTCCTTAGGTGCCTTTTGAAAATCTCAGCTGGAAAGGCTGGTTTCCTCAGACACTGGACACGTGCAGCCCAGGCTTAGCATTAAAATGACATGACCTTCTTTTCCTTAGCAGGGTTTTCTGGGTCTAGAACAAGAGCTCATTGTATGACGTCAGCACTGGTGGGGTAGTCACCAAACAATCCATGAATTTTTCCACCCACGCAAACCAAGATGTTAACTTTATTTGTTTAGTTCTGGCCTTGTGGTCTGTGCTGCAGTTGAACTCTGCTGAGTAGCTCTTAACGTCACCAGCAAATGGCTCTCCAGGGTTTCCAGTTCATTTGGAGCTTTGTAAGCAAAGCCCCAGGGAACATATGTGAACAAATGGCAAGGGAAAACAGTGCTACATGAAGCTAATCATGGGGCGGGGAAGGGGATGTCAAAATCTCAGGGACAAATATGCAAACAAAGCAGAACAATTCCACAAACAATGGGGGCTGATGGTGACTAAACTGAATTTAAGGAGAACTCCAAAGTTCACTTAGTGGGATGGGGGGGGAGAAAACAACTACCAATAAGTTTTTGATATAGAAAACCAAACAATTTTTGGTTTTCCCCTTCCCCTGCCCCCTTCTTTCTTTCTTTCTTTCTTTCTTTCTTTCTTTCTTTCTTTCTTTCTTTCTTTCTTTCTTTCTTTCTTTCTTTCTTTCTTTTGTTGAAATAAATGGTTATAACCTATTTAGGAAGGATCAAGTGGGGAAAAAGGGAGGGGAGTGGCACTCAATGGCAAAAAATGGCATTTCCAAGTCACTGATAATGTGGAAGAAAAGGATCTTGAAGGCTTATGGATCAATGTCCTATCAGATAAAGCACAAGATGGGGGCATTAGCTGTTGTCAGGTACAGACCAAATCCCACTAGGGAACAGCATGACCACCTTCTTACATTCCTATCTGTAGGAAAAAAAGCTGTGTGATCATGGGAGACATTTGTTGGAGATCTTATGCTGCCAGTACTGAAACATCCTTGGAATTTCTAAATATTATAGATCACAATTCCTAACTCAAAAGGTGTTGCACCCAGCTGGGAGGAATTCTATATTAAACCTTGACAGATAAAGAGGAACTAATCACAGAACTAAAACTGAACAGTGATTTAACTACAAGTGATTATGACTTGATCATATTGGTAACGTGCAAACAGAATAAAAAGTCCAGACCAATGTTATATATAGATATTTGGTGCTTTAAAAGGGCCAGTTTTACAAAGCTGAAAATAATTATGAGCCAAATCAGCTGGGAGGAAGAATTAAAACAGAAAAATGTGAATTATAATAGGGAATAATTTAAGAACACTTTGTTAGATGCACCAAAAGCCACAATCCCACAATGGAGGAAGAAGGCTGCATTGGTTTAAAAAGGCCTGGTTTAGAGGGTAAGTAAAGGCAGCTATAAAATTAAAAAAATGATAATACATGGAAGAAAGGGAAGTTGAGAGCAATGAACATAAATCAGAGCTAGAAACTGAAGAAAATTGACAAGGGAAGCAAAGGAATAAAATCCATGGCCAGTAGAGAAAAAGACAATAAGGCGGAATTTTTTAAAGTATATAGGAACAAAGAGAATTCTAACAATGGTATTTGTCCGTGTCATAACTATAAAGGAAAGGGTAACAGCTCTCCTGGGTACAGTGCCATAAAATCCCTCCTGGCCAGAGACTCCAAAATCCTTTTACCTGTAAAGGGTTAAGAAGCTCGGATAACCTGGCTGACACCTGACCCAAAGGACCAATAAGGGGACAAGATACTTTCAAATCTTGGGGGGGGGGGGGGAGGCTTTTGTTTGTGCTCTTTGTTTGGGGGGTTGTTTGCTCTTGGGACTGAGAGGGACCAGACATCAATCCCGGTTCTCCACATCTTTCTAAACAAGTCTCTCATATTTCAAACTTGTAAGTAAACAGCCAGGCAAGGCGTGTTAGTTTTACTTTGTTTTCTCAACTTGTAAATGTACCTTTTACTAGAGTGTTTATCTTTGTTTGCTGTACTTTGAACCTGAGGCTAGAGGGGGGTCCTCTGAGCTCTTTAAGTTTGATTACCCTGTAAAGTTATTTTCCATCCTGATTTTACAGAGAGGATTTTTACCTTTTTCTTTAATTAAAAGCCTTCTTTTTAAGAACCTGATTGATTTTTCCTTGTTTTTAGATCCAAGGGGTTTGGATCTGTATTCACCAGGAGTTGGTGGGAGGAAGGAGGGGGGATGGTTAATTTCTCCTTGTTTTAAGATCCAAGGGGTTTGGATCTGTATTCACCAGGGAGTTGGTGAAGGTCTCTCAAGGCTACCCAGGGAAGGGAATTAGCTTTGGGATGGTGGCAGTGGACCAGATCTAAGCTGGTAGTTAAGCTTAGAAGTTTTCATGCAGGCCCCCACATTTGTACCCTAAAGTTCAAAGTGGGGAAGCAGCCTTGACATGGTGGCAGAGCGATGGGAATCATTTTAAACCCAAAAGCCAGTAAGATTTTTTTTTTCCTTCTAGCTGCTTGGAAAGCAGAGCTGAAGGTAGATGCATATCTTATCTCTCCTTGCCTGAAGGCGGAGGTGTTACGTTTTTTTAACAAGGGTCTTTGTTAAGAGAAGGGTTCAGTCAGTGAGCAAACAACTGGTAAAAGGATTTTACAAGCTGAATTGTTTTTTTTTTCTTTTTACATCCTCCTGAATAGCTAGTTAGAAAGTCTCTGTTACCTAAGCAGCAGCCTGAGCTGAGTGCATCCCAGTTTCAGTCAACTGCAGAGGGGTGTGACCCAGCACAAGAAAACAGGAAAATGACTACAAAAGAAGAAAAAGCCAAAGAGGAGGCCCACAAGAGAGCTATGGAGCTGAAAGAAAAAGAGATGAAGCATGAACTGGAAGTAGCAAGGGCTAGGCCGGATACAACAGCCAATCCTAACAACCCCTCTCCAGGTACCACTTCCCATCCCAGAAAATTCCCCGCCTACAAGGCAGGCGATGATACTGAGGCCTTCTTAGAAAATTTTGAAAGGGCCTGCCTTGGATACAGCCTCACTACAGACCAGTACATGGTAGAGCTGAGGCTGCAGCTCAGTGGACCCTTAGCAGAGGTGGCGGCTGAAATGCCTAAGGAACACATGAACAGTTATGAACTTTTTAAAAACAAGGCCAGACTCAGAATGGGGCTAACACCCGAGCATGCCCGTCGGCGGTTCAGAGCCCTAAGGTGGAAACCAGACGTGTCATTTACCCGGCATGCCTACCACATTGACAAAAATTGTGATGCCTGGGTATCAGGAGCAAATGTTAAATCTCTGGAAGATCTGGTTTCCCTAGTAAAAATGGAGCAGTTTTTAGAGGGTGATCCTGAGGAAATAGAAAGGTACATCCTAGATAGGAAGCCAAAAACTGTAACCGAGGCGGGGGAGATTGGAGCCAAATGGGTGGAGGTGGCAGAAAAGAAAAAAACTAGTAGCAGTTGGAGCGAATATCAGAAGGGGCAAGCCGAAACAAAACCTTACCACCGGGGACAACCCAAGGCCCCACCCACATCCCAAGGGAAACCCCAGATGCCTTCTCACCCCACCACACCAGTCTCCACCAACCAACATCGCCCCGGTGATACCTTAGCAGGGCGATGTTTTAAATATAATGAACTGGGACATATAAAGGCTCACTGCCCCAAGAACCTCAACCGATTACAGTTCATTACACCACAATCACACCAAAGATCCCCAGACCCAGATGCCTCTCTCATACCCTCGGAGCGAAGGGAAACCTTGAGAGTGGGCGGAAAGAAGGTTATCGCTTGGAGGGACACTGGGGCACAAGTGTCAACTATCCACCAATCCCTAGTGGACCCCAAACTCATCAACCTGGAGGCTCCAGTGACAATTCAACCCTTCGTGTCACAGTCTGTAACCTTGCCTACAGCCAAGTTGCATGTCCAGTACAAGGGCTGGTCAGGAATGTGGACTTTTGCAGTCTATGACAATTATCCCATCCCCATGCTGCTGGGGGAAGACTTGGCCAACCATGTGAAGCTAGCCAAGAGGATGGGAATAGTCACCCGCAGCCAGGCTAAGCAAGCTTTCACCCCCATCCCTGTTCCTGAGCTGTCCACCAGGGCCCCGTCTGTGTTACCAGAGACCCAAACAAAGGTGGTGGAACCGGATCCCCTGCCAACGATGGCAACAGCCGTAGTGGATCCAATCCCAGAGACCCAGCCAAAGCCAGTCCCAGAACCGGAACTGGCAACGCAACCAGCACCAGAACCATTGCCAGCACTGAGTCCAGCGCTTGCAAACCCGTCTACAACTCCAGTGCCAGAGGGCACCAGCAAGCCTGAACTGGCGGAAGCAGCAGATGACCCTACCCAAGAGGCTCAGCCAGAGCCTGAAATACCACATAGTGCACCAGCAGACAGCGGTTCACAGTCAATGGAAACAGTCCCAGCACCTGCATCGCTTCCAGAGGGACCAAGCCCCAGTCCACAGTCCAAGGAGGAACTGATGTCTCCAGCATCAAGGGAACAGTTCCAGGCCGAGCAGGAAGCAGATGACAGCCTTCAGAAAGCTTGGGCGGCGGCACGGAGCACCCCACCGCCTCTCAGCTCTTCTAACCGATCCCGGTTTGTTGTAGAACAAGGACTTTTATACAAGGAGACTCTTTCTGGTGGGCACCAGGAAGACTGGCATTCTCAAAGACAGTTGGTAGTTCCCACTAAGTATCGGGTAAAGCTCTTGAGCTTAGCCCATGATCATCCCAGTGGCCATTCTGGGGTGAACAGAACCAAAGACCGGTTGGGGAAGTCCTTCCACTGGGAGGGAATGGGCAAGGACGTTGCTAATTACGTCCGGTCTTGTGAGGTGTGCCAACGAGTGGGAAAGCCCCAAGACCAGGTTAAAGCCCCTCTCCAGCCACTACCCCTAATTGAGGTCCCAATTCAGCGAGTAGCTGTGGATATTCTGGGTCCTTTTCCAAAGAAGACACCCAGAGGAAAGCAGTACATACTGACTTTCATGGATTTTGCTACCCGATGGCCGGAAGCAGTACCCTTAAGCAACACCAGGGCTAAAAGTGTGTGCCAGGCATTAGCAGACATTTTTGCCAGGGTAGGGTGGCCCTCCGACATCCTTACAGATTCGGGAACTAATTTCCTGGCAGGGACCATGAAAAACCTGTGGGAAACTCATGGGGTGAATCACTTGGTTGCCACCCCTTATCACCATCAAACCAATGGCCTGGTGGAGAGGTTTAATGGAACTTTGGGGGCCATGATACGTAAATTCGTAAATGAACACTCCAATGATTGGGACCTAGTGTTGCAGCAGTTGCTTTTTGCCTACAGGGCTGTACCACATCCCAGTTTAGGGTTTTCACCATTTGAACTTGTGTATGGCCGTGAGGTTAAGGGGCCATTACAGTTGGTGAAGCAGCAATGGGAGGGGTTTACGCCTTCTCCAGGAACTAACATTCTAGACTTTGTAAGCAACCTACAAAGCACCCTCCGACACTCTTTAGCCCTTGCTAAAGAAAACCTAAAGGATGCTCAGGAAGAGCAAAAGGCCTGGTATGATAAACATTCCAGAGAACGGTCCTTCAAAGTAGGAGACCAAGTCATGGTCTTAAAGGCGCTCCAGGCCCATAAAATGAAAGCATCGTGGGAAGGACCATTCACAGTCCAGGAGCGCCTAGGAGCTGTTAACTATCTCATAGCCTCCCCCACCTCCAACATAAAGCCTAAGGTATACCATGTTAATTCTCTTAAGCCCTTTTATTCCAGAGAATTAAACGTTTGCCAGTTTACATCCCAGGAAACAGATGACGCGGAGTGGCCTGAAGGTGTCTACTACGAAGGAAAAAGGGATGGTGGCGTGGAAGAGGTGAACCTCTCCGCGACCCTTGGACGTCTGCAGCGACAGCAGATCAAGGAGCTGTGCACAAGCTTTGCACCAATTTTCTCAGCCACTCCAGGACGGACCGAACGGGCATACCACTCCATTGACACAGGTAATGCTCACCCAATTAGAACCCCACCCTACCGGGAGTCACCTCATGCCCAAACTGCTATACAAAGGGAGATCCAGGACATGCTACAGATGGGTATAATCTGCCCCTCTAATAGTGCATGGGCATCTCCAGTGGTTCTAGTTCCCAAACCAGATGGGGAAATATGCTTTTGCGTGGACTACCGTAAGCTAAATGCTGTAACTCGTCCTGACAACTATCCAATGCCACGCACAGATGAGCTATTGGAGAAATTGGGACATGCCCAATTCATCTCTACTTTAGACTTAACCAAAGGGTACTGGCAAGTACCACTAGATGAACCCGCTAAGGAAAGGTCAGCCTTCGTCACCCAGGCAGGGGTGTATGAATTCAGTGTACTCCCTTTCGGGTTGCGAAATGCACCCGCCACCTTCCAAAGACTTGTAGATGGTCTCCTAGCGGGATTGGGAGAATCTGCAGTTGCCTACCTTGATGATGTGGCCATTTTTTCTGATTCATGGACAGAACACCTGGAGCACCTGGAAAAAGTCTTCGAGCGCATCTGGCAGGCAGGACTAACTGTTAAGGCTAAAAAGTGTCAAATAGGCCAAAACAGAGTGACTTACCTGGGGCACCAGGTGGGTCAAGGAACTATAAATCCCCTACAGGCCAAAGTGGATGCTATCCAAAAGTGGCCGGTTCCAAAGTCAAAAACAGGTCCAATCCTTCTTAGGCTTGGCCGGATAGTATAGGCGATTTGTACCACACTACAGCCAAATCGCCGCCCCGCTGACAGACCTAACCAGAAAGAAACAGCCAAATGCAGTTCAGTGGACTGATGAGTGTCAAAAGGCCTTTCACCAGCTTAAGGTGACGCTCATGTCTGACCCTGTGCTAAGGGCCCCAGACTTTGACAAACCATTCCTAGTAACCACAGATGTGTCCGAGCAGGGCGTGGGAGCAGTTTTAATGCAGGAAGGACCGGATCAAGAATTCCATCCTGTCGTGTTTCTCAGCAAGAAACTGTCTGAGAGGGAAAGCCACTGGTCAATCAGCAAAAAGGAATGCTACGCCATTGTGTACGCGCTGGAAAAGCTACGCCCATATGTTTGGGGACGGCGTTTCCAACTACAAACAGACCATGCTGCGCTACAGTGGCTTCATACCGCCAAGGGGAATAACAAAAAACTTCTTCGGTGGAGTTTAGCTCTCCAAGATTTTGATTTTGAAATACAACACATTTCAGGGGCTTCTAACAAAGTGGCTGATGCACTCTCCCGGGAAAGTTTTCCAGAATCAACTGGTTAAAAATTGTTCTTGGAATGTGGAACATATTGTTAGTTTTTGTATAATCAGTAGTATGTCTAAAGGTACATGTGTCTTATTAACTCTGTTTTCTCCTAGAGCTCCAGGAAGAAATCACAGCCAGTGTGGAACCGGCTGTCCAACACTATCTGTGATTTGGGGGGCGTGTCATAACTATAAAGGGAAGGGTAACAGCTCTCCTGGGTACAGTGCCATAAATTCCCTCATGGCCAGAGACTCCAAAATCCTTTTACCTGTAAAGGGTTAAGAAGCTCGGGTAACCTGGCTGACACCTGACCCAAAGGACCAATAAGGGGACAAGATACTTTTAAATCTTGGGGGGAGGGGAAGGCTTTTGTTTGTGCTCTTTGTTTGGGGGATTGTTCGCTCTTGGGACTGAGAGGGACCAGACATCAATCCAGGTTCTCCACATCTTTCTAAACAAGTCTCTCATATTTCAAACTTGTAAGTAAACAGCCAGGCAAGGCGTGTTAGTTTTACTTTGTTTTCTCAACTTGTAAATGTACCTTTTACTAGAGTGTTTATCTTTGTTTGCTGTACTTTGAACCTGAGGCTAGTGGGGGGTCCTCTGAGCTCTTTAAGTTTGATTACCCTGTAAAGTTATTTTCCATCCTGATTTTACAGAGAGGATTTTTACCTTTTTCTTTAATTAAAAGCCTTCTTTTTAAGAACCTGATTGATTTTTCCTTGTTTTTAGATCCAAGGGGTTTGGATCTGTATTCACCAGGAGTTGGTGGGAGGAAGGAGGGGGGATGGTTAATTTCTCCTTGTTTTAAGATCCAAGGGGTTTGGATCTGTATTCACCAGGAGTTGGTGGGAGGAAGGAGGGGGGATGGTTAATTTCTCCTTGTTTTAAGATCCAAGGGGTTTGGATCTGTATTCATCAGGGAATTGGTGAAGGTCTCTCAAGGCTACCCAGGGAAGGGAATTAGCTTTGGGATGGTGGCAGCGGACCAGATCTAAGCTGGTAGTTAAGCTTAGAAGTTTTCATGCAGGCCCCCACATTTGTACCCTAAAGTTCAAAGTGGGGAAGCAGCCTTGACAGTCCGTTACTAGATGGAACTGGTAGAATCATCCATAATAATGCAGAAGAGACAGAAGTGTTCAGTAAAGAAATGTGCCTGATTTCCTGCCACCTGGGGAGCTGCTGGGGACAGGAGCCTGGACTTCCGAGGTCTGGAGCAGCCTTGCTAGGCAGACTGCCCCACAACTGGGGACCCTAGGACTTATTGGCTCTCTGCCGCACAGCCAGGAACCTGGAAGCCCCAGCTCTAGTCAGGCCTCAGTTCCAAGCTCGATGGTAGGGAGGCTGGAAGCCTTGAGGATTCCTGTTCAAGTCAGGGCTTTCAGGGCTTAGAGCCTTCCAGCTCCCTGTCAATCTGGTAGAGAGAGGCATTGCCTGAAGCAGAAGAAAACAAGTAGTCTTTGTATTATGTTTTCCTTAAGGACATTCTGTTGAATCTCTTACACATGCCTTTTATTTTATGCTCTTCACTTGTTGATCTCACGGTTCCAGGCATGAGTGAATCCCCTTTTTCTTTCTTCCCTGTTCTTTGTTTTTTTGCACTTTCCTTGTCTTATGGTCACTCGAGCCCACATACAACACCACACTTGTCCAAGAGTGACTAAGAACAGATCAGACTTGATAACAGTCAGATCCTGAGCCCCAAAGCTTATAGCCAAACTTTCCCAACATCCTGATCCAGAGTTTTGATTCAGTCCATAGTTTCATGGGGAGATCCAAACTTGGTGCTCGTTCAAGTCCAGAGTCAGTCTCTAATACAAGCATTTATGAGTGACTCCTCATATAACCCCTGGCTGGTCGGCATTGTTATTACTGCTGTAGTACTCCCTATTGCTATTACTGGTCCAGAAGCTCCAAGGCCCATTGTGCTGAGCACCATACAGCACCCAGGAAAACACAGTCCCTGCCCTGAAGAACTATTACCCTCCTCTTACAGTGGCTTCGCAGGAAGTCAGTGGCTGTATCAGGATTAGAACTCGTGAGTGCCTGGCTCTTAGCTTTGAGAACGGCATTCTAGACCATGTTGGGTATCACAGCTAGAACCCATCGCAACTGGACAAAGGCCCAGAAACGTGTTGCCTGAAACCACTGCGACGGTGTTCATGTTTCATAGACACATGCCAGTTGCCATTCCAGCGCCACTGGGTCCGTGCATCATACAGTAGCTGATTGTGGTGCCTGTGTTTGGATGGAGAAAGCACCCACAGGGATCCATTTCCCTCCTGTAGACATGTTGGCTATGGAGTTTACACACTGTGGGCTGGATTATGCCACTGTTTGGAAGCAAAGCTAAAAGCTGGTGTTGTTGAATAGATCCACTTCTATGTCTTTTTCGCTGGTGGGGCTGAGCTTGTGTTTGCACAAGAGTATACTTCAACCAATCCCTGCTTCCATCAAGTTTTGCTTATGGGAACCGAATCAAGTTCGTCGTGTGTCCAGATATCAAGGCCCAAATTCTTGAGTTTCTTGCCTCATGCCTTTCTAAGTGACCTTTCTTCTCCCCTAATCCTGGGATCAGCTGGCAGAGAGTTTAGCCCCTGCCATAAATTAGAGCAACCGAAGGTCAGCACTGATTTAGATTGGCTTGGAACAAGTGCTGGTGCAGGATTACAAGGGTGCAACAGGCTCTGACTATGCCCCCTTCTCCCTATTGGCCACACACCTGAATACAAGTCAGCTCTGTGCCCCTTGGGACTTCCCTCATGCAAGCCCAGGTGTCCACTCCGGCCAGTTTTCCAATGGCTTCACTCTGCCTTCAAAGCTCAAAGCAGCCAGAAAGAGGACCATGGATCTGCCCCCTAGAATTTGCTTTTCAGAAATAGGGACGAGTCATCTTATTCTAATCCAACAGGAACAGCATCATGAACCTTTCCACTAACTTTCACACATCTCCCTTGACATTTCTCATGTGTGTGGGTGAGTGCACTTCCGGGGCCAGAGGCAATGGTGTTACAGCGTGGTGGAAAAAACAGTTCTTGTGCCATATCTAGCATGAACTCATGCATGAGGACACAGAAATTTCTTTAGGCCTGTTTCTGTACTGGCAAGATTTCTGGAAGATTTCAGAGACTTGGAAATTATTTTTTTTTAAACAAGCTGTGGCTAGCAGATCAGCAGTATTGGGCCACTTATTCCAACCAGACACAGGCTCTGAGCCCTTTGAGATCCACCCATCTTTACTGAGTGTATTTACCTTCTTCAAGAGAGTAGCCTTACTTTTTTCCTTCTGCCATTCATTCTGCAGGCAGCTTGCCTCATAAGCCTTGTTTCTTTTAGGGTCTGTCTATGCTGAAATCAGAGGTGGATATCACAGCTAGAATTAGTGGCAACTGGAAACAGAAACGTGTTGCCCGAAACCACCACAATGGTGTTCATGGCAACACACTAACTTTAATGTAGCTAACACAGCAAATATTATAGGAGCAAAGATGTGGCAACATGGACCCTGGGCAGGTTAGGAATGTGAGTACATACCCAGGGTTCTGGGTGGACTTGTACAGCCATTGGTGCTGCATTTTTGGGGGGAGGGATAGCTCTGTGGTTTGCACATTGGCCTGCTAAACCCAGGGTTGTGAGTTCAATCCTTGAGGGGGCCACTTAGGGATTTGGGGCAAAATCAGTACTTGGTCCTGCTAGTGAAGGTAGAGGGCTGGACTCAATGACCTTCAAGGTCCCTTCCAGTGATAGGATATCTCCATTAATTTATTTACAATCTTCACTGATATTTTTAGCTGTGCTAGCTAGATAAAAGATAGTGCTGGTATGCCTACCCAAGCTGCAGTGTAGACAGACCTGTAGAAGCAATCTCCATGAGCCAAATGCTGCAGCCCTAGATCTGCTCTTATTCAAGGAAAACTCCCCATGGAAGCACAAGCTGGATGGAGCAGAACTCATTGACATCAACAGATGTTGCTTGCATGCTACAGTGAGAGGATGGGGTTTCTGGCGTTTCTGAGTGAGAACTGCAGCAGTTAATCCAGTATAAATGAGCTGCTCTTTAAAAAGAAAAGGGAAGGTGCCAACAGCAAAAGCCTAACTGTGCCTTTAAAAATGACCCTGACCCCACTTGAGAACGTTGGGGTGGGGTGGGGTGGGGTGGGGTGGGGAGGGGAGAGATAGCTCAGTGGTTTGAGCATTGGCCTGTTAAACCCAGGGTTGTGAGTTCAATCCTTGAGGGGGCCACTTAGGGATCTGGGGCAAAAATCAGTGTTTGGTCCTGCTAGTGAAGGCAGGGGGCTGGACTTGATGACCTTTCAAGGTCCCTTCCAGTTCTAGGAGATGGGATATCTCCATTAATTTATTATTTATATAAATTTTATTTAATTTATTATTTATTTTAAAGCAAAAACAAGAAACCAGAGTATTTGATCCGGCAAGTCCTCAGCGGCAAGGGAAAAACCAACTAACGAATGTCCCAGACTGTTCTGCCAGGGGGATAGCTAACCACACCATAAGAGACAGTGTTTGCATTCTAAGAATCAGACTCCCACACTCCAATAGCTCTCTTGTATCCTGGTTGCCTTTTGTTTGGAGCTTGTTTACACTAGAAATTGATCGAATCCCTGGAGCTCTTCAGCTCCACAGTCTGGCAGGGGTCCATTCAATTAAACTAAAAGGCATTCAACTTAAAACTGATACAAGTATATGAATATTTATTTACATACTGCATGAAGCTCTGGGCTCTGATTCAGATCCAGCCCACCTCTAATCGTTATATTTAGGAATGCGGCATCCGATTAATCACAACTTTATCAGTGCTGCTGCAGTCTCTGAGGACTGAGCGAGGACTGGCCTGCCTCCCACAGACAACCCGCCGATCTTAAGCATATTCTCACCAGCAACCACACACCGCACCACAGTAACTCTAACTCGGGAACCAATCCATGCACAAACCTCGATGCCCAATCTGCCCACATATCTACACCAGTGACACCATCACAGGACCTAACCAGATCAGCCACAACATCACTGGTTCATTCACCTTCACGTCCACCAATGTAATATATGCCATCATGTGCCAGCAATGCCCCTCTGCTATGTACATTGGCCAAACTGGACAGTCCCTACGTAAAAGGATAAATGGACACAAGTCAGATGTCAGGAATGGCAATATACAAAAACCTGTAGGAGAACACTTCAATCTCCCTGGACACACAATAGCAGATTTAAAGGTAGCCATCCTGCAGCAAAAAAATTTCAGGACTAGACTTCAAAGAGAAACTGCTGAGCTTCAGTTCATTTGCAAATTTCACACCATCAGCTCAGGATTAAACAAAGACTGTGAATGGCTAGCCAACTACAGTTTCTCCTCCCTTGGTATTCACACCTCAACTGCTAGAAGAGGGCCTCATCCTCCCTGATTGAACTAACCTCCTTATCTCTAGACTGATTCTTGCCTGCATATTTATACCTGCCTCTGGAAATTTTCACTACATGCATCTGACGAAGTGAGTATTCACCCACGAAAGCTTATGCTCCAATACGTCTGTTAGTCTATAAGGTGCCACAGGACTCTTTGTCGCTTCTTACAGATCCAGACTAACACGGCTACCCCTCTGATACTTGACACCCACACGCAGCCGAACATCTAACCACAAAACTCACTATAGTTATAACTGTAGCCTATATCCATAACTCTTAATACCCACTGCATACATACATCACTCAAGAATATTAATGATCAGGGAGTTATTAGCTCACCAGGCATATTTTATATAAAAGATTATTACAATAGTGTGTGGGGTATGAATACAGGGGTGCTTAGTGTCCCAGCTATGAACCTTCTTTCAGGAAACAAAGCCACCTCTAATTGACCGGGGTTATGAAGAGACGTCCTGTATGTGCAGGTTATTACTATTATTTATTTCTATTATGGTAGTGCCCAGATGTCCAAATCAAAAATCAAGGCCTCATTGTACTGTACACATACATCATCCAAAAGACAGTCCCTTCCCCAAAGAGCTTACAACCATGGCTTCTCCATAACTATCTGCTGGAGGGTTTCTTGCAAGTCCATTGCAGCTTCTTGTTCTGAGATAGGATATGGGATGAGATGGACAATTGGCCTTGAACATGGCAAGTCATAGCTTCCTGCACTGGTTCCCTCCATCTCACAGAATATGCATAATGGAAACAGAGTACCCTCTTGGAGACAATCAGAGACTGCAGCAGCACTGATAAAGTTGTGATTAATCGGATGCCGCATTCCTAAATATAACGATTAGAGGTGGGCTGGATCTGAATCAGAGCCCAGAGCTTCATGCAGTATGTAAATAAATATTCATATACTTGTATCAGTTTTAAGTTGAATGCCTTTTAGTTTAATTGAATGGACCCCTGCCAGACTCTGGAGCTGAACAGCTCTAGGGTTTCGGTCAATTTCGAGTGTAAACAAGCTCCAAACAAAAAGCAACCAGGATACAAGAGAGCTATTGGAGTGTGGGAGTCTGATTCTTAGAATGCAAACACTGTCTCTTATGGTGTGGTTAGCTATCCCCCTGGCAGAACAGTCTAGGTCATTCGTTAGTTGGTTTTTCCCTTGCTGCTGAGGACTTGCCTGATCAAATACTTTGGTTTCTTGGTTTCAAAGGACTCTTTGTCGCTTTTTGTGTGTGGGTGTTCTCCCTGTGTGCTGTCCCAGCTCCAGGGCCGCCCAGAGGATTCAGGGGGCCTGGGGGTCTTCGGTGGCAGGGGGCCCCCGCCGCCAAATTGCCGCCGAAGACCCGGTACTTCGGCAGCGGGTCCCGGGGTGGAAGGACCCCCCGCCGCGGGTCTTCAGGGCACTTTGGCGGCGGGTCCTGGAGCGGAAGGACCCCCCGCCGCGGGTCTTCAGGGCACTTTGGCGGCGGGTCCCGGAGCAGAAGGACCCCCCGCTGCCGAAGACCCGGAGCGGAAGAAGCTCCGGGGGCCCGGGCCCCGCGAGAGTTTTCCAGGGCCCCCGGAGCGAGTGAAGGACCCTGCTCCAGGGGCCCTGAAAAACTCTTGTGGGATCCCCTGCGGGGCCAGGGGCCTGGAGCAAATTGCCCCACTTGCCCCCCCCGGGTGGCCCTGCCCAGCTCTGCGCAGACAGACAGCACAGCAGAGTGCGAGCAAACCGTCCAATGACCACAAGATCCGTTAAAGTACAAAGGTGCCAGAACAGGTTTTTTGTTGACAAAGCATGGTAATAGCACCTGGCAGACCACGAGAATACTAAGACATGTATGCCTGTGACAATGGACGCAGCTCAGTGAATGGCGGGACTTTTTATTCCCCCCTTGGCTGAACAAAGATACTCTCTCTGAGATACATCTTTATACCCCGATACAAACAAGTTAGTACTGCCCCTTTGACATAATTAGTTACTGCCTCCTGACATGGCTAGTTATTACTCATTACCTTGTACATATTGGTTTGATTAAAACATTTTTATTACGTACTGTTATTCTGACATTATCTTGTAGGAGGGGTCAGTGTGTTCCTGTCATTCTTGGGGAATGTTTTTGTATCATCCTTGATATTGGGATGTTCTGGTACCACTTTGAATCGGGATGTTGCATGAGCACTTTGTGACTAGCACTTCTTAAGAATATGTATTTTTGCAATATTAGCCCTGTTCTTACCCCATTCTGTGAGCAGGTACTGCCTCATACCAGACCTCTGATACAAGGGCTTACATTTTAGGCTCTCTTCCTACTACAAGTTTCAGTTAGTCATGCCGAGGGAGTTGGTATACAGGTCTGCCTAAGACAAAGAAATGTGTATTTGGTTCTCTGATTTTCAAGCAAAGACAATGAAGCTTAATTTTTACCTATTAGGTAAACATAGCTATTAAGTTAACAACTGGAGGAAGAAAAAGCATGGAGCTTCCTTCGCTACCAGAGTCCATGTCACCTTCCCCATAACTTGAATAAACTTAACTTTGAGGAGTAACCCTCCGAAGAATCCATTTCAAAGGTTTATTGGTCTCTACAGACAGGAGAGGCTGAACTTTAAGTGATGAACTATTGAATCAACTTATTTTTGTATACAATATTATAGTTTTATAAGAGTGCACAGAGTGAGGTCTTTTCTGAAAGAAAATCACAGTGGTGATTAATATCATTGTGAAATGTCTGTATTAACAGTAGGTGAGGAAATATGTTGCTGCTGGTCTGTGACCAAAGAAAGGAAGAATTAGGCTTTTCCCTAGGCACGAAAGGAGGCAGCTATCTACCTGTCTCCAATGAAATTAAGCTATGTGCAACCAGAAACAATGGAAGCCCCATTTACATAGGAGTCAGCAGGAAGGTGGGAAGCCCACAGGAAGGAAAAAAACAGCCTGAATAGAGTGACACTTCCTTGAATAGAGTGACCAGATGTCCCGATTTTATAGGAACAGTCCCGATATTTGGGGCTTTGTCTTATACAGGCTCCTATTATCCCCCACCCCTATCCCGATTTTTCACTTTTGCTGTCTGGTCACCCTACTTTTGAAAGAAGTTCAATAAACTTTGGAAGATATAAGCAAGGGCAGATGCTATCTTTGGCACCCATCACTAGCCAGACAGAAGAGGGAACAGAGCTCTTGCCAGCGGAGAAAGATGGGTCCTTCAGCCAAGGAGCCGCTTGATGTTTTTGGAAACTCAATATAAGTGAGAAACCATCTTGAACAAAGCCTGTCGCTTCTTAGATTAAGTTTTAGAATTTCAGATGTGTGCTTTCACTTGTATTTGCTTTGTAACCCTTTCTAACGTTACTCCTTTTACATGGCACCACTTAACCTGTGTCCTAGTGTTAATAAATTTGTTTTCTTTTTACTATAACCCAGCGCAGTGCTGGAAGGGTGTATTTATCTTAGTTAAGTTAATAAACTGTGATGTGCTTTTTTGTGTTTTTAGAGCAACAAGCAAACCTTATTATTTCTCTGAGCTGCCCTGGAGAGGACTGGGGATTGTAAAACACATGGTTTGGGGGAAATTCGGGACAGGGAGTGTGTTGGGGTCACCTTGCTGGTTGTAACCAAGGTTGTAACCACCCCTGACACTCAGGGTGTGATCTCTATGCTGGTAGCTGGTTGTGAGCATCCCAGGCTGGGAGCCACAAAGGCAAAGCCTTGTAAGACAACCATTGTTGCAGGACAAGTGGTGACACCACCCCTCCCAGGTCTGGATTGCATCCCAAGCCCCATAACAATATCCCTTCTATATTTATTTTTATTCCTTGCTAATGAACTGAGAATGATCTAATTTCCCATGCAAGAGCCAACTCTTCAGCTGCTGTAAATCAGCACCGCTCCATTCATGTCCAGCTGAGGATCTTTTTTTTTTTTTTAAATTGCACTAACTTCTTGGCCTCAGTGGGGAAAAAAGTCCTTGTATCAGAGCTGGATCCTGCTGCACAGCAGAGGGGATGTCCACCTCTTGCATAGTGCCTTAAAGGGCAAATTTAAAAAAAAATAGGGTTAGGGAAATGCACTGGATTGAAGAATCCAAGGATCTGAATGTGGAGGATGCTTGGAGTTAGTTTCTGAAACTTTGACTTAAAGTATCTGAAGCCTGCATCCCAAGCAAGGGGAAAAATATGATAGGGAAGTGTCGAAGACCAAGCTGGACGAGCAAGCATCTCAAACAGGTTATTAAGAGAAAGCAGAAAGCCTACAAGGAATGGAAGATGGAAGGGCTCAGCAAGGAAGGCTACCTCTTGGAGGTCAGAAAGTGTAGGGAAAAAGTGAGAACTGCCAAAGCCAAGCAGAGTTGGCCCTTGCAAAGGAAATTAAAACCAACTGTAAAGGGTTGTATAGCTATATAAATAAAAAGAAAACAAGGAAAGAAAAAGTGGGACTGCTAAGCACTGAGGATGGGTTGGAGATTAAAGATAATTTAGGCATGGCCCAACACCTGAATGAATACTTTGCATCAGTTTTTAATAAGGATAATGAGGAGCTTAGGGGTAGTGGCAGGGTGGCCAATGAAAATGAGGATATGGAAGTAGAAATTACCACATCAGAGGTGGAAGTCAAGCTCAAACAGTTTAAATGGGATTGAAAGCAAGTGGCCTGGATATTCTCTATCCAAGAATAATAAAGGAACTGGCACATGAAATTGCAAGCCCAATAGCAAGGTTTTGTAATGAATCTGTAAACTCGGGGTTCATATTGTATGACTGGAGAATTGCTAATATAGTCCCTATTTTTAAGAAAGGGGGGAAAGTGATCTGGGAAACTACAGACCAGTTGGTCTGACTGTATTGTATGTAAGGTCTTAGAATAAATTTTGAAAGACAAAGGAGTTAAGGACATAGAGGTAAATGGTAATTCGGAAAAATACAACATGGTTTTACAAAAGGTAGATCATGCCAGACCAATCTGATCTCCTTCTTTGAGAAGATAGCTGATGTTTTTAGACAAAGGAAATGCAGTAGATCTAATCTACCTGGATTTCAGGAAGGCATTTGATACAGTTCCACATGGGAAATTATTAGTTAAATTGGAGAAGATGTGGATTAATATGACAATTAAAAGGTGGATAAGGAACCAGTTAAAGGGGAGACTACAATGGGTCAGATTGAAAGGTGAACTGTAAGGGTGAAGGGAGGTTATTGGTGGAGTTCCTTAGGGATTGGTCTTGGGACCAATCTTATTTGCTATTTTTATTAATGACCTTGGCACAAAAAGTATGAGTGTGCTAAGGAAGTTGCAGATGACACAAAGACAGGAGGTATTGCCAATACGGAAGAAGACTGAAATATCATATAAGAGTATATGGATGACCTTGAAAACTGGAGTAATAAAAGTGGAATGAAATCTAATATTACAAAGTGCGAGGTTATGCACTTAGGGACTTACAACAATAATTTTTCTATAAATTGGGGACATATCAGTTGCAAGCGACAGAGGAGGAGAAAGGCCGAGGTGTACTGGTTGATCACAGGATGACTATGAGCTGCCAATGTGATGTGGCTATGAAAAAAGCTAATGAGTTCCTAGGATGCATCAGGTGAGGTAGTGTTAGTACCATTATATAAGGCACTGGTGAGATCTCATCTGGAATACTGTGTGCAATTCTGGTCTCACATGTTTAAGAAAGATGAATTTAAACTGGAACAGGTGCAGAGAAGGGCTTCTAGGTGATCCAAGGAATGGAAAACCTATCTTATGAGAGGAGACTCAAGGAGCTTGGCTTGTTTAGGCTAACCAAATTAAGGCTGAGGGGAGATATGATTGCTTTCTGTAAATACATCAGAGTAATAAATACCAGGGAGGGAGAGGAGTTATTTAAGTTAAGCGCCAATACTGACACAAGATCAAATGGATATATAATTTAGGCTTCAAATTAGATGAATGTTTCTACCCATCAGAGGAGTGAAGTTCAGGAACAGCCTCCCAAGAAGAGCAGAGGGAGCAAAAAAACCTAAGTGGCTTCAAGACTGAGCTTGATAAGTTTATGGAGGGGATGGGATGATGAGACTGCCTACAATGGCCTGTAGCCGATCTGCAACTGTTAGCAGCAAATATCTCCAATGACTGATGATGGAACACTATATGGGGAGGGCTCTGAGTTACTTAAAAGAATTCTTTCCCAGGTGTTTGACTGGTGGGTCTTGCCTACAAGCTCAGGGTCTAACTGATGGCCATATTTGGGGTCAGGAAGGAATTTCCCACCCGGGTCAGATTGGCAGAGACCCTGGGGGTTTTTTCACCTTCCTCGTCAGCATGGGGCATGGTCACTTGCAGGTTTAAACTAGAGTAAATGGTGAATTATCTAACTTGAAATTTTTAAATCATGATTAAAGGACATCAGTAACTCAGCCAGAGGTTAGGAGTCTATTTCAGAAGTGGGTGAGTGAGGTTCTGTGGCCTGCAATGAGGAGAAAATCAGACTAGATGATCATGACGGTCCCTTCTGGCCTTAAAGTCTCTGAGTTTATGAATCTATATTCAGACCTCCCTTATATAGAATAATCAACACATTAGGTTCACCTGCTAACGCCCCTATACTGCATTGTTTAGGGTTTTCTCTGGGCCCAAGGGGTTTAAAAGAGGTCCTCTCTATTCAGTAACGCAATTCCTAACTGCCTCTGAATGACAGAACATGGGCTTCTGAAGCAACCTCTTTCCCAAACTTCCTTTCTGGGAAGTCAAGCCACTTAAAGTCCCAGTTCCCAATAACACACTTATAACTAAGAAAACTATTAGATTTCTTCCTAAAACGTTTTTTAAAGGGTGCTGCATTTTAAAATGACATTCAAATGGTCATGGTGATCTGGAGAAAGAGCTTTTCAGTGAGATCCTTGGTACTTAAAACACAATCATTTTGTTTTTTACTAGTATGAGGCTAAATGAAGATCATTTGGTTTCCTTGTTATGATCTGAACCAAAACAACATAGCTCGATAAATGACAAGTGCCAAGGTGTGATGCTCTGTACCTCGGGGGAACACCCAGCACCCCCATGTTCATCCTTGTAAAATGATTGTGTGGTATCCAATGCAAAGTTTGTCATGTCGGGTATCTTCGGAAGGCTCGTGATGCACTGAGCATTGTTGTTATAGTGATGTTATAGTAATGTTATGTTATAGGTTATAATTTTATGTATGTAGTTATGAGGCTGAAAATGTATCCTCATGGCTTAAAATAAGCCCAGGCAAAAACTCTCCAAGAGCAGAGAGGCAGTTCACACCTCATCAGGGCAGGTATGGGACAAACCCAGTCCAGCCTCACAGGAACAAAGGACGCTGGCCTAGGCAGCAACAAAAGAATCTGTTAGACTCTCAAGGGAATCACCCCCCTTCCTTTGGTCAGTTTGGAACTACGATGAGGTAATGCTCACCTGACTTTGAAGGGGGGGCAAAGCCAAGAGGGAAGAAAGGACATGACAAAAGGGAGAGACGTTTGACATGCTCTCTCTCTCTCTTCCACCTACATCTACAGACACCACCACCAAGCGACTGAAGCACTGCTCAAAGGGGAGAACCTGGCTGAAGAGCAACCAGCCAGCCTGGGGTGAGAAGCATCTAAGTTTGTTAGGGCATTGAAAGTATTAAGATCAGCTTAGAATGCGTTTTGCTTCTATTTCATTTGACCAAATCTGATTTGTTATGCTTTGACTTATAATCACTTAAAATCTATCTTTGTAGTTAATAAATCTGTTTGTTTATTCTACCTGAAGCAGTGCGTTTGGTTTGAAGTATGTCAGAGACTCCCCTTGGGATAACAAGCCTGGTACATATGAATTTATTTGTTAAATTGATGAACTCATATAAGCTTGCAGCGTTCAGTGGGCATAACTGGATACTGCAAGACAGAGGTTCCTAGGGTTGTGTCTGGGACCAGAGGTATTGGCCAGTGTCATTCGGTTGCACAATCCAAGGAGCAGCTTACATTCCAGAGACTGTGCGTGAACAACCCAGGAGTGAGGGTTCTCACAGCAGAGCAGGGTAAGGCTGGCTCCCAGAGTCAAGGATTGGAGTGACCTAGCAGATCACCGGTCCAGATAACCCCAGAGGGGAACATCACACAAGGTTGTTTGGTGCATGATGAATTCTTGGCTATTTGGCCTTCTTCTCTTTTATTATAGTACGAGTGTATTCCCCGCGCAGTTCTAACAGCTTCACATATTTGATCCTTGCAATGGACGAAAACCGAACGCAGCCTCACATTCAACAGAACCACGCGGTTGCCTTAAAAACAAAAAAAAGCCCTAAAGAATTGACTAGAGAATGTTAACCTCACTATATTGCTTTTAAACCAGCCCATAGAACATTGTTTCTCAAACTGGGGTCGCCGCTTGTGTAGGGAAAGCCCCTGGCGGGCCGAGCCGGTTTGTTTACCTGCTGCGTCCGCAGGTCCGGCCGATCGCGGCTCCTTCTGGCCGCGGTTCGCCGCTGCAGGCCAATGGGAGCTGCTGGAAGCGGCGTGGGCTGAGGGACGTATACTGGCCGCTGCTTCCAGCAGCTCCCATTGGCCTGCAGCGGCAAACCACGGCCAGTGGGAGCCGTGATCGGCCGGACCTGCGGACAGGGCAGATAAACAAACCGGCCCGGCCCGCCAGAGGCTTTTCCTACACAAGCGGCGACCCCAGTTTGAGAAACACTGCTGTAGAACTATATGCCTCTTACATGCTATAGGGTTTTTAGGACTAATTTCTACTGAACGTCATTCAATTTCTATAGAAACTTATTGTTTTCATCCTTATGAGATTCCATAGGTTGGTTAAAAATCTCTACTGAATGAATCCCACTCGCTCTCAACTCCTATAGGGTTTTTTAAAGCGCGATCTCTATAGAACCTTATGCGAGCAGTCTGATTCTGAAGGTGATTTGGAAGGGTGACCCTGCAGGACCTCAGTCCCAAGGGGAAGCTGGGACTGAAAGGGTTAAGTTGCTCCCAAGTGCGGGTGTATCGAAATAGTCCTTAACCATTTTGCCTTTTTGACAGCGATGCTTGGAGAGTTCTTCTTTTCTCACCTACCTGCCACGTGTAGCTGTTTCTATTTACCTGTGAGACTTCCTCTTTGTATGCAGAAAAGCAAACAGGCTCAATCCTGGAACATGCTCTCTGTTCCCACTAAAGTCATTCTTTTCTCACTTACACCATTTTAACAGCAGGATCGCTCCGTTTGCCTTCCATGGAATTGCTCCCGATTTACGTTGAGATAAGTGAGATCAGAATCAGGCCCGACGGGAGCTGAAGTCTGGTGTGCTGAGATTTTCAGGAGTGCTCCAGAGAGGTAAGAGCCTAAATCCCATTGAAAATGGAGGCGATTTGGGTGCCTAGCACCCTTAGATTCCATTAAAAATCCCAAGAAGTGCTCAGCACCACATATAAGAACATAAGAACAGCCATACTGGGTCAGACCAAAAGTCCATCTAGCCCAGTATCCTGTCTTCCGACAGTGGCCAATGCCAGGTGCCCCAGAGGGAATGAACAGAACAGGTATTCATCAAGTGATTCATTCCCTGTCGCCCATTCCCAGCTTCTGGCAAACAGAGGCCAGGGACACCATCCCTGCCCATCCTGGTTAATAGCCATTGATGGACCAATCCTCCTTGAACTTATCTAGTTTTTTTGGGGGGCCCTGAGTGAAAGAGGAAAACATTTACTGTAAGTGATTGCATGAGGGGAAAGGCAAGCTGGACTGGAAATAAGATCACATTTTCATTTAATCAAGAATCATTCAGCAATTCCTTTTTGGCCCCCATTTGGTTTGTTCTAGCTTATTAGGATGTAATCAGAGCTGTTATATCCGCTTCCCTCTCTTTATTTTTTGGAAGTGGTTGGCTGAATGTATGGGTAGATTTTACTGCATTAGGGGAAACATATCTGACACATTCAAAGCCCATCTGGATGTAGTTTAAGGCATTGTCTTACACACAGCAATACTAGCATGACACCTCTGGACACAGATAAGGGGAATGGCTTATTGAAAATGACTGAGCACAGGGAACAGAGATTTGGAGTACAAGCCCAGTCCAAAGGCGCATTTAGCATTCCCAAGTGAGAACATGTAAACTTACAACATCATCAGATGGCAATTAGGGAAGGATGAACCTCAGAGGGTTGAAGTTTGGTTTGAATTAGCATAAAATCGAACTACTCTCATAGTGTAGACATACCCTTAGGTTTTAAATAGCGATGGGGAGAAGCTACATTAGGATCTTGATTTGGATTGTGAGTTCTGTGGGTCAGTGGTTTTGATTCAGCTCATTTTAAAGAGAGGGATTGCTGACAAAATGCAGATTGGCATCTGGGTTCAGATATTTATTTCCTCCCTGCCTTCAAGTTATGGATGATTTGAATCCAGCTTTTGGTTTGTGCCCTTTATGTGACCCTTGTGAGAACTTTCTGAGTTTTTTGTTTCATCAGAATTCAGCTGGAAGATTTATGAGAATTAGAAGTTGTTGATGGCTGCATCCACTGTTTTCACGACAATCCTGAACTTTTGCTTCTGCTTCAAATCCCAGTTGAAGCCAAGAATTTCAGGGTATGAGAGAGATAGGATGATTAATGACTTTTTTGAGCCTTAGAAAATGTGTGCTTCAGGTTGTTTTTGAGTTTTACACAAAGGGTACGTGTGGACACCGGAGATTATTTGATCCCAAATGGTTCACCAAGATGGATCCAAGCCTCATAACGTGGATATAGATCTGGATTTCAAACCTCAACATTTGTGTTCCTATTTAGCCTGAAGGACATAAATCCACACCGTGTAGAGGTCAAAGCATAGGGGTTTATTACACACAGCACTGGCGGAGTGTCACCTGGCTTATTAGGCTCAGAGACACTGTCAATCAATTGATTACAATGAAATATATAGATTTTCCATGGGCGGGGAAAAGTGACGGGGTAGGCAGTTTCACACCCCAGGATAGGTTTTGCAGCAAGACAAGATAGCACATTAGCCAATGGTTAAAAGGTTACATAATGTCTCCGCCCATGGTCTCAAATTAGCAAGTTAACATTTAATTAATACTTTGATAAAATGTTATTAGTATAAAATATATATGTTGAATTCTGATTTGGGGTCCATAGGAATGGAGCAACTTCTTTGATTGTTCAACAGGTACATTCCTAGGGGTTAAAGCAAAGAAACAGTGAAAGGATATGGTAATACAGATTGTCTCCTTTATGCCTTAAGGCAGGGCACTGGTCCCTGGGAAGGGAGGTGGAAGGATGCCATATCATTATACTGACATGTGCCAATTTTTCATAAACTCAAGGTTGGATCTGTGGGAAGACCATTTTCCCTTCAGGAGAAACACAATAGGAACAGGGATTCTTTGTTCAATTTGAAACATTGGATGAAACATAATTATTCAGTTATTGCCTTAACATCTGGCATTTCTACTGACCAAGTATATCTTAGCAAAGGCAATGTTATTTTGTTTACCCCAGCTTTCTCTTAGCTGATCACTATTAGCTAGGCCTCTGGTCTCCAGACCAAACTCTGGACTTTGGGTCTGGAAAAGAGCTGGCATAATTCATATACCAGGTTGTTATATAACATGCACATGGATTTTAACCCTTCATAGCCCATTATAAAAATAGGGACCGCTTGCAAAATTTGAATTCATATTACAGGTTGACCTGTCTGTCCAGCCATCTGTGATGCAGTGTATACCCCACACTAGCAAAGAAAGAGTTAACTGGAGCCAGGGAGCAATTAGTGCCCCTGTTGCTCCTGGAGGGTGGGGCCAGGCCTAGTGTAAATTTAGGCACAGCTGGGGAGGGGCTGGGTGACTGAATTAAGGATGAGTTGCAGCTGAAAGGAGCAAGGAAACCAATAAAGGAAAGTTATAGGGCAGTAGAAGGGAGCCTAGAGGGATACGAGCCCTTGGGATTCTCGCTCAAGAAGAGAGCTCTGTCAAAAGACCAGCAAAGATCCTAGGAAGCAAGAGACGTGAAGTAAAGTTAGCTCCTGTGGTGAGCCTGGACAAAAGGGCAAAGCCTCAGGCAGGCAGCCCAAGATTTGGGTTTCTGGCAGAAAACATGGGGAGAGGCAGACAGGAGCTGTGCCTCCAGGGAGCGAAAGCCTTGGTAGATACTGCTTGGTACAGGAGCTGGAAAGAACTCTGCAGAGCTTGGGAAAGGGTGCAGAGTCTGGAGGAGGGAGTATGGAAGGGGCTGGGTAAAAGGGCCTAAAGACAGTCTGATTTGGGAAGTAGTCCAGGGAGGCTGCATTGACTCTGAGGGACAGACCTTAGCTGCTTGCTACAGGGTTCTTGGACTGGAACCCAGTCTAGAGGGAGGGCCTAGGTTCCCTTACTGGCAACTGAGAGAGGTGGCATGAAAGCTTCCTGATATAAAAGGTGTAAGGACCATTGACCATTGGGCTGGTGTAAGGACAATGGACTACAATTTAGTGGGATTCTGTTACACCAGATGGGGTGAGAATGAACGTGACCTGACTGGAGGCCATGTGATGAGAAGACACAGACCACTGCAGGGCCAAAGCAGCTGTTGGCAGTGGGTGCCAGAGGAGAAGCCTGCTGTATCAGACCCAGCAAGAAGGGGGTGTGCTAGCCAGTGAGTCATTCTTCTATACCCTTCATCTACTTGATCTAGTTAACCTGTCTAGTGCCCAAGCTACTGTACTATCCTTTCAAATCCTACACCTCCACACTAAAGTTCAATGAAGTTTGAATCCAGGCCTATAGTTTAGACCACGTCTCCAGGTCTTCTTCCAATTTTATTTGCTCAGGAGAATATTTTCTAGTAATCAGAAGTCCAAAACAATAGAGTATTTTAAATGCACTGTTGAAACCATGTTTCTGAGCTCATGTTCTCCCTTTCCATCTGATTACAACTTTCTTTCTCTTGCCTAGAGACGTGTCTTGAGTTTCAATTGACTAAAAAAATAGTTGAAACAAAAAACGTAATTAATGAAATAACAGCCCCTTTAATTTGAAATGAATTATTTTACAATAATTAAATGACATGGGCCACATCATATCTGAGAGCCAATCAGAAGCACAAAAGCACGTTCTATAAAATTCCTAGTCAAGCACCAAACTAATGTAATTAGCTCAGCTGTGTGTTTTGTCACTGTCTTCCTGCTAGATCAACGGCGTGAGCAGATAGGCCAGCAACTAATTTAATTTAATGGAATCATTTACTTCTCTCAGAACTAGGCCATGCTAATTTCTGCTAAAAACAGGACTCACGAGAAAGTTGGTAGCTTTTCTCTTTCAGTTTTTCTATTCCTAAATGCTGCAGGATCCTTTTAAATGTTAAAGAACATCCAACCAACAGATCTTCATAAATTCTGCTGCTCGGTGGGGTTTGAAATCCTAACAAATTGTTTCCACTCTAATCGAAGTTTGCCAGGATTGTCCTGGATAGAACAAATCAAGGCCAGATCAGCGGCTGTAGTTCAGAGTAGCTCCACTGCCTTGGGGGGAGGGATAGCTCAGTGGTTTGAGCATTGGCCTGCTAAACCCAGGGTTGTGAGTTCAATCCTTGAGGGGGCCACTTAGGGATCTGGGGCAAAATCAGTACTTGGTCCTGCTAGTGAAGGCAGGGGGCTGGACTCGATGACCTTTCAAGGTCCCTTCCAGTTCTAGGAGATGGGAGATATTTATTTATTTAAGTGTGACATACAGGTGGAAGAGAATCTACTGAGACGTATCAGAGGGGTAGCCGTGTTAGTCTGGATCTGTAAAAAGCGACAAAGAGTCCTGTGGCACCTCTTTGTCGCTTTCTACTGAGAAGATTACTCAATAGTTCTCTTCTGTGATGGAATTGAATAGGTGCCAGTCTCTCTCCTGTCATTTGTGTTACTTCTGATGCATGATTAATCCCTACGTGGGATGAGCTTTGCAACCGGAAGGGAGAGGCAACGCGGGGTTTGACTACAAGTTTGATGCTTTGTCTGGATGGCACATGCACAGTTTCGCTCTTAGGTGTTAGCCGTGAGTTTCTTTGAGGAAGCTTGTATTGGGGAAACTGAACAGATCACAAAGCAGGGTGCTCACTGCTGCCTATGCACTTGTGTCTGTGGTGTCTTTGTTGTTTCAGCCAGCACTTGACACTTTCTCTTCAGAAGTTGCTAAGTGTGGGACTAAAATTAACCCAAATCAGCTATTTAAAAAAAAAACAATCAGGATTGAAGCTGGGTGAAATTTTTCAGATGAATAGATTATTTGCTGATAAATGCAGTTTCAGGGCAACAAAATCATTTGGAATTCAGCCAATAGTTTCAGTGAAAAACATTAAAACTTTTCATTTAAAAATCTTTTGTTATCAAATTTAGCTAGATGTATTTATTTTTTTTAAAAAGGGGTATTCCAAGTGCTGACATGTGGCCAGCATTCCCTTTGAACAAAAAGAATAGGGACTCTTTGGGACTTTTTTCATTGATTCCAGTGGAGTTATTTCTGATTTATTTATACTGGAAGCAATGTAAGAATGAAGCACATCAATTTCTGTGGGACAGCAACTGGATGCAGAATTTTTCTGCAGTGGAGACCTCTAGATTGCACGTAGGTTTCCTTTGCAATAAACTTATTAGGCCATATAATTCCATCCAGTTTTTCAGCAGAACTCATCAGGGAGGTCAAACATATAAATGGAAGTTATATAGAATAAGGTAGGAATGTGCAGAGTATCTTTTCAGGACTCTGACTGAAGGACAAAGAAAACTCTGCTGATGAAATGGTGGAGCCTGTGAATGAATTAAGGAGGGCGGTACAGAGACAAGGTGGGTGAGGTGATATCTTTTATTTCCATTAGTGAACGAAACAAGCTTTCAAGCTTATACAGAGCTCTCCTTCAGGTCTGGGAAACTAGCTCAGAGTGTCACTGCTAAATACAAGGTGGACTAGATTGTTTGGTATAAGTTATTACCACATGTTTGAAGGGATCATTCAAGATGAAGTGGTGTGTTAATACTCCTCCAGTCATGGGGAGGAAAAGAAGGTGGGGAAGCAGCTGGAGGAGGCTGGTAGTGCATTACAGATTGATGTAATAAACCATAAATCAAGTGTCTCTATTCAGTCCATGATTTTTAGTGTCTAGGTAAGTTATTAATTTAAGCTCTCAGGAAACCTGCACAACACTTCCAAAAGATGAGCCTTTGAAGATGAGGACTGAGAAGTCAGATGTAGAGTGATCACTTTGTGAATTTCTCATAAACTCCCTGTAGAATCATAGAATATCAGGGTTGGAAGGGACTTCAGAAGGTCATCTAGTCCAACCCCCTACTCAAAGCAGGACCAATCCCCAGATAGATTTTTGCCCCAAATGGCCCCCTCAAGGATTGAAATCATAACTCTGGGTTTAGCAGGCCAATGCTCAAACCACTGAGCTATCCCTCCCCCTGTAACTTGTGTTGTTTTAAACAGAACTGGACAAAGCCCTACAGACAATACTTCTTCCCATTTCTAGATCACATCTCAGCTAAGGGTCTAGGAGGAACATGGAGCACGAAGACATGAGGTGACTTGCTGAAGGTCATTCAGTGAGGGAGCTGGGAACAGAGCCTCTGAGCCCTAGTTCACAGGCCGCTGGGCTAATCATTGTGCCACATTCCCTCTCACTAAAAGAATCAGTGTGGTCGTGTGTCTAGGATGCTGGACTGAAAGGAGCTGTAGGCCCAGACCCGCAAAGGGATTTAGGCAGCACCATGATCCACAGAGCCCCCACTAGCTGGCGCCTAAACTCACTCCGCACCTAAATTTTTGCTGTAAGAGTAACCCCTGGCTAAGTTTCTGCCTCTGGGTGCACACATGGCTGATTCACTCTAGGTGCCCAAACACTGAAGCCTCAGTGTGATCCTCAAACATGCTGAAGATATGTTCCATTGTCTATTTGCCTGTGGGGCCCAATCTGGCACTGGCATTACTGAGAGCATGACTACCAAATTGGGGTCCATTCAAAATCCAACTGGTGTTGATGCCACCCCCTGAGTCTCGCCAGCCCAAGTCAGCTGACCCGAGCCAGCCATAGGTGTTTGTTTGTTCTGTAGATGTCCCCTCAATGTACATAGCCCACACAGGAGAGTAAGGGAGCCTTGTTCCCCTATACAGGTGTAGAGTGCAAGGGATGATCTTACCCAATGTTTGCATGTCAGAAGGCTGCCAAATTCCAGCCTCCAGCCTGCCCCATGCTTTTGCTGAGCATGGCAGAGATCTGCTTAGCAGCAGGGGGAAATCAGCAGTCTGTGCTTTAGTTATCAGGGGGCAGGGCAAGCAAACACACACACCAGAATTAGACACAGCAGGCAGTATCATCTCTGAGACATCCTCAGAGGCAATGTGGGTTAAGCAAAGTACCAGCCACTCAGAATGCTACAGGGAAGGGGGTTAGATAAGTACCTTGATATTGTGCAATCGAGCCAGATCCAATGCCGTTTGAGGTCAATGCAGAAAACTCCCATTGGCGACAATGGGCATTGTATCAGGTCTGTAGAGAAGATCTGGATTGTAGTCCTGGCTCTGCCATTGGATTTAGTGTGTGACAGTCCTTTATCTGTTCTGTACCACCATTTCCCTGTTTGCACAACTGGGATAATGCTAAGCTACATACACTAGCTCAGTGTTGTTGGGCGGGTTATTCAGCGAATAATCACACAGCTTTTTGAACAAGCAAAGTAGTAAGTGCTAGCACCATTCCAGTATACTGGTTATAACAATAAATCACTGGAGTTTGGTCTCCAAGAGCAGTTTTTGTTGTCACCTAGACCCTGCAATGGAATTACAGCCTTATTATGCACAGCTGGCACGACATTGCTCTCTCTACAAATTCAAGGATCTGTGACAGATGATAATACAAAAACTCAGATCAATAACAGTAAATCAGACTACCCAGCTTGATGATGATGCTGTTTTAAAAAGGGACCAAAGGCTTTTATTAAATCAAGAAACTGAGATAGCTTAAAAATATCTAAGAAACTGAAAGCAGGATACATCACTGCTCCTGTGACTTGAGTGGCAGCTGGTGGTGGTTTTGTGATAGGCGGGGGGGAATCTTCACTGAATTTCTGACCTTTTGAAATGTTAGGTACACTTGGGTTTCGCACGTGTGTGTATGTTTGGGTGCAAAATTTACTAAATGTCAGGCTTTTGGCCTTTCTTTTTGTCCTGTATCTCTGCCACCTTATGTGCGCTGGGTGACGAAGAACTTCCTTTTATTTGTTTTAAACCTGCTGCCCATTAATTTCAGTTGGTGGCCCCTAGTTCTTATATTATGGGAACAAGTAAATAACTTTTCCTTATTCACTTTCTCCACACCACTCGTGATTTTATATACCTCTATCATATCCCCCCTTAGTCTCCTCTTTTCCAAGCTGAAAAGTCCCAGCCTCTTTAATCTCTCCTCATATGGGACTTGATCCAAACCCCTAATCATTTTAGTTGCCCTTTTCTGAACCTTTTCTAATGCCAGCATATCTTTTTTGAGCTGAGGAGACCACATCTGTACGCAGTATTCAAGATGTGGGCACACCATGGATTCATATAAGGGCAATAAGATATTCTCTGTCTTATTCTCTATCCCATTTTTAATGATTCCTAACATCCTGTTTGCTTTTTTGACTGCCACTGCACACTGCGTGGACATCTTCAGAGAACTATCCATGATGACTCCAAGATCTCTTTCCTGATCAGTTGTAGCTAAATTATATTGTATGTATAGTTGGAGTTATTTTTTTCCAATGTGCATTACTTTACATTATCCACATTAAATTTCATTTGCCATTTTGTTGCCCAATCACTTAGTTTTGTGAGATCTTTTTGAAGTTCTTCACAGTCTGTTTTGGTCTTAACTATCTTGAGTAGTTTAGTATCATCTACAAACTTTGCCACCTCACTGTTTACCCCTTTCTCCAGATCATTTATTAATAAGTTGAATAGGATTGGTCCTAGGACTGACCCTTGGGGAACACCACTAGTTACCCCTCTCCATTCAGAAAATTTACCATTTATTCCTACCCTTTGTTCCCTGTCTTTTAACCAGTTCTCAATCCATGAAAGGATCTTCCCTCTTATCCCATGACAACTTAATTTACGTAAGAGCCTTTGGTGAGGGACCTTGTCAAAGACTTTCTGGAAATCTAAGTACACTATGTCCACTGGGTCCCCCTTGTCCACATGTTTGTTGACCCCTTCAAAGAACTCTAATAGACTAGTAAGACACGATTTCCCTTTACAGAAACCATGTTGACTTTTGCCCAACAATTTATGTTCTTCTATGTGTCTGACAATTTTATTCTTTACTATTGTTTCAACTAATTTGCCCAGTACTGACGTTAGACTTACCGGTCTGTAATTGCCGGGATCACCTCTAGAGCCCTTTTTAAATATTGGCATTACATTAGCTATCTTCCAGTCATTGGGTACAGAAGCTGATTTAAAGGACAGGTTACAAACCATAGTTAATAGTTCTGCAATTTCACATTTGAGTTCTTTCAGAACTCTTGGGTGAATGCCATCTGGTCCCGGTGACTTGTTACTGTTAAGTTTATCAATTAATTCCAAAACCTCCTCTAATGACACTTCAATCGGTGACTATTTCTCAGATTTGTCACCTACAAAGGACGGCTCAGCTTTGGAAATCTCCCTAACATCCTCAGCCGTGAAGACTGAAGCAAAGAATCCATTTAGTTTCTTCACAATGACTTTATCATCTTTAAGTGCTCCCTTTTTATCTTGATTGTCCAGGGGCCCCACTGGTTGTTTAGCAGGCTTCCTGCTTCTGATGTACTTAAAAAACATTTTGTTATTACCTTTTGAGTTTTTGTCTAGCTGTTCTTCAAACTCCTTTTTGGCTTTTCTTATTACATTTTTACACTTAATTTGGCAGTGTTTATGCTCCTTTCTATTTACCTCACTAGGATTTGACCTCCACTTTTTAAAAGATGCCTTTTTATCTCTCACTGCTTCTTTTACATGGTTGTTAAGTCACAGTGGCTCTTTTTTAGTTTTTTTACTGTGTTTTTTTAATTTGGGGTATACATTTAAGTTGGGCCTCTATTATGGTGTCTGTGAAAAGGGTCCATGCAGTGTGCAGGGATTTCACTAGTCACTGTACCTTTTAATTTCTGTTTAACTAACCCCCTCATTTTTGCATAGTTCCCCTTTCTGAAATTAAATGCCATAGAGTTGGGCTGCTGAGGTGTTCTTCCCACCACAGGAATGTTAAATGTTATTATATTATGGTCACTATTTCCAAGCGGTCCTGTTATAGTTACCTCTTGGACCAGATCCTGTGCCCCACTCAGGACTAAATCAAGAATTGCCTCTCCCCTTGTGGGTTCCTGTACCAACTGCTCCAAGAAGCAGTCATGTAAAGTATCAAGAAATTTTGTCTCTGCATTTCATCCTGAGGTGACATGTACCCAGTCAATATGGGGATAATTGAAATCCCCCACTATTATTGAGTTCTTTATTTTGATAGCCTCTCTAATCTCCCTTAGCATTTCATAGTCACTATCACTGTTCTGGTCAGGTGGTCGATAATAGATCCCTATGTTATAGTCTTATTAGAGCATGGAATTCGAATCTCTATGGATAGTATGGAACATGTGGATTCATTTAAGATTTTTACTCCCCGTGAGGCAGCTGGCATGCTAATGAGTTCATTTCTAGTGAATCTCTGTTTCTGTGCTTTAATAAGTACAGTAATTACAGAATCCAGCCTGAGGCAGATGATGATAACTCAAGAAACAGAGAAGGATGATAGCAATCAAGGAACTGGATCAATATTATTAAATGAAGAAACCAAGAAAAACCTGTTTCTCAATGCTTGCTTCTCCCCTGCCCCATCCTTACTGTAGTGCTTCCAGAAGCAAATGAGTTTCCTTTGGTAGAAGAGGAGGGTGGTCTCTGAATTCCAAGTTGACAGATGGATGCAATCAGACATGAACACAGGAAGGAAGGAAGGCAGACAGACACTAACATAGACGCAGAGTGACGCACGCAGGCAGAGGTAACGAGGAGATGGAGATGTATCTGTTGCCATCATAAGGCCATACTTCCAATATGAGCTGCTTATTGTGCAGTCACAAACTATGGGTACTTATTGTCACGCTGTCTGGCATTCACAGCTGTGAGTCACTTCAATCGCAGGTCAGACTGTCTGAAACAGGACAGAGCCCCACCCCCCACCCCCAGCTGGTGAAACATTCTATAATCAGATTTCACCAAGCCAGTAACAAATGTGAACTCCTGGATCAATACATGAATCTTACCATGGAGTCATGGACAGCCCCCTTAGGCTCTCCAGCCTATCTTACCACCCAGATAACTGGACTTTGTGATACTGGTCTCCATAGCAACCATCACCTCCCATTAGGTCACTCCCAACCCCACAGGGTTGGTCACTTACCCCAGGTCAATGGATACTCTTGATCTCACACCAAAGACAATGCAGGCAGCCAATGTCTCTAGTAAACTAACTAAAGGTTTATTAGCTAAGAAAAATAAATGGGTTATTGAGAGGTTAAAGCGGGTAAAATACATTAACAGGTGAGTCTAGGTTTGTAAGTCCAAAATGATAGCAGACATGTAGTAACTCTCTCACGGTTACCCAGAATAACTTTGGGGATCTCTGTCTTGCCTCTGGAATGCTTCCCTGTGAGTGTCCAAATAGGTCAGAGATACAGGATCGTTCTCTGGAAAGCAATCTGGCAACTGTTTTCATTCACAGCATTGGCCTCTCCTCTGTTGACTAAATGCATATTGAGTCTGTGAATTTCCATGGTCGAACACAATGACCCATGCCTTGAAGTTAGCAACATTCTTCATTTTAGAACATAAGAACATAAGAACGGCCGTACTGGGTCAGACTAGAGGTCCATCTAGCCCAGTATCCTGTCTACCGACAGTGGCCAATGCCAGGTGCCCCAGAGGGAGTGAACCTAACAGGTAATGATGAAGTGATCTCTCTCCTGCCATCCATCTCCACCCTCTGACAAACAGAGGCTAGGGACACCATTCCTTACCCATCCTGGCTAATAGCCATTCATGGACTTAACCTCCATGAATTTATCCAGTTCTCTTTTAAACGCTGTTATAGTCCTGGCCTTCACAACCTCCTCAGGCAAGGAGTTCCACAAGTTGACTGTGTGCTGTGTGAAGAAGAACTTCCTTTTATTTGTTTTCAACCTGCTGCCCATTAATTTCATTTGGTGGACCCTAGTTCTTGTATTCTGGGAACAAGTACATAACTTTTCCTTATCTACTTTCTCCACATCACTCATGATTTTATATACCTCTATCATATCCCCCCTTAGTCTCCTCTTTTCCAAGCTGAAAAGTCCTAGCCTCTTTAATCTCTGTTCATATGGGACCCATTCCAAACCCCTAATCATTTTAGTTGCCCTTCTCTGAACCTTTTCTAATGCCAGTATTTTACATTTCCAAAGCTCCAGTTGTGTTGGATGGGTAAAAGTAATTACTGGGATACACGCTATGTAAATTGTAATAGCACACGACAATCCTTCATTAATTTTCATGAGGTTTACACATCAAGTAAATCCTCATCTTAATACTAAAACACACTTTTGATCTAGGGTCAGTTAAATCCAGGGATATACATAATGTAATGTGATAGCAATCAACAGGCTATAGATAGGCGAAAATGATACCTATTAACACATATGTGAGTTGGTCTATGCCTACTAGGACACTTAACATTTCTTTGATATGCACACGCAAGTGAATTAGCCTATGGGTCTGATCTCTTGGCCTGTCAGCATCACACTTGTACCCATTATGCAAGCACCAAATCTCCTCATATGAAAACACAGCATCAGAATGTTTCTAACTTACACGCAGCTTCCTGGGGTCCCCATAGACTCCAGCATCATTCTTGACTTTCCCCTAAACTGGAGGTGGGGAGCAGGACCAGTGTAGGATCTGTACACAAGTTTTATCTCAACCAGGGACTGCTGTCAGCAGGGCAAGTTCTGTTGCAGTACCAGGGAGGCATAAAAGGCCTTGGTCTGACTTAGGGGCAGTCCCTTGGTATCACAAGCTCAAGAAAGTGGGATACTTTCTCACCTAGTTCTGTAAAATACTGTGGATCCGTAGACACAAGAGTGAACCTCCAGACTGAAAGATCTGTTTTCACAGCTGTGGCCATGCAGAAAATTGGGAGCCTCAAGTTTACATTTGGATTCAGTATTTAGGGGTGGGGGGTGGCTGGACTTTGCAAAGCTATATAATGAATCTCCAGAGATACCTCATAAATTGGGCCACCCCCACTGTACTCCAGAATGAGGGATTTGCTTTTCAGTTAATAGGGAGATATGGTTGAGGGGAAGGTCACTCGAGACACACATTGCCGTTGCTAGAGAGTTCTGGTGATGACTGTTTGTTGTAACGCTACAGGGGACGTACGGAGTGTGTGTGTGTGAATTCCAAAGAGTGTTAAGCTAGCTCCTGAGGGGTTCTCAGTTGTCTTCTGACTAGTTCATCATGTTAAGGTGTGGCTGTTTATTATGAATCTGAAAGATGGTTAAATGATTAGGGTGCTACCATGGAACTTGGATGACCTCGGCTCTGAGCAGTCCTCTGCTTATCGGCATCCAAATATTTGCATAGGAACAGAGTGCTTATTTAAAGGTTATCTCAATTTGAGACATCTCTCTGGCCAGAAAACTAGGAGCTCTCAGAAGTTCTGGTCAGTTTGTGGGAATCTCAGTTCCCCTTCTGTAAACACTTCCCTACCTCACAAGTGTTGGGGGACAAACCCATTAAAGATCAGAAATGCATAGATGCTGTGGTAATGGGGATAGCGGGGGTGGGGAATGTAGCTATCTTACACAGTTAGTCAGCTCCTTTTCTAAGTAGCAAGTGCTTCATGAAGAATTTTCATTATTCATAAATATTCGCCAAATAGTTTGGATGAATACAATTGAACACCAGATGTTGTCCGCAAACCACTCACATCGGCTGTTTTCTACTAGTGATTTATGCACTGTGATTGGCCACCTAAGTCACATGGTACTGTCTTAGTTTCCCTGACTCGGATGAATGAAACACTTCAAACACAAGGATGACAAAAAGCGAATAATGAGTAATACATTTTCCAGTGTGAAATTCTGAATGAATAAATATTCATGCTAAAATTCTTGACTCTTCCAAGATTCATGGTGATATCCAGCCATCATCTGAATAATCTCAGATACTGAATAATATGATGCCAAAAATCAAAGCAAATGAAACTCAGTGCTTGAATTTCTAAAATATTTGTGGCTCAATTAGCTCCACTGAAAAGCTTTGGAGTATTGCAGGTGAAAACATGATTATTAAGATAGGGAGACAGCATCCAAACAAAGTCTCTCTATGCCAAGATTTACACGCATGGAAAACAACATGCAAACCTGACCTGATTTACGGCGTGTTTTGCATCTTTTAGCTGAAAATGGACAATATTTTCCTGCAGCTCAGCTAAGTAGGGAACTTACAATAATAATGTTCACATACAATGTTAGTGGGTAGACATAGTTTCAGTGTGTGGGATTGTCAGGGCAACCCTCCAAATTCCCTTTCTGGCTCAGCTTTGTAAAGAAATGGTAGCTCTGTTAGACAGTGATTGCTTTCTGATTTGGTTCCAGTTATGCTGGGAGTATCACGCTCCTACAGAAACAAGTTGAACGCTAACTTCCCATGATGGAATCTCCTGTAACTGCCCATAATGTCATGCCCCAACATGAAAGGTGATGATGGGGAAGGAAATGAAAAATATTCATTGTCATTGAAGAGCAGGTTGTGGAAAAATGATGGAAAAAATGAGAAAGCAAGAACCAGCCTGGCTGTACTGCATTTTGTTCCTGTGTCTCATCCCTCAGGGGTTAGTGGCATGTTGGGAGACCCTTGTTTATTTTAGATGAAGGCAAAGCAGGAAAAGCTTAAATGGTTTGAATACAATGGTTTTGGGATATGATTTGATAAAGGTCTGGAGGCAATTAGAAAAAGCACTAGAAAAAGCATCTAACCTTCAGATCCTTTGTGTGTCCCTGATTCTGGGTTCAGCTGGGGACTGGTTCAACACCTTGGAGTAAATTCAAGCAGCCTCGTGGCTACAGTAATTTATGCCAGGCTGCCTACAGCCCCCATGAGTTGTTTTGGTAATTGAGGAGAGCCCAAGAGCAGACATTCCCGAGCTGCACACCTACACTGGGTGGGGCTGGTGAGTAGGTTGTGGGCGACAGAGCAGATACACCACCTGGGGAGGTGGAAGTCCCAGATGGCCAGATCCTCTGGTTTCTCTCTGGACTGCTGTGCTCGTTTGGATCTGATTAATGCAGAGGCCTGTGTACTGATTGCATTACTCTCCCATGCTTAATTCATTAACTTTCCCCCCGCCCATACACACAAGTTTAGTTTAAATGTTGCTGCTGCAGAATTTCCAGTCTTCTGCATCAGAATGTTGCAAGATCCAGGAATTGCACTAAGTCAGAAGTTAGCTCCATATGTTGTGGTTACATCACCATCTTCAGCTGGGAGACCCACACCATCATTTCCGGTTCCCAGCCTCCACAAACACAACCACTTTCCTGCTTGAAGATCATGCCAAGCCCTTGAAAAGGAAGGACAAAACGTATCCCTTCACATCAGTGCAGTTACATCGTTGACATATTGATCCATACTATTAATACATATCTTATCTGGGCAATTAAGGTTCATGCGGCTGGCACAGTATGGTACTTTTCTAGGAGGAAGTCACCTGGGAAATTCCTAAAGGTTAACTGCATACCATTTTGGACAGTGATACTCAGACCAAGGTTTGCCAGTCGCAAGTAGTTTTAATGGGTCTCCTGCGGCTCTTTGCAGCCCATGATATTAAAACACTGTGTAAATTAATTATTAACCGATCAGGGTGCTTTTAGTATGTTATTAACCAATTATAGTTGATACAATAATATTTGGTCAGTCATTTTGCTGTGAGAATATATATAAATAGTAAATGAAGCAATGACTTCACACTACAGTGGCTCTTCTGGGTAATGTTGATCGCTAATTTGGTTCCTGAACCACTGAGGTCTGAGTATCATGGATTTAGGATAATAGAAAAGTAGGTCTGGAAGGGACCTCAAGAGGTCATCTAGTCCATCCTCCCCATGCTAAGGAAGGATTAAGTACACCTAGACCATCCCTCACAGATAGGTGTCTAACATGCTCTTAAAACCCCCCAATGATGGGATTCCACAACTTCCCAGGGTAACCTGTTCCAGTACTCAACCATCCTTGTAGTTAGAAAGCTTTTCTTAATATCTAACCTAAATCTCCCTTGCTTAAAAGTGAAGTGATTACATCTTGTCCTGTCCTTAATGGACCTAGAGAACAGATGATCACCATCCTCTTTCTAACAACCTTTTACATATTTGAAGACTGTTCAGTTCCCCCGCCACCACCTGTTGTCTCTTCTTTAGACTAAACATGCCCAATTTTTTCAATCTTTCCTCAGAGGTCAGGTTTTCTACATCTTTTATCACTGTTGTTGCTATCCTCTGGACCCTCTGTAATTTATCCACACTTTCAAGTGCAGTGCCCAGAATTAGACCCAGTACTGCACCTGAGCCCTCACCCGTGCCAACCAGAGTGGACCTGTTACCTCCCATGCCTTACATACAACATTCTGGTTAATACATTCCAGGAGGACATTTGCCTTTTCAACAACACATTGATGACTCATATTTAGTTTGTGATTTATTATAACCCCCAAATCCTCTTCTGCAGGACCACTGCCGAGCCAGTGATCGCCTCGTGTGTATTTGTGCCTTTGATTTTTTTTTTTTTAGTATAGCACTTGTCCGACCCATCATTTGTATTTTTTGTTTTAAAGAAAATATCTAATGTGCCCTTTACCATGTGCCTCCTAAAAACAACCAACTCTCTGTGACAGTCAACTAGCTTGGAGAGTTTTTTCTTTTTTCTTTTTCAATACTACTGCTACTACTAATCTGATCTCTTCTTTAAAAAGAACTGGAAATCCTATTTTTGAACTACAGATATTAGATCAGATTCTCAGCTGGTCTGAATTGGCACAGCTCTGACTTCTGAGGCTACTCATGTGTGTAGTTAAGCACATATTTAAATGCTTTGCTGAACAGGGATGAGATTAAGCATGCGAGTAAAGTTAACAAGGTGCTGAATTGGCGTCCCAATTAAAACCCACATGCTATGTTTCTTATGTGTCCAGTCACAACTGCTTGAATTCTGAATATCAAATATTCACAACAAAAGTGTTTGTGAATGAGCCACAAGATCAAAGGGCCAAAGCCACAAACAGCTGCATGGGAGTAAATTTAATTTAACTAAGAGATGGTAGAGGGGTGACTTGATTATAGACTATAACAGGGGTCGGCAACCTTTCAGAAGTGGTGTGCCGAGTCTTCATTTATTCACTCTGATTTAAGGTTTCGCGTGCCAGTCATACATTTTAACGTTTTTAGAAGGTCTCTTTCTATAAGTCTATAATATAGAACTAAACTATTGTTGTATGTAAAGTAAATAAGGTTTTTAAAATGTTTAAGAAGCTTCATTTAAAAGTAAATTAAAATGCAGAGCCCCCCGGACCGGTGGCCAGGACTCGGGCAGTGTGAGTGCCACTGAAAATCAGCTCGCGTGCCGCCTTCGGCACGCGTGCCATAGGTTGCCTATCCCTGGACTATAAGGACCTACAAGGGGAACAAAACTTTGATAACGGGTTCTTCAGTCTAACAGACAAAAGTGTAACATGATCCAAAGGCAGGAAGTTGAAGTCAGACTGGAAATAAGATTAAAGTTTTTAACATTATAATAAATAAATGGAGATATCCCATCTCCTAGAACTGGAAGGGACCTTGAAAGGTCATTGAGTCCAGCCCCCTGCCTTCACTAGCAGGACCAAGTACTGATTTTGCCCCAGATCCCTAAGTGGCCCCCTCAAGGATTGAACTCACAACCCTGGGTTTAGCAGGCCAATGCTCAAACCACTTGAGTTACTAATGACTGGAATAATTTATCAAGGGTTGTGGTGGCAATTTTAAAAACATGACTGGATTACCCCCCATCTCCTCCCCTCCAAAAGACATGCTGTCATTCAAAGAGAAATTAATTTAGGGGAATTCTACCACCTGGGGTATACAGGAGGTCAGATGAGATCACCACAAGGGTGCCTTCTGGATTTATAAGCTTAGTCTGTGAGTTTAATGTGCATGAGCACCTGAGCCCTGAAAAGCTCCACACGACACCCATTCTCCCTCACTGACTTTAATAGGAGTGAGTTGTATCCTGTGGGCACAGGTGCCGGCTTTCTAACTTCCCCTGCTCAGCCCCAGACCCTACCCCCACTCCAATCCTTCCCCCAAGGCCCCACCCCTGCCCTGCCTCTTCCTGCCCCATTCTTGTCCCCTCCCCCAAGCGTGTCCACCCCCAATGCCTCCTGCACACCACTGAACAGTTGATTACCGGTGGGCAGGAGGTGCTGGGGGGAAGAGGGAGAGGCTGATTGGCAGGGCCCACCAGTGGGTGCTGAACACCCATTATTTTTTTTCTGTGGGTTCTCCTGTCATGGAGTACCCATGGAGTTGGTGCCTATGCCGGTGGGTAAAGAACTGGCCCCATAGTGTTGTTCTCCGTTTGTCCATCGCAGAAGGATGAAGAGATGAATTGACTCTATGGGGCTCCACATCTCTCTCTCTCTCTCGTGATTCTAGCTCCTCAGCTGGTGTAAATTGTTCATTGACTTGATGGAGTTATGATACTTCAGTCCAACTGGGGGTCTGCCCCAAGGTATTTCAAACCTGCTGCTTAGATTCTTAAGCCATCCACTGCAGTGAAGTTTGGATGCTCTGTTGATTTCCCCCTCCCCCCTTAACTAATTCAGTAACAGTGGGGAATAACCTTATCATTAGAAAATTCCACCCGTTGCTCTATTGTTCTTACCAGAATCGTTTCATCTTTTTGCCGTAGGCCCAGATATTTCCCCTTGATTTGCATGTGGAATTCCCACTTCCCGTTCTTCTTCAAATCATTGAACCATTGGTGAGATTTATGGATGTGTGATGTTATCTGCACTTAACAATCCCTCTTTGAAAGAGCATGACAAATGGGCCAATGTTCTTTCTCACCCTACACTGCCAGGAACCAGTGGGAGTGGTGGATCAGAGTCAAGAAAATCTAGCAAAGGAAAATGTGGTTGGATAATGGGAATGTTTTATGAATATCTATCTGGTTTCTACTAGACCGTGGAATTGTTCCCAAAGGATGTCATTGGATCCCCATTACCTGTGTCATTAGAAGACAAAACATTGGAGAATATTATCATGTCTTGGCAAGGGATGGTCTAGGTGGCCTAACAGGTCTTTTCCACTTCTCATTTCTGCATGCATGTAGAAATAAGTCTTTAATTTCCATTCAAGGGCAATACTTGATGTCAGATGGAGCCACACACATGCATTTATAACACTTCCCTGAGTGGGTCATCAGCAGGAATTGAACCTAATGGGCTAACTCTATTAGATGGCTGCTGTTAGCAAGCTGGTATCCTCTTATATTATCCGCTATAGGAAGATAAAGGAACCCTTGGCCAGCATAGTATGTGACCGCAGCCTCTCTGATTTCAGGGCATTGGTGTTTCTACCTTACTGGGAAGGTAGGAATACCACTGGGGCTATAGTTACTACAGTGCTGTGGGATATGATTCACAGGATTTTAATAAGGAACAAATGGAAAAATGACTTTGCAATGGATCTGGTCAAACTATTTATTACAAATAATATTAGTTATGATTTTAGCCCCAGTTATTCTAGTGACTCATTCACAATCAACCTTGATGTTCTTGGGTCATAACTAAGGCTAAAATTTTGTCATGGATATTTTTAGTAAAATAGACAGGTCATGGGCATGTGATACAGGAGGGCCAGGGAGCAGTGGGAGAGTGGTAGAAGGGAAGTATATAAGCCTTAGGCTAATTAAGGCGTGGTTCCCTGTAGACTAGGGAGGGTTGCTACAGGTTAATTGGAGCACCTGTAGTCAATTAAGGCCCTGTTAGCAACCTAATAAACCCCCCTGCTTCAGGCAGTCAGGGGAGAAGGAGGAAGGAGAGAGGACTGGAGCTTGGAGGTGTGCTGTGAGACTTGGATGATCAGAAAACCGGAGTAAGGGAGACCCTGCCCCAGCAGGGGAGGGAGACTCCCTCGCCCAGTGTTTAAGGACCGAAGGTACCCCACCCAAGGGTGAAGAAGGTAAGAACCCGCAGGGGTTGAGAGGGGCTGGGACTCAGATTGAGGAGCAGACCCAGACCCCTCCCCCGCTTCCCTCCTTTACCACCTTCCCGGGCCACTAGTGGAGCCCTCGGTGCCCCAAGAGCAGGGGCAATGGGTGGCATCTTGGCCCCCTGCCAAGAAAAGCGCAGGACACACCATACTACATTGGCCATCTTGTCACAGGCAGTAAAGAAAAATGGGCCCAGACAGGTCATGGGCAATAAAGAAAAAATCATGGAAGCTGTGACCTGTCCCTTTTACTAAAAATATCCATGATAAAATGGGAGGGGGCTGGGCAGCTGCAGGGTGGCTGGGAGCTCTCAGGCCCCCCCCCCCACCTGTGGGGGCTCAGAGCTGCAGAGGTCCCCCTGCCCTGCTGTGCAGATGGGGCTACCCCCACTGCCCATGGTGGTTCAGAGCTTGGGGGCCCACTGCCTCAGGCGGCACGTGTACTTCACAGCTCCCTGCCACTGCGGGAGGTGGCGGGACCCTGCAGCTCACAGCCACCGGGGCTGAAGTCACAGAGGTCTTTGGAAGTTACAGATTCCGTGACTTCTGAGGCCTCTGTGACAAAATTGTAGCCTTAGTCATAGCCACTGTATTTCCAGTCCCAAGAATTCAAACCTCATGAGTCAGGGTCCCAAACTTCATGTAATTAGCTTAAAAGTCATGAAATAATAATAAGGGTTTTATTTATTCTAAGGCCTTCTAGCTTGAGCCTTTAGGTCACATTCACTTCACTTTTTCAAACCGTCCTCTGCAGCCATGAGGGCTAGAAATCTAGGGCTTCTCTATGCAAGGACACTCCAGAAAGTTAACCTGAAGTTAAACTGGATTGGTTAAACTACGTTAATCTCCTGTGTAGATGCTCTTATTCAGAATTAAATCGGTCCTAATTCATTAGTTTAAATCATTTGGAAGGGGTTTAATGCAGCTTGTTTAATCCACTTTTTAAAAGCTAGTTCAGATTAAGTTTCTTGAGCATCCCAGTGTAGAAAAGCCCCCCCACCCCCTTTAAATGGCAGATGAGATTTTCATGCAGTCTCTTAATTCAAGCATCTATGGTTTTATGAAAAAACACGAACTATAGTAAGATTGGTGGTAAAATCTGACAGCACCATATTTATGACTAGTAAGCATTTGTAGTAAAATTCACCCTGTTGAGAGACAGCACAAACTCTATACACAATTTAATAACCAATTAAAACTTCACAAGAGGGTTTACATGGAGCTAAACTGGTGCCTAAGCCCTGCTGGTGTCCCTCTGCACAGTAGTGAATTTCACCTTCACTAAATTATTTGGATGAATAATTTGCAGACTGTAGGTTGCTCATGAACTCTGCACTTTGACTATTCACCATTCATGTTGTGCAATAGGTTACCTAATTTATATAGTTTTTGCTCCCCAACTGGGTGACTCACACATTTGAGAAATGAGAATAGTGAATAATAGTGCATGGCCAGTGGGAATTATGTGTGCTAAAACTGATAACGTTAGTATTCACAGTCATTTGCATGACTGCATTATGTTGCCCAAAGACTTTGGAATAACAATAGGTTTCAGAGTAGCAGCCGTGTTAGTCTGTATCCGCAAAAATAACAGGAGTACTTGTGGCACCTTAGAGACTAAGGTACTGGAATAACAATGACTCTTTGAATCAAATTCCATGCTTTTATTCCTGAAAAAAGTAACAAATCAGGCTTTTAAAAATTATTCAAGCAACTATAAATTATATCATCCTGCATGTTTCAAAGCCACATTTTATTATAGCTGTTGAATATGATAGATCTAAAGATCAATTTTATATTGTGTCATTATAACAGTTACATAAAGACTAAGACATAATACCAGTTAGTTAAATATAGTATCAATAAATATACTGTGTGCACTTTCAGGAGGTTTACTGACGTTTTAATATAAAACTTTTTAAGATCAATGAAAGCACGTCGTTTGGGGAGCACTAAAATGACAGGCCCTGGAATGTTAACATAACTTTTATAACGCTGCAAGAATCAACAGAAATTCAATTTCTCGATTTATAGTAAATAATAGTGTATAACTTGCTTGTTACATAATGCCTTTCATGGTATTCTAAAACCCTTTGCAACAATGAGTTACAAACTGATGAGTTAGAAACTGACGAGGCATAGCCAATTGTGGTGGCCATCTTGCATTCAGCAGTGATTCATGGATTATCTTGGACAGTAGAGGCCAGGTCTTCTGAAGCCCCCAGCATGTTTGGTGCACACTGGGTGCTGAACTCCTCTGTGGCACTACGGGAGCTGCTGAGTACTTTGGAAAATGTGGCTTTTATTTAGGTGCCGAAGTGGGAGCTGAGCTTTCTGGGAAATCTGCCCCCACCTGTGCTTGCTGAACCATGAATATCTGACCACAGGGGCTCAATCCTGCAAGGTGCTTAGGACTCCTCAACACCTATTGGAGAGGGTGGGAATTGGCAGCACTCAGAAATGCCGCCTGACACTGAAAGAGTGAGCTAAGAAGCTGTTTAAATGAGTGGCAATATTGACGATGACACTGGGGCTGTCCCCTATTCTTCTCAAAAAGTGCCAAGGGATCTCCCCACCTGGGCAGCAACTAAGGAGGGGCTGAGTAGACCTTGGTTGACCAACTCATCCAGTAGTGGTTGACTGCAGTCCTGCAGATTTAAAATCCCATCTCTCCCACGGGGGAATTCCCTGCCCTACTGGGTGAATTCCATGGAATAACATTGATCCTTGTTGTTGCCTCTTTTTGACCTGAGCAGTTAGCCAAAGTTTGGGGCCTGGTGCAGATGATTAATTGGAAGTAGACAGTGATGGTGGCTAGTATTTTTCCAGTCTGGTTTACTTTCAAGGAACGTACAAAGTCCTGCTTCTCCAAATACAGGAGGAACCAAGCACACAAGCAATAGTTTCTTAGCTTACAGCCCCAGACCTCTTTAACCAACATACTCCAAACATTCTCTCTAGCTTTTTCCAGGATCACATTATGCTCAAAAGTTACTAATTGGTTTTCTTGCCTCTGCCTCTCTCTGTCCTGTATTCTCCCTTCCCTCACCCTATCTGCTTAACCAAAACAATACTCTGCAAAAGCCCTCCCCCCTCTAAGTCCAAAAACTCCGACGTGGGTTCACAACCCCTTGTCTTAGGTGGATGGCTTGTAAGTATTTTATCCTGATCAGAGGTGCTGGAACTAGGAGTGCTGGGGGCGTGGCAGCTTGAAGTGGTAGAGGGTTTTCAGTTTGGTTCAATGGCTCTCAGCACCCCCACTATACAAATTGTTCCAGCACCCCTGATACTGATAGTTATGGCCGTTGAGGAGTGTGTTAACACCCAATCTCAGAGGTTTGTGATGCAACAACCACCTCTCTGCACAACTTTTCATGAGTGCTGTACCCGAATATTTGGATTCTAATTTCTAACCTGCATTGTTAAATCTATTCACCTAAATTTGGGTTATTGCTGATTATGTAGCGCATGACATTTAAAAAACTAACTTTGTATTTGTGGATAATCTAAGCACTATACCCAGATGTTCAGACACTCTTTTCCCAACCTATGTGCTATATTCTTTTTTTTAATATTAGCTTTAATAAAATGTTTAAATCTCTCAGCATCACATTCTAATAAAATACCTTCTCTCCCTTCAAGGCAGGTTTGATCTGAAAGATCCAGGACTGTATAGTCACTGCTCAGTCAGTAGTTTAATAGTTTTCTATCTAACCCTTTGGAGGGAGTGAATTTAGTGCTGGTGAAAGGCACTGGGCTGATAGAACTGGAGACTGATGTCACTGCAGAATGGTGGTAGCAGGGCTAGTTGTTGCCTCCCTCCTCCCCCAATTTGCCACTGGTATAGAGGGACCACATCTGGCAGTAAGGGATAATTCATTCTCCATGGCTCACTCAGTCCTTGGGTATTCTACTGAGTCTGCCAATCATAGAACACCCATCTTAATGTCACAGAGGAGGAAACACAATATAAAAATGTTTTTCCCTTTTAAAAGACTTCTCAAGCACAACTCTTAGTTAAACCAGAGCTATGGATGAGCAGAGGACCCCACCAACCATTTCTGAACCCATCTTAAAAAGACGTTCTGGTTTCAAAGGCAAGAAGATTTTAGAAAGCCTGGAAATCAAAAATGACATGTCCAGTGGGAGAGACTTCTTGTCTCTGCTGGTAGAGAGAGAACGCTTCCATATTGTCAGAGGAATGATGAATAAAATTGGCCAGGATGAAAGAAGAAAACCAAAAATGAGAGAATGTTACCATTACATTCAACGAGTCTAATTCATTGCTCAGGATAAAAACTCAGCTAAAATTGCTCAGAAGAGCTCCTCTCTGCTGCCTCCTTCAGAACATCTGACCCTCTCTTTTGGCTGAAGCTTGCACATGAAAGCTTTAAGCATCCAATGCATGTTTACATACATTAAAGCCAGCTATGATTAAAGCAAACATTTGCTTTCAGGCAGGCAACCGATCAACGAATAAATAAACCATAACAGCCTGAAAGTTTCTGCCGAATCTAAGTGAATAGACACGGTACATTGGAGTAAAGTTTCAGTGTGTCATCTGATGAGCACTGGTTTTCCACAGGTTTCCACAACTGCTTCTTCTTTTAGTGTTTAAAAACAAAACAAAACAGGAAACAACTGTTTCCCCTGACTGAAAGTAGATAAGAAACCCAGAAAAATCTGACTTCGCAAAGTTTCTTACATTTCGAAAGGCAGACAGAAGCATGTGAATTTTAGTTGTCCAGTTATTGTCAGGTAACAAATTATAGATTCCCCAACTGGGAGACCTGCTATAGCTTTACATTTTCTGGTTTCTCTTGTACTGAGTTCACTTTTGTTTGGGCATCTTTGTCTTGGGGGCATGTTTTCTTATTTCAATGCACTTTAAAATGATATTCACCAAAATCTTTGTATGTTACAAAATGTTGCTTTTTCTTATACAGGATCTACATGGTTTCTTTCATATTAGCCAGCAAAATCAAACAATTCAAATGGCTGAGTAGCCAATGGCAACTGCATTTTCACACAGAAATCAGCTCAGAATTACAGTTGCATATAGTTCATTTTATTTAGTTTTATTATAAAACTTTGGAAACAGTAAGCCAAGTCTACTCTAGTTGAAGGAAACAGCTTGTACTATAAGATAATAGTTATTTATATGAAAATATATTACTATAGCAAAATGCTATACTGGTCTCTAACACCCACATCGGGCAAATATTTGTGACATTCAATCTGATTCTTTTAAAGAATGACATTTCTCCTTAGTTCTCTTTTGAAATGATGGGCCAGTCAGGATGTTAATGAAACAAAGCACATTGTGGGTTGGAGGGAGACACTGTCAAGGTGAAAAATCAGATTTCTTTAAAAATTTGTCATAATCTATGTTTCTAATAACACATAATTGTGATTTAATGCCTTGATCCTTTCATCTGATCTCTGCAGGCACTTCCTTATGGCCACGGAGACTCCCTTTGCAGTCAGGGGTCTTCCCAAGAGAATTACCTTGCAGGATCATGGTCTAAATCATTTAAAAAAACATAATTTCTTTTTCACTATTTGTGGCGGTTGTTTCCTTTATGCATTTCACTCACTGGGCTGTTCAATTTCATTTTCTGCCTGTCGGCCCCAGTCCTTCAAACACTTAAGTCACATACCTAGCCTTAAGCATGTGAGGAGCCCATTATCTTTAATGGAAAGACTCATGTAGTTATAATTATGCACACCTAAGTGTGTGCAGGACTGGGGGTGATAGTCAGTCTCATTCTCTGTTGCTCGTGCATTAGAACAATTCTGATGTCTGTGGGTTTCCAAATCTGTGAGGGGATGATTTAAATTAGAAAAAAATATTTCCATTGAATCGAATCAGAAAATCTTTTAGAAGAACATTATTGTTCATATTCAGTTTTGTAAAACAAAACAAAAAAAAACTTTTACAAAATCCAAAGTTTCAGCTCAAGCTACTTGACAGTGTCTCAAAGTTTCAATCAACTTTTAAAAAATTTGTTTTCCATTGTACTTTTTACATGCTTTTTGCAAGCATTCTGAACTGCCTGGATCTGATTATCCTCTCAGTGGAGATACTCCTGATATACACCAGTGGAAGTGAGATCAGAATCAGTTCCTTTTTATACATACTGGTCACCATCATTGTTACGGAAGCACAAATAACAGAGAAAGTTTCCACTGGAGATTATGTGCAGGGTTAATATGCCACCGCCACTTTAAAACAAGTGACGGGAGAAAAATCACTTACGTACATAAATGTGATAGCACAAAGAGGAGTTGCATATGAAAGCTTACACTAAGTGGACTATAAATACAGACTCCTGGAAAATAAATAAATATGGGTTTGTTTTGTGGGAGTGAGGAGTACTGACAGCTAATCTGGGACTGCGGCTGGTAATATTTTGGGCTGTGAAATGTATGATAAATATACACTGGAAAGAAATTGTATGCGTCTCATGTGAGGAAAGACTTATTATTGCTCTAGGACTTCCTAGAACATGAACAGAATATATCTATATATAAATATCTCCAATAGTCTTTTTTTATATACCATGTACTGTACGTTTCACTCCTTTCCCTTAAACTCATTTTACTATGATTTAGTGCACCAGGCATTAAGAATTGATGACTTGATTTTGATAGATTTCTACACCTGATTGAAATATATATTGGGATTGCATCATGATCAAAGAATAATGCCACAGCACCCCATTCTAGAAACAAAGAACTCTGTGGATTTCTATAACTGTCATAGGACTGCTTGGATTTTGCCTTCATGGACACACTTCACAGAAGTGCTAATATCAGGCTGCTGAAAATTACCTGTCCTGGACAGGTGCGCTGTGATGAGAGCATCTTAGCTTAACAGTGGTACCTTCCTTGGGCTTAACTCACAATGAGGCAACTAGGAGGAGAAAAGCAGGAGGCAAAAAGAGAAAAGACCAGATTTTTTTAAAAACTTGGAAGCTGGGAGCATGGCAATAGCCTAGCTCTTGTGGGGCATGTTCAGTGCTTCTTAACTGTTTTTGGATGCATCAGTATCATGGTGATAGATGCCTTCTAAGATAGATATTAAGAGAGCCAGGTGATAGGGGGATGGGAAGGATGGAGGAGTGGGCCATGGGAGGGTTCTTCTCTTACAAAGGGGTTTGCAGTAAGAAAAAGATGGAGAACCTTTGCAACCAACTTGAAGCAAAGCCCGTTTTCCAGCACTAATGTGCTTGTACAGAGACATGGAGGCAATGCTCAGACCATGATACTGTTGCATCATTTTGTCTCCTTCCATGCATCTCTCTTTCCATCTCCCCCACATCCGCTTGTCTCAACTTGCCTTGGCTCTTTTCTCTTCCTCCCCTATACTGCACTCTTGTAGAGCCTATATTCTATTAATTTTGTCAGATACATTAATGCAACAATAAGCTATCTCCTGCTAGAAGGAGGAATGCAATGGAGAGAACAGACTGGCTTCCTTGCCAGTCTAGCTGCATTATATATGTTGTGTGTGTGTGTGTGTGTGTGTGCGTGTATATATAAGGACCTTAAATTTGAACTCATCAACTAAACCTTGTCAGGATCTCTAGAATTCTCTAATGTGTGTGATTCCCAATATTGGTTTATGAGAGGCATGCACTTGCATTGGAAGGAAAATATATCTCAGCTACATTTAGCAATATGCAATCCAGCAAAGCACTCTGAGTACATATACAACGCAGTGTCACTTTCACTGATCACATGGAAAGACATGTTGAAAGTGGAGGAAGTTCCAGTGAGAGAGAGAGTGTGTCTAGCTGCAAAATTAATTCTTTGGGTTCTTTACATGACTGAACTTGGGGCCTAGGGGCACTTAAGAATATAAAGCTTGAGTCTATTAGAACATGACTTGAATAGTCATCAGTGAATTGTTTATCACGGGAGTGGCAGGAAAGCCAGGGGATTTCCCTGAGAGCCAGTATGACCTAGAAGACTGAGCAAGAGACTAGCAGTGGAAAGTTCCTGAGTTCTGCTCCTGGCTACACCTCCTACTCCCACTGTTGCTGTGACATCGACCCTGCTCTCTGTGTAGAGGAACCACTAGGTGCTAGCCAGCCTAGTGCCTAGAAAAAGTTACAGCAGCCTTTCCTTTCAGAAATCACTGCCGGAGTGAGCATCTGGGTATGGGGGGGGGGAGGCATTTGGTTTTCAATATATGGAAATTTCTAAAATGTTGTGGTTTCTTTCCTCAAAAAGCTACCAAACCAAACCAAAACATCACTTTTGAGGGAACATAACACATTTTCAAAATGGTCCCTATTCTGAGTGACTACACTTATCTGCTGTACAGCAGGTTGAAAGTTTTCAAAATTTGAAAATTTTCTGAAATTTTTGCTCAAAATTTCAATAAAAATCTCATCCCCTCCTGCCTCCCCCCCAAGATTTCTCCTCCTGACCCAGTTTTCCAACCTGTTCTAATATTAGGACTTTTTTCATAGTGAGATGAATTTTTACAATGAAACATTAACATTTTGCGTGCTCCAGTGTAAAAATGGACAACCCATTCGAAATGCTATAAAAAGAGCCATTTCTGGGCAGCAAATGGATCCAGAACAACATAGCCCACAATTTCTGCAAAATTTCTTGGGAGAAAAAAATATCAGTAATGTTTTTGTTTGTTGGTTTGTTTTGCAAACTGCAAGAAATTATTTTAATCTACTTCCCAGGGCAGTTGTTAGGGATTAATTAAACAGTTAATGATTTACATAGTGCCTTGAAGATTTACGTTTCTATATTAGTACAAAGTACTGAGCAAATCTATTTTTAAGAGAGTGCCAAGAAGTAATTGCCTGTTGAAAGGGGCGATCTGAAGAAAGATCAAACAAAATTACGTTGGAAAGTTGAACAGTTTAAAGTGGTTGTTTAAGGCAAAGGGGGGTTGTTTATTAGAGGTGGAATATAGGTTTAATTGATTTGTTTGTTCCCCGTCACCTATAAACTATTTATGCCCCACTTGTAGGTATTCAAGAGGTTCCTAGCTTTAGCATGGAAATGTATTTTTCTCTCCTCTGCCTCCCTATGTTTTTCAGTGGTTTGGTGTGGTGTGATCTATTTGGTGATGTGTCGTTTAATTCAACTTTCCTCCCCCCAAGGATAATGATGGGCACCCAGCCACACAGGTGAAGGAGAATACAGGTAAGGAAACTGCTTTTGAGAGCACAGATGCTCGGCACTAGGACACCCTGATCCTGCACTCACTAAAATCATTAGCAAAACTCCTGTGTGACTTTAGTGATACATTTGATTCAGGACCCTAATTAGGAGCAGTTGCTGTCAGAAGCCTACAGTAAAAAAGCACCAAAGAATGTTTTGTCTTCTTTAGTGTAATCCACCCATTGGATTTCACTAACATTGACCATCAGCCTGTCCCCCTCCTCCATGAAAAGCACTGCCCCTAAGTAAATAGGCTGGAACCAGTTGTTTCCCATCTCACACAGAGTCTTGGTGGCAGTCAGTAGTTGGGTAGGCTCAGGGTAGCTGTCCGTGACTTTGGTGATGGTCTGCGTTATGGAAACTGGTTTACTGTGATTTGGAGTGGGCCCTCGGAAAGTGACCTGAGAGTAGATGTAGTAATCCCCGGCCTTTGGAATCATCAGTGACTTGTTGGTGTAGTTCATGTTGTTCTTGGTGAAGGCTAAGCCTCGCTCGTGTTCCCACTGGAGAACTGGCAACTGGTTTCCCATCGGGGGAGAAATATCTTGTTTCTTAACTGAGGAGGTAAAGGAGAAAGGAAAGAAATCAGTTAGTTCACCTGTTCAAGCAGGATGTGTGGCAGTGAGCATAACTCAGGTGATGGAGTCCTTCAAAAGAAAACAACCTGCCAGCACATTCTCTTTAGTAAGGGCTCACTCTGATGTGTATTACTGTAGTGCCCAGAGGCCCCACATGAAATCAGAGCCCCACTGGGATAAGCACTCTACATACACACTGTAAGGGTACGTCCACACTACCCGCTGGATCGGTGGGTAGCGATTTTTCTATTGGGGATCGATTTATCGCGTCTCATCTAGACGCAATAAATCGATCCCCGAACGTGCTCCCCGTCGACTCCGGAACTCCACCGGAGCGAGAGGCGGAAGTGGAGTTGACGGGGGAGCCGCGGCCGTCAATCCCGCGCCGTGAGGACGGGAGGTAAGTTGATCTAAGGTACGTCGACTTTAGCTATGCTATTCTTGTAGCTGAAGTTGTGTATCTTAGATCGATCCCCCGTCCAGTGTAGACCAGGCCTAAGAGACAGTATCTGCCCCAAAGAGCTTACAGGCCAGCTAGACAAGGCAAACAAAGGGTCAGAGGAAAGGAATATTATTACTCCCATTTTACATATGGAAAACAGAGGCACAGGGCGATTATGGCCAGATTTTCAAACACAACTAGCCATTTTGGGTGCCCACCTTGAGACGCTGTAAAGGGACCTAATTTTCAGAGAATGGACGCCGGGGCCCCTTTAAGGTGTCTCAGTTTGAGCACCCAGGAACTAAGCCACTTGGTGTCATTAGACCTGATGCCGCACAGCAAGTCTTTGGCAAACTGAGACTAAAGCTCAGCTCTCCTGAATTCTAGGCCAGCACTTACCCACAAGACAATCCTTCCTCAGGGTGCAGTCTGGTCACATCAAAGGGGGAAATTCACTCCAGTGTGTAGAAGGATTTGCCCCCCCCAAGGCCCAATGCACCATTTCACACCAGTTTCAGGTCTATATCAACACATCATCCTAAAATGCAGCCAGCTCTGGGGCACCTGTGTGAATGATTACAGCAACTGTACATAATGGTGCAGGACAGTAATCAATGAGACACCCCATATCCAAGGGACCCTTCAGTCTATAATTACCCTAACTTATATTTAGGCAGGACAGCCCTTGAGAAAAAGTGACATGGAATCTTTTCTGACCACAAATGATCAGCACCTTGGTGTTAATCTAATCCAAATACACCTCTACCCCGATATAACGCTGTCCTCGGGAGCCAAAAAATCTTACTGCATTATAGGTGAAACCGCGTTATATTGACGTTGCTTTGATCCGCCGGAGTGCACAGCCCGCCCCCACCGGAGCACTGCTTTACCGCGTTATATCCGAATTCGTGTTATATCAGGTTGCATTATATCGGGGTAGAGGTGTAGGTGGCAACTCCACCTGCAAACACTGTCCCAAAGTCATGTGGAATCTAGGTAGATTATCCTCCTTGCGTGTCCCATACAAAACTATTTTTGTGACTTAAACCTATCTCTAACTATGAAGGGTTCAGATGAGGTTTCCATTGGGGGCAGATTATCCCACATCTCCCTACTGTGGGGTATCTTGTACCTTCCTCAGAAGCAGCTGGGGCCAGCTGCTGTCAGAGACAGCACACTGGAGCAGATGGACCCCAGGTCTGATTCTGTCTGGCAATTCTCGTGTTCTGGTTTTTGCAGAGTTTGGAGGGAGGAGATGAGGCATAGTGGGACTTTTACCCTTCCTGTTTTGATCATCTCTCTTCCCCCATTTGTAATACAGCTCAGGCAAGTAGCTAGGAAAACAAGAGCCCTATATTTTATTTATAGGAGTGATTTCTGCTGGGGAACAGCAGTCAGCTTTCCTAGTAACTGTGTTTGTCACAAAAAATTGTTGTGGTAAAGTGGCAGCTGAGAAAAGTAAAACATCTGACTTCTGTGGGCAATAAAAAGAAACATACAAGGCTACTGATAAACAAACAAGCAAGACAGAGGCAACTGATTTCCAGGAGATGAGACCTTTTCTTTTGTGTGAGCGTGGGTTAATACTGAATGTTTGCTCTCTTTCCATATCATTCAATTTTGGGGGAAGTGGATGAATTAGGTACAGGAAAGAAAAACTTTGGAATTCTTCCAGACTTAAGTGCTAAGTATGCCCTGTGTGGTACGGGATGCAACAAGATCACACACAATTACTACGAGGAACAGGATTAAGGGCGTGTGGCTGAGAGATGCCTCAGCTCCTGTTAACGTCACTGGAAGTACTGGGGGCTCAGAATAGGTAGGTCTACACAGCCTGCAGAAGCAAACCTCCCAGCCCACATCGACAGATGGGCTAACGGGGCAGGTGATAGCACTCTACAAATATACGTGTAGACAGCGCTTTGCAGTCAGGGCTTGGGCTCTGAAGCTTGGGCAGGGGGGTGGGCTTCGGAGCCCAAACTCCAGCCCAAGTCACAATTTCAAAGCACTGTCTCCACAGTTTTTTAGAGCACTAGCATGAGCCCTGCTAGTCCAGACCTGGGTTGGGAGACTCACTGCCCCAGGCTGTGTAAACCTACCCAATCTGGTCTGAAACCCCATTTCCAGAACATTGCAGCAACTACTGGCTAGCACTGTTTTTCTCCTCTGGTAATATGTAATTCATAAGCGGAGAATGAGCCGTAATGCCTGGCGTATTCGCTGAGCAATATAACGCTATGATGGCGGGAAGTAGCCTCTGCAATAATGGATTTTGAGCTCTAGTTCATTCTAACTTTTCTCCAGAAAAAGGTAAAGCACACAGATGTGTGGGGGAAGACAAGTATTGCAATAGCATCTGGCGTGGAAGGAAGGAAGAGTGTTCTCAGATCTTTGGCTCCAGCTGTATAGAAACTGAGGTTAGGGGAAGCAAATGGCTGTCTGCTACCTCACACTTCCCCAGGGCTTCCTCGGGGTGTTCAAACCCTGGTATGAATTAGAGCAGCCTTAGGCCTTGCAATAGCCCCTCCCCTCCCCGAGGGCTAATTCAGCAGCTGGGGATGCTGGAGTGCAGTGGTCTCTATGTATGCAGCTCCCTAGCATGGCCCCTACACTGGAGTGCGCCACATCAGCTGTGCCTGGTATTTAGGACAAATTTAAAGCTCCTCTGTGCTACTGTAGCAGCTCCAAGCAGCCTCAGAATCTGGCCCAGAATCTGTAAAATTAAACTGGATTTACTGGGGACAGATGTGACTCTGGTAGGCCCTCTTTCTTATTTATCTGAGGCTGTGTTTACGCTTAAAATGCCACAGCAGCTCAGCTGTAGTATTTTAAGTATAAATATGTATTTTACCTAGGGAGGTGGTGGAATCTCCACCCTTAGAGGTTTTTAAGGCCCGGCTTAACAAAGCCCTGGCTGGGATGATTTAGTTGGGGTTGTTCCTGCTTTGAGCAGGGGGTTGGACTAGATGACCTCCTGAGGTCTCTTCCAACCCTAATCTATGATTCTGATTCTATTCACTATAGCACTAGATCATCACTGTAGTTAAGCCACCACCCCAAGAAGTGCTAGTTAGGTTAACAGAAGAATTCTCCCATTGACCTAGCTCTGTCTAAACCAGGGGTTAGGTTGGCATAACTACATCTCTTAGGGGTGTGGATTTTTCACATTCCCGACGGATACAGCTATGCCAGGTAAGTTTTCAATGTAGACCAGCCCTTTGACAATCATAAAGTGAGTGTGACTGTAATGTGTGTTACCAAAGTGGCCTAAATCAGGCTCTGGAAGTTCAGTGGTCACCCTTAAAAGGCCAGCTGTTCCCAACCAGTAACAGGACAGTCGTTTCCTAAACTGACTTAGGGAAATGCGAAATGCTCAGATACCACCACACCGTGATAGCTGGTTGTTAACAATTTAGTAGTGACTATCATTCCTCCCCCCCAAAAGTGATCAGAATGAAGGGGGTGCAATAGCTCAGTGGTTTGAGCATTGGCTTGCTAAACCCAGGATTGTGAGTTCAATCCTTAAGGGGGCCATTTAGGGATTGGTCCTGCTTTGAGCAGTCGGTTGGACTAGATGACCTCCTGAGGTCCCTTCCAACTCTGATATTCTATGAATGCACTTTCAGTGACAAGGGTAGAGATTAGGGACAGGAAAAATAAGAACAGACCCTATGGCTCAAATCAAACTTTCCCAGAGCTTCGAAACAGACAGGAAAACATATTTGTCATTTTCCTTTTCTTGTTCCTCTCTACTTGGAGGTACAATCTAGTGAATGTGCCCAAACGGCAGATCAAGGAGGACCAGAAATCTTTGGTGATTTCCAGCTAGATTTTGTAAATTCAAGGGATTGAAAGAAACTTTATTCAACTGTTGGGTGGCTCCCTGAAGTAAAGAGAACATCACACAAGCGTTTGAAGTTAATTAATCAGGAGTACAGAGCTACAGTCTTATCTTCTGAGCCAGCAGTCATGCAGGAGGGGCTGTCTCTTGCCTAGTGTCTCTTGCTACTATGTCACACTGGCTGTGCACCACAAATGACTGTTTTATCAATGAATGGGACCTTGTTCTCCTGCAAATCTGCACTGTCGTGTTGAAAAATTTGGAAAGGTTTGCCTTATTAGTAAAAGGCATGGAAAAGGGTCAAAAGACACAGTCGAGCATTAGCCAGGAACTTAAGGACAAACCCAGAGAGCAAAATCCTGCTACTGAGAGCTATAGGAACCTAGGCCCTGATTCAGTGGCGTGCTTAAGCACATGCACAACTTTGCACATTGACTTCAATGGGGTTACCCGCATGCTTAAAGTTACTCGTGTGCTTTGAGTGCTTTTTGGAATCACGGCCAGAGTCCCCTCCGCTGGGTCAGGCCATGGCAGAGGGAAAGGGAGTGGAACTTGGAAGTCGTCCACAAGGTTCTCGAACCATCACAGCCGTGCCAGCCGCCATTCTGCCACTGACTTTCCCCATTATGTCCTTGCCCCTGGGTTCTCTCATCTGGGGGCTGTAGAAATAGTTTAGAGCTCAGTTCTGCCCCTCCCTCAAAAGGGTGTACTACGAAGGGGTTTAGAGCATGCCGAGAGTCCCTTGCCCCTCAGCCCATCTACAGAGCAACCAAGCATCATCCCCTGGTCTGGTACCTTGACACTGCAATAAAAGACCCTCCGCATGGCCGCGGCTGGCCCGTGTCAGCTGCCTTGAGCTTGGAGGGCTCGGGCTGCAGGGCTAAAAATTGCAGTGTCAACGTGCAGGCGTGGGCTGGAGGTTGGGATCTGAAACCCCACAATGGTGGGGAGGAGAGGGGATTGGTTCTCAGAGCCTGAGCCCACTGCAGTGTTTAGCCCCATAGCCCAAGCCCTGTGTGCCCAAGTCCATTGACCCGGGCTCTGAGAGTCGGTGCCATGGGTTTTTTATTGCAGAGTAGATGTACCTGACAAGCTCCATGAGGGCATGGCTGGGAGTAATGCTGGCCACACCTGTTAAGCAGGGCGTAGCAAAGAGCACCCTTCAGCCTGCTCCCTCAGCCTTTCCCATTGCTTGTGACACCCCCCACTCCTGCCCTTGAGAAAGGCATAACACCTCCCGGCACCTCCCCATCCTCAGCACTGCTCAGACTCGGGAGAGTCACAACTGAACTTAATTCTCCTCTTGCACACGCTGGTCAATGGAGTTATACTGACGGGGAAAAGGTGTAAGTGAAGAGAATAAAGACTGTGATGCTTATGGAATATTAAAGGTCTGGTTCTCCTGTCCCTTAAACTGCTCTAGCGCCATTGACTGACAGGTGTGGGGTTACTCCTGATTCACATCACGATGAGACTACAACTAGGCCCTTTATGTTTAAATATTCCCGTTAAGTACAGCAGAAGAGTAAAATACCAGGCATTGATTTAAGCACCAAGATAATTCTAGCAGTTGCTAACAGCTGCCAGCCCGAGTGTTCATTTTGTAAGCAGCCTTTTAAAACCATAAAGAGAATCTTTCATAAAGTGCCCAGCTTTGCAGACACTCTGTATGAACACAGGGCCAGATCCTCGCCTGGTATAAATCAGCATAGCTCAGTAAGGCTAAGTCAAGTGATACCCGCTTGAGCTCTGGCCCAGAGAGTGTAAACGGGAGATGACTTTCTTTCCCCTACATTTCCTGCCTTGCAACGTCTGACTGTCAGTTTCCATCAGGCATGTGCGTTTTGGAGCTGAGCTTTTGTGCAGTGCAAATGTTAGTGACAACAACCCAGGGAGGCATATTATTTTTGAACAGTTACATTACCTGTCAGGTGTGCTCTTGGCTTTCCTGCACTGGATACTAAAGCTGTAATTAAAAAAAAAAAAACATTTGCAAACATCCGAGTCTGATTGATTCTTCACAGAGAGAATCTGTGCAGTCCCTCTTCATTTCCGCCTGGGTCTGTTTTACGAGTTATTTGTCTAGGCTGGTTTTTTTTTTTTTTTTTGTGGCAGGCAGGAATGTAATTTTGGACAGCTGATGCGATCACTGAACAAGCACCAGGACATGTCAATTGCACTGCAAGGCTTGTGAGAACTTGGCAAATCCTTTTAAAACAAACACTGCCCTCCCCCTCCCCACCCCCGCGAAAAGCAAAGCAAAAACCTCTTCTTTGAAGTAGATTTCAGCATGCACCAGGGCATCCTTTGTCGTTCTGCCATTTCAATACTAATATAGTCAGATTGTCCTCAAAAAGCCACAGGGCAGGTTTATCCCTACACCAATGCACAGAGGAGGAAGTCTGCACATCCCTTATTCAGGGCGTGCAGCACCAACCCAGCCACTCCCCCTCTTATGCCATCTTTCTGTCCCCCCAGCCCTCCACTGCTTCCTCAAGCCTGCCTGGGCTCTGCCACAGCCGCACCCTCTCCTCCTCCCTTCCTTCCCCACCTGGCCTCCCATCCACACCTCTCTCCTCCAGCCCAGCGCTTGCCTATGATTCTCCCTGACACTCCCTGCACTGCGTGACCATTGCTGAGGAGGCCTCTATAGACCTCCTATGTTGAAAGGAGTGGGTGGGGGAATGGTGGACTTTGGTTTCTTTGCACCAGCTGCACTGGCATGAAAGGGACCACAGGGCCCCTGTGAGTCTGGCCCACAGAGCAAGAGTAAGCTGGGGTTGGCTTTCACGTGCAGCTACATTTTCCCTGCACAGAGTCCTTAGCAGCACTAATATCATAGAATCATAGGACTGGAAGGGACCTTGAGAGGTCATCTCGTCCAGTCCCCTGCACTCAAGGCAGGACTAAGTATTATCTAGACCATCCCTGACAGGTGTCTGTCCAACCTGCTCTTAAAAATCTCCAATGATGGAGAGTCCACAAACTCCCTAGGCAATTTATTCCAGTGCTTAACCAGCCTGACAGTTAGGAAGTTTTTCCTAATATCCAACCTAAACCACCCTTGCTGCAATTTAAGCCCATTGCTTCTTGTCCTAGCCTCAGAGGTTAAGAAGAACAAATTTTCTCCCTCCTCCTTGTAACAACCTTTTATGTACTTGAAAACTGTTGTCATGCCCCCCTCAGTCGTCTCTTCTCCAGACTAAACAAACCAAAATTTTTCAATCTTCCCTCAGAGGTCATGTTTTCTAGACCTTTAATCATTTTTGTTACTTTTCTCTGGACTTTCTCCAATTTCTCCACATCCTTCCTGAAATGTGGTGCCCAGAACTGGACACAATACTCCAGTTGAGGCCTAATTAGCACGGAGTAGAGCGGAAGAATTACTTCTCGTGTCTTGCTTACAACACTCCTGCTAATACATATCCACAGATAACACCGTACAGGGAAGTAGATTCAGATATAGATTGTTATCTACCCCGAGCCTTTCCCTTCATTTATATTTTCTATTGACTCAAACCTTCACTCTCGGCCCAACCCTTCAGCTCTAACCCTGCCCAAACTTCCAGGGACTTTGATGGGATTGCAGGAGCGTGTGCCGCAAGAGGATTTAGCCCATAGCATTGCAGATGAGCTGTGCTCAGGAGAGGGTTTGCAAAGGTAGCTTTAAGCCACATGTACACCCTGCGGCCCCCAATTCTGGTTCCTTGTGGATGCTGGACTATTTCCTGCTATAGACTAGAGCAGTGGTTCTCAAACTAGGGCTGCCGCTTGTTCAGGGAAAGCCCCGGGCAGGCCGGGCCGGTTTGTTTAACTGCCGCGTCTGAAGGGCGGCCAGCACGTCCCTCGGCCCGCACGGCTTCCTGCAGCCCCCATTGGCCTGGAGCAGCGAACCGTGGCCAGTGGGAGCCGCGATCGCCTGAACCTGCGGACGCGGCAGGGTTTGTGGGTGTTACAGTTACACATGGGCATTTTAACCCCTTGGAATCCTGGGACCTACTTAGTTGTTAGTAGAGAAGGCAGCTGTCTCTATTTGATAGCCCTGGGAAAGTGCATTTCCGTATAGTGGAAAGAGAAGGAGGGTGAGGTAATATCTTTCATTGGACCAACTTCCTTGGTGAGAGAGCAACTCTTTCAAGATATTACCTCACCCACCCTGTCTCTAATATCCTGGGGCTGACCCAGTTACAAAAACACTGCCATTCAGTACTGCTCCTACACTTAGCTGCCGTGAGGAATTTGCAATAGCAGGTACCACCCCACCTGGACACATGAGTGAACAGAAGCTTTTATAGAAGAAGGAAAGGACTGGCAAACTTACAAATAGGTGATGTCTGTTGCTTTAGGAATCTAGACATGCTTTCATCTGCAACCTGTGAATAGATTCACAAGCAGTTAGTGTTCAGTTGATTGAGACAAGACAAATCATGGAGTATGTAATATTTGCAACAAAAGCGTCTATCAAAGCCTTTGACAATTGCCTCAGGAGACAGAAGAAGCAGCAATATTTGTTTACAGCTGAACTGAGCCTGAAGTACAAGCCCCAAAGTAGCTTTGGTTGTTGGTGCAAGAGCCTTCTCCTCCGCAGCTCCTGTTAGTTTGAAACCGCCTTCCAATATCCCTCTGCCTCACACACACAGGCCAGATTCCCGGGTCTGGCCGATCTGTGCTAAGCATGGGACCTGGGATGGGAGAACATTACTTCCAAGGCATCTTCCTGCTTCCTGGCTCAACCAGAGCCTGAAATGGCCCATAGAATAACTCAGGAAGGCCTAAGGGCTACTCTAAGTTATGCCACACGGAGCAGTCATCTGGGGACAGTTCTGCCAACCAGGGAGTGTGGAGCACAACTCCATCCAGCCCCACTCCCTCCCATCCCCAGCCTACCACTGAACATCTCCTACACATCAGGGAGGGGAGCCAGTCATGCAGAGGTGAAACAATGCACAGAGGTTAGAGCTGGAAGCCAGGATCTGACCCTGACTCTTTCTTATCTGAAAACATAGTGGGCCTGATCCTCAGCTGGTAGCATACCTCCTCTGAACAGGGGTACATTGATGTACAGCAGCCGAGGATCTGCCCCATAATTTCTCCCTTACTTCTGTACCTTGCAATTTCTCTCTCCCTCTGCTCTTTATTGTGTGAATCTGTAACTCTATCGTTTCATTCTCTAAGGCACTGGGGAAAGAGTTTGTGTGAAAGACAGATCAGTAACGAAAAGGAGCCGAGAACTCTCAGTGGCAGAGAACTAACCTTGCAAGTAAACAAGCACTTGACAGAGGAAAGGTCAGTTTTGTTTTTTTAATCACTTGCTAAATCACACTCTCTATCTGAGAGCCAGAGTCCCTGTGACGGGCATTCAGACTCACACAGCAAATATTGCAACATAATATTGACTCGGTCAGTGCCAAATACAAAAAGCATTTATGCAAAGCAGCAGGAAGGGCGGTTACCACTTGCCAGTCCTGCCAATGGTGTTCGCTTTTCCGATTCAAACCCACAAGAGTGCATGCATTCTTGCAAGACTTTGGTTCTTATCAGCCAGATTCTCAGGTGATATAAATCAGCATAATTTTGAAGCCAATGGAGCTAGGCTGATTGAGGATCTGGTCTACAGTTTGTGCATGTGCACCCCCCCGCCCCAAACCTTAATAGCAGTGCCTAGAGGCATACAATACTTACAAAGCAACAGAGAGTCCTGTGGCACCTTTAAGACTAACAGATGTATTGGAGCATAAGCTTTCGTGGGTGAATGCCCACTTCGTCGGATGCATGAGTGGGCATTCACCCACGAAAGCTTATGCTCCAATACATCTGTTAGTCTTAAAGGTGCCACAGGACTCTCTGATGCATTTTAAAGATCCAGACTAACACGGCTACCCCTCTGATACAATACTTACAGTGGTTCTCAAACAGCGGAGCATTTGCTGATGGTCTACGGAGAACCAGCTCAGATGATGCTGACTCTTCTTGTTTCCAGCTGCTAAACTGCATCAACACATTGCTTCTGCCTGCACTCTACACTCAGAGCCGGCTCCAGGCACCAGCGAAGGAAGCAGGTGCTTGGGGTGGCCAATGGGAAGGGGCGGCATGTCCGGGTCTTCAGCGGCAATTCGGCGGCGGGTCCCTCAGTCCCTCTCTTCCTCTTTCAGCTGCCGCCGAATTGCCGCCAAAGAATGAAGCGGCGTGACTGAGCTGCCGCAGAAGTGCCGCCAATCGGCTTTATCTTTTTTTTTTTTTTTGCTTCGCCGCTTGGGGCGGCAAAAAAGCTGGGGCCGGCCCTGTCTACATTAAAGACTCTTCTAATATTATTTCTCCCCAATTCCAGTAGCTGCTACAGAAATGGCAAAAAAGGCGGCCTATGCAATAATGAAAGGGAGAGCAGGTGTCCAGGAGACAACAATCAGCTAGATCATCAGCTGGTGTGAATCAGTGTAATACACTGATTTACAGCAGCTGAGGTGCTGACCCAACTCGCTCTGTTAAAATGAGGGCTAGGCAAAAGTGCGAGAACCCCTGCAGTACAGAGTCTGCTGGGAGCCTACTTATGTTGTATGCTTATGCACTTTGGGGACCAGACTCTCACTCGGTGTAAATCAGAGTAGATTTCATTGTAAATGGGTTTCAATGGAGCTCTGCTGATTAACTCCAGCTGAAGATCTGGCCAATGACAATTACTACTAGAAAACAGTGATAATATTTAATGTGTATATACATATATTATCCAGCTTGGATTATTTCTCTCTCTCTCTCTCTCTCTCTCTCTCACACGCACCCACCCACCAGCTGCTTCTGGGGGAACAGGACACATGCTGCATGCCAACATGGTCTAGATAATACTTAGTCATGCTAGGAGTGCAGGGGACTGAACTAGATGACTTCTCAAGGTCCCTTCCAGTCCTACGCTTCTATGACTCTATGGGCAAAAGGTGAATGAATGGCTGAGTTAGCTTTGTGGCAGACGGACAATATCCTGAATTAACTTTACTGAATTAAGTTAAACCTCGCTGAATTAGTTTTAACAGCTTTGGGGTCCATTGTTTTAAAAATGCAGTTGTGTCTGTGTTATTGTGGAATTGTATGTTTGTACCTTCTCTAGGAGGTTGACTCACTAATGCAATGTCTGGAAGGTATTAGGAACTTCAAAGGGCTTTTTGAAACAATACCTGTGAAATGGATTTCCTAGGAAGTACCTGGGGGCAAAGGAAATGCAAATGACCCACCTCTAATCCACCCTTTTGAAGCTATACCTTCCTGAGGAGAAGCTACTGTATATTTATTACCTGCTCTAGGAAACTCCAGATCAAAGACGCCTAAACAGTATACAGGGTGGACTAAACATAGGGTGACCAGATAGCAAATGTAAAAAATTGGGACAGGGGTGGGGGGTAATAGGTGCCTATATAAGAAAAAGCCCCCAAAATCGGGACTGTCCCTATAAAATCGGGACATCTGGTCACTGGAACTAAACATGTTATGAATGGGCTAGTTCTGAGCTGAGGCTGTGATGAATTTGAGACCACAAAGGAAATCCCTTGGGTGTGGTGCTGAAGGACTGCTCCGGCCAGATATCATGTTCGAATTGGGGTGATGTCTGCTAAGCTTATTAGCATTGGTGTAGGGGCTTTTTTCTTTTTTTTTTTTTGTAACGGTTTTCTCTGTAGTGCTTTTACCTTAAGAATAAAATAGGCTTGTATTAGAAAGAACTGCCTGTCAACTTATAACTGCGGACAATCGCTCTGTTATCAGTCCCTGAACAGAAAGCCAGCACGTGCTGGGGCAGCCGGTGTCTGCTGAGAATAACAAAGTGAAGGCAGGCAACTGTGCAGCCTGGAAATACCCTGCTCAGAAGGGAGTGAGACATGCCTCTCCGCCCCCCCCCCCCAAAAAGGCAACAGCTGGGGAGCTGGAAGCCTGAGAGTGGGGGCCCTTGCTGCACCACTGAGGGGAAATACAGGCACAAGTTGCCTTGAATTGAGTTGAACCTGGTGTGTGCTGCATTGAGGCTTCAGATTTTAAAACTGATGCCCAAAGCTGAGGGGCGTGTGTGGTCTAGGTCAGGAGACAGCTAAACCACTTATAAAATGGTAATTTCCCAATAGTTAAATTACATAGAAAAGAAAAACATTGCAACAGAAAATTCCATCCCTTCCCCAGCTACTCCGCCTCTGCCCCTGCCTTCCCGTCATGCCCCCCAGCAGAGCAGCATGATCTAAAAGACCCTTGTGAAAGCTGCAGGGCACAGTCTGCAAGATAGGAAGGAATCAGGAAGAACTCCCCTACTCAGGTTGACCTTGAACTGTTTGAGATGGGGCAGCTGCTCGGTCCTGCATATTGCATGGTCTGCAAGAGCTCACAAGATTGCTGGGATGTTTGAATACAATTGTAATTTATGATGCAATGCGCAGCATCACGGTCAGCTGAATGTGTCATTTCCCTGGAGGGACTTTACAAGGCCATAGTGCGGGAATTCCGCTGGGAACGTTCCTCCCCCATAAAATGGACATTAATGACCATTTTAATCACTTAAATGTCAAGGTAGTTACATATGCCATAACAAAGCTGTGTTCGGCCCCGATTCAGCAAGATACTTCAGCACACACCTAACTTTAAGCATGTGAACAGCTCTATTTATTGACTTCAGTGGGACTACATGCTCAAAGTGAGATCCCTGCTTATGTAGTTTGCTCAAGAACCTTACAAAAGCGGAACCCTCGAGATTTAATTAGAGCTGATCGTTTCCCTGAAAAGTTTTGACTTTTTGTCAGAAACGTAGAGTGGTTTTGGGACAAAAACTGTGTGTGGGGGGGAGGGGAATGGCTAACAACTGAAATATGTTTGGCTGAAAATCAAAACAATTTCTATTTTAGGCCAAAAGTTTTAGTTTTCCGAGGGGGGGATCCCCAATGTGAATAACATGGAGAAGAGAAGCAGTGGTGCCTAGTGGATAGAACACTTGGTTGGGACTCAGGAAATCTAGGTTCTATTTCTGGCTGTGCTAGTGGCCTGCTGGGTGACCTTGGGCAAATCACTTCCCTTATTTCTGCCTCGGTTTCCCTAACTGTGAAATGGGGATAATGATATTGACTTGCTTTGAAATCATATGATGAAAAGTGCTAGTTCTTTTGAATAGTTTGTTCATGTATATACTGCTTAGTAAAGATCAGTTAGGCTGAAAGATGCTATTTAAATACAAGCTGTATTTTCATACAATAAGGAGGTATCATTTATAGACCCCATAATGAAATACTTTTAAAAATTAGTCCTTTTAAAAATTATACTGGAGAGGTTTCTTATTCCCCATTCTTGATTAGGTTGGTATTTTTCAGAAGTCCTCGGCATCACCCTAACCATGCTGCCACTGAAGTCTGTGGAAAAACGCCCATTGATTGCAATGGGAACACAGTTAAACCAGCCTTGTGTGTTTCTGAAAAATCCCACCCCAGAGCTGATTGGAAGACAAGGATCTCCCGAATAGAGCTGATTAGGCCTCAACTAGAGTATTGTGTCCAGTTCTGGGCACCACATTTCAGGAAAGATTTGGACAAATTGGAGAAAGTCTAGAGAAGAGCAACAAAAATGATTAAAGGTCTAGAAAACATGAGCTATGAGGGAAGATTGAAAAAAATGGGTTTGTTTAGTCTGGAGAAGAGAAGACTGAGAGGGGACATGACAACAGTTTTCAAGTACATAACAGGTTGTTACAAGGAGGAGGGGAAAAAATTGTTCTCTTTAATCTGTGAGGATAGGACAAGAAGCAATGGGCTTAAATTGCAGCAAGGGAGGTTTAGGTTGGACATTAAGAAAAACTTCCTGTTAGAGTGGTTAAGCACTGGAATAAATTGCCTAGGGCGTTTGTGGAATCTCCATCATTGGAAATTTTTAAGAGCAGATTAGAGAAACACCTGTCAGGAATGGTCTAGATAATACTTAGTCCCACCATGAGTGCAGGGGACTGGACTAGATGACCTCTCGAGGTCCCTTCCAGTCCTATGATTCTATGAAATGGCAGCGTTAGTTCCTGTGAAGACTGTGGTATGCAAAAAGCTGCCACAGGCTTTCAATTCCAAAAGTGTCCAAAAGTACCATTTATAAACGTTTAACATTTAAATAAAAAGAAAACAGCTAAAGATCCCCCTCCCACACATCTTGTTTTATTGTACCCTTTTGAAAGGGGGTGTCAACATTACAAACCTGAATGCAGTAAAATAGTTAGGAATGGTGGGGTCATAAAGATTAATATGCAGCTGTGTTCAGATCACATCCGTCTCTCTTGCTCTTTACACAAGAAGAGAAAAAGCCTTTTTGGGGCCAGATTCTGTGCGTGTTATATGGGTGTGCATATGAGTGCAAATGCATGGGTAATCATAGACATGCAAGGCTGGAAAGGACCTCAAGAAGCCATCAAGTCCAGCCCCCGGTCCTGAGGCAAGACCAAGTATACCTAGGCCACCCCTTAAAGACCTCTAATGATGGGGATTCCACAAGCTCCCTTGGAAGCCTGTTCCAGAGTTTAACTACCCTTATATGTAGAACGTTTTTCCTAATATCTAACCTTAATCTCCCTTGCTGAAGATTAAGCCCATTACTTCTTGGTCTACCTTCACTGGACATGGAGAACAATTGATCACCGTCTTCTTTATAACAGCCCTTAACATATCTGAAGACTGTCATCAGGTGTCCCCCGCCCCAGCCTTCTCGTCTCAAGACTAAATATGTGTTTTTTACCCTTTCCTCATAGGTCAGGTTTTCTAAACCTTTCATCATTTCTGTCGCTGCCCTCTGGACTCTGCAGTTTGTCCGCATCTTTCCTAAAGTGTGGCACGCAGAATTGGACAAAGTACTCCAGCTGAGGCCTCACCAGTGCTGAGTAGTGCAGGACAGTTACCTCCTGTGTCTTACATACAACATTCCTGTTAATAAACCCCACAATGATATTATCCTTTTTTGCAACTGCATCACATTGTTGACTCATATTCAATTTGTGATCCACTGTAACCCACAGTTCCTTTTCAGCAATACTACACGTTAGACAGGTATTCTCCATTTTGTAGTTATGCATTTGACTTTTCCTTCCTAATGGCAGTACTTTGCCCTTGTCTTTATTTAATTTCATCTGGTTGATTTCCTACCAATTATCCAATTTGTCAAGGTTGTTTTAAATTCTAATCCTGTCCTCCAAAGTGCTTTCAACTCCTCCCAGCTTGGTGTCATCTGCAAATTTTATGAGTGTGCTCTGCGCTCCATTTCCAACTCATTAATGTAAATATTGAATAGTACCAGACCCAGGACTGATCCCTGTGGGACCCCACTAGGTACACCCTCCCACTTGGACAGCGAACCATTGATAATTATTCCTTGAGTCCTGTCTTTCAACCAGTCGTGCAGCCACCTTACAGTAATTTCATCTAGATCACTTTTCCCTAGTGTGCTTATGAGAATATCATGCAGGGCTGTCTCAAAAGCCTTACTAACATCAAGATATATATCACATCTACTGCTTCCCTTGGAACCACTAGGCCGATAATCCTGAAAAAGAAGGAATTTAGGTTGGTTTGGCATGATTTGTTTTTGACAAATCCATGCTGGCTATTCCTTATTATCCTCCAGGTGCATACAAACTGTTTAATAATTTGTTCCAGTATCTTTTCTGATACTGACCAGTCAGGCTGACTGGCCTATAATTCCCATGATCCTCTTGGTTCCCCTTTTAAAGATAGTTATTATATTTGCCCTTCTTCACTCTTCTAGGACCTCACCCATTTACCAGGAGTTCTTGAAGGTAATTGCTAATGGTTCTGAAATTGCTTCAGCTAGTTCCTTAAGTATCCTAGGATGGATTTCATCTAACTTGAATACATCTAACTTATCTAAATTTTCTTAACCTGTTGTTTCCCTATTTTGCTTTGTATGCCTTCCCTCTTGCTGGTAATATTAATTCTGTTGAGTATCTGGTCAGCATTAAACTTTTCAGTGAAAACGGAAGCAAAATGGGCATTAAACACCTTTTCAACTTTCTCAATGTCATCAGTTATTAGCACTCCTTCTCCTCTAAATAAAGGACCTACATGTTCCTTTGTGTATCTCTTGCTTCTAATGTATTCAAAGAACCTCCTCTTATTGCCTTTTATATCCTTTGCTAGGTATAACTCATTTTGTGCCTTAGCCTTTCTGATTTTGTTCCTATATGCTTGGGCTATTCTTTTGTAAGCCTTCTTAGCAACTGTCCATATTTCCACTTTTTGTAGGATTCATTTTTGATTTGGGGGTCATTAAAATGCTCCTGATAGGAAGAATAGGAAGGGGCCAATATGGTTCTATCTTTCCTTCACATTGGAATAGTTTGCAATTGTGCCCTTAATATTGTCTCCTTAAGAAACTGACAACTCTCCTAAACTTCTTTTTCTGCTAGACTGTCTTCCCATGGGACCTTCCCTATCAGTTCTCTGAGTTTGTTAAAGTCTGTTTTTTTCTGAAGTCCATTATCCTAATTCTGCTGTGCTCACTCCTTCCTTTCTTTAGAATAATGAAATCTGTCACTTCATGGTCACTGTCACCCAAATTGCCTTCCATCTTCAGATTCGCTACCAATTTCTCCCTGTTAGTCAGAATCAAGTCTAAAACACCTGTCCCCTTGGTGACTTCCTCCACTGTCCGGAACAAAAATTGCCCACAATACATGCCAAGAACTTACTGGAGAGTTTGTGTTTTGCCGTATTACTTTTCCAACAGTTGTCGGGTTGTTAAAGTCCCCTATTGCTACCAGATCTCATGTTTTGGATATTTCTTTTATTTGTTCTAGAAATGCCTCATCCACCTCCTCTTCCTGATATAATATATGCACCAAATTTATTTTGTGTCATTTCCAGGCATGGAATATTGCCTAAGCTTGACCTGTGCTGTAAGGACCTGATCCGACTCCCATGTAAGCCAATCAATAGACTCACTGACTTTCATGGGAGTTGGATCGGGCCCCAAGGGAAATGCATGATACCTGCGTAAAGCTGGAGTCATTACTATCCAGTTGGGCAGTGGTGATAATGCAGGCAAAGTTTGGGAGGTGAAAACCACACACCTGGGGCCAGGATGTGAGGCTTCTCCTCAGCCCACCCACAGCCGTTCCTCCAGCCTATGTACTGGGGTACTGGGTAGCTGATTCAGCCTCCCTCGGCCACTTGCACAGTATGTTGAGGCCATTGGCTTTGCATAAATGTGGTTCCTTTCGGCTCCTCTTTTGACCCTCATCACTGGCCTCCCTGCTGGCCAGTGCAGATCTGGCATGGAGAGATCCATGCCACAGCTGGCGGCTTTGGAGGCCCGTCTGCACTGCTGCAGCCCACTCCCACAGTCGCCACTTGAGTTCAAAGTGGGCTGCAGACCCTTGTCCCTTCTCCATTTGGGTGAATTTCCCTCTAAACTTGATTCTGCCTGCCTCAGGACGCCTTTGACACACCTGTCCAAATCTCAATGCCATCAATGAGAGTTAAGTGCAAAGAACAGCAATTAAGACTTTGCTACCCATTTACAGAAGATTAACTGAGAAGACTGATAAGGCAGCAACCTACACATTCCTAGCTGCTGTGTCACTCCACTAGTCCGCTCTAGGGCAGGAACTGTGTGCTCAAGTTATATTCTAAATAAACTCAATGAAATGGAATTTGGCCAGGGAAACAAATGTGTTGTTGAAGCCACCACACCGCTAAGGGACAGCGGTACAGTTGTTTCAGAATTAGAGCACAAAAGAAGTATCTGTTATTTTGAAAAGCGGGTGGGTGTTGATGGTGGAAGGCAGGCAGGAAGCTCTGGAGCGTGAACCCCATAGTTCTACACAGACCAGGTGCAATACAATGAGGAAAGCAGAATTTCCGGTTTGCCCATGTTGTCCCTATCATGTGCTCTATCCCAGAAGGGCTGCCTCTAAAGATCAGGCAACAGTCTAAGCTTGTCTCGGGCTGGAATATGACTTTAGGCACATGCATGCGCGAGGGGTGGCATGTAATCTGCACCAGCCCTGCAGAAGACCTAGGAGAGACACTCCTTTGTGGCACAACTCCCTCACGCACTTCCCTCTAGCTCCTGAGGGAAAAGAGTTACTGCTAGCTTATAACATGGCAAAAAATGCACGCACGCCCTCAGGCCAGCTCAGCCAAGCAACCCAGCACTGTTGTGGAGCAGAGAGCAGGCTCTTCCCATTGTCCTCTCCACTGGTCTCCTCATCACCAATCTGCTTGAGAGGGCAGCAAGCAATTATGCGGCCACTGCTGATTCCTATCTGTCCACCTGCTTTCAGGGGCAATCAGTGGGAACACAGCTTCAGCTTATTCCTACATGCCCAGACCCAAGGTCAAGGGAACCTGTGCAGAACTGTAAGTGGTTGGGGATAGGCAGGGGCTCTCGCTCCCTTCTAAGAGATCCAACCACCATTTAGCCTTCACTCCTTTTCTTCTCAGTTGGGACTGCTAATTATGATGGAGAGTGGTCTGACAAAAAGATGCCCTTAACCAGCACAATCTGAAATTTTTAAAAGACCAATGGGAATTAATTAGATCAAAAGGGATTTTTCTGTTTTTTGTTTTTTTTTAAATTGTTTAGAAAAGAAAAGACTTTGTCTGATAGCATTCCAATTGGAATGAAAGGAGCTGCTCCTATGAGTAATGGCTACAGGATGAGGCACATACGAGGAGCCCAAATTCAGTTCAGAGCACTGGTTTTTGGAGCATGAGAAGAAAGTTCTCAAGGAAAGTCAAACACACCCATAACTATTTCACGGCTGCTAGTCACTGCTGACTGACTCAGTTCTCAGTGGAGCAAGTGAAAGGTTTATTGGGTGTAGTAAATAATTTAGCAGGATAAGTATGTTCCGCCCACTCCACTTGGCAGAGACAGATGACACATTTCCAGCTATGATGATTTTTTACTTTTGCCTACTGGGATTTTCATTTGATCATAACAGCCAGTTTTTAGAGTAATATCAAGAGACATGCATTAATTTCCTTTCATGTACATGTATAAATAATAATTATATTATTATATTATTATAATAATATTGTCCAGAATGAAGCAATCCTTAACGCTTACAAAGCACCTTCTATCTGAAGATCCCAGAGGCATTCACCAGCATTACTTCATTAACCTTTACAACACACCTGTGAGCCAGGTAAGTATTAATCTCATTTGACAGATTATTTTATTATTTCAGTTGTGGTAGCATGTAGAGGCCCCGACCAGGATCTGGACCCCCATTGTGCTAGGTGCTGTACAAATATATAGAAGGACACAGTCCCTGCACTGATAGGCGGACATTATAGGGACTAAAGTCAGCAGTAAACTCTGCCCAGATACAGAAGTCCACCCATTCAGAATTCAGTGTAAGGTGTCGTGCCAAGTAATGTTGTGCTAAGTAATTATTACAGTAATGGGCACTATAGAAACCACTACAGCAGACAGTGAGAGGCATTGAGAGGTTCAGTGACTTGCCAAAGTCACGAGGCCACATAGTGAGTCAAAGTGAAAGCCGGAAAGAGAACTGCTGATTTAAGAGTTGCGTGTTTTTAAGCAGTATAAAACTGCTTCTCCGTATACAAACATGCACTCACACACATTGTACAGATGTGGATATAAATAGGAAATCTGCCTTAAGCATTCATCTAAGCAACCAGCAAACACAGTAAGTAAAGAGGGTCTAGAACTAATATTGTGTTTGACACCCTGGAGAGATTATAAAGTCTTTGACCAAGAACTGTATGTATTAGAAATAAGCCCCTAGCTCTGATTTCACGGTGTGTGTGTTTGTACATATATCTACACAACTGCATGTCAAAGAGTGTAAAAACCTAGTGGCAAAAAGTTTGCCAGAATAGAAATAAAGCTCGTATTCAGCATATTAGTGCCTCTTGATCATTGTTGTTCATAGTATTCATTCAATTAAGACTTTGTTCATACAAATTAGCAGAGAGTGAATTTCAAGCATAAAGCTGAAATTCATTAAGGTCTCGCTCCTGCAAACAATCAGACATCTGCTTACCTTTAAGCAGGTGGGTAATCCCATTGACATCAGGGGGAATATGCACCTGCTTAAAAAGCTGCTGTGGATGCCAGCAGCCTAGGGTTTAAAGACAAATACCTACAGAGGTATGCATGTGGAGATAGATGTCCAGCTGTTTGTTAGAGATAGACCTGAAACTGTCCCCTGAATCCAATGCTCCTGAACATTGGAAAACTTTTGATCAGGAGTTAGATGAGGATTTGAATGTTGGGATTAGGGTCACTCTCAATAATTAGCCCAGACTGGACCCTCATATGTAAGCATCCCAAATCTCAGGGAAATCTGAATTCACATGCGACTCTGGAGCTGAAATGGGTAGTTCTCACCCATCTGATACACACACACACACACACACACACACACATATATGGGTATTTGACACAAACACAACCCACACATAGAGGGATGGACACACGAATGACATTTAGCAGGTGGCTGGTGAAATAGGGTCCTTTCAGCCTGCAATGAGAGACGAGAGAGCTCTCAGCTTGAACCAGAAAAAGGGGGAACGGAGATGGTCAGCCAGATCCCCAGCTGAATTCAATGGCACGACCAGCAATTTACACTAGCTGAGGAGCTGGACCATAGAGTTTTCTTTAGTCTGCCAGTTAGGATTTAATATTGTTCCTGCTCTTCTGACCCTATTCGACTCAAGGAAGAGAAATGGAGAAAAATCTGCCTATTAAAAAACATTTCCTCCTCCTTCCTCACTGTGTGCATGAAAGAAAGAAAAAGCAAGCAAGCAAGCAAGAAACAGTACGTTTGTTTAACATTCTTCCTTAAAATTGCAAATCCATAAAGCAAGAAGCCACAAACTCTTTCTCCAAACCCAAATATTTAAAGAAACTCTCTTCTCTTTTTCTTAACCTTTCCTTAAGATCACCAAGAAATGGCACTTTCTTACCTGAGCCGGGCCAGATTTATGGGCTCTGAGATTTCCAACCAGCAGATAGGTTGTGGGTAATGCCAGGACTAGAACAGACAGCAAGCAAAAAACCACAGCACAGCGTATTTTCTTCAGATCCTCCCTGACACCCATTCCGGATTCTTGATTGGTCATATGAACTGCTTCCTCCAGGGATATTTCAGCAATGTGTGGCATGCCTTTGACTGGCTTGTGCACCTCTCTCTCTGAATAGAATCTGGGAGGAGGAAAATCTCTTCTGCTTGCTGTCCTGCATGGAGACCCCCATTAAATAAGAGCTCACTTGAGTGTGGGATGGCTCTGCCCCCCTACACACACATGCACCCTCCCTCCCATGGAATGCACCGCCTACATAGAAATCCAGTTCAGGGAGACAGACAGAGCACCACTTTTGCTAAGCTTGGAGAGGTGCACGTACTATGCTTGTGTCAGTTTTTCCTCCCTTTACAGAAGGAAGTTAGGAAAGTCCCAGGGGGTGGAACCAGGATAAATTAAAATGGATCAGATTAAAAGCTTTTCCACCCAGCAAAAGGGAACATGAAACCAATGGGAGTGAAAGTGAGAGATGAGAGAGATCAGCACAGAAATAATATACTGTACTCAAAAATTACAGAGTATACAAATTTAATTAAAAAGAACAGGAGTACTTGTGGCACCTTAAAGACTAACAGATTTATTTGAGCAGAAGCTTTCATGGGCTACAGCCCACTTCATCAGGTGCATAGAATGGAACATATAGTAAGAAGGTATTTATACATACAGAGAACATGAAAAGGTGGAAGTTGCCATACCAACTCTAAGAGGCTAATTAATTAAGATGAGCTATTATCAGCAGGAGAAAAAAAAAAACGTTTGTAGTGATAATCAAGATAGCCCATTCCGGACAGTTGACAAGAAGATGTGAGGATACTTAACATGGGGAAATAGATTCAATTTGTGTAATGACCCACCCACTCCCAGTCTCTATTCAAGCCCAAGTTAATGGTATCTAGTTTGCAAATTAATTCTAGTTCAGCAGTTTCTCATTGGAGTCTGTTTTTGAAGCTTTTCTGTTGCAAAATTGCTACCTTTAAATCTGTTAGAGTGACCAGAGAGGTTGAAGTGTTCTCCTACTGGTTTTTGAATGTTATGATTCCTGATGTCAGATTTGTGTTCATTTATTCTTTTGCTTAGAGACTGTCCGGTTTGGCCAATGTACATGGCAGAGGGAGTGGCTGGGTCATTACACAAATTGAATCTATTTCCCCATGTTAAGTATCCTCGTACCTTCTTGTCAAGTGTCTGGAATGGGCCATCTTGATTATCACTACAAAAGTTTTTTTTCTCCTGCTGATAATAGCTCATCTTAATTAATCAGCCTCTTAGAGTTGGTATGGCTACTTCCACCTTTTCATGTTCTGTATGTATATATATCTTCTTACTATATGTTCTATTCTATGCATCTGATGAAGTGGGCTGTAGCCCACGAAAGCTTATGCTCAAATAAATTTGTTAGTCTCTAAGGTGCCACAAGTACTCCTGTTCTTTTTGCGGATACAGACTAACACAGCTGCTACTCTGAAACCTGTCACTAATTTAATTGAGGATAGTCACATCAAGCAACTCTAGGAAGGAGCGGGGCAAGTGTCCTTTGATTGTTTAGGGACAGGTAAAGTGACTCTGAGGCTACGTCTTCACTATGGGGGGAGGGTCGATTTAAGATACGCAACGTAGCTGAATTCGACATATCCGAGCCGACTTACCCCGCTGTGAGGACGGTGGCAAATCGACCTCCGCGGCTCCCCCGTCGACGGCGCTTACTCCAACCTGCGCTGGTGGAGTACAAGCGTCGATTCGGGGATCAATTGTTGCGTCCCGACGAGACGCGATAATTCGATCCCCGAGAGATCGATTTCTACCCGCCGATTCAGGCGGGTAGTGAAGACGTAGCCTGAGAAAGGGCTTGATCCTGAGAAATGCTGAGTGATTCCTAACTTTGGTGGGAGTGTGCAGGGTGAGTTGTGCCCATCTGGAGGTGCTCAGGCAACCACTCCCAGGATCCAGCCCAAAACAAGAGCTGATTTGGATTCCTGCCTGTTTCTGAGGTGAAACCAAACTTCTTTGCAGGTTGGAAAAATGTTGGGCCAGTTTCTATGTTTGAGGGGTTCTTTTCAGTGCAAATTCCCAGGTGCCTGTTGTCACTGGTTAGGAAGGGAAAGGAGAAGGGTAGTGTCTCTGCTACACACTGCATGCTTTAGTGTCATCTTAGTTTATTGGTCGGCTGATATGGTGATGTCAGCTGAAAAAAGGGCTAGGGGCCCAGTCCTGGGCCAACAGGAGTTTAGTGATTGATCTCAGTGGGAGCAGATCAGGATCACAGCTAATAACCCCAATAAAATTAATAAAATAATATCAGGCCATATGGTGTGATTTAAACAGTCCCACCTGGAAGCGGGGGGGGGGAGGGCATTGACCCTCAGGGAGATCCAGGAAGTGCTTGGGAGCCACAATCCCTCTCCAGATTTTCTGGAATATTGAAGGAATTGCACATGCTGTATTTTACTTTGGGACATGTGTGCCCATCCTTCCTCCTTACATTGGCATGACTTGTCAGGACATCCTTAAATAATGGGATTGCTGCCGTGCCTGATTTCTGTATGCAAATACAGAGCGAGGCTGCTGCTGCTCCCCTCCCTCCCACTGCATGCGTCCATGCATGATTTAGAAACAATCAATCAGAGGAGAGGCAAAGGAAGACTGCAGATTAGCAGCTTCAGCAAGGGCCTGATCCTGATAAGAGCTGTATACCTATAGTTCCCACTGAACTCCGTGCTCACCCCTTCTAGATGAAACCCTTGCAAGGAGGCAGAAAACAGTGACAAATCAGAATCTCCTTTTAAATATTGGTCTGTGTGAGTTTAGTGCATTGAAGTTCTCAACGGTAGTGCTATATTGTGTAGTAACTGGGGGCTCGGAAATGATCAGTTATTACTATTTAAGAATTACCCAGCCTTGTAGAAAAGATAGAACGGAGGGCTAAAAGAATAAAAATCTGAGATCTAATGGCTAGATTTCTGCAAAAGGAAGCTCAGAGTTGCTTCAGCCTTTTGCAAGAGCGTACCGCTGGTGTAATGAATGCGACTTCCCCTTTATCGCTGGCTGTCAAAAAGTAAATGAATTAAAAGTCCTGATAAATTAATATCGAACATTGATGTTATATGATGTTCCAGATACAGTAGTAAAATAGGGAACATGATGGAATCCAATATTATAATTAAAATGCATATGAAAGGGAAGTCAATTGTAAGTGGTACAGCTTTGGGCAAAATATACAAACTTTCAAGAGAGGGTTTTCCTTATGAACAGTCCTGTTAGGAAAGAAAGGGGTTGCATTCATACTGATTTCTTTTAGGTTAAGTGATAAAGTGAAGAAGTAAGGCTAATGTTTGCAGTCAAGCATGCTTATGCTGTCAAGTTAGTGGAATACACCTGTGCTGAACGGGGTACTAAATAAAAGGAATTGAAACCAAATAGTGTGTTTATATGGACAATTGACCATAGAGTAGAATAATTAGAAATGTAATTGTTTGGTTAATAATCCACAAACTCAGCCAAGTCAGGGTTGGCAACCCTCCAGGATTGTCCTGGAGTCTTCAGGAATTAAAGATTAATCTTTAATTAAAGATTATGTCATATGATGAAACTTCCAGGAATACGTCCAACCAAAATTGGCAAGCCATCCCTACCAAGGTCCCACCATTGCAATTAAAACAAGGAGAACCGCTCCAGCTGTTCTGGCTTGTTGGAGCACAACAGTTCTTGAAGGGACTCTGCATTGTATAATGAACTGTCGAAACAAGTTTAAAAAACAGTGAAGAATATGGAGGAACTTTGTATAAATTATATTAACTTTAAACTGGACATTTCAGCAGCTAGTGGAGTGTTGATGGAGAAACTGAAAATTGAGCAAGCATAACTTACAAGAACTCAAAAATTGATGTCTCATTCCCTGATGGGATGGTGAGAGAGGACAACTCTCCTTTTGGTTGGACCTTTTGAATCTTCAGAAGTATAGGTCACCATCTGATTTGTCCAAGCCAGCACCGTCAAGAAGAGGAGTCAAGTTGGATCACCCAGCAGAAATTGGATAAAATGGTCCATCTCCTTCAGCACATTGCTTTCTCAAAGCTGAAGACACCTGGAAGAGAGAAGACTGAGGTCCTCGGCCAGCCACCTTTGAGTCCTCCTGGTGACACCTACAATATTTATCTTGGATAGGAACCTTCAAATGTCTCTTTTTATTTTCCAGCAATTTGGGTTGCCCATTAGCACACTGGGAAAAGACGATAGTTGTGTCTGTCCTTCACTCCACCAGTTTTTGCAGTGTCAGCTCCTGCTCTGAATGATAACTGAGCTGAAAGCTGATGGATGAACAAGATCTCATGATAAGCAACACACAGACTTCCTCTCAGGTGATAACCCATATCAGGGAATTGATTCGTTCCTGAAACTGAGTACCTAATTAGCAAGGAAATGTAAGTGCTTGTGTGTCTACTGTGGAGATTGTCACAAACTTCATGTGTAACAGGTGTCAGTCAAGATTGTTGTAAAGTAACTTTAAAACTGAACAAGTTACTTTTGTTAACTAAGAGGGAGAGCTCAGTGGTTTGAGCATTGGCCTCCTAAACCCAGAATCGTGAGTTCAATCCTTGAGGGGGCCATTTAGGGATCTAGGGCAAAAATCTGTCTGGGGTTTGGTCCTGTTTTGAGCAGGGGGTTGGACTAGATGACCTTCTGAGGTTCCTTCCAACCCTGATATTCTAAGATTGTAGAACTGTACTTGTGTGTAATTAATGGTTTCATACTGCTTTTCAGGTTCCAGGTGCACTCGGTCTGTATAGTCTGTCATAAATGTTGGAGTTTTGTGGGATAGTTAGGAAAGTTAGTCAAATCCTGGGGCTAATATAATTCACTGGGAAATAGGTAACAAGGGTTGACTACTATAGATCTGTTGTGTAGGAGACATTGGTGAACTGGCATATAAGTATCTGACCAAATTATCTTGTGATCTGCCTTTGGATTATTTTTCCTCTGTTCTGTTAGCAACACAGGAGTTGATCACCAACTATCACAAGTGAAGCCCTATTCTGTGGGACTCAGTCAAAAATCTAAACAAAGTCACCTTCCCACGGCAATAATTGAATGTGTTATTTTCTATGGCGGTTGTGTGATTTGATTCTGAAACCCTGAATGGTTATATCAACCAATTTTCTAGTTCATGTTAGCCAAATCGATACCTATAATATGTATGTATACCAAAAGATTTTCCATTGCATTTTCACTTTTTCACAATTTATCTTTTTTTCTCAAAAAATATATTGGAGACCATTTTTTCAAGATTATCACTCTCATTTTGGTAGGAAAAAATCCACTTTTTCCTATTTTTTTTATAAAGTTTTTTTTTTCTGTTTGTTCCCCCCCCCCCCCCCACCCTCCCCACTGGAAAAAAAGTTAAAAAGTGAAAGAAAGTAGGAGGAAAAAAACTAACATTTTCATTGACTTTTTTTATTCTCCTTTTTCCCAGTAGGAAAAAAAAATTGTGCGGGGGAAGGTTTAAAGAGTGAGTCAAAGTGGGATTGTTCAGGGAAAGTGGAAGTGTTCAAATACTTTGCTGAACATTTTTGCATCAAAATTTCATTGAAAAAACAAAATAGTTCAAATTTGCCCTTGAAAAAATTGTAATCAGAACCCATTTTTCAATGAAAAAAATTCTGGCAATAAAATTTCAGCCAGCTCTACTCAGTAGCTATTTGGGGAAGTAAAGATTATAATTTGCCCTCTTACAGGTAATCCTGTGCTGCCCTTTATACTGGTGAAAACTAAAAATCCTACTTTGTACAGAATACATCATTTAGGTCCTAATTCTGCACTGAGAAATCCACAGAGTCTGTCTGCTTCCCTCTCACTGCACGATGCCTGCATCTGTAACTTTCACTCCATGCATCTGAAGAAGTGAGGTTTTTTACCCAAGAAAGCTTATGCCCAAATAAATTGGTTAGTCTTTAAGGTGCCACCGGACTCCTTGTTGTTTTTGATGATAACCTGTCTGTTCATTCCCTTTGGGGCACCTGCCATTTGTTGTTTTTGTCGTTTTATTGTAATTAATTAAAATGAAAGAAGCCTCTGTGCTGGTCTCAGGCACTCAGAACTAACATAACCTGTGATAGCCTGTTCGTGACTAAGCATTAAAAAATGCCAGTCATGTATTTTTGTTAATAATAAAACAATACAGGAAAGGAGGCAAAGAAAAGTTCACTATCTACACATTCCTACAGCTGACTTGGGTGATAAGAATATATAGCGTTGGCATTTTAAAATTCTTGCTAACATACAGTACTTGTTGATGTTAATTAAAAATAATAATAATAAAATGCTTACCTATCAGTCTGATGGATGTCTCTGCTTTCTATCACACAAATCACTGACGGCAGGGAGATTTGGAGAGAAAACTTTCCTCGTGAATCACTTTCGGCGTTTAATCTCTGACGGTAATTGGTCTTGATCACCATGAGAGCAGAGGATCCAATCTCACAATGGTACATTGTGGAGAAGGGCATCAGGAACCTGACAGCCCATTGTGACAGGTTCAGGTAATCTTCCATCCTTTGTGCCCGAAAGTCTGCAGAAGGTTTGCGTGTTAACTCTTATTTAAGCCCACTGTCAGAAGAGAGATCTAAACGTTTCTCCTGCACATGCACTGACAGATGAAGGATTGGGAGAGATTGTGTTGTGTATGCAGGCATTTGCAGTCAATCACATTTCTCTTTAAGCAGCTAGCCCAAAATAGTAGTTTCTTAATCATGGATTCAGTTTTGTCTTGTGTTTTGAAAATAGTGACGTTTAAGCCCCGAAGGCCTAAATTGAGCTCGTTGAGGCAAGAAAAAATGGCTGCCAAGTAGGCTAATCACTGAAGCCAGGCAGCATCTTCCAAGCAAGAGGACAGTGCAAAGGGGAGTGGTTGGTAAAAAAAACAACATAAAGCTCGCTGCACAGCTCAAAGAGTCATGTCAGCACTTTGCCACGCAACAATCAGTGAACCTCAGTGTGCATTAGTAGCATCAAATGGTCACTTCCCATTTCATCACACGGTAGCAAAAATTCTCGAATTTAGAGGCTGAGCCTTAGCAAAGTTAACCATCTTGACTGCATTAGATAACACTGATGTTAAGTATTCAGGCATTTTTGGGGAAGCAAGGACCTCTTTGTGGAGTCTGCAGTGCACCGATGTGGCTTCTCTTGCTACAGCCTTGATACAAACTACAACTCCACTGTGCTTTCCCGTCACTGAGTTTGCCCCATCAGTGCAAATCCCTACACAGTGGGACCAGTCAATTCCATTCTCACTCATGAAGTTATCAAGCAGTAAAAAAATCTCTTCTTCTGTTGTTCGGGTAGGCAGGGGCTTTCATACATACAACTAACATAAACCAAAAGATTAGTTAGGCTAGCTAAATCCGTGGACTTGTCTAGTTGCAGAGAATAATAGTCACTGTTTCTAATGTGAAAGAGAGACCATTTTAAGCCATATCAGCACTGCACTGTGACACAGTGTTATCGGAGAAGAGTATGGTATGAAGTTTTTCCTGCTTTTCCACGGAGCAATTGAAAAAATGAGTTGGTTTGTCTTTAAATTGATTTTGTTTATGTAGCGCCCCCTCTCCACCCAGTTACCTTCTTTAATGCCAATCTGCTTACAGGTTTTGATGGACAGGTCTGGATTCTTCTGGATCCCACCACCCACTCAGCAGGGTGTATCTTCTTTATTTTTTCCTATGAATTTATTTGGCAGTGCCTCCACCCTGCTCGCTCCTTCCTATCAGGGTCACCAGGGCAGCTTGGGAGGAAAATTCTAACCTCAGGGTAACCCCCACTTACTTGCCAGATAGTTGGAGACTCCCAAGAAATAACACAAATACATACAATGTATTCAACACAGTAATTATATTAAACAGGAGACAAATTTAAAATAACAGGGTAAAACACTATCCTTAGGGTCACTGGTGCCCACACTAATAATACCCGTGACTTTCTCCAGTCATGGGACCTGATGTATGAAATGTAAGATTAGTGTCCCATTGGTACGTGTACTTTGTTGGGGCCCTTCATGACCTATGACCACGATATCTTCTCTGCAGTGGTTTAGCAGTGTGGCTGACTGGGTTCAGTACAACCTAAAGGACTCGCAAGTGGGAGGAGGTGGTAAGTCCCTCCACAGATTTAATATGCAGCTGGTTATAAAATCCCCAAAGCCTCACTCCCTGGCTTGAGGACACAGTTCAGGGAGTAGGGGGTCCCCAAAACAAGTTCCCTGACTGACTAACTAAAAGATGTTCCTGTGGCACCTTTAAGACTAACAGAAGTATTGGGAGCATAAGCTTTCGTGGGTAAGAACCTCACTTCTTCAGATGAAGAAGTGAGGTTCTTACCCACGAAAGCTTATGCTCCCAATACTTCTGTTAGTCTTAAAGGTGCCACAGGACCCTCTGTTGCTTTTTACAGATTCAGACTAACACGGCTACCCCTCTGATACTTAACTAAAAGATGGTGCACTCACAAACTCCATGAATGATCCTCAGGTTCAGAGATGACTCTGGACTCCTCAGTCACTGCAGAGGGGCTGATCTCTGCCGGCCGGGATCCTCTTCAGGCACGGGTCAGGCTGCTTCAGTCCCAGGATTTCTCCTCACCACAAAGTGGTGCACGGCTCAAGGTGCAGATTACACAACTACACTAACATCCAAACTGTAGCCTCCTACCCCAGCGTCCAGACACACACACAGCAGGCAGCAGCCCTGGACTAGCAGTCAGAGCAGAGCTGACCATGTGGTGACTGGTCTCACTTAGGGAGCTGGAGGGCGAACTCAGCCTAGCTGGGGAAGTTTCCCAGCAAAACTCTACAAACTGGGAATCATCAATGGAGAGGGAAAAGCCCAGCTGAGGGATCTGGCTTTCAGGTCCCTAGAGGCCAGTTCTCGTGGGGAACCCTGCATACAGGCCTGGGACTCCCCAGCTCCCCACACAGCCAGTCCTGCCCTTGCCCTGGCTGGCTCCAGATGGACACAAAAAATGGCTTCTCCCCTTTCCTGAACTCCTTGGGAGGGCCTCTCACTCCCTATTGGTTGCCAGGCAGACTCTGAGTCTGCCTTGGCTCCCCCTCCGTACCAGGGACAGTGCGCCTCTCCCTGAGCTGCCGGCAGACAGAGCCCCAGGCATCTAGGGCATCTCCTTGGGGGTTACATTTAGTCTCTAGATGCCAGCAAAGAAGGGATGAGTTAAGACTGTGTGGTTTGATCAATCTTTGATATCCAGTATCCCCATTCCATATAAATCCAAGTTCAATGTAACTTTCATCAGACTTGCTTTTTTTTTTAGCCCCCCCCCATTCTTTGTCCTGCTCTGTTGCATGCTTCCCAGATTGTACTTGTAAATCAGGCCTGGCCTCCTCTGCGTTCGCACCCCTACAGCGACCAGCGGTAGTTGAATGAGCTGAAAATGTGATTGCACGGAGCTCCTGCTGATCTCTATTTGTTCCACCCTTTGCTAATGACCAAGTCTTGAGCCAGCGAGCCATATTTTCCCACTGAATTGAAGCCTAAAAACTCTTAACTCTGACACCAGATGTCAATAGCGGCTTGTGAGAATGAGGCGAATTAGACCTCATTAGCGTTAACCTCGCTAATGAGCCCTAATTGGCCTCACACTTGTAGCGTTTATACGCGTTTATAGTGTTAACCTTGCACAGCAGAAATGAAATGTACACTAAGGCGGCTGTGGTTTTAATTAAAAGGAGATTAAACATTGATTAGATTGCAAGTCTTACTAAATAAAATGCGCTGTTTTCCATTACAGGATTTTTCTCATGTACAAGAGCTCACATACCCCTAGGGTTACGTGTACCTCAGCTTGAAAACCACTGATCTAGGGAGTCAGTATAAATGATATAAATTATAAATGACATAAAGCATCCAGCATAATGGCACCCTGATCTCAGATGGGGGATTCTAGATGCTACCATAATATAATAAAGAAAGAGGGAAATTAACATATTTCTAAGTGTAATAATAACAAGAATAGTACTTTGAATATCTGTGCAATGAATGTGTAAGACAGGGTGGCTGAGGTAATATCTTTTATTTAGGGTGACCAGATGTCCCGATTTTATAGGGACAGTCCCGATATTTGGAGCTTTTTCTTATATAGGCTGCTATTACCCCCTACCCCCGTCCTGATTTTTCACACTTGCTGTCTGGTGACCCTACTTTTGTTGGACCAACTTCTGTTGATGAGAGATGAACTTTCAAGTTTACCCCCAGATCTTCTTCTATTGACTCCATCTGAGCTTCTAAAAGTGTTTTACAAATATGAATGGAATAAGCATCCTAATATCCCGGAGAGGTAGGTGAGTATTATCACCATCTTTCAAAAGTAGAGTGTAAAAGGTCCCTGAAGATCCACACCTTCAAACCCTTAGATATGTACTTATCCTCATGAAAAGCAACAGAGAGTCCTGTGGCACCTTTAAGACTAACAGATGACTAACATGAGTAGTTCAAGTGGAATAAATGGGAATATTTGCTTAAGTACAAACAACTCAAATGAATAAATGTTTGATGGCTGCCACCTTGGTCAACACACCAGGGATTGAATGGGGAACCTCAAGAACTAAAAGCAGGAACTGCTAAAATTTGAGCTAAAGAATCAGTCCTCTGTAGGTGGAACTATAACAGATTCATTTTCTTTGTGGATGGTGCAGAGAATGACTTGTAACACTAACTCATCAATGAGTTACATTTGCAGGATTTAGCCTCAAGGTGACTTGCCTTCGGTCACGCAACAAGTTGGTTTCAGAGCTGTCGAAAGAATACAGTTCTCTAGACTTTCAGTCTCATGTTCTAACCACTAGATCAGATTCCTTCCTATGTGAGAGTCATATGACAAAAAATGAAAAAGGAACAAAAGAACAGGGGTGGAAGAAAGAAAAAGAAATTAAGCAAAAGATTGGTGCTTCTATTTGATTGCACAGGGCATTTATTTGAATGAGCAGTTGCTGAGGTTCTACAGTGGGTTGTGAAAATGACAGAATTAGTTTCCTTTTCTGTGTCACTAGGAATCCCCAAGATGAATCTGATTGAAACAGTTTGAAGAGTAAAATGGACTGAGTTTTCATCCTTTGTGCTGTTTGGCATTTCACTTCTCTTGGAGAAAGGAAGCAGACCCACCAGTTTCATTTTCCTTTCTATTCAGTTTCCAGTTTGCAGTCAGAGAGTGCAAACACGGCCAGGGAATACTGAAACCCCAGCAAGATCATTTTCAATTAAATGTAAAAGAAGGCACAGATCTTCAGGTCCAGCCAAGCTATCCTTGGAGTGTGTGCTGAAGGGGATGGGGGCAAACATGACATTCAGCAGTTCTCCAACCTTGAGGGCAACCAGGGTTGGTTTATGTTCCAGCATAAATTAGAGCAGCCTCTGATTTTTTCTGGTAGTAAATCAAGCCCCTGGGAACTGTTCTAGTGCTCCAAGGGTCTCCAGAGAGCAAATCCTACTTTTGGCGCACCAACTCCCTTCTCCCCAGTACGCTGGGTAGTGGTGCTGGGGAAACCAAGAACATGCTCCAGTCCCACCTCCAACTCAGACCTTTCCACCTCTGATGTTTCATGTACCATTTGCTAGATAATAGCACATAAGAACTCCATGCCTGTGAAATTACTCTAACTCTTTATTGAGAGACCTCTTTGCAGAGATGTTGCAGGTACAGCTAGAAATCCAGTCAAGGGCAAACACTCTGGTTTCCTGTGCCTGCTCCAAACGCTTCCTTCCTGCAACCTGGGCTCCAAGTTCCATGTAGGTTAATATATGGAGATATACCTATCTCATAGAACTGGAAGGGACCTTGAAAGGTCATCAAGTCCAGTCCCCTGCCTTCACTAGCAGGACCATTTTTTTTGCCCCAGATCCATAAATGGCTCCCTCAAGGATTGAACTCACAACCCTGGGTTTAGTAGGTCAAATGCTCAAACCACTGAGCTATCCCTCCCCCTGTTACTTCTTTCCTTCAATTTTTTTCTTGTGGCTGAATGGCTCATCTAGCTCAATAGGCTAGAACCCATTATGGACACAGTGAACACTTTCAAATATATTGCTTAGTGTGCCCTCAGTTGTTGGTAGTGGCTAGTGACTTCTTTTCAATGAGCTGTTCAGTGATTTGGGGTCAGCGCAGATCTTCCATTTTCTCGCCACTACTAGGCTACAGATCTACTCTGGGTCAGCTTCGAGAGGTGTCGTGATGAATGTAATGTAATCTTTGAGGATCTGCCAATTCCTTCTTCATATTTCTCCAGTCTAATATTGCTGTTTATCATTGTTACAGGGGTTACATTGCGACAGGCTCCACAGTCCAGTGGGAATCAAGCTGGTTATTGATCTAATAGCATACCTGCAAATGCGGCCTTTGAATGACTGGCAGCCTTCTTCTGCAGCATGTGTATATTGACAGTTGTTGGGTCTGCTAAAGTCATCCTGCCAATGTCCTCGTCTTCATTGGATGTCCTCAGTTACTGCATGTGCTGCTCCATTTTCCTTCCTGGGGTAAGCTGCAGCATTTGGACACAAAGTACTTCTGTTTCCCACAACCCTGGCCCTGCTACCCATAGACTGGGCATTTTTCTTTCTGCCTTTCTTTGTCTTTTTTTGTGGTACTTATCAGGGCGCTGGAACGAGGGGGCCATGGCCCCCCACCTTTAAAAGTGGAAGGGCTATGCCCAAGGTCTGTGGGGGGCAGGAGCAGGCTTGGGGGGCAGGGGGAAACTGCCCCCCAGCATGAGCCGGTGGAGCGGAGTGGGTCGGGGCCAGGTCGCTCCACTTCCTGCTGTCTAGTGATTGTAGGGCAGGCCGGACCCCACACTCACGGGGCGGCGGGAAGTGGAGTGACCCGGCCCCAGCCCGCTCCGCTCTGCTCCCCTGGCTCCCAACCTTGGGACTTGGGGGTAGGGGGGAACCGCCCCCCAGCACTCACCAGCAGCGCGGCTGGGAGCCGGCGGAGCAGAGCGGGCTGGGGCTGGGTCGTTCCATTTCCCGCCGCCTGGTGAGTGCAGGGTGTGCCCGACCCCTACTGCAGTCCCCCGGGACGTAGCTCAGGGGAAGGGGTGGAGTGGGGGTGGGGCTGGGGCAGAGCAGGGGTGGGAAGAGGCAGGGTGGGGGTAGAGCAGGGGTGGGGGCTTTGGGGAAGGAGTGCCATGATTTTAAAACCAAACTGGCTCTTCATTAGTAGAATTATTTACTGATATGTTAGTATTCCAGCCATGTGCACACAGACTGGCTTCTGCTACCTCCTTCAAACTCTTCCCTCCTTCAGCCTCTGCTACTCTCTCTAAAGCCTATGCAGGTTGCGACACATGACACGCACCCGGGCTTGGAGGAGACACAAAGGGCAATAATGACTCTATATCACCAGGGGATTCCCCTAAGCAAAGGGAATCTCCAGTTACCCTTTTCGGTCAGGCTTCTGTGCCCAGGGCATTAGGGAAGCAACACATTAGGGACAGAGCAAGGGCTGAGGACCTGGGTCTAAACCAGGGGTTGGCAACCTTTCAGAAGTGGTGTGCCGAGTCTTCAGTTATTCACTCTAATTTAAGGTTTAGCGTGCCAATAATATATTTTAACTTTTTTAGAAGGTCTCTTTCTATAAGTCTATAATATATAACTAAACTATTGTTGTATGTAAAGTAAATAAGGTTTTTAAAATGTTTAAGAAGCTTCATTTAAAATTAAATTAAAATGCAGGGCCCCCCGAACCGGTGGCCAGGACCCAGGCAGTGTGAGTGCCACTGAAAATCAGCTCGCGTGCCGCCTTTGGCACGCTTGCCATAGGTTGCTTACCCCTGGTCTAAACAATGAAAACGTTTCTAGTCATATTAACATTTGTGAAGCTCTCTCTCACTCGCCTCCCTGCCCCCAGGAAACCCTAAAATTGGGATGTAAACTACCTGACAGGATCCCCAAGTCCTTTCCTTTATTTAGGGGGGGAAAAGGTATTTATGAGCTTGTCTTCTGAAAGGGACAAGTACATCAAAGCTGCGCAGGCCTCACGCGATGTATCTGCAAAGTATCAACGCCTAGAGAATGGATTCTAAATATACTTTTTTTTTTTTTAAAAGCGCCCAATGAAAACCTACTACATTATCATAAGAAAGCAAAGAAACAATAGTTACTGTCTTCCACACATTCTAGTTTAACCTACTTTGGTCAGCGGTGTTAAGAACCATTCTCATCTGAGCTCAGAAAAGTCAGGGATCATGGGGAAAATTTGTGCTTTTGACCCAGAGAAAAATGTTGCCCTACAGGTCAGAGGGGTTGGCCAGACATTGCTTCTGTAACTGCCCCTTCCCAGCCCAGCCCAGCAGGGAAGTAGGCCTTCATCAGCCACCCTTTGTGTCCAATGAAGTTTGGAGAAGATGATTATGGGCCAGATCCTCTGCTTAGATGCATTGGCAGAGCTGTAGCAATTTACACCAGGATCTGGATCTACTTTCTATAGGCACAGTTGTGACCCACATGAGGTGCTTGTAGAGGGAAATAAAGCCTGGCCCCTATGCCCCATCTTGTGTGAGTGGGTCGGGAATGGACAGTGTGGGCAGAGTTTTGAGGTGATCAGGAAATAACCTGCACCAGATAAAGGCCTGGCACAGATTTTTTTTTTTTCCCTCTTGAAGCAAGTGATGATATGGACTCAGACAATCACACTATGGTCCCCAATCGGCTCCAGTGCATAGTTGCGCTGCCCTTGCTAGAGGCTTGTGGCAAAACCTTTGTATCCTCAAGGGTGAAGATGGGTTGAGTTGGACCCTGTCCCAACTGATTAAATAAACCTCAGGGAGCAAGTGCAAAGGAGAATATTTATTTTTTTCCACCCTCTGCTGCCCAGAGTCTGTATTAAATGTTCCTCCACGGAAGAGCCGAGAGCTAAACAATCTGCTGTGCTGCGTCTGCATTGGCCTGCCTGCCCCATGTGTCTTGTTAGTCCTTCAGAAGTAAATTACTGCATGCGAGCAGAGCTAGTGTTTACTGCAGGCACATCAAGAGGCTGCCAAAGATACACAAAGTGACATCAGTTAGGCATATTTTTTTCGGCCCGGGGGAGAAAAAAACAGAACAGAACAAGAGGATCCAGAAAGCGATTTTAGACATCACAGAAGGGACCAGATGGTTCCTGTTTCTTGCACAGCTGTGTGGGGAGGAGCAAGTAGTCATCTGCTGCAGTTGAAATCCCCTGCCCTCTGGGGAGCAATTCATCCCAAAAGAGGTGGAAAAGGGCAGGGACGAGCTACCCCACTTTGCACTGGCCCCTGGGGCTAACAGGCCTCTGAGAAGGGGGGAGCTGATGCAACATCCTTAAGCGATATTGCAGCCTGCTCCCTGCATGGAGCTTCTTGGGAGACCAGCCTTCCCCAGCTCCCCTTTGGGCAGTGCAGTTGTGCAGCGGCCTCGAAACGCCCAGTATGTCATATAAATTACCTCCCCCCAAAACGCAGAAAGTTCAATCGTACAGCGTGGCAAAGGGACATTAGGAATTAGAGGCCAGGGGCAAAAGATATGCCATTATTTTAGTCTTGAAAAAAGAGAGATGGAGGGGCAAGAAAACACAGGAAAATCGCCCGAGACTCAGTGGAGCTGCAATGTCTGCCACCAGATTCAAACTTTTCCCACAGTCTGATCATATCTAGATTCCTGGTTTATGTTCAGGTGCCTCTCAAGTCCTAAACAACCCACTTGCAGAGGAGAAAGTTCTTGCATCAAGCATCTTGCAAGAGAAAGGAGGCTGTTGAGACATGAGAGAAAGGACTTGGGAGGGGAGCAAAGGAGAACACGTAGTTCAGTGAGTAATCCCGAAGAGACATAGGAATGGGAAGAGTATCTGCAGTTACACTAAATAGGATGAAATTAAGAAGGACTCTTAATCCTCATGATTCAGGGCACAAGGAAATCATTAGCTGAGATCAGGAGGAAATATCCTATTACTTAATATTGCATAACTGGATGCTGTCTGAGAATTTAATGTTCTCCTCTTAAGTTTCCAGCATAGGTCACTGATAGAGGCAGCAAATGGTAAGATATTGGACTAGAGGTACCAGTTGTGTTTTCTGGCATGGCTCAAGAACATTGAGGGCTTTAAAGATTTGTACCAAGAGCTTGAACACGGCCTGGAATTAGATGGGAAGGCAGGCGGTGAATGAGGCAGCTATGTATGTCAGTCTAGGCTGCCCAATAACAGGGTTGATGTATGTTAGATCAATGGGAGATTCCTCATGGCCTTCACGGACAAACCCAAGTAGAGTGTACAGGCCGGCTTGGAGGTGACAGAGGCAAGGGCCATCGTGGCTAATCCTGCTTCTGAAAGAATGGGGAGCAATCTCCTATGTAGCTAAGAGTGGGAAAAGCTGCTATGTGGGGGTCAGAGATGAGTCCAGAAGAAGACAGACACTGTGCGCCGCTGTGACCAGCAGAGGCCAGATGCTCTCAGAGTGGGCAGAGATCCAAAATCCTGATGCTTCCCTCTTCATACCAATATCTCCTACATTTTTACCAGGTTGAGCTCGAGTTGTAGCCTTTGCAACCCACTCAGGCACTGGGATGTTTGAATAATAGCCCCGTAGAGTCACCATGTGAGTTGCTGGCAATGCACCTGCTAGGGTGGGAAACTCGCAGTTTGAATCTCTGTTTTCCTTCCACCAGCACACCCTTTATGCGACTGTTGGCTGCAGTTATAATCAATATACTTGCCCCTACGATACCTACCATTGTAAAATGTGATAGCCAGGGGTTAAGAAATGAGTAAATACAGTTGGATAAATACAAGAACACAGGCAGCTGAGAATGGTGATGGGTGAACCTCAGAAAGTTCAACATCTGGGAGACACACCTAAAATATTACTCTGGATTCTGCAAAACAATCAAATTCTCAGAAAAGCTGTAAGCTCTGTTAGCTGCAAGCCATGAACTGGTGCAGACAGCAAATACCACAAGAAAACTCCATCTGATAGCATTTTGGCATTTCCAGCTTTGATCCATGCTGCAAATCACACATTTCAAAATCTGAGAAAAGTTTTTTGGAGGGTTAGAAATGGGCAAAGATTCTGGGGAGTGGTTCTTTATTTAGCAGATGTTTATTTTCCAACCCCTCACACTGAGGTTCTGGATGTCTCAGTGGAGGGCAACTGCATCTGTATTTCCCCTCACAGGTCCATCAGGGCCACCCACTCTTGGCTTCCAGCTCCCACACTGTTACCTTGATGGGTGGAGACCCTTGTCTCTCTCCCTTCTGACTGGGGTATTCCCAGGCTACACAGTGTTCTGCCTTCACTATGTATTTCCTAGCGAGACAGTCTGCCTAAACAGACCTGCTTGCTTTCTTTTCAAAGACTGGTAACAGAGTGGTTGTTACAGATACAAGTAACCTCTTCTTTGGTCCTCCAGTCTCTGTCTGGGTGGATTTTTGAAATATGAACAAATGTCCAGGAAGTATGGTATTTCCATTCTTACTTCTGTGCTGCTGTTGGCAGCGGTGCTGCTTACAGAGTCGGGCAGTTGGAGAGTGGCAGCTGTTGGCTGGGCGCCCAGCTCTGAAGGCAGCGCGGCCACCAGTAACAATGCAGAAGTAAGGGTGGCATGGTGTGGTATTGGCACCCTTACTTCTGCGATGCTGCTGCTGCTGGTGGTGCTGCTTTCAGAGCTGGGTGGCTGGAGAGCAGCAGCTGCTTTATTGCCTCTTTCCCCCTTCGGCTCTCCCTCCCCGGGCAGTGTCCTCTCTTTGGGAACTCGAACTATGGTAACTGTAGGTTACATGTTCATCAGAGCTTCAGCTCAGAACAAGCATCGAGTCTTGTAAGGCCTCAGTAAGCGAAATCCTTCCAATCCCCCTAAGGATTGGGAGCCTCCCTGGACCAGAAGTCCTGTCCATTTGCTGGCTCAGGAAGAGGGCCCGGAGTCAGTTTAAAACTCAGGCTTTTTATCCAAAAGTCTTTGGCTTTTGATCTCTGGAGAATCTAGGTTGAATTAGTATATGCATATCTCCCCCGGGGGTGGTTTCAAAGACTGGAGGAAGTAAATTAGCATCCCCTCACCCTACAAGAGAAAGTACATATGATGCCACAACAACACATACACAACTGCATTTTGAATACAAAGTACGCCAAAGATGTTAATCCTAATTCAATTCAATGTAATTCAATAAAGTTTATCTTAATTCCCTTAGGTTTCTGTCACCCTGGACAGTGTGTTCTATCGCTGTGTCTTCACTGACACAAAAATGTTCCTTTGATGGTGAGATAACAAACACGTGCAATAGCTATCTTCTAAAATCCTAGGTGGTGATAAGGCATCCACAGCATTTTCTGTGAGGTAGCAAGGTCAGCCCTATCCCCCCTTGTGATAGCCTGTTTAAATGCCACACTGGCTAACAATGGGGTAAGAGGAGCCTGAGCCCAATTAGGCCAGTAGGCGGCACCTGGAGGGGATTAGGCATAACTGATGATCAAACCCAACTGGAGAGGAGCAGCGTTCTGAAGGAAGGAACACAGGGTAGTGAGGGAAGGCCGTGGAGGAGACCCAGATGAGAGGTAGCTGGGAGTTTCTTCTCCTGGACTAAAGGCAGAAAGAAGCCTGAAATTTGGAGCTAATTAGTAGGGACTGAGCCAGGCAGAAGCCTAGGAGTCTGCACCCTGAAATAAAAGGAAGAAAGACACTTGCCGACATGAGACTGAGCCCCAGCAAGAAGCCCTGAAGAAGGAGGGTGCGGGACTTGGGAGGGAAGCTGTGGGAATCGGCGAAAGCTGCTAGAGGCAGGGAAAACCCTGTGTATGGACAGTTAAATGGTGAAGACTACAGGAGATGGTGAGTCTCACTACAGCAGGCAGGAAAGAGAATCTGTTGTGTAATGGAGACTGAGGAAGTACCAAGATGGCAGGAGCTGAGGGGTTCTCACGGTGGTGAGCCCCAGAGAGGCTGGGAATTGAGTGGGACTAGAAATACACGAGGGGGATTTCTTTGAGTGGTCTATGTCAGTGGTTCTCAACCAGGAGTATATATACCCCGGGGGTATACAGAGGTCTTCTAGGGGTACTCAACTCATCTACATCAGTGTTTCTCAGCCTGGGGGGTTGCAGGATGGGTTTAGGGGGGTTGCAAGTACAGGGATGGCATTAAGAGTGGCAAGCAGGGCAATTGCCTGGGATCCCATGCCACAGGGGGCCTTGCACAACTAAGTTGCATGCTTCAGCCCCGCCACCTGGGACTCGGGCTTCAGATAAGGTACACGAGGGAAAAACAGGCTCAAGTATCACACTGAAATGTAAGTACAATATTTATATTCCAATCACTTTAATTTATAATGATATGGTAAAAATGAGAAAGTCAGCCATTTTTCAGTAACAGTGCGCTGTGACACTTCTTTGTATCTTTGTCTGACTTTGTAAGCAAGTAGTTTTTAAGTGAGGTGAAACTTGGGGTATGCAAGACAAATCAGACTCCTGAAAGGGGGACAGTTGTCTGGAAAGGTTGAGAACCACTGGTCTGTGTTGAAGATCTTCGGTGGGGACCCATAGGTCTTAGTGACTGCCAGGAAGAGGGGTTGAAGGACAGGGGTACTGGAACAATTTGTTTAGTAGGGGTGCTGAGAGCCATTGAACCAAGCTGTAAACCCTGTATGTAATGGAAACCACTTCAAGCCAGGTGGTGCGGCAGCACCCCAATTCCAGCACCTATGCTGAAGGGACTGAACTCTGGCTATTATTTTATGTGGACTTGGGCCTGGAATACCCCAGAGGGGTGTGGAACCAAATTGTGTCCTGGCCAGAGGGCTAAGTCACCATCACAGGATTGGAGTGACCATCAACAGGGGGTGAAACAGAGCTGCTATGCCACACGCAGCCACAAGGGGGCATGCCTTGGGTAAATACACTCTTCTACCCCCACTCCCCCGCAGCTGGGGTTGACCTCACTTTATTTACATCACAGTAAAACTAAAGTGTCTTGTCCCCACTGTTTTTAGAGCCAGACAGCTAATGAACGTTAGTTATCCTTCCAGCAAAACACACCTCTTTTTGTCAGTGATGACAAAGTCTCAGTGTAGCTCTAGGATAGAGGAGTGTCTCCTCATTGCTTTGTGGCCTGCTCTCTCTGTCTATGCACCCCAAAGCACAATGACTTTGTTTTGTTTTTGCATCTTTCCATCTCTCTCTTTTTGCTTACAAGGAATTGGCTTCAGGGTGAAGTGAATACCTTCGGCTCTCCAGTGGACTGTAACTGTCTCCCAGGATCAGGTACCTGTAGGCATTCAGACACTATGAGTGGGTGTGTGTCGGGTGGCAGATGATGCTAAATTGCAACTCATGGTTGGTGTAGACAGGGAGCTTTGCGCTCGTCCCGGAGCGCGAAAGAGATGTGGAAATGTATTCTACTGAAGTTGTTGACTCTAGAAATTGCAACACATAAGTAGCTATGTTGAAATGGCATATGAAAGGTTCAGTCCGGATCACAGGGCATGCAAATCAAACAAGGCTTGGGAGGTTGTGCATTTCAGGCCCTGAGGTCCCATGACCCACCATAGTTTACTAACAAATAATACAGATGGCTGACCAAGAAAAGGACAGCTCATACCATGACTGGAGGGGTATGTGGGGGGGTGGGGGAAGAATTAAAAATAAAGAGGAGAAGAAATTATTGCCATGGCGCACAAACTAGGTTGTCGTGGTTCCAAATGCAGAAGTGAAACAAGTGCTTCAATGCGGGTATTGGTCATTTGTAGAATGAGTAAGCTTTCTTCACTCATTTAAAATGATCTGGTTTTAACGCCTGAATTTAACGCTCTGAACTTGCTCTCAGAGCAGATTCACATGTGTGACTGAGGAGGCAGTCAGAGCTGGAAAGCACTACTCATGGAGAGCAACACCTTTATACTATCATTACAGAACATGGTAAATTCCATGCAGCTGTCACCTTTGGGGCTTACATGGTTCCTTCCATTGGAGGATCTCAAGGTGCTTTGTAAATAGGAACTTACCAGGCTTGACAGCCTCTTGGGACATAGGGATTACCTGAACCGTTTCACCCATCCCTACAGGGAGTATGTTGCTTTAAATGATAGCCTTAGAAAAATGCAAAGCGTCCAGCCATTTTTCTGACAAAGGGAAGCGTTTTAAGGAGCAGAAGGCACCCTTCCCCGAATGGGATAAGTGGCATGGACCTCACAGAGATCCCCCTCCCCTTTGCCCCTCCAGTGAGTTTCCTGATTGCCAAGTAAGGCATAGGCTGAACTCGGTTTGAGTGAGCTATGCGATAAAGATTTAGGAATAACTAATGTCTCTGCAAAGACCAAGATTCCTTCTCCAGCAATTCACATAATGGTCAAATGGCTAAATGTGCTGGCTAATTTACTCACTGCAAATAAGCCAGCCATCCCCAGGTCCAGGAACATTGAGCCATGATTTTCAAAAGTGACAAATGATCATGTGACTCAGTTTTAGGGGGCCCAACCTAAGTCACCTTGAAAGGGACCTGTTATTTAGCAAGTACTGAGGATCCACCCTCTGAAACTCAGGCCCTTTCAGGTGTCTCAGGTTGGACACCCAAAATTGCTAGCCAGTTAAAAAATCTTGTCCTGTGTTCTAGTCCTCTTCTAACAAGCATGCTGCTTGTATAGCCAAGGTTTGATACCTTTTATTTATGGCAATAGTTCAAAACTAAACCCCCTTGGTATGCAACTGATAGTGGGGTGAGTAATTCCAAATAGCTTCCACTTCAAGCATATATTTTTTTTTAAAATCCCACCTCCATTCTGCAACATAACTTGATGTTGCCAGACACCATTGGGATGTAAAACAAATCACATTGCAACACCCTCCCCACAGAACCCATGTTCTGGGGATGGAGTGAGGGTCAACAAGGGAACTGGTCTATTTGGGGAACTGGCAACTCTCTCCTTGCCACACTCTACAGATGTGCTTCTGGGGGCTAAAGATCACCCTGGAGCGGAAGTGCGGTGGTTCCTTGTCTGGGTGATGATAAATGATGGCTTGATGCATTCGTCATCCCATCACAACCCACGGTGTTGGGTCTGCTGAGCCTGAACTCATATTGACAGCTCCTCAGTGGGTGTAAATCCATGCAGCTCTATTGGCCACAGTGAGGTTAGGCTGTTTTCCTCCAGCTGCAGGTCTGCACTGTCTGATAGTGGCTGGGTTCAGACTGGCAGAGCTTGTTCAGATGGGCCCAATGTTTCCTCCACACTCCACACCTTTTGGTAACAGATTAACTAGTATAAACTTCCTGTCTATTTGTTGACTATACCTAATTATAGTATTAAGAACATAAGAACGGCTATACTGAGTCAGACCAAAGGTCCATCTAGCCCAGTATCCTGTCTTCTGACAGTGGCCAATGGGAGTGTTTCAGAGGGAATGAATAGAACAGGAAATCATCCAGTGATCCATCCCCTGTTGCCCAAGCCCAGCTTCTGGCAAACAGAGGCTAGGGATACTTCAGAGCATGGTTTTGCATCCCTGCCCATCCTGAGAGGAGTGGATGGAATTTAATTTAGCTGCAATGAAACATGGGAGGGCTATCCTGGGACTCTGTCTTGTTGTGAAGGAAACAGAAACTTTGCTAGGAAGAAAATTGTTGTTTCCTTCTTGCTCAGTGCTAAATGTAAAAGCAGCAATGTTTGCACTTCCTCTATTCTATTCCAATTATTCCATACAACAGAAATAAATTTTGAGCTTCCTTGCCAGCTACCCATGAAAAAAGGTTGATCACAATCTGCTGAAGCTGTTCATGACCCTCTGCCCAGGCTACAGACCTGTTCCATTGCACTTCACATTCAGCCTTTGCCCCCTCTTTTAAAAGCCTCTTGTTTCTCTGCTACAATCTTCTTTCTCTAGACTTTGCCCATGACACACCTCATAGACTTTAAGGCCAGAAGGGACCATCATGATCAAATAGTCTGACCTCTGCACACTGCAGGTCACAGAACCTCACCCACCCACTCCTGTAATAGACCCAGAACCTCTGGCTGAGTTACTGAAATCCTCTAGTGATTTAAAGACTTCATGTTACAAAGAATCCACCATTTACTTTAGTTTAAACCAGCAAATGACCCATGCTGAAGAAGGCGAACCCTGCCCCCGTCAGGGTCTCTGCCAATCTGACCTGGGGAAATATTTCTTAGTGACCCAAATATGGCAATCAGTTAGACCCTGAGCATGTCAGCAAGACCTACCAGCCAGACACCTGGGGAAAAATTCTCTGTAGTAACTCGGAGTCTGCCCCAGCTCCAGCATTGGGGATTTTTGGTATTCGCAATCACAGATGGGCCACATGCCATTGTAGGCAATCTCATCATACCATCCCCTCCATAAACTTATCAAGCTCAGTCTTGAAGCCAGTTACGTTTTTGTCCCCACTATTCCCCTTGAAAAGCTGTTCCGGAACTTCACTCCTCTGATGGTTAGAAACCTTTCTCTAATTTCAAGTCCAAACGTATTGATCGCCAGTTTATATCCATTTGTTCTTGTTTCAACATTGGCACTTAACTTAAATATATCTTCTTCCTTCCTGGTATTTATCCCTGTGCTCTATTTATAGAAAACAATCATACCTTCCGCTCAGACTTTGGTTAGGCAAAACAAGCCAAGCTCTTTGAGTCTCTTCTTATAAGGTAGGTTTGCCATTCCTCAGATCATCCTAGTAGCCCTTCTCTGCACCTGTTCCAGTTTGAATTCATCATTCTAAACATAGGAGACCAGAATTTCACACAGTATTCTAGATGAGGTCTCACCAGGTACTTTGTATAATGGCAATAACACTTCTCTGTCTCTACTGGAAATACCTTACCTGCTGCATCCTAGAATCGCATTAGCCTCTTTCATGGCTGCATCATGTTGACAAGGTTCATAGTCATCCTGTGATCAGCCAATACACTCAGGTCTCTCTCCTCTTTTGTTGCTTGCAACTGATACATCCCCAGCTTATAACACAAATTCTTGACATTGCTCTTAAGAACATAAGAACGGCCATACTAGGTCAGATCAAAGGTCCATCTAGCCCCGTAACCTGTCTTCCAACAGTGGCCAATGACAGGTGCACCAGAGGGAATGAACAGAACAGGTAATCATCAAGTGATTCATCCCCTGTCGCCCGTTCCCAGCTTCTGGCAAACAGGCTAGGGACACCATCCCTGCCCATCCTGGCTACTAGTCATTGATGGACCTATCCTCCATGAAATGATCTAGTTCTTTTTTTATCCCTGTTATAGTTTTGACCTTTACAACATCCTCTGGCAAAGAGTTCCACAGAGTGACTGTGCGTTGTGTGAAGAAATACTTCCTTTTGTTTGTTTTAAATCTGCTGCCTATTGATTTCATTTGGTGACAACTACTTCTTGTGTTATGAGTAACACTTCCTTATATACTTAAGTAAATAACACTTCTTTATGTACTTTCGCCACACCAGTCATGATTCTGTAGACTTCTATCATATCTCCCCTTAGCCATCTCTTTTTCCAAGCTGAAAAGTCCCAATCTTATTAATCTCTCCTTATATGGAAGCTGTTCCATACCCCTAATCATTTTTGTTGCCCTTTTCCGAACCTTTTCCAATTCCAATATATCTTTTTTGAGGAGGGGTGACCACATCTGCATGCAGTATTCATGGAAATATAATGGATTTATATAGAGGCAATATGGTTTTTTTTGTCTTATCTATCCCTTTCTTAATGATTCCTAACATTCTGTTCGCTTTTTTGACTGCCGCTGCACATTGAGTGGATTTTTTCAGAGAACTATCCACAAATACTCTAAGGTCTCCCTCTCTTAGCACTATTAAATTTCATCCTATTTCTATTACTCCAGTTTTCAAGGTCTTCCAGCTTTTCTTGTATAATATTCCGGTCCTCCTCCATTTTGGCAATACTTTCCAACTTTATGTCATCTGCAAATTTTATTAGCACACTCCCACTTATTGTGCCAAAGTCATGAATGAAAATGTCAAATAAGACTTGCCCCAAGACCGATCCCTGAGGAACTCTATTAGTAACCTCCTTCCAGCCTGACAGTTCACCTTTCAGTATGGCCTATTGTAGTTCCCCTTCAACCAGTTCCTTATCCACCTTTCAAATCTCATATTAATTCCCATCTTCTCCAATTTAACTAATTTCTCATGTGGAACTGTATGAAATACCTTACTGAAATCCAGGTAGATCTGATCTATTGCATTTCCTTTGTCCAAAAAACCCCAGTTATCTTCTCAAAGAGATTAGCTTGGTCCAGCATGATCTACCATTTGTAAAACCACGTGTTTTATCCCAGTTTCTCTTGACCTTTATGTCCTTAACTACTTTCTCTTTCAAAACTTTGTTCCAGGATCTTGAGGTCAAACTAACGGGCCTGTAGTTTCCGAGAACACTTTCCCCCTCTTTCTTAAAAGTAGGTACTATATTAGGAATTCTCCGGTCATAGAGTAGCACACCCAAGCTTACGGATTCATTAAAAAACACCTTCCTCTTGCTCTGTTCTCTTCCCTTCTCTCCCTGCCCACCCCAAATGTGCTCTGAATCATTCCAATCATTTTTAACTATCTTTAGTATTTGTCGTCTCCTCCTTCCACATTCCAAACTCCCATTGCAATCAATAGGGAATACGCATGTGCAAGGATGGCAGCAACAGGCCCTATGGGTTTTCTTTGCTTGTCCTTAACACTGTTCTCCCTCAATTTGTTTCCAAGGGCCTGATTCTCTCCTCACAGGCGACAATAGGGGAAGTAGGGTCTTATTGTCCACTATAAAATACAACCAACTCCCATTATCTTTCATTGGAATGGGAATCCTGTGGCAAGAGAATAAGATGCGAGGGTACAAGTCAGTGCAGAAAGGAAGTCTTTCTGTCCTCTCTCTGCGTATTTCTTCTGTTCTTGCCACTATCTCTGCTTAGGTTTCAGAGTAGCAGCCGTGTTAGTCTGTATCCTCAAAAATAACAGGAGTACTTGTGGCACCTTAGAGACTAACAAATTTATTAGAGCATAAGCTTTCGTGGGCTACAACCCACTTCTTCGGATGCATATAGAGTGAAACATATATTGAGGAGATATATATACACACATACAGAGAGCATGAACAGGTGGGAGTTGTCTTACCAAGTCTGAGAGGCCAATTAAGTAAGAGAGGAGGAAAAAAAAAAAAAAAAAAAAAAAAACTATTAAACTGTCTGTACTGGGCTATCTTGATTATCACTTCAAAAGTTTTTTTTTTTTTTTTTTTCTCCTCTCTTACTTAATTGGCCTCTCAGACTTGGTAAGACAACTCCCACCTGTTCATGCTCTCTGTATGTGTGTATATATATCTCCTCAATATATGTTTCACTCTATATGCATCCGAAGAAGTGGGTTGTAGCCCACGAAAGCTTATGCTCTAATAAATTTGTTAGTCTCTAAGGTGCCACAAGTACTCCTGTTATCTCTGCTTAGTTCTTCTCTCCCTTATCTATTCTACTTTTTGTCCCTGCTAGATCATCCCTTTCAGGCCCTGATTCATTCAACCTCAGCCACTACTATGTTCCATCCTTGCTTGGTTCTCCCTACTCATTTCTCTCCCTTCTGTGTAACTGACATTGGGGACGGGGGATCCTTCCCTGTAGTCTTGGATGCCTTACAATGTCTTGCTGCTGTATCTCCCACTCGAGCTGCTTACAAACAGCCTGCCAGCGTGCAGGTCACACCCTAAGCATCTCTGGATGGCCACGGTTCTGGTTCAGCAACTCTGAGCCCAGCAGCCTGTCAGCACACCCCAGCCACATTCTGGCTCCCACCAGCCTTGATTATTATGTACAGGGTGGCAACAATACACTCCCAGTCCTGAATTTCCCCCCAAAAACAACTCTCCTGGACAGTTCAGATACTTTTAGGCCTTGTGTCCCTGTAAGGGAACAATAGACAGTAACTTGCCATCTTAAATAGTTACCCACAAAGTTCAAAACACTGGATTAGTTTTGATTAAGGAACAAAAAAAGTATTTCTTTGTAGTTAAATAGATTAAGTGAGTACAAGTATTAAAATAAAAAATGGTTACAAGAAAAATAAAGACAAAATGCTTCCTAATACGAAACTTAACAGACTGGACTTGGTTGAAGGTGAAGTTCTTGCCACAGGTTCCAAGTATTGTTGCTGGCCAAGTTTCAGGTCAGGATCTGCCCCAAAGTCCGTAGGCTGTTTCTTTTGTCATCTTAGTTGGAAAAGAGAGAGAGAATCATAGAATATCAGGGTTGGAAGGGACCTCAGGAGATCATCTAGTCCAATCCCTGGCTCAGAGCAGGACCAACACCAACTAAAGCATCCCAGCCAGGGCTTTGTCAAGCAGGGCCTTAAAAACCTCTAAGGATGGACAGTCCACCACCTCCCTAGGTAACCCATTCCAGTGCTTCACCACCCTCCTAGTGACATAGTGTTTCCTAATATCTAACCTAGATCTCCCGCACTGCAACTTGAGACCATTACTCCTTGTTCTGTCATCTGCTACCATTGAGAACAGCCGAGCTCCATCCTCTTTGGAACCCCCCTTCAGGTAGTTGAAGGCTGCTATCAAATCCCCCTAATTTTTCTTTTCTGCAGACTAAGTAACCCCAGTTCCCGCAGCCTTTCCTCGTAAGTCATGTGCCCCAGCCCCCTAATCATTTTTGTTGCCCTCCGTTGGACTCTCTCCAATGGATAGGGAGAGAGAACTTGGGGTGTTTTTGCCCCTCACATTTATAGTTCAGCAAAAACAACGAGGATAGACTAACACGGCCTCCACTCTGAAACCTGTCACCATTTATAGTTCAGTTATCCTTTGAAATGCGTTTTCCAGAGAGTGACCCTTAGGTAAAGTTCTCTCCAGCGGAGAGCAAGGAGACATGGAGTTTGATGAGGAAGAGGTGTTATGCTATTTCTTTTCACCTGTGCAGGCTGAAATGCAGATGTTTCTTTCTTTGCTCTCTTGCTGTCTGAGTTTATATGCAAACGGAGGTAAACACACATGCTTGCTTGACCAGTTCCACATGAGTTTGAACATGTGCTTTTAACATCATACAGGGGGATTCCATAACTTTACACACAATGCCGCTACATACATTTCACCATGATATTATTGACCAGAGAGTTATTTAGTTTTCAAATGATACCTTGTGGCATATTTTCTACAAAGATTATAACAATAGTGCGTAGGGTGTGAATACAGAGGTGCATTCAGGCATAGTAACATACAAGGAGGAGCACGTTCGATCATGCAGGCACAGACCGACCAGGTAGTTTCTGTATGCAATTCATTAAAGCTGGATAACTGATACTTAATCATGGGGAAAAGAGCCAAATAAGATAAAGAGGCTGTGGGTTCCTGGTGAATAACACCACTTATGTAACAGTTTCCATACACAGTGCTTCACAAAGAGAAATACATATCATTATCCCCATTTTACAGATGGAAAAACTTAGGCATAGCAGGGAAAGGTCACGTACCAGAGCCAGGAATCGAGCACAGTTCCCTCAACTCCTAACGACTGGATCATGCTGGCAGCCTTAAAATAAAGTTTGCTCCTTTCCATACATCAACCCACCCAGATCAGCAGGATGGTCTCCTCCTTTCTCCAAAGGGCTTCAGTGTTTCCACTCATCTGGCTATGGTTCAGGGCTGGTCTATGCTTTGTTAGTGGTCTCAAAGTATTTTACCATCCACTTAATATGAAAGTCGCTGTACAAAATAAAACAGCACAATCCAATACAGTAGTTTCTTTTGGGCACCTCCAGGAAAGAGAAATTGGGAAAAGATCCAGAAATATGTAACACAACGCAATGAAGGCTTGGAGAGAATGAAAGAAATTTGCTCCTTGGCTAAAAGACAATTAAGGCCTTTTTTGTTAACTGGTTACAACTATTGGAAGGATAGTCTTAAAGAAGAGGGTAGTGGTGCCCAGGGCCGGTGCAACCACTAGGCGAACTAGGCAGTGGCCTAGGGCGGCAAGTGGCTGGGGGCGCCCGGGCCGTCCTCAGGCATAGGCAGCTGGGTAGGGCACCTGAACATTTGGAGCACCACTGGGTCTTAGTGTCCACCCGACTGGTTTTCCTAACCCTGTTCTGACCCTTCCTGCTGGCTCTGAGGCCTTGGCTACACTGGCGCTGTACAGCGCTGCAACTTGCTGCGCTCAGGGGTGTGAAAACGCCCCCCCCGAGCGCAGCGAGTGCAGCGCTGTAAAGCGCCAGTGTAATCAGAGCCTGCAGCGCTGCACAGTCGCTCGCAGCGCTGCAAGCTACTCCCCTCAGAGAGGTCTCTCGCAGCGCTGGCGGCGCGACTACACTCGCGCGGCAGCGCTGTGAATTCCCGAGCGTAGCCAAGGCCCGAGTCTTCCTGGGAAGAGGATCTAGTAGTTAAAAGAGAAACAGTCTCCAGCCTGCCAGACCTATTAGCACAACACTGAAACTGTTAAAGAGCCATTCCAGGGGTAATGAAGACATTTAACAGGCATTTGCCAACCCCCAGGTATCTACTGTGAGTTTCTGAATGTACTGACAAAAACAGTTGTGCATGACTAATATTTACTCAGAACATGTCAATCTACAGGACCTTAGTTTAAAATTTGCTTTAAAAATATGTCATTAGCAAGATTATAAAATCACATCTCTAAAAAATCCTTGCATAGATTTTTAGATGCACAATCATCTTTAGCCTTAAATGCTTGGATCTTCAGACATATGTTTTTTTAAATACATTCTTCAAAAGACCGCCCTTATCTAAAATACACATTTTAATTACTATAGTAATAAAACTTACTTCCAAAGTCTTCCTGTCCTTTCTGTCCATCCATTTCACCCTTCACCTCCTCTCCCCATTGAAGGAAGCAACAGCCCTTTGCTTCCAGATAGCTGGATAGAGTTTCCCTTTCTTTACTTCTGACTATCTGATGAACTAGTTTTAAGCAAAATCAGTACCTTAGTAAGATATAAAATCCTTTGTTATGCCTAAAATCTTTGGAAACATATTTTTTAAAGTTGGTGAAATTTCATAAACATGTGTATTGTTATGGAGATCACACACAGTAAATTAGTATTCCCTTTTTCTAAAAGCAATGAACGTTGTTATGAACACACTAAACCTCTGTGACTGATTAATTTAAAATAATGTCTGTTTCAGTGAGTTAAATATGTAGTTATCTGGAATGATTACTTTATGAAGGCTTAAGAGTACATTTAAAATATAAAATCAGCTTAGAAATACTGGTTAAGAAAATGTAAAACAGAGAAGAGCTGCATCATGTATTCCATAATATTTAATGTTGTATTCAGCAAGACAGCTGACTCACCCTTACTACAAAGTTTTTGCAAATAAATGTCTGATAAACTTCAGGGCATATCAAAAAACCTGTGACTGACATTTTTTATTCCCAAGTTTAGTGCTTTTAATTAGGTACCTTCTGCATGTCCATTCTGCGTGAGGGAGAGGGTAGAGAGGTCTCTGTGGGGAACTGTGACTCTCCGCCACCGTGAGGCAGGCCGGGCGTCTTGTTGTTCTTTCTGCCTTGTCCCTCCGCCCCCGCCCCCACCGGGCTGCAAGCTCAGGCTGCCATCGGGCATAGGGGCACCAGTTTAATAATACTGTATAGGGCTTGCGGGGCCAGTGAGCCCCAGCCATGGAGGAGCCGGTGCGGCGCAGGGGGGCAGGAGCCCTGCAAAGGCGGCGGCGCCGCTAGTGGGGAGCAGCTATGCCCCCCGCCCCTCCTGCCCAGGCTGTGGCCTGGCGCCCGCCCCGGGGGGCTCCTGCAGACTGCAGCAGATGCATGCGGGCAGAGGCCCCCGTGCGCCCCCCAACTCCCTCCTCACCACGCTCGGGCTCTGCGGCTCCCGGGCATGTGAGCCGCTGCCGGGGCGCGGGGCCCTGAGACTGCTCCGGGAGGGGGAGGGGCAGCGGCAGCCCAAGCATGGCGAGGGGGGAGCTGGGGTGGGGGGGTGCACGGGGGCCTCTGCCCACATGCATCTGCTGCAGGAGCCCCCAGAAGGCAGCTCCTCCCTGCCGAGCTGCTGCAGCGGCCCAAGCCCGGCAAAGCCAGTGAGTGGACTCGGGGCGGGGGCCACCGGGGTGAGGAGGGCTTGCGGGGGGGCTGTGCACCCTCCAGGGGAGTTCAGGGGGCGAGGAGGGGGGAACATGGTCTGGGGAGCAGCCCCTGAGCATGGCTGGCCCCCGGGGTCTATAAAGGCTCATTGTGATTTGCCCCTCAATGAACCGATGTTACCGGGCGGGGGAAGGGGGGGAAGATGGAAGTTTTGCCTAGGGTGCAAAATATCCTTGCACCGGCCCTGGTGGTGCCCAGTGGATAGAGCACACTGGCCTGGGACTGGGTAAATATAGATTCCATTATAAGCTCTACCATTGGCCTGCAGGGTAACCTGGGGACAAGTCACTTTCCCTCTTTGTGCCTCGGTTTCTCCATCTGTAACATGGGGATCATGACAAACCTCTTTTGTAAAGTGCTTTGACAAGTGCATACAACGTGGTGGTGGTGTTGTTGTTTGTTATTAATAACAAAGGTGTAGCAGGTAGGGAGTTGCCGGATCAGGTTCTTACTAGATGCTAACTGAGCCTCCACCTACATCAGTCATTTAGCTTAATCAGTGTTACGTTTCTAAGGGTTGGTTTACACAGTGTTTGTACACCTACATAAATATCTATTTTTACAAACTGATATAGTTAGTGGCACGGCCCCTGGGCGTGGATGTAGTTATACTAGGATAAAGGTACTTTTGTGGGAATAAGCCTCAGGGCCTTTGAAAATCCCACTAAGTTACTGTGTGCATCTTTAGGTGCCTAAATACCTTTACAAATCTGTCCCACAGTCTCTCTGTGCCTCAGTTTCCCATTGTCCTTTACCTCTCTTGCTATTTAGATTGCAAGGCTATTAGGTCAGGGATTGGCTTACTACATTTCTACAGAGGCTAGCAGAAAGGGACCTCAGTCTCAGCTGGTGCTATTGAAATCCAAAGAATAATGAAGGGTGTCAATATTAAGCAGAGGGAAGAGTGGCTGTCCTAGAAGGATGCCATGAATTGAGGCCAGCATACCAAGGTGAAACATCCTGATAATTGAAGGCAAATTAAACGTTGGGGTCATTTTCTTTGGGAAGTGGTGGATTCCTCACCACTGGAGTTAATCAAAGTCTTGGCGTAGCAATTGCCTGCATCACCATAAACTGCATTAATCACTGGCAGCCTGAGTCAAATCCAAACTAACAATAAAAGTGCAAATTAAAGCAAACTTTGCAGCTTTAGCAACCAGCTATAGCGATGCCTTTTCTGATTGACATTAATTAGTTTTGTTCCATGTGGTTAAGGTTCTAGGTCATGGTATTTTGCCCATTACTGAGCTGTTTCTAGGTTTATTACGCGGATAGGACTCGAATTACATTGAATGATGCGGTCTTTGTTTTAAAGAGCTGCCAGAAGAAACTGTGCTCGTCTGAGCTGTACATTCTGATCAGTGATCTTTATTTTGTAAATGGAAGTCTAAATGGGACCACAGCACACTGTGGGTGATTTTGTTTTCTTCAGCTGCTGTGAATTGGCATAGCTCTATCGTGGGTTGTTTTTTTTTAATTAGAACTGGTTAGGAATTTTTTTCCGTGAAAATTTTTTACACAAGCAAATTCACTTTTGTCATTTTTAGCTTTTACACTAAAAAACATGGTCTTAATAAAGGCTTATTACAACATGCTGTAACCCATTAACCGCACTCTCCCCCTCTTTTTGTCCATGACTGAAAAGGTATTAACAGGCCACCACCTTGAATGGTCTCTTAGAATGTATTAATTACTAATGCTACACAGTCGGTTCCACTTTGTATTTAACTGTGACCAGAGGCACCGACTTTCTAACGTACCTAGGGTGCTTGAGCCCTGCTCTGCCCCAGGCCACGCCCCCATTCCACTTCTTCCCTTATTCCCCTCCTCCCCAGAGCACCCACAGAGTCGGCACCTATGTCTGTGACCTTTCCCAGACCTAAAGAAGAGCTCTGTGTAGATGAAAGCTTGTGTCTTTCATCAACATAAGTGGTCCAATAAAAGATATTTACTTCACCCACCTTATCTCTCTTAACCTGCATTATTTTGTTTTGTTGGGAAGGAGGCAACATTTCCCATTTCCTTGAAAGTCCACTTTCTGTAGTTTAAAAAAACCAGATGCAAACATTTTGATTAGCCCTTAATGTTCTCTGGGCCATTTTTCAGAAAGCTCAGCCCAGCCAAGAAGTCTGGGACCTTAATCTGCTCCAAGAATCTTACACACATTGCATTCGGTCATTCCTCTAAGCTGCTTAAGTGTTTTCAGCTTGTTTTACTAAGAACTGGCAAAGCCAGCAGACAAAAGCATAACAAGAGCCAATGGGGGAAAGTCGAAGCCAGACAAATTCAGACTAGAAATCAGGCAAGAACTTTTAACAGTGAGTGTAATTGACCACAGAAAAAATTACACGGGGTTATAGCACAGTCTTCATCACATGTCTCTTTAAAAAAACTGTACAGGAGGCCGTGAGGTCAAGTGGCTGCAGCACCTCTGTGGGGGTCAGGAGAACTTAGTTCTATTCCTAGTTCGGCTGCTGGTTGACCTGGAGCAAGTTATTTCACCGCTTTATCCCTCAGTTTCCCTATCTGTAAAATGAAGCTAGTAATGATGCCCAGTTGGCTTATAAAACTGCTTTGAGGTCTATGGCCAAGAAGTGCTAAGTAAGAGCTAATATTTTTAAAAGACATTTTATTGCTCATCTCAAACGTATGGGGCAGTTAGATCTATGGCTTTTGATTGGCAGGAAGTCAGATTAGATGATCACAATGGTTCCATCTGGCCTTAGAATCTGAGTTTAGCCAGAAAGAGAGTCAACCCCCATCCCAGCTAGTTTCTTTATTTAAAACAAAAAGTGGTTGAACAGTGTAACTGAGAAAGGAATGTGACCCAAAGTGTCTAATTTCCTTCTTAGAATGGTGTAAACCAGGAGTAACTGCGTGGAATTACAAACATGAGAATCGGGTCCTAAATATTTCATGTTGTATCTTTCTAACTCCCTCCAGCTTGTTCTACCTGCACCACTGTAGGGTGCCTTAGATGATAACAGGTTGCATACAAGTTGTGCATGCTAAGTATGTCCCTTTGTTTGCTGTCCATAATGGACCGGCATTCCGGCCCCATAGTTTGACATATCAGAGTTCCCGGCATCTGATTGTTCCATTGGTTGAACAATTTCAACCAACTCTATTCGTTGCAGTTTTCCCTCATAAAATGCTGATTCAGCTAAACTGAAATGTTTTATAGGACTGATTTTTTTTTGGTCTAAATTTTCAACAAAAATTTCATTTTAATAAAGGTGAACTTTTGTTTTACATGTATTGTTTCCACTTGTATTATTTTAATATAATTATAGAAATGTTGGGCTGAAAGAGACCTTGAAGTCAAGTCCAGCCCCTTGTGCTGAGGCAGGACCAAGTAAACCTAGACCATCCCTAACAGATGTTGATCCACCCTGTTCTTGAAAACCGCCAATGATGGGGATTCCACAACCTCCCTTGGAAGCCTGTTCCAGAGCTTAACTACCCATAAAGTTAGAAAGTTTGGGCTGGTCTACACTGGGGGGGATCGATCTAAGATACGCAACTTCAGCTACGAGAATAGTGTAGCTGAAGTCGACGTATCTTAGATCGAATTACCTCCCGTCCTCACGGCGTGGGATTGACAGCCACGGCTCCCCTGTTGACTCCGCTTCCGCCTCTCGCCCTGGTGGAATTCCGGAGTCGACGGGGAGTGCGTTCGGGGATCGATTTATCACGTCTAGACAAGACGCGATAAATGGATCCCCGATAGATCGATTACTATCTGGCGGGTAGTGAAGACGTACCCTTTTTCTTAATATCTAACCTAAATCTCCCTTGCTGCAGATTAAACTCATTACTTCTTGTCCTGCCTTCAGTGGACATGGAGAACACTTGTTCTCCATCCTCTTTAGAACAGCCCTTCACATATTTTGAAGACTATTAGGTCTTTTATCATGACTAAACATGCCCAATTTTTTAGCCTTTCCTCATAAGTCAGCTCTCTGCTAGACTCTTTAGTTGCTCTCTGCTAGACTTTCTCCAATTTGTCCACATCTTTCCTAAAGTGTGGTACCCAGAATTGGACACAATATTCCAGCTGAGTCCTCACCAGTACCAAGTAGAGCAGAACAATTAGCTCCTGTGTCTGTATGACACTCCTGTTACTACATGCCAGAATATTAGTGGTTTTTGCATTTGTGTTACATTGACTCATGTTCAACTTGTCATACACTATACCCCCCAGATTTTTTCAGAGGTACTACCACTTATCCAATTATATTTCATTTTGTAGTTATGTATTTCTTTTCTTTTCCTAAGTGTAGTACATTGTGTGTGTGTGTGTGTGTGTGTGTGTGTGTGTACACAATTTGATAAGATTGGACACTTCCAAAACAAATTTTTTCAGGATTTTTGTTTTGCAGCAATATTTTTAAACCGTGACTTTCCATTCCAATTCAGGATGAAAGGAAACCTCAAAATGTTGACATTTTCTCACAGAATGGACATTGTTAGTTTTGATCAGGTCTAGCAAAGAGAAAGCAGGAAGTTGGAGGTGGTAATCACACTTTCCAAGGGGTAAAAGAGGGTGGTTTTTTTGGAATACAAATTGTATTGCACAAGCAGATCTACACATATGTTCCATACGCCCCAATTCTGCTGGCACAGAGACTGCTGCTGCAATGTTCTCCTACGTAATAGCTGAAGTTTGTACTCATGGAAAAGGGAACATCTTAAAATTAGAAACAAAAGTTCAAGCCTTTCTATGCAAGAACTGCTGTGATTGACGTGCAGTCAGTGTCCCTTTGTGAAATCAACGTCTAAGTCTTTGCATGCATGCTTTGTTTAGGCTGCTGCTTCACTTTTCCCAAGGTAATTTATGAATTCTAGCTCTCATAAACACCAGTGTAAACTTAGGAACAATTTTACTGATTCAGTGACTCCAAATTTATACCAAGGTAACTGAAAGCAGAATTAGGCCCTATATAGATAGGTAGGTAGATAGATAGATAGATAGATAGATAGATATTCTGGACTTTTACAGAATCTACACACAGCCAGCATTCCGACCTATCATTCATTCATGTGGGAGGACATGGATTTTTAATGATCTAAGAGTCGATAAGAAATATCTAGGGCCAGGCTCTGGGATATGGCCCAGGGACTCACAGCGCCCATCTAGTAGGCGGTATGTATCCAGAAATGGTTTATGCTGCCTTGGAATTGTCAGGATCTTAGGGCTTGCCTACACTACAGGGACTATACTGGCATAGCTATGGGGCCATAGCTATGCTGGCATAACCTTATAGTGTAGACCAGGGGTCGGCAACCTTCAGCACGCAGCCCATCAGGGTAATCCGCTGGCGGGCCGCGAGACATTTTCTTTACGTTGACTGTCCGCAGGCACGGCCCCCGCATCTCCCAGTGGCCGTGGTTTGCCGTTCCCAGGCAATGGCAGCTGCTGGAAGCAGGTGGATAAATTGAGTTCCATACAGCTTATTCTGTGTGTGTATGTGGTGTTAAACATCGCATAGCTCCCCTCCAATAGGGTTTGCTTTAGTATCTTTGCACAACGATGAAAGGGATATTTTGTCCAATGCGGTGTTTGCATAACTGGTCATTCTCCTCCCCAGAGCTGTGGATTGGAAGGCATTCTGTGAATGTAAATGATGATGATTATTGTACCGAATCTGGCTCTTGGTCACGTTGGGACATCTGTATCAATCATTGAGCTTTTCTGGCCTGCGCTATACTAACAATTTCTATAAAAATGGAAAAGTTTCAGAAATATTTTTGCACTCTATCCCCGTTTTCCAACCAGGTGTGGGAATTCCCTGTTTTACTTGATATCGGTAACAGAGCTCACTTTAAAGATATATACAGTGGTCATCAGTTAAAAAAAATGATATTTACCAAGAACCACCAACTAATAACTGAGATCAATTTGTTCCCATGGTAAGCAGAAACCATAGCATCACATATACTGTTGGCAAATATTGACCTTTTAGTGGAGACCACTTGCTGGACTAGTTAAGTACCTTTCCAGTTGGCAGCATGCCTGAGAGTGGTGGGATAAAGCTGGCTATTACAATACACCACAGCTTCCGTCAGTCACTGATTTCTGATGAACGCAAGTTCCTTGTTTGGCTATTGTAGTGGAGCTGGTTGAGTGGTGGTGGGGAATGCAATTATTTTCATTGCACTGATCTGTAGGTTTTGAAAAGGAACAATTTTTAATTTCCCTCCTACATTTTTAAAAACAAACTTGAAAAGGTGGGAGGGTTGGGGAGGTGAAGAAAAGGAAAACAAAACAAAAATAAACTCTCTCTTAAAGTTTCTTTTTGAATCTTATTTTCAGTTTTCACCCCCCCACACACACACAACTTTCTTTCCTCTTCCTCCACATTGCCACTAATACAGAAGGGTGAGAAAGTGGGGACAAGGAAAGAAAATAATAATCAACCAAAAATCTAAACAGCAAAAGACATAAACAAGACAATTGTTTGATTTTGAAAAAAACCAAACCAAACAAAAAACAACAACAAAAAATCATGATATTCCTTCAAAAAGTTCCAATTCTTGCTGATAAAAATGCTCATTCAGAAATGTTGACAAGCTCTATTTTATTGTGTGGGTTATGAGTACAATATTGTAGGGAAAAAAGACACAAAGATTTACATAGACTTTACAAAGGTTGAATTTTCAGAGCTTGTCTCATGTCCTGTTACAAGGAAATGGAAGTTCCATAGCCTCTCCCTTACTACTTCCGCCTCCTCCCCCCTCCACACACACACTCCCACACAAGCCTTCTTGCTAAGCCAACTATAAAATGCCTGGGAAGAGAAGTGAGCTAAGCCCACTGTGCTTACATGGAAAAACTGGTGTATACCTCCAAAGTGATAGAACTAGCCATGAATGAAGTGGGTGTTACAAACTATGTAAGGGTTGAAATTAACAAGAGAACCAAGGAATGTTTAAAATAAACTTCCTGTTGGTTATCTGGGCAGGAAAGAAAGCGAGCAGCATGTCTGAGTAATCAGGGATGGATAGTGGTGTCAGGTGGACAGGAAGGGAAAAAAATCACAAGCATCTTGTAAGTCCTTATTATGGGCAAGTTTAAACCTGTCTTTCACAGGTAGCTGAGAGGCCTGACTAATGGAAAACTAGGACGTCACTTGTAAAGCTTGTCTTGGGTCAATAAGATGTTAGCACTTAGTCCACACCCATTGAAGTCAATGGCGAGACTCCCTTTCACTTGGAAGGGCTTAAATCAGGCCCTTGTTGAACTGAATTAAAGTATGCATGTGCAAACGGGAATCAATTGCCTTATCGATACACTGCGATAACAGATAGGTTCATCAAGGGGACAAACTCTCTCTACAATAAGCCAGCTCCGGCCTCCCACCGAGTGCCTCCCGTCCACCGGAAGCCCTGTCAATCAACTCCTCCCCCTCCCTCCCAGTACCTCCTGCCCGCCACGATCAGATGTTCCGCAGCGTGCCAGATAAACAATTCCGTCAATAATAACCTCTGTTACGTTACTTTTGCATGACCCAATTGGACCTTTTCTGCCACATCTCCCCAAAATATATATTTTTCAGGGGTCACGACACAAATGCACCCATTGCCTAAATCAAACACTCTTGTGCCGTTAGGGGCTAAATACTGTATTATTACATTGTCCACTTGAATGGTTTAGATGACATCCCTCTAAAGACCAAGTTAGCTGTGGGCACACCCATTGATTTTGCCCCCACTCCTCACAATGTTTTATCAATTCCACCAATTTAGAGCCCCCCTCTTTCTGGATCAAATGTGTTCCACTTATTTCTATTTGCCATAATTCTCCGTTAATAATCTTCACCAGCACCCAGGCCGTTGTTGCTCTTTTCTTTTTTCCAGTGTTATGTGATAACATCCTGCCCTTCCAATCCCCTTTTAGCATGGTTGGATTCCAATTAAACCCAAGGCATTTCGTCCATCCTATAATTTGTTGTTTCCATATATGGGAGGCTTTGAACCATTAAAAGGGCCATTACTCAGTATATTGACTATCCTTTCTACATACTGTATCCCATAAACTTGCACCATTTCTAACACAGTCTTGTTATTCATTTCTGACACACTCCATAAACTTGAATGTAAAGATGTTTCCAAGGCTTGTATTTGTTTTAACTGGAACATTACATTCCTTATTCCTTGCTCCGATAATGTGCCAAAATGTTGTATTACATGTGTCTGTATGGCTCCCAAAACCTCACCCAAGCCATGTTCCCTCGTACATCTCAATATCAAATTCAACACCCCAACCTCAGCACCAAGGCCACCCACAATATATTCTCCTATACCTCTTACTACTTTTAGCTCCATCTACCCATTGTTGTTGCCATGCTAGTAATAGAGGCAAGGCATATGGCGTACACTCTGAATGTTGTGCACTCTCATCTTCCCATTATTCTAGGCCAAATTCCAATTTGTTTTACCTTAAAAGGCATATTCTCTATTCCTTGATGTGCCATGGAGTGGCAGACATTAATTTCTTCCCTTTGCATTTTTTTCGGGTACCCATGTTCCCGCTCCTGTCTTTTTGTTCACTGCATACAATGTATCTATTTCCATCCTTCATTCTCTGTTCCCAATAGCAGCAGTCTGGGGCTAGATGGTGTTCTCCTGGAATTTGGTATATCACTTAAGCTCCCACCTTGAGTAGACCATGCTCTCTAGGCAGATCATACCATGCATTGACTTTTGCTGCTATATATGTAAACCCTTCTTGTACAATATCCATCAAAATAATGGTAACGACAAGACAAACAACACAAAACACACAACATAATTTTTGTCGCAACAGTAGACCCATGGTGTTCTAGATTGTTCTGCCGGCACCAGCTTGCCTGTAGAGTGTCTGAAAAACAAAAGAAACTTTTCCTATCCCCCCACCCTCGTGGGGACAGATTATTGCTTAAAATATCTCTCTTTTACAAATTTCCTTGCTGATTACAAGAAAAACAGAGGAATTACCTCTATACTTTCCTGTGATTTCTTCTATAGACAGGCAAGATTTCAGTGGCTTCTACCCTTAAAGAAAAGGGTGAATTATCCCACTGTTCATGTATGAAATTCATGAGGTGGAGTACCTCAGTTTCCCTTTTTATAGAGCAGACCATTGCTTCTCTGCTGTGCCAAACTTTAAGTTTATTCACAGGTAATAGCTGAGAGTATTACTATGAGATCGTTGAACATGAGATTTATTTTCAATTACCATTTTTAGCATGCTTAAAATCCCCCCCCCCCCAAAATTACACACATTATACATTCTTACAAGGTTACTCACTAGGATCCAGAATCTCTCTCCATTTCCCCTGTTGTGGCTGCCCCTGCCATGGCCACATTCTTTGGTCCTCATTAAAAAAAAAAAAATTAAACTTTATGAACACATGGAAGTACCCAAAGGGTTAAATGCTAAATACCAAGGCCACATCACGCTAGCTGGCCATGTCTGGGGAAAAGGTCTGTCAATGTTGCAACTTTGGATGTGAAATTCAAATGGAGTTTTAGTGGCATTAATTTTTTATTTAAAAACAAAACAAACCTAATTTATCTTAAACCTACAAACAGGATTTTACAGACCATGAGTGTTGGTTTAGGTCCTTAAAACCTTACATAATTACACAAATTTTTTTCACACACACATTCTTTTTTTTGCCTAATATCCCTTGCACTGCTCTAACTATTTTTTTATAATACTGTACCCAGATTACATTCCCATTTTGTATAATCATATATATGGTTTTTATTGGAACTTAACTTTATATATATAAACACATACATACACATATCTAGTGATTTTTATTACATACTATTCCTGGGGGGAAAGGGCCCATTTCCCCTCAGAATAGTTGTAAAGACTTCTGGGGATAACACATCGTGGTAGCAGTAGCCACTCTACCTGACCCCCTTGTATAATTTGTTTAACTACCATGGTTCCACTCAATGTAACTGTACGGCATTGCACATATATTTATAGTTGCATAACTGGATTTTATTATTAAACCAAGAATTCCATTTTTATAACATCACAACTGTTACTTTTTAACACTTTCACAACTCCTAAGTGTTTACTTCCTTACAAACTCTGTAGTATTAATTTTTGCAAAAGCTACTCGTAACTCTTCACTTATTTTAAATCACTTACTTCTGCATACAATTCTTTAAGGTGCAATACCTCTGTGGCTTTTTTTTTTTTTTTTTTTTGCTTTTGTTTGCACCTCAGTTGAATTGCAGAAGTACTATTCTCTGTTGCAGTTAATTATTTCTGAGCAACTTCATGGGTTAACCCATTCACTCTCCCTTTTTCACTTCAAAACCTTTTTTTCCCTTTTCTTCACTCCAAGTCGCAGCTTCTGTCTCCTAAGGTGGTCTATTAACTTTGCTTCTGACTCCAAACCCTGCTGTGCCAAGTTATCTTTAACCACCCCTAACTTTAATTTACAATCCTCCAGTTGCCTTTACTGGAGTAGCACCAAACTTTAAAAAAATTACTGGCAGTCTCCCATAATGCTGCCTTTACTCTAAACTTCTTACAACTGGACTTACGTACCTCTTTTCCTTCACCCTCTCCCCTGGTTCATGTCACACAGGCAGAGAGCAGAAGACCAGAAATCTGAAGTGCAGGCAATGCAATGTTTATTGGGGTTAATTCCAAGCAAACATATTCATAGCTCTACATGCCGGCAGAGTCTGTTCCCCAGTATTCCGTTCCCAGCTCTGATGCCGCAGAGCCTAGCCTATGTCCCCATTCCATCATTCTCTTTTCCAGTTCTCTATTTTGTTTTTCCAGCTGTTCCAACTGAGTCTGCATTACTTGCACTTGCCTTACTTCCTTCACTAAACTTTCCTGGCAGATTTTAAAACTTTCTCGCAGGGTCTGTAGCCCTGCACATGCCTCCCTCTTGTATTCAATTATCTTTTATGTAGCCTGCAACAACAACCATATCACAGCTGCCTGCTTCTTGCTGGCATTAGGCTTGTATAGCTGTACATACTTCTCAAACGTGTTTTCTAATGTATCAATTATCACATCAGGTTCTATTGCATCTTCCATCCAAGGCAGGTCCCCAATGCAATAATCTCCTTCTCTAACATAGAAGGGGCTTTAACTTTAATCCATTGGGGTGCCTCCTCTACCCCTTTACTCTTTTTAAACATTATCTCAATAACCCTGTGCGGTATCTCCCCGCACGCTCTCACTCACTTATACTTAACGTAGCATATTCCCAAAACTCCATGCAGTACCTCCCCATGCGTACTTTTAATCTCACAAATCCCACAAATAAGGACTCACCTGTTATACTCCTCCAACACCGTGACACCCCGTCTCACAATCCGGCACTCCTTATATGTCTCCCTCCCTTGCAATTCTCCACTGTGTCCGGTATCTGCCCACATTCTCCACCAAATGTTAGGGTCTGATAGAGGCCTCCCTACGGGATGGGGGAGCAGGCAGATACCGGACACAGTGTTGGCATATAATACTCTAAATATTTTTATTCATAACAATATAAACCCCACTCACTCCACATTCACACTCCTTTCCTACTACATTAGAATCTGAAGATCCAAATGAAATCCCGATGGCCAGTTGAAATTCAGCGATCACACCGCTTCTTTTTCAGAGCTTTGGATCAATGTTTGACTCCAGATTTCAGATATTTCAGGCAATTATTTATAGACCAGTTTGTCGCATCAACTTTGTTTCTGTTTATGAAGCCTTTCACCCATAACTCCAGGCAAACAGTTCTGGGCAGGCCACCATAATCTAAGAGGTTCCATTTCCCCCAATTCTTGCATAACTGCACAGCTGGTGCTATTCCCTTCTCTGCTAATTCTTCATATTCCCCATGGACATAAAAGTTGTTTTTTCACAGACAATTCTTGACCGCTCATTACCTTGAATCCTTGCTTCAGCTGCCAGCATGCAACTCACATACTCATGTCAAACATACAGCATTTATACTAGGCCCATACGGCCTATAGCATATTACAACATATACATCACAACACAAATGCTTCCATGCTACAAGCTCTGCTACTCCTTCCAAGTTCCATGCAAGTTGCTGCAGCCCAGGCTTTGGTATTATGTAACTTAACTGCATTGTTGTTGTCGTCTTATCCTATTGGCTGAGGAAAATCTGAGCATGTGGTCAACTGTGATGTCACTGTGATGGAATTTATGACCCAAATGCTGGTCTATGCTCCACTACTTCCTTTACTACTTTTGAACCAGGCTTGGCCTGAATTCAGTCCCAGGGAAGCCAAAAGCACACCGGACTTCAAGGGATGCAGATGTTTGTTTTTGCACAGGGCTGAATCCTGAACCCATTGAAGCCAATGCCAAGATTCCTGTTGATTTCACCAGAGTCTGACCCATTTCTTTTTAAGCAAGCATCACTGATGCATTGAATGAAAATGAAGCCAAATACAATAGGGAAGAGATTATTATCTGTGCTACAGACTTAAGCAAAAACAAAGGAAACAATTAAGTGTAATGTACTATGCAATGTTCAGGTCCTTGCTTTTTAATTTTAATGAAAATTTAGCATAATTAAATGTCAAGTGGGTGCCTTGTTATTGCTCTGGGCCTTTTGATTAAGAGGCAGGGTAGTATCTGCTTATTATTTTCTGCATCCTCTGAGTCTGGGAGGAGCTAAAGGGTGACTTTTCAGGCTGTATGCATTCAGTTGATGGAATATCGGAGGCACTGGATCTTGCATATCCTGGACATGTCTATGCACACAGGGGGAAAAGGATTGAAAATGATCCTTTATTGTGACAGCATGGTTGTAAGGATACGTGGAATGTTTATTTAAATCTGTAGCAGGAAGCCAGGCCAAAGGGGGAGGCAAGGAATGTTCCAAATAGAGCTCTAACAGAGAGAGAATGTAGCTTCCAGATAATATTGTTTTCACTTGTTCTAATGAAGCTCCGTGTTCAGTGTCAGAAGCCAGTGGCTCTTCACGTGATGCTGTACCATTGCCACACGACAGTCGCTGTTGAGTTACTCCTGCCTAGAGGGAGGCCGAAGAAAGAAGCACACAGCTAAGGATCTCATTAGCATGTTGGTGATTATGCTTAAACTCATGTTTCCTCAGACATGCACATTCTCCTACCACCCTGTGCTCTTGTAAGGGAGTGGCTGTGCAAGAGGCTTGACTTTTACCGAGGGATCAGGATTATGCCTAGCCATTTTACCCTACTTTCACCTAGGTGCAGCTTCCACTCAGGCTCGCACTGAGGAACAACAGCGGTGCACATCCTGTTGCCCACCATGTGGAGGATCAAGGATGAAGTGATTTCTCTTAGACCCCATTATTCAAGGCACAAAAGAATCCCCCTTTCTTGAATTCCAAATCCTGAAAATGCTTCTATACGTGGAGAAGAGACTCTGTAGAAATAGCAGCACTGTGTTCTGCAGTTGTTCCCTCCTTCCCTTCCAGGTCCAGTTTCTCCCTTTACAAATCCAAGGCTGGCTTTGCTGTCTGCAAGGGTCATAAACTCAGGGATTGTCTACACTACCACGTGGGGTCGATCTAAGATATGCAACTTCAGCTACGTGAATAGCGTCGCTGAAGTCGACGTACTTAGATCGACGTACCATGGTGTCTTCACTGCGGTGAGTCGACAGCTGAGGGTTTCCCATCGACTCCACTTGTGCTCCTCGTTCTGGTGGAGTACTGGGGTCAACGGGTGAGCGCTCAGCAGTTGATTTATCATGTCTAGACTAGACGCGATAAATTGACCCCCGCTGGATCGATTGTTGCCTGCCAGTCTGGCAGGTAGCATAGACAAGCCCTACGTCTGACATCTGAAAACCCACCTGTGCCCCTTCTGCCTCTTGCATTACAAGTGTGGCTAATAAGGGTTCTGCAATCTGATCTGATGGGCAGTTTGTCCCTGGCTGCAGCACTGGTGTAAGGAAGAAGGAAAGGTGCAAAGAGCATGCCAATTGCAGTCGATGTGCAATGAGGAGTCCACTGTGCACCTGCTGGAGATTGAATCTATCCCAAAGGGAGAGACAGGGCCATGGTCTCAATCCCTCTGAAAATAAGGCCCTAAATGACTTGCACAGGGTCACACTGGGTCAGTAGCAAAGTCAAACCTGACCCATGTCGTTTTGAGTCCCAGTGCAATGTTTGAACCACACAATCACCCTTCCAGCTGTAACATTGCTATACCAGGTCAGTATGCTCACCCTGCACAACCCAGGAACTTGCTAAATTGTTAGCAAAGTCCCAAATTGCCCTATTAACAACACACTTGCTTTCTCTAGCTAGGAGAGCTAGAAGGGCTCTGGTGAGAGATCATAAAGACTGAGACTATGTCCTTTATCTGCTTTGCTATGATTTATGTTATTTAGTGGGTGAATGAAGGAAGCTATATAGTTGTAATTTAGAAATACACAAAGGAGTACCTTAAGAAAAAGGTAAACATGCCTTTTTTATTGAACGAGTGTATAAATAAATGCATACAATATTAATTACAAGATATAGGGTCTGATCCAATGTCTGAGAAAGTCTATGGGAGTCTTCCTTAATTCAGATTGGGTCAGACCCTTAATTCCTATTTCCTAACATCCTACAGAAACACATAAGAGGAGAAAGTTTTCATTCCTATAAGATAATGGAGACATTAACTGTCCACACCAAGTTGTTGCTCTCTTGACTTGTTTTAAGCATCCCTTCTGAATCATTTTGTTTCCAAGTCTTTCCTGTCATCTATTTGTCACTGACTTGAAAAATCCATTATATCCAGGAAGGAAGAGATCGAAACATTTCCAGTTCCAGAAGTTACAACAAATGATGCCAGGACTTGGAAGGCTGCAAGAAAGTTGGCTACAACCTAACTTTCATAATTAGACCTCCCAGATAAAGGGGTTTTACCTAGTGTTTTACGGATAGGGTGTGTTGATCTTAACATGAAGTTGATCTTGTAGTCATCTTCCTTCTATTTTAGACCTAGCAGCCTCATGATGGTTCATTTATCCCTTAGGTATTTCCTAGCTTTGCATCTGGGTTGCCGATCAGTGACACGATGGGAACTGTCAGTGGGAGATGGGAACTGTCAGTGGGAGTTTAAGAACCAAGAATTATTGGAGGTAGGGAAGACTGATCTGAGCCCAATGTTCTTAAAGAGATGCATAGCCTTATTTGTCTCTAAATGGTCATCTATCAGTATTGCTAGAGTGTCATCCTTTGCATTCAATCCCTTATCTTGGAATGCATGTGGTGCCAATATTCCATTATCATCAAGTTCTACTACAGTCAAATCTCTTTATGATCACAGATTTTTTTTTTTAAATTCAAGCAACTCTCAAAATAAAAAAAAACAAAGATGTATTTCTACATGATAGCAATGAATCACATTACAAAGGCTGTTGTCAATGTTTTACATGCCAGGACCCCAGTTAGCAGTATAGGAAAGGTAGGGAAGAGTGGTTGATTTTTTTTTTTTTTTTTTGGACACCTGTTTACAACCCTCAGGTCCAGAAACCATGCTTTGCAAAAAGTGTCTTACTTCACTGGAATTGCATTAACTCACTAGGCTTTTCTACAATTTTCAGAGACTCTGATACTACAGTGATATATGATTGAGATGACCAACAGGTATGGTTGGCAAATATTGTTATGACCTTTTTTTCTAGGTAGGAGAACCTAGGGCACTTGTAAGATTAAGTCTAGAAGTGGCCACTGACTTTGGGTGTCCCTGGCTTCTGGGTGCTGTGCTCCTGAAAATGGAGACAGCCAATATCAGTCACTTCTGAAAACATTGTCCTGACTCTCACTCTATGACCTTGGGTAAGTCAGTCAGTGGTAGAGTTGGGAGGAGAGGCTGGGAGTTTCAAAGGAGTTTAGGAACCCAAATCTTACTAAATTTCAATGGGACTTGAGCACTTAACTACCTTTTAGGCTCCTTGCAAAACCCCAGCCAGCACTCAGATCTTTTGATCTCCAGTATCTCGCTGTAACCCACAACAAACATTGCCTTTATCTGAAACACCCGCACTGGCCTGTTATAAGAACAGGAAACAGGCACTGAGAAGTTGTATGCTCTCGTGCACACGCTGCATTACTGCTTAAGAATTCCATTCATCTTCCATTTCTGCTTCTTTCACTCTCCAACCTACAGAACATCTGGTCTGAGCAATATCTCCTATGTGGGAGTGGAAGGTGGCAGATCAGCAGCTGGCATAAGCAGAGCAAAGAGTGAGAACAAAACAATCGAGGAAATGGAAAGAGGAAGTGACGGTCAAAAAAGATTGCTCACATCTTCCTCCCTCCTTCATGGCTGAGGAAAATAAGGGGCTGTAGTTCTGGGACACTGTCTGGAAACCCTTCTTGGGAAAGCAAAGATCTCTGTGACCATTACCAATCTGCTCTCAAAAGGGAAGAGGAACTGGAGTTTAAAAACCTACCCTTGCATGGTGTCATGTTCCCTGCCACTGGTATTGGGACTCTTGTCAACTATTCCTTGCTGTGTTCCCTCTGCATAATTTGAAAAATGGGGACAAAGCCTTTGGAAGGGAATCAGTGCCTTCCTTCCTCTGGGGAGCTTTAAAACAATCCTGCCACTTAGGATCAAAGTGTTTCAAAAGTTCTTGGCATCCAGAACTGCAAGAGCTCAGCTCCCCTCTATGCATCCAGAGAAGTGACCACATTTTCCTAAAGAATTCAGCATGCCGGGCAGGGAGCTCTTCTGAGAATCTGTCACTTAATATCATAAGGGTAGCTACTGGCTGCTGGTTCTTTTGTTTAGGTATCTACATAGGAGCTGGGCTCTTTGGAAAATCCAGCCCTGGTTGGGGGTGCTCAACCCTTGGAAACCTGGCCATGAGCCCTTTAGATATGTTAGGTACTATGTGAAATCCAATCAGAAGTATTGTATTATTATGAGCCAGGGCTAAACACCATCCCAGGCCAATATTATTCAGCAGTGTCCAGATATGAAGATGAGTACCACTAGGTGCAGGGAAATCTTCATTCTTTATCACTTCGGTTGCTGCTTCTGTTATAAACCCTTTATTTTCAGGACTTTCAAGCCTGGCTGTAAACATTTGCTCTGTAAACTGCTTACCCCTGAATGTTCAAGCATTGATCGAGATACAAAGGGAGTGCTTAAAGACGATAAAGTCATTGCAGAGAAACTAAACGAATTCTTTGCTTCAGTCTTCACGGCTGAGGATGTTAGGGAGATTCCCAAACCTGAGCTGGCTTTTGTAGGTGACAAATCTGAGGAACTGTCACAGATTGAAGTGTCACTACAGGAGGTTTTGGAATTAATTGATAAACTTAACATTAACAAGTCACCGGGACCAGATGGCATTCACCAAAGAGTTCTGAAAGAACTCAAATGTGAAGTTGCGGAACTATTAACTAGGGTTTGTAACCTGTCCTTTAAATCGGCTTCTGTACCCAGTGACTGGAAGATAGCTAATGTAATGCCAATATTTAAAAAGGGCTCTAGAGGTGATCCCGGCAATTACAGAGTGGTAAGTCTAACGTCAGTACTGGGCAAATTAGTTGAAACAATAGTAAAGAATAAAATTGTCAGACACATAGAAGAACATAAATTGTTGGGCAAAAGTCAACATGGTTTCTGTAAAGGGAAATCGTGTCTTACTAATCTATTAGAGTTCTTTGAAGGAGGTCAACAAACATGTGGACAAGGGGGATCCAGTGGACATAGTGTACTTAGATTTCCAGAAAGCCTTTGACAAGGTCCCTCACCAAAGGCTCTTATGTAAATTAAGTTGTCATGGGATAAAAGGGAAGGTCCTTTCATGGATTGAGAACTGGTTAAAAGACAGGGAACAAAGGGGTAAATAGTGGTGTTCCCCAAGGGTCTGTCCTAGGACCAATCCTATTCAACTTATTCATAAATGATCTGGAGAAAGCAGTAAAAAGTGAGGTGGCAAAGTTTGCAGATGATACTAAACTGCTTAAGATAGTTAGGACCAAAGCAGACTGTGAAGAACTTCAAAAAGATCTCACAAAACTAAGTGAGATTTTGCAACAAAATTTGCAACAAAATGGCAAATGAAATTTAATGTGGATAAATGTAAAGTAATGCACATTGGAAAAAATAACCCCAACTATACATACAATATGATGGGAGCTAATTTAGCTACAACAAATCAGGAAAAAGATCTTGGAGTCATCGTGGATAGTTCTCTGAAGACGTCCACGCAGTGTGCAGAGGCGGTCAAAAAAGCAAACGGGATGTTAGGAATAATTAAAAAGGGGATAGAGAATAAGACGGAGAATATCTTATTGCCCTTATATAAATCGATGGTACGCCCACATCTTGAATACTGCATACAGATGTGGTCTCCTCATCTCAAAAAAGATATACTGGCACTAGAAAAGGTTCAGAGAAGGGCAACTAAAATGATTAGGGGTTTGGAATGGGTCCCATATGAACAGAGATTAAAGAGGCTAGGACTTTTCAGCTTGGAAAAGAGGAGACTAAGGGGAGATACGATAGAGGTATATAAAATCATGAGTGATGTGAAGAAAGTAGATAAGGAAAAGTTATTTACTTATTCCCATAATACAAGAACTAGGGGCCACCAAATGAAATTAATGGGCAGTAGGTTTAAAACAAATAAAAGGAAGTTCTTCTTCACACAGCGCACAGTGAACTTGTGGCGCTCCTTGCTAGGACTATAACAGCATTTAAAAGAGAGCTGGATAAATTCATGGAGGTTAAGTCCATGAATGGCTATTAGCCAGGATGGGTAAGGAATGGTGTCCCTAGCCTCTGTTTGTCAGAGGGTGGAGATGGATGGCAGGAGAGAGATCACTTGATCATTACCTATTAGGTTCACTCCCTCTGGGGCACCTGGCATTGGCCACTGTCGGTAGACAGGATACTGAGCTAGATGGACCTTTGGTCTGACACAGTTCGGCCGCTCTTATGTGTTGGGAACTGCTTTTGTAATTTTAAATGTCAGGGAATTTTATGGCAAACGTTTTTTGTTGGAAAATACCAATTCATTGAGAAGGCTTTTGCAGCGCTAGGTTGAAATTGAGAGACAGGGAGAGTGAGTATGGGCAGAACTCCAGAGTAGCTAGTGGCTATGTGGTTCGAGTAATCATCGGGGATGTGAGAATGCCAGGTTCAAGTCCTTGTCTTGAAGCTAGGGCTCCCATATCCCAAGTGAGTGCCTTCACCACTGGGTTTATGGCTAGTCTAGGGTAGATGTGTGCCTCTCTCTGTTTCCCTCCCTCCCTCTCCCCCAAAAAATATTGAAATGTTTTGTTTTTGATCCAACATGGCATTAAACCAGATTGTGAAAGCTCAACGTATTTTACAAAACGGAATTCTTGTTTTCTAGCCAGCCCTTATTGTAATCAATCTATAGCCTCCTGGGACTCTTGGGGCCAGCCAGATTAGGCTATATACCCTGGTTGGCCCCTTGGAACTTCATATTGATGGTGAAAATAGAATTCAGAGCTTCTTGCTCTGAAAACACAGCTCCCTCTAATCTGAACTAAAGGAGAACCCTCATTATCAGTAAAGGGTCTCTGGCACATAGTTAAGCGTTCCAATTCCATGCAGTGCTGGAGTGCAAAGGCAAATTTACAAACTAACTTGGGAATTATGACCAATCCATATGGACTGCTTTAAAAAGCTAGATCTAGATCTTCCGGTGGTATAAACTAGTGTAATTGACTTGGATGGATCTGACTCTAAAGTGTAACTTGGGCTACACAATCAGTTACATTTTAGAAATGAAAGGGAGCCTATAAACTTAACAATCACACTATCATTTAAAATTGTTACCTCTGCCAATACAAATAACCCCTATGAGCCCTGCTACTGAAAGAGATTAAGGAAAAAGAAATATCCCCTCTCCTCACACACACTTCGTTTTTCCAGTCAAATGCGTGGAGTAAAGCCAGATTTTCATAAAAGTTCAGCCACCAGAAATTCCCGCTCACACAGATGGGCAGATTTCCGAAAGTGCTCAGCTCTGAACACGCTGTGCTCTTTTGATAAATTGGTCCTCTGTGTAGCATTTGTTTCTTCTGCATGACCAACCAGTTCCCTCAGAGTAGTCAGTTTCATTCTTTCCCCTCTATAGTCAGTATCCCTTGTTGTTTGTGGAGTTCTTTCATATAGCAACACAAGAGAGAAAAAACATTTTTTGCAATGTGATTGTAAATCCTCAATAATAGCCCAGTTCAAAACCCAATAAAAGGGAACACTTTTGAACACAACTGTATAATTAGACTGGAAATCACTGAGGCTGAGAATTTAGCAAGATTCAAAAAGGGATTGGACATTTATAGGGATATCAAGAATATCCAGTGTTCTACTTAATGCCAACAAACATTTTGGAGTGGATATAAACATGCTTCATGGTTTAACTGATCTCTATTACAGATAGTTGGTATGAGACTCTAATGGGGGTGGGGGAGCACCTGGCTGATTATCCCACATCTGTTGACTTCCAGATTCTTTTTCATCTGAAACAGTTGGTACTGACCACTACTGGAGACAAGATAGTCATTAGGTCTGACTCAGTCTGGAAATTCCTAGATTTCTGCAAAAGTACCTGAAACTACTTTTAACTTGCTTTTTGTTAAGTTGATCGTATCTCTTTAGCTATCACTACTAATGAAATATAGCCTTGTCAATTAATAAAATCCTAGCAGATCTTCCCTTTTTATATAACCAGTAGGATTATTAAATCCTCATGATAGTAAGGTCACACTCCTTGGAAATCTCACATTTAACCACAGACCTTAGCAGAATTATCTTTATAATTACACACGCATAACGGTTGTGGTGTATACTATAGATTTTAAAGTCCAACCTGGACCTAACATTTCCCCACCAACAAACCCATATCAACAGCCTCATCTCTGAGGGTGAGATTGGGGAGGAGGACCCTCCGTTCCCAAAGGTACCCCATCACTCCCAACACCCGCTGCCCTTGTTCCATCTCCGGCTGCCTCCTGCCCATGGGATAGGTGTGGCAGCAGCTACATGCCCCTCTCCTCATGGCCACTGCTGTCTCAATGCTCTGTGTGTTGTGGAGCGAGAGGCACTGCGACTTGTTGACACACTCACTAGGTGGCACACACACAGAGCAGGAAGGTGGTGGTGGCCAGCAGGAGCAGGGCACTCATCCTTTGCCATGCCAACCCCACAGGCTGGAGGAGGTGATCAGAGATGACCCAACCTGAGCATGAGCGGGTTGGGTTTTTTCAGGCCTGACCTGAACATGACACTTGTAGTTGGGTCCCAGGGGGGTTGAGTCAGGTTGCAAGGCTCTAGTTTCCTATCTGGAAAGCTGTTTCCTAAGTACTGAACCTTTAAGAGTAAGTTGGCACCCCTAGCCTATCTACAACATGGACTTCAAGATGGGTGCATTTACAGAATGCATCACTCGCAGTGTTCTCTCTCTTATGGGGACTTTATATTCGTTCTTTCTTTCTTGGTTTCTCTTACTCTGCAATAAAAACTATCCAGTCTGAGAGCTACTGAGCTCTTTGCCTAGGGAAACATCACAACCTTCAATTCATATTAGCCTTTGAGTGGCTTCAGTGAATAGTAAAACAAAATTCACACTGAAGTCACTGTTGAGTTATTGGATTTCACAACCTTAAAATTGCATTAAAGTTATTCAGGGCTTTTTTTTTTTTTTTTAACATTTAATATATATGATAATGAGGAATCAAAGTGCTTGAGCAATTGTTTAAAGTATTGGCAGAAGGTAAATGTACCAAGATTGAATCACCTTATAGCTTTACAGGCTGAAATGGCATTGGCTCTGGAAAGCACCCAAGCTGCACTTAAGTCCAGCCCCATTCAGGACAGCCCCCAAACACACGCTTAACTTTAAACATGTGCTTATGACCCACTGACTTCAATAAGACGTAAGCATGTGCTTAAAGTTAAACAAGCGCTTAAGTTTTTCTCTGCATCGGGACCAGGTTACTGAGCACTTTGCTGGATCAAGCCAGTGGAAAAGAGGCAATGAATATATTAAAACACAATGTGCACACCATTAACCCTTGCTACAGCCCTTTTACTGATAGAAATGTCCTATAGCCGTCCCAGAGATGTATAACCTTTCTGCAGAAATTTGAATCCAATCTTTAAAATTCCATAGCAGGGATCTCATTCTCAATTAAATTCTATGCGCCCAATTCTCCTCTCACTTGCACCTGTGTAACAGCCGGGGCACTGCATTGCTTTCAATGATATCACTCCAAATGTCTGCTGGTGTAAGTGAGCGCAAAGTCAGGTCACTAGAGTCATGTGTTTTGAATCCTGTTTCATTTCCAAAGAACCAAATTGTGTGTTTTAGAAACACGGGGTCTGATTTTTCCCTTCACTTATACCAGTTTAACTCAATCGACTCTTGATTGACACGAACTGAAGAGTTTCCATTGCTCCAGTGTGCTGCTAGGGGGCGCTGTGCTGCACTGTAGGAAACAGGATGGGGAGCGTCTCTAGAGGGCACTCTTCCCTTGCACTGAGGATACTTCTCCAGGGGAGGGAACTCCAGTTATTAGGAAGAGATAGGTATTAGCAATGGGCGATTCAATCATTAGAAACATAGATGTCTGGGAGAACCGCATGGTGACTTGCCTGCCTGGTGTGAAGGTTGCGGATCTCTTGGGACATCTAGATAGACTTATGTGTAGTGCTGGGGAGGAGCCAGTGGTCGTGGTACATGTAGGTACCAACGACATGGGGAAGGATAGGAGAGAGGTCCTGGAGGCCAAATTTAGGTTGCTAGGTAAGAGATTGAAGTCCAGGACCTCCATGGTAGCATTCTCTGAAATGCTTCCAGTTCCACGCGCAGGGCCAGTTAGACAGGCAGAACTGCAGGGTCTCAATGCGTGGATGAGACGATGGTGTAGAGAGGAGGGGTTTAGATTTATTAGGAACTGGGGAAGCTTTTGGGAAAGCGGGAGCCTATCCAGGAAGGATGGGCTCCACCTAAACCAAAACGGAACCAGATTGCTGGCACTTAACATTAAAAAGGCCGGTAGAGCAGTTTTTAAACTAAGGGCTGGGGGAAAGCCGACAGGTGCGAAGGAGCATGTGATTCGGACATCCCTTAGGGGGAGGATCTATAAATGGAGATTCCCTATGTCCTAGTAGGGAGGAGAGGACGGAAAATGATAAAAATTCAGGGAGGATCTGATGAGAAACAGTCACATGAAAAAAAGTCCCATTCAATTATGTCATGCAATAGAGGACAGCTAAAAAATGTCAAATTTTTAAAATGCTTATATACCAATGCTACAAGTCTAAATAATAAGATCGGTGAACTAGAGTGGCTGGTATTAAATAAGGATATTGATATAATAGGCATCACAGAAACCTGGTGGAATGAGGATAATCAATGGGTCGCAGTAATACCAGGGTACAATATATATCAGAAGTACAGAACAGCTTGTGCTGGTGGGGGAGTGGCACTATATGTGAAAGAAAGCGTAGTATCAAATGAAGTAAAAATCTTAAATGAACTAAATTGTACTATGGAATCTCTACGGATAGTAATTCCATGCTTGAAAAATAAGAATATAGCAGTAGGGCTATATTACAGACCACCTGACCAAGATGGTGTTAGTGACTCTGAAATGCTCAGGGAGATTAGAGAGGCTATTAAAATAAAAAACTCGATAATAATAATAATGGGAGATTTCAACTATCCCCATATTGACTGGGTACATATCACCTCAGGAAGGGATGCGGAGATAAAGTTTCTTGATACCTTAAATGACTGCTTCTTGCAGCAGCTAGTCCTGGAACCCACAAGAGGAGAGGCAATTCTTGATTTAGGCTTAAATCGAGCACAGGATCAGGTCCAAGAGATGAAGATAGCTGGACTGCTTGGAAATAGTAACCATAATATAATTAAATTTAACACCCCTGTGGTGGGGAAAACTCCACAGCAGCCAATACTAGCATTTAATTTCAGAAAGGAGAACTACACAAAAATGAGGAGGTTAGTGAAACAGAAATTAAAAGGTACAACACCAAAAGTAAAATCCCTGCAAGCTGCGTGGAAACTTTTTAAAGACACCATAATAGAGGCTCAACTTAAATGTATACCCCAAAGTAAAAAACATAGTAAGGGAACCAAAAAAGAGCCACCTGGGTTAAACAAGAAAGTAAAAGAAGCAGTGAGAGGCAAAAAGGCATCCTTTAAAAAATGGAAGTTAAATCCTAATGAGGAAAGAAAAGAGCATAAACTCTGGCAAATGAAGTGTAAAAATATAATTAGAAAGACCAAAAAAGAATTTGAAGAACAGCTAGCTAAACACTCCAAAAGTAATAGAATTTTTTTTTAAAATACATCAGAAGCAGAAAGCCTGCTAAACAACCAGTGAGGCCACTGGACGATCGAGATGCTAAAGGAGCACTCAAAGAGATAAGGCCATTGCGGAGAAACTAAATCAATTCATTGCATTGGTCTTCATTGTTGAGGACATGAGGAAGGTTCTCAAACCTGAGACATTCTTTTTGGGTGACAGATTTGAGGAACTGTCCCAAATTGAGGTGTCATTAGAGGAGGTTTTGGAACAAATTGATAAACTAAACAGTAATAAGTCTCCAGGACCTGATGGTATTCACCCAAGAGTTCTGACGGAACTCAAATGTGAAATTGCAGGACTACTAACTGTCATCTGTAACCTATCATTTAAATCAGCTTCTGTACCAAATGACCGGAGGATAGCTAATGTGACGCCAATTTTTTAAAAAGGCTCCAGAGGTGACCATGGCAACTACATTCCAGTAAGCCTCACTTCAGTACCGGGGAAATTGGTGAAACTATTGTAAAGAACAAAATTGTCAGACACATAGATGAACATAATTTGTTGGGAAATAGTCAACATGGTTTTTGTAAAGGGAAATCATGCCTCACCAATCTACTAGAATTCTTTGAGGAGGTCAATAAGCATGCGGACAAAGGAGATCCAGTAGATATAGTGTACTTAGATTTTCAGAAAGCCTTTGACAAGGTCCCTCACCAAAGGCTCTTAAGCAAATAAGCAGTCATGGGATAAGAGGGAAGTTTCTCTCATGGATTGGTAACTGGTTAAAAGATAGGAAACAAAGGGTAGGAATAAATGGTCAGTTTTCAGAATGGAGAGAGGTAAATAGTGGTGCCCCCCAGGGATCTGTACTGGGCCCAGTCCTATTTAACATATTCATAAACGATCTGGAAAAAGGGGTAAACAGTGAGGTGGCAAAATTTGCAAGTGATACAAAATTATTCAAGATAGTTAAGTCCCAGGCAGACTGCAAAGAGCTACAAAAGGATCTCACAAAAACGGGTGACTGGGCAACAAAATGGCAGATGAAATTCAATGTTGATAAATGCAAAGTAATGCACATTGGAAAACATAATCCCAGCTATACATATGCAATGATGGGGTCTAAATTAGCTGTTACCCCTCAAGAAAGAGCTCTTGGAGTCATTGTGGATAGTTCTCTGAAAACATGGACTCAGTGTGCAACAGCAGTCAAAAAAGTGAACAGAATGTTGGGAATCATCAAGAAAGGGATAGATAATAAGACAGAAAATATCATATTGCTTCTATATAAGTCCATGGTATATCCACACCTTGAATACTGCATGCAGATGTGGTCGCCCCATCTCAAAAAAGATATATTGGAATTGGAAAAAGTTCAGAAAAGGGCAACAAAAATGATTAGGGGTATAGAATTGCTTCTGTATGAGGAGAGATTAATAAGATTGGGACTTCTCAGCTTGGAAAAGAGGTGACTAAGGGGGGATATGATAGAGGTCTATAAAATCATGAGTGGTATAGAGAAAGTAAATAAGGAAGTGTTATTTACTCCTTCTCATAATACAAGAACAAGGGGCCATGAAATGAAATTAATAGGTAGCAGGTTAAAACAAACACAAGAAAGTATTTTTTCACGCAACGCACTGTCAACCTCTGGAACTCCTTGCCAGAGGGTGTTGTGAAGGCCAATACTATAATGGGGTTCAAAAGGGAACCAGATAGATTCATGGAAGATAGGTCCATCAATGGCTATTAGCCAGGATGGGCAGGAATGGTGTACCTAGCCTCTGTTTGCCAGAAGCTGGGATTGGGTGACAGGGCATGGATCACTTGATGATAAGCTCAAGACAAAAAAACTTAAAAGAAATAGACTTCAAAGAGAAACAGCAGAACTAAAATTCATTTGCAAATTTAACACCATTAATTTGGGCCTGAATAGGGACTGGGAGTGGCTGGCTCATTACAAAAGCAGCTTGGCTCTCCTGAAATCGACACCTCCTCATCTATTATTGGGAGTGGACTCAGGGCCGGCTCGAGGTTTTTTGCTGCCCCAAGCAAAAAAAATTTTGGCTGCCCCCCCCCACCCCCACTTTTTTTTGGCTTTTACACGTTTGCACTTTGCAGTTTTGTTTTGACTGTTTAAAATTTTAAAAAAATGAAAACAGAGAATCTGTAGTTAGTGAAATAAAACAATTTCCTACTAGTGTAGTTTTAACATTTAATTTTAACAAAAACACAATTACAAACAATTTGAGTTCAACTATACACTGTAATGAAAAACGTTAGTGTCTTCCAGTTTCTCATAAATTAAAATAATTAATATGAACTGAATTTTTCTGGTTTTTATATTTGCGTAGTCTTTTAATAAGTCAGTGAAATCTAATTTTTTTGCAATAGTACTTTCATTTGAAATTAATGCAAGTCCTGACATACGATTTTCAGTCATGGTGGACCTCAAATAATTTTTTAGTAATTTCAGTTTTGAGAAACTGCGTTCTCCAGAAGCCACTGATACTGGTAATGTTAAAAGAATGCGTAATGCTATAGCAGTGTTTGGAGTGAAAAAATCATTTCTTGCTATAAATTCTAATACTTTTAGAGGAGAAGTTTTAGGACTTATTAGCTCAGATAAAGCTATTAATTCATCATACAATTCCATTGCATCAATGTCAGCAGCGTTATCAGTACTGAGCGCTAAATGTAGGTCTTGGCACTGCTTCATGAGGTCTTCTTTGGAAAACTGATTTTTAATATTTCCAATATCGTATATGAATTCAAAAGTTTCACAATGACCATGCAACTGGCAAAACCTTTCTTCAATGGAAGTTATAGCTACATCCAAAATACAACAGAAACATTCAACTTTAAACCTTTCGTTTGGATCGAGAATAGGATCATCATGAGCCTCATAACAAAACTCTTGTTTTTTTCCGAGGACGAATGAATTGTTGAGGTGCAAACGTCGGTTCAAAATCAAGTTCCTCTGCTATTGTTGTTGCTTCTTTGACAGTTTCTTCAAATCCTTCATCTGAACGGTATTTTTTAAAATATTTCAGCGTTTTATTCAAAATCGTCTTTGCCTCGGATATGTCTATAGTTATGTTCTGCATAACTTTGCTGGTCAAATTAATTTGATTTAGAATATTGTGCCAAATAACCGTGCAACATGAAAATTGAAACTGCATCATTTTCTGAGCCAATGTTTCAGCTTCATGTCAAAATGAAGGCTCATACGACAAGTCCCGGCTTATTTCGAATAGTGCATCATAAATCTCTCCTGATGAATATCGGAATGGTCTAATAGCGTCTATCCTGCTTTCCCATCTAGTTTGACTCAGAGGTTTAAGTGTGAGTTTTTGTTCAAGATGCTTCTTCAAGACTGCCCAACGGTGTGTGGAAGCACTAAAAAAGTTGTAAATTGCTTGCACTGTGGTAAAATATGAAACGGCATCTTTAGATGATTTGGCGTCATCACTGACAACCAGATTGAGCGAATGGCAAGGAATGAAAAAAGCTCGATTGTTTAAATTCAATATTCTTTGCTGTACACCTGCGTGTCATCCTCGCATGTTTGAGCCGTTATCGTACCCTTGGCCGTGCATATTTTCTAAAGGTATTCCATAGTGTTCCAATCTCTGTAGAATTACATCTGTAAGGGCTTTCCCAGTAGTTTCGTTCACTGGTATAAATTCTAGAAAGTGTTCACAAATTTTCACTTCTGCATTTTCATCAGTTTTCAGAAATTGTAAAACTATTGACATTTGCTCGGTTTTGCTCAGATCTTGAGTACAATCAACTATAATTGAGTAATATTTGGCATGTTTCAAATTCGATAAAATTTCATTACGCACTCCATTAGAAATTAATTCTATTATCTCATTTTGTGTATTTTTACCCAAATAATGGGTGTGAATCTCTCCATCTTTCACTCTTCATACATGCTCAGCCATAACATTATCAAATTTTGCCAATAAATCAACCAATTTTAAGAAATTTCCATTGTTATTCTTATATAAAATATCCGAGGATCCACGGAATGCGAGGCACTGTTTGGCTAGGAAATTAACGATTGCCAGTAAACGTTCCAACACCGCTTGCCAACGTAGAATTTCTGAATTTAGTTGACGTTGCTGTACAGCATCGATTGTTGTACCGGTACGTAATCTGTTTGACAGCTCAATCCAATTTCTCAATGAGCGTAAATGATTTTTTGATGTTTCGTGTTGTTTCAAATGCTGATGCAAATTTCGCCAGTCATTAAAACCTTCAGTTGCCAGAAGAATGTCCGAGTTACAGAACAGTTTGCAGCAAAAACAAAAAATTACATCTTTGGTCTGTGAATACACTAACCATGATCTATTCATTTGTTCCCCATTTTTCATTTTTTTCTTCATACTGGATGGCATAAATCGACGATTCGACTCATTAAATGGATATTGAAATGTAGGATCTAGTTTTGAAGGACCTTTTTTCACAATAATAATTCGCATTGTATCAGTAATTATTGTCGGCCATGTACTTGGATCCGATCCTATGTCAGTCTCTCCACCTTCCAATAATTGTTCTTCAGTTTTAGATTTGGATAACAGTTCATTTCTGGACAATTCAGCTGAAGTAGTAAATCTTTGGATAGATTGTGATTGTTCGTCTTTATCAGTTAGTGAAGATAAACTTTGGTCAGATTGTTGTTAATCTTTATCAGTTGATAAAGGTAATCTTTGGTTCGATCGGTCTTCATCAGTTGATGAATAATCACCTTCAATGCATTGCTTAGAGCTTTCTCCTTGATTGTTGACTTTTTTAAAATACTTTTTTGAAGTACGAGATAGTTTTTCTAATTCTTTTTGCCGTTTCTCTCTTTGTTGCCGGTAAGCAGCACTGGAAAGTCGTTTTCGTTTTTGTCCCGGCATTTTAGCCCTATACCACTGGCACCGTCGCGAAATGGAAATTAGCGCGAATGGTGCTGATAGGGCAGCACAGTACACACATGTAATCGTGATTTGAGTGACCGTGTCACAACGTGACATGATATTTTTCATGTCACACTCCTATTGCACTACTGTACTTGCCATAGGTAAGGCGCTAGTCATTGGGGCGAGAGAGCTCCCCACAAGCTTGGATACACACTGGACCCAGCCCTGCTGGCGTTTTCCCAGCGATGAGGCCGCCCAGCTGGGAGCCTGAGGGGCATGCAATGGAGAGAGCTCTGGGGCTGGCGGAGCCAAGGAAGAGATGCTGGGCTTGCTGGACAGATGCTGCCCCTCTCTGCCAGGTCGCTCACCCCCTGCAGGAGGGGAGGCAGAAGGAGACTCCAGGCACTGGAGTGCTGTGAGGGGCAGGGGAGGGAGGCAGCAGCCTCTGGGGCTCCAGCAGGCAGAAGCTCCCCAGGGGTCCCGGGGACCCTCCCGCCCGGCCTGACTCTTACCTTGCTGCGGATCTGGCCCGAGGTGGATTCATCTCCCATCACTGGCGCTCCCAGGGCCAGGGGTTGGGGCTGCTGCTGGATCCCAGCCCCGCTCATCCTTGGTCTTCCCCTTGGCCCTGGCACGAGCTGGGCTCAGCCCGGGCTGCCGCTCCACTCCCCTCTCCCCTCCCCTGGGTGAGGGAGGTGGGTGGCCGCTGACCGCGGGAGAGCGGCGGGAGCTGGTAGCGCAGCCCTGCCCTGGCTGCAGAGGACGGGCCGCTCCTCGGCTTGCAGCGGCGGGGACAAGCCGAGGAGGAGCGGTCCATCCTCTGCAGCCGGGGCAGGGCCGTGCTACTGGCTCCTGCCTGAGAGGGGAGGTGGCCGCTGCCCGCAGGAGAGCGGCAGGGACATGCTCCCTGCTCAGCTGGCTCCGGGCCCCGCTTCACCCGGCGGCAGAACAACAGGCTGGTTACGCACCCCGGGGCGGTCAGAATCCAGCCCAGGGCGCTGCTTGAGGTTTGAGCTGGGGCCCCAGCATTATGCCACCCCATATATTTTGCCGCCCTAGGCACCTGCTTGTTTAGCTGGTGCCTAGAGCCGCCCCTGAGTGGACTACATCCACCCTGATTGAATTGGACCTGTCAACACTGGTTCTCCACTCATGAGGTACTCCCTTCTCTTCATGTGTCATGATATAATGCCTGCATCTGTAACTTTCACTCCATGCATCTGAAGAAGTGAGGTTTTTTTACCCACAAAAGCTTATGCCCAAACAAATCTGTTAGTCTTTAAGGTGCCACTGGACTCCTTGTTGTTTTTGATGATAACCTGTCTGTTCATTCCCTTTGGGGCACCTGCCATTGGCCACTGTCAGAGGACAGGATACTGGCTTGATGGATCTTTGATCTGACCCAGTATGGCTGTTCTTATGTTCTTATGAGTTCCATTGGCTCTGGACCTCTGATCAGTGGAAGCAGAACAGCAGAATCAATGCCAGGACAATTAGACTTGCACACAAATGTTTCCCCCCCCCCCCCCAAAAAAAAACTTACATGTGTTGAGTTAACCAAAATTGAGCCTAAGTCAGCTGAATACAAATCCACAACCCTGTCTGAACCAGAATGTCTAATGCTTGCTTGTACCCTGGGGCTTGTATCTTTATGTATGACACTTACTGAGATTAAAAACAAACCATCACTGAGTTACAAACCAGATCTATTTATTCAGATTTCTAAAATGAAAATAACAATTTACAAAAAGTCTGCTTCATTTTAGTTTGTTTACATGTCATTTATTTAGACGTCCTATATCTGTGTGCATTGCTAAAGCCCCTGGCTACACTATCTCACTGAACACCATCATGTTTATACCTATTTTGTTTAAATAGCCTTTAACTGTAAAAGCTTTGACACACTAGGTCCAACCCTGCTCACAATGGGGCCTGAGTCTGATCAGCATCAATCTGGATGATTTCCTTTGAAATCAGTGGAGTTAGCCCAGTGCAAGACTCCCATCCTTTAAGGATTTCCATATGTACTTAACCCTAAACATGTGAATAGTCCCTTCAAGTTCAAGCACGGGGACACCTATTTTCAGGATAGTGACCTAAACTGGGATTAATTTTCAGTGAAAGTCAATGGGGATGAAGCAGCAATAGAACTGAAATTGTTTGAACAAAAACATTTTTTGTTGAACATTTTCAAGAAAAAAATATTGGCTTTCAAAGTTTTCTTTTTAAAAATTTATTTTTAGAAATTGGAAAACAAACAAACAAACAAAAAAGGCTGTTTTGAGTGGTTTTTTTATTGCATGTGCGGGGGGGGGGGGGGGGGTTGGTTGTTTTTTCTTTCCCCTCCCTCTCTTCCACCTTTCCCCCACCCATTCTTCAGTGGAAAAAGGGAAAAATGGGGAGGAAGGGGGGGGGAAACAAAGAAACTAAACATCTGAAAAGGTGAAACATTTCAAAATTGAATGTTTGGAGAAACAAAAAACATTCAAGAATATTTAGAGTGAACAATAAATTATTCCTCTTCAAAACTTGGAGAATTAACATTTTCAAATTTTTGGGCTCCACCCCTCTCCCCGCACCCCTCATTTTTGACCATTGGTAATGAGTGTAAACTGGTAAAAGTGAAAGCAGATTTAGGCCACTGACTGCAATAGGATCCACTCTCATTCCTTTTTTCCCCTCCATGTACTGGAAAAATAAAGTCTAAACATGCCCTAACCAGGAACGCAAGCACAACTACCTAAATATTCTCCAGCACTGCACTGCACTTGGCATCAATGATTTGCTGCACAAGTAGACGCCATTGGGGAGATGTAGGACTGGCCGCTACTCTGAAATGTCATACTTTCCCTAGATAAATTCATGGAGGACAGGTCCATCAATGGCTATTAGCCAGGATGGACAGGGATGGCGTCCCTAGTCTGTTTGCCAGAAGCTGGGACTGGGCGACAGGGGATGGATCACTTGATGGTTACCTGTTCTGTTCATTCCCTCTGGGGCACCTGGCATTGACCACTGTCGAAAGACAGGATACTGGGCTAGATGGACCTTTGGTCTGACCTAGTATGGCCGTTCTTATGTTCTTAATGCCAAGCAAACTTCTGTTGGACCTCTACTGTAAGAAATTATCACATCAGGACTAAATAACTTTATAGTAATCTTGTATTAAACAGGACTGAAGAAGACAAGGGCCCTGGAATATCATGCTGCAGTGATACCTGAGCCTATCGTTGGGTAGAACACTATCATGATACTAGTTAAGGGCCTAATCCTGCAAACACATGGGCCCTGATCCTACAACCACTTACACGTGTGCATATCCTCACATAAATGAGATGCTCATGAGTAATCCTCTTGGAATCAAAAGTTGTTTCCACTATTAAGCATTTGAAGGATCAGGTCTTAATTTAGTAGTGTCCCATCAAAGAACAGGGTCTACATTTGTATTTGCACGGTACCTAGCACAAGGGGATTCCGGTCCATGACTAGCGAGCCTAGGCAAAATAATAATACATTTTCAAAAGTAACCAGTGGTGCTTGGTGTTCTGAAGGGCACCCAGATTAAAGCACCTTAAAGAGACTTTAATTTCAGAACGTGATAAACTCCCATCCTCTGAAAAGCAGGACCCTCAAGGAGGTGTCAAGTTGGGCCCTCAAAATCATCAATTGCATCTGAAAATTTAGCCCTGGACATTTCTTCATGACACTTCTTTGGGTGGGGAGGGGGGTCTCTAAAGGTAATATTTTCCAAAAGCACCCATCCCACTGACTTTATATTAAACGTAGAGCGTGTCTACACGGTGTGCCAATGTGTGCTATGGGGGTGTGATGACTAAAGCTCACTAACGTGTTGCAGATTAATTGGTCCATGTAGACCATGCTGGTGTGCACTAAAGTTTCCCTAGGGTGCTTTAACATAGTGCTGTTTCAAACCTTTTTTGCACACCAGCAGGGCCTACATGGACCAATTAATGCGCTTTAGAAATCACATCCTGTAGTGTGCATTGCACTCATGTAAACAGGCCCTGTTGGAAAATTGGGCGTTGGCCGAGAGTCTCAAAAATCACATTGATTTCAATGGGAGTTAGGCACCCAAATGCCTTTGAGGATCTGGGCCTAGGAACCTAAATTTCTCAGGCTCCTTTGAAAATTATACTCCAAGTCTGTATGGCCCCAGAGCTCATCCTACCTTAAGGCATGTCTACACTTACAGTGCTGCAGTGTGTATGGTGAAGATGCTCCATGTTGATGGGAGAGAGCTCTCCTGTCGGCATAAAAATACCCATAAGTGGCAGAAACTGTGTTAGCGGGAGACGCTCTGCTGCTGACATTGTACTGTGCACACGAGCGCTTATGCCAGCGTAATTTATGTTGCTCATGGGGGTGGAATATTCACATTCCTGAGTGACATAAATTATGCCAGCATAAGCTCTAGAGTAAACGTAGCCTTATTCTAACTGCTTAGTTCAGTCTGTTTGGTGGAAGTTGTATCTTTATTATTGTTCCCTCTGTAGGAGCCCCTTTGTGGAGGACCAGAACAAGGCCTATGCAACATTTATGTTCAACTTGGATCCTCACAATATGGCGTCAGTGGGATTTATATGGTGCCCTCAGCACAGTGAAGAATTTCACCCAGATTGTCTAGAATCTCGCCCCCAGACCACCGCCCAGGAAGATCTGAAGAATGGACATAAATGGAGATGGAAACTTCATGTCACCTGATGAAACCACCCATTGCCTAGGTTGAGAATATGTAGCAGTTAGAACACAACTAAATCCCCCAGATCTGGCCACCTCTGAATTTTGGGAGAGTTTGGATCAAGATCAGAACTGTACAGGTGACCCTAAGCTTTATAATGGTCTGAAGTCAAAAGCCTGGCTCCCAAGCTTTCCTCCTTTCCTCCTTTCAGGTCCACTTCTGAATGGATGACTCCAGCTCATCCCTCTGATTTTCATTTATCAGAGGGTGGGATTATTAAAAAGCACTCATCTCTGCTCCTATTAAAATCAATAATAAAGCAACAGGAGCAGAGTTAGACCAATGCTGAGCACTTTTGAAAATCTCACCTATATTTATCAGTGACGGACAAATCTTCCAACACCCGTAGACTCAGCCAAGAAAGCATAAAAAGATTCAGAGGATTTAGATTCTTTGGTTTTTGAAAATGGACCAGAAACCCAGAAAGATCAGACTCCCACGTGAGGTTTCTGCTGCTTCCCATTTCTGGTCAAGTTAGGAACATAGAGTACACACAGAAAACCACAGGACTGCCACATCTAAGGACATGGGGAGGGATAGTCAAAAGTGTCTATGTGACGTAGGCTCTTTCAATGGTCCAAGATTGTTCTACTGTTTGAGGTAATCTCAGAGAAGGTACATCCAGAACTTGTGGATTGGAGAGACAATGAGAAGGGCAAAAGAGGAAAAGCTCTTGATTCCAAAGAGTTCTGGAAGTCTTTGGGAGTCTTGCTTGAGTAAGGACTGCAGGGTTGGGCTACCACCCTTACTAAATGAACTTTGCATAACCACTGTGCCCCGAGATTAAGACCAAGCGAGGCAGATTTAATACAGGAGCACAACAACCTTCTGAAAAGTGGCCTTCATTGAGAATTTGATCTTCTGCAACACGTGACATCTAGGTCCGTGGAATGAAGTGTCCTCCAAAGGCTCTCACCATTGACCTTGCTGAAATGGCATGCTGTAGTGCAAAGGACTGGAATGGGCTTTTATTAGTCTATAAACATGGCCAAAAACAAGGAGAAGAGTGGGGGTGGGGGGAAGATGAAATAGTAAAGTGGTTTGGAATCTGCAATGAAGTGTGGAGTCTGGTGCCTGGCCCAGGACTTTGTTTTAATGAAAGCCATTTGACACAAATCTAGCTGAGTGGCAAAAGTGCACCCTCTAAATGGTCAGACTTTCTGGCTGTAATTTATGCATATTTCTTGGATGTGGCATAGTAAGGGCCAGATTGTTCTGTCCTGCCATCATGCAAAGCCAGGGGCTGATCGGTCAAGTTCCACTCTTCCATTATTTCCTCCATTTGCTGAAAGAATAGAGACATATCCTATGCAGGGGGGGAGGGGGGGTTATAAAAAAAGAGCTATTTTGCCCTTCAAATTCAAAGCCTTTTTGTGTGTGTCAGCACTGCTCCTGCATTCATATTCGCTGAGAAATCAGCCCTTGTTAAAGGTTCCTAAGAGGGATGAGCCTCTTTAACCTTTGTTGGGTTCTACTCATATGACACACAAGTGCAGGCTGATGCTGGATAGAAAGCCATTCATAGACCATTATAGATTTTTAAGAGCAGAGAGATGATTCGACCCTACTGAGGATCTGAATGTATAGAGTTAGGTGAATGCTGCAAAAAATAAATTCCTTTAAATAAAAAACATGGTTTTGTTCCCATGGTATCTGTGATCCCTTTCACTCATTTTTTGCAAGTGTGTATATGTGTGTGAAACATTTTTCACGTGAATGGTCACCGAAACAGGAAATGGTGTGAATGATCTAAAACAGTGGTTCTCAAACTTTTTTCCCGTGGACCACTCAAAAATTGCTGTGGGTCTCGGCGGACCACTTAATGATCTTTCCAAATGTTGTTTCTACCATTAGCTAACTATTGTAAAGTGCTTTGGATAAAAGTGCTGTATTAAAAAAAAACCCCTTACTAATAATAAACGTTTTTTGTGCTACAAATAAAAGCACATAACTCATATTTTAATCCCAGTAGTCTTACTTTTCTAATGAGATGGATGTGCCCTCTCTTCCCTGCTGCGGCAGCTCCCTAAGTGGGACTGTGAAGGGGGAGGGTTTCTCCCTGGCAGCCACAGCTCTGGAGCTGGGGAAAGTCGCCTCTTTCTCTGGCCACCACAGCCCTGCACATCCCAAATTCCCCCCACCCCCTCTGCTCACCCCACTGCCCCCTCCCACCTATTCCTCCCAAGGCCATCACCTCACCTTACATATGAGTCTTCTCCAGGGTTCAGGCACTTAATTAGTGGAGCCACACCTGTGCAGCTCCACTAATTAGGTGGGTAGCCCTTCATTCTCTCTTGTGTGGCTTCCCAGGTACACATCTCAGAGGGAACTATCTGCAGACCACTTCAATGGAGCGTGTGGTCCATGGACCACAGTTTGAGAACCTCTGATCTAAAAGATCCTCTCTAGTTCAAAGAGAAATTATGTTGGAGAAGTTCTATAGCCTGCAAGACTAGATGATCACACTGGCCCCTTCTGAATATCAGGATTAGAAGGGACCTCAGGAGGTATCTAGTCCAACCCCCTGCTCAAAGCAGCACCAATCCCCAGACAGATTTTTACCCCAGTTCCCTAAATGGCCCCCTCAGGGATTGAACTCATACCCGTGGGTTTAGTAGGCCAATGCTCAAACCACTGAGCTATCCCTTCCTCCCTCCCCTGACCTTGGAACCTATGACTTATGTAATTATGTTTCCACGCACACATTTTTGTGTGACTATGTATTTGCACAGATGAAGTGGATGTGTTTTGAAAGCTCTTTGTGCATTTTGAAGTCATCTGACCAGGGAGCAGAAACCATGCCATGTGACTTAGGTGACACAAATAATGAATTATGAATATTACAAATATTCTGAATGTGCTCACACAAACCATTAATCAGAAAAACCCGAATAGCACAACCTCTAGTAAAAAACTGTAGTCTGTTTAGGGGTAATTCACAAAGACAAAAGGGAGCTAAATCCACTGAAAAAATCTATTGGGAACAGTTCGCCCAGCTCTAGTCATGTGGCTAAAACAAAATATAGGTACTCATGAGAAAAATGTATATCAGTAGGCTCCTGATGGTGAAAAGAGAGTATGATCTAGTGCTTGCTTTCTTAATTTTACATTTTCTGCTGTCACCAGTATTGCAGGAATTACATTTTAATTAAACATATTTGGGAAGCTGGAATTTCAGGTAATACTCTGATTTACTGTACTATAGATAAATAACTTCATAACTTGAGAGGATGATCCTCTCCTGTTGTATCCTTCACCCTCTACACTCAGAAGTAACAGATGCAAGGTCAAACCAAAAGCACAGTGCAGATCCTGAGCGAAATGCCAGATCTCGATAGTGGGCCACATCAAAACTCCGGATGTAAACATTCCCGAATATGGGTGCTTAAACTCCAGAGTTCAATTGAAAATGTCACAAAATTGCAGGTGTTTAGTGCAGTGTGGGCCATTCCTTCCTCCTCTGAGCTCCCTAAAAGCAATGTTTATATGCATGTGTAAGCAGAGTCAGGATGATCTCTACCCTGACATCTGGTGGTGAATTATGACGAGTGTGGAAAAGAACTTCAGGGGATGATATTGTTTGCATAGGCACACCCACCCTGCCTAGCATGAGCCCACGGCAGCCCAAAATGGTCACTTTGGCAGCTGTGGGATCCCCAGTTTCTCTGTTATTGGGGCAGGAGGAATAAAGTGTTGTTACCCTGATTATGCGAATCAAGGACAATGAAACTGTTTTATGACAGATGGTCTCACCATCACCTAAGTAGCACTTGCTAGACAAGGGACATGGGTTCCACAACCCAGTGAATTGAGAGAGGTTGGGGATAGGTATGTGTGCCTGATGGTACAGCCTCTCTCTCGGGTCTGGAACACCAGTTGCTGCACCACCTCCACCTCCTCCTCTCTCCACTGTTGAATAGCAGAGCTAATTTTGATTCCATTAGGAACCTAGCTAGAGGCTGCTGAGCTGAATTTACTTGGGGCCAATGGTGCACCAGCACTGGGGCTCCCCTACTGCAAGCTGAAATCACTAAAAGAGCTAAAATTACTGAGCTGAGATCACTGAGTGCTGTGTTAACTAGTGGGGGAGCCTGAAGATCTATTGCTAAGTGGTTGGCAGAGCGGAGCAGTTTGTGGGACAGTTGGAGCAGCCCATGGAACAGTGAGCAGAGCTGAGCAGTTTGTGGGGACAGCTGGAGCGGTTCATGGGACAGCTGGTGGAGTGGAGTGGCTGGCAGAGCGGAGCAGTTTGCGGGGATGGCTGGAGCGGCTCACGGGGCGGCTGGAGGAGCGGAGCCGTTCGTGGCGAAGGCTGCAGCAGAACTCCACGGAGAGGCGGGGCAGTCGGCCTCGGACCACGTAAGGTGCCCCTTAACACCCCTTAACACCCAGGCTGGGGGGGGCACACTCTGCAGATAAACTTTTGAACTCTGGGGTGGCACTGACCAGGGACAGAGACTTTTGGGTTGTTGGACTTTGAGGTGATTGAACTTAAGACCCTGAGGGGAAAAGGACACTGCCAAATTTACTTGGAGGTGGGTCTTTTGCTCATGGTTTGTGTTATAAGTCCTGTTTGTGGTGTTTCCCCAACATAATGCCGCATTGTTTCCCTCCTTTATTAAAAGGCTTTTGCTACACTCAGACTCCGTGCTTGCGAGAGGGGAAGTACTGCCTCCTAGAGGCGCCCGGGGGGTGGTATGTAATTGTCCCAGGTCACTGGGTGGGGGCTCGAGCCGGTTTTGCATTGCGTTATTGAAACGGAACCCCTAGATACAGAACCCGGCCCTTGTTGCTGCCAACTCAGAGGGGCAGAAGGGTTACACATGTATGCTGCGGAGACATTCAGATTACTTTTAAAACTTGACTTTACAAAGCACTTGAAAATATACTGTAAGGGACAACCCTGTTACATGGCACACGGACTAGATTATTATTACTACTTTTAATATTTGTATTATGCATGTACCTCAAGGTCCCAATTGAGATCAGCATCCCATTGTGCTGGGCACTGTACAAATACATAGTCCCTGTCCCAAAGAGCTTACAATTTAAATACGAAAGATGGACAAATGGTGAAACACCTTGTGCAAAGCCACCCTGCAGGTCAGTAGCAGAATAGGGAACAGACCTCAAGTCTCAGTCCAATGCCCTAACCGCTGGGCCACATTGCCTCCCACGACCTAACTTCTTCCCATCTCTGCTTTCAACGATGCTGCCCACAGGCTCTCTCGCAGATTTACAGTCGCTTGCTCTAGTTGTAAAAAAAGCATTAGTTATCAGCTTTGACTGCTAGTTTTTGGAAAAACTAGCTCAAAGTACTATCGTGTATAATTCCAAAATCCTCAGATGACAAGAGGTCCCATTCCCCCCAGGCTAGTCACGCTTGCCCAGCTGCTTTTGTAAGTGGAAGATATCAGATATCTGATCATTCTCAGCATGGAAAGTTCTTCTCCTAATTTGGTTGTTTTTGCTTCTGTTTTGAGGCGCCATTGTCAGGTCTGCGAATCACTTGCTGGCCCCGTTCCTGACGGACAGTCTTCTGGCATCACGGCAATCCCACTCTCAGCCAAAGCCGAGTGTTTTCCTATGTCTGTCGGGTGCATGTTTTACTGTGTTTTAGATTTCACTTTTGGACGCTTGGAAAGTTCCTTATTTTCCCCTAAGGATGAGGTGAGGTATGTCAACTAAGACCCGGTATTGTCCAGCAGAGGCATTGTCATTGAAGGTAGGTTACTTTGAGCTACAGGAAGCAGTCAGTGCACTCCTTACTTTTATCACTGTACCTGAGGACTGTAAGAACATTGTCATTGGGTAAGAAATCTAAATCCAAATATTCGTAATGCTCAGTTTTTACTGATAGCCAGTCATCTGCATCTAGGTTCACCAGATGGAATATGGAGAGCTCCTGATATATCCTGTTATTGTCTGTAACTGATGCACACTGCTTGAATATCGTTTGCCTGTTGGTGTTGGAACAGGGTGTGAGTAACGTTTGCCTGTTGGTGATGTTATTCACAAGCAGTTCCATCTTTAGGTAGATTGTGTTGCTTGAGTTGGTTAGATGAAAGTGCAAGTTGCAGTAGACCAAGTACAAGCCTGGCGTCTGGATCACCAGGTCTCCTTTGCTGTTGTACGTGATGTCTTGGAGAATACGATTGTTTGTCCACTTCAGTTTTGGACTATTTATTGGCTTTGACACTAGAAAGAAAAGGAAAATGAGCTAATACAATATACCAATGTGGTGTATAATCTATTTAAACACACAAGTGAGAGCTTGCTGGACTTATTTGCTGGCAAATGGTAGCCATGTATTCTGTCATTCTTCTATAGGAGACACCAACCACTGTCCTAGACCCATTAGGCTTGAGGCTGAGAATTTTGAACACCTCCCTTCCCAGCTTAAACCACTTGGCTGCTATCTACAGATAGGTATGGGACCTCTTGTGCCCCCAGCACAAGCAGATGTAGTCAAAATGTTGTCAGGAACATGTGGTGGGAAATAGTGGGCACAAAGACATACGTTCATTCAATTTTTGTTTTCATCATTTAAAAACAAAACATTTTGTTGCTGAAAACTTAAAAAAAAGTTTTCATTTTCCACACAAAACAAGCACTATTTTCACGAAAATGTCCATTTAGTCAAAAGGCCATTTTCCACCAATTTTTTTTTTGATGGAAAATCTTCAGCCAGTTTGTGATATAGGCTCGCGTAAACTTGAATTAGCTGGACTCATTCACTGACCTGTCATGTATGCAGCTGCTTTCATAAATGAAGCATTCTGTAGGGTTGTAAAAACAGCTTTTAATTCATTCCCTGGAGGAAACAAAAGATAAATAACCATTGCAGTTTCATTTCCGTTAGAGGGTTTGCTACCAGCATTCTTTTGCAGTGATTCTCCAACCCACACCATCATGAACCGTTCCCCATCCCCAGTAAAAAGTCCAAGTCCCATGGTCCTCAACACAGCATAATCCTATGCTAGCTTCATTTCACTTTTTAATGAATGGAAAAAATTCATTCCTGGTTTAACTTTACTGAAGTCGAGGATGACTTTAGCTCAGTATTGCTTTAAACTCATTCTGCTGATACCCAGATGGAATACTTGTCAGCTGAGTATGTCAGTAAAAGACAACAGAGAAAGAACTTGAAAATAAACCAAATATTATCCCAGAAATTCATTTACTGGGAGTTATTAACTCAAAGTTCTGGAAACATAATTGTTCCTATTGTAATACATTTTTGCAATAATTGTCCCTATTGTACTGTAAGTGACTTAGCCAAAGTACCATTTTCAGAAGAGACTTCGGGGTCTATGGGCATGTTTACACTTGCCATTTAAAGTGCAAAAAGTCCCTTTTTGTGTGTGTGTGTGTGTGTGCAGAAACTGTGGGAGCGTCTACACTTGCCAATGATTTTTTGCGGTGAAGCTCAGAAGTTTCACTGCAAAAAGAGAACCAGCTCCACGAGAGGCGTACAGCTCTTTACCAGTGATGCTTTTGCGGTGATGTGCAAGTGAAGACACGTTCTTCCTGTTTACAGAGCTTTTAGCCTCCACAGGATATCCCACAGTGCCTAAGTGACCACTCTGGCCAGCAGCTCTGCTGCTCTGATGCCAGGTAAACAGACGTCCACCCCTCCCCCGTAATGCCTTGGGAACTTTGAAACTCCCCTTCCTGTTTTCTTGGCAAGTGCTCACTTATCATCTGGCCAGGTGACAATGTCTGCTCCACGGAGCAAATGATCCCCTGCTTGGAACAATGCTGAGTTACTGGAATTGATCAGTGTTTGGGGAGAGGAGGCTGTGCAGGGACCCAGGATGCCCCACGATCATGCCCCCATTTCCCACAAGACCTATCCTCAAAATGGAGAGAGCTGCATTGTGGGATAGCTGCCCTCAGTGCACTGCTCTCATCAGCAATGGAAGTGCTGCAAATGTGAACAGTCTCTGACACTTGTGGAAGTGAGAACACAAACCAGCGCTTTTCTTTCACCGGTTCCCAATCACCGGTGAACCGGCAGCGCAAAAACTCTGCAAGTGTAGACATAGCCTAGGGGCACGTCTTCACTACCCACCGGATCGGCAGGTAGCGATCGATCTATCGGGGATCGATTTATCGCGTCTAGTGTAGACGAGATACAATTGATCCCCGATCACTCTGCCGTCAACTCCGGAACTCCACCGCAGCGAGAGGTGGAAGCGGAGTCAGCGGGGGAGTGGCAGCGGTCGACTCGCCACCATCCTCACAGCCAGGTAAGTCGACCTTAAATACGCAACTTCAGCTACGCTATTCGCGTAGCTGAAGTTGCGTATCTTAGGTCGACCCCCCCGCCCCCCGTAGTGTAGACCTAGCCTAAGTCTCATTAATTTTCTAAATAACACCTGATCCACACACAGATTTCGTATCAGTAGAACTATTTCATTTAGGGGTATGATTTTTTTTACTGATATAGTTATACTGGTGCAAGCCTTAGGACCCAGTTACGCTGGTATAAAGGTGACGTACACTGGTATCCCTTCTTCCCCATCCCGTATGGGGATAAGTTATAACAGTATAAGCACATTTAACCACCCCAGCGAGTTTAACTAGACCAATGTAGTTAAAGCAGTACAGCTTTCTAGGATAGGCAAGGCCTTGCTTTTGAAAAGGGGATTTAGGCTCACGCAGGCACTTTTGACAATTTTACCCTATTTCTTTATAATTAGAGCAACGTTAAGATGGGCTCAAAGATGTTCAGGGGAGTTTGATGACCCTCTAGACCTGAAGGCTGCTGGTTACTTCATACAAGACAATTTGATTGTTGTATATGTTTCTTCCTGCATAACAATAGTGAAAGAGGAATTGGTACGCACAATGCAAGCACCTTCAATCAATCCAGGAACTGAAGCTGGGGAGGAATGGGGCACGGGTAAAGTCAGTAAAATCCAACAAAAGATGCTTGAGACTTTTACCATTAGCTCTTCAGACTCCTTTGCCATCCTTTCGCCTGGAATTACTATTTGCTCATTGTCAGATCCTTAATCACTGGCCTATCAGCATAATCAAGCTGTAGACAGAGGACAGAAGGACTGTATAAAGAGGACTTTAAACTTTTTTAGTGGTTCATGAACTCTTGCAATAGTTCCCTGAACGTTATGAAACAATTGCCCGTTTTATATGCCTTTCCGGAGGTTTTATTTCCATTATGCACAATGCATTTCCCCCACATCCTTTTCTCTGATGATGAGGCTATGAGAAATGGCTGAATTGCAATCGTGAAGCCGAGCGACTCAAATTATGCAATGGAGAGGTGATCTCATGCATACTGCGTGTGAACCATATACTGCAGTGAGTAGGGCACTGTATTTCTGTAGCTGCTTTACTATTGCTCAAAAGCAGGAGAACAGATCCCCCTACTGGGCAAAAAACGTGCAGCGTAGCTGAAGTCTGTCAATGCTACAGGGAGTGAATTTCACATTCTACCACAGTTTGGATACAGATGTTTGTAAGCCAAACATCCACCCTTCTTAACCAATGATCCTGTCAGCTCTTACCCTCTTGCTAACCTGTTCCCCAATTCTCCTTCTTTTATTGATTACTGCAACAGCCTTCTCCTTAGCCTTGACAAATACAATCTTACCGCGCTCCTATCCATTCAGAATGCTGCTGCAAAGACCACTTTCCTAGCCCGTCTCTTTGAGCATGTCACACTTCTCTTTGAATCACCCGACTGGCTCCCTCTTCTCTATCACGTCAAATAAAAGGTACTTTTCTTCACTTCCAAAGCCCTTCACGGCCTCACTCCACCCTACCTATCATCTCTCCTTCACTGTCGATGATGCCTCCAGTCTACCCATGCTGAACCCTCCACTGGACTGGTTCAATTTTCAAACAAGCACCTTCAGGCTTTCTCCCGTGCTGTCCCTAACGCTTTGGCATTGCTCCCCGTTAACGTCTACAACGCTACCTCACTTAGCCACCTTCAAATCTCTCCTCAAAAATCTCCTTTGCTGTGATACTGACAAAAAACCTTGACACAGTTAATAATATATGGAAATATACCTACCTCATAGAGCTGGAAGAGAGCCTGAAAGGTCACTGTATCCAGCCCCCTGCCTTCACTAGTAGGATGAAGTATTGATTTTGCTCCAGATCCCTAAGCGGCCCCCTCAATGATTGAATTTACAACCCTGGGTTTAGCAGGCCAATCCTCAAACCACTGAGCTATCCCTCCCCCCGTCTGCTGCTGGGGTGCTGAAATCATTGGGATGCTGTCTCATTGTTTCCCTGCACTCCTCCCGTCTGTCTATAGCTGTTTGTTGTCTCTTGTTTTATACTGGGATTGTAAATCTCAGGGAAGGGAATGTCTTTTGGTCTGTGTTTGTGTAACCCCTAGCACAGTGGGACCTTGCTTCGTGACCGGGTCTCCCTTGCACTATGGTAACACAAATAATAAATAATAATAATAACCATTACTTTGTGATTAAGACAGAAAGATCTTGCATCTCTTGTCCCCCCCCCTCCCCCCCATTAGTTTCCCTGACTGTTTTGGCTATAAACTGGGTGTTATAAACTAGAGCACACAGGCCAGGAAATATATTTCAATGCACCACTAATCATTTCCTCCATATGGGTGAATGCTACTTTCACAATGTACATGAAAGCCCCATTGACTAAGTCACATAGAATTACACAGAACATAAGTAAAACCTCTGACCTTTAATCCAGATGCGGAGGGTGTGTTGTCTAGTGGCTAAAATAGGGGACTGGAAGTCAGGATCCCTGGATCTGACACTACAGGACCAAATTCTCCAGGTGTAAATGGGCTTTAATGGAGCTGTATCAGTTTATACCAGCAAAGAATTTGGCCCAAGATATGCAGCCATATTCAAGTCACTTACATCTTTCTGGGCCTCAATTTCTCCTTCTATTAAACTGGCATAACACTTACTTATCTATCTCACAGGGTTCTTATGAGCCCTTGTTAATGATAGGGCCCACTTCTGCTGTCAGTTACAGCAGTATTAAATCTGGCATAACTCCACTGAGATCAGTAGAGTTACTCATTTTCACAGTGTGAATGAGAACAAAATGTGGCCCGTGTGCAAAACTACTTAAGATTTTCAGATACAATTTCCTATAAAAGTGTAAGAAAAGAGATCCTAATGTCTAGGTCTCCAGAACAACTGCTTAGCCTGACTTTTAAGTAAGAAGGTAGAGGTTGCCTGTCATTGGGATGGGGAGCAGTTGAGCAGCTATAGACAATCCTATTGGCTGGCCATTTGTAACGTTGCAATCTTTGTAGTCATACCACCATTGGTCAGGCAGGTGACAAACACAGGAATGAATGAAATTAGATAACACTAAACATATGACCGAGGCTGAGATTTTCAAAAGGGCCAAAGGTAGGTGACTGTTGCACACGGAAGGTCCATGAGAGTGGGGCACCCAACTCCTCTACTGATGAAAATCCCAGTCAAAGAAAGACCAAAGCACAGATTTAATCACATTGCTTCATGCACTACTGGAAATTGCTCAGATACTACAGTGATGAGAAGAGAAGAGAAGAGAAGAGAAGAGAAGAGAAGAGAAGAGAAGAGAACACTCGATGACCTATCCTAGGTACTTAAAATCTGCATCATGATGAAAAATAGGATTTGATAAGATGCATTCATAGCCCTGAACCCTTAAAACTTCATCTGTTCTACAGAAAGGTAGAGTCTGTTTCTGGGGGTTTTTTTTATGGAAACTCAGTGTTATTGAGTGGAATTCACCCTTCAGATCAGAAAAGCCCCTGTAGCATTTAAAGCTCCAGCACTGCAGGCTCTATTGATCAAGCAAAGAATGGTGCCTTGACATAAAGAGCATGATCGTGCAAAGAGCTGAGTACCTCACTGGATGATCTCAGGACATTCAAGGCATCTCCCACGATCAGCTCTGAGCTGACGTGACTGTACCTGGCCTTTGTGAGCCTGAACTAGCTTTCATTGACGTCAGCAAGTTTTAACAGCATTTATTTGGTGACATCAGCTGTGTTTCTGAGAAAACCAAGCATGGAAAAAAAAAAAAGTCTGGTTGTAGAGAAGCATTTCCTGAGCTCAAGTTGCCTCTGGGGCTGCTTATAACCATTTTTCAGTTTTGCTTCTCTAGTTAGTTATTCCGATCGCAAATCAGAGGAGTTCCATGAGTGTAAAACTAGTGTGAGTGTGATCAGAAGCATGGGAAGATCAGTGTGTGCAGGGCTTAAGTCTCTTACCTACAGTGGTGTAAATCAGGAGTAACTCCACTGAGTCAGTTGGGTTACATCAGTTTTAAACCACAGTAAGTACGAGGAAAACCAGGGCCAGAGTCTGGAAACAAGGGTAAGAAAATCTTTGCTGGCTGCATTCTTGTCCACTGAGCTGTGTGGTACCTGAAGGTCAAATATGGTGCAAACTTGAGGAGAGGCTGACAGTGGGAAAGAAGCCCTAGAAGGAAGGTGTGCGGAGTATTCTGTCCTGAAGATGCTACTTATGTCACGAGAATCTCAATATTTGTATGCCATTGCCACGGATGCTGGCAAAGGAACCTATCCTGAGGGATGTGGTATCTGCATGCTGAAAGTCATGGGGAGAGTATCAGCTCACACAAGCCTAGCATAGCTCCTTGGGGTCCAGATCAAGGGAGGCTCCCTGTTTGACGCGACCAATAGAGCTGCTATGTCTATGGAACATGTGACTCAGCTGGGCTACAGCCTCATCTGTAGTAACATTGAGAACGTGACTCAGATTCCACCAGTCATGCAAGAAGGAAGGTGTCTATAACAGGTACTCAATGTGATTCAGTGGACTGTAGCTTCAGGACAGGAGGAATCTGAAGGCCATACACATGCATTCGGTCTCTCTGTCTCCCACACACACAGCATGGTGAATCCAGCCACCAGATGGAGCCCTCAGGCAACAGGATCAAGGAGTAAACAGGAGAAGACACTTACATACGATGTCTTGGCAGATGAAGTTTACCCTGATTAGGTATCAGAGTGGTAACAGTAGGGGGAAAATTAGCATGGGGAAACTAAACTATTTCCCCATGCGAATTTTCCCCCTACTGTTACTCACACCTTCTTGTCAACTGTTTGAAATGGGCCATCCTGATTATCACTACAAAAGTGTTTTTTCTCCTGCTGATAATAGCCCACCTTAATCGATTAGTCTCATTAGAGTTGGTATGGCAACACCCATTTTTTCATGTTCTCCGTATATATATATATATATATATATATTCCTACTGTATTTTCCACTGCTTGCATCTGATGAAGTGGGCTTTAGCCCACGAAAGCTTATGCTCAAATAAATGTGTCAGTCTCTAAGGTGCCACAAGTACTCCTCATTCTTTGTCCTGATTAGGTAGTCACCCCATTTCAATGAACATGTAGAGCATCAGCTTTGGTTGGAGCTGAAGGAGCTGAAGATTTGTGATCCTTATGAAATTATTTAGGAGGTTCATAAAATGAGTTCAGCTTATTTTAAGTATAATTTGAACCAATATTATTCTACAAGTCTGGTTCAAATAATACTACGAATTTCTAGCTGAAGAGCTGCCTGTGAAGAGACCCCTGTAGCTAGGCAGCCACAGCCTGAGTGACCTATAGATGGGATTCAGTACACAGTGTATCTGCTTTTTGGCTAGCCTCGCTCTCCTCCAGCTGTTCATCTCCATCTCCTAAGGGGACGGCAAACCCAATAACGTTTGAGTTACACGTCCAAACCCACTATTGTTTAAGTTGCCTTTGAAATTAGGCAAAATGAGTTCACCCATCTCTAGCAAATATCTGCTTAGCTATCTGAGAGTATTTTAACTAAACCTGTGGGTTTGCTTTTGTGTCCTGCCACCGGCTGCAAGACACTGCACCTGCTGCTGCTGTCAGATCCTAGGGGGTCGTACAAACTGAGCAGAGCTCTTCAGCATGACATTCGTGCGCTGCTCTTACGAGGGCTCTGTTGTGGAGGAAAGCAGGTAGCCCTAGAAAGCAGCATGATTAAGAGTTCTAGTCCCAGCTCTGTCAATAACCTGCTGGATGTCCTTTTTTGCTTCAATCAGCCTCTGTTTCCCCTCCCACCTTTTTGTCTATCCTGTCTTTAGGGCAGGAACGGCCTTTCATGATGTGCCTGCACAGTACCTAGCACAATGGGGCCCTGATCTCTAGGCTCTCTTATAATACAAATAATCATAACGAATTAGAGATGTGGCAAAATTTCCAGTGTAGCAATTTTTTGTTGGAAAATGCTGACTTGGTGGAATCGATACGTTCCACAAGAACACATTGATTCTGTCGAAACTTTCACCAGAAACTAAGCTGGCTGGGGCCGTCTGTCTGCCTGGTTTCCTGCTATCTGAGCTGTTTGCCCAACTGCCCAGCCTCCTCAGCATCCCAGCTGGTGGGACCTCTTGTATATCACAGGCTATTAAATGTATTGAGGTTAGACTAAAACGTCTCTTCCACAAAAGCATCCAGTCTTGATTTCAAGATATCAGGAGATGGAGAATCCATCACTTCCCTTGGTAGTTTGTTCCAGTAGTTAATCGCCCTCACTACAAGCAAGAGGCAGTTTATTTCTAATTTTAATTTGTCTGGCTTTAACTTCCAGCCCCTTGTTCATGTTATGCCAGACCTATTGCATTGGTGGTCAGGTAGGGACGCCTGGTTTAGAAGTAAACTGAAGGACCTGATTAGCATTTGCAAGCCCAGACTTGCCACCACCCACTTTTTCTCCTAAAAGAAAACAGAGGAACAAAGAAAAAACGGTTTCTATAATTGGGGACTAGGAAGCTATCAGAGGGTAATACCAAACCTGTCTGTCAAATTCCATACTAAAGTCCCGGCCTTCTCCTCCCCACATTATATATACAAATGCACTGACTATAACGTGCAAAGATAGATCAGTAAAATTGCAGTCTCTCCATATCTCTCAGTCCAGACAGACTCCTTAGAAATTGACTACCATCATAAGACTGGATTCTGCTTTCTCTTACATTGTTTTTGCCCCAGTGTAACTCCAGAGTCTTCAGTGAAGTTGTACCGGATTTACTCTGGTGTAAGAGAGACCAGATTCAAACCCATAAGACCAAATTGTGCTCTTAGTTCTATTGGTATAAATCTGGAATTATTCCACTGACTTCAAGTTTATTCTGATTTACTCGGGCATAATAGAGATCAAAATATGTCCTGCGTTGTCTAATCACTCAACTGCTAATGAATTTCAACATCTTACTTCCAGGCAAACAATGAAGTATCTCCTGGTATACCCCAGGGTCAATAAGAGCAGAGTTTGGGGCCATGTCTTCATGATCCAGAGAAGAACAAGAGGAGTCAGCAAGCTGGAGACATAGAACTTGAAGGGGAATGATAGATGGAAAGGTTTGTGGAGCCCCAATATCTGACTCTCACCAAACAGCTTCTGGCAGGCAGAAATCACTTGTTAAACCGAATGGTAAATGCATGCCAAGAACCATGGAAGGGATTTCACAACTGCAGAGACTACATTTCAGGAAAGATTTATTTTATGGTGATCTTAAATTTTTCCCTCTGTTGCTTGTGCCATTCCACCGAATATCGAAAAGAGATTTAGCGATGCTTTTGTGGTGCTTTTTCAAATAAACATTTAATTAGCTGGCAAAGCATCCCTTCAATTAGATGCCATTAGATGATTTCAAACCTATCCCTGGAGGAGTGACAGCTGAGTAAGGAATATGTACACCTGAATAAATTTGCTGTTAAGTACCCATTGGTATTTAGTTAATAATATGCAATAGGATGTAAACTCTAAACGAAACATGAGATGAAAATGGAATGCATGTTTTTAGTATCACTCAATCAACTCTGGAAAGTAGCATATGTCTATCCCATTGTGAAGTTGCCTGATGATACATTTTTTAATTACTTTATCATCTGCTATTTTTTCCACTGCACTCCTGCCTCCTTCAGGACACAGAGGGGTAGAATTAAGGTTGCACCAACAACCATAAATCTGGCATTTCCTAACTTCTGAATGCTTGACTTTACAACCTAACTAATTGTCTCTGAATGTAGCTTTTTGTATGTAATACATATAGGTGGCATTTCCCCCCTCTATATAGAATGTATATTTACACTAAAGCCACTTTACTCCAATTGAGTCATGGAAAGGGGCCTTAAAGTGCACACAAATCCCACTTTGAGTATGTCTACAGTGCAGCTGGGAGCGAATGAATTGACAGCTTGTAAGCTCCCTGAGAGTGCACATTCCTTCTGTCTGACATTCCCCAGTTATTCGTGCTGAGAGAGAGCAATTGGCGGGAGCTGGCTGGGAAGAAATTAAGGTTTCAGTGTGTTTATTTAGAATCATAGAACTGGAAGGGACCTCGAGAGGTCATCTAGTCCAGTCCCCTGCACTCATGGCAGGACTAAGTATTATCTAGACCATCCCTGACAGGTGTTTGTCCAACCTGCTCTTAAAAATCCCCAATGATGGAGATTCCACAACCTTCCTAGGCAATTTATTCCAGTGCTTAACCACCCTGTCAGGAAGTTTTTCCTAACGTGGAACCTAAACCACCCTTGCTGCAATTTAAGCCCATTGCTTCTTGTCCTAGCCTCAGAGATTTACAAGAACAATGTATCTGCTTCTGCCTTGTAACAACCATTTATGTACTCGAAAACTGTTATCATGTTCCCTCTCAGTTTTCTCTTCTCCACACTAAACAAACCCAATTTTTTCAATCTTCCCTCACAGGTCATGTTTTCTAGAGCTTTAATCATTTTTGTTGCTCTTCGCTGGACTTTCTCCAATTTGTCCACATCCTTCCTGAAATGCGGTGCCCAGAACTGGACACAATACTCCAGTTGAGGCCTAATTAGCGCAGAAGAATTACTACTCGTCTCTTGCTTACAACATTCCTGCTAATACAAGAATAAGTGAGAAATCTACCTTGCGCCACAGAGAATTGTATTGTATCATTAGCTTTGGATTAAATATACATTAATTGATTGCCAGTTTCGTTGCACCTGATTTTCATCAATTCCTCTGTCTATGGTAAACATCCACTACTGCAGCTCCCTCTGCCTCTTACTAATTAGGGCTAAAGCCTCAGCAGGCTGTAAATCAGCATCACTCCAATGACGTGGGTGAGGCCATGTCAATTTACAATTGCCAAGGCTCTGGTCCTCTGAGTGTCTCTTTTAGTCCCTATATTCACACTGCCAGTGCCTGCCTTTCCTTCTCTAGAAATGGTCCTGCCTCGGCTGATGATGTTTTGCAAAGCTTCTGAGGGCATTTGTAAAGCTTACTCAGATTCTGATATCAACCTCAGTTACTCTGGTGTGAAGCCAAGGTAGCTCCCCTAAAGCCATTACTCTGGATTGGTACTGGGGTGACTGAAAGCAGAATCTGGACTTCAAGGATCTAATCTTCTCTTTACCCAAACCTGGTTGTGTAAATTAAACCTTGGGTTATTTCCAGAGAGATTCAATCTGAAAACAATAAGAAGTGATGAGACATTTATGATGCCAGGAAGCTTGTGATGGTATAGTTGGCACATGACGGCAGTTTGGTATGCTGGATAGCATATGTACTTGGCCAGCCACTGCTCAGAGTTACCTCTGTGTAAATGCTGAGTAAGAGAAAGGATGATCTTGCAATTAAGGCACTGGACTAGCACTCAGGTGTTCCTGGTGAAACTCTTGACTTTACCACATAGTTTCTGTGTGACCTTGGCCTAGCCAATATAAATCGTTGTGCCTCAGTTTCCCCCATGTGTAAAATGATAATGGTAATGATGCTTTCCTTCTTCTTGGAGGTGGAGCTAAATTCATTAATATTTGTGAAATGCTGAAACACTTGGTGATGGGGGCCCATCTAAGCAGATGGATAATTGCAATGAAACCAACAATTAGTCCAGTTTTATGATGGTTTAAGTGAAAGCAGACTCTTGGCCCACTGTATACATTATTCTCATTAGAATTGTCTCCCCCTCTGTGCTCTGTTTTTCCCCACATATTTCTCCCTCTGCCTCTCTTGATGCCCTATTTTTCACCATCCTCCCACCTACCTCCGCCTCAACTCTTCTTCTTTCTTGCATCCTCTCCGAAGCAGAATGTGAACCCAGTACTGTTTGAAGTCATATTAATCCCGTGAGCCCATGGTGTCCCAGTGGTTTTGACATGAGTGACAATGACCCATCCCTAATAAAAACAGGGTAAAATGTGTCTCTGCCAGCAGGAATGCAGGACTGAGCCATCCACGTGCTACCTTATAATCAGATTAATGTTCACATCCTCTGGCAAAAAAACATGCTGTACCAAAGACAAGACGTGCTTGTTATTTGCTTAGCTGTGCACTGGTTTCCGGAGGTACCGAGTAACTTGTAAGCTTTTTCCACTGGCTCGGCTTTTACAACAAGAGGAGAGTTTGGGTAAGTGATTAAGAGTTGCGCAAACAGCTTTTCATCACCCTGGATGGCATTTGCATTATAAACCAGGCAAATTATATTGATAGTCAGTTACAGGTCTTACCTATGCTGGGTGCTGTAATGCCGTCCTCTGGGGGAGCCAGACCCTGAAAGAAAAGGAAGGAAGCCGATATTTATTCTAGGGCCTATAAATATTTGTATTAAAGGTATAGAGTGGTTTCAAGTTATGTTCTATTACATTCTGTCCCTGAAGAGTGAAATTCAACCTGAGCAGCAGACCAGCGCAAGGCCTTATCCATCACTTATGTCCCATGGTGTCCTACAAGCAAGAGGTGGTTTATTTCTAATTTTAAGTTGTCTGTCCTCCAATTCTGGCTGCGACTAGAACCAGAAGTGCTGAAATGACAGGCGAAAGGATCTTTGCTCAGTGGCCACAAGGAGGAAATACCTGAAAATGTCAAGGGAACATACTTGACAGTGGGCTAAAGTCTAGTGCGTCCTGCAATGGTTAGCTGGGGAGAAGGAAGAAAGGTCAAGAGTAAAAGGCATTACTTGGTTCTGATTCTGTAAATCTGTCTGAAGCACAAGAATCAGCCTTGTGATCCCTTCCATTCCTCCAAGTCCTGAGGTGCTAGTCCTAAATGTCCATGAATGTTTTTAATATAACACGCTGGCCAGCGGTGCCTGTGACCCCCTTCTGTGACTGACCCACAGATCAGCTGCTACTGCTCTCATCTAAGGCACTTCCTCCTTTAGTCCAAATGGTAGAAGTTTGCACTATGCTACTAGAGCTCTATTTAGATACTTATATGACCCTTGTTACTGGTAATATCTGAGGGCCAGATCCTCAAAGGAAGTGCCTAATTCCCAAAGGAAGCCAGTGGGAGTTAGGTGCCTAAATGCCTCTGACGATCTTAGCCTGAGCGACTCACAGCCATTAATGGATTTTACCTTCTAAGGATCCCCGTGTGACGGGGAAAAATGCTATCTCCATTTTACAGCGAGAGAACAGAGGCATGGGGTAGAATGGATGACTTGGCCAAGATCACTGAGGGAGGCTGAGCTGGGAATTAAATGCAAGTCTCCTGTGCTTCAATGCATTAGACCATCTTTGGGACTCCACAACAAGGAGTCAGAGCATTAAATCTCAGTGCAATATACTCGGTTCTAAAAAGAGGTGGGTGTATTTTGCCACGTGAAGAAGGAAACTTTGCATCTACAATTACATTTCACATGGGCTGTCGATTAATCGCAGCTAATTCACGCGATTAACTCAAAAAGATTAACTGCGATTAAAAAAATTAATCGCGATTAATCTCACTGTTAAACAATAGAAAACCAATTGAAATTTATTAAATGTTTTTTCTACATTTTCAAATATATTGATTTATATTACAACACAGAATACAAAGTGTACAGTGCTCACTTTATATTATTATTTTATTACAAATATTTGCACTGTAAAAATGATAAACAAAAGAAATAGTATTGTTCACTTCACCTCATGCAAGTACTGTAGTGCAATCTCTTTATCGTGAAAGTGTAATTTACAAATGCAGATTTTTTTTTTGTTACATAACTGCACTCAAAACCAAAACAATGTAAAGCTTTAAAGCCTACAAGTCCACTCAGTCCTACTTCAGCCAATCGCTCAGACAAACAAGTTTGTTTACATTTACAGGAGATGCTGCTGCCTGCTTCTTATTTACAATGTCACCTGAAAGTGAGAACAGGCGTTTGCATGGCACTTTGTAGCCGGCGTTGCAAGGTATTTATGTGCCAGATATGCTAAACATTCATATGCCCCTTCATGCTTCGGCCACCATTCCAGAGGACATGCGTCCATGCTGATGATGCTTGTTAAAAAAAAAAAGTGTTAATTAAATTAGTGACTGAACTCCTTGGGGGACAATTGTATGTCTCCTGTTCTGTTTTACTCGCATTCTGCCATATATTTCATGTTATAGCAGTCACAGATGATGACCCAGCACATGTTCATTTTAAGAACACTTTCACAGCAGATTTGACAAAATGCAAAGAAGGTACCAAGGTGAGATTTCTAAGGATAGTTACAGCACTCGACCCAAGATTTAAGAATCTGAAGTGCCTTACAAAATCTGAGAGTGACGAGGTGTGGAGAATGCTTTCGGAGGTCTTAAAAAAGCAACACTCCGATGCGGAAACTACAGAACCAAAACCACCAAAAAAGAAAATCAACCTTCTGTTGGTGGCATCTGACTCAGATGATGAAAATGAACATGCGTCGGTCTTCTCTGCTTTAGATCATTATCGAGCAGAGCCCGTCATCAGCAAGGACGCATGTCCCCTGGAATGGTGGTTGAAGTATGAAAGGACATATGATTCTTTAGCACATCTGGCACGTAAATATCTTGCGATGCCGGCTACAACAGTGCCATGCGAACGCCTGGTCTCACTTTCAGGTGACAGTGTAAACAAGACGTGGGCAGCATTATCACCTGTAAATTGTAACCAAACTTGTTTGTCTGAACGATTGGCTGAAGTAGGACTGAGTGGACTGATAGGCTCTAAAGTTTTACATTGTTTTATTTTTGAATGCAGTTATTTGTTGTACATAATTCTACATTTGTAAGTTCAGCTTTCATTATAAAGAAATTGCATTACAGTACTTGTACTAGGTGAATTGAAATATACTATTTCTTTTGTTTTTTACAGTGCAAATATTTGTAATCAAAAATAAATATAAAGTGAGCACTGTACACTTTGTATTCTGTGTTGTAATTGAAATTAATATGTTTGAAAATGTAGAAAACATCAAAAAATATTTAAATAAATGGTATTCTATTATTGTTTAACAATGCGATTAATCACTATTAATTTTTTTAGTTGCGCGATTAATCACGATTAATTTTTTAATTGCTTGACAGCCCTACATTTCACTAAATGGAATCAGGCAGTGGTTCCACAGCTGTTTATAAAGGAGTGTTTTGCAAAGCAATCGAGCTATTAGCATTAGAGCGAGCCATTCATCTTTCAAACCTTCCTCTGAGATGGAGGTTAGGGGAAAAATATATAAATCTGACGACTCATAGTTTGCTGTGCAGATGGGGTGACTTGAGAAAAATTAAAATGCACTAATGTATCGCATTCCCTCTTGGAAAGTCTCAGAATGGATGGAAAATAACAGATACTAATGCATTTTATTTCAAGAATAATTGAGTAGACACCCAAATGAAACTTTAGTGCTTGCTTCTAAACGTTATTGGGTGGGTTTTTTTTTTCCTTTCCCACAGCAAGAAGATTCAGCTTAATGCTCTAATTTGAAATGTAAAGCGTTCCCCTCTAGGTGCTCAAAGAGATGAAATTGTATTGTACAGGCTTGGGAAAAATTCATTATAAATCTGCAATCGCTCTGCGTGCAGGGGATGAATGGTTTAGTCATCACAAGCAGAGTGATTTGCGTTTGCTTCATTAGAGAAAACGATAATCACGTGCCAGGGAAAATCAGCTTTTAAAAAGTGCTTTTATAAAAAACCTTCCCAAACCAAATCAGCCTGGTGTCTCATTTGTCATCTAATCAAAATCATCTTGATAAATGGCTCTTGCAGACCCCTCTCCCTGGGAGAAAACCTGCAAAGGTCACGTATCCCCTGACTGGAAAGGAATGATACCCATACTAATTAAACAACCGCGCAATAACAAACAACGAGGTGTGAGGATTACTGTTGCATCAGATTCCAGCACATGCCCTGCAGAAGATAGAAGTAGGGATGGATGAATGAGCTTGGGGAAAAGAAGCCCTCTTTTACCAGATTCTATGCCTCTTTTTAAAACGGAATTTGAATGCAGGGCCAAATTCAGCTAGTAAACCTTCTTATACGAGCTGAATTTGCACTGGCATGAGTCTGTTCTGAAATTTTCTCTTTCTTTCTTTCTTTCTTTCTTTCTTTCTTTCTTTCTTTCTTTCTTTCTTTCTTTCTTTCTTTCTTTCTTTCTGTTCAGATAACTTTTTTCAGCCACTTGTGAGTATCTCAACATCCAGGCTCCAATCAGAACCTACAACCCTGAACTGTCACCAAAATCTCCCATCTGGGCCCACATGTGGAGAGACAGTCTATTGTTATGAGCAATTTAGCCTACATTTGCAGACCCAAGTGGTTTGAATTCAGTAGTTGGGCTAAGATTCAGGTAAGCATCCCTATTTACAGGCATGGTATTCAACCTGACTCCAAATTCCCCGGGGTGAAGTCCTGAGCATTTGACCTTAGTGGGATGGTTTGCTATTGACTTAGTGGAAGCCATGAATTCACCCCCAACCATTTGAGATTCACCCTTGAATTGTGAGGATACAGGCTGAGTATCTTTAGCTCCCTTAGGATTGAAAGTCCATTTTACCTGCATTCACTGAAGTTGGGATTGGTGTTATAAAATCCATGTAAAGGCACTTAACTAACATAGTGCTATACAGAGACATCAGGACAGCATCATTAGTTCAGGAGTTTTGGGGTGCTGAGTCTACACCACCGGAGTCATGCACGCTCAGCAGCTCTGAAAACCAGGCTCCAGGGGGGAAATCTTGGGCCTATCAACCTCAGTGGGAGTTTTGCCCTAAGATGTCACCCTACTTAAACTATCTATTATTAAAACAACAACAGTTCCCCATTTTTCTGCCTTTTAAGAGGTGCAAGAATATGAAGACAGGAAAATTAATGAATGAGTCCCAGCCATTACAGCTAGCCCCTATATTCCCACAGGGCCTATAAACAGCTACCTAATTCTTAGTCTTTGGATATACTTGTTACAGCAGAGGCTGTAAAATGTGCATCCTGTTGCACCAGCATCATAATTCTTCATACTTTTCATCTGAGGACCTCAAAGTGGGTGAGCATCATTACTCTCATTGTACAGATGGGGAAACTGAGGCAGAGACAATTTAAGCAGCTTGCCCAACCTCTCACATAGTCAATGGCAGATCTGGGAATAATGATCCACATCTCCTGGCTCAAGCCTCACACTTGACCTGAGACGGGGCATCATTACAAATGCAGGCGTAACTACAAGGGAATGATTTTAGTGCCGGCGAACGGTACCAGGCTGACAGCCTAGGACAGTGAAGGATACTGTTTAACCATAGAAAAGTTACAGCATGGGTTTGAGCAGAGCAGATGGGTCTTGCTCCCATCAAGATGCCTTAGTCCTGTTTTGCAAGGTTCTATTTTAGGAGTATGTGGCTCATTTTCCATGGTATTCAGTTCTTGCTGTCTCTGCCAAGTTTGCCCACCAGGGGGCATTCTTTAATGCAAATTGCAACATGTCCAGGTAGGAAATAGAGTGAAATTTTTCGAAATCATGTTGGACAGTGTACTAAACAGCCATCAGATAGGAATGACTTTTGGTCTGTACTGAGCTGGGCTGGATTCCAGCTGGTGAAATTGTTCTAGAATTTTAACTATAACAGGTTTCAAAACTAGACCATTCCATATAATTACTGGGCACATACATATAAAACTTTGCATCATTGCTGTAATAGGGCTGAGCAGCTCTGGGGAAAAAACAAAACCAAACCCTATCAGGTTAGAAACATGAGCATTTAGAAACCCCTGAAACGTCCTGTCCCTGTGTGTAGTTATGATGGCTGATAAAATACAAGCTTGGGGATGAATGGGGTGTACTGTTGCCATGTTCACTGCAACATTTTGCTACAGCCTGGTAATTTAAGGCTGGTGCTCCATTATAATTATTGTTTACATCACACCCTCTGCCCCAGTGTGCATCACGGAATATATACCTACAGCAGCAATGAAATGCAGACACCTCTGAGGTGTCTCTCACAGCTGCAATCAGAAAGGGAAATTTTGTCCAAGGCCCCGCCATGGCAAACCCTTCCACTTTTATGAAAAACAAGATCTCACCTAAAAGAGCGAGATTCAGTAAACTGGAAGATATTCAATGTATCTCTAGCAGAAGCATGAAGAACTGAGCTGACTCTGTCCCAATACATAGTTCCACGGAGTCTAAACTTACACTGCTAAGCCATTGCCTCTAGAGAAGTGGGCGTGAAGAAGATTTTTTTTGGTGTGCTATAAAATGCACTAGGATGGCTTATTATTTAACGACATTTGCATTAGAGCCGGAGGGATGATTGGATTTATAGGTGTTTATTGTGGTCTTCCATGTTGTATACTCTATGTTCGGGGCATCTTGATTTCAGGTCTGCAGAGCTCCTGTGCTTTTTTAGTGAATTTCACCTTACGTACGGTCCTTAAATCTGAACCTTTTTTTTTTAGTGGAAATTTGTTAAGAGGGAGATTTTCAACAGCATAAATGAGGGCTAGGCAGCCAACTTCAGGGCCAGCTCCAGGCACTAGCTGAGCAAGCTGGTGCTTGGGGCGGCAGATTGTTGGAGGTGGCATTCTGCCCAATCCTAGGGCGGCACGGCCGCTTTTTTGTTGTTGTTGTTCTTGTTCCGCTCCGGCCGCCCTGTAGGGGGCGGCGGCGCGGAGAACCAGAGCGCCCTGCAGGGCAGTCCTCTTCCTTCCCTCCCCGCCGACCGGAGCGGAGCCCTCGCGGCAGGCGGCAGGAGGCGGCGCAGCGGGAAGGGCCGCGTGGCAGCGCCCCTGCTGTAGCCCTGGCCGCCCCCTTCTCTCTCTCTCCCGCCCGCTCTCTCCCCCTCCCGCCCCCCCAGCCAGTCCCCCTGCACCTGCGCTCCGGCCGCGCCGCAGGTATTTTTTTTTTTTTTGCTTTGCTGTTCTGGCCGCCCCGTTTTTTTTTTTTGCTTGGGGCGGCCAAAAAGCCAGAGCCGGCCCTGGCCAACTTCCATTGACTGTCAACAGGCACTGGCTACCTAACTGCCCTGTGTGCCTTTGGCAATCGCCCATCAAGCCAGCTGAAAAAGACTTTAGAGAAAATCAAACCAGCCCCTGGGTCTGATCCAGCAGCACGGCTGGGTGCAGTGTGTCACAGCACTGAGCCCTATGAGCCATGTGGGTCCAATGATGAGAACATCCAAAAAACACTTGCATTGTGGGGGTGCATTAAAGAAAGCACCTAGACTAGAGGATCCCCTAACTCAACAGCAACAAACTTAGTTCTCAGAGGAGTTCCTGCCCCATCTTACACTGAGCATGAGCACGAGGGAGGATGCATGTTCCAAATGAGAACCGCATCCCACTGAGGAACTGCTCATGGGGTGGCACAGTTCCTCATTTGGGCTTGAAGGTTAGTCACTTCCCCATTGAGGGAGAGTAAAGGGACCACAGGGAGATGATTTAAGCATGTGAGTTCTTTAGTGTCTTGAAAGCAAGACCAGGAGACACATTCCTTACTCCCTAATTCCCCCATGCAGAACAAAATTGCAGCATGATTCTCCGCATCACACGCCTGAGCTGTCAGCTTGCTGCTTTCTCCTTTTGCAAACTCTGTTTCCAAAATGAACAACCTTAATCCTTCATTATCATTCCTCTGGCATTTAGTGTAACAGCATTTATCCTGATGCAGCGCTAATTCAGTGTTAAATTTAGTGTTAATAAGTACTACTGGAACCAACATTATGTGGGATCTCTGCAGTAATTAAGTAATCCATTATTTTAGGTGTTTCTTTAGTGTCCCATTTGTTGATTATTATGTTAAAATACCTGAGTCTCATTCTGACTACGCTTACACTGGTTTAACCATAGTGTAACAACCTTGATTTCAATTAGGTAACTCCTTATGTACACTGATGTAACAGAGAGATGAATTAGACCCTGAGATTTCATTTTTAGGTAAATTCCAGATAGTTCCACACACACTCGATTTAGTAATTCAAGAGAAAAGAACATGATGGGTAGCATTTTTCAGTCCAACTTTCTCCCATAAAGCTGGGTCTTTAGCTACTGTAGCTTCCCTTCTAACAGGTGCAGTGGGGCATCTTCAGAACTTGGATTTATAATAAGATTTCTAACCCGACTGGGTGAAAGCCTGGCTCCACTGAAGGCAATGGCAAAACTCTCGCTGATTTCAATAGCTTCAAGATTTTAGTCACTATGTCCATAATCAGCTGCACAGAGAATATAACCCCATCGCCCCATCCTGAAATACACCATTGGCTCCCCATTCATTCCAAGATCCAGCTCAGAGCTGTCCTCTTTTATTTTCAAATACTCCACGGGCTTATCGACAACCTACCTCAGAGTTCCTCATTTTTCTTGCTCCTTATCTGCAGTTAGCACTGACCTGCTTTCTTGTTCCTTCCCCCAAACTTGACACTCGGTTCAAGAGCCTTATCCTCTGCAGCTTGTGCTAGTTTGGAACGGCTTCTCTGCCTCCCTGTACTCCAGTGTCCTCTCCATTGTTTTCCAAAGCCAATCTGAAAACATCTATCCTCCTCCCTCACTTATGTCCCCTTATGTCTCTCTCTGTCTGTTAATGAGCTTGAAATCTGAATGCTTGCAGGAATGTATCATGCAATGCCTTTGAAGCTTTGCTTCTCCCCACCCCACACACTTTGCAAACTACCATTACTTGAAAATACATGGTGTCATACACAGTGGTTCCTTCTATCACATCAATCAATAAAGAATTTTGGCAAAGCATCACAGTACTATAAGAATTGCTATGGTGGATCAGACCTCAGGTCCACCTAGCCCAGTGTCCTGCCTCTGATGGTGGCCAGAACCAGATGCATTAGAGGAAAGTATAAGAACCACACAGTAAAAACCTCATTCTAGGCACTCCTGATGGATTATGTCCTGGAGCATGAGGTTTTCTATTTCTCTTGTGTGGAAGATATTGTGCACAAGAAACTAGTATTTTACTTAGCGAAAATAAATAATTTCCTTATAACGTCTCTCTCTTTCTCTTCCTCTGTTTTGCCTTTATCTTCCTAATCTACATTTTTTGTGGGGCGGTGACTGAACCTCCAGTTGCAAGAACCCTTTTAGAGAGCAGGAGGAAAAAAGAGACCGAAGGAGAAAAGCTGGCAGTGACTTACCTTCCTCTGAACGATTAAGACCATGATGGTTGCTAGAGCAAAGACGAGGCACACCGTGAGGGAAGCTGTGGTGAAATAGAAGTATGTTTTGTTAGTGGCACTGAGCCTCCTTGAAACACCGTCTTCAGTCATGGCCATGGCTGCTTCATGAGAATCATTCGCCTGGAAAAATGTTTGCTCTGATGAGGAGCACATTCTTATATAGCCCTCAGTGTATCACTCCGTATCTCCCCTTGATCAGATTCTCATTCGCAGCCCATCTCCACTCCTAGCAGGATTTTCCCCCTTCATCCTGGGCTCATGTGATCTGGAAAAAAAGCTTCATCATTTGTCGTATGAAGAAAAAGGGACCCGGGGGCGTGAGGCAGGATGCAGCCGTGAAGAGGGGAAGGAGCTTCATGTTCTTGATCAGGGATTTCGTGAAGGCAGCCTCTCATGCTGCACCGGAGGTTTCTGATGTCAGAAGGTGAATGGTAACCAAGGTTGGTCCCCCCCTCCCCTTCCACCCTCTTTCTGTGAAACTGAGTGCAAGGCAAATGCTGTTTCACTTCCGACTCAACTACAGTGATAGTTCAGTACAGTAAATCACCCCGGCCGATATCTTCCTGTTTCACAGTGTAGTTCCTTCTCATTCTTAGTCAAGCGTTGTAGGACTGTGATCTCCTTTTCTCTTCTGGAGATCCGGGTCCAGGTGTGATTGAGCCAACACGAGCTTGGTGAACATCAGTCCTGACATTGGAAACATTGGGTGGGAGTGTCATAAGTGCCTACATGACTTAGGAACACAAGTCCCATTGAAAGTCCGTGGGAGTCTGGCTCCTCAATCACTTTGGGCATGTCTACACTGCAGTTGGAAGCGTGCCTCCCAGCCTGGAGAGACAGACTCACACTGGCTCTGCCTGAGCTAGCATGCTAAAAATAGCAGTGTGGCATTTGCAGCATAGTGGCACAGCAGCTTCAGAGCTGAAAAGACCTTGCAATGGCCTGACAGCAGCAATTCTGCTTGGAGGGACTGTTGGATGGACTCCTTTCATGTTGGAATCCAGAGAAATAGCTCAGGTAGGAAGATGGCTGTCTAGAAAAGAAGGGTAGTTTTGTGGCGAATGAAGTAGATTGTGTCTCAGCAAAACCAGTTTTGATTCCAGTGAGCTGTGGCACACCACACAGTCCATCTGTGCCTCAGTTGTACAGCTATAAAATGGGGACAATAATGCCTTTTTGCTATCCTGTCTCTTTAGACTACACGGTGTTTGCACTGAGGCTTGCTATTACTATGTACAGTACCTGGCACAATGAAGCCCCAGTCTTGGTTGGCCCTTAGGCACCACTGTAATAAACGTGAGTAAGAGTAATACACCTGTACTGTAGTACATAGAATCATTCTAATAGGCGGGCACGCAGATCTGATGCTGGTGACGGTTGTATAATGAAGTTTGGTGGGAAAAATGACTGGACATCTTAGGTCAAATTCAGCCCTGGTGTAAAGAAGCACAATGCTCATTGAATTGTTTCTCTGCCATTTTCTGCGCTAAGGTGAATATTGGATTTTAAACCACTCCTGACATTGGCATTAAACAACTGCATTATCTGGCCAAGCCGTTCCTTCTCCAAGATGTTTTCAGCAGTTGTTCAATAAAATAAAAGAGAAACATCTTCCTCTATGAACGTTCCTTTTCCTGGTACCCATTCAACCCCTGGCCACTTCTTGTAGAACTCTGCTCTTAGTCTCATAGCTGTGTCACTCATGAGTGCAGGCTGTTACTTAAAGACAGCAAACACAACAATGTAAACATAGGCACAAACACAGCTTCCCCTTTTATATGAAAAGTGTATACCTGTGTTAGGCAGCACTCTCCATTTATCTAAAGTGTCTGCAGTAGCCTTGTCTACATCCCCAAATGGACTGTAGGAAATGTCTTGCGTTACTGAGGTAACTTAAGATACGTGGTTATCTTAGAGCCATTAGCAACTTTCTAATGGTATCCATTGTAGTGTGAACAGATGCTTCATAAACTCCCCCATAACTGAGTAGTAGAGACACTGCACCTCATTAGCCAATCAAATCATGGTGAGCTTGGGGTGTGAGTGGCAAGTGTTGTGTGTAGGGAGCTGGGAGAGGATTCACTACAGTTGAAAACAGGCTTATGTGTCCCATAAACACTGGCCTGGGTACAACTAAAACATTTTCAAACACATCTCCATGGTGATGTTCCATCACTCCGTGGATTCTGTCATCAGTCCTGGAGTCCCTCCCCTATCATCTCCCTGGTTATCTAGTGATCTGCTGAAATGCAGTGCTGCAGGCCAGCGTCCTGCATACAGCTTCAAGGAGCTTCATATGAACGTATTCTCCCACACTGCGGCTGTAGAGGCTTAAAGGCAGAGTGTAGCCAGGTCTTTGCGTTGACTCTTTAATACACAAAATGTGGCACATTGTAGCATCTGCAGCACAGATCTTTTCTCTGCCTTTGTGTGAAAGGACAAGAAGGGAGAAAACAAGTGAACCACAAAACCAGCAATGCTAATTATTTCTTTGCAGAGTACACAAGTGACTCCTCTTACAGGGAAACAGAAAAAAAGCCCTAGCTCCAACTTAACTTCACTGCACTACTTTCAAGCGGAAAGGAAAAATATCAAACTTGTTGAATGGGCTCAAGCTATCCGACATGGCTTATGTAAAATTCACCCCTGCATGAAGTCACTGTGAACTGAGGCTCCTCAGTACCTCTCATGAGGCACTTACCCTCTCTCTGAAAGAGATCCAGGTGCTGTCAAAATCTTCCTCTTCTTTTGCATGTATGCCCTTGTAGCCCTCCTGCCAGAATCTGGCCCATAGTTTATGAACAACTAACTTATCTCTAGGCAGATTTTTGTCATGAACCATAACATACATTTGATGAGTCAGAAGGATGTAGATGAAAAATGAATAAAAGGTCTTACACAGCAAATATTTGGTATTAGGAGAGAGGGCCTCTGACTCATCTCCACGTTGAACCACTCAGACAGCCCCCTCCAACAAGCAGTGCCCATCATTTTAGACTCAGCTGCACCTCTGTACCACACGTCCTTACGATTACACTGGTAAAGCATTGGAAACCGGAAATGCAGAATCAGAAAACTGAGGTTATTGAAAATATGTATGCTCAAGATGAGTCACACCTTTTAAAATTCCCACAGTGAATCATTTTCTCGCATCTCTCTTTGGCCTACATTATATTCTAGATCGGGGCCTGGGTGGGTTGAGTAATGCATTCAGAACTTTCTGGGACACAGATGCCGTTGTGAGGGACCTTTCCACCGTGAGCGCTCTGATGCATCACTCAACGGATGCTACCATATTCTGCACTGCTGCTTTAAAACTTAGGGGTTCAGCCCTTGAAGTTGAATAGGTTGCATCCACCCTACCCTTCCCAGATTGACAAATGGCAGCAGGTTGATGCAGCATGATGGGAGAGGAGTCCCAGAGCTGCGGATTTCCAGTACAGAAATGGGTGTGTCCGCATGGAAAAAGCTGGGAAACACTGAATACAATTTTCAAAAATACCTAAGGCCCAGATTCTCCAAGGTATTGTGGCACCTAACGCTCATGGAAATCAATGGAAGTTAGGCACCTAACTACCTTTGAGGATCTGGACTAAGTGATTTAGGAGCCTAAGTCCCACTGAAAGTCAATTATTCCAACTGAGACAAAGTTGAAAATCAACGGGATGTAGGAACGTAAGTGTTACTGTAACAATAACCGTTGACATAATTGGAAACCGACTCATGTATCATGTGGTTCTGATCTCGTCTGGTGACTGGGGCAAATAAATAAAGTTAATGATACTGTGTGTGTTACACACTTATTACTGTTACAACAATATTGGGGGCTGTTACAATAGACTATTCTTTTAAAGAGAGTGCTATGGAGCTCCCGCCTAAGACTTCCTCCTTTGGGATATATGGGAGGAAAAAAACCATCAATCAAAATTACTGAACCAAACTAGACATAAGACAGGGAGAAAAACAGAGGTTAAATCAGCAATTTGTGCGGTATTATCTCCCCGGGAAACTGCACAGTGTTTATCCTTGCGGTGAAGCCAGCTTTCTTGTTCAAAGGGAACACATCAGTCAGCCTTTCAAGGCAATAGCAGAGCAGGTATATCAAATTAGCTGTAAATTGCCTGTAGGGAACAAAAATCTTTTTATAACAGTAGGCGATGCGCATCATCCATCGTTCTCAAAGTACAGTACATAGCGAAACTAGTGGCATTAAGGCAGATAATAAAATGCAATAATAATCCAATACAAACGGAATGGCTATAATAGTGCAATAACTCACATAGATTTTTCAGGTAATGCATTCCCTCAGTTGGAGTTATTGTCTGCCATGGACTATAATAGTTCGGTCTGCATAGCATCCTCTCCAAAGAGGGGACGCGTCTGGGCTGTTCGACGGTCTTTGGTATCTCACAGTAGGACGTATTAGGTAAGATTTAATAAAGATGGACATTTTCTTTTCTGGGTCCGATACCATTTGATAGTCTCATCCGTGACCTGGAGGATGGAATGGAGAGGGTGATAGGGAAACTATGAAGCTGAGAGAAAAGGGAATGTTAAGATTAACATACAGTATGAGCCCAAGACCAGATTTTTCAGACGTCTAGTAGTGATTTGGGGCGTTTGAATTTCCGAGTGCCTAACCTGAGACACCCGAAAGAAGGCTAATTTTCAGAGGGCAGCTGCTCAGTGCTTTCTGCAAATGGCCTCTTCAGGGTCTCTGCAGCTGGATACCCAAGATTGGAGTCACCCAAAATCTCAGGACACTTCAGCAAAGCTTGGCCTGGGAAGATCAGTGGAATGGTTTCAAGTCACTGAATGAGGGTCAAATACAGGCAACAATAAATTGACTCAGATGATAAGGAGGAATAATCAAATGCACACACAAAAAAGGCCCTGATCCCAAACCCATTGAAGTGAATGGACAAGGTTCCCATTGACCACGCTGGGCTTTGGAAGTGCCCCACAGAGAGCATGATCTTGACACGAGGCCAGCTTGCATTGAAATCAGGGGTATTATGCATGCCCAGAATTTGCTGATTAAAGGAATGTTTGCTTGGTCAAGGATTAGAATCATCATAGAATATCAGGGTTGGAAGGGACCTCAGGAGGTCATCTAGTCCAACCCCCTGCTCAAAGCAGGACCAATCCCCAGACAGATTTTTGCCCCAAATCCCTAAATGGGCCCCTCAAGGATTGAACTCGTAACCCTGGGTTTAGCCGGCCAATCCTCAAACCACTTACAGAGAAAGATCTTGGGCTCACAGTGCAGGACACAGCCACAGATTTTAAAGACCATTAGATCATCTAGTGTGACCTCCTGTGTAATACAGACCCTAGTATTTCATCCTGTTATTCCTAGAATATGCCAATAACTTGTGTTTGACTAAAGCAAATCACACGCATGACAAAATATGACTGGAGGCAAATAAATCAATGATCAAAGAAAGAAAGAATGGGATAACCTTTGTTTACCCCTTCGCTTTCACAACAGAAATTGCTCAATACAATTTGAAGAATAAGAAGAAGGAGGAGGAGAGGAAGAAAGAAACCATGTGTTTTGCACAATACATTATTAACCTGCGTAACTCATTGCCATAACATTTACTCATAGAGCTTAGCTGGATATGAAAAAGGATTATATAGACCAGGGATCGGCAACCTTTGACACGCAGCTCACCAGGGTAAGCCCCCTGGCGGGCCGGGCCGGTTTGTTTACCTGCTGCGTCCGCAGGTTCGGCTGATCGCGGCTCCCACTGGCCGCGGTTCACCGTCCCAGGCCAATGGGGGCTGCGGGAAGCGGTGCAGGCCGAGGGATGTGCTGGCCGCCGCTTCCCACAGCCCCCATTGGCCTGGAACGGCAAACTCATAGAGCTTAGCTGGATATGAAAAAGGATTATATAGACCAGGGATCGGCAACCTTTGACACGCAGCTCACCAGGGTAAGCCCCCTGGCGGGCCGGGCCGGTTTGTTTACCTGCTGCGTCCGCAGGTTCGGCTGATCGCGGCTCCCACTGGCCGTGGTTCACCGTCCCAGGCCAATGGGGGCTGCGGGAAGCGGTGCAGGCCGAGGGATGTGCTGGCCGCCGCTTCCCACAGCCCCCATTGGCCTGGAACGGCAAACCATCGCCAGTGGGAGCCGCGATCGGCCGAACCTGCGGATGCGGCAGGTAAACAAACCGGCCCGGCCCGCCAGGGGGCTTACCCTGGTGGGCTGCGTGCCAAAGGTTGCCGATCCCTGATATAGACATTTGTATGAATAATCAGAGTTAAATGAGATAGCTTAATATTGATGAGAGATTCAAACCCTCAGGTTTCAGTTAATGGCTAATGGCCTGGGGTCAGGAAGAAACATCCCTCTGGGTAATTTATTCCATCATATTATGTTTCTGTGAACCTTCCTATGAAATATCTGGTATTGGTCACTGCAGAAGGCAGCATACTGGGCTAGTCTGCTCTAATATGGCAATTTCTATTTTTCAGTGTTCCACATACAAGCGAATTGAGTTAAAAATGCTGTTAAAAAACTTCAGTTAGGGAAATGTGATCGGATTGGAGATTGTAAACATAAAAAGCTAATAATGAAACATACAGAGGGCCAAAATTAGCCCTGCTTTAATCTTACCAAAGCAACAGAGTTACAGCAGATATGAATTGGGCTCCGGATGCAGTAAAGCATCCAGATTATAATAAAGGGTCACAAGAAAAAATTACATTCCAGCACAAACTCTTAATAAAGCTCTGAATATCTTATAAAAAGGGAAACCAAATACTCAATCTGCTGACTGTGGGATTAATGTATTAAACTTAATTGGAAATAATACAAGACAGGGAAAAGACAAAGTGACATCTAACGTGAAAGGCAAACTATACAGCAAGGGAGGAGAAAGGACACAGGACAAATCCCTGTTTATAAATCTGGCAAGCAGGAATGTTTTACCCTCAGAAAATGATCAAAATCAATCAAAGTTTTCGGAGGGAAGAGACATTTCATTTTAGATTGTGAAGTTTTTTTGTTGTTTGTTTGTTTTTGTTTTGTTTTATTTCTTGCATCACTGTCAGCCGGGGAAGAAAAGAACCTGCAAAAATTGGATCATGATCTAAGTTACTTATCGGGCCCCTATTACTATGGGCTCTAAACAACTCCCAATTTTTAATCCACACAACACCCCTGAGAGGCTGGGCACTGCTGTCATCCCCATTGTACAGATGGGGAACTGAGGCATAAAGGGCCTGAAGGTTAGATTCACAAAGGGACTTCGGTGCTACAATGCTGCAGTGCCCAGCTTTTAAGCACTCTGCCATCCAGTGGCATTCACAGCCCAGGCTCTCTATGCAATGCATGGGGAGAATTAGGTGCCTATGAATGGTGTTCACAGAAGCCACCAAGCAGAGGTGAGAGCCACCTAAATTAGCCAATGGGAGATACCGACAAGACAGCTGGGTTAATATAGTGGTTGGCAGCACTGAACTCCATTGCCTGAGCTCCTGTATGTCCAGTCTATAATGCCAGACAAGCAATTCCGTGCTGGATTTTCAAAGATGTTCAGCCCTGGCCTCACTCTGCCCCCAGTGCAGTCAGTAATAAAACTTGTATTCACTTTAATACAAGCAACTATTTTCAAAAGCAACTCTGTGACTTAGGTGCACAAGTTCCATTGCAGGTCAATGGGACTTGGGTACTTACGTCACTTAGGCACCTTTGAAAAATCACAACCAAAGGGAGCAGAGGTAAGCCAACATTGAGCATTTTTGAAAATCTCACCTTCCATGCACATGAACCTTGTGTTTGAGATTTAAAAAAAAAATCTTGTCTTGGAAGTATTCTTTCTTGGGGCTTGTCTACACCATGCAGCTTTTAGCAGCAAGGCTGTATCGACACAGCCTTGTCGCTAAAAGTCAGCGTGTGTAAACGCTCTTTTTCGGTACTTTGTCAGCACTTTTGCTGACAAAATATTTCTAGCCCTGCTCCTGCCGACAAAGCCGCGTTCACACTGCCACTTGCGTTGGCAAAACTTTTGTCTTTCCCGGGGGGGCTTTTTTAAGTACCTGTGAAAGACAAAAGTTTTGTCGACAACTTTGCAGTGTAGACAAGCCCTATGTGCCCGCACGGGTAAAAGACAGACAATACACTATCTTGAATTGACTCACCAAGATTTTTCACTTGAACTGCTGCTCTAGAGACATCCAGAGCTTTTATCAATGCAGTATACTTTATCCACCAGAAGCAGCTATCCAACATGGATCATACTAAATCTAACCTCCCATGAGTTATTTTTAATTCTGTAAAAGGAACGAGGAGTATTTGTGGCACCTTAGAGACTAACACATTTATTTGGACATAAGCTTTCGTGGGCTAAAACCCACTTCATTGGATGCATGCAGTGGAAAATACAGTAGGAAGCTAGATATACACAGAGAACATGAAAAAATGGGTGTTGCCATACCAACTCTAACGAGACTAATTCTCTGTTTCTTTCTTTGACGCCAAGCACAGGGTACAAAGACTTTCACTTTTCCATTGATCTTCAGATATTTTCTACTTTAGCCTTTTCCTGAGTTAATGAAACCTTAGGCGCCTTAATAATGTCGATTTCAATGTTTTGAGGATTCTGGGATTTTTCCCCAAATTCTGCCCTAAATTAGACACCTTTAGGCCAATGTCTCAGGATTTGCATCAGCTCTTCCTTCCTTGGGCAGAGAAGAGGGGTGAGGACACTTCTGATGGAAAATCAAGGACTTCACTGTTCCCAGCAAAGTTGGAGGCAAAGGCACAAGGAGAATGCAGAGCCAAGTCAAGGGGAACACCATCAACAGTCTCCTCCCCCCAGTCACATCTGATCCAGACAGCCAGGGTGTTTCTAGCAGTGTTACTTAGTACCCCATTTTCTCCAAAGTCTTTCACCATCTTGGAGGCATGCCGGCTAAAATGGGAATGTCCAGCGGCTTGGAAAAAAGCAGAAGGCATGCTACAAGATTCTAAACTCAGCCGCACAACAGAAGGGGCTACTTTTACAACAGGAGCACAGCATCAAACACCACGTTCACAATAGAAGGCCACAGCAGTCCACAAATAGCTGAGATCAAAAGGGCTCAGGAAGTCAGAAATGGGTGCGGAGTTTAGAGGAGAGGGGCTCAGAGACTCAGCAACCAGCAGCATGGCTCAAAGTGGTGTGAAATTCAATTTGCAAACCTGGCCTGCGGTTTCAAACTAAACCTTTTTTGTTCTTTAGATTGTATGGGTTCATGCCCCCTGAAGTTTGCTCTCGGTTTCAGGTATGAATGAATTCAAACATCGCGAAGCAAAACTCAACCAAAACTACCTACTTTTGCCTAGTTTCAGTACAAACCCAAAGCAAAAACCACAGAATTGCTCATGGTTTCCAGACCAAACCATACATTTTACCTAGTTTGGGGTTTCACTATGATAATTGCATAGCTCCTGAAATAGAACACATGAAGCACAGGTGCCAAAGCAAATTGAATTGCTATATATACACTTTTGTCTTCTTGTAACGCAATGGGTGAAAATTCATCCTTCTGCCGGGGGGCCAGTACGAATGCATCCAGCTAGCACTAGGCACCGTTTACGCTTCACAAACACATGCTGAATGGGAATGGCATGCCTGATAGGCCTCGAATGGGCCCTTAGGCCAGGGATGAACATCACACAATAGGCTCAATCATGGGGCTCAGCTCTGGTTGCTTTGCACAGCCTCAGCAGCGAAAAGTGGAGCTACCCCCAGGGAAGGAAATGAAGGATTCCACCTGTCACCGGGGAAGCCACGAGTGGTGTTAAGGTGACGTAGCCAGCTCTACATCCTCTGCCCCCTTGGTGCAGGGCACAGCTCAGGACATGGAGGGGGGAGGGGGAAAGCAAGCAGCTTTTTAACTGCTCTCAGTTATGCCAAAGGCATAGGTGCTAGAACTGGGGGTGCTGCTGCACCCCCTGGCTTGAAGTATAACAACCCAAATATATGGTTTCCGCCTTCAGCACCCCCCCCCTATAAAAACTGTTCCAGCACGCCTGGCCAAGGGCCACTTCGGTCCCAGATGACCCATGATTAGGGGAGTAGAAAGGCAGTGTAGAGCCAAACACGTCTGGAAGCATGGCGCAGTTGGAGATTGAGCACAAAGTGGGAAAGAGGGATCCATTGTGGGGATAAGCATGTTCAAACAATAGAACCATTAACATAAAAGTTGACTGTATCTATATGGCTGGTGGATAGAAAAGGATTTTTTTTTAAGTGTAGACAATTTGGCCAAAATTATTATGTAATTGCAAGTGTAATATAAATGGGCATGGAAGTGAATACGTGCCTTTTGGCAGTGACAGTATTTCTGAAGACAAGGTCTCAGATATTGAAATGGAGCCAATTTTGTCTTCCAATGAACAACAGAGGTTCTCATGGAATTCTATAGGAATCATCCCATTAAATACTAATGAACCCATGAACCTGTGACTGAACTGGAGGATATCTTTTAGAAATTGATCTAGTCTTCATTTAAAAGACTTCAAGTGATGAAGAACTTACCACATACCCTTGAAAAGCTGCCCCCCTGATTAACTACCCTCACTGTTAAGAAACTTCATCTAATTTTCAATTTGTATTTTTCTACCTTCAGCTTCCAGCCATTGGATCTTGTTAAGTCCTTCCTTGGTCGATCAAAGTGTTCCTTAATGTCAGATCCCTTCTCCCTAGATAGGTTCATATAGACCCTGGTGAAACTGCCTCTTCAATTTCTCTTTGATCAGCAAAATAGATTAAGTTCCTTAAATCTTCCACTGTAAAGTGTGCTTTCCAGACCTCAAATTATTTTATCACATCTTGCCACTGTAATTTCTTAGAGGGGAAGAACAGAACATTTTCCAGAGAACACGAATGCTAGAAACCCTGTAAATTGTAAGTTAAAGATATGCTAAAGGAAAGGAATTGAAAATATGGGTCACGCACACAAACCTAACCCTGGCCCTGTGGCCAATGGTAATTTAATTAGCTAGTTGGAGGACACATCCTACTTATTTCCTGTTTTGGTTTGTTTGGCTGTTTATCTCTAGTGAGAAGACAGGTGGTTACCCACAGGATTGAGAGTCAGGAGGTCTGGGTATTCTGCCATAGACTTCTTGTGTGACTTTAGCCATGTCACTTAACCTGTCTGTGTCTTGGTTTCTCCATCTGCATAGGAGAGAGAATAAGATATTCTTTACCCCATCATTTGTCTATCACTGTACACTGAAAACTCTCTGGGCCCATGTATTTGTACAGCACGTAGCACAATGGGGTCTCAATGTCCACTAGGTACTACTGTAATACAAATAAAATTCAGAGGGGTAGCCGTGTTAGTCTGAATCTGTAAAAAGCAACAGAGGGTCCTGTGGCACCTTTAAGACTAACAGAAGTATTGGGAGCATAAGCTTTCGTGGGTAAGAACCTCACTTCTTGCATCTGAAGAAGTGAGGTTCTTACCCACGAAAGCTTATGCTCCCAATACTTCTGTTAGTCTTAAAGGTGCCACAGGACCCTCTGTTGCTTTTTACAAATAAAATTAGCACTTTGCAAAGGAAGTATCATTATCGCCATTTTACAGATGGGGAAACTGGGGCACCAAGAGGCAAAGTAACTTGCCCAAGGTCACAGCCAGGAATAGAAACCAGCTCTCTTGAGTCCCCAAACCAGTGCTCTATTCACTAGGCCACAGTGGCTCCCCATGAAGGTGTGATAGATTTCCATTCCCAACTGCCTACTGGGTTTCTACACAGCCATGTAATCACTGGCAGAAATTTCCACAGGAAGTCACTCCTGGCTCTGTCAAGGCAGATGGTGCTTCTCTAACTTCATTTGGGCTCTATGGATCTGAAAATTCATATCTTTACAATCAACCAGACAGGCTAAGGAATAGGGAAGAGGAGTGGGATGAAGACAGTGAGAAAGAGGAGGTGGTGGTGTAGGTTGTGAAAGCAAACGAAAAAAGCTCTGACATAAGCAAAGGAAACTTCAAGTTTGTAATTTAAAAAATCGACTCAACATTTCTGTGGCAGTAGATAAACATCTATCTGATGTACTGCTGGGACTCCTCCTTTTCTGGCTATAAATAGAAGCAACTTTTTACCTCATGTTATTTCCTCTGGGGTTTTTTGGGGTACAAATGCGTGGTAGTGGGGATTAAAGAGCTTGCAAATGAGTTATTATTAGTCAATATGAAAAATGACCCCCAGGGTTCTGATGTGCAAGGCACTGTACAATCACGTACTAAAACAGTCCCTGTCCCTGAAGAACTAAATGCTAAAGGAAGCACAGCACAGCTGAACTGCCACCAAGTCTGTAGGTGTGATTAGTGTTTGTTTACCGTAATGTATGCGCTTCTCAAGACAGTTGCCATACAGAAAAGAAAGGACAGGCCCAGCCCCAAACAGCTCATAATCTAATGGCAGACAAACAGGCAGAGGACAGGGCAAAGGGATACAACATATAAGAAGAGTTGTCAAAGTGGTGATCTTGGTTATGCTAATACAATGTCTTTTTTAATCTAGGCAATATAAACTACTCCCAATTACTCCTCAGTCTTGTCAGTATCAGTCAGCTAGCCAGGTATCTATCTATCTACACATAATTTGTAAAAGCAGTATTATAGAATAGATAATAGATAATCAGCATGCTGCCTAGGCACCGCATTCAGAACTCTATAACAATGCATTTACAAGTTATTATTATTGCAGAAGCACCTGGTGGCTTCAACTGAGACTCAAGTCCCATTGTGCTACGTGCTGTAAAAACACATAGTAAGAGACAGTTCCCTTCGACCTTAGTCCATTCCACGCTTTGCTGCACGTTGGGCTACTTACATTTGCCATCCTGGCCTGTCAACTGCCCTTCTCTCCGAATCTCCCCATTTCATGTGGAGGTGCTTGATGTCATCCAGAACTGTTCGTTTCCATGTTATTCGTGGTCTTCCTCTCTTTTGTCTTGCATTTGCTGGCTTCCATTCAAGGACGGTATTTGGTAATCGTTCTTTTTCCATTCTCAGCACATGTCTCAGTTACTGATGCCTTCTTTTGTAGATTATTTGTGAGAGGGTACCTTGTCCAGTAATTTTTCTGACTTCTTCATTTGTCTTCCTATGTCTCTATGTTATGTCCAATATTCTTCTCAGACATTTGTGATGAAATGCATCCAGCTTTTCCGTATCTTTCTTGGTAAGTTACCATGTCTCACTGCTATATGTTGTGATGGCAGTAACAATTGCTTTGTACACATTCAGTTTTTTCTTGAGGGAGATGTTTTTGAGTTGCCAGATGTTTTTGTGTCTTCCAGATGCAGCGTTTGCCTTCTCGATTCTTCCTTCCTGCCTCAAATAGTCAAGAAAGACAAAGGGTGGGAAGGGAAACATAGGCACCAAGAGAAGTGACTTGCTCAAGGTCATACAGAAGATCCATAGTAGATCCTGGGACAGAATCAAGGATTCCTGAGTCCCAGTCCAATGCTGGAAATTTTTCTGATGGAACATTTTTTCACCAGAAAATGCTAATTTGTCAAAAGCAAAACATGTTATGGAAATTTTATCTTCTGGGGGGGGGGAAAGCATTTTGATAAGGTCAAAATGTTCCATTGCAACATTTTTGGAATGGAATGATTTCATGTTTAAACAACTTGTCATTTAGAAATTCCTTCCATTTTATAGTATAATATATATATATATATATATATATTTAAAAAACATAAATAGAAAAAATTTGAAATGAAAGGCAGCTTTGATTTTGTCAAAATTAAATGTTTCACTAGACCCATTTTTTAAATTTTGTTTTATGGGAAATTTTGATTTCTTTTGTTCCATTTCTGAATGGGGAAAAAAAATCAATTTTCTTGTGATACTGAAGATCTGGATCCCGCCCAGCTCTATGTAAAATCACTGGCCATCAGTGGCTCAAAACCTCAACAATATTTTCATTCTGAATTATGGAAAAATGTCTCCTACTGCCACTCCCCCGGGGTCTCTGCTATGTTTTGAGACAGGTAAATGAAAGGGGTGGAGGTGGCTTATGAAAGTTTCAATTCTGTGTAAAAAGAACTGAATTACAGTACTTGAGGAAGGCTGAGAGGAGGTGGGGAGTAGGAGGCTGGGACAGGAAGTGCGAGATGGGGGTTGGTATAAAGGTGGTCAGGGCTAGAAGGGAAGTGAGTGACTGTAATAAGAGGTAAGGAATGGGGGGGCGGGGGGGGGGACACCATCAGGTTGGGGAGGGAAATTCTGCATGAAATCATCTCTCACATGAAGTGGTCTATGGAAATAAATCTTTCAAAAACCATTGTCCTAAACAGAAGCAATATTTGGGACAGCTGGTTTTTCTCTATGAAGGGGAGAAGGCCCATTAGGCTGCCCTGGGAGATTGCTATGATTTATGTTCTCTTCCATTCTAAATCTTTGTCCTGAGTCTGAGCACTGTGACCCGCAGCAGATAAAACAACCCAAGAGGAAAATGAATAAATAAATCTGGCAGTAAATAGCCTTCTAAATCAACTCATGAATGCATCATGAAAATCAATATCTAATAGGTTTAGATTAGGGCTGTGGATTAATCGCAGTTAACTCACACGGTTAACTCAAAAAAATTAATCGCGATTAAAAAAAATTAATAGCACGTTTAATTGGACTGTTAAACAACAGAATACCAATAGAAATTTATTAAATATTTGTGGATATTTTGCTACTTTTTCAAATACATTGATTTCAATTATAACGCAGAATGCAAAGTGTACAGTGCTCACTTTATATTATTTTTTATTACAAATATTTGCACTGTAAAATGATAAACAAAAGAAATAGTATTTTTCAATTCACCTTATACAAGTATTGTAGTGCAATCTGTTTATCATGAAAGTATAACTTATAAATGTAGATTTTTTTGTTTGTTACATAACTGCACTCAAAATAAAACAACATAAAACTTTACAGCCTACAAGTCCACTCAGTCCTACTTCTTGTTCAGCCAATCGCTCAGACAAATAAGTTTCTTTATATTTACAGGAGATACAGCTGCCTGTTTATTATTTACAATGTCACCTGAAAGTGAGAATGGGCGTTTGCATGGCACTTTTGTAGCCGGCATTGCAAGGTATTTACATGCCAGATATGCTGAACATTTGTATGCCCCTTCATGCTTCGACCACCATTCCAGAGGACATGCTTTCGTTCTGCTGATGCTCGTTAAAAAAATGCACTAATTAAATTTGTGACTGGACTCCTTGGGGGAGAATTGCATGTCTCCTGCTCTGTTTTACCCACATTCTGCCATATACTTCATGTTATGTCAGTCTTGGATGCTGACCCAGCACATTATGGCTCATTTTACTAACACTTTCACGGCAGATTTGAGAAAACCCAAAGAAGGTACCGATGTGAGATGTCTAAAGATAACTACAGCACTCAACCCAAGATTTAAGAATCTGAAGTGCCTTCCAAAACCTGAGAAGGAGGAGGTGTGGAACATGCTTTCAGAAGAGTTAAAAGAGCAACACTCCGATGCAGAAATTACAGAACCCGAACCACCAAAAAAGAAAAGCAATTTTCTGCTCGTGGCATCTGACTCAGATCATGAAAAAGGAACATGCATCGTTATCGTGCAGAGCCTGTCATCAGCAAGGACACATGTCCTCTGGACTGGTGGTTGAAGCATGAAGGGACATCTGAATCTTTAGTGCATCTGGCACATAAATATCTTGTGACGCCGGCTACAACAGTGCCATGAGAATGCCTGTTCTTACTTTCAAGTGGCATTGTAAAAAAGAAGCGGGCAGCATTAACTCCTGCAAATGTAAACAAACTTGTCTGAGCGATTGGCTGAACAGGAAATAGGACTGAGTGGACTTGTAGGCTCTAAAGTGTTACATTGTTTTATTTTTGAATGTAGTTATTTTTCTGTACATAATTCTACATTTGTAAGTTGCACTTTCATGATAAAGAGATTGCACTACAGTGATTGTATTAGGTGAATTGAAAAATACTATTTCTTTTGTTTTTTATTACAAATATTAGTAATAAAAATAATAATATAAAGTGAGCACTGTACACGTTGTATTCTGTGTTGTAATTGAAATCAATATATTTGAAAATGTAGAAAATATTCAAAACTATTTAAATAAATGGTATTCTATTATCGTTTAACAGTGTGATTAATCAAAATTCATTTTTTTATTTGCACGATTAATCACAATTAATTTTTGTAATCACTTGACAGCCCTAGTTTAGATGCATCCGAGTAATAAATGCTAGGGCAATACACCTGTAATTTAAATCAAAAGGAGGAGAAATAGGTGCCAAAAATGAATAAGATGGCCATGAAAGAGATGTTCTAGACTGCAGCAACCCACATTGCAGGCTTTCCACACGCCTACAGTGGAACAAGTTTTAATAGTCATCTACCTCTGTGCACAAAGAATGAGATTCCAAGTGCTGAGAATCCTCAGCTTGCACCGTGGTCTCGTTCACAGTCCACTATCATCAAAGGTGCAGGGTTGAACCATTGAATGGGGTTGGGGACTTGTAGCACCTGGCTGGATCAAATCTTTGGTGAGATTACAGCAGGGGCAGCTCAATGGTTTTTGCCACCCCAAGCACGGCAGTCAGGCGGCTTTCGGATGCACACGTGCGGGAGGTCCGCTGGTCACGCAGATTCGGCGGCATGCCTGCGGGAGGTCCGCCGGTCCCGCGCCTTCAGCGTCCCCGCCGCCGAATTGCTGCCGAAACCACGGGACCAGCGGACCTCCCACAGGCATGCCGCCAAAGGCAGCCTGACTGCCGCCCTCACGGCGACCGGCAGGCCGCCCCCAGCAGCTTGCCGCCCCAGGCACACGCTTGCTGCGCTGGTGCCTGGAGCCGGCCCTGGATTACAGGAGTGTAGTAAGAGGAGGCCCTGAGATATAAACCTTAGTATCAGAGGCCCGGTATGAGGCCTAAGGCCTGAACTAAAGTAATGGTCAGGGCTTTGCTAATATAAAGCAAAGTTAAGCTGTGAGCCAGAGGCAGGCCCTGCTCACAGAAGCTGGCAGGGAAAGGGCTGATGCTGCAAAAAGAGACATACCTAAAAGGTACTGAACACCAGATATCAGAACACATACTATACTGGAACATTCCACAGATAACATGGAACAGGCCGACCCACCCCAATGACAGGGGCAAAAGGGTAAAATGATGGATAGAGTTGTTTTGATTGAACCAACATGTACAAGGTGAGAAGCGGCACCTTACTACGTAGAGGGGTTGTACCTTGCTGCGTAGAGGGGTTGCACCTCAATACGTCAGGAGTAATGTGTAACTTGTTTGTACCTGTGTATAAAAATGTATCCCTGGGGTGGTGTCTTTGTCCAGCCACGGGGGCAGTGGAAAGTCCCGCCACTGAGCCGGGTCCTTGCCAAGAGGCACTTTCTCGTAGTATGCCCGGTAGACTAAGTAATCTACGGGGAACTGCAATTGTGTCCGAGATCGCAATAAACCTGGTCGACGTGACTTTGCATCTTACTAGACTCTGTGGTTATTGGGGGTTCTTTTCGGGTCTGCTGTGTCAGCTATCTGCAGAGCTGGGACAGCACACAGAGGGAACATACGCACGCAGCCGAGCGATCTCAACATAGGAGCAACCAGAGCACCACACCGGTAGCATCTGACAACAAGGAGCACACGCTGATGTCCCAGCACAACAGTCTATTCAGTAGGAAGTGCCTCAGCCCGGTTCCTAGTGGGCAAATTGTTGCCCAGAGTTTTCAAAATCCAAAGCAGTGGTAACTTAACTGTTTGTCTCCAGGCGTTGCAGGAATAAATCAATGGGGACACAGCTCCTCCATCTGATAAAATGACTGATACAAACAAGAGTGCTTTTACCTTTAAAACTACTCTTTATTTAGGTCTTAAGCGCTCGTGTGCACACATAGACACACACGCATGCTATAACACCAGGTTCAGAGCATCCTAAACCTTTATATTTACCAAAGTCTAAGATGGTTTCGAGGAATCAGCAGCCAGCCTTCCAGGGGCTCTCCTTCCGTTCAGCTGCTGGGGAGCTTTGGTGTCAGATCCTTGCCCAAAGAGACACTTCCTCTGACTGATCCAAAGCATATTTTCTAACTAAACTCTTTTTAGATATTCTCCCAACAAAGCAGATAATTCATAATAGCCCCTAATAGGTTAACAATTTCCATAGCAACAGCCAATAACAATTCATTATTCTCCTTATCAGCAAAGCAGCTTCAGGAAAAAAAACCCACAACTGTACTATGACGGGTTCCCCCTGGGATGCCACCTGGAACTGGGGTACCACTGAGCCCTCTGACCCACCAGCCTGGGCTCCCTCTCACACTGTGCTGCTGTGACAAGTTGCAAAGTCCTCCGGTCACATGCAGGCTCCCTAACCGCCAGTTAGGACCCCAGAGCAGTACCGTCCTGCCCTTGTCAAAACTGGCTAGTATATGGTTTAACACCCGGTCTGTCTCTCCCTCAATGTGAAGAGGACCATGCACACTTGTGGGAACCAAGCTGAGATTTTCCTCAGACACCTTAGTCAAATGCACACTGGTTTGGATTAAAACATAAAATAAGTGTATTAACTACAAGAGGATAGATTTTAAGTGATTACGAGTGATAGCAAACTGATCAAAGCAAATTACCTCGTAAATAAACAAAACCGCAAACTGATCTTAACATACTAGATAGATAGGATATGAAGTAGCCAATTCTCACGCTGAGTGATAAATAGGCTGGCAGATTCTTAAGGCACAAGCTGCCTTGACTTTGCAGCTTGGGTTTCCCAGGTTTCCATACACAGGCTAGAAATCCCTTTAGCCTGGGACCATCAATTCCCCCCCCCCCCCCATTCAGTCTTTGTTCCTCAGGTGTTTCCAGGTGTGTTGTTGTAGGGAGAGTGAGGTCCCCCCAGGATGTCATTTTCCCCCTTTTTTATCTTCTTCCCACTTGCTAGAAAGCTCTTTTGCTGTGACCTGGGTCAAACAGTTACCATTGTGTAGTGCTATCTCTGAGAGGTTTCTATTGTACATAGTTCCTGGGGTAATCTTTGTGCTTCCGTGCATTTCCTCAATAAGCCATTAGCATTGTTTGGCCTTTTTACGGTTGTACTGGAAAGGCTGCTTGTGGGCGTTTTCAACCTCAGGACATGTTTCAGTAAGACATACATAGCCAAACTTCATAACTTCCCATATGACGATAGCACATACAATCCAACGAGATATTAATGTCCAGCAGATCAATACGTTTAGAATGATACCCTACAGGGCATACCTTGTACAAAACATATCCTAATTACATGACAGTGGTGAATATTGGGGTGCCAGGGTGTCACACTTACAACCACAGACAACCAAAATCAAGGTCAATTTTCCACAATTCCTCCTTTCTCATGAATCTGTCCTTTACCTTTATCTATCCCAGTCAGTAAAACTGCAGCTTGCCTAAGCAAGGCCAAATTATTCCTATGTGGTGTCCTCACTTCCAGTTTATGAGGGCTAAGGGCAAAAGATGGCTGACAGTTATGCCAAATCCAGTTCTCTCACAACAAAGTGGCTACACCACAAAAGGCCTCATTGCAAGTAAGGGTCTGTCTACACTGCAATTTGACATCAATAGCTGGCCCTTGCCAGCTGATGTGGGCTTGGGCTAAGGGGCTATTTAACTGCAGTGGAGATGGTCGGGCTAGGGTTTCCAATTTTAGTTGGATGTATTCCTGGAGGTTTCATCATATGACATAATCTTTAATTAAAGATTAATCTTTAATTTCTGGAGACTCCAGGACATCCTGGACAATCCTGGAGGATTGGCAATCCAGTCCAGGATTGGGCTGCAATCCAAGTTCTGGGACCCTCCCACCTCACAGGGTCCTACAACCCATGCTCCAGCCCAAGCCTGAACATCTACACTGCAATGAAACAGCCCCTTAGCCCAAGCCCAGTGAGCCCAAGTCAACTGGCACAGGCCAATTGCAGGTTTTTAATTGCAGCATAGAAATACCCTAATTGGCCACATTGTTGGCAGCCTCAACAGAGGCTGAGGAATGAATGGGATATTAATACAGAAATACTCTCTCACCATTAAAGGCAGCTCCTCTAGGTAAAACACATAATGGCTGAGAGAAAGTTTGACTGGCTATTGTCTGTCTGACATATGGTGATTATGAATATCCACAGATGTTGTGGTGATTATGAAGATATAAAGACACAAACCCACTTGGTTCCTGAGGGATATCCAGTGAGTCATCTAGTTTCAAGGCTTTGAAATTCATCAGACAGTGAAATGTTTTTAAACATATGCAATGCTACCTCAACCTTTCACTAGAAACTGCTTTGAGAATATTGAGAGCATGTAGAACAGGGATTGGCAACCTTTGGGTTGGGAAATCCGCTGGCAGGCTGGGACAGTTTGTTTGTTTACCTGCAGCATCTGCAGGTTCGGCCGATCACAGCTCAACATTCCCGGCCAATGGGGGCTGCGGGAAGCAGCGCGGGCTGAGGGATGTGCTGGCCGCCACTTCCCGCAGCCCCCATTGGCTTGGAATGGCGAACCGCGGCCAGTGGGAGCTGCGATTGGCTGAACCTGAGGACGCTGCAGGTAAACAAACCGTCTCGGCCCACCAGAGGATTTCCCTGACGGTCCGTGTGCCAAAGGTTGCCGATCTCTGATGAAGAACATTACATGGGATTTCCGCTATCTGCTGGACTGGATGTTATGTAACTGAAGTTGACATAACTTAGGTCGACTTACAGCTGTAGTGTAGACCAGCCCTAAGTGTAGCAACCTGCATGGAGCAAGGAGCACAGGTTGCAGGAGGGAAGCGTTTGAAGGAAGCACCAGGCAATCATTCTGTGTGCACATGGTTGGAATGCGAGCTGCAGTTGCAGTACCCCTGTAAATAGTTCTATTAATAAAGAGCCAGTTCAGTTTTACAAACGTGGAGTCCTCTCATGTTATTACCCAGCATTTGGTACATGAAACACGGTTGTGGTACTGAGACCTGCAACAAGGAAGAGAGTTTGAGTAACAGGCAAATAAAGAAGCACCTAGGTACAGAGCAAACAGATGTCATGGAGGCACTCAAGCCATTGGGAATGCAGGATTTCCAGACACAAACGTGGAAGCAGTGCAAACAAGAACGGAGTCAGCATCCAGAGCTGACTGGGGGATAAAGCTGAGAAAACGTAAGTAAAGGTTTTTTACTATCTCGTTGGGCGGAAAAGGATGATAAGTCAGTGGTTGCCAGGGGTAATGCCTGAAAGGCTGGAACAGCTGCTGATTAAAGTGTTTGATGAGGTCTGTGATCCTAGACAGAAAGAATGTGTAGAGAGATACTCTGTTTTTTTACCTCAAAACTAAGAAGAAGAAGTAGATACATTACATTACAGAGCTGAGAAATCTGACATCCACATGTCATTTTGGAGACAGAAAAGATTCCCTAGTTAGAGACAGGATTGTTTGTGGGATTCCCGTTTTTAAAGAGACAGTCCCGTATTTAAGCCATCCTGCAGATGTCCCAACTTTTTCTTAAACACGGGCAAATTGTCCTGTATTTTCTGTCTCCCCCCCCCATCAGTACTGGCAGGTCCTGCAGCTGGCCGAATCCCTGCTCTGCAGTCGCCCGCCCACCAGTGACGATGGGCGTGAGTGTGCAAGGCTGGTGGCAGAGCGAAAATGGAGTGCATGGGGCCGGCCCCATCAGCGCAGCTCCCGCTGTGTGCTGGCTCTCGGCCAGCAGTGCCCCGCCCCCTGTCCTATTTCCAGCCAGCGCTGGCTGCAAGCTGCAGTGGCTTATGAGTGCAAGCAGGCGCCAGGCAGCAGCCGGGTACGTGTCGCCTTTATTGCCCACCCATCGGCCCATTACGTGCTCCCCCTCTCGCTGTCCTCTCCCTGCTTTGCTCCTTCGCTTCCCCCCAACAGCCCCGCTGCTCCTCCATATCCCTGCAGTGGGGCACGTCCTGCTCCCAGCACTGTGTGGAGAACCAGCCCCTGGTCGGAGCACTCAGCTCACCAACAGCTTGGCTGACAGGCTCCTTCCTTCCCCCACTGCCTCTGGCTGGGTGCCCCGGGAAAGTCCAAGACCCTCCGGCCCAGGGCACTGGCCAGGAGGAGCCGAGCCCTGCATGTCCCAAAGCCCCACACAGAGTTGGCACAGGGAAGCCTCTCCACCCCTCAGCTAAGCTCTGGCGTGGCTGGGAGGGGGGAAGCGATTTCCAGGCTGTTCATGCCCCGAACCTGCAGGCTCCACAGCAGCCCCTGGGGCAGGGGGTTGGGGTGCGGGAGGGAGTGCGGGGTGTGGGAGGGGGTGCGGTGTGCAGGAAGGGGCTCAGGGCAAGGGGTTGGGGCAGAGGAGGGGTGCGGGGTGTATGAGGGAGCTCAGGGAAGGGGGTTGGGGTGCAGGAGGGGTGCAGACTGCAGGAGGGAGCTCAGGGCAGGGGTTTGGGGTGCAGGAGGGGTGTGAGGTGCAAGCTGAGGGCTTAGGGCAGGGAGTTGGGGGGCGGGGTGCAGGAGGAGTTCGGGTTCCGGCCTGGCACCGCTTACCTAAAGCGGCTCCGGGGTGGCAGCAGCGCGCACTGGGGCCAGGGCAGGCTCCCTGCATGCCTGCCCTGTCCCCAGCCCCGCGCTGCTCCAGGAAGCGCTGCGGCCCCTAGGGGCGGGGGGGGGCAGAGGGCTCCGTGTGCGCTGCCCTTGCCGTGCCGCCAGGTACCTCCCCCGAAGCTCCCATTGGCTGCGGTTCCCCATTCCCGGCCAATGGGAGCTGCAGGGGTGGTGCCTGGAAGCACCCGGGGGCCGCTTTTGAGAGCGGAGCAGGGCCCGCGGCACCACAGAGGGCAATCCCGCGGGCTGGATCCAAAGCCCTGATGGGTCGGATCCGGCCTGCGGGCCGTAGTTTGCCCACCTCTGGCCTGGAGTCAGGTTCCCTGGGCCCTGGTGCACAATGCATCCTTAGGGCTTCACCCCCTTCTGCCCATGTGGTAGCCTGGCGACAGGAGGCAGCTGGCTTATGTTGGTGGCCAGCAGCAGCCTGGAGGTGTTAGCTGCCTTTCGACACTCTGTGGGAGGAAGGGACAAGCTGCTTCCCGCCACACAGGAGTGGTGGGGGCGGGGGGGGGGGGGGGAAGAGATGAGCTCTGCAAAGACACAGGCCAGGTCATCCCTTCCCCTTCCTGTGACCCTGCATCCAGACAGGCAGGGAGCGCCGGGCAGGGAGGGTTGGGTCAGTCAGTCACTCCCGCTGTGTGAGAGAGCTGTATGGGAGTGTGTGTCTCTCACCCCTCCCCGTGTGTGTGTGTGTGGGGGGGGGGAGTAAGGCTGTATGTGTCATCCCTCCCCATGTGAAGCCTAAAGCCTTAAAGATACGAAGGTAAATAAAAAGAATCCAACTACGCAGTATTTCTTTTTAACAGGGGCTTGATGTTAATTTGAATGTTTGTATGATTGATTGCCATTGAACTTGCTTGACTTGAGTCATTTTATCAGGTGTCCCGTATTCAGCATAGGGAAATATGGTCACCCTACGCAATACTATCCCTGTAAACCTGATAAGCAGCGATACAAGACCGGACAAATATGTCCAAATGCTGTGACAAACAATAAAACCATTCTGAGGCCATTAGGCAAATGCAAGCTATCGATAAGGAATCCACAAAACACCTACACTGGACATCTGGTGACTTTTGAGGGAGTCTGGCCAGTCCCAGACCAAAAGATGTGAAGAGAGTCTAGCAATTCATAAGGATGGTCGACTAACTTTTCCTGTTACTGTACCCACCTATCAGAAGCCTGGGAACCCTTGAACAATTAACACACAATGACACAGCGTGGGAATGGTCATAGATCCAAGAACAGGCATTTGAAAGATTAAAGAAAGAGACTCAGAAGCGAGGCACCAGACCTAAAGTACCACAACCCTGCAGAGCGGCTAGAGCTGCAGTGTGATGCCTCAGAAAGAGTCAGAAGCAACACAGCTGCAAAGCCAGCAGCCCATACCATTTGCTAATAGATCCCCAACACACAGAAAAATATGCTCCGAGTGGAAAGGCGTTACTGTCTGTGCTTCTTGGAATGGAATGATTCCATCAGTTCACCTTTGGGCACATGGAGTCCGCTCACGTTATACCCAGCATGTAGTATGTGAAACATCGAGCTCTTCTTGCCTTGTTTTGAGATTTCCCCCTCCAGTTTTATCCTAGAGCAGGAAGTCTCAAAGTTGGCAATGTGAAGAAAAAAACAATCCGTTGAGAGCTAAGCCAAGGTTTATGTTCCGTTCCGTTGGAGGGTTGGGCAAAGTTTCAGGTCAGTTCTTATTCTGGCCTGCTCTAGTTCCACCACTTCTCGCTTAGGCCAGCAGTGTCAGAACACATTGCACAAGAGCTAACATATTTCAACTGTGGTTTGGTAAGATTTCCTGAGAATCAGTGGGCAGTGGTTGTTTTTCAATGTTACATAAACCCACATATGTACTGAAGTACCATGAAGACCTAATAAACAGGTAGGTGTTGTGAAAGGTTAGAGAGGGGGAAAGAGGGCAGAATAGTCTTCTGGCCTCTCTCCAGTGCCCCTGAAGCTGCTTGGAGGTAATTCGTGGATGTGCCAAACATGCAGTACTGAAGGATTTCAATGTACCGAGGAGGTTATGAAGCTGCAGGAAAAATGTGGTTAGTTTTTACTAGCACCTGTGGCAAATTCCTCTCAGAGGTCCTCCCACAGCCATTCTGTACGAGACAGTGATAAAAGAAAAGGGGGGAGGACAGTGGTGTCATATGTTCCCCTGGGGTTGGCTGTTTTATTTTTAAAGAACATTAGACAGATTTTTTAAAAAGGGGACAGAAAATAGTATGGAAATTATTACGGCAACATTATATGAGATCAATGGGAGGCTGGAGTGCAGAGTTCATTTTGGTCTCAAGCAGGACAAAGCAGTAATTGAAAAGAGCCCAAACAGAGGGATGAAAGCTTAAAGGCAGTTTCACAGTTAGCAGGGCTGGCAGTCAAGAGAGGCAGGCTAGATTCCTGGCTCTGACACTGATTTGCGGCATGGACTTTGGCACGTCATTTAGCCTCTCCACGCTTTGGTTCTTACATTGATCAAATATGGATGCATATCTTACCTATCTCATGAGGCTTAATTTACTGCTGTTTGTAAATGCCTTTGAGATGTTCCAGTGGAAAGTGTTATAAATGGGGTTTCTATAGGAGAAGAGGTTGTAAAGTCTGGGATTATTTTAATCGGGAAAGGAGAAGATTTAAGGGGACTTGATTATGATAAGCAATGCTATGAAGGCTGTAGTGAAAGCTCAGCAATCACTCCCTCATATTCTTTCCTATACCACGTAAACCAAGCACTGTTCAAAGATTCGCTGCCTCAGTAAGTGAAATACTGTGCCTGTGGATTTTTTTAGCCCTGAAGAAATCTATGAGCAGTATATATGGAGCTATGCAAGTAAAACGTAAGGTTAAGCCTCTTTTATAAACTGATCACCAGGGGATAGGGTGGGACCGGGGCTGGAGAGAATCAGAGACGTTAGCTCATCCTGCCTCTCTGCCTGCCAAGGCAGAGATGCTTGTCTGTTTATATCCCCTCTCCCCTGATCAACAGCACTACACAGTTAGCTAGGAGGTTTTTCACCTTCCTCTGAATCCTCACTATTGGACATCCTCCAACTGTATCTTCAATCTCATTGTTTTGAGGCATGGACTTTCTTCCTCAGACAAGGATCACACCTGGGTCTGCAAAAAAGGGCTGAGACTCTCACCAGGGCAGGCTCTGTTGCGCATTTTCTGGTCTGCCTCATTTCTGGTCCACGGGGAAATACCAACAGGACAGTATCCTCTACGACCCTGTGGCGTATCCACGGTGTTTCTGGAGAGGAGAAAAAGATGCAAAAGAAATCTCAGGGCTTATTCAGAGAGCTCGTTTCTCCTCTCTCTTGGTACACTAAGAATCAGGAGTAGCCCCGTTGATATTAATTGAGTTATACCAAGATGGGACCAATGTAAGTTAGAGGAGAAGTTGGATGTGTAAGATGTGAACACTGGCCAGATTTTTCAAAACTGGATAATAGTTTTGGGTTCCTCGGGTTTTGGGAGCCCATCCTGAGACACATTTGGACTGATTTTCAGAAGAGCTGAGAACCTACAACTCCATTTGAAGTCAATGGGAGCTGCTCAGCACCTCTGAAAACGGACACCTCTAGTGCATCTTACATCGACCACCCAAAAACTGAGCACCCCACACCAGTGGCCACTTTTCAAAATTTAGGCTGTAGTGGCTTCCAACTGCGAAAGGCCCAGAAATGCTCTTTTTAGTTTGGACAGGATAAAGAGCCCATGAGGGTCCTAGTTTGGGTCTCTTTCGACTCCAGTCTGAGCTTTCTTTTAACTGAGAAGATCCAGAGACTCCATGAAGGAGATTAAAGACTTCATTATTGCTATTGATTTTACATGGAGGGATTTTCTGAGAGCATATGGTGATGGATGGCTGTACAAACACCTATGATAGATAGCTGTAATAATTGTACTAACATGCACAATGCAGACCAATAACCATGGATGAGAGACTCACCAGTGAACAGGGCTGGCCTTAGTGAAACTGATGGCCTGGGTGAACTTGTATTTAGGTGCCCTCCCCGCATTAGCTCTGGCTCCTACGGGATCCCTGGGCTTCCCCCCTATCACCGCTGGGCCATTACTTATACTTCATATGGAATGTCCACAAGAAAGTCCATTCAATGTAGATGGGCGTCTCCCATGATCCATTGTGAGTTAAGTGTCACTTGATGAGCCACTTACTTTGACTAGTCCCTTCAAGATGTGCTGGGTAACTACCTTGTGGGCGTTACTCCAAACATTTGAAATACAGGTATAGAGCCAATACTCATGACTTCAAATACAAAAATGATACATGCATGCAAATAGCATAAACATATTCAGCAAATCATTACTTTTCATAGACAACTTACATGCCACATGTTGTACAAGATTTGTTGCAAATATATAACAGTGGTTGCAACAATGATCTACACGGTCATGTTTTAATCAGATAACATCATAATGAGTAACTGCTACAGCTAGCAAATTCCTAGGCCACCGTCAGCAGAAGCGAAGAAGTAAGGGTGGCATGGCATATGGTGTATTGCCACACTTACTTTTGTGTTGCTGTGGTGGCTTGTGGTGCCTGGCGCTTGGCCTGCAGCTCAAGGCAGGCTTCGTGCTGTCACATGGGGGCTGCATCTTGCCAGAGCCCATGGCCCTCCTGCAGCCCCAGCCACTCTTAGAGAGAAAGCCAGTGTGTGAAAGAGAGACAGAGAGAGCGCCCGTGTGTGTGTGACTGTGTGTTGGGGGATTGTGTGAGAGACAGAGTGTGTGGTGGGGAGTGTGAGACTGTGTGTGTGTGTGTGTGTCTGTGAGACAGTCAGTGTTGGGGGACTGTGAGAGGCAGAGGATATGTGGGTGTGAGAGCCAGTCTGCGTGTGAGAGAGACGGTGTGTGTGTGACGGTGTGTTGGGGGATTGTGTGAGAGACAGAGTGTATGTTGGGGAGTGTGAAACTGTGTGTGTGCGTGTGTGTGTTAGGGAAGTTTGAGAGACAGTGAGCGCACTGAGGAGCGAGTGAGGGAGGGGCCAGTGGGGCGGGGGCGGGGAAAAGCCCGCCGGCCCAGTGCAGGGGATAGGCCGGAGAAGAGAGGAGGCCAGCCACAGCCAGCCAGGGGAAGCCCGAGCCCCTTCTGGCACTCCCCCCGGCTATGGCACCCTGGGCGTGGGCCCCGTTTGCTCGGCCCTAAGGCCGGCCCTGCCAGTGAAGTCCATTTTAAGGTTCAACCACAAACAGGTGAACAGAATAAAGTGCATGAGGTTGTTGCATTAACCATGGTTGCCATGGAGGGAGACAATGTTGCTTTTGTTAGAGATGTAGGGTGAAATTTTCTTTGAAGAGGGTTCGCTTGCATAGCTTTATTTTCCAGGAAGAGCAAGCTTCATCTCAGAATCTATATGCTCCAAAATCTCAAACGCTGGCACTGCTTATTAGCAGCTTGCTGAGTGGAGAATATTCTTCCTTATATAGGCCTTTCAGAAACTAGGTCAGAGGATTAGTGAGTACTGGTGGTTAAAATCCTCTTTGACTGCCTGTCTTCCTTTATTATTTCCTTGCCTGACCCATTACGTACGCTCATGCCTGCCTGTTTTTCTAAGCTTATTTCTCTTGCGGGCAAACTGTGATGACCACAAAAGATAGCCTCTCTTGCTTCAAGTGTGGTAATATTTCAGAATGCTTCTATGTCCATGTTTATGCCTTAGTGCCTACCGTGTTGGCTTGTTTAGTGGTTGCATCTTACAACATTAATCTTGCCTCCTCCTCATAAACCCTTGGCCGATTTCATGGTTTTTAAGAGCTACAGTAGCTACACAGCTGATTAAATGGCCAGTAAAGTTTCCAGTGAAAAGATATATAAACAACATAGGCACAAGTATTCCTAAGGATGGTGTATTAGGGATACAGGGTATTCATCACAATTAGACCTAAAGGGGAATAAGGCATTGGCCTGGGAATCAGGAGACCAGAGTTAAACTCCAGGCTTTCTTTATGTGTTTGTACAACCTCTGTCATTATAGACCCTGATCTTGGCTGAAGAAATGCTGCAATACAAATAAAAAATAATAATTATAGATTTGTGGGAAATGTTTTCTGAGAACCTCAAACTACAAGCTCAGAAATAGGCACCAGGATTGTCAAAAGTACATCTGTGTTAAAGGGCTGACATTTTCTTGCCATATTGTCTGAAGGAGATTGTGTCTTTCTGGAATTTTTACACACATACCATTCACTATTAAAAAGACAAGATGTAGCAATAATTGCTACCTGCTCACTTATCTGAAATGCAGCTGTTTCTCCCTACCACTGTAGTAAGTGTGCAAGCTATTGTCAGTTGTTCTCTCTCTTTCTCTCTCTGCACTTATGCATATATAATCTGTGTTTATACAAACAGGCCAAGATTTTCAGAGCCTAAAGTTAGTGTGACATACTAAACTACTCAAGATAGTTAAGACCAAAGCAGATTGTGAAGAACTTCAAAAAGATCTCACAAAACTAAGTGATTGGGCAACAAAATGGCAAATGAAATTTAATGTGGATAAATGTAAAGTAATGCACATTGGAAAAAATAACCCCAACTATACATACAACATGATGGGGGCTAATTTAGCTACAACGAGTCAGGAAAAAGATCTTGGCGTCATCGTGGATAGTTCTCTAAAGATGTCCACGCAGTGTGCAGAGGCGGTCAAAAAAGCAAACAGGATGTTAGGAATCATTAAAAAGGGGATAGAGAATAAGACTGAGAATATATTATTGCCCTTGTATAAATCCATGGTTCGCCCACATCTCGAATACTGTGTACAGATGTGGTCTCCTCACCTCAAAAAAGATATTCTAGCACTAGAAAAGGTTCAGAAAAGAGCAACTAAAATGATTAAGGGTTTAGAGAGGGTCCCATATGAGGAAAGATTAAAGAGGCTAGGACTCTTCAGTTTGGAAAAGAGAAGACTAAGGGGGGACATGATAGAGGTATATAAAATCATGAGTGATGTTGAGAAAGTGGATAAGGAAAAGTTATTTACTTATTCCCATAATACAAGAACTAGGGGTCACCAAAAGAAATTAATAAGCAGCAGGTTTAAAACAAATAAAAGGAAGTTCTTCTTCACGCAGCGCACAGTCAACTTGTGGAACTCCTTACCTGAGGAGGTTGTGAAGGCTAGGACTATAACAATGTTTAAAAGGGGACTGGATAAATTCATGGTGGCTAAGTCCATAAATGGCTATTAGCCAGGATGGGTAAGAATGGTGTCCCTAGCCTCTGTTCGTCAGAGGATGGAGATGGATGGCAGGAGAGAGATCACTTGATCATTGCCTGTTAGGTTCACTCCCTCTGGGGCACCTGGCATTGGCCACTGTCGGTAGACAGATACTGGGCTAGATGGACCTTTGGTCTGACCCAGTACGGCCTTTCTTATGTTCTTATGTTCTTATGTACCCAGGATAATGAGCAGCTGTGTCACTCCTGCCCAGCAACCTTGGGTGCCTTACAGTACCTGTTGAAGAAGCTCCCACCTGGTCTGCACTCACAAACAGCCTGCCAGCATGCAAGCCACATCGTGAGTATCTGTGCACTACTGCAGCCTACCAACAGCACTAGAGTTACACTTTGGCTCTCACCAGCCTGGGTTATACTGCAGGGTGACCCCAACACACCCCCAGTCTCAGATTCCTCCCAGAAATGTATGTCTTATACTCTGCAGCCCTCTCCTAGACAGTACAAAATATTTTAAGTCTGTTATTGCTTAAAGGGAATAATATGCCATCTTATTATCTCAAATAGGGGGCTTTTTGAGATTAGGGGGCTGGAGCACATGATTTATGAGGAGAGGCTGAGGGAACTGGGATTGTTTAGTCTGCAGAAGAGAAGAATGAGGGGGGATTTGATAGCTGCTTTCAACTACCTGAAAGGGGGTTCCAAAGAGGATGGATCTAAACTGTTCTCAGTGGTACCTGATGACAGAACAAGGAGTAATGGTCTCAAGTTGCAGTGGGGGAGGTTTAGGTTGGATATTAGGAAAAACTTTTTCACTAGGAGGGTGGTGAAGCACTGGAATGGGTTACCTAGGGAGGTGGTGGAATCTCCTTCCTTAGAGGTTTTTAAGGTCAGGCTTGACAAAGCCCTGGCTGGGATGATTTAGTTGGGGATTGGTCCTGCTTTGAGCAGGGGATTGGACCAGATGACCTCCTGAGGTCCCTTCCAACCCTGATATTCTATGATTCTATGAAATAGTTATTCAGACACTTCAGTTTAAACACACTGGATTAGATAAAAAAAAAAAGTTGATTAATTACAAAGAGATATATTCGAAGTGAGTACAAGTGAGGCATAAACGTCAGAAATGTTTACAAGAAAAATAAAGATAAGACGTTTACTAATTCCCAACTGAACAAACTATATTAGAGTCAAACAAAGTTTCTCACCACATGCTTTCAGCACTTTTATTGACCAGCCTTTGTAGGCCAGAACTCCTCCTCCAGGGTCCAACAAATGCTTCCTTTATGTCTTCAGTGTAGTGAATGCAATGGTCAGGGAAAGAAAGCGGGGTGCCTTAGGGTGTTTGTCCCTCCTTTTTATAGTTTCAGTCACCCTCTTGAAAAACATTTTCAGCAGAGCATTAAGAGCCAAAGAGTCTATATGAAAGGATGTTCCCTGATGGCTTTTTCTCACCTCTTTGGGTTTTCTTTGTTTCCCTTCCTGCCTGATGACTTTTGTTTACTGCTTAAATGCAAATTAAGCAGCGCACACATTCCTGTGTCTACAACAGACCAGTATGCTAACCTCTGTTTGGGCAAGGCTGTGGCGTTTGGAACATGTGTTAATAACATCATACATGGAACTCTTACAATTTTACATATAGTGTTGCCACACATATTTTATTAGGATGATACTGACCAGCAAATTATGAGTTTTCAAATGATATCTTACAAGAAATTCCTTGTACAAAAATATTACAATCGTGTGTAGGGTGTGAACACAGAGTTAGATTCTGTCACAGTTAGGTTTGTAAATCCATTGTTCGGCAGCTAAAAAGTGGTCTCCTTTTCAAAAGTGCTGAGCACACAACAGCCCAAAGGAACCTACTGGGTGTTTAGCACTTTTGAAAATCAGATTACTGATTTAGGTGCTTAAGTATGGGTCTAGAGCTCAGATCCTTACAGGTATTTAGGCACCTAACTCCCATTTGAAACCAGTGGGAGTAAGGTGTCTGAATATCTTTGAGTTTTTGGGCTTAGAAGTGTAACTTTAGCTTCCTACTTTTGTAAATCTTGGCCAAAGTTGATCATGTCCTGTAATCTGTAAGGTTCAGAATAAAGTTCAATGCTAGCGCAAGCAGGTGCATGCAGCTCCATTGAAATAATGTAGTTGAGTCTACTTTTGCCAGAATGAATTTGATCTCAGTGGTCATATGAGCAGTAACTCCGGCTGTTATGATTTGTTCAGTCTCTGCTTTTCTATTAAAAATCAAGAAAGAAATCTGCTTTCCAGCCATGCTTATCCTTCCTATTATTTCATCTCCAGCTAGAATATCGTCTGTACCCGACTTTGCTTGCTTTGAGATGAAAAGGTCAGGCTGGACATTTTCAATTTCATTTCCTTGCTTTTAAAAGAAAAACATATGTTAACCCTTTTCCAAAGGCATCATCTGTCCCTCAGCATTTACTCTGCAGAATTGCTCCCTCTAGTGCCCACATACACTATGTATTAACTGGTGATAGGTGCTTGGTATGCAAAGATGAATGAAACAGACTGCTCTAAAAGAGAGAGAAGGCGAGTAAGCAGGAGCGGCGCCAGGGCTTTTGCCGCCCTAGGCGGCAGCGCTCCTCCACAGTAATTGGTGGCAGCTCCTCCTCTGAAGCTGCATTCTCGGCGGCGGGGGTCTTTCCACTCCGGGTCTTCAGGGCAAATTTCCGCCGACGACCCAGAGCGGAAGGACCCCCGCCGCCGAAGACCCGGAGCAGAAGAAGCCCTTCGCCACCAAAATTCCGCAGAGGACGGTGAAATGCCGCCCCCCACATCCTGCTGCCCTAGGCGACCACCTAGGGTCGCCTAGTGGAAGCGCCGGCCCTGTGAGTAAGGTAATATCTTTTATTGGACCAACTTCTGACAAGCTTTCGAGCCACACAGAGCTCTTCTTCAGTTCCCAGACCTGAACGTGTATCCCTTTAACCATCAGAGGTTGGTCCAATAAAAAGATATTACCTCACCCACCTGGATTCTCTCATAGCCCAGGTCCAAAACGGCTACAGCTACAGAGCATTCTCCAAAGGAGACATTTTGGCAATGTGTTCCAATTCAGTGAGATTTATTGGCATGACAAGTTATATAAGCATTTCCAAAGTAAAAAGAGCCAGACCTATCAAGTACTTGGTCAGAGTTATCTTAGATCCTTGATTAGGAGAAGAACTTTCCAAGCTAGGAAACGAAAGAAACATAGTAAGCAGAGCTGGTTGGGAATTTTTTAATGAAACGTTTTTTTTGTCAGAAAATGCTGATTCATCGAAACTGAAACTTTTAGCAAGAAAAGGTTGGTTTTGACAACTTTTTCAACTTGAAAATTGTTTGAGGAAAAAAGTTTTGAAATCGTTGAAAAGTTTCATATTTACATTTTGAAACAAACAAAAAAATCTGGTTTTCCGGTTTGAACCAAACGTTTCATTTTGAATTTTGAGCTAAGTATAGTAACCAACCAACAAACAAAACATTAAAAGGGTCAAAATTGTAAGGAAATGTTTTTAAAATGATTGAAATGACCCAAAATTATTTTATTTTAATTTAATTTCAGTTGATGAATATTTTGGGGATTTTGAATTTTTATCCCAATTCTTGACAGGAAAATTGTTGGATATCTCCCACTGAGCTCCAATAATGACTAAACCCTACCTGCTCTTTTATTTTGGTTCATGGTCATGTACTGGCTAGGACAGCAGGCAAACCAGGAAATCTGAAATTTAGGACAATTTTGTCCCAGGACTGAGAGAAATCATTGGTTCTCCCCTTATTTTCTGTCTCTGTAATGCTTTTTAAGAAATACAAATTGAAGTGAGTAAGTTGTACTGATAATTTTGAGCAGTCATAATAGCAGTAGCAATAACAACTGAGGAATTTATATTCCGAGAACACCTCTTATCTGCCAAGTGCTTTACACATTATGGTATAGGTCCAACCATTGGGTAAAAAGAGGGGATGTGTCACCTTCCCCAATATTTGGCTATTCTGTTTGAACTAATGCATTCTTAATCCAGTGCCTGCCCCCCTCCCATTTAACTTTTTTAACGTCACTGCATTCTTGCACCTGAGAAACATTCTGGCCTGTCTTACATAGATGTTTAAAGAAGGTGTAGCCATCAGTTGCCTCAGCACGCTAGCCAGGGTAGTATAGTACTAGTGCGTCCTTGATTGCTAGATGCAGTGGGTGTCATCAACTGGCTGGGGGGAGGAGGGGATATTCTTCAAGTGTGCATGGAACAGAAGGTAGCAGGTAACAGAGAGGAGTGCATTCTGCTCCCTCTAGGAGCATTAGTAAGAAGCCCTGAAGATTATAGTAACCATAGTACCATGAGTATTGCCTTGCACAAACACCGAGGCCTTCATTTTTGCTGTTACTGCCATGCTCTTCATACTCCACTGAGTACACCTTAAACTTATAAGACTGACATCACTATATCGATATCACTTTACCAACTACTGAAGTGCAGCTGCCTCTGGGGTGGAACCGCTTAACAATTCACAGCAACACAACACATGAATTTGGAGCATTGTGCATAATTTAAACTGCAAGGGGACTTGAGTTAGGCAGAAAGCAGGAGGTACTTACCTGAGTTGGAAATTGATCAGGTTAACATCATAACTCTTGCAGAAGTTGCCAGGGAGTCTTTAAAAACTACAGACCCTCAGTGCTGTAGTTTCCCTTCTCAATTGACAGCACCTCCAGAAGCACAGTGCCCTCTAGCACCACGCTGGGGAATTGTTTCAGAAATGACTTAGAAAGAATTTTACCTGGTGAATCTCCAACACCACTGCCTTCAACACCTGAATTTTACCAAGAGGTTTCACATCCAAGTACTGATCCTGGCCTATGCCTTCTGACAAAGCAATCACAAACCCAAGGTGATGCAGCTACAGGAGACATAGTGAGACTCTACCAGCTAGTTCATGCATGTGAACATTAAGATCTTTGTATGCAAAAAGTTCTGTTCCCAGTCCACTAAAGAAGCAGCTTTCTTACTGGGCTATGTCTAGGACAAGAAAATGTTGTTCAAATTTAGATTAGGGTTTGGGTTTAGGATTTGGGTTCAAATGTGATCTGTTATGGTGAGAATTCAGTCCAATTAATTTGTGATCTGCTGACATAACACACTTCTGGAACTCCCCCTTCTGGAAGAGCTAGACTCCAGCTGTTTGATTCAGACACAGCTTGTGGATTCAGGCCATTCCCCAGTGTTTGAGGGTATTTCTGGTCTGGGCTTTGGTTCAGATTATTCTCTCCTGGTTTAGTTTGATAACTGCCACCATCAGTAGTACAAGTAGGGTGGTACTCTTCACCACCCAGAGCCGGCAAGAGATTTTTAGGGGGTACAGGGTAGCAGAAAGACTTGGGGCTAACCCCTGCCTCCAGGGGGCTGCGCTCTGCTCCTTAAAGGAGCAGAACACAGCTGGGGGGGCATTCATTTTGTATATGGCTTTAACAGCACAATGCAGATGCTAACAAACTTAAACAAAGGCTTTGTTTACATTTGTTAGCATATGTATTGTGCTGTTAAATTGGTCATGAGTCCTCAAGAGGGGAGGGGTATGTGTGTGTGTGTGGGGGGGGAGGGACGGAAGGTGTTTAGTGTTTTTTATTCTGTTTCTCCCCATTGGCCTGAATTATCCATGACATTCATACTGCATCACATCAAGTCCAAATCATTAGAGGAATGCCTCTGCTTGCACTGACCAGAGGATGTTTGGATTCTGATGTCAGCCCAGTTCTGCAGCCTGACAGGAATCAGGTGTTGTCCCCAGTGTGCATCGAATTTTTCTTTGCAGCCAAACTAGTCTAACATGCATTTTGCTAGCTGGAACTGGAGCAGCAAAACAAAGAAAACAAATGCCTCATTTTCCAGCTTTGTGGGTCAGAGAACTATAAGTGAAGATTATAATGCTGGACACTGACAACCTTAAATCAGCTGCCTCAGGAATCTGCCAAGAACTTTGCTGAAAATATGTTCCTCATCTTAGCAATGGAGCTAAGACTTATCACACATCTGCCCACCTTTATTCGAATGACGCTCCTTCTGATCTGACAGCTCAGGCATTGTCAGTTTCACCTAGAACAATTTACAAACTTGGAACCTAATCCTATAAACCCTTAATCATTTGATCAATCCCACTGAAGACAATGGGACTATTTGTCCTCAGCAGACTTTCCTGTTACAGGGGTATAAGACTAGGGCCTTGGCTACACTGGCAATTCACAGCGCTGCACTTGCTGCGCTCAGGGGTGTGAAAAAACACCCCCCCTGAGCGCAGCGAGTGCAGCGCTGTAAAGCGCCAGTGTAATCAGCGCCTGCAGCGCTGCACGCTCCCTCGCAGCGCTGCAAGCTATTCCCCTCGGAGAGGTGGAGTACTTGCAGCGCTGCGAGACAGCTCTCGCAGCGCTGGCGGCGCGACTACACTCGCGCTTCACAGCGCTGCCGCGGCAGCGCTGTGAATCTGCGAGTGTAGCCAAGGCCTAGGTCTGTGAAATAAAGAAATGTATTAATTAAGCAATTAAGCAGTGAACATTCCTGAGAAATGTCAACTCAGGACAGTCTTTATGCAAAAGAACAAATGGACACAAATCTGACATCAGGAATCATAACATTCAAAACCCAGTAGGAATACACTTCAGTCTCTCTGGTCACTCAATAATAGACCTAAAAGTGGCAATTCTTCAACAAAAAAACTTCAAAAACAGACTCCAACGTGAAGCTGCAGAACTGGAATTAATTTGCAAACTGGATACCAGCAGATTAGGCCGGAATAAAGACTGGGAGTGGTTGGGTCATTACAAAACCTAAACTTAATTTCCCCGATACTAATTTCTCCGAACTGTTACTCACACCTTGTCAACTATTTGTAATGGGCCACTCTCTTACCACTTCAAAAGTTATTTTTCATCCCTTGGTAGCCTGCTGTTAATTGATTTATTTTGTTGGACTGACCTCACACTTGGTAAAGCAACCCCCATCCTTTCATGTATTTATACCTGCTCCTGTATTTTTCACTTCATGCATCTGATGAAGTGGGTTCTAGCCCACGAAAGCTTATGCCCAAATAAATGTGTTAGTTTCTAAGGTGCCACAAGTCCTCCTTTTTGTTTTAACTCAGGAAATGTTGAGCTGGGCCTGGGACCCAGAGTTCATATCTGAAACTGCTGGTGGGCAAAAAGAAGGAGTGTTCATACCTAGAGGGTTTGATTTGGTTTCAACTATATTGATAACCTGCTGGTTTACATATGTCATCAAAATATGAATGCTTAGCTACAGTTTATCCCAGCTAGCTGAGTCTCTTGGCTCTGCAAAACTGGGCTGGGAAAGTGTAAAACAAGGTTTTCTTGTAGCCTAGGTTGAAAATTTTTCATCAACATTGTTTTTCAGTGGAAAACTGGGTTTTGACTTAACACTCCCCCCCCCCCCCCCCCCCCCGAAAATGCCTGCTTGATGTGGCAAATGTTAACTTTCTGGTTAAAAGAAATCAAAATATTTTCCATTGAAAACATTTTGGTTTTAATTTTTGTGATAAAATAAAGCACTTTCCAACCAGCTCCACTTTTTGTGAAATTGCCGGTATATCTTCCTTCTACTTGGGCAAAAAAATCTACTAAAAACTGCCTTTCTCACCGTATTTCAGCTCTTCGCTACTCAGCTCCAGGAAGCGAAGAGAGACAAGAAAATGAAAAGTAAAGGCGTGGGGAGAAAGTTAGTCAAATACTTTTGGTTTTGAAACTAGTTTCAGTTCAAGTGTTGATCAAAGTTCCAGATTAGTTGTTGTTGACAACTTTTAATGCCTGCCTGAATAACAACAAGCTGATAAGAAGGGAGGCCTCTTTGGTAATGGGAGCTGCAAATGAATTGGTGAAAGGCACAACCTGTACTGAAACTATCTACATGTTTCCACTCTCCGTCTGCCTGTCTGTGACACTCTCTCTTTCCTCTTTGGTGAATATGATTTACAGTAAAAGCACAGGAAACTGAATGATTTCCTCTTAGGAAAGCACCTCACAAAGAGGTAATATTGCAAGTAGTGAAGTAATATCTGTGAGTAAAGTCGTCAAATGATTTGGCTTCATCACCACCTGCTGCATCCTCCAAGGTTTCAGTAAAAGACCTGATCCCAGAGTGAGAGGGCTTTGATGTGGTCATGAAAGTGCATGACATTCAGAAGGTATGAGAGTCCTCAACTGCTCCTAGTGACAGCCCAAGTACAAGCAGCTTTGGATTTTCCATTGTTTTTGTGACAAAGCATTTACTTGATACATCACATGCGATACCACACCAGAATCTGCCACGATCACCCACCTTGAGTAGTACCTTACTCTGCAAATAGGGCATTGATGTCAGTGGGACTACTCATGGACCAAGACACCACTCAGTGTGAGAAAGGGTGGCAGCATCTTTCTCTTGAGAACTGTGGTGGGCCTGTCAGACAAACGGCTGGGTAATCTGCAGTGTCCTGTGGGTGTGACACTGCACAGCTGCCATTTTGCATCTCACCCCCCCCTTCCCCCACTCCTGTGAAGAGCAAATCCTCACACGAGCTTTGGCTGTGGGACCATCACTGTGCGGCCGCCATTTTGGATCTCCCATCCTGTGAGGAGACAGTCCCTTTCAGAAGTTTAAAAATCTTTTTTTCAGATACCTAGAAACGGACAGCTGAAGTTTTCAGAGAGATTTGGGCACCTGGCTCACATAAAAACGAATGTGATGTAGGCATCCAAATCCCTTAGTCAGCGTTGAAAAATCTCAACCAAAAACTTTCTGAAATTTCGAAAGCTGTCCTGACTCAAGAGCCGTTCCCCCTCCAAGCAACTCCACAATGGCAGCTGCAAAAGGTACAAGGGTGGATCTCAATGGGAGCAAGAGTCCTCTACACGTCAAAAGTGATGGCATGGTAAGTGGGTTTATGTGTATGTTTGTGTGCATGTATGGGTGTGTGTTTCGTGGCATGAGGGATGGCAGATTAGGAAAAATGGGAATTTTATATTTTGTTAGGGATAACAGTTTGTCCACAAATATAATAGAATGTGACAACTTTTCTTTCTTTCTTTCATACCCAACCCCCTCTTCTTCGAAAAACACTCTATAAAATACACAGTCATCATGATGGCAAAAGATGATTAACTTTGGCTGTTCCTTTCTCCACCCTGAATGCCATAAAGCGTCTAAATCCAAATGAAATCATTGTGGAGTAAATGAGGCAGTCAAAGGTGATGTGAATTAAGTATTACTTTGCAGGAGGTGGGGTAAACTTGATGGCGAACCATTCCAAACCCAGTGGGAAATTCCTTCGCTCTGGAAGTGCCGGATACCTTTCAGTTGAAAACAATGGGGTTGAGGTTCCCAAGCTGCTTTTGAGCTCCCAAAAAACCAGGAGTGGTTTGTGAGAGAGGAGGATGGCCTAGTAAAGCAAAGCTATTCTCTCTTTTCCATTTTTTTTTGGAGAGGCTCCCCTCACCTCTCATCTAACCCAGCCTTTTCTTCACCACAAGAAAGATTGCTCTGTTATCTTGATGAGATTCTACATAAGTAGTCATTCGTTCATGGTGCGGCTGCCCGCTTTTCCAGGAATTAAGATAATTTGTATTGTTGTGTGGATGATGTCTGCTTGCACTTCCTCTGCGACAATCACACCTTGTTTATTAGGACTCATATGTGTCTTACCCACACACAGCTTCTCTGGCACTAGAGGCTGAGATTTCTTTACCTGTGGAGGCAGGCGGGGAAGTACCTTAGGGGAAGCTGTACGCACAAAGACAGGCATTATGAGAGTTCCTGATCAGACATTTTCAAAGAAATGTGTTCCGTGAGAAACGTGTTGCATGGAGCGCTGATGGAACTATCCCCACCAGCCACTGGAGCTGCTGAAGAGATTGGGATCAGTACAAATTAATCATTTTTTTGTCTTTCCTCCAGTTTCTTTTTTACACATACAAAATTCTCCAAACCATAAAATGCGCACGTACGTCTCTCTAAGTTAGGTTAGCAGTAAAAGTTATAGTCTGGGGGAGATCTGTGGGTTGGTGTGAGAGGAAAGAGCTGAGCTTTATTTGTTTTGCTTCATTTTTAATCATCGCCTACATTCTCCATTTATCTTCCCACCAACCTTCTTTATAGAATCATTAGCAACCCTGCTATCTTTAATCTCAGGGGGTTACACAATCAACTACTATGGCAGGGAGCATGAACCGAGGAAGTATAGTTGCGTGGCTAAAGCAGTTGACCGGGACTCATTATCTGGGTTCATTTCCAGGCTCTGCAACAGATTCTTTGTGTGTCCTCAGGCAAATTGCTTCCTCTCTCTGTGTCTGACTCTCAGTTACAGAGACAAGCACAAAGCTGTTTTCATTCAGGCACTTCCACGTCTCCCACTACACCCATCTGCCTACTCAAACCTTCTTAAAGAAAGACATCCCAAGTTGAAAGTTGACGTTGTCCAAATAATAATCCCCTTTCCACCTCAGAGTGACTGCAGGACATATGGAAAAAGCGTTCCTGCTTAGGAAATAGAAAGGTCCTGCAGTTATAGACATCAGTAACTGTCTGGACTACCCTTTCTATCCAGGAAAGGGTCCAAGAGGTAGGTCTACCTTGTCTCAGGGCATGCTGGGAAGTAAACTCCGCATGCAATCCCATGCATTTTCTCTGAAAAGCACTTGCGTGGGGCGACTCTGAGAGGAGAAGGCTCTTGTGAGAAGACATATACTATAGCTAGTTCAGACTCTTATGTTTAAACATTTGGTCTGGTTCTTTGCTTTGTTTGTTTTACTATTTAACTAAGCAACAACACAGGCAAAAATAAATTCTGCTAAGATTGATGAAAATAATACAAAATAATCTTCCATCCTAACGTACAAGTGCAATCTTGTAATTGTATAAGCCCTGTCAATACCCGCAGCATGCCCTCACCAATCTCTGAGCTATAGCTTGCAGGGGCTTTTCAATAATGTCCCCATCGTGAAATCTAACACCACCACCAGTAAAGCCAGTTCCCAAACTATTTCTGACTGTGCACTTTCCACTGGAGGAGTTTCTCTGTGTTTCTCGAAAGATGAAACTACTCCCATAAGTAAAATTACTCACGTGTGTATTTTCTGGATTGGACCAATCATACTGTTCCCCAGGGTATGAGCAGCTCCTGCAATACCACAAGCATTTCTTGGGCACTGTGGTAATGCAAATGTTCAAGCCAGCTTCTGTGTCAAATTTCCTTCTAAACATCCTAAGGGGTATCTTAATCAAGACTTTCTCTTAAAAAGGGTTAAAAATTTAAAAACAAATCAAAAGAGACAGGGATAACATTTTTAAAAGTGCCTAAATGCCATAGTACCTTCAGGATATGTCCACACTTATGGTGTGTGGAGTACACACACTGCATGTCCAGCTAGAACAGATATAAATAGCACTGTAGCTGGGGAAGGCACAATTTAGGCGGGTAGGGCACTTTACGTGCCTGAACCCCCAGGGTATATACATGGGCTCTCTATATGCTCACGCAGTGCCTCACACAGCTACATTGCTATTTTTAGCACTGTAATGTCCTGCAGCCAGAGCCTTTCTCTTCTGCAGCGAAAGGCTCTGGCAGTGGGGAAAGGCTCTGACAGCTCCCTGCTGTCAGACCCTTTCTCCTCTGGCACCCCCCCTTCCAGAGCCTTTCCCCATTGCTGGAGCCTTTCACAAGGCATGTAGCTACATGTGTAGTGCTTGTCCTCTACACGCTGCCATAAGGGTAGGCCGCCAAAGTTCCATTTTCAAAAGGGACTTAGGGCCAGATGTTCCAATGTATTTAGGGCCCAGATCTTCCCATTGATTTCAATAGGAATTAGGCAACTAAATAGTTTTGATGAGCTGGGCCTAGGTGATTAAGCTGAGAAAGGCATCTAGTGGGATTCTCAAAAGCACTTAAGCAGGTTAGACACTTATCTCCCAATGGGAGATGAACGTCAATAGGCATTAGGGTCAGATTTTTAGGCACCTAAAGATACAGATAGGTTCCTAGTAGAATTTTCAAAAGTGCCTAAGCACCTAATTTCCGTTGCTGCCAATGGAAGTTAAGCACCTAGGTGTTTTTAAAAAATTCCATTAGACACCTAGCTGCATAGTCCAGCATCTAAATTCATTTGAATATATGGCCCATATGCTCCTAAGTCACTTAGGAACTTTCAAGAATTTTATCCACAATGACTTAATTTGAAAGTGGCTTCTAATTTCTTATTTGGGAAAAAAATAACCTAGCTGCGTCTCTAGATCAATCTCGGCAGGTTTTACATTAACTTAAAGCTGAGAGCGTTCTCATAATTTTTGCAAAATGACTTTGTCAAGTTAAAAATAGGGACGGAGGAGGGACAGCGAGAAAGAGTGTCCTATAACCTATAAAAGATGCTGTAGTATGTTTTTTGCTCCTGAATTAAAATTGTATTAGGTCAGTGGTTTTCTTTTGGCATTCATTACTTTGAGGTTTTGCCAATTTCTTGCTAGCCAGTGGCCCTGAAAAATATCAGGCAAGGTATCTGTCAGTGAATAATTACTGGAAATATCTCTTTCCTATTCAGTTTATTAGCATGACTTCTGTGACTAGGTGGAAACCTAAGCTGGTCTATACCAGCTGTATTTGGATCTCCCAGATGAAACCTAAGCCATTAGCATAACACAACAATGAGATAGAGGTTGTTTTGGGATGTTTCTAGTAACGAGAAAATCAATTCTATGCTTTTCACCTCATTCTTTGCTGGCTGAATGTCTGCAAACAGATTGAGAGTTTCTTAAATTTGCTTGTTGTTCAAAATTATTCAATGACATTTCACATTAACGTGAAGAATGGTCTCTGTAGTATTCAGGCATCTCTGTGTGACTTGAGACCCGGGGGGAGAGATCCAACAATGGATGCTTTGCTATTCTTTTCTGGTGTCTGTCATTTGAAGGGCTCACTCTGTGCTTTGACAAATAACAATGGGGAGCGTAATCCATCCAGCACCTTTCACCAATATCCCTTAGTTTCATTTCAGTACTCTAGAACTAGCAAGGTGCCTAGATTGATTAGCCACGTGGAACTCTGATTCAGAGATGTAAAAGAGAGGCTAAACAGCTTTGAATTTTGGGCCAGGAGTACCTCCTTGTAACATTAGGGTAACCAGACAGCAAATGTTAAAAATCAGGACAGGGGGTGGGGGGTAATAGGAGCCTATATAAGAAAAAGACCCAAAAATCGGGACTGTCCCTATAAAATCAGGACATCTGGTCACCTTTTGTAACATGGGGATGGTGGGGATGATGCTAACAGATGAAGGATTTACACGTGCAGTGAAACACAAGGCCTGGTACATTAATCGTGATTAGAGAGCGCTCAGCTATAACGCAAGATAGAACTAGTGTGCCATCTGCTGGTAAAAAGAGATAGAAATAATGCTAGCTGAAGTCTGAACAAATTAGCCTGGGAGAGAGAGTTTGAGTCCCCACCAGATGTTGGGATGGGGGAAGATGTGAACAAAAAGATCCCTCAAAAAATCGTTGGCTAGTATTAGCCAATACACTTGGCCACTTCCCCACAAAGAGGTTTGCTGTTATCACCTTTAACTCATTTAACAGCCTCCCTGCATTTCACTCTCTGACCTTCCATGTCTAACATTTGTTTTATGGTGAGTAACTTGTGCATTGTGTGAGATGATCATGTGGGAGACTCATAAAAGTGTGTTGTATTGTCTTGGTTCTTGCAACATGTTCTGTTGTTGGGTGCTTCTGAAACCTAGGCACTGAAACCTGATAGTGAGGCAGATTATGGTGAGATTTATTGCTCATGTCTGCTTTGCTTAGGTAGCCACATATCAGTGGCTGGCTACACTCTCCACGTACATTCATTCACAGCATAGATGAGTCTCAGCATAAAACCTTGGATGGATTTGCTAGTAGGCAGTCTCTTCTTTGGTTGCTCCAAAGTCCTGACCAGGAAACTGCAGGGGAATGCCCCCATGACCTCACAGCTGTCAAGCAGCCAAAGCTCAAATGTAAGAAACCAACTGAAGGATGCAAAATAATAGAACAGCAAAGATTCAAGTGATGATGAAGGGGGTCAAGAGGGGAGATGTGAGTTTTTCCAGTATCTTTGTTCACTTTTTTATACCGCTTCAATTCAGCAATTTCTGACCTAACCAAACAACTGCAGTAACAACGGATTAACCTTACCTCTGTATGGGACAGAAGAAAACATGGGTCTAAAACAAGGCGTTGCTGATAGGTCCTTTCCTTCTTTATCAGACATGGTATGAAGATGTGGGCTGGGTTCTGTTGTGTCCCAAGTGAATGCCAACCTTTCATTCACATGCTAAGAGTCAGGGTTAAAGGCAAATGACTAACATCTTTCTCTCTAAGGCACCTATATGACTCCCCCCCTCACACCTATTACCATAGCATCTGAGCATCTCCCAATCTTTCATGTATTTACCTTCTCAACGCCCCCCTGTGAGGTAGGGCAGTGCCATTATCCCCATTGTACAGATGGCAAACTGAGGCACAGAGAGACTAAATCCCAGAACCTCTAAGATAGTTAGGCACGAAAATCCTATTTCATATACTTTATCAAATACCTTTGAGGATCTGGGCCTCAGTGACTTGCCCAGGATCACACAGGAAGTTTGTAGGGGAGCAGGAATTGAGCCCAGGTGTCCTGGTTACATGCTAGCACCATAACCACTGGGCTATCCTTCCACTTCAGCTTTAGTGAATGCATCCAGCTGTTGGATGGATGTCAGCACAGCTCTGCCAAAGTGGGATATTTTCAAAATTGTCCAGGGAATTTAGGAGCATAAGTCTCATCAAAAGCCAATCCTTTAGGTGCTTTTGAAATTCTCCCTGAAAGTGAGCTGTCCAACCACGCATGGGGGCTTGTATAAGGTCTGGGATGCTTTCTTCAGTGGGCTGTCTCTACCTTGATTCTTCCAAAATCTCAGTCCAGAACACATGGGCTTTGAATCACACCCACAGAAGTGATTGTTTCGTAGACATGATGAGTTATCTCATGAGAAGTTTTCTGTTGAACAGGGGACTCTCCTGTTCCTTGTCAATCTCTAGTCTCTCCTGTAAAAGATTAGGACTGAGGAGGCAGGGGAAAGTGCCTTCAATGCCAGCACTGCTGTGAGCAGCCACAGCTCCGCAACTGGATGTTGCTTTACACATCTGTGCTCATACCCTCAGCCACAGGCTCTGGGCCAGAGAAGGATCAATCACATTAGGGGGACCTTGTAATGGAAACAGGATTTGATCAGTTTCAAAGGATTACACTATGGCAACACTCTTGGGGGCTGGGAGAGGGGAGAATCTTGTAAACAGAGCTTTAAAGGTGGCCTTGAAAAGAACAGGGTCTGGTAAAAATGTTTGCAAGAGGTGTTGTGGCATAGTTGAGGCCTTTGGGAAGAAATGTGGTGGAAGACAGATATATTTTATGTCATTAGCTAATCACACGTGTATTTTTAACCTAACCATATTTTAGCTCCTGCGTGATATAGAAAGTTCAGGTATTTGAGGAGAAAAAAAAGCCCCTCTTGGACAGAGTTTTGCAGGAAGTTGTTGCAACAAGGCACGACCACCTTGGCCAGCAGTGTGAGGTCCTTGTTAGAACAGATCTGCTCATGTCTGTGCTCACAGAGCAAGCATTTTCTTTCCAAGCCACAATCCAGAGATGGCAGAGGAAGAGTCAGAAGCCCACAACTGAGGAGCATGGTGAGGGCAAGGCAAGGAAGAGAGACCAGGGCTTAAAACAAAAGGTCTTTTATTGTCTTTAATCAAAGAGTATGGTACAGAGGAACTACACAGAGGCTTCATTCATTTCTTTCTTTCTTTTTTTTTTTAAAGGAGCCCTTTATTTACACAGGTGTTCCACATCACCATTTTGTAGCTAATCCCACCTTTGCATTTTGCTTGTTTTGTTAGTGATTCCCACCTAGTTGAAAGCAAGTCAGTCAGTTAAATGGTACAGCGAATGTGCTTCTGGCTAGGAAAAAAGGAACACCCTCTAAAAACCTTCGCGAGCATTCCATTGCAATGAGTCCACCAGAATACTTACACCCAAACACTGACAAAAGGGAGCATGCTTTCTGAATAAATTTAGCATCCTGATCATTCTCAGCCTTCTTTACTTAAGGAAATATACCCTGGACGTGCACAAAGTTGATGCATGAAGAAAATGTAGAGGTTTTTTTTAAAAGTAATTGTGCTTTATTTAAAAAAAAAATACAATCAGACACTGTCCTGCTGTGTTTCAGAAAGCATGACAAAAAATGTTGCTTATTATTATCATTATTATTATTATTATTATTATTATTATTTTGTCGTTATATTAATATAAAATTAAGATTTTGCTTATGGTTTAAATTGTACTGCTTCCCTTCCCCCATCTTTCTCTGCGATACATGATATATCTCTCTATATATTTTAAAAAAGCTTTCCAATGACCAACAGAAGTTCAACTAATAATAATAATAATAATGATAATCATACAAATTTGTGTGTGTAAAATATGGCTGGTTCTCAAACTACCAATGTACAACCTTTCCCCCCGCCCCTCCCTTGAGCTGCCCATGAGACCATGGAAGAATCTTGTCACGGACCTTCTGAGGAAAAAAAACCCTCCCAAAATCTAAAATCAATACAGAACCCTTGAGATTGTTGTCTTTGGTGTGAAGGGCATTAACCATGGGCAGCAAAAGCTGGTCTGCAGAAGATGCTGTGGTTGCATAAGGCTGGTCACTCAGACTGTAGAAGGAGCCCCAGTTAGGCCAAGCGTCATTGATGCTTTGGTAAGATTACCAGCTGCCTTATCCCCCTCCCCCGTGTTATTCCAGAAAACCCTCCCACTACCCCCACCCGGCGTCCCAAACTTTCCTCCATCTCCGGGTTTTATGCTCTCTTTCGTCTCCCTTCTAGATTCCGGAAGCTGATGGGTCTCAACTTCATTTCTGCAAACTGGATGGAGTATTCATGGCCCTTCCAGTGGAACCAGTTAATGCCCTGCAAAAACACACAGGCAACATGACCCCATATTAGTACAATCTGCATACCTTGCTCTTATATAGTGCTTTTCAGCCATAGATCTCAAAGTACTCTATAGCTGGGGAAACAGAAGCACAGGAGCGGTGAAGTGACTTGTTCAAGGTCACCTCAGTAGGCTAGCAACAGAGCCAAGAACGGAAGCCAGCTCTCCTGACTGCCAGTCCAGATCTCTATCAACTAGGCTATGCTGCCGGTACATGTGTTATTCTATTCTTTAACCTCATAACAGAGAAGTTGCAATATTTATTATGCTCCTGTATTTCTGCATTATAAACGCATAGATTGTAAAGCTGGAAAGGACCATTACGATCATCTCATCTGACCTATGCAACCCAGACTATAGAATTTCACATAGTGATTCCTGCATCAATCCCAATAAGTTGTGGTTGAATTAGGGCATCTTGCTTAGCAAGAGATCTCCAACCTCAATTTAAAGGCTGGTGAAGAATTTACCACATCCCCTGTTCCAACTCCAACTGCACAATCTGTGAATAGAACAGCAGTGGGTTCCCCACAACTTTTTGTCCCCGAGAGCAACTCCTGGTGTGAGATTAATGAGGCTGTAGTAGCTTTGAGATCCATCAAAGCCAGTATTCCTATGCCGTTCCTTTTACTGACCCCTGCTGGAGGAGGCAGGGGCTTGGGCTAGAGTAACAGTGTCACTCCTCCACGGTTCTCTCCTATATTTACTTCATTTCCAACAGAATGCTCTTTTTTTAAAACATGAGAACCTGTATTTGAAGTGATAAAAGCTCCAGCCCCAAACATTCCCATGAACTCTCATGAGAGAATGAACAAAGAAGGTTGAGAACATGTTTGGATTGAACCGTGATTCTCGTTTGGTGAACATGATTTAATATACCCCCCACCCCATGATTTATTCAGTTTTAATGATGGGGTTTCTCCTGTCTCTCTGAAGCACTATATATTGGCCACAACAAGAGACTGACTAACAGAATGAATGAACCAGTGGCTTGATTTGGTATGGCCACTCCTACATTCCCATGCCTGGTGGATCGTTACGTAACATGGCAAACTCACCTGACTGTGGCTGTTGTCACCGTATCTGCCCATCAGATTGACTCGGTGACAATTCTTGTACCAGAAAGCACCTTTGTAGGACAAAGCACAGTTTGTGATGGCAGCGTCATTGTCCTTATCAAAGGTGGAGAAGGACCGTCCATTGTGATAGGTCATGGAGTCACCTATGTAGGAGAAACAAAGAGAATGGTGTCAGAGTTTTCACCTGGCTTCTATTCTGCATGTGCAAATGATTCAATGGTTAGGGGCAACTTTGAGTTTTTTGGGCATAAAATACCTTGGTTGCTCCTGCTGAAAAACCTGGCGGTGCATATCACAAGTTTTGCAGAGACCACTTTGAAACCGTGGTCCTGAATTTCACTTGAAATGCTATTTGCCAATAAATAAAGGAGAGATGCGCCCACACTGTGAATTTTGCCTCTGTATCCAGATTCTGAACCCACCACAAGCTTCTTGGGCTTCAGATCTGAAGTTTTGGTTCAGGCCCATCTCGGCTAAAAATAAATACCAAAAGTAAACGAAGGCCAGTCCACGGAGCTATGCTGATCTACATCAGCTGAACATCTGACCTAAACATCATCGGTGTATAGACTTCAAAAAATGACAAATATACACATTTTAAAACTAAGTAGTTTAAATGGATTCCCCGTTCACTCACTGCACTTGCTGAATCCAGGATTCAAGCCCTCAAGGTGCAGCGTTTCTCTTGTTCAAATCAATGTTATATTGTTTAACAACTGCAGCAGAGCAGGGAACTTCATTTCTTACGCTACTTTAGGTGTCAATAATGTTATCAGGAGACACGAAGAACCCCTAAGACCTTTAACTTCAGCCTTGACAGATGCTCAATTGCCTTTCCATTTACCTCTCAAAAATGCACTCACCAAATTTAATTCTATGCAATGTGTCCTTGGATCTGGCAACGCAACAATTGTCTGAAGTGAATTTGATCTCCACGGTCACTTCTACGGCTCTGTGTAAAATTGCTTTGGGGCCAATTTCTGCAGTTCGTGCACTCGGGACTCAATCCTGGTCCTCTGTCCAAAGCCAGAGTGAACAGACAGTGCAGGGGGATCTTCATGTAGGTCACTAATGGAACGGAATCTCCCCTTTAGGAGGTGGCACAGCAGTGATGCTGTTACTGTAACCCATAAGCTGAAACAGCAGATTCTACCTCAGTCTGTTTGCCCTATAATGGGGGAGTTTGACTAATGGAGCTGTATAATTGCTAAGCCATTGGCTACACTCCTGTCCCTGCTACTCAGCTATTCAGAGAGCCACCATGGACAGCTGCAAGGTGCATAGTCCCCAGAGAGTTCTTTCTGTGGCCAAGCACAGCAGAATCACAGTATTTCTCTTTTGTTTAAGCCCTTATGCTCCTATGGCACAGGATTTAGCCCTTGGTCCTTACTCTGTCAACACTGAAGCCAAAGACGGGGCTGGACATGGTCTGCAGGCCTGTGCTTAATGGGATTGAAGGAGGCAGAGGAATTCTTCAGTAACATTATCAAGCATGTTATAACAGGCATCAGCGGCACATTCTTAACAAATGGCGCTGCGGCAAGCTATTATAAGCCCTATTAATGACAGGTAGGTATTGCTAAAACGAGACATAGGTCTGTTTTAGATGTTTGTTTACATTCTGTCATAAGCATGTTATAAAATGTGGCATCTGAAGGAGCAGAGCATTTAGAATGGAATCATAGAGGAAAGCGATCCTTTCGCATTTTCCAATCTCCCCCCAAAAAGACTTACCTGCTGTGACAACAATCCCCGTTGTTGCTCTGAACCAAATGGAAGGAAATTGTAGCTCCAGCCAGATATGGAGAAATGCATAGCCCTCCCCCCCGTCCTTTCCTGGCCTATTTCGAGTCTGAAAAAATATCAGTTTTAACCCACCTGCCGTTCCACTGTATCCATCCACTTTTAGCCGATAACGGGTCTTGGAGTCTCCCACGCTAAACCTGTCATAGAGAGCGTAAGCTGTCTCGCCCTTGTCTCGCAGATCCACACGCAGCTCATACTGGCCCTGGGAAGTGATTTTGTGGAGGTTCTCCAGACCTGTAGTAATGAATGGATAAATGAGTAAAGAACCACTGTGTTGTCTCTCTCGATCTTCTGTCCTAACATCTTATCGCCACATATTACATCTTCCTGCCATGAGCCTCTTTAGAGAAGCCAATATTGTGGTCAGCGACGTGGCTGTCATGCCTACAAGTGACTCATTCTCTTTTGTTTCAGAAAGTTCTTGGCAATCGCTTACCTATCCAGAATTCATCCTTGGGATCTCCAAACCCAGCAGCGTAAGTCCTCCAGTTCCTGTAGAAATCCTCATTTCCATTGTGGCGCCTCAGAAACACCTAAAACCCCAACATGCCAGTAGCGTTATATTTACAACAGTTGTGACTTTTACACACTAATGGCTTCCCTATACCAACCATCCCAAAGCAACATGGGCACTGACATATTTCAGCCCAACTAGTATGATTTTAGCAGGCCCACTGAACGTTATTTTTAAACAAGGCCCAGGTTTCTGCTTGGGCTCCAAGCCACCTCTGTATTTCGCAGCCTTGTAGTCAGTCCCTGCCCTCTGCTTTCTTAGCACTCACTCAAAGCTCAATATCACTCAGCCAGGTCCTTCGGTATCCTTCAACCTGTTGTCCATGAAGCCTCAGTATTTCTCAAGTTCCTTTCCTTCACTCTTTGACACTTCTCAGACTCTCAGGCCCACCTGGCTTCTTTGAATTCCACAGATTCTCAGCACCGTACTTTGCTGTTCTCCTTGCCTCTGTTTTTACTGCCCTGCTTACCCACCCTTCAGTGTGACTGCAGAACGAATGCATTCTTCTCAGTCCTCGTTTCTCCTGCAAAGTTTTGGAAGTGGCTGCACCTCTGCTTCAGTCTCCCACCCTGACTGCAGTCGGATTTAGAACTAAAAGTTAAATTTCCCAAGTGTTTTGGCACGTTAATGCAACATCATTAATAATGCAGTAATTGATTGAGGCTGGGCCCTGTCTCATGTTCTTGACCCAGGCACAAGGCAATAGTGACATAGAGGTTTTGGATCCCTTCCCGCAGTATACTCACAATCCATCCACCTCCATCAGAGTTCATGTCACAATACACCTCCATAGGCTGTGACTTGTTTCCATTCGTATAAATGGTGTAAAGTCCAGAGGCACTTTCTCCATTCAACAGAGCTTGGGAGCAGTCTCTAGGGTAAGGATAGAGAAGTCCAACTGCACACAAAAGAAAAAAGCAGAGAACAGCGCTTGAGAAATCATTTATGAAAAGGGATGCATCTTCCTGTCATTTAGGTAATTAATTTGTGAGCTCTTTCTGGTGACAAGGCAAATGAATCTATTTCATTTAGAAGAGATACTGCTAAGAATGGAGTAATACACTAGTGGTGCACAAACTTGAAAATGTGCAATGGAAAAATCAACTTGACTGTCCACAAATCTGGATGAAAAAATACTGATATTTTGCAGTTATATAGCACATTCCTTCTTCAACTTGCTCATTAACTAATGAATCCTTACAGCACACTGGGTGCATTAAACATTAGTGTCCTTAGTATACAGTTGTAGAAATTAAATCAGAACACTTAGGTGACATGGCCAAGAAGGAGTCAAGTATCAGAGGGGTAGCCGTGTTAGTCTGAATCTGTAAAAAGCAACAGAGGGTCCTGTGGCACCTTTAAGACTAACAGAAGTATTGGGAGCATAAGCTTTCGTGGGTAAGAACCTCACTTCTTCAGATGCAAGTCTTGCATCTGAAGAAGTGAGGTTCTTACCCACGAAAGCTTATGCTCCCAATACTTCTGTTAGTCTTAAAGGTGCCACAGGACCCTCTGTTGCTTATGGCCAAGAAGGTTTCTCAGCTGGTCAATAGCCCAGCCAGGAATAGAGCCCAGGAGACCTGACTCTAAATTCTAGAAAAAATCCTTGATCCTATATTCACACTCTAGACATTATTGTAACAATCTTTGTGCAAAATATGCCTTGTGAGGAGTTGTTTAAAAACTAACACCACACTGATCATTAATAATCTTATGTAACATGTGTACATAATGCCTATTAAGTGTTATGAACACAAGCTGAAATTATGACTGCCATTTGTTTACTAGACAAGTTTGGGGAGTAGGTAAACTGGTTTCTCAAAGACAAAGGACACATTGATACTTCTAGCCAGCTGTCATCAAAGTTGATTGGTAGCCACCTGTCAAGTTGCCAATCAAGGGGGGTGGGGCAGGAACATATCAATCTGCATTTTAGCAAACAACAGCATGGAACCTTTTCTCCCCAAACCTCCATGTCTCCTTCCTCACAACCGGAATAAACTTTATCTAGGGGTAACTCTCAAGAAAATGCATTTCAAAGGGTGACTGGACTATAAAAGTGAGGGGCAAAACACCCCAATTCATCTATCTTTCACCTAAGAAGACAAAGGTACCAGCTCTTTGACTCTGAGGGGAGATCCTGACCTGAGAATTTGGTCAGCCATGTTGCTGGAAATGTGGTAAGGATTTTACCTTGAACCAAGGCTAGCTTGTTAAGTTTTAGCTACTAGAAAGTGTGTTCATCTTTCTGTCTCTTGTAATCATTTCTGACTTTCAGATCTGATACTTGAATTCACTTAAAATCATATTTTCTTTTGTTAATGCACTTGTTTTGTTTTTTAAGCTAAACCAATCCAGTGTTGAGTTTAAACAGAACGGTTTGGCAACTCCAGTTAAAGTAGCAAACTGTTGAACATTGACCCTTTAGAGAGGCAATGGACTTGTAATATTTGAACAGCCCAGGACTGGGCTGGACAGTGCAGAACACACATTCCTGGGAAAATTCGGGACTGGGAATTTGTTGGGGTCACTCTGCAAGTAGTCACCAAGGCTGCTGGAAGCCAGAGCGTGACTGGAGCGTTGCTGACAGGCTGCTGGGGTCAGAGCTGCTGGACCAGAGCTGGAGCTATACACAGACACTGAGGGTGTGATTTGCATGCTGGAAAGCTGTTTGCGAGCATCCCAGGTTGGGAGCTACAACAGCAAAGCGTTGTGAAGCACCCAAGGTTGTGGACCAGGTGGTGACACAACCCCTAGTCTGGATTGCAACCCAGAACTTCACTATATATAAAAAATCAGATAATACATGCCATAAAGACATATTTAGGGACAGGTTTCTAAAACTAGGCCTCCTGTGTATGCCTGTAATTTTGAAGGCACAATTAACTGCATTTATATGCCTACCTACCTGCAATGTGGGCACAATCATGTAGTTAAATGTTTAAGTGACATCACTTGTGTCTGCAACTACCTGCAGGACAAAACTGCACCTTTAATGATTTGCACGTATGACACGTGAGAGTATAACAGTGGAAGCATGGCTAAAGCCAAGATGAAAATCAGGACTTCTTCAATAACAAGTGTAATGCAAAGTATGTTATAAAACAAGGCATGTGAAGAAAACCAACAACAATGGTGCATTTTTTTTCTGACTACAACTTAATAGAGGCATAGGTGCGGTCAATACAATTTCAAACACAAAAAAATCCCCCAAACTATTAAAATGTGAATGTTTTGGGCATTTTCTTGACATCTTTGAAATGACTGAAAAAAACTATTGATTTTAGCATATTTGGTGGAAATAACTGCAACAGGTGTAATTAAGGGATGTTCTGAAAAGGTATATTAGGTGTATTTCTATTATTAACACTTTTATAGTCTCAAAGCCAGCTGTGTAAATGTAACTCAAGGTCCATTGTGTATTATGTGACGCCCTCTGCGCCAGAGGATTTGAGTCCGTTACAGCTCCCTACTACAGGCCTCCAATTCAGGAAAACATCCCTCCTCAGGACAATTACTCAGAGGGGAGGGTAAACACACTTACTCATGTGCTTGCCTCCCCACTGAGGTCAACAGGACTCAAGCATGTACTTAAAAATAAGCATGGACTTAATTGTTTGCCTGAATAAGGTACTAGCTCTTTAGCTGGAGCTGTAGAGATCTCCAGTTACTGGTCGTGACCAAGAAGGCAGATGTCCTTTATTGCATTATTATTGCATTCAGCTCACTGGAGAGCCTTCCCAGGTAGGATCAGAACGAACACTCTAGGGTAGCAGGATGAAAACTGAGTGAACTCAGTGGGAAAGAGAGAAGGGAGAGGAGAAGCTAGTCCAGGGGTTAAAGCTCTGAGGGCCAAATTCTACCTGAGTGCAAGCCACTCCACCCAATCAGGCTGTGGGTGGGTGGAGTGTGGAGGGGTTGACTAGCTGAATTCCATCCTTCCAGTATGAGAGCAGTGAATGGGGCTGCTGCCTTGTACAGAGTTTAAGTCTTGCAGGGAGCCTTGCGCTGGCCTTCTACACAGAGACTAGCCGCTCGTGTAGATGCTTAGGATCCCGGGTGGGGTTGTACGGTCCATGCTGCTGGGCCTTCACTGTTAGTGTTTTTCAAGCTAGCTCGACCAAAGCTAGCTCAAGCTACATGAACTATAGTCACACCTCTGATGGCAGTGTAGACCGTACTCACTGCCCTAAGCATACTGCAAGTATCCACTGCCCTTTGACTTCAATGGGAGCTGCATCTGCCTATTCCAGAGCTCAACTTGGTCCTAAGAATGGAAACGCGTAGATAATTCCAACCCCTCATACAAAGCAAAGGCCTTACTTGTGGTGAAGATAGTCTGGATTAGCTTGCTCTTCAGGGCTCTGTTCAGTGCCTGCAGTTTCACTGTGTACTGGGTGGACGGGTTTAGCTCAGACAGGCTGTAGGAAGTTGCCTCCGGTCCCAGGATGACTTCCTGTTGGGAGAATAAATCCTAGAGAAACTCTGAAATGAATAAACCCACAGACTGGAACGGTTACATATTTTAGATTTTCAGATGCCTTTTTATGTAAATTATTGATGGTATTTTTAACCGTTTCAATGATTTATGATGAAACGTTATTCCTACGAGATTTTTACCAGGCTAACGTCCATTGGTAGCATGAGAAAGGTTGCCTGGAAATGAATGTTTAACATTATAATGTTTAAGTAGTGTAGCTTAAAAGCAAGCACGGTAGAAGTTAACATGGCTTATATATACACACATTATATACTGCCTGAGGGGCGAAATTCATCAAAAATTAAGCTGGATTGTCCTTTGTGGTATGTCTGTAGATGCTACTGAACTGAATTTCCAAACATGTTGATTTTGGACAACCATCTTGGAATATCTAGAAGAGGCCTGATTTTCAGAAAGTGCTGAACACCCGCCCTCTGAAAATCAGGTCTTTAAAAGTGGCTCAAGTTGAGCACCCAAAATCACTAGCCACTTTTAGACACATATGCCCATTGCCTTTATTCCATAGACTTTGGATGGGAGAAGGCAGCTGCTTGCTGTCTGATTTTTCTCCCTATTGCGGAGAGAGGGAAAATAGGCTATATGTCGTCCAGGCTGTAGCTAAGTTTTCATTATAGGAAAGCACTGAGACATGTGCTTAATGTTAGACGTGTGCTTCCGTCCCATTGACTGGCATTTTCTGAGCAACTCTACCAGCATGTCTCCCAACTCAGAATTTGTGAGTTAGATCCAAGTGCGGTACCTTGACTTTGCCATCAATAGACTCGTAGATAAGGAGATAGCCGGTGACAGAAGCCCGTGGAGGCCTCCACGACAGCACTGCTGTTTCTGACTGAACCTCAATGGCACTCAAATCTCTTGGCGCATCCATGCCTAGAGGAGACAAGATACAGTGAGTGCAGGGCTGGCTTGATGGCAGCAGACAATGGAACCTTGTCACACTGCACGGGGCTGCAGTGCCGGGGAAAGGCTTGACACTGCACCTGTAGTGAATTTGGTGAAGACTGTCTCACTCTTCTGCGGTCCCTTTACTGCATAGATCCTCAGGATATATTCGGTTGCAGGATGAAGGCCATTAAGGTCATATTCCACAGTGTTCCCAGACACCGTCTGAGTAACTTCTGGCTCTACACAGCAAACACACAAAAGATGGGAACAGAGAACTTTCGTTTACGGGCCGCTAGAAGTCATGGCGTCGGTGGCAAGCACTCCTCAGAGAGAGGCTTCACACCAGCACTCCGTTTGAATGACCACATCCTGAGCTAAGGGCTGATCATTCATTGGATGGAAACCCATTTTCCTGAGGTGTTTCAGGGCGAGGATGAAATAAGCAGAAGCAGTGGCTCAGTGGAGTCACTGCCACAACCCACACTAAAGCTGAATGTAAACTGTTAACGCTACAGTCAATTCCATACAAAAGTACCAGCGCCCCCTGCTGTATGTGTTGAAAATAACAGTGTTTTCTCTTCACCTCAAGGATAACACAGACACAGCTCTGCTGCTGCTCACCGCCTGGATTAGGGATGGACAACTTACTTAAATGAGGATGCTGTAACATGCTCCTAACCAGCCTTCACCCCTCAAATTCAACCTTCCTCTCCCCCCTCCCAGTTGCTGAATCCAGTCCTGAGCACCATTCTCACTGACTGCCCTGTGGTCAAGCTCAAAGATGCCCCCACTGACCCTTCTTACCATCCTCAGCAATGTAGGAGATGATGTAATTGTCCACTGTGGCAATCGCTGGCTGCCAGACTGCCAAGGCCTCAGAGTCTGTGATATTCACCGCTACCAGTCCTGATGGGCTGTCCAGAGCTGAAGGGACAGATAATACCATAATGAGGGAATTATACGTATTAAGGGCTTCCCTGCTGCCTCTAATATGCTGTACCAGGCACATAGTGCTAACTGTGCACACACTGCTGCCTTTGCATGGTCCTCTTTGGGAGGGACGGGGGGGTTTACTGGAAAGATGTCATGCTTCACAAAACAGCACTGCTGCAGAGTGAGGTCATCATGGGAGAGGATTAAACTCATACCAAGAGGCTGGCAGCGAGAACTAATTATATTCAAAGTCTCAGTTCCACAGACTCTCAGATAATACTCTTGTCATCATCCACCTTGGGGCCTCTTTCAGACCTGATACATTTCTCTCCCCAATGCTCTCAGTCCCAGACAGGTTCTTGGGGAAAACTCAGACTACCGAGGCTGGGGAAAGGACTGAACTGATGGCAACTCATGGCCATTACAACCGTCTACAGACTTCTAGCCACTATTGTTTTGAATCACATAATCTGCCTTTCTACATTATTCTTGTGGGGATTGCATCTTCCCTCCTTTTCATGCCTCCCATCAGAGACCTTGCACTGGGACCATTAGCTGCTCCCAAGGGTGAGGGATGCGAAGTATGACCTGGCCTCCAGTGCTGAGTGCATTGCCCTTTCCTCGCAGTGCTCCATACCCCTATGAGCCCAGGAGAATGATGAATCAATTAAACTGCAGCTGGTTTCCAAAGGGACCTGGGGGAAACCCTATCCCTGATTTATTTAAAACTATGCTAGACAAGAGAGATGAGAGAGAGGATGGTTTTCTGGGACTGGGCTGGGACTCAGGAGAGCTGAGTGCAATTCCTTGTGCCTCCAAACTCCCCGTCTGATTCGGGCCAAGTCACTTAATCAATCTGTGCCTCAGTTCCCCATCTGTAAAATTGGGCTAACGATGCTTTCTTTCTGTTTTGTCTGTTTAGACTATAAGATATCTGAGGCAGGGTCTGTCTCTCACTACAAGTTGGGACGTGCTTAGCAGAATGGAGCAGTTAAAGCCTCTAGACTCATCTGCAATGCAAAGAATAATAAACCACTAGGCAAAATACAAACAAAATAAATCCTCTAATCGGTATCAGGGGATAGCTAAAATGTGACTTGGTTGGTCTTTTTCATCTCTGATTTTTATGAGTCTTCTGTATGACACATGAACTTGAACAAACTTATTAGGACCTTATTTCTTTGGGGCATTACCTGTAGTCAGAATTCCAGAGATTGGCTCGCTTTCTTCAAACCCTTTGATGGATATTATACTGACAGTGTAGTCTACACCTGGGATCAGTTTCACCAGCTTGGTCCTAGTCTTGGTTCCATCCACCGTCACAACATTGGGAGTACCTAGGAGCAAACCAAATGTCAAGGCAATGATGAAATGATGTTCCAGCTAGTGTTTAGGCTGTGGTGCTGTGCTCCAAACAAAGGACTTCATTTCCAGTACAGAAATAAGTTTCATGGAATCACAGAAATGTAGGGCTGGAAGGGATCTCAAATCTAGCACCCTGCACTGAGGCAGGACTGAGTAAACCTAGACCATCCCTGACAGGTGTTTGTCCAACCTGTTCTTAAAGACCTCTAGAGAAGAGGATTCCACAACCTCCCTAGGAAACCTGTTACAGGGCAGAACTATCCATATAGTTAGAAAGATTTTCCTAATAACTAACCAAAATCTCCTTTGCTGCAGAGTAAAACCCTCATTTCTTGTCCTACCTTCTGTGGTACAGAGAACAATTGATCCCCATTCTCTTTATAACAGCCCTTACCATAACTGAAGACTATTATCAGGTGCCCCCCCCCCGTCTTCTTTTTTTATGACTAAACATGCCCAGGTTTTTTATTACTCTTTCCACACAGGTCAGGTTTTCTAAACCTTTTGTCATTTTTGTTGCTCTCCCCTAGACTCTCTCCAATTTGTCCAGAGCTTTCTTAAAGTGTGGTGCCCAGAACTAGACACAGTACTCCAGCTGAGGGCTCACCAGTGGTGAGAACACAATAGTAACCTCTCCTGTCTTGCATACAACACTCCTTGTTAATATGCCCCACAATGATATTAGCCCTTTTTAACAACTGCATCATGTTGTTGACTTATATTCAATTTGTGATCCACTATAATCCACAGTTCCTTTTCGGTAGTACTGCTCCCTAGCCAGCTATTCCCCATTTTGTAGTTGTGCATTTGATTTTTTTTCCTTCCTAAATGAAATACTTTGCACTTGTCTTTATTGAATTTCATCCTGTTGATTTCAGACCAATTCTCCAATTTGTCAAGGACATTTTGAATTCTAATTCTGTCCTTCAAAGTGCTTGCAACCCCTCCCAGCATGGTGTCATCAGCAAGTTGTATAAGCATATTCTCCATTTTCCAAGTCATTAATGAAAAGTATTGACTAGTACTGGCCCCAGGACCCATCCCTGTGGGACTCCAGTGAATTGTTGATAACTATTCTTTGAGTACTGTCTTTCAACCAGTTTTGTGCTCACTTTATAATAATTTAATCTAGGTCATATTTCCTTAGTTTGCTTATGCGAATGTCATGTGAAACTGTGTCAAAAGCCTTACTAAAATAAAGATATATCACGTCTACTGCTTCCCCCCATCCACTAGGCTGGTAACCCTGTCAAAAAAGGAAAGTAGGTTGGTTTTGCATTCTTGACAAATCTATGTGGGTTATTCCTTATCACCCTATAATCCTCTAGGTGCTTACAAATTGATTGGTTAATAATTTGTTCCAGCGTCTTCCCAGGTATTGAAGTTAGGCTGACCTATAATTCCCCAGGTCCTCTTTGTTCCTTTTTTAAGGATAGGTACTATGTTCCCTCTTCTGGGACTCTGCCATCCTCCATGAGTTCTCAAAGATAATTGCTAATGGTTGCGAGATTGCTTCAGCTAGTTCTTTGAGTAACCTAGGACAAATTTTGTTAGGCCCTGCTGACTTGAATACATCTAACTAAGCTATATATTCTTTAACCTCTTTTTTCCCCTATATTGACTTGTGTTTCTTCCCCCTTGCTGTTAATATTAATTGCATAGAGTATCTAGTCACCACTAATCTTTTTAGTGAAGACTGGAGGAAAATAGGAATTAATCACTTCAACCTACTTGATGTCATAAATTATTAGTTCTCCTTCCCCACTAAGTAAAGGACCTACACTTTCCTTCAACTTTCTCTTGCTCCACTGTATTTAAATAACCTTGTTTTATTACCTTCAATATCCCTTGCTAGGTGTAATTCATTCTGTGCCCTACCCTTCTGAGTTTGTCCCTCCATGCTCGTGCTATGTACACACAGGGCCAAATGTCCCCCTTGGTTAAACCCACTGACGTCAATAAGATTGAATGGGTGAAAACAAGGGGAAATTTTGACAGTTGAGGATCAGTAAAAATGGTCTCCCTGAAACATAAAATCAAAGGGGCTGGTTTATTCATGTTTTTTTTCTCCTAGTGGTCCAAATGCCAACATTTGAATACGTGTAAGAAAAAACTAAAATCTCGTGCACATGCACTGCCCCATTTTCATGTGCAAAATAGGTAACTGTCACGTGCAAATATAGGTATTTGCACATGCAATTAAATACAAAGAAATCAAAGAGTCTTGTTGTATATTTGGACCTCTTTGGTTTTGTTTCTGGTGGGAGGTGAAGAAAGGCCAGATATCTATTCAGTCTCTCTCCTTGGCCCACTTAATCTCAGACCAAGACACAGTGCATATTAGCCTGAGAGGTTCTACCTGCATAGACAGGGACTTGGGATATTTATTTATTCCAAATTCTGGTCCTACTCCAACAAAGCATTTAAACACATGCATAACTTTATGCTTTTGAGAAATCCCAATGATATCAATGCGACTACTCTTTTGCCTAAAAGTTACACATGTGCTTTGCTGGATCAAGGCCTAAATCTTAGTTGAAAAACCAACCCCAGTTATCTGATGTTGGTGGTTTCCCATTTTGTAGTTTCATCCCTATCTCCTTCCTGTTCTGTTCTGTGGCACTTCCAGTGTGTTTCTTTTAGTCCCTGGCCCTAGCATGCTCTTCACATGCTGTTAGCTGATCTTTCCACCCAGAGGTCCCATGAGTTGTGCTAATTCTGCTGCTCATCAAGGAAGTCTCACGAAAAAGACAAGTTTCCCATTTGTCAGTGAAGCACTAAAACAGAGAGATGTCATGGTGGATGGAATGAAACATCCTTGAGGGATGTTCAAAAAAGCGTTGACTTAGAAAACACAGTTAAAGCCACAGATGAAATTTTAAAAAACAAACTATTTTTAATCTTCAAGGACCAGCTTTTCAGCATGATGCATGCACGCTGAAGTGCTTAGGAGCCTAAACGGGAGCTGAACTCTTTGGAAAATCTGGCTCCAATTATGGGTGCTGCTGAGCACTTGGAAATCTGGCTTTTTTGCAAATCTGCTCCATGGCATACTAGATATGCCAGTCATACAGTAAGGGTACGTCTACACTACCCGCCGGATCGGCGGGTAGTGATCGATCTATCGGGGATCGATTTATCACGTCTCGTCTAGCCACGATAAATCGATCCCCGAACGCGCTCCTCGTTGACTCCAGAACTCCAGAGTCGACGGGGGAGCGGCGGCCATCGATCCTGCGCCGCGAGGACGTGAAGTAAGTCAATCTAAGTTGATCTAAGATACACTATTCTCGTAGCTGAAGTTGCGTATCTTAGATCTATTTCCCCCCCCCCCCCAGTGTAGACCAGGCCTAAGTCCACCCACTGGAACTGGTTAAGTGCACACTAATTGTGCCTGCCAGCTGCTGGCTAGCAAGAGAATTGAACCTCAGTGTCCTTCTGATATGGAGGCTAGACTGCTGTGTACCAAGTGACTGACACCAGCGTAACCCTAGTCTCTTCCCCTTGCTCTCTACTCTCTTTAACCAGTGCACCCTTATTCCTTTCACTACCCCACTGCTTCCTCACCTCCTGTTATGGGGACATATGAAATCCGGAAGCTCTCCACTCGGGTCCTTGGAGGCGACCAGCTGACTGTGGCTGAGTTTTCAGTAATGTCAGAGAAACTGATTGCCTTGGGCGATCCCACAGCTGCCGGTGGAGTCAGAGGGAGAGGAAAAACACACCACACAGACACAGAGAAAGAGTTAAAGCATGTGCTTATCAATCATTTTTTGCTGGAATAACAATTGACCTCAGCCTTCTGTCCCAGGAGCTGAAGCTATAAATATCTAGTTCAACATCACGCTAGAGAAACTTCCACACAGCTAAGGATTTTATTACCTGCTCAGAACAATCGGTCCTGATTTTGTTTTCCAATAAAGTTACAGCCATGTCCAGCCTCATAAAAAAGCTATTAAATGTATTATTATTATATATTACTTTATTAGTAGTAGATAGCAGGGAATAATGGTAATTGCAAGGGCTATGGAACAGATCCATTTTTTGGTTTGCACTTTATAGTGGATAGAATTTGTTCTAGCCATTATTTTCTGTATCCAATTTCGCTTGGTCTATTTTTAGTTTTTCATTGAACATCAGAGGCAGCCCATCCTTACACCCTGAAAAGCATTTGGGCACAGCAGTCTTCAGAAATGGAGAGAGGCTGAGCCCTCTCTCATGGTGCCAAGTTCCCAGGCAGGCAGGCAGCCCACAAAAGGTCTCGAATCTGCAGTCTTGGTGCATCAAGGGCTCCATCCCGTGAGAGGCTGAGTGCCCTCAACTCCCGCTGATACCAAAGGGAGTGGAGGACGCTCAGAAACTTGCAGGATCAAGCCCCAGATAAGATCACAAACTCCAAGTAACTTCTAGCCCAAGTCAAAATCACTGAAGGCTCAGAATGCAGAGAGAACATAGTAGCCCAGTGGCACCAGAGGGCCTCCCGGCTGTGCAGTGTGTAGAAGAAACCATTCACTGCCCGTGGTGGAGCACTATTCTGGACTATATTTCTCTCTCTGTAATGGCATGCAGAAGGGAATCAGGGGCAGCCAGTGGGACCACAATTACATAGATCACTAGGACAGGCTGCAATATCACCTGGGGTCTGGCTGTGCAGCTCCCCTGCACCCTGCTTATGAAAATGGGGAGGATTCCATCCCCTCAACCCCAGAGTAGAGCCCCCGGCTGAAAGCTGCTTGAACTTGAGCTTTGCATATGAAAGCAGCATTTTACCCAGGGAGCAGGAGGGGAAAAACACATTCCCTGGCTGGGAAGTGACCGGATATGTAGAGCCAGAGAACAAATCGTTTAGAGGGAGGAGGACAGGGAAGGAATTCTTTTGGCTTTCATTCCTATGGATAAAACCACTGTTTCGTCTCTCTCTCGCACTTTCCAAAGCAGGGGGCATCACTAAGCAGAATTTAAAGGGGCCTAGGCAAGGTATGTACATATTGAGAGCAATGCAGCTGATGTTTCGGCTGCAAACGCATTTGGGTTGGAAGCTGTCTTGTTCTGTATGGCGCTGAACGCATTGTTGGCACTTAACAATCAGTAAGAATAAGAATATTCACTGGTTGGTGTGTACCCAGCCGTTAAGCTGGGTTTATGGCTGATTTGCATTGCCAGAGCAACACAAAGCAGCCAGAGCATAACAGTGAATATGGCCCCATATATATTTTTGCATAGGTGGAACCACTGGGGGTAGATAGGTCTTATGAGGGATGGGGGAACTGTGAACCTTTTGAGGCTTTGGTTTCAGTCTCTCTCACTCACACACACACACACACACACACACACACACACACACACACACACACACACGCCCTTTTGTTAAAAACCTGTTGCCCTTCCAACCCTGGCTCTTAATAAGTTTGTATACACATTGGCTGGAATCAGACATGTAAATCAGACTGCATGCACCACTCAGATAAGTAGAAAAACATGTGTCGAAGAGATTCAGTCTGAAGACGTGTTCTAAATTTTTGCCACATCTGAGCAGTATTTTAACCAATTAGATCTTAGGCATGATGAGGGCCTCCCAGCACTGTGGGGTGACAACTCCTGGTGCTTGAAAGTTCACATTCAGCATTTCAGTCCTAATCTGCCCTTTTGACTGTAACAAACACAATCCTGATAATGGTTAACAAAAATAAATAGCACACACAAGAGAAGTCCATTAGCAGAAGAGTGACAAATACCAAACACAAGCTATAGTAAGAGGATGAGTGGAGATAAGCCAGGGTGTAGGGTGAAAGGAAAAAAGAAAGGGCCTGTGGGTGAAATGGCTTGCAAAGAAAGAGTTTGCAGAAAAACGAGTCATAGAGGATTGTGACTTCCAGGTGCTCCTGGGAGCTCCAGCAGCAGGGCACTAAATCAATAGAAGGGAAAGGAAAAGAAAACAATGTGTGCTCCCCTGAGAACTGTAAATTATCTCCACAGCTCAGCTGTCCACCTTGGGCCTGCTGGGTTTGTTCAAAAACAAGAGCGGGGGGCGGGGCTTAAAGACAAAGCAAATTGGGTTTGGTAAAAGTGCACTGCACCAAAATCTGCTGCCGATTTAGCCATAAATCCACGATCGGGGGGAAACAATGAAGAAGAAAAAAACATGGATGAGAGAGAGCTGGAAATAATATTGATTTAGTTTTGCAATTCAAGTGAATTTAGTAGCTGCTGAAAGCTGATGGATTGATAGCCCTGGGGACTGAAAGCCTCTGGTGGGACCAGATCCTGACTTCCTAATGCATGGGTGAAATTCATCCCTGCATGGAGCACCCCTGAGTACCACTTCAGCCCCACCTGTGCCCTATTCTCAGCATTTATGTGATGTATGGCCTGTACGGTGCCTCTCTGCATGGGGCGAATTGCTCCCTGTTTGAATAGTCCCGTTGATGTCAATACTGGACTAGACCCTTGAACCACAACACAGGTGCAGCATGGGCAGTGACAGTGCAAAGCATTTTAGGTTCACTTCCACTGCCAGTGTGACTCTGTGCCGTGCTAGAGGGGCCACAACTTGGTGTGAAGGAGAAGTTCAGTTTCCAAATGGACACTTTATCTTTGGTCTTTCTGATGGGTATACGAGAAAGGCTCTATGGCCCAGTCCCCTGAGTCAGGCTCTATGGCCCAGTCCCCTGAGTCAGCTAGTTCATCTGACAATGACTGTCCATAAAGCTGGTTAAACAAGTTTTGCATGAATATTTTCCTGCACAAAAATGCAGTTTCAATAAAACGGAAATGTTCTGCAGGAAATTGTTGAGTTTGGCTACATGTTTCTATTTTCCAATCAGGGGAATCAAAATAATTTTGAATGAATATTTCAAAACCAAAATGACATTTTTGTTTCCAGCCGTTTTTTTTTTTTTTTTTCAAACAAAACGTAAAGATCTTTTTGGCACATCAAATTATTTCTTTTTGATCAAAAATGGCTACATTTTCCATTAAATCTTTTTGATATTTTTCATTTCATGACATTTTTTGATATTTTGTCTTTTGCTTCCTATTTGGAAGGGAAAATAATGGTGAAATGTCAAAATTCCTCCAAATATTTCTTTACCATCATCGCAGAAATGCTGTGAAAGTCTAACAGACAGAAGCTAATTAGATTTCTTGGTGGCATTGGCTACTGTTGCTGGGAGTGGCATAACCGTTAGCCTAAACCATTTAACTGGGATTTTATGGGCCCGGCTCTATTATCAATTATCCATGGGCTATTTATGGGTGTCTGTCTTCTGTACTATTAGCTTCAATAGCTGACATGCTCCTAAATCTTTCTCCCAGGGCCAAATCAGAATGTAGGCATGAGGAAATGTATAACTGCCTGTGGTTTACCATAAATAGTCTGTGAGTCAGTGAAAATGGGGACATGCTGCTAAAAAGTATAGTTGACTTTAAACATCACCCTCTCTTGTGAGTCAAACCTGTGGTTTGACAAAAGGCTGTCTGTGATGGATTGGTGTTCTGCTTATTGCAAATGCCTCAGACCGTAAGTACGTTTGCTTGATGTTTGCTTAAGGAACATGGTTGTGATCAGTTGGAAGCTGGTCACAAGTGTGCATTCCCCCTCGACCATGGGGGACCAGTTAGATGAATCATGGTGCCAGGCAGTCTCAGTGGATGCTTTCCAACACTGATCTACCATTGGCTCTTTTCTTCTCCAAACACCGGCTAAAGGTTATCAAGCCAGATTTAGGGCCTGATTCGCATTTTCACCAAGACCCCTTTATACCACTCTGGCAGTTTAAAACGGCCTGGATGTGAGAGTGGATTCCAGGAGAGATTTGAAAGGCACACACGGGAGTTAGGCACCCAGGAATCAGGCTTCAGGACCATGGCATTGGCATTACTCAGGGGCGGCTCTATGTATTTTGCCGCCCCAAGCACGGCAGTGAGGCAGCCTTCGGCGGCATGCCTGCGGGTGGTCCGCTGCTCACGCGGATTTGGCGGCATGCCTGTGGGAGGTCCACTGGTCCCGCACCTTCGACGTACCCACTGCCAAATTGCCGCCGAAGCCGCGGGACCGGTGGACCTCCTGCAGGCAAGCCGCTGAAGGCTGCCTGACTGCTGCCCTCACGGCGACCGGCAGGCCGCCCCCCGTGGCTTGCCGCCCCAGGCACACGCTTGGTGCGCTGGTGCCTGGAGCCGCCCCTGGCATTACTCCATTGCTGTGCCAGCTTAGCTCCATTGAAGTCAATGGAATTCTGCCTGTGTAAAGCTGGCATGATACAGCGTAGAATCCAGTCCTGTTTTTTTTTTAAGCAAAATGGCACTAATAAACTCTTGTGTCTGCCTCTTTCCTTGGGGATCCCATTAACTGTAAGACTCAGCTAAGTAAGCACTGACACCAGGGTACTGTACTCACAGTCAAGGTAATCTATAGTGTCCTCTATTTGAGGACTTCAAAGCACTTCCCAGACACTAAGGGCTTGATCCTGCAAAATGCTGAAGACTCCTGTGAACTGCTGAGCATTTTTATCGCCCATTAAAATCAGGGTGAGTTGAGAGTGCTTAGCCCCTGGCAACCTTGCAAATCAAGCCCTAATTGAGTAGCCTCTCAATAGCCCTGTGAGTTAGGTAAGTTTTATCATCCATCTTTCACAGGTGGGAAACTGAGGGAGAGTGAAGACAACTGACTGTCCAAAGTTACATAGCAAGTCATGGACAGTGCCTGCAATAAAGGCAAATCTCCTGTCTCCCAAGCCCTGTGCTCTAACCACTAGACTATGCTGCTTGTCTTCAGATAACAAGTATGAAATAGCCCTCCTTGTGTTGTATTAAATATGGTGAACAAGACCAAGCAGAAGAGCGTGCTCCATCATATGGAGCAGACTGCAAAGAAAAGAAATCTTGGTGAGAGTTGTGGGGGCAAAGGACTTTTAAAAACTTTGTGAGAAGTCAAACTGGATGTGAGAGGGACAGAAATTAAAGAGACAGACATGCACATCATGCTTTTCTCCCTCCATTGTAGAGACAATACCTGTGGTAGCTACTGCATTTATGGGCTGGGAACGTCGTCCACTGATAAGTCCATAGAGTTCAATGTCATACTTAGTACCCTCTTTCAGCCCTGTTATATCTTGGGTGCGTTCATGGCCTGGAACAATTAGTTCCCGTGGGTCAGACTGCCTGTCGGTATCCCTGATTTTAAGAACAAAGCTGTCGAAGACCCCATCATCTGCAGTCCAGGACAGACGGAAGCCACCTGGAGTAGCATCTGAAACCAGAAGGTTGTCAACCTCTGGTTCTGCTTCTAAAAAAAGGAGAAGATAGCAGTAGGAAGACGAAATTAGATTTCCCCCCCCTACCAGTTCATATGACCTGCTCTAGGTCAGATCAGAGCACGCTGCAAATATCCATCCACAGTTCAAAGAGACTGGAATAATCTGATAGCTATAAAAAAGAAAAAAAAACCTTTGGATATTCAGGAGTTATACAAGTACTATACAAGATATATTTGAGTGTGCGTGTAGAAGTGCCCAACTTTTACAATACCCCAAAGCAGAACAAATATCTCGATACACACCATTTGCCCCGTCATACAATATTAAAGATAATAATAGTAAAAGTGATGTTTATTTGTTCTCTGGCTTCCACTAGAGTTACCCATCCTTTGTGAGACCTTTATGACAAATAAAAACAAGGCATTGTTAATAATCTGCAGCTGTGCCTATACTGTTGCTTGCTTCTCCCCCTTTGATAGGAGCCCTGTTGAGGAGCCACTAAAAAGTTCCTTCATTCCTAACCATTATTGCATGTGGTTCTGGACTTCTTGATGCTTCTGATCTAGACTACAGTGTCCACTTTTCCTTTGGAATCAATGCTGAAGCAGCAATGGGAAATCAAGAAAATCTATATCCGCAATGCTGCACACTTAAGTCCAAAGAGGTTTATCTAAAATATCTAGTAGAGGAATCCACCTAAGAGGATTCCAGCAGCTAACTAAGATGGTTTCTCACTATTATTGTGGTTATCTGCCCCATAGGGTACTCTAGACATCACTAGCTGTAGCAATGCTACCAGAATAGTAACTGTTTAACAGTATCTCCAATCCGGTTGTATTTATCACAATAAAAGGTCCATATTTATTTTCTCACCAATGTTCAGCCATATAACTCGGGCTGTGCTGGTGCATGGAATGAGCAAATCCTGTTGCTGAGACTTGGTGAAAAGAACCAGTCAGCTAGCAATAATTGTTCAATAAGGCCAAAAGGCAGCTGGAAAAACTCAGCTACGATGAGAATGAGAACACGGGCAATGCTTTGTTAAGAGATGCCCAACGCTATTGGTTGTAATGATCCTCTTGTTTATTTTCTGTGTGAGATTGGCATGGAGAATGAAGGGGAGGAGTCCATGGGCAGGAAGCCCAGTATGACTCTCCTGAATGGTCCTGACGGATAGACAATTGAAGAATACCGAGGTACCTGATGGCTTATAACATGGTGGACTCCTGCATCTGGTCTCCTTTCTCCAGCTAAGGGTTCTTGCATGGAGCAATTTACCCCTCCACCCTGTTCCGCTCTTCTCCACTCGACCCCACAGAGACAGAACATAAAGAGAATACCAAGAAACGTAGAAATGGGATCACATTAGTGAACCTCTCAAACATGATGAGGTATGCGTAGCCATGATGAAAAAGTATATGCAAAAGCCATGGTTTGTTTTGCAAATGGATTGCACACAACATCTTCCAGGTGAGAAGAGAAGCATGAAAAAGAGGATGGAAAAGAACAATTTGCCCACGATAATATACCTGTAACAGCCACAGTGCTTATGGGCTTTGTTTGGTGCCCCTTGGCAAAACCATAAAGCTTAACCTCATAGCCAATGCCAGTAATAAGGCCTTTAAGCTCCAGTTGCCGCTGGGCTCCTGTAAGGAGGAACTCCTGTGGGTCCAGCAGCTTGCCAGAATCCACCACGATTACTAGAAAGTTGTCAAAGGCATTCTCCGATGCCATCCAGGACACCGTGAACCCATAAGGATTAATATCAGAGACAGTTAGGTTTTCCAGTGGGGGCATGGACTCTAAAAGAAGGGAAGGTGCAAAAAAACAAAAAAGAAAAGAAGCAAAAAAAAAACAAACATTGCGAGTTAGACAATGTCACAGCTTCCAGCAAACATCAATCACAAGTTTCCCCCGAAAAACACAAGATTTAATGGAAATGCATGGCCACTACAACAAGGCAGGGATATTCAAAGGAGCCTAAAGAAATTGGGTGTTCAATTCCCACTGCATGCCAATGGGATTTGGGTGCCTACTTTCTGTAGGTCCCTTTGAAAATCCCCAACCCGAATACTTAAACAAGTTTCTTCAATTTCACATGCACACAGAATCAGTTGTGAATAATAGAGGTTTACGATGATTTGAATAACACATCTATTTCCATCCTCCCCTCTCCATCACCATTGCTTTAGGGACAAGCCTCAATTTTGACATATCTCACAACTTCACACCAGTATCGCCTGCTTTTCTTTCCAGTGGTTGACCCAGCGGAACCAAGGCTTAAGCCAACATGGGTCACTGCAAGCGTAAGATCTAAACAACTGAAGGATTGTTTCTTTGAGAGATTGTGCTAGCAACAGCCAATGACAGCAGGTAATGGCTGAAGAACAGACTGGCTAAAAATCTTAATAGCCAACCATTCCTCCCCTCTCTCCCCTTTAACTGATATGTTGACAACTTAAAGAGATTCCAATGCTTATTCTGGTAGTTTTCAGACCAAAATGGCACTAGTTAAAGTTCAGAGGCATAGGGCCATTGGTTCAAAAGAGGCTCTAAAATAAGTGGCCAGGCTTTCAAAAGAGCCCAGCCTGTTGAGCTCATCTGAATATCTGGTCCCAGGAGTCACAGTGGGAGTTACTGGGTGCTGAGCATTTTTGAGGATCTAGCCCTGATGGTGGGTGCTCAGCCCTTGGCAATCTGACCCTAAGCTTTTTTAAAAATCTGGCTTTGCTGTCTCATATGGCCCACTCATGGAATCTTGCAATCCTTCCTCAACATGATCACTTACTATAGTGGAAGTTTATCCCTAGTAAGAGTTGAGTGGATTTGGTCCTTGACTTCCCACCCACCCACCCCAAAATAACCCTGCCTGCATTTCAGTATGTGTGACTACAGAAAGAGCACTGAACAGTAGAGATGGGCCCAAACCAGAAGCGTGGATCTGAAACACGCAGCTCAGGCACCTGACAAAGTTTCTGAGCTGAATTCCACAGCGTAGGCCATGTCTACGCTTGGAGGTCGGAGTGTGATTTTCAGCTCGCACACACATACTGGTGCGATTTTGCATCGAGCAAGCACACTAAACAGCAGCAAGGGGCAGCACAGGCTTTGCTCCGAGTACAAACATACCTGTAGCCCACAGCTAAGAACTAGAGGTGGCCAGCCCATACTGCCGCTGGCCGCTACCCAGGCTATCATGGCTACACTACTCTTCCTAGTGTGCTGATTCGATGAGAGCGAGAGCAAGTACTTCTATGTTAACTGGGAACTACATCCCTAGCTCCAACTGTAGACATAGCCTTAGTCTGATCCAGGAGCTCAGATACGGACCTACAACTTCCAAACTTTGGGAAAGTTTGGGTTTTGATCAGAATCGGAACTTCTAAGCTTGAGCCCATCCCTATTAAAAAGCCACATGGCTCTTCGAAAACTAGGCATGAACAGTGAAGTATTTCTTACTATTATCAAGGGAAGGACCAGAGAAACAACTTTGGGGCGGCCTGTGGCCTTCTTGTAGGAACTGAGACATTGTTTCCCTCATTCTCCTATCCACAGTATTAAGCCACTTAATAATCTATAAATCCTCACGCTTTGATGGCTGCATAGTGATGTGCCAACGGCTTTGTTAGAATTTGATGCATGTGGAGTGCATGACGCGGGCAGACCAGGTGCCAGCTCTTGGCAAGGCTTTAGGCCTCAGCTGAACACTGACAAATTCAATGCTGGAAACCTGTCTGTTTTACCTGTGCATTAGTATGGTTTAGATGGGTATTGGAATTATAACAATGTGTTTAGTGTTTAGACTTTGTGAAATGCTTGTAAGTTGCTGCCTGCACTAATCTCACTTACAATTTCTTTATCACATGCTATAAGTTAATATTTAAGTTTTTGCTGTGTAACTGTAAAAATGTTTGCTCTGAAACTGTGAACCCAGCCAGGAGGGTTCATTTCCTGTCCATCAAGAAGGCCTATCAAAACTAAATGGGCCATTGTAGGACATCACAATACAAAGACTTTGCTAATTGCTCCCCGACACCCATGAAGAGGCTACCTGCAAAAGGGCTAGTTCCATTCTGGAAGAAAGAACTAAAAACAGCTGACAAGAAAAATTTTCATCTCTTTTGCTGTTTGAACTCTCACAGGACAGAAAAGAGAAGCCGAGATCCCCAGGGTCTGGGTTAGTCCTAAAAGACATTCAGAGCTGACAGATTACTACAACTGTGTCACCTTCTGAAACCATAGACTGGTTTGCATGCATGTTTGCCTGCTTTAACCTTGTAATAACTCTTTCATTTCTTTTCTTAGTTAATAAATCCTTAGATAGTTTACTATTGGATTGGCTACAAGCGTTGTCTTTGGTGTCAGATCTAAGGTACAAATTGACCTAGGATAAGTGACTGGTCCTTTGGGAATGGGAGTAACCTGAATATTTTGTGATCTAAGGTGTATAGCAACCAACTATCACTAAGTCCAGCTTGCCTGGGCGGCAAAATAGACTGGAATGACTAAGGGGACTGTGTGTGACTCCATGGTAAGACTGTTATAATGCTTTAGGAATTCATACTTTTACTGGGTCGGTGAAATCTAAGCATAGAACATACAAGCAGTTCAGGGTCTCTGCCCTGCTTCTTGATACTCTGGCGCTTATGGTCATGATCCAGACAGCATGACAGAGTGGTTTAAGGGATTTACACTCATCTCCTACTGAGCATCCCCAAGAAATACTGGATTCAACTCCTCGTGGATTTGGTTTGCTGGAGCCTTGATAAATAAATAAAGGATCTGAAACACTGAAATTATTTCTAGAAACAGGTTTACATGCACTACAGGCAGACAAGAATTCATTGGCTTCCAGGGAGCATAGCATGCTTACCTAGATCAGGGAAACTTGCCTTCAAATGTAGCAATGCCACATTTGCTATAGGGAAGCATCTGTACTTTGGAGCAGCAAAGAACAGGACTGGAGAAGGCAAACACTGGTTCATTTGTAAGACTCTACCATCAGGGAGGGAGGTCATAGTCAGTGCTAACTGCATCCTTGGGGCTTCGGTGAAGTGCTTGTGCAGACTGCCTTATGTAAGGGAGGCTAACTAAGCATAATGCCTCTGCTGATGGTGTTACCTCTGTGTATTACTGGAGTGAGGAGGAAAAGGATAGATAATGAGACATGAGCTTCTGGATGCATGCACATGCAGGATGGCTGTTTGGTCGAGGCAAAGTATAGAAAGAATGGAGAGAAGCTGTAGTGACAGCCTCTGTTATTGTGATATGATGTGCAAGGAATGCTTAGTCTTCAAGGAGTATAAATGGACTGGAGGCAGCACTATAATACATGCATGGCTGCCGGGTTATTATATTAGATCTGATCTGGGTAAAGAGTGAAATAGCAACAAGAAATGGGCTGAATCTTGACATCCTCTCTTACTGCCACATGTAGAGGTTCAGATAGCTCAGAGCATTGGCCTGCTAAACCCAGGGTTGTGAGCTCAATCCTTGAGGGGGCCATTTAGGAAACTGGGGTGTAAAAAAAAAAAAAACTGTCTGGGGATTGGTCCTGCTTTGAGCAGGGGGTTGGACTAGATGATCTCCCGAGGTCCCTTCCAACCCTGATATTCTCTGATTCTTAAATAGGCACGAGGGTGCCTGAAGTCCTGGCCCTTTCAATCGCCATGTGTCATGCAGAAAGGAGATGCCCATCTCACAGATGATTAGTGTTATTCAGTGGAACTGACCATGGAGGACAGGCAGAATTTTAAAGGCCAGGACTGCTCTAAATATCCAAGAGTTGAAAAGAGGCTAGAAGGCATTCAGGTTAGATAAATGGGCCCATGAAGTTAACCTTATGTTTTGAAAGCTCGGAGGGGAAGGTTAATTGCAGCTGAAGTTAGGAATAAAGATTTGGATGGGTTCTTAATTCACCTGAACCTGTTCTCCTCTCCCTCGCCCTAAAACTGGATGATCTCTTTAAGTGTCAACATTACTCAGTTTCACAGAGAAACAGCCAGCACAGTTCTCTCCTTTCCTCCACATTAATCAATGTTTGGTGGTTGTTGTTTTTTTTACACAAAAACACACACACACAAAGCAGCAGCCTTTAAACGGGTACCTGTCACGACAAAAGCAGTGAGGGGCTCTGTGTGGACCCCTGCATTGGTGGTGCCCTGAATGTTAATATCATAGCCAGTGTAATCTGCCAGGCCTGAGATGCGAGCGCTGCGGGCCCTTCCTGACACCGTAAGCTCCTGCGGCGCGTGGGTTGCATAGGAATCTCTAACATTTATAACAAACTTTGCAAAAGGCCCATCTCTCGCGGTCCATGAGAGGTTGAAGCTGTCGGGGGTAACGTTTGTGAGTGTGAGCGTGCCCAGCTGTGGCTTGGCCTCTGAAGGAAAAGGAACACAGGGGAAGAGAAAGCATTACTTAGAGCAGGGCAGTGCTTAGTAGCAGAAGAGAGTTATGGCTATTGAAGGGTGTAGAGAAACATAACCAGCCTTTACCATCTGCTGAGCAATGGGTGAAGAAACAAGGAGCTGGGCATTACAAATAGCCATTGATAAGGGCTTTTAATTTAACCTCTTGCAGGTGTTTATTAGTTTTAATTTTTTTTCTTGCTCTTTTTTGTTTACTGTTAAATATATTCAATGGTCTGGTCTAAACTTGGGCCTGATTTGCGGAAGTGCTAAGCACACACAACTCCCCGTGAAGTCCAAGGGAACTGCAGATGCTTAGAACCTCTGAAAATTAGGCTCTCGATGACTGCACAAATCTGAACCGTGACTACTTTTGCAGAAGGCCAACTCTCTAAATTATGGGACACTTCATGTTAAAGTGCTTTACCAAGCAGGTCAGGATCATTATCCTCACTGTCCAGATGGGGAAACTGAGGCACAAGTGAGTGAAGAGATTTGTCCAAGCTCATACAGCAGGCCAGTGGCAGCACCCCATTCACTAGGTCCCACTGTGGACCACTGAATGGAGGACACAAGATCACTGCAACCCCCTTTTTCAGGCCTTTATAATTCTTCTTAGGGAAAAATATTCCCTTTTGGCATAAATTTCATTCTCATCCTCAAAAGAATAACTTGGGAAATTGGAGTCAAATCCATCCAGCTTTCACATAATTCAACAATGAGGAATCTATTGAAACCCCATTTGTTAAAATGTTTTGGGGACATGAAAGTGTTGGTTAAATGGAGTCAGTGATATTCAGGGGGAGTTACTGGGTAAGTGACTCACGCTGGGGGACGTAATCATGACAACAACAGAACGATTAAAGAACAGAGAGCGACCTATAATTAACTGACATATGAACTGACGTAAGTTACCGCAATTTACCCACCCAAGACTTAGGTTAAATGGGCCAGAAGAGTTTGTTCCCCATCCACTCTGCTGCCTTGGTCTAGCCCAGGAGCAGGGACAGCTCAGTGACCCCAATTAAGGATGCATGCTGGGACTGTCATCATGCAGAGCCAGCATGGTTGGTAATGAAGTTGTCATGGCGAGAGCTCGGTGCCTGGGGAGATGGCGGAGGAGATCAGAAAGTATTCAAGATGCAAACATACGTAAGGGAGAATGTGGTGAAACCAGGCACGGTGCTCTCAGTCCTGCATGCAGATTGAAGAGAACAATCTTTTCCACACCGAACCCGAAACGGGCACATTCCTTCACATGCCATTCGCACCCAGCTCAGGCAGACCCGTGTCATGGCATCCCGATTTCAAAGGTTACTACATGCAACACAAGTTGAAAATCCCTCCAGGCAAGGCTTAGTGAGTTCCCAACATCCGGTAGTCACCATCAGCGTTGGAAAGGCTCTGGCATCCACTGGAAGGCACTGTGGTGCCCATTCCCCTACAAGACTCACTGGCACCCGTGCAAGTGATAGTGTACGGGGCCGAACATCAAGAAGGGATGGACTTCCTTTTCAATCCCAGCTCACTGCTGGGGGGATGGGTAAAGATGCCAGGCAGAAAAAAACTCTTGGTACCAGCACTAAATAACTGGACCACTCCATGCAGTTCCTGTTGGTCATTTAACATGCTACCCAAAGCACCAGTAAAAGATACAAATGCCATGAGAGACATTTGACCTTTACAAACAAAGAACCAAAATGGCATGCAGTTGCCTTTCTGGTATGACAAGGACATAGCGCCCATTCCCGTGATAAGAAAGATCACAGGCAAATGAGGAGAGAGGGTGTGGAATGAACACAAAGAGTATTCCAAGTCAAATGCAAGGATGTTCCAGAGAATCATCTGGAGCAATTCAGTTATATATACAGAGAGCTTGCAGATAAGTGTATATATAAATAAACCAATCAAAGGTTTACCATTGTGCTTCCTTAATTCTGGGGACACTTTTCAGCCATTTCCAAGGTCCCAGATCCGCTACTTTCAAAGCAGTCTTGGATTCAGCTTATTCCAACCTGTCCCCATAGTGACCCTTTCTTTAATTTATTAACGAGGGCCATCTAGATGAGGAAAAGTGATGTCACTTTGGAGCCACGTTCTAGAGCAGTTTGGTGGACAGGAAAAGAAAGAATAGAAAAAGTAAATCTGGAAGGTGAAATACCTGTGGTAACCAGTGCTGTCAAAGTCTGAGCACCTTGGTCATCAACTAGACCATGCAGTTGGACAGTGTAATTAGTGGCGGCTCTTAGGTTGGTGATTACAAAACTCCGTGAGGCCCCTGGCACCGTGTGCACCAGAGAATCCAAAGGCAAGTCAGAGTTTATAACTTCTAAAACAAAGCGATCAAAGGCAGCATCCTGAGCTTCCCATGTGAGGGACACACTGTCTGAGGTAGCGTTTGAGACAGTTAGTTTGCTAAGGAGAGGTTCATCTACTAGAGGAAGAAAAACAAATGGAAATGTGTCGGAATTATTAGAACCAAAAATCAAATCAAATAAAATCAATGTCAGAGGAGTCAGAGATGGAAAAGACCTATTTAATCACATTTTCTGCACCATGACCCCTATCATCTTAGCCAAAATCTCACCAGGATCCCCCTCCCATTTAGCAGTATGAGCAGCATGGGCAGCATGATTTTGACCCACTGACACCTGTTTGTAATCCTCCTGGGGGTCATGATCCCCAGGCTGAGAAACCCTAATTCATCCCTCTGCCAGGATACCACTCCCCGCTTACAAATATATCTGCTATTGACTTGATCACAGATTCTTCATATTATGTTGAACTGAGACTGGCATCCTAAAGTTCCACAGAACTGTCTGTCAACCACGTCAGCAGCAGCATCACATTGTTACAATTCCTCCAATTTATACAGATTTTAAGATAAAGCAAGGTCTATTCCTGGCAATCTGTGAGGAGATATAACCTGCATTAGTTGTATAATTGGTCACAAGGTTAATGTAGGCACCTTGTTTTGAGATAACTTTGTGCAGGGAACCATTTGCAGAGGTCATATGAATGGAGTCAACATGGGTAATAAAAGATCGCTGCATGTGATACAGTACCCCCCCTTGAGTAATCCATCTACTTTTGTACAACGATAGGATTCCTTCTTTCCTTTGAACGACTGTGCTACAGAGAGATCCAGATGTGAAACTTCAGTCTGTTCTAGGTGCTAAGAGCAAAATCCATACCTGTGCAGCCAGCCAGCCCAGGGCCGTGAACCACTTCAGTCCCATGTAAAACCTAATCTGAGGTTTTAAATGGGATTACAGTAGTGCATAGGCCTTATATAATTCCTCTGCCATGGAGTCAATTTCACCCAAATCCCATTCAAAAAGTAGAAAAACCTCTGCCTATATATCTGCCTATTCAAGAGAAATAACCCCCCTAAATGCAACATAACAGATACAAACACATGTTGCAATGCTGAGGTGTGCCTAGAGAAGTATTGGCTCCACACTCAGCCCCTGAGCAAACTTGTTGAGGTTCTTCTCTGTACCAGAAGTGGCCCTTGCTCAGATGAAGCCGAGAGGAAAGAAAGCTGATTATTTCTGTTGTGAATAAGAACACCGCTCATCGCCGTGGTTACCTTTCCCTGCACTGGACGGGCGGGTTAAACATAATTTTACAGGTTAAAATAATGTCTGCAGCTCTTCATCAGAAGGCGTTGTAGGGTGAGGTAGAGGATTTGGTGCCGGGTGGTTGGCTGGGGAAGGTAAGGGTGTGGGAAAGGTCAGGTCCTGTAAAGAAGAGTTAGGAGAAAGTCGAGTTAGTATGTGAGGTAGGTTTATATACCTGTAGTAGCTGCAGCACTTATTGTCTTTGTGCGGAAACCACGCGTGCTCCCAGAGAGGTAGACAATAAAATCAGTTTTGGGGGAAAGCCCTGAGATATGAGCAGTCCTTAAGTTGCCTGAAATGTTGTACTCCATGGGCTCCAGTAACCTGCTAGAATCAATAATTTCAATGGTAAAGGTCTTGAAGGCCTCATCCGGGGCTGTCCAGGAAAGGTTGAAGCTTTCGGGGGTAATGCTGGAAACCATTAGTTCACCAACTTCGGGTTCTGCTGCTAAAGAGGAAAACAAAATGAGTGAGAATTAGATGCCCCCTCTAAAGCCTTATGTTCCGAAATGCCGTGCTTGCATCTACAGCTGCCAAAGTTCTACGTTGAAAAGGGGAATGGAGGGTTGGAATAACAGGTTGCTGCAAGCGGACGTGAGCCAAGGGGAAGAAAGTCAAAAAGAGAAAGCATCTAACAATGCTGCATCGATGAAAGCTGTAAGACTGCAATGGTCGTCCATGCTTCTGAGCGCAGCCAAGCATCTTTCAGTATGTCTTCACTGCAGCTGGGACCATGCTCCTCAGTGCAGGTAGACAGACAGACACGAGCTGTACTCAAGCTACTGTGCTAAAAATAGCAGTGTGGCTGGGGTAGCATCGGCAGCTGCTCAGGCGAGTCACCTGAATACCAACCCACATGGACCCTCAGGGTACCTACTTGGATGGCTATCCCAAGCCTCCACCTATGCTCCCCACTGCTACTCTGCTATGTTTAGTGTGCTAGCTCACGCCGAGCTAAGTCATGTCTGTTTACTAATACTGGGAAACACATTCCCAGCTGCAGTGTAGACGTACCCTTCGAGGTCTGAGCATGAAAGCAGATGCGTAAGAACACACTGAGGGCCTTAAAGACTTGGAGAATACACGTCACTGTTTTAAGGTAAGCTGAAACTAGATCCATGGCTTGGTCAAGGAGAAAGGGTCGAGTTTCATTTGAGCTTTTCCTCTCTCCCTTCCTGTTTAAAACACACGAAAGTTGGCATCTAGTCCTGGAGCTTGAGCCAAAGTACAAAGCTGTGGTAGCTCCCTGGGGCTTCCTTCCCTTCTGCAGACATCCCTGACAGGCCCCCAAAAGGCGCAGAACATTCTGACAATGGAAAATCCCCCGGAAAGAAGTCTTGAAAAGCCAGGTGGTGAGTGTGACTGGAATAGGAGGGAAAACCCCAGTAAGGTGTCCTCTGCTGTTTCCATTAAACTAAAAGAGACAGAGCAATGCATAAGCCATACTTCGGCAGGACACTGTGGGTATGTCTACATCAGGGGTCGGCAACCTTTCAGAAGTGGTGTGCCGAGTCTTCATTTATTCACTCTAATTTAAGGTTTCGCGTGCCAGTAATGCATTTTAACGGTTTTAGAAGGTCTCTTTCTATAAGTCTATAATATAGAACTAAACTATTGTTGTATGTAAAGTAAATAAGGTTTTTAAAATGTTTAAGAAGCTTCATTTAAAAGTAAATTAAAATGCAGAGCCCCCCGGACCGGTGGCCAGGACCCGGGCAGTGTGAGTGCCACTGAAAATCAGCTTGCGTGCCGCCTTCAGCACGTGTGCCATAGGTTGCCTACCCCTGGTCTACATGGTAAGCACAAACCTGTGGCAGCGAGTCTCAGAGCCTGAGTCTACAGATTTGGATTTGCTCTACAGGGCTAAAAATAGCAGTGTAGATGTCCAGGCTTGAGCTGGGGTCTGTTTTCTTTTTAACCCCCTAAAGTTTACTTTCTCCACCTAAAGGAGATTTATCTCCATTGTGACTAGACTATAATCTGATATCAACCCATACTCAGAACTCTTGATGGAAGCTTTTAGTGAAAAGTCAATGGCAGTATACAGCGCAAAGCAAGCAATTCATGTCATAAAAACCACTCTAGCCAAGCCAAGTCATGTAACACACCACCGCAACAAGCAAACAGTGCATCCTCATTTTGGTAATTCAGTTATAAATTTTCCTAGTTCCTTCTAGCTGCTGGATAAAATGTGCCCAGAGAGAGCAAACGAGTAAGTCTGAGCTATCCTCCAAGCTAGAGAGCAGTGGCAGCAGGTTACAAAGGGCTTTAAGGATGGGTTCTGAAACAGATCATTACTGCATCTGATGGAAGAGCCACTGCATCTCAGCTTTTGTCACTGAGTAAATGAGATATAGAAAGTCCCATTAATTATAGCCTAAGTATCTAGAAGCGGCAGTGGCATGGAACAATCCAAGGAAGGGTATGTTTGACTTGTTACGATAGAAGTGCACTGTATTGCAGGAGAAATACTCCCAAGGCATAGCTAAACGAGAGTGGTTGCAATCCATTGCAAGTACAGAGCAGGTAGAGCAAATAAAAAAACCCTGCAAGGTGAAGATGAGGGACAAAATCCAAATTGGAAGGGGAAAAAAAATCAAATAGCTGACTGGGCAGGTGGAACATGTGGTCTAGGTTCTCTTTATCTGAGGGTTAATTATTTAGAGCAGGGGTCGGTTGCATCCGAAGAAGTGGGTTATAGCCCACGAAAGCTTATGCTCTAATAAATTTGTTAGTCTCTAAGGTGCCACAAGTACTCCTGTTATTTTTGCGGATACAGACTAACACGGCTGCTACTCTGAAACCTTTCAGAAGTGATGTGCCAAGTCTTCATTTATTCACTCTAATTTAAGGTTTCGCGTGCCAGTCATACATTTTAACGTTTTTAGACGGTCTCTTTCTATAAGTCTATAACATATAACTAAACTATTGTTGTATGTAAAGTAAATAAGGTTTTTAAAATGTTTAAGAAGCTTCATTTAAAATTAAATTAAAATGCAGAGCCCCCCGGACTAGTGGCCAGGACCCGGGCAGTGTGAGTGCCACTGAAAATCAGCTTGCAATCCGCCTTCGGCAGGTGTGCCATAGGTTGCCTACCCCTGATTTAGAGTTTTGTAGATCATTAAAACAATGTTATTTTTTATTTATGAGCTATAGGCCTGAACCCAAACCATGGAACATCTTTGAGCTTTGAGGGATGCAAGATCTGGAGATGAATGTGGGGACTAGTGCCCATCTCTGCTTTTCACCAACCCAGATATCATATTTACATCACTGAAAGGTGAATGCAGATCCGTGAAAGGTGCACAGATGAGTCATAAAAATTACTTTCATTATTATTGATAATTTTAGGCAATTTTTGGTGGTTTAAAGCCTGAGTCTCCTCTCACCTACACCAGCTTTACACCGGTGTAATTCTGTTGACTTTAGTGAAGTTACTCCGGATTTACACATTGTGAGAGCAGTAACAGAGTCATACTGGTTAACAGCCCAATACATGAGATCACCCCATAGCAGTAATTCCATATTGTTTTTTGTGCATTGTTTTGGAAATAACTTTTGGAATCCAAAAAACACAAGTGCTTAATGCCTTGAGTATCTGGGCTATAAAGTCAAGTTTTCACAGCTTTCACAAGGCAATGTCTGCTCTTTCTGATCATGTGCAATGGACATTTGGGTCTTGCAACCAGAGAAGTGAGTAAAATAAGCAAAAAAAAAGGACACATGGGAGCTCCTGAAAGCAAATGACAGCATAGTGGCCTTGAGACTCTCACTAGAAAATCTGATCGTCATGAGACATTTCCAAGCATGATATGTTCAGCCAAGCTTTGATAAGCCTCTAGGATTAAGGGTGCTCATGCAAAAGAGTGCAGACATTCAAGCTCTCACTGGACTCTGTAATAGCTCTGGCCTATATGCCTCTCTGCAAAGAAGGAAGGAGCATGGAAAGTGATGAATGAATTAGAAAGGGTACCTGTTGTGGTGTTAACAGAAAGGGGCTTGGTCCTGTAGCCCTGAATCACACCATAAAGGGTGACAGTGTAGGGCATGTTAGCCTTGAGGCCAGGAACATTCACAAAGCGCAGGCTGCCTGGGACTGTGAGATTCCGAGCTTCTTCTGGATTTTTAGGCTCCTGCACCTGAATGACAAAAGTCTCATAGGCCCCTTCTGCTGCTGTCCAGTTGAGTTGGAAACCATCCCAGCTAACCTTCGATACTGTTAACTTTCCGAGCTCAGGTTCCTCCTCTGAATAAGGACAGAGAGTCAATTAGTTACTCAGATTACAGATTAAAGTAACCAATAATTGGGGTGCTACCTGATGACTTTCCATGCTAATGAATTTCAGTTATAATTAGTGTACCTATAGATGCACTAGAACACACACTTATAGATTTATGTCTGTCCTTGGTAACTCAGTGGAAAGCTTCCTTCAGAGACTTGGCAATGCAGAGCCGTACAACAAGGAGAGAGCAACAATAATAAATAATCATCATTTTAATACTATAATATTTCATGTAGGAGGCAGCTTTGGAGCTTAGAGCATTTTACAAACATTAATTAAGGCTCCTTATGAGGCAAGTCAGTATTTCTATAACCATTTTACAGCTGCCATTAATAATTCAATGCTTGCCACTCTAAAGTGATTGTGATACTGCAGTATTTCCCGTTCCAAGGTTAGACAGATACAGACGTTCATGTAAGTACCGAGGGCTGTGAATTTTATGTTTTTAATGGTGTCCACTTGAAGAAAGGTTGGTTTTGTTTGTTTTAAAAAAAAATCAATTCCTAATTCAAAATGACAAAGAATGAATAGTGGTTTCTCTGCCTGTACCTGCCCATCTTTAGAGATTTGCCCTAATTGTGGGGCTAATTGTGGTTAACACAAGTTTAATGAGGGCAGATAACAATAACTTCTTTAAAAAGACAAGCTTATTACTTCAAAATAAGACTCTCAGGGACATGCTATAGAAAGCCTTCCTGTGGTGAGGGAAGACAACTGACAGACATTAAGCTTTTCAAAGTCACGCTGGAAAATAGCATCTTCTTATCTGTTGGTTATGCATGGGGATTCTCCTCTTTTAATCTGTGGCTAACTTTCGGACTGGGCCCATTCCATAGCTCTTTTCTCTCTTATTTGCATGGCTGAAATCAAGGTAAGACAGCCGTAATAATGATGACAGGGCCTGATTGTGCAACCCTTTACACACGTTGCTGAGCACTTACTCGTGAGAGATGTTCCACCAGGACCTGGTTTTCAGTTATACTCAAGGTTCCCTTAAGCCACATTGGTGTAAGGTGCTTTAAAGGTGTGCACCCATTTTAAGGCAGGTTGGTGTAAAGGGACCTTAGTGGCAATGAGAACCAGGCCCAATGAGATTACTTGTGTAGTTGCTCATCATGTAAAGTAAGGGTTGCACATAGTGTGTGTGTGCTTGCGTGTATTGCATGCCCTAATGGATACAATATGGGCTTAATTTTCAGAAATGCCTAGCCATTAGGAGCGCCCATTGACTTAACCGGATTTATGAATACTCAGGCCCTATATCTCTGTATAGGAAAGTAGTATCACTCAGGTCCACTGAAGCACCAACCAGCTGCCTCCCATCCCCCTGTGACCCTGGAGAGATGACAATGTACAGAGTAACTTTTCACATCAATACTGCTCAAGAACTTTGCATGAGCTGTTTTAACGAAAATAGGGATCAGACACGCATTATGATATAATGCAAATCCTGGCAAGGTAGCACTGTTCAGCTGGAAAGGGAGAATGCAGGCTGGAAAAGAAATCAGTGATCATTTGATGGCAGTAGAGTTAAATAAGACATTCCTTTAAAATCAAAATACACCCCCCCCACCCAAAAAAAAAGAAATCAAGTCACAGCAAAGTCTTTCAAGGAAAAACATTATCTATTTTGCAAATGCCATAACAACTTAAAAGCCATTCAGATTTCCCTGAACATAACGTTCAATTTCCATTCTCTTCCAAGACGCAGGCTCACAAAAACACTTTTCCTTTCCGTTTCCTGTTCAGGGACATGCATGTCTGATCTGGAAATGCATCCAACTCCCATCATGCTCTCCTGTTCTCAGACACAAATCATGCAATGCACCAATTCTGATTGCTGGGGCGCTCAGCCAGCCTCACCCATAAAGCCTGGACCATACATGACAACGGAGATGACGACGACACGGGGAGAGAGAGGAAGAGATGATGTTTCTTAGATTAAAAAAAAAAAGATGTAACACATCATAGAAAAAGATGAGACTGTTCTAACCATTCCCGGGATAGCCATGGCCTGGGTAAATCCTATGTCTCACACAGACAGTGATTTTGGTACTGGTATGTGGACTGGGAGTATTGCTAGTCTATTTTCTATTTCTCCAACTGTATATTTGTATCTTGGTACTTGATCATTAGTGAATTGCACTCAGTTTATACGATTGTTTCCTTTTACTGTTGTATTGTTCAGGGAGAAATGAATGTGCTAAAGGAAAATAAAAGGCTGTTTAAAAACTCTGAAAACCTACTCACAATGTGTTACAATCTTTTTTTCCCCTTCAGACATCATCACTTCCATGGAAACACTGCCGGATACTACCTCCTTGCAATCTTCCTTTTGTTTGGATCAAAATCCAAACAAAACCCAGTCACATATCCTGCTATTTCCATGTGTCTTGTAAATAGCTGATGCATCAAATCCCCTCTTTGCATGCAATTTGTAAAGGGAGAATCAATGCTATGTCCCTTCAAAAGCTGGATGGGGAACTGTCCATGCCACATAACTCAATGCCCTCATTCCAAAGCAATAGAGGTTTTGTCCCATGCAGAAAATATTTTCACAAAGCCTGGCATTTCTGCAATGGCAGCGCAGTGCGAGATGAAACCCAGAATGTCAAAGCAGAAATGAGAACATATGGATAACAAAATCCATAGAAAATACCTGTGGCAGCTAGAGCATCCAGTGACTGAGAGAGCTGACCTTGAGAGCTTCCATGGAGATTAATCAGATATTGTGTGCCAGCTGTGAGATTGGTAAATTCTGTTTCTCGTAGGTTTCCCGGCACAAAGATTTCCTGGGTCCTGTTTAAACTGGGCAGGCTTTTCAGAGTGATAAAGAACTGATCAAATAATGCATCTTGTGCTGCCCAGGACACTGTGAAACTATTGAAAGTCCTGCCTGTTATTTTAAGATCATGAAGTTGGGCAGTGGCTTCCAGGATGGAAAAATCAGTGGGCACTGAAAGCAGAGCATGAGAATCAGTGCTTGGGTTTGTTAAGTAACTTAGCGCAGTAGGTGCTGGGCTGGTAGGATTAAGTGTTGTTTCACTGTCTGATTCTCCAGATGCTGTGACTAGATGTGCTAAACAGAGGTAAATCACAAGTTAAGTTTTCCTTATAAAAAAAAAAAGGCAAAGAAACCAAATGACGCCTAACATCTGAGAAAGGTTAGTTTCTGCAGTTTGCATTAAAGATCTCTAAATACAGAGAAAGCAGATGGGATAACTGATTGTTTGGAGACTGAATCCAGGTCGTAAGCAAAGGAAACATTACAAAGCATAATGTCAGTCTCATACCTGCCACACTCAATGGTAGCTCTAGAGCATCAATCACGATAGCTAGCAATTTAAGGACACTCGTTTTCAGTAGAGATACTGGGCCAGATCCTCAACTAGTGTAAATCAACATAGCTTCATTGACTTCCATGGAACAATGCTGATTTACACTGGCTAAGAATTTGTCCCTCAATCTCTTAAACATGCCTTCTATCCACACAATAGGACAGTTAACGCTGCTGATGGAAATCAGAAATGGAACGCATGCTAGGACTGCAAACATATCAAATACAGACTGAGAATTCAGCTCTAGCAGTAGCATTGCAAAATGTCTTCCTGCCCTAAGAAAAACAAACTTGGAGCTGTTGTCTGTCTGTACACATGCCGCATTCTTAAAAAAAAAGAAGAGAGAATGTGAGCCTTCTTCCTTTAAAGAGTTCACGAGACAAAGAGATGAGCCAGCGCGTGCTCTGTGCGCGGGGTGTCCATGCTACCCAAGAAATTAACATGCCTTAGACCACAATCAGCCTTTGGGGTTTTGAGGGTTACACAGATAAGAGAGAATGCCCATCTCAGTTGGAGGGCAACAGGCAGATAACTTTTCTGAGTCTTCAATTAGCCATGCAGCATTATCTCTTCCTTAGTGGACTAGCCACATCATTCCCCACTGAAACAGCTGACCTGCTTTCTTGTCTCAATGGCATTCATTTAAAAGACAGTGAGCAGCCTTCCACCATCAGGCAGATCAGCATGGGTACGTACCCTCGATTCAATAGCTGTCTCCAAACTGACAAGATACTAGCGTAGCACAAAAATGTTTGCAGAAGAGAAAGAACAATTTAAACATCTTGAAACAAAAGCAAATAAAAAAAGGTGATATCTAGAAAATACATTTCCAGCACAAATACTCATGTAAAGTACTTTTCTGCTGACCTTCAAGAAATCTGAAAGCCTATGGGAACAATTCACTTATACTGGTCACGCATCAGTGTAACTCTATTACTGACTTAGATAGAGTTCCACGCCAGTGTGAGACCAGAACCAGGCCCTATATACTGTATAACTGAAAGGCAGTAGCTTTATTATCATGATAGTACATTACCTACAATGACCACTACTACACTAATTCCCATTTTGCCAGTGAGGATACTGAGTTAGTCTATAGTTATTAACTGGCTTTATCAGAGTCATTATGTTAATGTGACACCCCGGGGGTGAGGGTGGGGCTTGAGGAAAGCATGCAACATCTAAATATTAACATACTACGAGTCTGTGAACTGCTGTTACACAGTTTGCATTTTGCCAAGAGATGCCACCCATTCTTTTCTAAGTATATGTGGCAACAACAGAATCTGAGGAGTGTGTTAATTGAAGGCAAATGCTGCCTAAATGTTGACCACTCTACATGCGTGCTGCTAGCTAACATATATTGTAGAGTACATCCAACTACACCTCTACCCCGATATAACGCTGTCCTCGGGAGCCAAAAAATCTTACCGCGTTATAGGTGAAACCATGTTATATCGAACTTGCTTTGATCCACCGGAGCGCGCAGCCCCACCCCCCGCAGAGCGCTGCTTTATCGCGTTATATCCGAATTTGTGTTATATCGGGTTGCGTTATATCGGGGTAGAGGTGTATATAGACATGCATTGCATACATACACAGAACAGCAGAATTAGGAGAAGAGCAAAATTATCACATAGATACAGGATCCATTATGCAAATTGAAATGAAGATCGTGGAGACATACAGAAAAGAATGCACAGCATGGAAAGATGTGAGCGGAAAAGGCAGACTGATTTTATACATCCCCTTTGCACTTGCTGCAGAGCTAAACACATCACTGAGGGGAAAGGGTGACAATTAGAGCTAGTTGACAATTTCTGAATTTCAGAAATTTGACAAAAATTTCACAATTCAGAAAAAAAAGGGAAAAGGTTTCAGTGATATTGTCACAAAATTCTAGCCCTCCCCCTATTGGTTTGAGCAGATTCAAAGTTGACCGAAGGTTTTCAATTGCCAAAATATCAAATTTTGAAATTCCAAAATAAAAAGGGGAATTTTTGAAAAAAAGTCACAATTTTCTTCCTTTTTTTCTGTCCAGCCCTATGGAAAATGACTCCATTTTAATTATCTATAGGCAAGGACTTAATTTTTCATGCAGTCTGTTACTAATAGAAAGAAGGATGGTGGAATATGTGAGAACTCCAGTGAGTAACTCACACGAAGGGGACACCCTTGCAACTAGTATTGAATTCTGGATCTTACTGTTACCAGTAGGTTAAACATACTGCGTCAAATGCTGCTCTTAGTTTTGCCCATGGGACTCCACTGACTTCAGTTGGAGTTGCAGGGCATAAATGGGCCCATGGCATGCAGGTAAAACTACACTGTCATATTATTTACAATCATTTTATTGCAAAACTAGGTAAGGATACTGTTTGGGGGTTTAACAACAAAACCCACAAAGGGGAAATGAATGGATAAGTAGGGAGAAAACCTAATTAGCTCCAAACTAACCCATAATAGAAAAATGTATGGCTTAGTGTACAGACATAGAACTGAGACAGAAATGCAAAATAGCTGGATACGTGGAAAACATCCAGGTAATGTAGCTAGTGATAGCTATCAGTGCCTAAGAGATTGTTAACGACTAGACGAATGGACAACAGAAAATGTAAGTAACAGTTTGATCGTTGAATAACAAAGTGGATGGGTGGCAGAGACATGTGAAGGTAACAACATTTAGATAAATGGACAAAAGAGAAACAAACTAGAAGCCCTGGATGGATGGGTGAGAGCCAGACAGAATGTCACCTAGTAGAATGATGAATGAATAGCAGATGCAGAGGAATTCAACACACGGAAGGACATTTGGATGGACAACAGATAAATTGCTATGAGAATTCCTTGTCAAAGTGAAATACTGTATCTATATTTATTATCCTGAGGGTAAAACTTTCAAACTGAGCTGTCCCTTTTATACATATAGCCTATCCTTTCCTATATGGATGTTCTTGGGTCTTCTAGGGGAATTCCATTTTAATTTCTCACTGGTACTTTCACTATGAAGAATGTTAATGCCCTGCCTGGATGTCAGATTTCTCTGGGTGCTTGGGACGGAGCTGGGAGTGTTCCTTTCTACTATTTCTTGTTTCTGTCTTTTGTCTTTTGCTTTATTTATTGGAAAGAAGTGGCCACAATCAATTCAGTGCCAGATCTCCCATCAACCCAAGTTGCTGGGGGGGAGGGATAGCTCAGTGGTTTGAGCATTGGCCTACTAAACCCAGGATTGTGAGTTCAATCCTTGAGGGAGCCATTTAGGGATCTGGGGCTAGCAAAGGGTAGAATCTGTCTGGGGATTGGTGCTGCTTTGAGCAGGGTGCTGAACTAGATGACCTCCTGAGGTCCCTTCCAACCCTGATAGTCTATGATTATGCCTCAGGGCTCTCACCCTCCCAAGATAGGATTTCAGCATCAGGGTCAACTATGAAACCTCCATCCTATTTTGGGCCCTCCATTTAAATATCCCTCTCTTCTGTCTCAGCTAGATGGTTAAGCTACCTTCGTACCATTGGAGAACAACAAAGGAAGTAATTGGTGGCCAGGATCTGATTTAAGGTCTTGCTTGTGATGGATTAACAAACCACAATGGCTACCATTAAAAAGTCTGTATTGCCAGTAGTCGCTGCATACTGATGTCTGCAATACCCATTTATGCCTTTGCTTCAAACAGGAATCAGATGTGGTAACTGTGTAGCATCTGTTGGCAAATTACTTTTCAGTGGTAATCACTGTAGGTTCCTGTCAGGCTGACTCACCTATTCATTGTTGATAATGTTACTTTGAGCGTGGGAAAACGGGGACACAACTTCAGACAAGCAGAAGCCATAAGAGAAAGAGGACTGGCACAGAATATTGTCAAGGGTCCTCAGCAGATAGAGTGAATCTTCTTTAGTCATTCAACAGAGTAGGAAGCTACCTTCTCCAAGCCATGCTCCCATTCAGCTCTTGACCTGTAACTCACTTCCAGAGACAAGAGAGCATCTCATCGAAGACATGCCAGTAGTCACTGAACAATCTGTGCACCGTTGCAGAGGAATGTTAAGAGGGCTCCCAGCTATTATAAAGTCCATTCATTTATTTCCACATGCCACTCATGCATAACGTATTACTGTCCCTCCTTCTCCAGCATCCACATTATGCTACTCAGGCACTGCTCCAGAATTGGAGCAGGGAGAAACAAAGATGCAATCTGACTGCTCAGTTTCCTCAAAGCTGGGCTATGTGGGTTATGCCTCGATAAATGTATTTGGAAAGATATGCTGGAGAAATGGTCTTTCCAGCTAATACATGGCTTATTCCCCTTTGCTTATCATATCATTCTAAACTGCAAACATACCATGCTCTTGGGTGGAACAACTAACAAAGTGGACCATGATTAGGGACCCCTTAGTTAATAACTGAAAGGATGTACCTGTTGTAGCCACAGCTTCAAGAGGATGGGAGCGCTGTCCTCCAATCATTCCGTACACCTTGATTTTATAGGATGTGTTAGCCTGGAGGCCATCAATCACAGTGCCTAAGGAGTCTCCGGGCATGAAGACTTCTGCAAGGGGCCCAGCTGCCCACGCCACCTCCTTGTACTCCACCACAAAACTAGTGTAGGCTCCTGAGTCCGCCTTCCACGAGAGACTAAAGCCATGCGCTGTCACATTGGAGACCACAACATCCCTCAGCGTATCCTCCCCCATCCCAGAGGCCTCTGAGCTCCAAGATCCAGAGTACTCCTCTGGGCCAGGAGTCGGCTCCCACTTTAGATCTAGACTATGTGTGGCTATAAAGAAACAAACAAGCAAAGGGTAGAATATGAAATACTTAATTCCTTCCTTTTTTCAAAGAACAAAAGTCAATGAACTGTGCATTTCATACTGATCACCTGGCCGTGAGTAGAACCATCTAAGCAGATTTTGAAACCAGGACCTTCAGCACCAAAGCACAAACCTCTACCACATGAGCTAAAGGATCCATTCAGTTACTTGGTAGCAGTAGATGACTGTTATCCACTAATGGGCTGGCCACTGAAGGAGATTGTGACACACCCTTTGCCAGCGTGCTACACAATTCGCAAAGATTCTTAATTTGTGTGTGTGTATGTGCGCACGCAAAGGGGGTGGGTGTTGTTTATATTCTCAGAGGGAGATTGAAGAAAGTATGAGGGAGAACCAGCCAAACATACAATGCATAAGAAAATAATGTCTTCAGCTCAAGGGCCGGAGCAACGCCTATCTTACAAGATTTCAGTAGGAGATAATTGACTGATGCAAACAAAAACAATCCTGCAAAACAAAACCAAAGGCTCCCTGACCTCTGCAGGCCTGACTGAACAAGTCAGGAAGGATTAAGGAGAAAGACTAAAATACACAACATGGGAAAAGGAAGGGAACTTTGAAAGCAAATACTTACTCCCTGCCCTAAAGCAGATTGCATTCTATAAGCTGCATATGAATCAGTTTCCTATAAGCTGCATATGAATCAGTTTCCTTCCCCCCCCACCAGTGAGGAGGACAGATCTCTCTTTTAATGAACAAGTGTTTCCAAGCTGCGCCCCTGGGTTCCTCCACTTCATCCTTCCTAGGATACAAAGAGCTAGTTCGGTCCTAGCCATGCTCCTGGTGCCTTCCACTTGAATCAGTTACTCTCTGCTCCCTGCTGTCCAGAGCAAGCACTCCCCTGCCGCCCCATGGTGAAACGGCGCGAAAGCCATCTATAGCTGTGGGCAGAGTGTGTGAGCTAACAAGATTTGTTTTGCTTCGCCTGAGGACTGGAGGATCTCACACATGCTGGGACATGGACGGAATAATGAAAGAAGCAAGCCCCCAGTTCACACACCCACAAGATCTTATTTTACAGCTCCTGATTCTTATGCATTTGGGATGCATCCGTCCCCAATCAAGGGACAGATCCCAGAGAAACATTACATCAACTAATGCTGCTGCCTCTCAGGTGTTGCTTCCGGAGCTTCTCGGTTTATTCATGGGCCAGAGCAAACACTTAGAACATTACACTGGTTTCATGCATTTTTTTTTTAAATATACCAAGAAGATAAAGACTAAGGCTTGGGGGCTTTGATTCTGATGCTGGAAATGACTAGCTTGTGAAACTCCACAGCAAGGTCCTTCTGATGTATGTTGTTTAAGCCTTTTCACCCTCTGTGTATTTCCTGTGAGGGTCTGAAGATTCTTCAAAGAGAAGGGGGAGAAACAACCCTGGAAAGATCAAAGCTTTCTTCATCCCTGCAGTGTAGACCTTCCGCTTTGTTCTGTGTGTCAGTGCCTCCTATGTTTTCTCCCACTTGGCTACTGGCCTTATTTATTCATCATACAATTTACTTAATGTGGATGTTTACAGCATATGAACTCTCAGCTGTCTTGAATTATCCAATTCTGTAAACCATTTATAGGTACAGTTGGCATGAAAATTAAAATGGAAAATAAGGTTGGGTTGGATTGGATTGACTGTGTGGCAGCAAAATAAGGTGCCTACTTTAATTTTCAGACTTCACAATACCAGGCAGTGTTCTCTTGTCTACAACTGCTACTTTGTAAGATCTGGGATTTCTTGCATGGGTTTGTACTCTAGATGGAATTGAGGGAAAGAAGATGAAACTCTCAGGCCCAGATCTTCAGCTGGTGCCAACTGATGTAACCTCACTGTTTTCAGTGCAGCTACGCTGATTTACACCAGGTGAGTACTAGCCCACAATATTTAAACGTAGAACACTCTGAAAACATGTAGGAGCTGATTATCTTTTACCCTAAGGCCGTAGCCTGACATAGCCCATTTACACAATGAACTCAACAAGAAACCCCACTGTCTTCAGTAGAAACTCCTTGAGGAATAGGGTACTGCTCAAGGTGAATACTGGTGGAAGAATGGGCTCTTTTTTATAGAAGTGTAGCAGTCATGCTAGCCAATGGACTCAAGGGACTGAGACTAGCATTATGACATCAGCTTTCTTATGCTATTGAAAGAGAAAAATGGTGACAGGCAAAAGTGGAATTGTGAGGGCTCCAACAATGTTCTGATGCTTTCAGTGTCAAGAAAGGCTGCAATGAAAATTCATTAAGGTGTGTGTAGGGGAATGTTAAAGGGGTGTGTTGTTAACATCGTAGTCCCCCTTCTTCTTTGATTGCTAGAGTGTAGGGAAACAAAATAAACCATTAGACAGACGCACACAAAATCGTCCAATTTAAAGCAAAGAACGAGGTTGTACATCCCCTGCTGGAGAATAAGTGTATTGCGTGGGTCTCCTTAAGGGATAAGCAAGCACACAACAGAGGAGATGGAGAGAAACAAAGGGATAAGGAAAAAGCAGAGCTACACCTCAGTTAGGCTTTCACAGAGAGTAACCAGGTTTTTGCAGCCAGCTGACGTGTTCAAAGCTGCTCCCCAGCAGCGTCTTGGAAAGCCGGTGACATTCTGCTTGGACCATCTCACCCGCTCGTTAAGAGGATCTGACACAGTGCACCCATTCAGACCCTGTTACTTACCAGTAGACTCCTTCACCATTGTGGGTTTGCTCTTGTGCCTGCCTTTCTCTGCCACTAGGGTGATGGTATATTCTGTACCAGGCTCCAGCCCTCGCAAGATGTAAGAGGTGCTATCTGCTGGTATCTCAATTTCAATCTTCCTCCCAGAGGGGATCATGTAAGTGAGGCGGTAGCGGTCAAACTTGGCCAGTGGTCTTCTCCAGCGGAGGGAGAGGGTCATTTCAGTGTTATCACTGACCGCCAAGTCCTTGGGATTATCCAGATCTGCACGTTAAACCACAGAGGTTATTTATACGTCAGAATTTTTTATGTTCCTCGGTGCAGGAGCTGTGTACTGCCATGTGGGTATTCTGTCAGCTAACTGGAGAAAGAGCCATAATTATACCTGCTGCCTTAATAGATTCATTGTATAACACTAGCCTGATTTCCCTTTCTATGCCTTTCAGACCCTATTCCTTGGTCTAAGTAGTAGCAGGTGACGTTCCGTTTATATGCAAACCAAACTGAATCCAGATCTCCCTCACGAACATTCATTTCAACAGGGCTGCATGGAAGAGAGGCAGAATCTGACCCCCTGGTTTATTCATTTTTTAACAACATTCAGTTTCAGCCGGTAATTCCCTCATTGAACTGTGTTTTGAATCTAGAGCACAGGTTCTCAGCCTGGCAGTCATGGGGAGAGTGCGTGCCACAGACAGGTATCAGGGGGTTGCAATCACACTGCCCTTCCCACAGTGATAACAGAAAGGGGGATACCAGTATGGAAACAGAGGTCTGGATACAAAAAAGGTTGAGATCCATTGAACTAGAACAAGTTTTTAGGACGACATCCAATCCTGGTTAAAAGACTCCCAGAGATGGAGAATTTGCCACGTCCCTCACTAAGCTATCCCAAGGGTTAATTGTACCCATTATTAACATTTTATATATTTGGAACTGGACTATACCAAATTTTGTGGGATTTTCTCTTTTCCCCAGCAACAACATTCACTTTTAGTGGAAGAGACCATGAGGACTGCACAATTTACGAGACAATTTACAATTTAGGGGGAGGGATAGCTCAGTGGTTTGAGCATTGGCCTCCTAAACCTAGGGTTGTGAGTTCAATCCTTGAGGGGGCCACTGAGGGATCTGGGGCAAAATCAGTACTTGGTCCTGCTAGTGAAGGCAGGGGGCTGGACTCGATGACCTTGAAGTCCCTTCCAGTTCTATGAGATAGGATATCTCCAGATTAATTTATAATTTTATATATCTACACTTGGTCCCTAACTGGGGCTCTTGAATGGCTCTGGCTTTCTTTGCCCTTTCACCCCGTGTGGCCAAGAGAAAGGATCATCTCACCGGTTGCAGCATTGATAGTAGCGGGAGTACTTTCTCTGTCCTGCTTCACTGCTGTCACTCCAATGCCATATTCAGTTCCAGGCCTCAGACCTATGGTGAATGTGTAGAGATGTGTCACTGTTTAGGGATGGTGCTAGATAAAATGTTTCTCGGTTTTGTTTTTCATAAGAAAGCTGTAGTGTGTGGTGGCGCGGGATCTTTCCTTTTCTATGAACATTAAGAGCCAAATTTTCAGGCAGTCTCTAGCTGGCCTCCAATGTGGAGGAAAAAACTTTTGCATGCACAGTCAACTTGATTATTTATTATTATTATTGCATTACCTAGAGACTCCAACCAAGATCAGGATCCCTGTGTGCTAGGCACTGTACAAACATCATAAAAAGTGACAGTTCCTGCCTCAAAGAGATGATGATTTAAATAAATTGGACTTGCACGAGTGTGCAGACATCCATGTTGAATGTGAAAATCCCAACTGACTAACTTGCAGGCAAGAGGTCAACTTGCAAGCATAAAAAGGTGCATGCTTACTTTTGCAAGCACATGCAAAAGTGGCATGGAGAACCAGAGACTCGGTGTCAGATTTTTAAAGGTATTTAGGTGCCTGGAGATTCAGAGAGGCACCTAGAGAGATCTCAATGTTACCTAAAATCAACTGCCATTGATTTCAAAATGGATTTGAAAATTCCACTAGGCACCTATCTGCATCTTTAAATACCTTTAAAAACCTGGCCCTCAGGCTGAAAATGTGGCTCTTGACAGGAACAAAGATACTGTGTACCCAAGTTAGTAAAAAATGACATTCCTGGTGTCTAAATCATCTTCAAAGTCTTTTACATCCCGAATATTTTCTCTACCATAAAAGATTCAAATACACTTATTATCCCAATCTGCATGGATTTTGGTGTGTTTTTAAAGTCTCTTTCATATATTCACATTTCTCTTTACATCTCTCCAATGTGACTCTTTATAGCTCTACATTTTTGTAAATTCTTTGTAATCCATTCAGTAGATACAGTAATTTACACTAAGTGGGTCTCCTGTTCCTCTGTTGTGCATATATAATTCTTAGTGTCGGGGAAAGTTCTGTTCATAGCAAAGGAAAAGCAGATCTCTCTAGATAGCTTATGGGACCCTAATGAAAACAATGCTGTTATTGAATATTGATGCAATTATGTTGTGATTATATAAATATTATGGTGTGCTGAGGCACCAGCTGGGGACTTAAAGCCCAAACTCTGGTTCAATTCAAAAGCCCTTTACTCATGGCTAGTTTTATTAACCTAAGATTTCAAAACAGCCAACAGCTGGGAGGGGAGAGGACAAGGCCTTCTCCTTGCAGAAGCTTCCTCTTTGTTTTTAGAGCCCTGCCCCAGATCAACCATGTGACAGGCAGGGTACCTCGGTTCTATTTGTAACCTCTTACATGCCTTTACACCTTGCCACAGGTCATCATGGTGATAGGAGGTCAGATCTCCGGATGGTTACTGGTGCCAGTTACATTAACAGCAATCTCACTTTGATCCTACCTGTGAGCGTTGTCTTGGTTGTGGCCTGGTTACTCCTTGGCACAGTTATCTCAGCATGGTCTCCACCTGAGATGGGAGCGAACTTGATTCTGTAGTTATCGATGCTGGCTTGACTGTTCTTCCACTCCAAGGTGATACTGTTGTCTGTCTGAGACAGTCGCTTCAGGTTCTTTGGTGCATCCAAGCCTGAAGAGGGGAAAAAAGGTTTTCTCTCTCAGGACAGAAGGAAAGAATGATTCATACGCCTGGCATATGGTACCATCTACAAGATGAGATCAATTTTCCCACAGAAGTTACCACTTCAAGGAAAGCAGACACCTCCTGTGAAAATTTTTCATTTTGTTTCATCGAAAACCCAATTTTCCATCCCATAAAAGTTGTCACGGAAAATTGTTGACCAGCCCTGGAATTCAGTATTCAGAAGATACACTCCAACCCTGGCCTAAAGGAGTCTCATCTCTTGGAGTGAAATAGGGATTTTATCTAAAAATTCCATGAGCTATCATTATTCACTCCCATAATGGACTCAAGTCCTGCTTTGGTGAAACAACTCCATCCTGGGGCAAGAGAGGATTTCATTCTCCCTGTTCCATTTATTCCCCAGCATTGTCATAGGGCTCCATTAACAGATCCAAACCATGACTGCATGCTAAATTGCACACCTTTTACAAAAACAACAACAACAACAACGAGTCCTTGTGGCACCTTAGAGACTAACAAATTTATTTGGGCATAAATACATAAATACATTTGTTAGTCTCTAAGGTGTCACAAGGACTCCTCGTTGTTTTTGCTGATACAGACTAACATGGCTACCCCTCTGAAACCTTTTACCAAAACATCCCCAGCATAACCAAAGGTGAAACTGAATTAAAAACAAAAAGCAGGCAGTGGATTCCCAGGACCAAGGAAGGAAAAAAGAAGAGAGTTCTCTTCTAATCCACAATGGATGTAGGCAGAATAATACATCTGTTCAGAATTAGACACTGTGGTGATGGCAGTTATAGGAAAACTTTAGATCAATAAACAGACTGGCAGGCAGATAAGGTAGGAGGAACACTGTTTGTTGATGGGGGAAAAAATGGGAGATTCAGGATAAAAGTATCAAAAGGTCCTATATGATCTGGGAACCTAATTTCATTTTTCAAAAGAGATGCAGGCACTTAGGAGCCTAAGTCTCTTGGAAAAGCAATGGGATCTAGGTTCCTAAGTCATTTTTGAAAATTTTACTCGACTTCCATAAACCTCTGTGACTGGTACAGTGCTGTGCTGGCATAATAACTGAAGTGAAACAACATGCTACAGCTAATTAGCATGGATGTGTTGATGGTGATTGGAGTAAAGCAGAAGACAAGAAGCTATGACCATCTCCGAACAAACTCTTTACCTGTGACAAAGGTTTCCTTCACAGGGTCGCTAGCCATGTCCCTGCGCCGAGAGATCAGCGTCACCTCATACTCTGTGTGTGGCTTCAGATTCCCAATGGAATACTGGCTTTCATCCTCAGAGAGGTCAATGGTCGTCCTGCCCCCTGGAACATCCTTGGGTTCGTAGGTGAGCTCTATGTCATCGATTTCAGCCAAAGGTTTGAACCATGTGATTAAAGCTGTGGTGTCTGTCACATCCCTTGCCTCAATCTGGCTCGGGCCATCAAGCTCTGTTATGGAAAGAGGAAAAACATGAACTTTCTGATCCCATCGTAGAGAGATCAAACACAGTCTCGACATTGACCCTTATTCGTTGAATCAAAGGCCTGGTCCACACTAACCCCCCACTTTGAACTAAGGTACACAAATTCAGCTACGTTAATAACGTAGCTGAATTCGAAGTACCGTAGTTCGAACTTACCGCGGGTCCAGACGCAGCAGGCAGGCTCCCCCGTCGATGCCACGTACTCCTCTCGCCGAGCTGGAGTACCGGCGTCGACGGCGAGCACTTCCGGGATCGATCTGGGATCGATTTATCACGTCTAGACAAGATGCGATAAATCGATCCCAGAAGATCGATTGCTTACGGCCAGACCAGGAAGTAAGTGTAGACCTGCCCAAAGCAAACTTAAAATGAGTGGCTCCTATTAGCTGAAACTCATCTTCATGTCGACTTACTTATGGCCCATAGCATTCTACCGATGCAGATGGAAAGTGCTGTGTTATGCAGGAAGGAAAAGGGATGTATACGGAGCCAGTCCTACACTGGCACAGCAAGTATAAGCAGAAGTCCAAGCAGGTTCTCCAGCTGCACCAGGAATCCTGATGGTGCCAAGTAGTTTCCATGTGGTGGGTTAAGGATGCGGAGCCTGTTTCACTTTGTTGCACTCTCTGAACAGGAATAAAGTGTATGCTGGCCCACTGCATCCTTTCCTCCCCAGACAGGTAACCCAGGGATTCCTTGTGTCAGCTACTTCAGCTCTTCCCGGCTACATGTTTTCAAAAGGGGAAACTTTTGAAAGTGTGGCTTGGTTTGCCTCCTGTTTAGCATCTCCACAGAATACACCAAATAACAGAATAGTACTTACTTGTGGTAAACACTCTAGACAGCCCAGGTCCTCTGGTTTTGTTTTTCACTACATGCAGGGATACGTTATACTGTTGTCCTGGTGCCAAACCTGGCTGCATATATGATGTGTCTGGTCTCTTCAAACTGTTGGTTATGTCCCCATTATCTTCCTTTTTCTGTAACGCACAAGGCACTTGGTTAAAACTGAAGTTGGACTAACTGCTTTTTTATTCGTCCAAACTCTAACATTTCCTGAAGACAAATTGATTTTAATGAAGTTTTTGATGGGAAGGTTTCTGAGGTCCATGAAGGGGCTCTCTGGTGATTTCCAGAGAGACAGCACCGAATCCAAAACAAACCTTTTGGAACAATTCCATTTTGTGAAAACATTGGAAAAGTTTGGTTTTCATTCCAATGAGGAACAAAAACAAATATTAAAACCCTCAAAAGGTATTGTGAAATAAAATGGGCATTCTCTGGCCAGCTCTAGTTCGAATGCAGCATAAAAAAAACCCAACACTCTGCATTTGTACACGGAGGCGTCACGGGATGAGCTTTTTCCTTACCATATTTCGGAAGACGAGCTCCCAGCCATCAAATGAAATGTTCAGAGGCTCCCACTCCACCTGCACAGATGTCTCCCTGATGGATTTGAATTTCAGGCCTTCAGGAGCAGGTAGATCTATGAGGAGAAAGAGCAAGAGGGTAGCTGCATGGGTCATAGTGTCCCCACAGATCAGAGAACTAGGTATTCACAAACAAGTATCGTGGTGAAAATCACTGGGGATGTTTTAAGATACTACAAAATGCTTACATAGTACAGTGATGGGTGCTATAGAAAAAACTGGATAAGATAGATAGATAGATAGGTAGGTAGGCAATTAGTACAATGAACAAACACATGGTGGACAGCTATCAAAGGTGGGTTCTGTAGATGGATGGATGACTTTTTTTTCTGTCCCCAAAGATGCCAGAGTTAATTTGGGACCCACCAAACTATAGGAAAATCTATCCACCATGCTGACTCCTCCCTCCCACCTCTCCAGCCACTGTAGATAAAGCTTTAGCAAGACTAAAAATGCCGTCAAGAATCTTCCTTCCCTTTTGCAAGGAAGGGGGATTCATAGTCCAACTTCCCTACATTTTTTCTTTTTTAGGACTTTTTAAATCATCTTTGATTTCCAGACCCCCCCCAAAAAATCTGCCACACCCACACATATGTTGATGCCTTTTAAGAGACATGCATAGCTATGTACTTGCCAATTTCGTAGTTCTGTGGTACACTGCAGCAATATATGTTAAAGCAGAGGATCAGACTTTAGTCCCTTCTACTTACAGGTGGTAGTTCCCTTCCTTAGAACCTTTCCAAGCACAGTAATTAGCACATTCATGCAGTAAATCATCAAATATATTATATAGACTCACAATGCTTCTGCTTTCTTAAGTGGGCCAACTGGAAGTATATGAGCATATTTCGGTGGCAAGATTGAAGCATGAGGATAAGGAAGAGTGAATGCACTTATTTAATCTGGCCTTGATGGTGCACATTACTCTTAAAAATAAAGAATAATATTCTACAACAACAGCTTATAATAGTGTTATTATATGGCTAGAGGGCCATTGGTGTAGAATAGTACGGTATGGCATGCCTTTCAAAAGGCTGAACCTTGCAGTAGTGAAAAGCATTGAGATATCATAAAGAAAGGTGAGATAGATGTGCAACGAAAATGATCTGTACTTGGAAGCATTGAAAATCCAATTACAATAGTATTGAGCCAAATACTTTTACCTGGATGCATGAAAACAATTTTACAGGCAGAGTCCCAAAGCCTTAAATTGTAGCCTGTCATGACAGAAGACAGAGTTTTGGTTTACAGGAACCCAATGATATTCAATGGAAGGCCTCGTGCAGAGCAGGAAAGCTCCAGTACTGTCAGAGCAGGAAAGCTCCAGTACTGTAATTCTATCGTTTTGAAGGCATACCATTGCAAGAAGAGATTGGAAAAGAAAACTGAGGAGACTCTGGCTTGGACCAGACTTTAAGAGGAATACAACAGAAAAAGAATAATAATAAAAAAGAAAAGTCCCAAAAAAATAAAAGAGACATGAAAATGTATATTAGGGTGAAGAGAGATGGTCAAATATAGAGATTTGTGTTTATTTTAAACTCACAGGTTGCCACCCTGGCACTGATTGGAATACTCTTCTTGTTCTTTAGGATGGCAAACACACGGATAAAGTATTCCACGCCAGGCTCCAGTTCACGGATGGTAGCAGATGTCTCGTTTCCAGGCACCCTGAACTGCAGTTCTAGGCCACCAACACTGGTAGGAACATAGGTGATGAGATACTCATTGACTAGATTCTCATTCTTCCATTCCAGATTGACAGTCTTATCTGTCACGTCTGTCACTGTCAAATCGCTTGGAGGGGACACTGCCAGGGGGGGAAAAAAAAAAATCAATGGAGACATTAAAACAGTGGGCCAATTTCTGCTCTTACACCTCTGTGCAACCACTCTTCATAGTACTACACGCCCTCCTCTAATGGCTGATGCACAGAGGTTTATATGGCCACCAGAGATGCCTGTTAGGGGACTTAGTGATTTATCTCAAGTGCTAATGGCCCATGAGTTTACTGCTGAAGATCCTGAGTTCAAATCCTACTGTCAGCTTGGGAGAGGCCAGCTATCTGGAATTACTCCAACAATTTGAATTATTCCAGATTTTCATGGGTGGGAGATCAAACTGTGACTCAGGATTCTTCTGCTGAGAGGAAGCTGAAGGAGATAAAGAATTGGAAATGTCACCATAGGGACAGCAAAAGAAACACAGCAGGGTTTCGTAGCCCAAGAGTTACAACTCCTATAGGAGTGACCGCACGTTGTCTTAAGGGCCATGGCTTGTGCCAAATGACAAAACTGACTCAGTGCTGACTCAGCTTTGCTGACCAGCAAGTCAGAGGGGATGGGAGCCAAGACTGCCCATTCCACAGCTGATTTACTCCCAAGGAGCAGTCAACCAGCTGAGCTCCTTGGTCTCTCGTTGCATGGTGCCACAGCGTGGCATGCACTCTGTTCTGTACTCCTGAAACAGTTGCTATGCTGCAGATGCAACCCCCCACTTTCCCAGTTCAGCATGAACAAGAGGCGACATACATAGAAAATGCATCTTTAATCTGCAACCTGGCCATCAGAAATATACAGAACTCAGGCTGTCAACCTGTGAAGTCTTTAGCCTACACTCCGGTATTCCTGGAGGGCCGAAAGTCTTATTTTCAAGTCAAAGCTCACTCTACACTTTAAAAATCTACTTCCCTTGGCAAATCCAGCTGACCCCCTAGTTCTAGGACTCTTTAGCTTCCCCATGGCTGAGCAGATGTATTTTAGATACAACCAGTACAGAAGAATACAACAGAAGAAGTGTCATGGGAAAGTAAAAGTGCAGGAGGCATGGGGAAATGAATAGAGACTGGGAGTGGCTGGGTCATTACACATATTGAATCTATTTCCCCATGTTAAGTATCCTCACACCTTCTTGTCAACTGTCTAAAATGGGCCATCTTGATTATCACGACAAAAGGTTTTTTTCTCCTGCTGATAATACCTCATCTTAATTAATTAGCCTCTTACAGTTGGTATGGCTACTTCCACCTTTTCATGTTCTCTGTATGTATGTATATTTCTTACTATATGTTCCATTCTATGCACCTGATGACGTGGGCTGTAGCCCACGAAAGCTTATGCTCAAATAAATTTGTTAGTCTCTAAGGTGCCACAAGTACTCCTGTTCTTTTTGCATATCCACTGAAGTCCATGGGGATTGTACAGATTTATACGAGGTGAGAAACATAGCTATAGTGTCAAGTATCAGAGGGGTAGCCATGTTAGTCTGAATCTGTAAAAAGCAACAGAGGGTCCTGTGGCACCTTTAAGACTAACAGAAGTATTGGGAGCATAAGCTTTCGTGGGTAAGAACCTCACTTCTTCAGATGCAAGTCTGAAGAAGTGAGGTTCTTACCCACGAAAGCTTATGCTCCCAATACTTCTGTTAGTCTTAAAGGTGCCACAGGACCCTCTATAGCTATAGTGTTAGCCTCACCAGCCTCTTGGCCATCGAGTGGTAACTATTAGACCCAAGAACAGTAGAGATGACAAGAATTCTGGTCTCACTCACCTTGGCCAAACGCTGCCTTAACCCCACTGACTTCACTGGGGTCATTCCTGGTTTACACCATCGTAAACAAGATCCAAATCAGACCCCGGCTTTATAAGAAAAACCCTTAACATCTCCATTCGCTGATGGATAAACAGAGGGTAATTTAAGGGTGGTTGGCTGTCTGAGACCAACACTAAAACCTACCATTGGAGCAGTCATCCCCTTCGTATCCATCATCACAAATGCATTGCCCATCAATGCAGCGGCCCATGTCATTGCAGTTGTTGGGGCAGGATCGCTTACTGCAGTCCACTCCTCCAAAGCCCTCTTCGCACAGGCACTGTCCGTTGATGCAGCGACCCCGGTTGTTGCAGTCACTGGGGCACCGCTGTTGGCTACAGTCCATCTCTGTGAACCCATTGTCACACTCGCACAGCCCGTTGACGCAGAGCCCCCGGTTGTTGCAGTCATTGGGGCACCTCAGCTCAGCACAGTCCTCCCCCATGTACCCCTCGTCGCACACGCACTGCCCATTGATGCAGCGCCCGCGCTCATTACAGTTGTTGGGACACCTCAGCTCTCCGCAGTCCTCGCCCACGAAGCCCTCTTCACACACACACTGCCCGTTGATGCAGCGCCCCCGGTTTTTACAGTCGTTGAGGCACCTCAGCTCCCCGCAGTCCTCGCCGATGAAGCCCTCGTTGCACACGCACTGCTTGTTGACGCAACGCCCGCGGTTGTGACAGTCATTGGGACACTTCAGCTGGCTGCAATCCTCGCCTGTGAAGCCCTCGTCACACTCGCACCGCCCGTTGACGCAGCGGCCCCGGTTGCTACAGTCGCCGGGACACCGCAACTCACTGCAGTCTTCGCCCATGAAGCCCTCCTGGCACACACACTGCCCGTTGACGCAGCGGCCCCGCTTGTTACAATCTTTGGGGCACTTCACTTGGCCACAGGCGGCACCAGCAAAGCCCTCGTTGCACACGCACTTCCCGTTGACGCAGCGCCCCCGCTTGTTGCAGTCCTTGGGGCACCGCCGCTCGCTACAGTCGTCGCCCACAAAGCCCTCATTACAGATGCACAGCCCATTATTGCAGCGGCCGTTGTTGTTGCAGTTGTTGGGGCAGGTCAGCTCCCCGCAGTCCTCCCCGGTGAAGCCCTCGTCACAGTAGCAGGTCCCGTTGACACAGCGGCCACGGTCGTAGCAGTCATTGGGGCAGATAAGCTCGCCACAGTCTTCACCCGTGTAGCCTTCGTTGCACACACACTCTTTCTCCACGCAGCGCCCACGGTTGTTGCAGTTGTTCAAGCAGAGCGGCTCACTGCAGTCCTCGCCAGTGAAGCCTTCGTCGCACACACACCGCCCGTTCACACACTTTCCATGCTCACTGCATGCCACCGGGCAAAGCTCTTCACTGCAGTCCTCACTGGTGTACTCCTCAAAGCACAAACAAACACCATTGATGCATTTGCCTTGGTCACTGCAGTCATTGGGGCAGGTGAGCTGACTGCAGTCCTCCCCAGTGAAGCCCTCATCACAGATACATTTGCCATTGACGCAGCGGCCTTTGTTGTTGCAATTGTTCAGGCATTCTGGTTCTGAGCAGTTGGGTCCTTTCCAGCCAGGTTCACAAATGCAACCACAGTGCTCACTGCTGTAGTTCCCTCGTCCGCTGCAATATGGTGTGGTGTCCACTTGACCTGTATCAATGAATCAGAAAACTCATTATACCTAATGAGTTGTAGTGTGTGTCACAGAAGTTAGACACACAAGATTGCTACTAAGAGCACTCTGGTACCACTTATATGGGACGGGTCACAGCTACAAAATGTTATAATCTTGTATAAAATGGCAGGGGTCATCATCCACTGAACCCAGGGACAACTGTTACCTCTTCTCTTAAAAAAATGTTAATGGTGGCAGAAGTGGGATGGTGCCAATGTGGATAGTGAGCTTGGATTCATGGCCTGCTCACACAAATATCACATAGTGATTAAGGGTTGGGTGAATCTCAAAAAATTTGGCTTGGATAAATATCCAAAAGTTTTTTGTAAGATTACACACTTCAGGTTTGGGTTGTGCCACGTATACTCTGAAAATGGCTTCTCACACTTCATTCCGCTGCTCTGACAGCCCCGACCAAACCCAAGAAGAGCAGAAGTATGTTTAAATTTTAAAAAAGCGATAATGGTAAGACATTTTTTAAAAAGACTAAACTTTCTATAATAACCAGTGATTACAGGAGCTTCAGTTTTGGGCCCCCAACTGAAGACACCTGAATGGGGCTTGATTTTCAGTGTGGCTGCTCAGCATTTTCTGAAGATCAGGTCTCTTCAAGGCATCTTAAAGAGCCAAAATCCATCCCCATTTCCCTTGTAAATTTGACTTCACTGACAACTCTTTAATTCACACTAGCAACAGGGAAGAGCTGCTGCCAATTACCGCATTTTGTAGATTAGCAGGTATGTCCCTTTCATTGGTTTTATCTGCCCTTCCCGAAGACCCTGACACAATGTCTGATGGAATTTTCCTGACAGTCCCATTAGAGATCTTATCATTATATACCATACGCTGACCCCAAAGTAGGACACCATATAAGATGCTGTAGTGTGTATAAATAAAAATCTTTAGATGGGCTGTAGGTCAAGGTGCTACTTTAACGTTCTGTCTTTGCTCTTCTGTGTGACCCATCCTCTCAACATCAATAAAATAAAAACTTTCTTGCATCCATTTGTTCCCCTTGACCCTGGCCTATAGTCTATTGTGAGCTGTATTTTCATTGGCCTTTACTAGAGAACAGTTGGAAGCAAGAATGAAGAGAGCTTCCATTTTCATTGCTACATCGACAGCCTGTACTGGGACTAGGAACCAGGAATTCCTGAGTTTCAATCTCGGCTCCGGCAATGTATTATTTATTATTAGTCATGTTTATTACAGTCATACCTAATGGCCAGCCAAGAATGGGGACCCATTGTGCTAGGTGCTGTACAAACACACTGGCTATGCTGCCTTGTGAATATATAGTCTTGGTGCCTCATTTACCCCATCTGTAACATGGGGATAAGGTGGAGTGGGGAGGCAGGGAAGAGGAATTTGAGTCTGGGCAGCACTTTGAAGTTGCAAGGCATGACCCATTGATGGATTTCCGGCAGGCCAGTGGATAATACTTTCCGTCATTGCAAAATGATAATCATAATAATATAGGTCCTGATTCTCAGCTGCTGTAATAAAGCATAGCTGTGTTGAAAGCCCAGATCACAAAGGTACTTTGGCACCTAAGCCCCAGTTTTGGCTGCGCTGTGATCCACAAAACTCCCACCGAACCTTAATCCAGACACCTACGTTTTCAGGATAAGAGGTCCCAAGGTGCCCATGTTTCAGCCTCTGGCCTCACATGCTGCCGCCTCCCTCTAGGCACGTGGCTGCCGATCTGCAGTCTAAGCCCCAAAGGGATTCATGAACCGGGGGATTCATGAACAACAGTTGTCTGGCTATGGCCTGTGGATAATCCAACTCTTGCAAATGTATCTTAACATTTCACAAGCTGATCAAAAATATTTCCAATTTGGGATTCATTTCCCCCTGTTTTTCAACAAGCTCTAATATGTATTTGCAGCCAGGACCCAGGACCCTTCGCCCGTCCGTCTTACCTTCTGCTGTTAGGCTGCTGGGGCAGCAGCCAGCACTGCTGGAGCACTGCTCTCGTAGAGAGGATACCAGCCCCTCCAGCTCCTCCAGTCTGCTCAGCAGATCCTTGATGTCAGGAGCAGCCGCACAGCCACAAGCCCGGCGGGGGATGTTGATGCGATGTGTGAAGACAATCTGGTTCCCCTCATTCACCGTGTGCTCCTGGTAGGTCTTGCTCGGCTCAACCTGGGACTTCAGGTCTGTGTCCTCATTAGCTGAGTCCAAGTCCACCGAGCAGAGGGAGCCCATGGGTACGTTAATGTTGTAGACGTGGTTAAAGACCACAGACTGGTTATCCTCTGGCAAGGTCACGTTTAACCCGGTCTCCCGCTTCTGCCGGATAATTCTCTTGATGAGCCCACCGTTGACATGGTGGTGTAGCAAAGCTATGATGGCGCAGGTCAAAACCTGCATGGGAAGCCCCATGGTGATATTCGGCTCCTTTGGGACACTGTTGGTTCCTCAATGCCGTTTTGCTTTCACAGTCCGGAGAAGAATTCGGAGAGCCAGCTCAAACGAAATTGGATTTCTCTTCCCTTCCTGATGTACTTTCCCCCTATAACAACAATGAAAGATGTATAGAATGAGTTACCACCGTACCTCCCAATTAAAGCTCCACAATACTGAAAGCACAGTGGCCTCAAAGAGTTCAGGAACACCACTGCTGACATCAAGATCCAGTCAGCTTCAAGTCACTGAGCTTGCATTTAAACAACAACCCAATCCATCCCCTTCCATCCAAGACCCCGGTGCATTTGCAAATGAGTCCCCGTTTTACAAGGGAACATGCCGAGACACAGAGAGTTGAAGTGATTCACAGGGCCAAGAATGGAACCCAAAACTGCTGAGTCCCATATTGGACAAAAATTCTACCCGCCGGGGCACACGTGTAAATTCCATTGCTGACAATGGGCGCTGTGCATGTGCACCTGAGGTAAGAGAATCTGGCCCCCTGAAAGGAGTATTGTGAGCAGTAAGTTTGGGGGCTATTACTGAAGGATACTCGGTTTTTATAAGGGTAAGAAGCAGAACGAGTCAAAACATAAAAATCAAGATGATTTCCTTTAAAAACAAATGGAAATGCTACATTTTGATGCCATTCTAGTAAGAAACTAACCTTCCCTCCCTCCTCTCACCCAGCAACCAAGTGGTCCAAGCCTAACAAGCATCAGGCCACTTGGGACCTAAAGCATGTGTCATCCAGCATGTCACAACCACTAAGCCAATTTCAACAGTTTCCTTTTATTTACAACTGACTTGGGGGGTTGAAAGGGGATCAATGTCAAGACGTATTGTGTTTCTTATATAGAAAACACCCCCCCAAAGGAATTTGCTTTCGGCAGTGAAGTAAATGTGTACTCAGAAGAAGAGTCAAGCGTATGGACTTTGATCTCTTCTTCACAGCCACACTGATTTACATCTGCTAAGGATCCAGCCCATCGTATAGACTGGGAGAAATAGATATTAGTTCAAGTGTAGCAGGTATATTGCACTGTGTTGAGCTACATCAATCTTTCTGAAGGATAGGACACCAGACAGGTGTGCTGGGGAATAAGGATGGTAACAGGGAGAAGAAAAGAAAGAAAGAAAACAAAACCCCTTTGATACACCTGAGCCCTTCAAGAGAAAGACAAAGCTTCACATTGACACAGGTGTGAACAGGTCTTTTCAGCAACAGGTGACTCCTTTCACCAGGCACCATTTCCCAATGTCTGATCTTTCATCAGCTATCCATAAAGTGCCTACTTTTAGCCACAGCCACCTGGCTGGGCCAGAACAGCCCTTCTTGCATGTCATTTTTTTTTAATTTGGAAAAAAAATGTTGAGGTGAATTTCAAGAGGGCTGAACTGGAGAGCAGATAAAAAAAAACTGTCCCCTTCCCCCCCAGTCTTCTTCCATTCAGAATTAGCCCTTCTTCTCTCAGGCCAACATACTCAAGGAGGCTTCTAGGCAGGCTATGCAATCACTCCCTAATAAATACCTTAATTTTTGTGTTGCTTTCTACTCCCAGAAAAAGTCTTGTTAAATGGATAGATCAGTTGTTGGCTTGTGACTGGATGTAGCCTCTCTTTCTTTGTGTTGGTAATTGCTCAAACGTCAATAAAGACTCTGATACCCAAGGTTCTGATGGCAATAGATATCAGCTGGGTAACCAGCTTTCATGGCCCTTTGCCTCCCATAGTGTAGAGATCAATTTTGTTTCCCCATGCAGTTCCACCCGCTTTTATAACAGGAGGACAAGAATACCCCAGCCTCCTTTATCCAGGTCCATTTTCTGCATAGAGAAAGCAGAGCTCCCACAGAGTGAGCGTTATATCTTTTTTATTAGGAAATAAATCAGAACCAGACAAGGTGCAGCCGCATCTCGTTCTCTGTAAACCATTCAGCTTTGAATCATTCTCCAGCACTTTCCCTGTTTGTTCAAAAGTGTTTGAACCCAGCTTCTGTGCCAGAAAAAGTCACCAGGTTAATAATAATAGAGGTGGTCCTGAGCCAGACGCTCCCAATGGTTGGTGAAGTTCAGATCCAGATCTGCATCTCAATTTGTGACCTAAGCCCATCCGTAAATGGGGCTCTGAGTCATGGAAGTATCCCTACACAGGATAGTACTTAGAAACAGGCTTACTTCATACCTGTGCTTGAATTCCAGTGAAGTCAGGATTTAAGTAGGTGCTTAAGCCCTTTCCTGACTTACACGGCAGTTCCCACTTGAGGATCTCAAAGTGCCTTACAAATGATGAAGCTGAGTTCCCAGGCACGCTATGTATTTTACCTCGAGACCTTGATTGTCTCACAAGTTACCTGCAGGTGTTTGGAGTTTCTTGGGAGATGTCAATGTCAGACATTAGCCATGTCTTGCCCAGTGTATAAGCAAAATTATTGTCCAAATTGACAACAAGATACTGACGGACAAAAACCTAGCTACATTTAGGAACTGGCTGGTGAAAGGATCAACAACAGAGTGAAGGCTGGGATATAGAAAGGGGTCTTAGGCATGTTGATCTACAACCTTTCCTGATGTCTTCTGACTAACCTTCAGCTCGCTAGAATGAAGATGGCATTATAGGGATATAATATTGACCTGTGTGTATTACTCATTAGTCTAGAACACGCATGGGGGCAAGTAGATGGACGTAAGTAACTGGGTTATTAAGCTTGATGTGATTAGAGCTAAAATCCAGCCTTTAGTATAACTACTCCCACAAGGCCTCAAACTAATATAACAGGCTCCTAATCACAGCAAATAACCCAGTTCCTTATGTTCCTCTATTTGCTCCCATGCATGTTCCAAACTAGTAAACAATACTCACCGGGCAATATTATACCCCTATAATGTCATCCTAATTCTAGTGAGTTTAAGGTTAGTCAGAAGACATCTGAAAAGTTAGGCATCCAGCTCCTAACAGATTTCAAAAGGTTTGAGCACCTAATTCCCTTAGGCCTCTTGCAAAATCCCAGCCTAAAGGAATATGGATTCAGTCCAACGCCCATTGACCTCAATGGGAGTTGAATATGGCTCTGTGACAGTATTAATTGTGTCTTTGGAATGTGGCTGAAAACTGTAAAACCTATTTCCTTAGTGGGCCACTGTCACTCCACCACTGAAGAGTCGCAAGATCATATGTAGATTTATTGGAGGTGTGTCAGACCCAATCAGTTAAGCCTCCCAGCTGGAGGATGACACTGGAAGACTTCATCCCTACTGACATTCTTCGGGGGTGGTCTGGAAGAAGCACTCCACTCTGCCTGAGTCGTAGTGGTTGTGCTTTGAAGCAGAGTGCAGGATTCCAGTGTATCTTGGCTGATTCAGATCAGGTGTTTCTTGTCTGATCTGACAAGGATCTGGCTTGGGGAGCCCAGTTCCCCACTTGGATCTGAGATCTTTCCTAATCTACCAGGCAACTTCCATACACTACTTCATCAATTATCTATTTTTTGGCTGGAACAACAAAGGCAACACTCCTCCCTGCAACTCCCACCCTTCAAGCATGTTTACCCAACAGTTCTAGCCATTAGTGACCACCCACGAGCAGACATTTAAAAAGGGAAAGATGTAAGCCATGGCAACCTGCAGCATTTGGTCTTTGTTTGCCCCCCTCAATCCCTCCTATGATATTACTTGTTGCTATGCAAGTCAGCATCCAAAAGTTACAGACATGTAATCCAATGTAGATATCTCCTAAATATTCTCTCTATAGACCTCAAGGGTTGAGATGTTTTAATGTACGGCAGGTTATAAAGCTTGCAAGAGTTTGCAAAAGAGGATCCAGATGCAACAGCCCTTATTCACCAAGTGCTCAATCCTGCCCTAATGCCAACAAAAAAAACTCGACAATGATTAGGGACAAAGAGTCCTGTGGCACCTTATAGACTAACAGACGTATTGGAGCATAAGCTTTCGTGGGTGAATACCCACTTCGTCAGACGTATTCACCCACGAAAGCTCATGCTCCAATACGTCTGTTAGTCTATAAGGTGCCACAGGACTCTTTGTTGCTTTTTACAGATCCAGACTAACACGGCTACCCCTCCGATACTTGACAATGATTAGGTAGCTGGTGGGTTGACCCCATTGTTTCTTTATGCTCCCTCATCTGTCTTTCTGTCTCCACTTGCTGTCTCCACTTGGGTAGGTCTACTCGAGTTGCAGTTACACCTTGTGACTGCAGTGTAGCCGTACCCTGAATCTTATGAGTACAGGTTGACAATCAAGCCTTTGATCTAGCAGAACTACCTGTTAAAAATATTCTAAGTTTATTATTTTTGTCACTCGTTACTTTAGCTATAGACACAGTACATCTGGGGGGGGGGGGGGGAACAACCACCAGGAATGCAGTTTGCATTTTTACATGTTTTTATTAAAGATAATAATTAGGCTTCTTAGCTAAAATGTAATGAAATACGACAAACATTTTGTTTCTGATTGGGAAAATAATCCCATCTGGATTGCAGGGTTATTTTTCTTTTCCCTTTCTTTCCATTCTTCACTAGTCCGTGTACTTTGCTGCAGACTTCATTCAGCTAACATATAGTATAATCATGAAAAATAGCCACCACAATACAAAATGCATTCTAGGCATAATTCTCTTTTGTGGTCTACACTGTGGGCTAGACTAATGGCTACTAATGTCTACAGTTGTTCTGCATACAGAAATCCCATTGATGTAACTGAGGATTTCTTCAGGGAACAAATGTGACGTGTAAGGACCAGGATTTGGGCCTAAAGCAATTGCTTGGGGAGAGGGAAAGGGAAGAAAAATATATGGCATAGGAAATACAAGGCAGAATATTATCTAACCAGACCATCTTCTTAGAGACGTGCTCTTTAGGGTTAGGTATGAATAAACCTGAGCCAGTAATTCAGCCTCTGGTTAGGATGGATATACCTGTTTAGAGATCTTGGAATAGCTTGACAAACAGGCATTGGCTTATAGCGCCCAGCCTGAGTCAAAGACTAATGTCACATAAACACACACTGGGACTGATTCTCCTCTGACACTATGTTACTCTATTGACTTCAGTGCTCAATCCAGCCCATTGCTCGCAAAGCTGACAACACTGCTTCACTGATCAAAGCCATTCTCTTTACTTCATACTGAGTCAGATTTTCCTGGCCTGGGGTCAAATTTCCAAAACCATCTAAGTGACTTAGAGACTAATTCTCATTGACTTAAATTCCTAAACCGAAGGAGCTTTGGAAAATGTTACTCCTAATGTCCATGACCGGCAACTAAGCCACCAAGATTGAGGATGCGGGAGGAGTTAAAACACAATCCTCTATTTCAGACGCTCTCTACTGGTAGGCTGAAGATATTGCATAAAGATTTAACAATAGAGTTGCCGTGGCAGTAGCATTGTACAGAAGATGGTAGAGAGTCACTGCAGACCGTTTTGTTTTTCAAGGAAGCCCTAAGATTAAGTGCGACAGTAACCGGACCCAGAAGTTACAACAGCCTAAGCTATAGTCTCAACATCACACTGTTAGAGCCTTGGACATATGCTTAAGGAATTAAGTGCATTGCAGCCAGGCATTCAGAATACAGAGCAGAGGCCATGACCAGAGTCCTCGTTTTTAACTTAGGCAGAGGGAACACTAAAGCAACTATTAACATGCTACTGGACCAGCTGAGGCAATGAAGCACTGTAGAGGCAGCAGAGTTAGCCTCTGGTGGAGGATGAAGAAGCCTGCATCAGTTTCAAACTAACCCTTCTGGCTGACTCAGAATTACTACTGATAGGGTTCAGAAGGAAATAAGTATACTTCCCATGAAAGAATGGCTTGTTGACATTTGATGATTATGAGAAAAGAAATGGGGGAAATTTCTAAAGAAACACTCCATAAAATATTGATCGCCGTCAATGAATAATAAATAATAATAATAATATATGATGGAAGGGAGATGGACTCTCCATAATACCAAGAAAAATCGCACTTTTCTTTTACATAGCCGCACCTTACCTCTGAGGATCTCAAAACATCGTATTTTTTGGTTGTTGAAAACTGATTTTTCCCCCCCACTTTTTTAACATATAAAACCTACTTTTTTTAAGTGAAAATGGAAAACCATATTTACAGTGATTGCAGAACCCAGGAGTCCTGACTCCCAGTGGCTGCTAAGGAAACACAATCTATTAATATTTTCCAAAAAAGAAATTTGTTGGAAACTACCAGGTGTGAAGAGAAATGTATGGTCTCATAGCTTGTAATTCTAGCGTATCTTTCAGTTCATTTTGTAAATTCAGAAGGAGCAGCAGGACCATCAGATGATGTCTGGACACATGGCGATATAAGTATGCAAACAACAACATTGTGTGGTTTTAATCAAGGCAGATTGCGGTGGTGAGGCAAATCTCTCTGCGGCGCCTGTACTGAAGAAGGCAAAACCTGAGACAATTTCTTCAGACACCTGCCACATGTCACAATATGGAAATTAAATTCACAGATGTGCACACGCACATTTAGACCCATGCAGACACTTTCACCATCCCGAGAGGATGGGAACAAATAGTGTCAACGTATTTTATATTTTGCACATTTTGTTAAAATCTAGAGTGAAAATATTGGGCTAGATCCTCAGATGGCCTACAGCTGGTTACACATATTCTGTGGCACCCACTGGCATAGGAAGCATAAAATGGTGCACTTTGTACTCAGCTAACCACTGACTCCATAGCAGCCCTCTGAGGGTTATCAGGACTCAGGGCTTCTCAAACGTGCACCAGGGGCTAATTTGGCCCCCAGTTACCCCAAGGATTGGGGTGCACAGAAATGGCCAGCTGCCCCTGTTTTGTGGTGTCCTTGTCTCTCTGTCTCTTTCCACCAAACAGGCACAGAAGACTCATACTAGGAATTGCCCTGCTCTGGGATATTTTCCCTTTGGGGACTTGAGGAAATGGTAAAGCTCAGGCACTTTCTAATGTGGTGCGAGTGACCTCATTCCCAAGGATTAGCAACTGAAAAGTGGCTGCCAGGGTGGATTTTCAGAAGGAAGAGCTTCAAAAGCATCAACCCATCTAAAGGAAATCTGCTAATACCACCGCTGTGCCAGGGCCCTTGAACTTGCATCATCTTCTCGAGCACAGCTAGGCCAGGGAGTAGAGGATTTTGAAACGTTTTAAAGAAAGTAAGATGCTGTGGGGATTGAGGCTTTTGAAGCAGCCGGGCAACAAGTGAACAGTTCTGAGCTAATCACGTCTCCTCGCTGCTGCTGTACATTCGAGCCTAGAAAAATGCTGTCTCTTTCCATCTGAGATGCCAAACAGGCAAAGCACCCAGTGGGAAACTCTCCATGCAAAACAAACTAAATGAAATCACTCCAGGGAGCTTAAATAACCATTTGTAACAACAGCCCTTGACTGTCTCTATGCTGCTGCCTCCCAAGAGCACGAGGGGACCATCAATGCAAAATCATTGCATCTTTTCCTTTGGCTGACATCTGACTTGTTCTGAAGGGGAAGGGTTTTAAGAAGGATGACTCAAGCCACTTCAGAAAGTCTTAGGGTATGTCTTCACTACTGGCCGGATCGGCGGGCAGCGATCGATCCAGCAGGGATCGATTTATCGTGTCTAGTCTAGAGGCGATAAATCGATCCCCGAGCGCTCTCCTGTCGACTCCTGTACTCCAGCTCGGCGAGAGGCACAGGCAGAGTCGACTCACCGTAGTGAAGACACCACGGTAAGTCGATCTAAGTATGTCAACTTCAGCTACGTTATTCACGTAGCTGAAGTTGCGTAACTTAGATCGATCCCCCCCCCCCCCAGTGTAGACCAGGCCTTAGTGAGTTATGGACCATAAGGATGTAGTGAAACTGTGTGCAGTCATGTTTTCCACATAGCTCGGCCCCCAGCAGCTCCCAACGTTCTCACTGGGAATCTCTGGCTGCTGAGTTCTTTTCAACTTTCCCTTACGATACTTGTTGACTATCGGTCTCGTGCCAGTATTTAGCCTTAGATGGAGTTTACCACCAGCTTTGGGCTGCATTCCCAAGCAACCTGACTCCAAGACCACCCAATCTCAGTGCGCCAGGGGCCGCTACCGGCCTCACACCGTCCACAGGCTGTACCTCTTAACAGTTTCACGCCCTCTTGAACTCTCACTTCAAAGTTCTTTTCAACTTTCCCTTACGGTACTTGTTGACTATCGGTCTTGTGCCAGTATTTAGCCTTAGATGGAGTTTACCACCAGCTTTGGGCTGCATTCCCAAGCAACCCGACTCCAAGACCACCCAGGCCCGGCATGCCGGGGGCCGCTACTGGCCTCACACCGTCCACGGGCTGTACCTCTTAATGGTTTCACGCCTTCTTGAACTCAAGAGGGCGTGAAACCGTTAAGAGGTACAGCCCGTGGACGGTGTGAGGCTGGTAGCGCCCCCCGGCGCGCTGGGTCTGGGTGCTGAGCTATTTAGAATATCCAGTAATTAGTCCTTCTACCCTGTGGAAAACTCTTACACTGGGTTGAATCTCCAGAATCCAGAGAGGAAAAAGGGAAAGCAACAGTGTGAGAGATCGGTCTGTGATGTTACACCTCCTATTCTTCATAGAAATATGGTTATGATATGAATATGGCCTAACTAAGATATATTTTACAACTGCGTGTGTATTTGGAGGAGACACACCAGACAACGGGCCATTACAGCCTTGATGAGCCACTAGGAGGGAACAATAAAACTGTGAAGATACTAATCTCTCTCCTTCATCAGAGGCATCCTGGGACATAGCTTTGACACTACCAGGTCAGGTGGTCCTGTCACCTGATACAAAATACCATCTTGGACACTGCTGGTACTTTTTCTCTGTAGGGGGATGGGGATCAAACAAAGGATTCCCGCCTTAGGTAAATCCTTTTAAGGTCTGGGGAGGGGGTTGATCTGGACTCTCCTCCATTGCCTACCCAAGAAGAAGGACTGCTGAAAGTACCTGAAGGGACAAAGAAACAAACCTGAAGGGAAAGGCAAGGGTGAGTCCAGACTGAGACAGGGGTCCAGTCTGTAAGAAAAAATAACTGGAACTCTAAGCTACTGAAACTCTGCAACTTACCTAAAATAACATTTAGGGTAAGAAATTACTTCTTGAAACCACTCTCTTTAAGATCTTAAGCTTAGTATGTGTGTTTTGTTTTATTTATTCAGTAATCTGCTTTGTTCTGTTTGCTGTCCCTTAAAATCTGCCTTTTATATTTAAATAAATTTGTTTTGTTTATTATAACTCAGTTTGTGCAATTTCTAATGAGGGGAGAAGTTGTGCATATCTCTCTTCACATTGAAGGAGAGGGCAAATTTTTATGAGCTTGTGCTGTGCAGATCTTTGTATACAGCACAAGACAGTATTATTTATGGTTTATCCCCCAAAAGGGGTGTGACTGTGAGTGCTGGGTGAATCCTCTCACACAGAGCTGACTTCAGTCTGTGTCTGCCGTTGGGTGTGGCCCTACCTGTGTGTGTGTGTGCTGCAAGAGGCCGGAGAGCCTAATTCAGCAAAAGCGGGAGAGGGAATCCAGGCTGGTGGAGCAGGAGGGGCTCTGTGAAACCCCAGGACATCAGGTAGCACCTTAAAGGGGGACAACCCATCACAAGGTCCATCAATGGCTATTAGCCAGGATGAGCAGGGATGGTGGCCGTAGTCTCTGTTTGCCAGAAGCTGGGAACGCGCAACAGGGGATGGATCACTTGAGGATTATCTGTTCTGTTTATTCCCTCTGAAGCACCTGACATTGGTCACTGTTGGAAGACAGGATACTGGGCTAGATGGACCTTTGGTCTGACCCAGTATGGCCGTTCTTATGTTCTTAACCTATATTAAACCCAGGGTAGTTCTTTGTTCTCCGTACAGCAACTGGACCACACAAAAAGCTTTGGTTTTCCACTGCCTACAACCTGATGGGTTTAGTTCTTTAGATCAAGCAATAGACTCATGCTTTGGATCTAGATAGTTTGAGTTCTACTCTAGAGAAGTATTTGGTCCACTATTTGCAAATAAAAGAGAGAGAAACCTGAATGGAAATCCCAGATCCAAAGAATCCAAGATTACAGATCCAGATTCAATGGCCCCCTTCCTTCTAATGGACAGGAAGCGAAAGGCCAGATCTGAAGCTCTCAAAACTCAGCTCCAAATGTATAGGTTGAATCTATCTCTAGAAATTCAGTGTAAGAAATACATTTGCTGAAAGGTTCTTACTTTGAAGAGAAATCCATACGGAATGAAAAAGAGGGCGAGAACACCCTCCAGTTTTCTGCTTATCAGAACACCACATCAGGCACTGTCACATTGAAATGCAGGCAGCAGTCAGTTGGAAGGATATTACATTTTCCCAGTTTAGGCAAGTCACGTCATGTACCATTATGTTATCAAGTGTCATCTTGGATTAAGCCCCAAATCAGCCAACACTCTCTCAGATGTGGTGACCCATTTGTGGGGTAAGGAGTCAAAAAGCATTGCCGTAGGAGGTGATTTTCATGAAGTGGCACACAGCGGATCCAGCTGCATCGGACAGGATGCGAGAAAAGCTTGGCCTCGCATCTTCATGGTTACACAAGCAAGTATGACATGCTAAGGCCAAGAAACATAGCTCTCAGCTTGCCCCAGGCACTAACATGGGACAAAGACACAGGAACATGAAGAAAGCAGTTGGGAAAAAAATAAGAATGGATGAAAAATTCATTCATTTAACTAAAGGGATGGAGGGCTGAAACTGCAAGAGTATGTGGGCCAATGATGCCCAGAGACCCCATGGGAGAGACACTTCCCTGTTCCAAAGAGCTTGCCGTCACAATGGGCAAGGAAAGTATTATTACTCCCATTTGAAAGATGGAAAACTGAGGCACACAGAGGCCTAGGGCAAGTCTACACTGCCCTGCAGTTTGGACTCTGGGGGTGTGAACTGCAGCATGCACCAAAGAGCTGTGCTGTAACTCCCCAGTGTGGATGCTGCAGGTATAAACTTAAAGGTCCTGAGTTTGCACTGATATAGTCCTCTACAAACAGGACTATTAGTGTGAACTCGGGACCTTTAAGTTTTTGCCCACAGTATCCACATGGAGGAGTTAGAGCGCAGCACTTTGATGCACGCTGCAGTTCACATCCCGGTAGTAACTCCAAACTGCGGGGCAGTGTAGAAATGCCCTAAGTGAATTACCCAGGGCAATATAAGTCTCTGACAAAGCTGGAAATAGACCCAGGTGTCTTCAGTCTTACTCCAGTACATTAAAACACAAGATCACCCTTTCTGTCTTGCATCTGAGGTCTCAGCCTCCTACAGGCGGCACTTAGAACCGCTTAGTATCAAGCCAAAGTTCTATACCCTCATTTTCATGTTCCTGCCTTTACAGCTTAAATAGCTCTTATTTGAAGGACAAATTGAGGCTTTTGTTTGATGTGGATAAATGTCTACAATGAAGGGCTTTGGCTATATCCTGCAGTCATCTGTGTTTCATCTCGCTTTGGCACAGCTGTTACTGACCCACATGGTCACATTTACCAAGGTCCTCCTTAACGACTCCCAGATCTTGTCCGTTTTCCATGGACAGAATGGAAAATGATTTGCACCCTCACGTTGGGATTAATTTTTGTGCAGCAAAGGAAGGGGTTTATGTGCAAAAATGCATGCACCATAAACGGTGGTGGTGAAATTATGGAAAATGACTTCCAAAATGACTTTGAGGACTCCTATGTGGGCAGAGTTTCTCAACAACCAGTCCCTGGGCCGGCACTGGTCCCAGAGGTCTCCCTGACACAGTTTAGGAAGGCAGCAACCATGCTCCTGGTATCAAAAATGTTGAGAAACACTGTGCTAGTGCACTTAAGATAAACAAAGGAAGCTGGGGGAGGCTATAAATAGGCCCTGGTGTTTATGTTTATTGCTCCCAGGGTCCAAACACAGCCTCCAGGTCAGAGAGTAGCAATATAATAGTAGCAAACAAACTCTTTTTTGACCCATCGACTGCCTGGGGTCTTGTTCTAAGCGCAGCTCAGCTGGACCTGAGGATTAAGCTCCTAAACTCCAAGCACTGGATAATATTTGTCCTTCTCGCACTGGGCTGTATTTATTCTCCCAGGCCTCCACCACTGGATTCTATTCATCCACCTCGACTAAGGCAAAAGGCACAGAAGGCTTTAAGCACACCACACTGGTTTCCTATGGGAGTTGAGCAGTTAGCTGCTCTTTCTGCAGCTAAAAATCTCCCCCCTATTTATCAGCTTGGGTTTTTACACTTTATCTCATTTGGTAGCCACTGGCTTTGGAAAAATCATTCCTCTCACCTATGCCTGTTCTTGTTCTACCACTCACTTTTTTTCCATAAAGGTCTTGGCCCTTTTCTTTTCCCTTGAGCAATTTCTTGTGATTTCAACAAGGGAATAGCTGTACAGTTTCTGCTTTACAGCTCCTACTGTGTATCATCCTGGAATTAAACCATTAAGATTAATATTCGCCTCCAGCCCTCCCATCTTGGATGAAAAGCAGCATGCGGAGAAAATTTTGCCAAGGGTGTTTTGGAAGGAGTTTAAATTAATTGCTTTGTGTACAATTTTGAATTTAGAAGAGTCTTGTATTACAAAGGCATCAGCATGACATTACCATGAAGGGAAAGAAAAAACTAAAGCCAGCATCCGTAAACAATGTGAAAGGAACTGTAGTAAATTCTGAGTGATAAAGCACACCCGGATCCCCCCCGAGAGACCAAATCTACTGTAGTACAACAGCAATTTCTAAAACTAGAATCTATTATTGCATTCTAAGCCACTGTTTTCAGGAGGTTTGTACTCTCAACTACAGAAACTCATCCTAGGCTTACCCTTGTCATTCAAGATCCCAGACAGAGAACATATGTTTCCAAATTAAACATTCGGTTTGGAATTTTTTCAATAGAGGCAGTTTGTGGATTAGACATGGTTTTTTCCCAACATCAACAGCACAGAAATCATATTCAAATCTATAAAATATTAGATTTGATGAGCAATTGCTTGCAACTTAAATAGAAAATAAAGCTAACTGGCCAAGATACAGTTGGGAAAAAATGACAGCAGAAAATGTGCAATAAATAGATTTCATAAAGGCTTTTATTGCATGCTTCTTTGGGACTCCATGACTGCTGATGGGCATCCCAGGTAAATTCAGTCTGACATCTTAGCAGTCCATCAATTTCAATGAATTCAGAGGAAGGTTGGGCTTTGGGGATAAGGCACTAAACTGGGACTCAGGAAATGTGGGTTACTTCCCGATTTCTGGCATATCCTTGGGCAAGTCAGTTAGGCTGGGATTTTCAAAGGAGCTTAAGGGAGTTAGGCACCCAAATCCCATTGAAAATGAATGAGAGTCGGTTGCCAAACTTCCTAGCACCCTCTGAAATGTTCAATCTTTGATATCTCCATGGCTCAGTTCCCGGTCTGCACAATACGAATGAAGTTGTTTGGGTCAGGGACTGTCTCTTACTGTACGTATGTACAGCCCCTAGCACAATTGGACCTTGATCTTAATTGAGAGGCCACTAGCAGGGCCGGCTCTAACTTTTTTGCCGCCCCAAGCAAAAAAAAAAAAAAAGAGCGCCGCCCCGCCGAAACACCCCCCCGAGCGCCGCGCTGCCGAAACACCCCCCCGAACGCCGCGCTGCCCCGCCGAAACACCCCCCGAGCGTCGCGCCCCGCCGAAACACCCCCCCGAACGCCGCGCTGCCAAAACACACCCCCGAACGCCGCGCTGCCGAAACACCCCCCGAACACCGCGCCACCGAAACACCCCCCCCAGAGCCACGCCACCGAAACACCCCCCCGAACGCCGCGCTGCCCCGCCGAAACACCCCCCTGAGCACCGCCCCGCCGAAACACCCCCCCCGAGCGCCACGCTGCCGAAACACCCCCCCCGAACGCCGCGCTGCCCCACCGAAACACCCCCCCGAATGCCGCACTGCCGAAACACCCCCCGAGCACCGCGCCACCGAAACAGCCCCCCAGAGCCACGCCACTGAAACACCCCCCAAACGCCGCGCTGCCCCGCCAAAACACCCCGCCGAAACACCCCCCCGAGCGCCGCGCTGCCCCGCCGAAACACCCCCCGAGCACCGCGCCGCTGAAACACCCCCCCAGAGCCACGCCGCCGAAACACCCCCCTGAGCGCTGCGCTGCCCCGCCGAAACACCCCCCCGAGCACCGCGCCACTGAAACACCCCCCCAGAGCGCCGCACCACCGAAACACCCCCCCAGAGCCACACCGCCGAAACCCCCCCCGAGCACCATGCCGCCGAAACACCCCCCCAGAGCGCCATGCCACCAAAACAGCCCCCCAGAGCCACGCCACCGAAACAGCCCCCCCGAGTGCCGCGCCACGCCGCCGAAACAAAAACAACAACAACAAAAACCTCGCGCACCGCCCCACCGAACCAAAAAAAAACCCAACAACAAACAAACCCCGAGTGCCCCCCGCCACCGCAAGATTGGCCGCCCCTTATAAGGTGCTGCCCCAAGCACGTGCTTGGTCGGCTGGTGCCTGCAGCCGACCCTGGCCACTAGGTGCTACTGTAATACAAAGTAAACTAACAATGTGCCTTGGAATTACTACAGGTAGTGACAAAAGGGTTGTTAATATTCAGGATACGCCATCTCAATAGGTAGCTAATACAGAAGACAAGAACAGTGGTGCAGAGGGCAGATGAGATGTCTTTGGAAAATATAGACTCTGATAGTTCTTTCAACACTGAAATTGACTATCACAGTGGTTAGGATTGCTGGGTATAAGATACTCTTGTTAAAGCCTTGCCTGCGTAATTATTTATAGAATAGGCTGGAATGCTTCCTTTGGAGCCATTCCAGAATCTGGACACTCTTGGAGGAAATTAAACAACAGATCTGTGTTTAACATTATTAAATTGAGATTAGCGTAGCGGTAGGGCTTCATGCTGCCATGTGGGAGATCTTGGTTTGAATACTATTCTGCATCCACCACAATGCCCCCAGTGCCAGAATATTGGAGGGGCACAGATCTACTCCACAACGAGTGGGGGATGCTGAAAGGGGTTTCCTTCCCCTTTCCAACAGCTCTGGCTGACTGAGGAGTAGCATTCTGCCAGCATGAACACCAAAAAGAGCCCATACGGAGTCTGTAGTTTGCCGGATATTAATCCTTGCCTGTCCTTTGCAGCCTTAAGGATAGCAGCTGTGATGTGGCATCCAGAGCATGAGGGAATCCAGACTGGATGGTGATAATCCATGGTCTGTGAGCGCGCCTATATATGAAAACTCCAAGAGCAGTAGCACTGTCTCCCCTTCATAGTTCAAACCATCTGAACTATGATGGCCTTAGCTCTTTGACATGGACTATAGAATTCCGGCCCGTCTGGATTCATCTATCAGGAATTTTCTCTGATCCTGAGAGGACCGAATTTGGGGAGATAAGTTTCCTAATTAAATCTCAGGTCTTTTTTGCCTGCTCTTGCCCAGGTGAGCACAGAGTAGAGAGGATACGTGCAAGGAGACACTTGCTGGGCACACTCCCAATCCTTGTGATCAGGGAGCACAAGGAACATTCTTGGCTCGTGCCTATAGCAGCCCTAGCTTCCTCAGAGCTGGGGAGAGGAGAGAGAGGGTGGAAACTATGGCCCCCAGCCCCAATTTGCACCAGCCAGCAGATGCAGTGGAATGGATGTTGCACTCTTCCAAAGGATGTACGCCTACTGCTCAGCTGGAGTCAATCAAGCTTTGTCTTCACTACCCGCCGATCCGGCGGGTAGCAATCGGTCTATCGGGGATCGACTTACCGCGTGAAGACGCGATAAAATCGATCCCTGATCGCTCTGCCGTCGACTCCGGAAATCCACCACGGCAAGAGGCGGCAGCGGAGTCGGCGGCAGCGCGGCAGCGGTCGACTTTCCCCCGTCCTCACAGCCAGGTAAGCCGACCTAAAATACGCAACTTCAGCTACGGTATTCACGTAGCTGAAGTTGCGTATCTTAGGTCGGACCCCCGCTGTAGTGTAGACCTAGCCTCAGACATAGCCTCTTGGAGTGGCAGCTGGCTAGTGTGACTCTGCAGTGCCCCCTATGGAGGACTGTTGTTTAAAGCTACACTTTAGCCTCTAAGGTTTTTGGAACTCACCTTCCCCCTAAAAGAAATTCACAGGCATGTCTTGATTTGTTGTAACTTATCAACTCACACGATCACTGAAATCAATAGGAAAGTTGACAGAGCAGGGACCTGCAGAGTCCTTTATCGCAACAACATGCATTAGCTGCCCAATGCAACATCCATCAAAGACTTCCATTGAGTTGATCAGGCCCAGGAGAAGAGCTTTAGATGTATCCTTGACTCTCCAGCCTGCTCTTGGCTTGCATCAGACCCATAAGGTTGTTTTGCATCTAATGTTTATGTTAAGAAGCATCCGACATGGCATTATGTAACAGTTATGTTTAGTAATGGGGCACAATGCGGATGGCTAAACACAGAAATGAGCAAGCTTCTAATAACTTCTCTCTGATGCCACTGGAAATAAAGACAATTAATTAAGCTCTGGATAAATAGAGATAATCCTTAACAGACCTGCCTCCATAATTCAGAATTAGCTCATGACGTTGTGTTTGATCTCTCATGTAATGCATTGTTAATGGTGTATAATTAGAGCGAAATAAATGATATGTCTCAGTCTGTGTTACTTCATTAACAGGAGATGGCAGATCAATTGCTTTCCAGTGTAGAGACCGGCTTACACCCAATATGCCTCCAGCTCGCAACACGGTGGGATGTTGCCACGCCACTTCATTGTGCAGTTTCTGTCTAAGCACTGAGGTATGTTCAATTACTGTAAAAGCCCTTTGTCCCTATTCTTAATGACACACTTGTACAGTCAAGGTTCTATGGACTTTCTAGCCTTGTACAGTCAAGGTTCTAGCCCAGCAGCTTGGTGCTCCATACCTCTCTCACTCATGGCCAAGTCTCAAGCAAAATCTGGATCCTCATACCCAGAGGCTGGGATTTGCAAAGCCCCTGGGCCATTCAAATACTCTGTTAGCATCCAAATCCCCTAGGCTGCGCCTTCAAAAAAATCTCAGCCACATTGTACAAGAGCCAGGGGACACTAGTGCTGACAGCAGCCCATGTAGGCAGTCAGGCGGGACCCTGGCTTCTCTTCTCTCCCTGTGTGTGTGGGAGGAGCACATGCTGCACCCTGGTAAAAGGGTAGCTGCTGCTGCTGTGTGCACTCCCCCAAGACTCCACAGAGGCACTGAGCCTGAGGTTTCAATATTCCAAGCCCCCACGACAACCAACAAAGTCAATAAAGCCTAACGTGCTCTAGGAACTGCCGCTGGTCCTCAGCCCCTCCAGCGAGGGCAGTGGCTATAAGCGAAGGTCCATCGAGAAGCCTGTGAATGCGTGGCAGGGAATCTAACTAGGGAGATCTGCCTTGTGTTTTGCATTTCCATACATGTTTAATCTCAGCACGCTGGGAAGACATTGGTAAAGCCTTTTCCCTGCTGGGGAGGATTGGGGGGAGAGGGGATGAATGAGTTTCCTTGCAAAGCAAGCCTACCATTAATTTTAGGTGAGCAACCAAGTCTGAGTTCATGTAATCAAGTAATCCTGTCGATGAGGTCATGTGCTCCTCTGAAGGGGCTTCTTTGTGCCTCCGCGCTAGTTAGCAACGCTTTGTCTGTTATCAAGCATTTGATTCCACTCACAAAAGCAGGGTCTTTTTAAAAAGTCTCAGGAAGAAGCGAATAAATACATTGGCTTTTCTTTGGTGTTGTTTTATTCAACGTAGGCAAAGAGCAATCAGCCGGGAAAGGGGACACAAGAAAGGGTTGCATTGTTCACAGACGATCAGCAATGCTCAAAATCCTAATCTATTTTAGGGGTTTCTATAGTGCCCATCACTGCAGCAGATCATGATACACATTTATAGAGCACATTCCAGCCTGAAGGATCTGCCCTTTCCGAATTGTACATACTTTACAGGAGTCATTCCACACCACCACTGAAATGAGGTCACCTCGGGGTTGGACACAGCATTCCGTCTGCACTCGCGGAATCCAAATTCAAACTAAGGATTTGGGGGTTTTTTGAGGTAGATCCAGGGCTGGCGCAACCCATTAGGCGACCTAGGGTGCTAAAATTTGGGGAGCTGCGACCACGGCGGCCGGATCTTCGGCCACCCTGGTCATCGTCGGCATTTCAGGGGCAGGACCTTCTGCCGCCTCTGTCGGGGGCGGCATTTCGGGGGCGGGACCTTCCGCCGCCTCTGTCGGGGGCGGCATTTCGGGGGCGGGACCTTCCGCCACCTAGGGCGGCAAAAAAGCTGGCGGCGCTCCTGGGTAGATCAATTGCAATTTGCCCAATTTGTACTTTGACCTGCACACTAAGCTTAACGCCTCTCCTCTCGGATTGGAACGAGAACTGGGTGAATAAAGGATTTTTCAGTTCTGAAGTCAAAAAATATTGTTTTTGAAAATGAAAATTTCCAAACATTTCAGCAAATTGGAAAAAAAATAAAAAAGGTTTGGATCAAATGAAATATTCAATTCCAAGCATTTAAAATATTTTTGGAATTTTTAAAACAACAATCAAAGGAACTTTTGAAATAAAAAGTCATTTAAAACCAAAAACATCGGAATGTTTTGAAATTTTCAGCACTGTTTGGTTTTCCTTAAGCAATTTGGCAAAAGCAGCACAAATTTGAAAAATGTTTTGGTGTTGCCAAATCTGAATTCCCCCCCCAAAAAAATTTTTCACACGAAAATCTGCACCCTGCTGTAATTGAAACACTGTGACATACATCTCAGATGGCTTTTTCAGCAGCACTTTCACACCAGGCTGGGAACGTGGCTCATTACGAGGGAAGAGAGAAGCATACTGAATTGGTATCAGCACTTCCTACAACATCTAGCTTTTCCTCCAAGGAGTAATGTCTAAGTCTTTACTCAGGTCCAGCCGTGCTTAGCTAATGAGGTCTAACAGCATCAGAGTCCCAAGCAGTGCAGAAAGTAGTTGTTTTACTATATTTTTCTTAAAAGGATTCAGGACAAAGACGCAGGGAAGTTGTAAAACACCTGCTGTTAAACAGCTGTACCTAGTAGAATTGCACCACTTCCCATCAGTAATTTGCTGTTACTCTTGGTCTTTATTGGAAAAACAGAGTTCACTTGCCTAGCTGCTGTATTAATTTATGGGTTTTTCCTGTCCTCATCACTGTGGTATCAGAGCACCTCATTAGGAAGTGAGTAGCTTACCAGGAGCTCCATGTAAAACTAGTGCCTGGCGGCGATCAATCTACTACAGAGTTATAGACACCACATGATCTCACCGTGTCACTTTGCTGTCACCACACTGTGCTACTGTACTTTGCCATTACCACTTGTCTTATTTGAGGGAAAGGCCCAGCTCAGTCATAACGGAGCACTGACAGATTCAAAACAGTGTTGTCAATCCACAATTTTATTGTCTCTCTCATAACATCCGGAGTTCTCTCAGAGCCCCAGCTCCTGGAGCCATGTGGTTATGTGGACATCTCAGCTTTCATTTAAACAGAAAAGGAAGTTCCAACCCTCATGGCTATAGAAGAAAAGCTTAAAAACATGAATACCAGTGGCTCAAAAGCCAGAAGACAAAAAAACTACTTTAAAAAAAATTCTCCTGATTTAAGCCAATCTCACGATTGGGGGACTGGAGGGGCCAGGGGAAGGAGGGAGAGACAACTTGCGATTTTTGAATGCTAGGGGTTTGACAGTACTGAAATCAGTTCAGAAGATGTAATCCAGTAAGGGGAGAGGATGAAGGAATCACCAAGAGTTCCTAGGTAGGAGATGGCCCATCCACCACAGAGAAGTTCAAGGTATCAGTCCTTATCTTCAAGATGCTCAGTAGCTAGAGTCCAGCATATCTAATGCGCCAAGATAAAGACCAGGGTGGACAGCTCTGCTCCTCTGGTACAGTGGAACTCTCTGCTATATGGGTAAAGCTCATGGTGTAGAGAAAGCGAAGAGGGAATAATGATTTACTCCTTCACATAACACAAGAACCAGGGGTCACCCCCCAAAAATTAATAGGCAACATGTTTAAAATAAACATAAGGAAGTACTTCTTCACACAACACAGTCAACCTGTGGAATTTATTGCCAGGGGATGTTGTGAAGGCCAAAATTATAGATGGGTTCAAAAAAGAATTAGATACATTCACGGAGGATAGGTCTGTCAATAGCTATTAGCCAAGGTGGTCAGGGATGCAACCCCATATTCTGGGTGTCCCTAAACCTCCAACTGCCAGAAGCTGGGGCTGGACAACAGGGGATGGATCATTCGATATTGCCCTGTTCTGTTCATTCCCTCAGAAGCCTCTGACACCAGCCACCGGCAGAAGGCAGGATACTGGGTTAGATAGACCATTGGTCTGACTAAGTATGGCTGGTCTTATGTTCATCTCTGCAGGAGATTGAGCTTTCCTGGTGGCTGGTTCAAGACTATGGAACGAACTTGCCCAGGAAGTGCCATCACAAACCTCACCACCTTCCTCTCCAAATGCAAGGTACACTTCTTCAACCTGTGTTCTCTGACAAATACGGAGCAGTGTAGACATTTAACACACACACACCCCTTCCAAAACACAACACTACATTGCACAGAATTTTCCCCAAGGGGAAAGGAGAAGAGAGATTAATCACATTTGATACATTACTTGTGCTGTTTAATGCACTTTGAGCAGTGCAGGGGATAACATTCAAGTGCTTCAGTGACTTAAGAGCCTAAGGTCATTTTCAAAAGCAACCTACAGCCAGATTTTCAAAGGTATTAGGCACCAAGAGATGCAGATAGGTGCTTAATAGGCTTTTCAAAGGTGCAGGGAAACTAACATCTATATTTAGAGGCTTCAGAAAATTCCACTAGGCAACTATCTGCATCTCTAGGTGCCTAAAGACCTTTAAGAATCTGGCCCTAGATCTGAAGAGCGTTCTTTCTCTCTCCAGTTGGCTCATTGTCTAGTCCCAATTCTGTTTCTCATCACTCTTTGGAGCACCAGTTCCTATGGTACCAAGGCAAGTTTGCCCATTTGGCAATAAACCATCATGATGACTGGTAAATAAACTGTGCGTGTGTGTGTTTGGCGGGAAGTGTTTTTGGTACTAGATATGAAGCAAGCAGTGTGAAATGCTTGAAGGAGGGGTCTCGTGTACCAAGATTTCTAGATTCTAATTTCATTGCATTGTTTTGGAGTGTTAAAAAAGTCACTCTCTTTTCTTACCAAATGCTTTGGGCCAGCTGGTGAAAATCAGCACAGTCCCGCTGATTTCAGCTGAGCACCAGCGACTTACCCTAGCTGAGAATCCGTCCCTTTTTTAACAACCCCCGCCCCCACAAATCCTCCCCACGATTTCTATAGGAGGCAAAATATGGACTAGATCCTCAACTGGTGTAAATGGGCTTAGCTCCGCTGAAGTCAATGGGACGATGCTGATTTATTCCCAATGAAGGGATGGCCCCGATTGTTTAAACGGCTTGCTGCTCCTTGCTGGCTTAAGTTTTATAAATCAGGACATTAAAATGCAGCTGCCATAAAAAATAGAAATTTTGCAAATCAGGGATTACATCCAAACTGACAACACAGAGACATGGATCTTTGTTTGAACTCTGAGTGGAGCGTTAAGAATGAATGTTCTTTTTGGAGTGGTTTGTTTTTTTTTCTAATATCTTAAATGGAATTTACAACATCAGCCTATATTCCAGAGTGGCTTGTGTTCTGTTAAACAGGCTACGTGTGTAGGGGAGAAAATATCCTCCACACTTGACCATATGGTGTCCATATATCTACTGTGACACGTGGACTAGAGTGCAGGGCAGGGAGAGACATTCAGCTCACTTCTGCTCTACAGTGGATTTAGGGCTTTGCAATGTACTAGAAACAGTTCTTTCTCCCAGCTCCTCTTCCAAGGTTAGAGGATGAAACACTTCAACTCATCAGGCTAGGCAATCTGTTGCAAACTGTTTAGAAAATTAAAATGCAAGGGAAATTGCAGTTGAACTGACAAGTAGTGCAGCTGAAGCAAAATGGTAAGGCTAGAGTTAGGGTTAGGTTGCGGGGTGATGTAGAGACCCCTTATGTCATTGTAAAGCTAAAACATGAACTGAACTCACAGGTGGATTGAGTTCTCCAGTTTCAGACAAGCTCCCCCTGGTCAATAGTCTAGATGAGAGCTTCCCAACCAGGGCCGCCCAGAGGATTCAGGGGGCCTGGGGCAAAGCAATTTTGGGGGCCCCTTCCATAAAAAAAAGTTGCAATACTCTAGAATACTATATTCTTGTGGGGGCCCCTGCGGGGCCCGGGGCCTGGGGCAAATTGCCCCACTTGCCCCCCTCCGCCCCCCCGCCAGCCCTGTTCCCAACTCGAGGCCTGCTCAACCGTAACCAGAGAAATGAAGCTGGCTCAATATGCTGGATGGCTGGAATCCCCAGACAACCATTTAGTGTCAGCAGGGTCTGCAGGAAACATTTATAAGCCCTGGTTTAGTAGCAGCGTGATCTAGTGGTTAGAACAGGGGATTGGGATTCAGGATTCCTGGCTTCTATATTATTGTCTCTCACAGCACTGTGCCTCAGTTTGCGCATTTACAAATTCTCAAAGGGGAAACGTGGCTTAATGAATGAATGTTTCTAAAGTGCACTGACAACCTCAGATGAAAGGCACTGAAGAATCCCCAAGCTCACAGTTAGATACAATATTCAGGAGCGCCACAGCCATGCCAGTAAACAAACACATTAGAATAATTGGAGTCTGATTTTGCTGATAGGGAAGCTTCTTTTATTCCCCTGTGCTAGCTATAGGCTGGGTTATCTTTTGCATCAGGGAAGAAGTCCTCATGAGAAAATGAATGGGCAGAGCACCATGAAGCTGCCTGGATTTAGAATTTCTGGTGGAACAATACTAGATTGAAGACTTCGTTTAGAGCCAACATGTGGTCAGCAGACTAGCAAAACAAGATGAACGTATGGAAATAAGCGATAATGCTAACAAAACCCTACAGCCTTTGGGGACAATTTGTAGCTGGAATAAAATCCAAACTTTGCATTTGGAGCTAATATTTTATATTTACCCAATGCCTTTGATCTCAAAGAATCCCCAAGTCTTTACGAGCTGAACATAAGAATAACTTCATATGCATGTGCACGCGCACACGCAAAACGCACCCTCACTCTATGGTGAAACACATCAGCTGTTTAACAGCATCACTGTTGTGTAGTGATGTCATACACTGTTAAACAGCTGACACATTTCATGCTTTAGGACAGAAGTGAAGAACAGAACATTCAGTTGAAACTGCAGAGGGATTTTCATCCGAGCCATGACAGACAATCTGGATGTTTTAGGGGACAGAATAGGATCAGAGCGAGTAATATTACCGATAGATGGAAAATTGGGAGAAAGCAATGGGGAAGCTAACCCCATCTTTCTCTTGCAACCCAATTCTCACTGCCTCAAAAGAGGCACAGGCTAGCAGGAAATCCAGTCCGTGCACGAAGCTGGTTTTTGCAGAGAGCTTGGTTATTTGAGCATAATTTTCTGGAAACAGGAATTTGCAAAAGAGAAACAAAACAAGCAGGTCAGTGGGGTGCTTTCGAGCTACATTCAGAATCCCGGCGGGGTGCAAAGCACTCAGCCAAGTAGAGCAATTTGCTACAAACTTGAGAGAAATAAAATAAAAAGAGGGGACTATGCATCTGCTAACTACCACCTCCCCACACGCCCCTCCCGAAACTGCAAAGCAATCTCCATTCTTACTGTAGTTTCCAGGGCTGCAATTAAAACGCCTCTGGCAGATACAACACAGACAAAGAATATAGATTAGAAACAGCAGTATATGTGAACGGCAACAAGGGGATGAAATCAGGGGGGAAAAGAGAGCTCTGTTCTAAAAACGGAAGCGGAACTACAGAAATATGCCTTCTCAAAATGACTCCATGGAAACAGAAGGTCTGGGTTTGCACTTTCCATTTGTTTTGTGTCCTGTTATAAACTCCCCTGCCCCCACTCCCGCCCCCACCCCCGCCCTGCATTTGCAGCACAGAAATCAGTCTTACCCATTAGTTTGTGCAGACCCATATGGGGCTGCTGGACTCTTAAATATGGAAACAGGTCCATAAGCAGCACTCAAGGAAGCTAAAAACCAGATTAGTGCCTTTTCCAGTAAAAAGCCTTCCACAGCCAAAGCAACATTTGTGCTTAATCATGCAGCAAAATCAATCCTACAATCTGTACCTTTTAATAAAACTGTTCCTAATAGTAAAAGTATTTGCTTACTCTTGCTCTTCCTGCCTTTAGCAAAGATGTACGCAGGACTGGAAAAGATCTACAGATTTCTAAACTTGTCTTTGGAAAGTTTCTTTGCCAAGTTACACTTTCTCCGGAGCTCTTTTTTTGGGTAGACATAAGTGACTTCACTTTGAATTATGCCGAGTCCTTCACAGACACAGTTTCAAACTCTGAAGTTTGTATTCTTCTCTGTATTAATCATAGCAACTTATGTTAATTTCAAATACAAAGCTCTGTTTCATTTCCAGAACCCCCACTGTTTCTTCAGCAAACATCCATAGACTTTTGGCAGTCCATTTCACATAGCCCAGAAGGGTTAGTTTCCATCAGGTCACAACGGTCGGAAGCTGGGAGCCAGAACTTCTAGGTTTTGTTCCTGGTTCTTTTGCGGACTTGCTGCCTGATGCTGGGCAAGTCACTTAGCATCAGTTCTGAATTAGGCCCAGAGAAGTTAAGACTAACTGCACATTTTTGTTCTCATTTACACATCGATGGAGTTACTCTGAATTTATACTGAGGTACATGAGAGCAGTATTTGGCCCAGTAATTCCATGTAGAAGGAGTCTAAGTTGCTGTTCTTCTGACCCCGCACCCGCCAATATGTAATTTACACCAGCTTACAGTGACTGACTTACTTAGACATGAGTGAGGCTTTCTTCTATTAACATGTAACTTACACGTTCCTAAGAATCAGTTCTCCTCTAGATTGGTGTAACTCACATAGAGATGGGCCAGAATATGAAAGTGTGGTAAGAAATGCAACTAACAGGAGTCTGTAAGTTAAAATGCCCTGTGCTTTATTCTCATATTTAAGAAGCTGTAAATTAAAGGGTTGGAAAAAAGCATAAGTGACATAAATTTATTCTTCTTTTCATTCAGATTTACACGCTGGCAAGTGGAATAAAGTATTTCTGAGACAGTTTTCTTTAACATACACCACCTTACAGATCTACTCTCAATTTAGCCACTGGACTCTGCCTCAGCTGTGCCGTCTGTAAAATGCACATAATGCCTCATAGGGGTGTCTCAAAACTCAGCTTACTCACATTTCTGCCACACTTTGAGGTCACTGGATGAAGGTGCAATACAGTATGTTATTATTACTAAGCCAAAACCAAAATACACATAAATGAAGTCAAGAAAGGTAAAAGTACATCAGTGCCCACTCACACTCCTCTAATCACAGTATGGTGTCCACTCAATGCAAAGAAAGTTTCTCCTTTAGTAATGCTGACCGGACATTGTTCAACAGGTTCATGGAATCTGAGTAGCTTACTTCCAAATAGTCCATAGAGATGCATTGGTCACAAAATGCAACCATCATTTGAACGTCATGTGAATCAATTCTGAAGCAGCGTCCCCCTTATATACCTGTTTGGGGTTGCGAGGCAGACATCAAGGACAGCAAGTAAGTCTCCTTAACAGGTGTTTCTTTGGTGTAAATTCAATTATGGTCAAGTTTGCAGATGAAAAACTCAGCTTGAGAGAGTTAGCCAACAGAACTAACTGGCAAAGAGGGCGACAGTGGGGGCTGCAGATCAGAAGAGATGGTGGACAACACAGAGAGAAGGAAAGAAGCACAGCTACAGAATAAGGGACGTAAATGGCACAACTCATTGTATTAAAGTGATTTGATTTTCCTCGTGTCTCCAGTTCTGCCATAATATTGCTTTTCCATGTTCCCTTGCACTATAGTGGCCACAGAGAACGTGTGTGATTGGGAGGGGAGTCTCCTTGATCTGTTGTAAGTAGTCCACAATAAAGAACACATTGACTATCATTGCTCAATAGGAAAGTAATAAAACCTCCAGCAATGTGCTATGGGGTTGGATTTCTTTTCCACCCAATTTTGATGATTAATTTATCCCACGAATGTGAGCGAGAATGACTGTAACCAAACATCTAAACATGTGTTTTCTCAGCCTAACCACTGCACCTAGAAACACAGAGCAGCAGTATTCACGGGAAGGCCTTCAGACTCAGCGCTTCGCCCCGCTTCCCATCACCACCTCTCTGAAGAGGATGCTTCCCTAGATGGCCTGTTTGTCTGCTTCTTTCAAAAAAATCTTTGCAGTTTCTGCCATTCTACTCTCTATGCATGAGAAGTCCTTTCAGAGCTGTCCACAAGACCACCACCCTTACTGCATTCAAATCTCTCCTCAAATCCACCATTGAGACACCTCCAATAAATTTGCCAACTAATATCAACAAAGTAGAGAGGCAACTAAGAGTAGTTCACTGTTGCCAGCTCTCATGATATTATGAGTCTTGTGATATTTGGTATTTCTCTTAAAAACCCAGCTCCTGGAATCATGTTATCTAAAAAAAACCAAAACACCCACAGGTTTTCTTTGTTTTAAGTACATTTCTAGCCTTCTAGTTGCAGGAAAAAGCTTAAAAGCAGGAAGACAGTGTGATCTAAAGGCTTAGAAACCGTAAGAGAAATAAAATGAGCCTCCTCTTCCCCCGCAATGTCATAATTTTCAGGCCAGGTTCATGATTTTTGAACGCTCGGGGTCAACAATACTGATGAGGATGTTGTCACGGAGTGTGGGGGGACACAAGGCCCTGCACCCCCGGCTTCCTGCAATTCACCATGTCTCTCAGTCAGCCAGTAAAGCAGAAGGTTTATTTAGACGACAGGAACACAGTCCAAGACAGGTCTTGCAGGCACAGACAACAGGATCCCCCCCAGTTAGGTCCATCTTGGGGTCCCAGGGCACCACAGCCCCCTTGGGAGGTCAGAGCCCTGTCTGCCTCCCAGCCATTCCACCAGCCAGCTCCTGAAACTCTCCCTTCAGCCACCCCTCCCACAGCCTTTGTTCAGTTTCCCCGGGCAAAGGTGTCACCTGACCTCTAACCCCTTCCTGGGTTCTCATGTTACATGCTCAGGTATTCTCCCTCAGCCAGTCTCCCATCCCCCAATGCAGACCATCCTAGCCACACTCCCCTGTCAGCATTCAAAGACCACAGTAAGAACAGTCCCAGTTCGTCACAGATGTGTAAAAACAAAATGGAGCTTTCAAGATCTGATCAATAACCATGAACACATTTCACACACGTTGAATCCCTTATGCATACTTTGGGCGTCTGATTCCTTTTTCTATATTCTACGATTTTCATTGCACCTTTTTCCTCAGAGACACTGGTTTAAATCCAGAGTGACTCCACGCTAGCCAAATGCAATACGCTAGAATTACAATGGTGGGAAGGAGAGCGTAATTTGACTAATAGCATCTCTTCACTTTTGATTTTGCTTTTTATCACAGTAAACACTTAACAGTTATGTTTTTAAAAATAGTTTTGCAATTATGCTAAAGCTTGCAGTTAGGGAGTAAAGCACTGATGTGATCAACACATAATATTCATTCTTATTTAAATGAACGTTCATTTTGCACAAAGGTGAGGTTATGCTCACACACAGCCTATAGATATAACAAGCCAAGTTCAAGTTCATTCCTCCATGGAGTTACCCAATCAAAGGATTCGTCTTGTAATTTGGTCTATTTCGTAGAACGTGGGCTCTTATGAAAATAAAGCACCATGTTATCAAGTGAAAGGATTTATACTGGGGTCACAAAGCCAGCATGCAATTATCCAGTGTCCCATTCCATAAGCCAAACATTCCACTGTCCCTTCTTTTAAGTTAACTTTGTAGAGGGATCTTTGTATATAGAGGCAAACGGAGTGGTATTCTTCTTTCTTTATGACTTAGCTGTAACTAGAGAACACAATTGGCACACTTGTGCATTGGAGTGGAAAAAGCCAAAGCGTTTAAAAGCTATGAATGGCTAAGATGGCAATCGGTTGGAAGGCAGGAGGATATTTTAAGTGACGGTTGTGGTTATTTGCACTGCAGTTTGTAATTTTGCTTTGCTTTAACCACATAATTATTCCAGCTCTGCAGATTACACATTGGGATGATGCTTTCCTCAGACCTCACCATAAACATACACTGCTCTCGGCTATGTGAAATATCACTGCTTCCCTTCCAACCCCCGGGGGCTTAGGACTTCCTCTTAATAGGTGCCGAGGGAGTGAGCCGGCAACCTTCCTTTGAGCCAACCCCTCATTTTTTAAAGAATTCATGGTTTACTTGGCCTGCATTCCATCCCAGCTGAGAACTCCTCTGTCCTTGGTACTAACATTTTAAATTTGCAGGAATATGCACATTTTACCAACACATGAGACCACAGAAATAATTCCTAGAAGACCGTCTCCCCCAAGGCTAGATAGCTGCTTGGCCTAATTCTGTCAGAGATAATGGATCAAGAACTTGCTTCTTCGGAAACCAGCAGTGGAGTAGTAGATCCTTCCTTAAACCCTCTATTTTATGAACAAAAAATATTGTTGACAGGCAGAGATGGGATGGAGTCAACTCCAGAGAGTGCAACCCCTCCCTTCCCCCTCCATCCCCCCCCCCCCCCCCCCCCGACAGATCAAATCCACAAGCCACGAGGGAAATGGGTGCAGAGCACTTGAAACAAGTAGTGGATCTTTCCTCCTTAACTCAGCCTGAAATGCTCCTTGGTACTTTGATGTAAAGCACATGGAAGCAGAGAAAGAACTGACAGGAAGGGGATGCAATGTATGACAGTTCGTTAGGAAGAGTCAGGCTAACTGTAACCCTAATAACGTGAGATTTGTAGAAGTGAGGAATGTGTGAGGCGAGTGGGAAAGAACTGTGTGAGAAGTTGTTGCAACCTTGTGTAGATAATGTGTAGATAATATGGAATGTAGACTAAGAGTCTACATTAGTGAGCAAAACAAGATATCAGAATGACCTATGTATAAACAAAATGCAGCTGTTGCTCATTATTGTCTGTAACAAAAGGTATAAATGCTTGCTGTAATTGTTTACCTGTTGAGAGACCTCTTTAGCTCTCTCCCTCTATGCAATTGATAGAGAGAAAATAAAGTATCTGACTTGCTGTACCCAAACAAAAAGTGAGAACTCTGTTATTCTCTGACAAGCATAAGCTTTTATCATGTAGGGGAACAGAAAATCTAGACACAAGGGCAGCTCTGAGCAAGTGGTGCATTGAATCAATGACTGCACTCGTGCAAGAAGTCAGCACAAACAGAGACACCTTGTACGTTGTTCGGAATGTAACAAACTGAGGCTCTGCTGAGCTGAAGGGAGATTTGAGAATCCTCCAAGAATATCCTGACCACCCATTCTCTCGAGCATATTCCCTTGGGATCTATCCACACCAGAGCCACGTCTGACTGCAACTTGAGCTGTGGAACCTGAGGAGCAGGGCCCAATTTTATGCTAGCAGATCTCCACTGAAGTCAACACACTTACATCAACAGAGAATTTGGCCTGCAGTGTCTAAGCTCATCTGATTGGACAGAGGAAAACTGATCCCTTTAGTTGCATGCAGAAATGAAATGAATTTCAAACAATGACGTTGGTGAAGCACAGGTGTAATACGTTCTATCCACTGGAAAGCATTCGACAGACCCAGCTCTCCTCTCACTCGTACCTGTTTTACATTGGTGTAATTCCACGAGAGGTTACTCCTGATTTACATGGATGCAAGTCAGATCAGAATCAGGTCAACACATGTAGCTGCATCCTGAGCAAGCTGAAGTTTCTTTACAATACAACTAGCTTGGTGCGTTATGCATTAGGTCCCACTCAACCTTCCAACTCTGAGTGCAATACTAACAGGTAATAGGATAAGCTCTGTCCATATATAAAGCAACTGAAGATAAATTAGACATTTCAGGCCTGATTCTCATTTACACTAAGCCCTTTGCACCCATCTGGCCGTGGACAGGGACTTTAAAGTTTACCCAATGTGAGGCTCCTTCATACTTTCAGTGTAGTGTACGGTGTCATAAGAACATAAGAACGGCCGTAGTGGGTCAGGCCAATGGTCCATCTAGCCCAGTATCCTGTCTTCCAACAGTGGCCAGTGCCAAGTGCCCCAGAGGGAGTGAACCTAACAGGTAATGATGAAGTGATCTCTCTCCTGCCATCCATCTCCACCCTCTGACAAACAGAGGCTAGGGACACCGTTCCTTACCCATCCATTGAGAATCAGGCCCTGCCCCTTTAAAACAACACTATTAATTTGGAGCCAGATTGTAAACCCCTTACTCACAATGATGAGCATTACTCCGAGTAGTGCCAATGAGGGTATTTGTGTAAGTAATTGATCACCAATATGAGTAAAGGGTTCATAATTTGCTCTTAAGAGATCCCAAACAAATAAATCACATGTATAAACTGACTTTCCCAAAATGCCTATGGCAGTACCATATCAAAGCTGATATAATCAGTAAAATAAGACTAGTAGAACAGCGAAATAGCTTCAGAAGTGTGACCAGATCAGAGTCAGATTGAGAGAGACCAGGCAGGTGGAAATCTATTTCTATCCCATTTTGGCATGTCACACTCTTTGGATCTTGTACTCTTTATATCAGACTTGGCAGTGCAGTAACTGGGTGATCATTGGGTCACTGAGATGGTGAGCCTATGGGGGAATGAAAATCTGATCACTTTCCTGGAAAGCAATCTGGTGTAGTGATGCTTAAGTACCACAGTATTGGGCACCTTAGAGATACCAATAACCATAATGACTTATGTACGTGTGTGTGTGTGTGTGTGTGTGTGTGTGTGTGTGTGTGTGTGTGTGTGTGCGTGTGTGTGTAAAAGCAACCCCACAGGACTAAGGATTGAGAGGCCTGAGCATCAAAGTGAAAAACATTACACCCATTCTAAGACTATTTTACACAGTGGTGTCAAGAGGCATAAGGGTAAATAAGAAGCAGGCCCACAGAGTTAAACTTTAAGATTAACTCCCCACTACAGCAAGGATCTGAATTACATGCTTCACTTTCAGCCTGTGTTTCAATTGTTCTGATGAATCAGGACAGATTATAACATGTGTTTTGCTGAATCAGGGCCATAACACCAGCGATTTTCAAAGGAAAATAAATGAGTTCAGCACCCCTCCGTGGGCCATCTTGAAAACCTCAGTCTAAAACTATACCCAATTCATCTCTTGCTAGATCTACAGCTCAGCAGAGGGATGGACAAGATATCTAAGAGATACCCTGACAGACCTTTTTCATTTCTAAGATTTGATTTTTTGTTTGCGTCTGTATTAAAACGAATTCTTTTCCATCACCATGTTCTTCTTAGTCAATTGCTAAAAAGAATAGGTTTTCTAGCCATGAAACAATATCATTTTTGTTAAGGGGTTGGAAACCAAACAGCTATATGAATTGAAGAAAGCTTCCTTTCTGCTCCTCATGCAGTTCTGGTTAAAAGGAAAGCGTTTTCTGTGTGAGTAATCTTTATAAGTAGGCACCAGAGCTCCCCTATTGCTGAGGAAGAATGGCTTATACGTGATGGATGACTGAATGCAAACTTGGCAAGGGTACCCTCCATTTTCTGAAGAATACAAAATGCCACAGGCTATTTGCAGACAGGGATTTTCTGGTTAGAAATTCTTAAAACTTGGCAACAGCCAAGATTAGTTTAATTGAAATGACAGTGGCAACACCATTAAGGATGTGAATTTGAGGATATTTCGAATGTCTGAGTCAACTCGGAATGAATTTGTCTTTTCAATCCAACTTACAAATAACCCTTTTATATATATGGGGGAGGGAGGTAGATGGGACCTCATTTCCATTGACTCCATAGCCCAAGGAGCAGTATCTTACTTGTGTTTTATTATGGACAGTTTGTGAGCTATGTCCTCAGCTGGTGTAAGTTCGCCTAGTTCTTCTGAAGTCAATGCAGCTACATCGATTTAAACCAGCCGAGGATATGGCCCTATATTGCTGTGTGTATTAGCAATGGGATTTGGGGTGTGTGAATGACACAAAGAGAAATCCTAAGACGATATTTTTTCTCATCCAAGTATGATGAAAGATATATAATCCAAATCACATTTACGTTGTAACAGCTTTTCTCCTATTTACTAATGCTAGAAAAAGACCATGGGTAAAGGATTTTTTTCTGCACAGCACTAGGGACTTCATAATATTCCTTCCTTATGCATCCAACCATCCTGCTAAGCCCACAGATACCCCTTGTCCCAAAGAATCCCCTCCCACTCCTATCCCAACCATTTTGTGCAGCTTAGTTCCATCACACTTTGGGGGATTTTATTTACTGGAAGAATGCCCAGTTGTTAACGCCCACATGGAGAAGGCATTTAACGTCAACTTGGATTGGCTGGAGTGGGGAACGCACAAGTAGAGAGCGCACCATCGACAGGGATGGTTAAGTTGTACACACCCCACAGCTCAGTGGAAACTGAAAGAGCTCGACAACCTATCTGAGAATTGTTCATTTTGCTTCTGACATTTTTCTTCTTCCACAAAGAACGGTCATTTCGCTTCTTTCCTTTGAATCCCACAAAGAACTTTTAAAGCCATCAGTAACGATGTTTCGGTCTTGTCTATTTGTAAAGTTCTGGGGACAGGGACTGTCTCTAAATGTGTATACAACACTGAGCACAAAGAGACCCCAAACGAATGTAGTCATAACAAAAACAGCTTGTTAAGAGGTCCGATCCAAAATCCACTGAAGGCAATGGTCATAGGTGCTGGAACTAGGGGTGCTGCAGCACCCCCAGACTTGGAGTAGTAATAACAACCCAAATACATTGTTTCTGCCTTCAGCACCCCCATTATAAAAATTGTTCAAGCATCATTGGTCATGATATTAGATTTCAATGGGCTTTGGATCAGGCCCTTGGAAGTCCCTTCCATCCATAGATCTCAAAGCACTTCACCAATGAGAGTAAATCTCATAGCTCAATATTGACCTGCAGCTGTCCCCTGCTCTTCCATTCCTTGGCCCAGGGACTCAAGTGTATTTTCAGGCACAAATCTAGGACCAAACTTTACTGGTCCTAAAATGTTTTGTATTGTCTGCCATAATATTTCTAACCCTGGCAGGTCATGTGAGACTGGTCCATAAAATCATGTCATTCTGATTCCCATCTTTGTTAGTTTCCCCCCTTCAGTTGTAACATGCTTTCTGTGATCATATTGTACCTATTATCTGGAAAACCGCTAGGATTAGGTATTAGTGCTTTACAATATTTTCAGGCTTATATAGTTTATAAATTATTGTTTTTTGTGAAAGTCTCAGTTCCTGAGACAGTGCTGCTTGGGGGGAGGGGGAAAAAAAGCCATATAAGAATTTAAGTTACGTAGGTGGGGAGAAACAAGATGGTAAATTAGAACATATTTTTACAAACCAACAACTTACAGCCGGCCAGAGTTCAAAACAAATGCTTTCTGCCATTGGAAAGATGACATTTCTAACTTTCCAGTAGTATAAATCATGCATTTCTAACCCTGGAGGTTTATGAGATATTGGACCTTAAAACTGTCAGTGGCCCTTTACTTAGCAGTGCCTTTATGGAGTGTCCAGGGCTGAATATATCAAGCCCCAGACTTCAGACTGGAGTAATTTTCAACCTCCCTGCGTCTCTTATGTTTAATTATGTGTTGAGCTTGTAAGGTAGACAAATGGCTAGTTGGTAACTACGCAGAGACCACCCAACTCTTTTTTGCTTGTGTCCAAGTTCAAATCTGAACCCAGATCTTATGCAGTAAGAGGTTTATTACACTCTAATTCAAGTTAACAACTATGTCAACTTAGCAGTTCTGCAAGGGTGAGGTTATGTAATGTTAGGTACACCAGCTGACTGGTATAAATTCACATTCGCCATTGTCAATTCATGCAATCCAAAATACCAAATGATTAATACTTAGCATTTTCCATTGTGCCTTTGCATCCAAAATGCCTTACGTGTCAAAGTCATACACACCTAGGCAAACATTAGATGAGATGTGTAATATCAGAAGAGTAGCAAACAGCTGTAAGGGGGTGGCCATTATTTCACATGATGATATCCCTTGAGGTTATGAAGATGCTAAGCTTTAGACTTGCAATTCAAATCCATTTTCAGTTCTGTATTTTGACAGCAGAGAAGGAAGGAGAGTATGGAACCTACCCCTACTCTGCAGCTATCTAATCTGGTCTTGCTTATCCCTAAGTGACAGAATATCTTTACTCAAGAGAGCTTTGACAGTCTTGGTAAAGCATCACCAGAACATCTGCACCTATGAAAGAGCCCTTTAGTTTATTATAGGGATTTTATAAATGGCAGGTTTAGGATGAATAAGCCACCCCACCTAACGTCAAACACCTTTTGAAATTCCAGGCTGGTAACATGATAGTTAAGCATAACTGCAATTATTTTGGGGGAGGGAGAGGGCAGACAGTCTATCCTGAGCGTGATAGGGCTAGCAAAAGAAGGGATTTCCCTATAGAAGTTATGCACTCTGGCCAGAGTTACAGTAACTTTGGGAAGTGCTTCTGAGTCAAATTTTATGGGGCACCCAGCAGCACTTCAATGGAAGGGCGGAGGTTTTTTTAGGTCTCCGTTTATTGGGGCGGGTTCAGCAATATGTCCTGTCTGACACCTCTTGCTATATGACACCAGCTTTGCTGTCAGACAAGACTCCGTGCTCTAATCTGCAAGATGCATACTTTTCTGTGGATCATAGGGCTCTTCCAATGGCATGGATAGCATCAATACAGTAACTAGGAAAGCCTCTTCTCTGGGATGAAAGGAGACATGGGATGACATTAATGAAGAGAAAATCTGGCACATGAATAGTAATTTGCTGCAGACAATGAATGCAATGGGGCCAGTGAGGGTGTGGGCAGGATGGAGTCTTTTGACTAGTCCCTTTTTACTCCGCTGTTTTACAGCTGCTAATCCCCATGTTCATTTCAGATGCAAGCTCTTTGCTGGGCTGATACTGGAGAGGGGGACCAGCTGCAGCATGAGGCTGACTATGAACTCTCCGATAACTGGTGTGAACACCCAGGGAGGTTACTGGTTCAGCTTGATTTTAATTGAGCATGTTAATTTGATTTAAAAAAAAAATCTGATTTTTAAGATTTATTGCTTAGAAATGTGAAATGAAAAGACACAAAAGAGAAAACTCTCATTCCATATCTAGCTCTCTTTTTAGTTCTCTGTTATAAAAGAGTTAATACTTGCTAAGTCATCAAACAGTACATACCATTTGCAGGCTCTGGTTTTAAATCATTTCAAGGCACATACAGGCACTCTGATACATGTTAGCTAGAGCATGTTTTTTTTTAAACTAATTTAATGTGTGTAGTTATACGTTTTCCTCTCTGCTACTTTATTCCAACATAAGGAGGGGAATAAATGTCACTAAAGGAAGACATTTGCTAAATGAACTGGTGGAAAAAAAGATACTACATCAGACTTTCTGCCCTATTCACTGAATAACTGCAGTATACTGGCTTTTGTTCTAGCTTCTGTATTAATGAAGAGTTGGTAAAGAATACCTTTCTTGTGCCTCTGGACTATGTGTGTGTCTATTGTACACTAGAGACGTGTCCTGGTTTTCCATTTATGCCAGGCAGCATAAACGTAACATTTTATCTGCCCAGTGCAATGAAAGTTTTGTCAAAATGAAAATACTAGCCAAAACCCAGTTCTTCCCACTAACCAGATATTAAGTTATAAAACAAACACTTAAAAATGATGTCACTACAGAAAGTTCTGAAGTAGGACTTAACCATTGAACAAAGCCAAGGATTACAATCTTCTCTATCATCGGAAGCAATTTAAGCCAACGGGATAACTAGTAATGCCAAAAATTGTAATGCACAGGGAAGTAATTGGTTAAGCATGAGAAAGTAGCTCTGGTTCATACAGAAAGTGGCTCGTTTTTACCTATCATGATGGCAGAATTTCAAACCTCTGCCCTGGAGTCCCCTTGTCCTCCCGTTTTAAATACTTAGTAATAAAATACCAGCTGTGGATGCCTTTGTCTTTTGTTCCCCAATACAGAGTCAGATGTCACTTACTTGTGGAAGAAACTGGAGCCCAGTGGGTGCGGGGGGAGGAGGGGAGGGAGAGAGAGAGAAAGGTGAGGGGAAAAAAAAAACTTTAGCGCAAGGGAAGTGGCCAATTAAAAATGAAAACCTTCCAACTCTTTTCAATTCATAACTAACAGTCTAGTGATGACAATTATTTGAAGTGCCTAAGAATTAGAAGTGAGTTTGATCGGATAGTGGGGACACCTTCTTTAGTTACTTGAGTAGCAAAGCGCACCTCAAGAATTCCCCTCCAACCGGACACTCATTTTGTACCCACCTTGTCATCCAAATTTTGTCTGCATTTCCCCAGATCTAGAGCTCAGCAATCCCAGCGCTCCTTCATTCATTCATTCATTGGTTCATTCATTTGTTCAGGCCAATGCCACTGAGACACTCATCTGATTATATCAGACATCAGAAAATAAAAACAGCCTGAACGCATGCACACTTCATGAACACATGTTCCCAGATGAGATCCTCTGGCAGTTCAGACTGAATAAAAGCAATGACTGTAAAGTTCACTAGGGCACATTCTATTATTGCAAGCTTAAAAAAAAAGAAAAAAGCTCCTGAGGGTTTGTTGTTGTTGTTGTTGTTTTGGTTTTTTTTAGATTTAGCAATTTGTGATGAAACAGACTTACCTTACCAGCTTTGATATGAATTAGATCCCACCACGAGCAGCCTCCATGAAATAAATAGGATGGAAAAGTCAGCAACCGCCTTTCCACTTTGTTGCTGTCCTGTCAAAACTGAGAAAAAGTTGTCTTGTCTTATAGTCTGGGTGTGTTTGAGAGAGAGGGAGAGAGAGAGATGTTTGACAGTAAGGCAAACTGTGGTCAGAACAGCCAGCTTCTGCCTGGTTTTTATAGCTGAGCTAGAAGCCCTGATCCTTGTCTCATTCCACTGTAATGGGATGCCTCAAGGCAAGCTTTCCACTTTTTTTTTTTTTTTCCAGTTGGCTTATTAAAGGAACAGCCTCCCGAGTGCCTTTGGAGCGTGGGGTAGCTTGTGAAACTGAAAAACACACACACACTCACACACACACAAAGGTATTTGCATGCAGTTTATGGCTAAAGAAGGAGAAGGAAACCCCCTGCTCCACGAGGGAGAAAAAAAAAAAAAGTCAGTTCAAGGCAAGTGACTCAGAGGAGAATATTTTCCTTACAGCATCAGCAAAGTATATCATCAGAGTTTTTAGTCTTTCCCCCTGTTATTAATGCTGCAAAACAAAATCCAGTAAGAACAGGAGGGTGGCAAGCAGGATTCCGGTTCCAAAGATGCTTCTCACACATCGCAGCCCCCTCAGCTGGAGTAAATCAGCCAAACTTCACTTGGTTTATGCCAGTTTACACCAGGTGAGGTGGAGGCCCATGCAATTGCAACCTTGCATTCTCATTAAGGAATGTCTGAGCTGCTGCAAACTCAAAAACTGTGTGGAGGGGGGAAAGAAGAGGAGCAAGATCTGAGCTGAGCTCCATCCTGATGCCTTGAAAAGGAGAGAGAAAAGAGAAGCCTCATCTTTCTTCTCGGGATCTGATAAAAGGGGATTATGTGTCTGGGGTGCGTGTGTGTTTGGAGAGATAATCTGTTCTCTTTTGTGATGCTTGTGTTTCATCCAACTGAGGACAAAACCCCCTCACCCTCATCCCCTTTCCTCACCCAAAGCTATCAATAATTCACAGACCACCCCCTTTAGTATATTTCAAGGGCATCTTTTTGTTATCTCTATTCTTCCCTGGAACCTCAGGTTTGTGACTGAGGGTTAAAGGTGTCCCGGCTTCAGTGGGTGGGTAACCTGGATGTTCTTCCTATCGGGCAGTATAAACTAGCCCGTTCAGCCCACCCCACTTATTTACCTTTTAAAAAACCTTCAGAGTTTCAGCTCTGCCTTCACCTAGCTACTGTCCTGACCACACATCTCCGATGTTCTTCCAGTAAGCAAGCACTGCCATCTGATGCACTCCCTTTGGCCTGATCCAAAGCCCACTGGAGTCAGTGCAAACACACGGGTTGGCTTGAACAAGCGATGAATCAGGCTCCTAAAAAGCAGTGGGATCCTTTTGAGCTACAATCCGAGGGCACCACCTGGATCCTGGTTGGAATTAAAATTGGTTGACTGGCTCCTTCCAGCTACTTCACCCCTCTGACTGCATCTCCTGTCAGCTGGCTTTTCCTAGGAACTCAGGATTTGCCACACAGGATCAGACCACTTGTCCATCAAATCCAGTATGCTGCCTCCAGCAGCAACCAATCCTTGCCGTGTTAAGGGAATTACATTACAGGGAATATCCTGCCCACCCTTACATATCCAAGACTGACAAAATAGATATGGTCAACTGTGATCTGCTGCACATGGAGAAGGGAAAGAATTTCTGACCTGGGGCAGTCATTGTAAACCTTGAATCCTGCGACTCTCATAATAATTACTTCAGTTATAAATGGTCAGAAGATTATCCAGCCTTTTTTAAAAAAATGATATTTCATTCTATTGTTTGACCCTCTCATGGACAAACTGGCGAGGTTGACTCAAGAGCTGGTCAGAAAGATGGAAAATTTAATATTTTATTGGATACTTCCTCCCATTTTAAAAATAAACGAAAGTGTCAAAATTCAGATAATACCACCCACCTCCACAATCAGTCCAAAAAAAGAAAAATGGGAAGAAATCACAAGACTGTTGAAAATTTTCCTCGATTAGCCTCCCACCCGATTTCAAAATTATTAACAAAATTTCAAATTTTGAATTTTTTTGACCAGATCTAGTGTTTGCATCTCTGCATACTCTAATTCAGGAAAGAATCCCTATTCAGGAAGCATTGATGCACAGGCTTAAAGTTAAACATGATTTATAGGCTTCACAGAATAAGGATATATTTAAACAACGTGTTTCCTGAATGCGGGCCTATCACTGCTCTTTAAGAATCTCCATGTTATGAGTTATCTCTCATCTGTTCTTTATATTCTGGTCATTTCAAATATCACCCCAAATTTTTTACAGTGGTGTTGCTAATCCTACATTAGCAGAGGCATCTATTTTTCCCAGACAGCTCAGAACCAGCAGCCACATTAAATAAAGCTGGTGAAGCATCCAAATTTTGATTTTCTGTGAAAACGCGGGATGAATTTTTTCACCATTTTTTTAGGAAAGGGGGGAACAAAAAGTTTGTCCTGTTTTTCATTTAGCTATAGAGCTTGTCAAGAAGAGGAGGAGAAGGATTTCTCCCTCCCTCCCCCCATTTCAATTTGTGACAAATCCTATGTTCCAATTATTTGCAGCCAGTTCTGTTTCCAAGACGTCGTGTCCCCCCTACTGGCAGTTGAAGCTAGACAAATTCAGACTGGAAATAAGACACACATTCTTAACAGTCCGAGTAATTAACCATTGGGAAAAAAATTCCCAGGATCATTGAGAATTTTCCATCATTGACCGTTTTTAAAATCAAGATTGGATGCTCTTCTAAAAGGTCTGCTAGGATGAGCTAAAAGATTTTGGAGAAGTTCTGGGACCTGTGTGATACAGGAGGTCTGGCTAGATGATCACAGTGGTCCCTTATGGCCTCGCAATCTATGAATGAATCACCAATAGAACTTGGGAGAGAAGTTGAGAGTGGGCCACTGTCTTCTAAAAATACCACATCCCCACTGTTCTGAGCACAGCTACTCTACTACAGATCTCCCACGACCGCTGGCTATCGTGAAGAGCAAACGTTGAATACTGGGAGCAATGTGATCTATTTGGCAATTAAGTGTGATGGGTGCTCAGGCAAGGTTTCCCCCCCAGATATAATCATTGCCCAGTTGGCTAAGAGTATTATGGAAATTCACAATGTCATGGGGTCATAAATTAAGACCAGAAGGGACCATTATGATAATCTAGTCTGACCTCCTGTCTAACCTAGGCCACAGAGCCTCCCATTCCTCAGGTACATTTCAGCTATTGACTACTGCTAAAAGCGTGATCCTGGACTTGATGTATCAATGCTCTGATCTGACAGAAGAAATCCTCTGTTCCTATGGTTCTTATATTTACAATGCATTCAGGGTTATCCCTTCCAGTCCCTAACTCTAGCATATGCTTGGAAAACATTTTGTTTCATTGTCCAAATCCATGAGACTGTCATAGAAAGCTAAAAATGTTGGATTGTTCAAAGTCCTTTGCTGTATTTGTCTCAGTAACTGTTAACACCAGCCTTTTGCCTTCACTTGTTAAAACCTGTTCACCATAATTTTCCTCTTTGTTTTCTCCCGATGAGATTAATGTTTTAGGCAAAAGTTCAGACCTGTTCTTGTTTCTTCCTTTCTGGCTCACCCCAGGCCTGTTCTTGTTTCATCCTATCTACTCACCCCTCCCTAATCACATACTGGTGTTTTAATTTATGTATCAGCATGAAGTGATTCCCTGAATCAGAAGCAAAACAAAAACTGAATCAATGGGGGGTTTTCATAGAATATCAGAGTTGGAAGGGACCTCAGGAGGTCATCTAATCCAACCCCCTACTCAAAGCAGGACCAATCCCCAGACAGATTTTTACCCCAGTTCCCTAAATGGCCCCCTCAAGGATTGAACTCACAACCCTGGGTTTAGCAGCCCAAAGCTCAAACCACTGAGCTATCTCTCCCCCAAAAGAGTGCGGGGGGGGGGGGAGGATTCTCTTTTAAAGAATTCTGGATCAGAGATACACATTTAGGCACTGGTCCATACCAAGCAGGATAGAAGCCCAGGTCTCACTGCCTGCAGCATCCTCTTTTGAGAAATAAACTTTGATGGCAAGATTTGTTTGAGAGAGAGGAGGGAGGGATGGAATTTCATCCTACGTGAAAGTGAAAGAACATTAGACTAGAGAAGGCTGATTTTTAGCATTCCTAAGACTTATAGAACATCAAGACATATGTAGAGAAGGACATAATGGATAGATGGGCCATGGGATGACTGGATTCTAATGGCAGGACACCACAGCTCAAGCTTCTCATGTTCAGAGATTGGGATTCTGGAAAACACTGGTCAGATGTACATTGAATCACATCATATTCTGCGAAAATTGATTCCTGGAGCTTAGGTAGTCAGTGGTGGTTAGGATTTCTGACATAAACTTCACTATCCTATTCTAGAATAATTTAGCCTAGAACAGACCAATATTGACAATAGGATTTGAATGCAGCTTGCCTGTAGCATTGAGGAGTCATGTGTTCTTGGTGGACCCTGATGTGTCACTAATAGTGTACACAACCCCAGGTAGCATCATACAGATGGGAAAGCAGCAACTCAAATGAATCTGCCTCATTAAACATAAATGATCAGGTGATCATGCTTTTATTCAGAGGAATAGATACCTGGATTGAATGGTTTTAGGCCCCAGGAAATATTCAAGCACAGGCATTTGGGAGGAGATGTGTTTCCAGTTAGAGACTAATGATCAAATGAGACGGTGATAAAATTTGCAAGTAATTCAAAGTTGGGAGGTAGAACAAAAACAGAGAGATAAAGATCATATGTACAGATGGATTAGGGTTATGGAGCAACTTCCATATGAGAAGAGGTTAAGAAGACTGGGAGTTTTCAGTTTGGAAAAGAGATGACTAAGGGGGGATATGATAGAGGTCTATAAATTCATGACCGGTGTGGAGAAAGTGAATAAAAAAGTGTTATTTACTCCTTTACATAACACAAGAACCTGGGGTCACCCAATGGAATTAATAGGCATGTGGTTTAAAACAAACAAAAGGTAGCTTCACATAACACACAGTCGATCTGTGGAACTCATTGCCAAAGGATGTTGTGAAGGCCAAAACTATAACTGCGCTCAAAAAAGAATTAGATACGTTCATGGAAGATAGGTCCATCAATGGCTATGGTCAGGGATGCAATTTCTGCTCTGGGTGTCTGCTAGCTCTGACTGCCAGAAGCTGAAAGTGGATGATGGATCACTAGATAGTTGCCCTGTTCTGTTCATTCTCTCTGAAGCACCTGACATTGGACACTATTGGAAGACAGGATATTGGTCTAGATGGACCATTTGTCTTAAGCTTAAGACTGGAACTTATTTGTGCTTATATGTTTACTTGCTTTAACCTGGCAAATAACTCTGATTCCTTTTTCCTAGTTAATAAAATCTTTAGATAGTTTATTACAGGATTGGCTACAAGTGTTGTCTAGTATGAGATCTAAGGTGCAACTGACCTGAGGCAAGTGACTGGTTCTTTGGGACTGGGAGTAAACTGACTATTGCTGTAATGAATCATCTATCTATAAGCTTACCTGGATGGCAAGATAGAAAGTACCCAAGGGGGACTGTCTGTGACTCCATGTTTAGGCTGTTTTAGTGCTTGAGGAGTTCACACTGGATAATTTGTTGATGACATCAAAGTATAGAACTCAGAACCAATTTGCAATTTGTGCCCTGCTTCTTAACAGTCTGCCCTTGAGACACTGCAGGGCAGCTTGGCGGGCTGTAACAGTGTTTTCTACTGGTTAGAGCAGGACATTAGGAATCTTGACTGCCCTTCTTTCTGTATTATCAAATCATTTCCCGCACCCATAAAATAGGGATGACAATACTGTGAAATTCTCAGATGGAAGGCACAGTATATTTTTTTTAGAACTCCAAACAAATTAGAAATGTATCTCAGCTGTAATGTTCTGATGTGAATCCATACGAAAGATTGAGATTTTACAAAAGCGATACAGTAAAGAGGAAAATGAACTATTCACATTGGACACAAAGGTTAGAAGAAGGAATAATGGGCTAAAAATAATATTCAGATAATGGACCTTGGTGGAAGAAAGCTTTTTAAAGGTGGATCAATCAGGGGAATAGGTCTTTGTGTTCATGAAAGGTTGATGGAAAAATTAGTATATAATAGTGTTGGTTCTTTCTACTTGACACTAGATCTGAAAGGTCCCTGCCAGATCCCAGTCCCCTCATTGATGATTTTAGGACAAGTAATCACACAGGGACATTTGTGATCCTAGTCCATTTCATCCCCCTTTGTTATATTGTCTCATCTTTGAGCCAGTGCTCAGAAAAGCTTAGCAGAATAAAAAGATTTAATCAAGCTAGCGTTTAGCCCTTTGTGTCTTCCCTCACCCCATATCTTGAAAGTATTGGGCTTCTAAAACATGAAAGTCTTGACTTCTACATGCCTCTAACCTGTAGTTGGCTCATGTTCAATCTGACTGTTTTATTCTTGTCACCTCGCTCTCATCTTCTCTTTCTCAAGTAAGAAATCAAATGAGAATATTGAAAGTTCCACTTTTTGCAAGAAGCCATTTGTTCTATGCATTCAGTATTTTCTTCTGTTGGCAAATGATTGACACGGACTTGATTTTTATGAATTTGTTCATTTGAAGTTCTCCAGCAAGTGGTTTATGTGAACATAGTTCCACTTACAGTTTACCAGTGACCCATAAAGTATCCTGGCTCCGTTGCTTGGAGTATTTGGTATTTGTAACTTACTGTTCCTGTAGCCTGTTTAGCAGTTAATTTTCTTCCCTGCTTTGATTACTCCCAAACCAATCAAGAGCCCTCAGGATGGCTGCCTGGATGGTTCCTGTATGAATGCTTGAACCAATACCTATTTTAGTGGCTAATGGAGTGCAAATAGGGATTTGTGAGTAACTTTCCCAAAGGATTCTTAACTTTTATGGATGGCAACTGTTGTGTTCTGGCTCCCATCTTATTGATGAAGTTCCTGCTGTTAGATTTGGCTACATCCTCACAGCAGCACAAAGGGGCTGTTATGATCCATTCAGAGGCCAGAGAACTGAAAGGCCCATTCTTAATATCAATGGGAGTCCAACATGAGCAAGGACTTCAGGACAGAGCGCTATAAACATAACGCTTATGGCATATCTACACAGTCCGCAGCAGCAAGTCTTCCAACCCAGGAGAGCAGGACCTGATCCTGCAATCCCTGCTCATATGAGCAGTCCTATGGATTTCAAAGGAATTGATCACACTCATAAGGAGTAGAACTGTACCCCAATAATCTCTAATTAAACATAATTAGACAGTAATTCCAGTACAAATACACTTGAATTACCCACACTTTTTTCTGTGAAGTGCTTCCCAAGGAGAACAGAAAGTCCCTCCTTGTTTAGAATGTGTCTATTGTCAGGATGTTTCTCAAGTGTTGTGTTTATGCCCGAGAAGTAGTAGGATGCAGCTGTTTGAGAGTAAAACCATTGAGCTCGTGCAATATGTCTGCACAGGAAGCAGGTTGCAAGGATGTCGTCCGGTAGCCCCTTCTTTAACTCTTCCTTTGGAGGATGAGGCTGTCTGAACAGCCTCCACTTGACCTGGGAAGACTTCAACCCAAAAGCAGGAGAAGATAATTGAGGAAGCTGCAGTTTTTAATCAAAGTAATTTCAAGTCCCCTTATCAGAAAAATCAGGAAAGGCAGTGACTAGAGCAGTGGACTGGGATGCAGGATAAATGGGTTCTATCCCTAGCTCTGCCACTGACCTGCTGGGTGGCCTTGGGCAAGTCACCGCACCTCTGTGCCTCAGTTTCCCCATCTGAGAAACAGGAATACATATAGTGACCTTTGTAGAGCACTTTGAGATCTATTGGCAGTAATAGCAAACTCTTATAAAGGACAGAACATAGAACACCCTTTACGTTCACCACGTTGAACCAATGCTCTGGTGCAAGGAGGAATGTGACAGTCAAGAACTGGTGACAATTAAAATGTATCAACTTCCTTCCATCCCAGTGATAGTGTCAGAGTTAAGAGCAAGATTGAGACCCACTTTTATCATTTCTTATATTTGTGGCAGGCCTCCCTGGAAGCTGAGGAGACTAAATACAGCTTGAGGTCTCTAGTTAGCTAGAGAGACGACAGAGCATATCCCAAGTGGTTGTATGAGAGGGAGTATAAATAATGATGTGGTGCAGCAGAAAGCTTTTGTCAGCAGAATTGCATTGCTTTTGGCAAATGAATGCCAACAATGCCTTTATACCACACCCCACCACCTTGCAGTCACTATGGCCCAAACTTAGGGAAGCACATAAGCAAGTGCTTAACTTGAACTATGGGTTTAAGTCCCTGTAACATAACATACTCCCCACCCATACTACCCCCCCCTTGTGCTGCTTCCCTATAGCCTGGGCTTAACACAGCCTCCCTTGGGCTCTCCGTCCTGGGGCTTCTCCCTTCTCTGCTGAACTAATACATTTTACCCAGACACTCCACTGGAGCGTGGTTACTGACCCTGCTTCAGAACATCCCACACAGAGCCTAACCTGCTCCTGCAGAGTTCTTCCTTTGCTGCTGCTTCTCTTAGCAGGTTTTCCCCTCACTGCCTCCCTTCCCCAGGGACTCTAGCAGCTTCCCCGAAGGGATCGCCCTGCTTTTTTGTCAGCCCTAGAGCAGGGCTTCCCCCACAGGAAGCCAAGCTGCTGCCTGTGGGTCCTCCTACCTGTTTAAGCCCTATCGCCGCATTCCTACTCACAAGGGCCTGAACCTGCTCCCCATGGGTTCTCCTACCTGCCAGAGATGCCTGCCTTTACCAAGCTCTTCCCACAAACTCAACTCTTTCTTGGGTCTTCCCTGAAGCTTTTCCCATTAACCTACCTGCCCAGATCTGTTTAAGTAGTTCCTCCTGATTCCCTGCAGCTGGGGTCACTAGGTATCATTAAGTTGCCATATCACCATTGTCAGCTGGGCGCTAGCTGCTAGGTCACAGGCAAGGCTTGTCTTAAAAGGCCAGCCAGCCTGTCACAGTCCCATTGACCGTACTGTTAAAGTTATGCCTGGTAACCACGTGCTTACAATGTTTGCTGAAGATGTGTAGTTTCCTAAATTGGGATGTTAATAACAAATACATAATAAAATAAAGTAATAATAAAATAATAATAAATAATAAATTTATTAATATCTGCTAGGGACTTCACCATTGCTACCTATTTTATGTGGAAGTTCGCTCAGATACTATGGGGGTGGGTCTTAGTATAAAACCCCAAGATTATTAATGAATTATTATTAATAAGCTCTTATATAACTTGGGATGAGCATCGCTTTGTGTACACACACACACACACACACACACACACACACACACACGCACACGCACACACTTGCCCTCTGTAACTGAATGTGACATCATTTTAATCCAATATGTCACCCATTCCAGGAAGGTCATGTAAGTTCCACAGGTGGCTGGCGCTGTTGATTCTGAGCATCCCGTCTAGCAGAGGAGGAGATGTAAAATGGAGTCGATGGCACTGAGGAAAGGATACACTTTTGACATGGGAAGGGAAGAGTTCCATGCTTTACTGATTACTACGTAACTCTCCATATAGCGTGGCGAAAACGTGCTACTTTTACTCTACACGTCTAGTCCAGATTGCTAGCTAGGAAACCCTCTTCTCCTAGGTCTGAGTTTGATGAGGCATGTCTGAAGTGCTTTAGGCCATCTCAGGGCTAGTCATTCAGCATAGGATTAGCCCTCTACATCTTTTCTTCCAAATAAAAATGGCATAGACACTGCATAGCTTCTCCTGGTACCCTGGGATAAGCAACAGCCCTGCAGGGCTGTGTGTTAAAATATGCCTGAAGTAAGTACTTGCTGAGCTAATAGAAGCTGTGCTTAGGAAATACATTCATTCATAAAGAAAGATGCCGAGTGGTTACAACAAATGGACCTCCCAGGAAGTGCCAGTTTGAGAATATGTGTCTGCAAAGGCATAATACCTGTTGCCCATGGACTTACCACCTCATTTGCCATTACTGACACAAAACACTGATCTCCCAGGACAGAGGAAAATGAAGTCTTCTGAGTCTTACAGCTAAGTATTACAATTGATTATTATTATTACTATTATTCCTACTAATGCTTATTTGGGTTAGCTACCTTATTTTCTGATCAAAGGAGAACAGAAAAATTGGTTTCCCAGTTAAACAAAGCAAAGAGGAAACCTTTCATTTTTTTACAGCACAAAACAATGGTATCCTGTGTTTATTCAGCACCCTTTACCCAACCTTCTCAAAGCACTTTGCAAATGATCATTAACAAAATATCCCTCCAAGGATTATCATCCCCATTTTGCTGGGGGGAAACCGAGCCACACAGAGGTGACTTGCCCAAAGTTAAAAAGACAGCCAGTCGGTGAGCCAGAAATTGAACCCAGCAGTCCTGGCTCCCAGATACTTTGCTCTATCAACTAGACCTACTTCTCTCGTCCTGCAGCTGTCTACCTGCTGGATTTGTCCCCTGGCAGCTACCCTGCTTGAGCTACAGTGCACTGAGCCTCCTGGCTCTGCCACATCTCGTATTTAAGGTGAAGGTGTGACACTTTCTCTAGGCACCCAGAACTGTGAATCACCTTGTTACCCCTCTGCCTTAGGGAAAAGAGGACTTACTGGGTCCCTGATAGTTATCCACCCAAACAATCTCCCCCAGAGCTCCGCCTGCCTTTACTTTGCCTTGCAGGTAACACTGGGAACCTCACTTCCCAAGCCCCCTGGAGGAGCATTCTGCTGGAGTATCCACCCCCGTCACTGGATACTTACAGAAATTACCAAGTTTGCTAGCTCCAAAGAGAGTGCTCACCCCAGCTTGTTTGATTCAATTAAGAATCCACACTTTGCTTAATTTTACAGCACTGTGATGTACTTATGACAAACAAGGAGAAGGTTATTAACAAAGACAGAGATTTAAGTGATATAAAGAAAGTTTAATGAAGACATATGGTTACAAATAAAAGAAAAGTATTAATGCTTCTAAGAGACTCACCAGCACGTCAGCAGGCTACAATCATTGTCAAAGGTAAGCGTCTCACCTAAAGCAACCACTCAGCATCACCAGCTTTCATGGATACAAAAAGTGCTGTCCTTTTTGCACCCTCGATGGATCACCATATGTCTTTTTGCCTCGCCTTATATTTCCCCCAAACTCACTGTTCTGACCCCAGAGACAAAACAATCCCCCTGTGGTTTTAGTTTCCAGTGTCTTCTTAGGCTGATCTGACATCCCCTCATCAAACTGGCATTTCCTATTGACTTACAAGCAAATGCAGGTCCCATTGTGTTTTGGCTTTTTTAATGCTTCCTTCACATCAGAGACTAGGTAAACAGATAAATCAATCTGCCTTTGTTTGGGACAGATTTGTTTATCAACCCTCCCTGGTTACATGGTTTAAACTTCTTTTTAGTACATACAGACAACTTCTTGAATAGCTTCTGTACATACGTCTCCTAATGCTTATGATGATCAGTATGACATAAGCTTTCATTTGACACCTTACACAACATTCTTTACAAAGCAATACTGTGACTGCAATGTATTAGGTGTAGTGAGTTTGTCAGGCCTGATAGGAGTTGCTGGCACAGAGTAGTGAACCACCAATGGGCCTCCGTGTCACACAAGGCTTCTTCCTGAAGAAAATGTGAGTGTGGAATTCCAGCCTAACGAGCAGAAATTACAACTCAGTTGGATGACTCGTACCCCAGGGAACTGTGTCTACTCACCTTCAAGCTGCAAGTGGCTTGGTTAGAAAGGTCACTGGTTTAACAGGGAGCATTCACCAACCCTACTGGCATAGGAAGATCCAAATAAAACAGCAGTTGTATGGGAGCATTCTGGCCCCGTGGACCCATTGTAATTAGGGTGGCGGGAAGTGGATAGGACAGCATTACTCTCCAGTAATTTCTTTTTGCTAATGTAAGGCTCAACATTGACTGGCTGGAGAGAGAACCACATCCAACCTGGAAGGATGGTCAGGATGGCCGTCCGAATGCCAAAGGGGAGAATGGACAGGAGAAATGGGATAGGGGAATCTTGTAGCATCCATTGTGATGGAAGAGACCAGGTGCCGAGGTTATTAATTATATGGTTATTAATCATATGTATTACAGTAGCTCCAAGATGCACTGACTCAGATCAAGCTCCGATTGTGCTTGGCAATGTGAAGACACCACAGTCTCTGCTCCAAAGAACATACAAACTAAATATACAAGACAGACAAAGGTTAGAAGAAAGGAAGTGCTTTTATCTCCATTTTACAGGTGGGAAAACTGAGGCACTGAGCAATTAAGTCACCTCCCCAAGGCAACACAGAGAGTCAGTGGCGGGGCTGGGTATTGAATGCAGATCTCCTGAATCCTAGTCCAGGACCTTAACCCACAAGAGCATCCTTCCTATCAGGGGAATCTTGCCCCAGGATGCAGGAAAGACCACAGCAGTCATTTGTGGAAGGCTGTTGACTTAGGCTATGTGTACACTGGAAATGCTACAGCAGTACAGCTTCAGCACTGTAGCGCTTCAGTGTAGGCATTTACTACAGCGACAGAAGAATTCCTCCATTGACCTACAGCTGACCACACAAGGACTTAGGTCTCCTTAACTAGGTCATTCAGGAATGTGAATTTTTCACACCTCTGAGCAACGTAGCTGAGTTGACCCAACTTTCTAGTGTAGACCAGCCCTTACACTCCATAGTCTTGATTCTTCTCTCATACTGGCGTAACTGCATTGACTGGCGTGGAGTTAGTCTTGATTTACACTGGTATGAGAGAAAAGCCCTACACCATTGCCCTTCATAGGAAACACCCCAACAAGAGGTTCTGTCCTTAAAGTCATGAACGGTTTTCAAGGGGTAGGACAATGGTTGTCAGAAATCTCAGGCGGTGATGGAGAAAGTCTCACTGCTGAGTTTATGAGAGCTCAGAAGACCTGGGATCTCCCTGGGTTCATACCTATGGAATATGGGAATATTTCACTGCCTGGATCTTATAGCTCTCAGACTTCTGTACGTACCTCAGTGGAAAAGCAACTATAAACTGTAACTAAAATGTAAATGTCTGCAGGAAGCAGACACATACCAGACTACCTGTCCCCTTTGTGCCTCTGTTAACAATTAACAAGCTCTTGGTTTCCATTTTATTCTGTGATCTCATTCATGGATTCATTAGCAGGGGACATAATAAGCCCAGTAGTGAAACACAAAGCAAACCTTAAAAAAAAAGTCAGCTCCCTTCACAAGTTGCAGATGGAAGGGCTTCGTGGCAGTTAAGACACTTGCCACAGACAGCTACTTACTTGGAGATGCAATATTACCTGGGGACTATTACCTGGGGACTAATATTACCATGAGAAGGGTAGCACAGGGGGCTAGAACAAACCATTGACGCAGTAAGGAGTTATGGCCTTACCAAAGTTTGTTGACATCTCTGATGTACATTTAAAGCCAGCTGGTATAAAGTAGTATAGTTCCAGCAAAGTGAATGGATTTGCACCATCTGATAATTTGACTCTCACATTTTAAAATAACCCTCTACTTTCACAAACCACAGAATGACGCACACTCTCAGGTGAAGCTGAGAATAAATACTTTCCCTTTCAAAAAAGTTTTGCAATAATAGTTCAAAACTCTATTGCTCACAGTAATAAAACAGAGGTGTTTGGGGCTAATACTGCTGTGTATCGTAGGAGAGTATGGGGCCAGATCTTCAGCTGGCATAAACTGGTGTAACTCCATTGATGTTGATAGAGTTATTCTGATTTATACTGGAATGTAACTATTCCTGATTTACCTGGGTGTCAGAGAAGAATCAAGTCTGTCCTATCTATCTATCTATCTATCTATCTATCTATCTATCTATCTATCTATCTATCTATCTATCTATCTATCTCACAGTGATCATCATCTGAGTACTGGAGAAAGCAGAGTACATGAAAATGAGCAAATAATGAGAAAAATAAAGTCAATGGAGCATTTTAAACTATTCCAAAATGTTGGTTTGGGCTGAGTTCTAGGAAGGGACCAAGGTATGGAAGGGCTATGAAGACCTCCGTTTTTTGGCAGAAGCTTGCCTTCTCTAGTTCAGAGCTTCCTCTTGCTGTCCTGCCAGGACACACAATTCACTGCCTTAGCTGGTTCATGACACCCACGTGGCTGCTGCATTTTAAAGCTAAGCTGTTGCCATGCTTTGGTCATAAATCACAGTTTAATCATAAATCACTGAGCTGCAGATTTTTTAGCAACTCTGCAGAGTGGGGTTTTTTTTGGGATATGTGGCAGGAAAGGCCATTACTGAAGGGCAGCACTATTGGCTGATGGAGAACAGATAATTTTAGTTCATAATTCTCCCTCCTCGTATCAGCCCAACCTGTGAAATATACACTGTAGCTATAAACATACAGACACGTTGGGCAACAGAAGTGGCTCACCTGCATGACCATTGGAGCTTGTTCTGGCCTCTTCCAGGGCACACTGGTGGCGTAGTCTGAGTAGAACTGGGAAAAAAGTCTCCGTTTTCAAAGAGGGATCTAGTTAGGTGAGGGACCTGAAATTCACAAATGTAAACCTGTGGACAGGGAGACAAACAGATCCTCAGCATGTAACACTGGCCTCTCAGCATTATTGATAAAGCTGTTTCTCATGGCTCCACTTGCTTGCCTCCTGGCTGCATTACTTATTGCTAATGAAACAGGGAGCGGGGTCAAGAAAAAGCTGCTGTGGTGGAGAATCCACCAGACACCCAGGCGCCAACTGTGTGGATCTCCAGCCAGAAGCACTAAGTCCTTTACGGGCACTCTCCTTTCAGAGCTGCCTCTCCTGCCAGCCATGTCAGTACAATCATGTTTCTGAGGGCTGGCAAGAAACCCCTGGTGCTGTGTGACTGCTCTAGTGACAGCCATTGGGAATATTTATTGCTGTGATCAATTAATCCCCAATTTGTACCCTGCCACGTAGCAGAGGGAATGTGTTGCGTACAGTGCTTCTTCCAAGGCACCACCCCATGCTCCTTGGCCCCACTGCTTTTCCCCGCTAGGCCTATGGACTGTGTAGTAAGGTTATGGGGAGGATGGAAGTGGGGATGTGGAGGGAGGGGATTCTCTTCCTGCTGCCTTTCTCCAGTCTGGCTCTTTCCAGAAGTTTTAATCCAATTTGCTGGGGGTGGAGAAATCACTACTCTGCTCTCTCTTCGTTCATTGCTTTGCTATGCAATGTGTTGTACTGTAGCCTGCATCACTAGATGAGGTTGTTAGTGATGAGGTCACATCATAAAAGCAGACAAAAGGAGCACGGGGAGGCATTTTTCCTTGCCTTTCTCTCAATGTTTCCGGAAAAAGCCTATACACCTCTCCTCATATCCTGCCTTTGGCTTCTTCTGGGAACAAAGGGAAACCTCAAAGCAGATGAGATTTAACTTACTTACGTTCTCTGTGGCTAACTTGGATTTCATTAAAGACAGCTGTAATCCCAGACTCCTTTGAATGGGTTAGCTCTGTTCTTGTTCTGCCTTTGTGTCCTTAGAGACCTAATATCAGCAATAATCTTAAACCACAGAGAGAAGGAGTTTGGCATCTGTCACTAGTGGCTAACATAGTCATAAATTCAATATATAGTAATGCAACAGCCTGTAATTAAATCCTGACCGCCAGCTCCCACCTACCTCTTCTCTCCATTTTGCTCAGAAAAGTATGGCCCACTCTAGGCTTAAGCTAGAGACCATAATAAAGCACAGTAAAGAGCAGGTATAAATACCAAGGCAGGTGGGTAGGTAGATAGAGGAGTACAGAAGCCCAGAACTAAGTAAACATGGTGCAAACAGGTGCCTTTCCCATGTTATATAAACTCCAAACTCACCTCTGCACTCATTACTGAGTTTTGGTTCTGTTAACATAGAGATTAAGAACAATAGAACACATTCAGTTTAAGCCTTCTTCCTTGTCTTATCTGCTCATATGGTTCCTCCCTCAGGATTGCTCAGCCCATATCCTAGATCTTCTCCCTCTCAAGAGCCACTCTCACCTCCCTTATGTCCAGCATAACTCTTTTAACCCTTTCCCAGAAGAATCACCACCTAATAATAGGGATGGCAATCACAGATAGCTTGTTACAGATGGGAATCGAATCCCCGTTACCCCAGGGGCTATGTCTACACTACAGATGCTACAGTGGCACAACTACGGTGCTGCAACTGTGCTGCAGTAGCACCATAATGTAGACAGTTGCTACAGCAGCAGAAGGGATATTTCCATCACTGTAGGTAATCCACTCCTTCAAGAAGCGGTGACTAGGTTGACAAAAGAATTCTTCTTTCAGCCTAGCAGTGTCTATACCAGGTCTTAGGTCAGCTTTACTACATCGCTCAGGGGTGTGAATGCAAATCTTTAAGTCACATAGCTAGGTTGACCTAAATTTTAGGTGTAGACCAGGCCATGGTAACGTATGTCCTTCCAGCTTGAGGTTAAGTTGCTTGACATCTGTTTGTGTGGTGGAGCAGGGGAAGCCTGGGTTTCAGGGCACAGGGACTCGGAGTTTTCCTGATTGCTGAGTGGACAGTGGTCCTCTAAAGGCAAGAAGGCCTATGGGGTGGGCTGGGGTGGCGTGTCAACAAATGGGACACCACTGCAGAAGCAGACACTCATCAAATGAACATAGAAACTCACTTTTCATGCAGGAGGAGGTGGCTCCTTTAAATATTTATTTATTTAGGTTTACTAACACCAGGTTAATAAAATGGGATAGTGTGGAGAACTTTCTGCTCTACTACGCACATTCCTGGTCCTGGTGAGACAGGAGGTCTCCACAAAGGCCAAGATGCTTTCAGGGATATCAATCTACAAGCATTGCTACTATTGTATATGCTATTTGCATTACAGAAGCACTGAAGGGCCCCGTGCAGGGATCATGGCCCCATTATTCTAGGCACTGTTAAAAAACAGTCCCTGCCCACAAAAGCTATCAATAGAACTAGACTAGGAGAAGAAACGGACACATAAATGAGGTTGTGGTGGAGGATGGGGTAAGGGTAAAATAAGTATATCATAGCACAATGGAAATCAGTCACGCTCACCTATTTCTACTTTTTATACATAAAATCATCCCTCCTCCCCCCAATTTATGTACAAACATTTGCCCCGAACTTCCTTTACAGAACTTCAGCTGGGGACCTCTTTCATTGCACAGGAAAACACTTGATATCAAACAATAGTAAGTGAAATGAGCCTGTTTTCCTTGGCCTGCAGCATCAATATGAAATACAAGATTCAACGTCTCCAAAATGGATAGAATACATTAGAGTAGGCTTACCACCAATGCCAAGGCCAGTTCCTACTCTTGGTTACACCTGGTCGGATTTCATTGTCTCAAGTGAGACATGCATGGGCGTATCTAAGGCTTTGCGAGATACTTAAGCAGGGGCCTAACTTAAAGCACAGGAGTAGTCCCATAACGGGATAGTGGACACCCAAGTTCACATCCCTGCTCCACATCAGGCAGGGTGGGATTTGAACAAGGGTCTCCTACATTGCATAGGAGTTCCCTAACTACTGGGCTGTTGGATACAAAGGAGAGAGGGTCACTACCTCTTTCACAAGAACTAGGGGTCACCAAATGAAATTAATAGATAGCAGGTTTAAAACAAACAAAAAGGAAATATTTCTTCACACAATGCACAGTCAACCTGCAGGGCTGGCTCCAGGCACCAGCGGAGGAAGCACGTGCCTGGGGCGGCACATGTTAAGGGGCGGCATTCCGTCCAGTCTTGGGAAGCCAGCCCTGTCAACCTGTGGAACTCTTTGCCAGAGGATGTTGTGAAGACCAAGACTATAACAGGATTCAAAAAAGAACTAGGTAAATTCATGGAGGATAGGTCCATCAATGGCTATTAGCCAGCTTGGGCAGGGATGGTGTCCCTAGCCTCTGTTTGCCTGAAGCTGGGAATGGGCGACAGGGGATGGATCACTTGATGATTACCTGCTCTGTTCTTTCCCTTTGGGGCACCTGGTATTGGCCACTGTCGGAAGACAGGATACTGGGCTAGATGGACCTTTGGTATGACCCAGTATGACCGTTCTTATGTTCCTGTGTTCCTCGTCTAAGTATTATAACACCCAAGTCCCCCTCGTGCGTCTAGCCCTGGGAGCATTCTCACTGGCTCTCAGTGATGTAACAGGTATATCCTCAATGCTCCATAACTGGTCAGGTCTACAGCAATCCCATTTTGTAATGCCCTCAAGATACCCCATGCTTTGCCTTGAGAACGGCTATTGTATTGCTTGGCGAGTTGAACGCATGCAGCTGTTGGCCTCATGCCACAATTATTACACCACCTGCATGCAGCAATAACCACTCAGGAATGCTCCGCCTCTCATTGTCCTATCGTTAAAATACAATGGAAATCGCTGCTTAGGGGAAAACATATGGTCCGATGCGTCAAGCAATCTTTGGTGATCATCCATATGGCACAGGACATTTATGGCCTTTACACACATTCCTTTGATGTTATCATTGAAATCACATTCCTCCCCCCCCCCCCTTTTAGGGCCTGTTTTACAAGTGTCTGTTCCTAGTTTGCTGCGTAACAAAGTGAGCCAGGACTTAGGAGCGCCCCCTGGAACACAGCTGCCAGCTCCTCCGCCTCCTTAGACGTGGCTCTGACTTGACACCCGGGATCAGCAAGCACACCACGTTCCACAGCTACTGCTGCAGCCCTGGCAGGACTAAAAAGTCAGGCAGACTGGGTACGTCTGCTCCGGGGCTGCAGGGGGAAGTGAGTGAGGACAGATTTTCCACTCTATAGCCAGAGGCCCGTCTTACGGGAAATTTCAGTCAGTAAAAGCAAAATGTTACTGGAATGCCGCCTTCCCTGGGCTTGAATAGAATTATTTTATTATTATTAAAATTGGAGAAACAGGTGTGACAAATTCATCACTTCCCCCGGGGGCTTGTTCAGACACTGGAGACTGTGCAGATTGTGTCAGATGCGAATGGGCTTCTGTCTGGCAACGTCACCTGCAGACGGTACCTGTTTCTAATTAGCTGTGTGTGATTCCCCGCCCTGGGCTGGGAATTAGCAGCCCAGAGGGAAAGCGTTTGGCGATAGCAGTGATACGCTCTGCTAGATAATCCCTCCTTTGCTCAAAGGACTCGGCTCAGTAGTTGGAGAAGTGAGACTCCTCTCAGTCATAAACGGGGTAGTGACGAAGGGTGGGAGGACCCCAATGCTTTGTGAGTGGAACTGTGCAGCCTACACTCCCCCTACAGTGTGAGAGGCTAACAATAGGTCCCCTCCTGCCCTGCAGGGTGAATTCCATTGAATGACATTGAGTGCCTGTAAAAACAAAATTACCAGTGTTCCTTTAGGTGATGTGGACACATGGGTTTCATTCAGCACTACACCTCAGCTAGCAGGCTTCCTCCCTCTCTGCTCCAGCTCCCGCCACATTCCCCCAGATCCCAGCTACTCAGGCTGGGTACGGTGGGATGGATTTTAACCCTTACCATATTGACCTTGTGTTCTCATTGGGACAAGGAGCTTATACTGATCATGTGATTGCAGCACAATTCATTTCACTACTAGCTTTTATGTGACCCAATGGGCATTTCTGGGAGTAGGAGCTGGTTTAAATGAACCCCTGTCTTGCTTAAGAGGGGAGACATAGTCCTGTAGCAGCAAGTCGTTTTCTGAGTAACAAGCTCCTGGCTACTAGGGAAGCATGTTAAGGCTGATGGCACTTGACCTAAGAAGCAAGGAGGACTAAGGCAAGGTGTCTCTCCTGTTCAGAATTGCTTGTTTAAAGGGACAGGGTCAGGTTACAAAGCTACGGTGCAATCAGTAGGGTAAGGTGGTTTGGGATTGACTCCCTGACACTTGGTGGGTCAAATTCAGAGGTAAGCCAGAGGGCAAAGGGATAAGTTACACAGTGGTAAGCAGGTGTGAGTCTAAGAGTGACTAGAGGGAGTCTAGCTGGTATAACATCCATGCTGAGAGCAGCAGAAGAAGTTGTAGACTTACCCACTTCTGAATGTAGCCCGGTGTATTAAACCCTCCTTTCCTGTGTTGTTGTTGCTCACAAAGAGCCTGACTGTGGACATATACTACCTGTGAACCAGCAAGAGTTCCATCATGTTGGGGTGGAGGGAAGGATTCAGGGAGCCAAGCAAAGGGTTTACAAACTCTGCATGCCACAGCGCCCCTCACTCCTGGCCACAGGCAGGTTTGGGGATGATTTCAGACTGTGTGGACCTACTGACCAATCCCACTGCCACGGAGCAATAGGGACAATGCAGCAAGTTGCAGTAGCAGCCGCAGAAGGGCTGTGCTGCCATTTCACAGTCTGCAGGAATGCTATCGGCTTCTCTCTGAAAGAGCCCCGCAGAGCTCCCTTGTGCATTGCTTATTGGCTTGTGCTGTATGCAGGGTCCTGGATAGGGCCCTTCCTGGCTTACACAGACATATATTTTGTCTCTGCTTATTTTTTCCAAGTTGCTTGATGAAAAGAGAAACTCCACTTTCATTTTTATTTATAGTCCGTTTCGAGTCGCTTTCTGCTTCCCATGCACAAAGCACCAGCACAAGGCTGGGTTGTCTGAGTTGCAGTTGGTACAGGGGAAATTTTCTGTCCCAACAAGAGACTGCTTTATTGAAAATAAGGTTTAAACAAAACTCATACAAACAATGTCGCCATTAACATTACGCCTTGTCAAACATAAACTTGGCCCCTAAACTACCCTGATGGCATTATACCCGTAACTTTCCCAGTGTGTTCGTTAGGCTATAATTACCATTTTTGTATTCTTTATACCTGGCTCTGGAGCAGCTGATACCAGACACTTTTACAGACAGGATATTGAACGAGATGGATCATTGGTTTGATCCAGTCTGGCAATGTGCATTTTCCTATTGATATGGGTGGGAGTTATCACAGTGGGGGAATACATTGGGTCTCTTTATTTTAACCTTTTCATGCCCTACCCTGCAGCTGTACCCCTTGTCTCATTCAAGAGGAATCTGATTCATTCAGTATATTGACCACAATGTCATGGGAGCCTCTAACCTACAGTACAGACTGTGGATTTATGCAGAACCTGGAAGTCTACATAAAAGGTCAGGGGTATTTTTTAGACTTGGAGGGGCTGAGAGGGACATTGAGGGCCAGAGTCTGATCTTGGTTATGCCGATGCAAATCCAGAACAGCTTTATTGACATCAATGGAGTTATGCAGATTTAGACTGCCGCAAATGAGATCAGGACCTGGCCCGCTGTCAGGTCAAAAGGGTGGTATTCCAGACCCTACGAAAGGAAGTGGTTAACATTAAAGCCAACTGTGTCAACAGACTATATTCCACCTGGAGGAAGAGGGGTTCTACATGTGGCTGAGTTTGACATCAGAAATGTATAGATGCAGTCTCCTGACGTATTACCAGGAAACATGAGGCGAGACGTAACACGTCAATGGAATATTATTTTTGCCTTAAGACCACAAATAACCTGATCGTTGAAACACTGGCTCGGAGGCCGGGGTTTAGGGAGTATCTCTAATTACGAATGAGCAAAAGACAGCAAGAGACGAGGTCTCCTAGGAGAAAACCTGAACTATCTGGGTGCTTTTCCTAAGTGTTATCAAATTTACCCCAGTCCTCATCGTCATGGAAATCAAGCTGAAAATTGCATGAGATCTGGCTCGCCTCAGAGCTTTCCAGGGCTTCCTACATCAAGTTTGAGTTGCTTCCTTTCCTGGCTAAATCCAAGAGGCACAGTAGTGTTGACGACTGAAAACCTGTACCAAGAACGGATTAAATACTCGGATAAAGGGGCCTAATTAAGATTCCCGCAGGTCTGGCCACACTGATATCAGGGTCATACAGGCAGGATGCTATTCTTCAAGCACAGGACTCAGCGGCCATGCAATAGTATAATCTGGATAATGAGTCTGAGATCTTTTTTACCTCATGCACCATCAAATTAGAAAGATATGGTGCTTAGCACATGTTTCAAGTCCTGGCCAATCACAACTTTCCATATCTTGAAATGATCAATGGTCTCTTTGAGGAGGTCAAAAATAAACACAGCCCATGACAAGCCATTTACTTGAGAGGCAAAGCTGCTTCTCCATCACAAACATCTGCACTAGTCTGCCCAGGCTGGGTGTGGAGGCACACACCCTTGAATGGTGGCGTCAAGAGGTGCTGCCCTTTTTGACCTGAGTGGCTAGCGAAAGTCTGGGCCCCTTAGGATGTTCCAACTGGAAGAAGAAAGTGGTGATAGTCAGATATTTCTCTGATGCAGTTTTGTTTATTTATAAAGAAAGTAAAAAGTCCTGCTTCTCCAAATGCAGCAGGAACCAAGAACAAAAGGAGCAGTTTCCTAGCTTACAGTCCGACGTCTCTTTAGCCAATCGACCAAATGCTCTCTCTAGCTTTTTCCAGGATTATACTGTGTTCATCAGCTACTGCTTCGGTTTCTTGCTTTTTGCCTCTGTTCTGTGTGTTCTGCCCCCCACCCTGCCGCACCTCTCTCTCCCTCTCTCTATTTAGCAAAAGCCCTCCTCCCACTCAGTCCAAACCCCTGGGCAGCTTCACAATCCCCTTTAGTCTTAGGTGGGGGGCTTCTGATTAACGTCTCATGACAGTTATGTTAATTAAAGGATGCTTCCCCACCCAATCTTAGAGATTTCTGATTGATGCAATCACCGGTACCTCTCAACATTGCAGGGTAGTATGCCTCTGGAGGCCAAGAGGAATGATGCTTCCACTTGTCCTGGGGGAGCGCATTCATCAACAGTCCCTTTTGCAAGTCACACGCCCATCCCAATCTGGGCCCCAGATGCTGCCCATTGCATGGGAAAGTTGCAGAGGAGTAGAATCCTGGCCAAATCCCATCCTTGCCAGACACATCAGGGTCACGAAGTATTGTTGGCAACACTAGCATCCTTCCACCCTCATGCTCATGGAGTGCAGATACCCATGTGATGGTGGCCTTCTGCACAGACATGCAAGGCAGGAAAGACGCTCCCTGTACCTTCTGGGCTTCCACCCATGCATGGACAGCTATCCATTTGGCCCCACATTCAGAATGGATTCAAGCTCTGATTAGAAACATAGCTTGAGAACAGGCTTCCTCTTGCTCCATAAACTATCCATTGATCACAGCTGACTCCTGCACCCAGCTGCAGCCACTTCAGATTGTCTCCTCTGAAACAACATGCAATATCTCACCTGACGTAACCCTTCATCCTTAAGAGAGAGAGAAACTGTGGTTTGCTGTTTGTTCTGGCTTTTCAGCTGAGACTTTCAAAAATGAGGTCCTGGCAGCTCTGCGTGGAATTTAAAGACTGTAGGGCACTTTTAATCGAAATGTTGATCGTGACAGTGCAGGGGTAGGCAACCTATGGCACGCGTGCTAATTTTCAGTGGTACTCACACTGCCTGGCTCCTGGCCACCGGTCCGGGGGGCTCTGCATTTTCATTTAATTTTAAAGGAAGCTTCTTAAACATTTTAAAAACCTGATTTACTTCACATACGACAATAGTTTAGTTATATATTATAGACCTATAGAAAGAGACCTTCTAAAAACGTTAAAATGTATGACTGGCACGCGAAACCTTCAATTAGAGTGAATAAATGAAGACTCGGCACACCACTTCTGAAAGGTTGCCGACCCCTGTGCTAGTGTGTGCAAGCAGCTCACGTGTTCCCGGACGGGAGTTCCTTCCTCACAGCTGTCTGCGTCTCCTGTCTGGGAGATGCACACTGTAGCACAGCCACGGACAGCTGCTGTTGAGCCCAGCGCCTGCCCCAAGGGGCTGGGCTCAGGGCGGTACAGCTGCACTGAAGGAGCTACCTGGGCTGGACGCTGGCTCCTGCGAGCAGTGGCCCGACATGCAGGGGCGGCTCCAGGCACCAGCGCAGCAAGCACGTGCCGGGGGCGGCCTGCCGGTCGCCGTGAGGGCGGCAGCCAGGCTGCCTTCGGCGGCATGCCTGCGGGAGGTCCGCTGGTAATGCGGATACGGCAGCAATTCGGCGACAGGTACGCCGAAGGCATGGGACCGGCAGACCTCCCGCAGGCATGCCGCTGAATCCGCGTTACCAGCGGACCTCCTGCAGGCATGCCGCCGAAGGCTGCCTCACTGCCGTGCTTGGGGCGGCAAAAACCATAGAGCCGCCCCTGCCGACATGCTGCTGATTTTGCCGCTGTGGTTCCTGGTAGAGCCCTGCAACTCCGCGAATATCTGCTTTATATCTGCGGATATAAATTTTGTCTCTGCTCAGGGCTCTACACCCACAACTCGGTCATCAGAACAAAGGAAGGCAGGGGCTGATCCAGGAATTGAACTCCAAAGTCCCAGTCCACTGCTATAGCTACTAAGCTCTTCTTCCTACCGTCTGAGCAAATTTTTGTATTAATTAAAAAAAAAAAAAGTTTTGACTAATGAAATGAAAAAGGAGGATATTCGATAACAATGAAAATGCTGATGCATGGGCAGGGAACAATACTTTTAAAGTTGCTAAAAAGTCTAAATTGAGCTTTCAAAATATTTCGTTGCTTTCCATAGCTGTTGGTTGGGGTCGGGTGGCTGAGATTTGTTTGGACAGGATGTCCAGGAAGGCTCTCTCAAAGTGGAGAGCTGGCCTGCCTAGGAAAGAGAAAACAAAAGGAAAAGAATATTGGAAAGTACCAGAAACTAATTTAAAAAAAAATGTCTTATGGAGGGGCTTTTGACCTGCGATTTCCCAGGTTGCTGAGTTTTTGGACTGCGCCTGAGCCAGATATTACAGTGTTGCATTTCTCCCTACATATACAGAACAGCACGGCACTTCCCTGATTACACAGCCTTGTCTGTTTCCTCTATAGGGCCGAGTGGGATTTTTCCGTTCCACATTATCATTCCTAACTGGCTGCAGTGATTTTCCCTGAGCTGCTGAATGTACATTCAAGTACATTCCAAAAGCAAAGGAAAGGAGCATGACAAGGCTTGGGGGGCTGCCTGCCAATATTTTAAAAGCTGGGTATACGGGTACAGTTCTTGGTCCTTTGCAAGTGGGCGAGGAGGAGAGTCCCAGTGCAGCTCAGAGTAGGAATTTGGGAATTGTGTGCTTGGAGAGCTATAAAGTTCTTTCAAGGTCTCTGGCACGTCAGACACTGATATACATTTCAAACTTATCTCCAGCTTAATGAAGTTCTTTGACCTGTGCTTGGAAATGCCACTGTTCATTGAGCGGAGTGCTAGGGGATAGAAAAGAGCACTCTGGTCTGTGACACCATCTAGGGAGGAAAACAGGGCTAAGCGTATGTCTACGCAGCAGCTAGGAACAAGTTTCCCAGCCCAGGTAGCAGAGGCACCGACTTCCCCAGTTCCCGGGGGGTGCTCGAGCCCTGCTATGCCCCATGTCCCCACCCTCCACCTCTTCCCCCAAGCCCTCACCCCTGCCCCGCCTCTTCCCGCCCCGCCCTGCCTCTTCCCCCCTAACCCCACCCCGTTCTGCCCCATCCCCCCACCTCTTCCTGCCCCGGCTCCTCCCCCTCTCCCCCAGCACCTCCTGCATGCTGCTGAATAGCTAATCGCGAAGGGCAGGAGGCGCTGGGAGGGAGGGGGAGGAGCTGATCCAAAGGGCTGCTGGTGGATGCAGAGCACCCACCATTTTTTCCCCCTGGGTGCTCCAGCCCCGGAGCACCCCCAGAGTCGGTGCCTATGCCAGGTAGATACACATGTACTAGCTCTGTTTGACATGCTAAAAATAGCAGCGTGGATGCGACGGCATGGGCCCAGCTTGGGATAGGCACCTGAATATGTACCCAGTGGGGCTGGGCAGGCTTATACTTGGGGTGGTTTGGCCAAGTCACCCCTTAGGGTGCTGAAGCTACCCTGCTATTTTCAGTGCACTAGTTCTTCAAACTTAGAACAAGAGGTAACGGGGACACTGCAATCATGCTGGAGCGGCCAAGGCTGTCTATTTAATGAGCCTCTCACAAACCCGCTAATCTCAACTGTATTTAATGATCATTGGTTTGGCCCCCATCCACACAGTCTGAACAGCATGTGCTGGATGGCGGGCTGCAGACACATCTGAATCATCTTTAAACATGGTTCCTTCGGGATGGGAGAAAGGGGGACCTTTGAGCCTTCTGAATCAGTCTCATAAATCTCCCAGAGGTTCTCAGATGGGAACAGACCCGCAGGCATATGGCCGCAGTGAGCAAGGTGATATCATCATGTAACCCAATGCACACTCTCACTTCCTCTTGGATCTAACTGCCATGTGGGGGGGACTGATCTCACCCGGCAAGAATCCCAGTTACAAATAGATTTTCACAATGTTGTGACAGACAGTAAGTCATCTCTGAGAATGTTTACCCCTGAATTCCACAGGCCGGATTAGTTCAGCTCCCTTCAGGCATAACTGACAACTTCCGGGAATCACACGTTGCTAAGGAAGATGCTGGCAGCACATATTGGGGGGCCGGAAGAGGGATTCACTCCTTCTTGAGCATCACTCCAGGGGTCAGACTGGAGGGCCAGAGGACAGCTGAAGAGCTTAATACAGCTGGCTGCAAGGACGTGTTAGCAAGATCCGACAGCCAGATCTGTAGCTTCGAAGCAGCATTCTATCCCCCAGACTGATCCTCTAAGAGGTCTGGAAAACCTAGTGGGTAGAGGATGGATGCATTTGAAAAGAGATGATATTAGGCTTTGCCTATGTTACAAAGTTGTGCCACGTTAACTATAGTGGGATAGTTAAAGTGGCACAATCCCCTAATTTGGGCACAGTTCAATTTAGATTGTAAACTCTTTGGCACAGGGATTGTCCTTTTGGTCTGTGTACAGCACCTAACACTGTGGGGTGCTTTTCCATGACTGCAGCTCCTAAGCACTATGGTAATGCTATTAATAATATTGGTATATTGCTACAGCTATTCTCACATCGGAAGGGGAATAATTATAGGGGTATAAGGTACTTTTTAACTGGTATATCTGTGCTCACACTAAGGCTTTTTCCAGTATAAATGTCAGTAAAAAAACAAAAACACAAAAAACCTTACACCCCTAAGCAAAATAGTGATAATGTTAGAACTGGTCTAAGAGACAGAGGGGCGTGGAAGAGGATGGATGTGTTGGGGGCAGCTATTTGAATTGCTAAGAGAGAATTAACAGGTGGAAAGTGCTTTAATACAAGTGCTTTAATAGTATCTATGGCCTGAGGCTCTCACAGCGCTGAATGCGATTACCACCATGTTACCAATGGAAACTGAGGCAGACAGCGGCTAAGTGACTTGCCCAAGGTCAAACTTGAAGTCTGTGACTAAGGCATGGTGATTGGGTTTCTAAACCCCACACCAAAGCAGCCATGAAGGGTTAATGGACGGAATATTTACTTCCCCAGCTGTGACCATGTGGCTGACTAGCAACAGCTGGGCTAAAAGGCTGCAGCTCAGAGGTGGCTGCCAGAGAGGCACAGGGGACTATCTTAAGGAGGTTCCTCAAGATTAGCCTGGCAAGCAGCCACTTAAGGATCAGACACAGAGGCCTGCCACAGGGGTAATGGCACAAGGGAGGTTTCTTTCCCTTCTACCTGACAAAGCAGGGACGAGAAGGGATTTTAAAGGGTCACTGTTTCACGGTAACTCCTTACATAAGGGGTGAAGGAACAAGCCCCTTCACAGCCAAGAATAGAATTGAGTTCTATCAGCACCCAAGATTGTGTCTCCGCTACAAGACCATCCTTCCTTGCCTTGAGAACCTTAGATTAAAATGTGCTGGTTTAAGCACAAAGTAGAGCTGCTGGTAGGAAAATTTCTGTCGAAACAAAATTGTAATTGAAAAACAGAAACAGTTCATTACAAAAATATTTGTAGATTCCACCCCCTTCCCATTTTCCAATCTGCTCTAATGCAAGAGATTATTCTTACTAATGACCAACAATCAAATTTAGGTCCCAAACTTGTAAACACTCACATAAGGGGTTAACTTTAAGCATATGAGCAGTTCCATCAGGAAATCCAGCTGGCCCCCTGGTGCCACATGAACCAAGGGAGGCTCAGAAACAAGGGAGAATTGAGCTCATAGATTTCAAAGGGACCATTATGATCATCAAGTCTGACCTCCTGCATAACACGGGCCATGGAGTTTCACCCAGTAATTGTTGCATAGGGGACAACAACCTGTGCTTGAAAATACGACTCTGTACCTCTGTAATCTTTGTAATCCGGTTTACCACATTCATCATCATGGTATCTGAGTGCCATGGAAGAATAAAACATTACGGATCTGACAGACTCTTGGTCTGGTGTCCCTGGTGCTTTTTAAACTAACCCTCCCCCTCTCTCCCTCACAACTCATTCTAAAGAGACAGTATCAGGCAACCGTGGCGTTCGGGCTCTTCTCGAGTCTCAGATATATTTATCACTTCTTTTTTTGTTGTCGTTAATGCTGGACTAATTTCTTTGGAAAAAGATGTTGTCATTCCAAGAAGAACCATCTCCGTAAATATTTACAATGAGTGAAAAATGTGCCAAAGGTACCAGGAATCTGGCCAGTTGGCAAACGGTCCTTGGTCCATCTGGAAGACAAGTATAAACAGTGCAGATAGCAAAACCTATAGTTAAGGTTGCCCATTAAAAGACCCCATTTTCGGTTGCATGTAACTTTGCCAAATTGTAACTGTATGGGCTGAAATTTTCCATGTTGGGTGTCTGTCTCTGGTGGAATTTTGGGGGAAAGTCTGAACTAAAACAGTTCAGCTGTTTCTGGGAATGAGATCTGAGGGGAAAAAATCCACTGTTTTGCACGTTCTAATAATATTCTTTCAACCGTTCCAGGGTTTAGATGCAGGGCATTAATAAATGCATGGGGCCGCATATCGACTGATGGGGATAAAGAGAAACACTCAATAGATGCCTGAATGAGGCAGGGTCTTGTGGTGGGGGAGAACAACTGGATGTGATCACATAATTGAAGTATTGTAATTTATACGCACAAAGAGGCTGCATTGAGGCTGCACAGGCAACCTTATTTGATGCTAGAGTGCTCAATTCACTTTTTAAAAATAGGTTTCAGAGTAGCAGCCGTGTTAGTCTGTATCCGCAAAAAGAACAGGAGTACTTGTGGCACCTTAGAGACTAACACATTTATTTGAGCATAAGCTTTCGTGGGCTACAGCCCACTTCATCGGATGAATGCATCCGATGAAGTGGGCTGTAGCCCACGAAAGCTTATGCTCAAATAAATGTGTTAGCCTCTAAGGTGCCACAAATACTCCTGTTCTTTTTTAAAATAGTGTTCCTGATTCATGAGGACGGTGTGCTGATACAAAGTACGCATATGCCTTATTTTACTGGCCACCTAAGCTAGGTTTAAAATTTTTTATATCAGAGTGGTACAAAGCAGCAAAAGCATACCAGTGAAACTGACTCTTTGTATGTATTGCCAGTTATTAGCCAGATGCTCAGCTGATTTAGCTGGGGATTGGTCCTGCTTTGAGCCAGGGGTTGGACTAGATGACCTCCTGAGGTCCCTTCCAACCCTGATCTTCTGTGATTCTATGTAAATGGACCTAGCTCCATCGACTTCAGTGGAGTTGGGCCAGTTTACATCACCTGAGGATCTGGTGCTATTTATTGTTTCCTCCTAGGGCCTGATACATCACTGCGTTATTCGGATGTGACATGGAGAATCACCCCTAATACCTCTACCCGGGTTGTCACAGCTTCTGCCGTCCCTCAGTCCTTGCCTGTCCGAGTTGAAAAAAACCCATTCGGAACCACAAGAATCAAAATACGCTTAATTTTACACCACTTCAAATCACTTCCCAGGTGGCTTCAGCCTCCCGATTCTTTGTGAAAGATCAAGGCTGATATTGGTTGCTCTGCCACATGCTGTGGGATGGATCTCTTCTGTTTGAAATGGTCCTGCCTTTCTTGGCTGTTGTGCATGCTACCAATGAGATGTAGCAAGACTGAGCTGTCTGAAGCAAACAGAATAGATTCATGTTTACCCCAATGTACAGTTCAACTGTACAACCCACCAACATTGGCTTTGGATTTGGTCCCATTTTTTCCCTCTTGTTTACTAAGTGAAGGTGGCTTGGGGGTCAGCTAATTCCACTCTGGTTTCATCTTCACAGCAGAGCTTTTGTTCATAGCCAAAAGCTGAATAATCTTCTCCTGCAATCAGGAGCACAATCGGCTTGAGGGAAGCACGCATGTAAATCAGAATTTCCCTGGCTCCCCATCTCCTCTTACCGCATTCGTTTAGAAACAACACTGTGGGGTCCCCTTCTTGGCTTTGTCCAGCATTTCTAATGACTGGAAGAGGTTGGATAGTCTCTCATAGAGGAGATATTTGATATAAATGGACTTATGTCATTTAGAGAGCTCTGTAGTGAATTCATTATCCCTAGATGTCACTTCCTAGCAGTTCAGCCTACTGGACACTTGAGCTAAATTGCCTTTTAATGAAGATTTTGGCTTGTTACATTCAACCGCATTGACACTGAACACAAATACAGTTCCAGCGGGTTGGGCTCTCTTTTTGGATGTGACATCATTTTAAATTCTCTATTTCAGTTCATGCAGAGAAAAATTAGGAGAGAAATGGGGAAGGGGGCTCAAAAAAGAAAAAAAGATCCCAGTGGGAGGGTTTAAGTGGGACATAAGAGATACATGGGCCTTGTTCTGGTCCTCTGCACAGGGGTGAATTTCACCCAATGTTGATAATGTTTGAACAATTTGGGACATACAGTTCAGGTTCTTTTCTTAAATATGTGTAGTCTCCTCTTCTTCTGTTCCTTCTCTCTTTGTATGGTTAGTTGGTGGTTTCTCCCTCTGAAAGTTCTCCCGTGTCAAGCCCTTTAAGTCGCCATGAAGATCATCATCCTGTTGATTTCACGGTCAGTCCTTTTTATTCAGAAATGCTTCCTATACAGATAAACACAGCCGGCTGGGAGCCAGGTGAAAGATCCTTCAGTGACACACACGCCACCTTCTGTCTTCTGAAGATTTTACATTTGTTCTTTCTTTGTTGTTGCTTTTTGGCCTGTTCATCTGAAATAAAAGTCATGAAAACTGAAAATACGGAAACACACAAGGCTCAGGAGGGGGAGAGAAAGGTGGTCCTGCAGTTAAAGCACTAGACTTCGAGTGCCTCCTGACCGTTGGCTTCAATTCCTCCTGCACAGTTTTTGTACCTTAGCTAACTCACTTCATTTTTCTATGCCTTTGTTCCTTACCTGTAAAGCAGGGATATTAATGCTTTCTTTAACCCCTCTCTATTCAATTCTAAGCTGTTGTGGCCGGGACTGTTCCTATATGCATGCAAAGCATCTAACAGTGATTTCAGGCAGGGCCCCTAGTAATACAAATAATGCCAACATAAACAAGGGCAGAATTTGGCGGAGGATGTTCCATAAAGTGTGCCTGATTCTGTTTTCACTCACCCTGATGTGTATCAGGAAGAATTCCAGCAAGGTCAATGGAGTTTCAGCTGATGTGAATGGACAGTGAGGGGCAGCTGGTTCACTGAGATTGAATAAATGTAATCAGGAGGTAGAATCTGGCTCACTAAACTTGCACGGCCGGTGTAATTTCTCAGAGATTTTTATTCTTGAATAGCTCCTCAGACCGGCTACTGTAAAAAAATATATTTGAAACACGCTGGGTGTTTTTTCTTTTTTTTTTTTAAGGAGGAAAGTGCTAGTTTGCTGACCTCTTACATCCACCTCAGTACTTTCCTATCCCTATTTGGATGGGATAGGAGCTTTCCAAATAGCTTCACGCAGCGGAGGCTGTAGGTCTGAAATCTACGCAAGCAATCAGTGATCTCATCCATTGCTCCGTCAGACACAAGTGCTGGCTGGCTGGGTCTGACTGGCTGTTGGACATGCTGTGTGATGTTTAAAACTGCCCGCAAGGAAACCCAGGGGATGTTAAGCAGAGCCATTCCTTCACTGTCAGAACATATAAACATGAACAAATATGGGGTCTGTATGGAGAACATCAAAGTCAGGTAACACTCAGCTCGGCGCGACACCCCATTGGAGGGAGAGGGCTGAAGTGTAAAAGAGCCCTTGTTTTACATAGCTGCTGTGATATGTCACACAGCCTGGGGTTAGCTCAAGTGCTGGCTGCATTTCCACAGCCTGCACCCAAATCCTTCTTCCAAGTGCTGGCTGGAATGAGAGCATTTCAACCTTTTGTTTGCTTTAAAATGCCCTTCTGCCCTGGCTTTCTGGAAACAACATACATGCTTCATGCCAGATGCTACTAGTCCAGAGACACTGAATTACTGCTTGTGTTGGAGGAAATATGCTCATTTCTTTAATGCAGTGGGCCTGGGCTTGTATTTGCAGCACCCAGAATTGTGTAAATCGAGGGGATATATTTAATCATTTCACCACTGGGTGGGTATCTGCATATTCACAGCTGCTGATGTCGGAGCCAGGAATACTTCAGCCTCCAAAGCGTTACCTCCTTTTGACCCTGAGAAGTGCTTCGAAATCTATGGATAAAAAGCGCTATATCAGAGCTATACTGAAAGCTGTCTGATTATGGGCCAGGTCCTAACGCTCTTACTCACATGAGTAATCCCATTGACAGCTCACATCAACAAGCACTACTTGCACAAGCGAGGGCTGAACATTGGGCTTTCTACTTGTGTACATGCACACACCCATGCACACTACATAATGATGCGAAGTGATCAGAATACACGAGGTACCTACTTCTGTTCTGGGCCATATCCACAGCCAGGTGTAAACTGATGCATCTCTAGTGACTTCCCTGGAGTTGTGCTGATTAGCACCAGGTGAGAGTCTGGCCCTCTCTCTTAATTAACTGCTGTGGAGTTTTCTACAGGATACGGACTGACTTGTTGCCAGGATCTCTCAGTCTACATTGCTTCTGTGTCATGATATATTCTTGAATGTATTGACTGCACGGCTTGCCACTAAAGTACAAGTATTTGACGGTCTCTCCAGACTTCATTGCCTAGAGGCATAGTGTGGGATTGTCTAACATGCTCAGAATTGGCCTAACTCTGCTGCCAGTGAACTCAATGCGAAAACTCCCAGTGAATTCAATGGGAGCAGCATTAAACCAACCCTGTGTGCTGCTGAAAATCCCTCCCCAAGATTCTTTCCTTTCTCATTGATCAGTTTTCATCCCTGCACAACGAACATGATCTCAAAACTCTTCCTTTCCTGTGATACCAGGATAATCTTACTCACGTCTATTTAATTGTAAGCCCTCAAGAAGGATCTAGGAGACCAAAACGGGGTATCAGACAGACTTGTTCTTCTGATCATTTGAAGAACTCAATGGTTCAATCTCAAGATCGGTCATTGGAATACATAGTTTTTATAGCCCTGGAAATCTTTGATTTAGACTCTACATCAGCGGTTCTCAACCTATTTCCCACTGTGGGTTGCATATGCAGCTCTCTGTGTTATGTGGGCCTCATCCACACAACATATATATACTACCTGCATGGCCCTGTGGATGTCACATGGGCCACAGCTGTGTGCTGATTGGGCCGCAAGCGAGCCTCTGCTCTACATCCTCCCTCTAAGTGGGGAGTCCATTTCGTTTAAAACACTGCTTAATGGCTGGACTATTGGTTTAGATAATAAGTAAATAAAAAGATTTGGGGGTCCGTTAAAAGCATCTGGTGGTCTGGATTTGGCCCCCTGTGTGCCTATTAACTATCCCTGGTTTAGATGTTTTCTAAGGCAAACAGAAAAGATTCTCTTCATACCTTTCTAGACATCCAGCTGTATACTCCCCTCACAGTGAATCCTTCAGGTTTTGCATCTGGCTTGTACGACTCTGAAATCCTATAATAATCCAAACTCTCTGCATTGGTCCAGCTTCAAAGCAAATCCCAGAGGTATTGCATGGATGTGATGTACAGAGTTATCACTTATTTTGGAAACTTTAACAGAATTGTTACAAAAGCCAGATCTGTTCCTGCCTTATCCCAGCACCAGCAATAAAGCTGAGCTGCACTGCCGTTAGTTCTTACTCTTCCAGTGGTGACAAATGCTCACATCAGGGCAAGAGGGGGTGAAGGCTTCTCTCACTCCTTCCGCATACCATTTATTGGAGAATTTAAAATGACAGAAAAATCAATACTATGTAACTGATGATGTAGACAGTTTCCTGCATGTTGAAATCCCGAGATCCACCTTCCCCTGGCTGGAGTTCTCTTTAGCAGAGCTAGTTCACTACAATCTGGTCTGACCACTGACAGAACCCATACAAGCTATGTTTCCACCAGTGTGTGTATTCTCATTGCCACTGACTCCACCCAGTCACTGTCAGCAAAGAACTGGGATCCACATCCTCTTACTCCTTCCTTGACGTAGCAAGACCCACAAATATTCAGCAAGCCCTCTGTAGGTGGGACCATATCTACAGAAAGATGAGGTAGATTTCAGGGAAGATCTGCCACGCCTCACATTTCACCACCCTTAGCCAAGACTATTGCGCTTATCAGTGCAGCCGGCAAAAGGAGCCAAAAGCATATCTTCCCAGGAAGTGTTTTCTCAAGGCTAAATCCCTAGATGTCACCACCAGCACATTAATAGCATGAAACTCATGATATTTGCTTTTGGCTTGTACACATTCCTTATAGTCACCTCACCGGTCTTCATCATCTTTCTTTCCATCCCTCCCTCCCCTCGACCTCGGCTCTTCAGCAGCAAAGGGAAACGAAAGCACTGGACCTCCGACAGGCTGATGAATTGACCCACCTCTTCAAGGTGATTCTCCTCTCCCCACTGCACGACGAGTTCCCAGCTTCAGGAGGGTGATCATTAAAATAGCACCTGACTGTGCAAAATCACATCCCATTGGAAATGATGGAGGGATCGGAATCAGTCTGGAAAATGAATTCCAGTGGGCTTGAATCCCTAGGGAAATATATTTCTGAATGCAACCACAAGGAAAGCCACATTTTATGGAGTGGAAATGGGTAGGGACTTCAAAGGTATTGTTCAGATCAAAGAGGTGGGGGGGAAATGTTGTATAGCAGATAAATATTGCAAACACTTGTTATGCCCCTGTATAATGTATGCATGGAAACAATGAAACAACCCTCTGTAAGGAATCCTTGGAGGAGAGGACATTGATCCAGGATGCAAACTTGCCTGTAGCAAGTGCCTTAAGAGAACGTATCAGTCAGGGTTTAATGCTGCAGGAAGTTTATGCACATTAACTGAAAAGACAAACCAACACTGTTCAGGCTACGTAGTGAGGCATGCGGATGGTAACGGAGGAGAGAGACAGCACTCAGTACTGGGGAAAATGACAGACCGAGGAGGTGGTACTTATTACTGTATAGCAAAGTCTATTTGAGACAAAATATGCTGAACACAATACTAATTAATATGAAACATAAAGGCCTAGGAATGAAACAGGGCACTAACAATCAAGACAGCTTAGTTCTATTCCCACTAGAACTAGGCATAATTTTTCATCTGAAACTTTTTTTTTTTGGATGAAAAATGCAAATTTGGCAACATCGAAGTGTTCTGCAAACTTGTGTCAGTTTCACCAAATTGTTCATTTCAGAAAAAAAAAATTAAATCACAAAAAATGTCTGTTTCAACATTTTCTAAATGAAATGTGGTGGGTTTTTGTTTTTTTGTTTTTGTTTTTTTCTTTTGGGGGGGCTTGAAAAAACTAATTATTTAATTTAAGTATTTAATCATTACAATGTGTTTAATTTTCTATTAAATTTTAAAATGGGTAAAAATGGTCAAAAATGGGGGGGGGGGAAGTTTTGTTTTCCTTTTTTTTTTAATTTACTTTTTAACTTTCCAGTTCATAGAAGAGTTCAAACATTTTCATTTTTGTTCTGACTGGAAATGATTTTCTGCTTTGTTTTGATTTTTCAAAAATTGCCGATGAGCCAAAAAAATCCATTCTTCACCCAGCTCTAATTCCCACCACTGCCAACGCTTCACTCTGTGGCCTTGAACAAACCATTTTATTTCCCTGCACTTCAGTTTTCCTGATTCAGCAAAACACTCAAACGCACACTTAATTTTAGGTATGTGCTTAAATCCATCCCCATTCAGTGTAAGCACATGCTTAAATCCCATTGAACTCACTGGGAGTTAAAAAACATGCTTAAAATTAAGAATATGCTTAAGTGCTTTGCTGAACCAGGGCCTAAGATGGATATAACACTGTCTGACACAGTCACGGGGGTATTGTGAAGAATAGTTATTGTATGTTTGTAAAGCGCTTTGAGATTATTAGGCAACAGGTGCTATAGAAGTGCTAAGAATTGTTATAATGGGTACAACAGATAGAAGCTGGCTTCTAATATCAGACTGCGTATGTGTCTCTCTTGCTGTCAGTCTGTGAATTCCCTAACAGTAAAGAACTGAACTTTCAGGTCATTCTGCTATATTTTAGAGTATGTGGGGAGAACTAAGATGGCTCTACAACCAACAAATCCCCTTTCCTGTGCAGCACAGAGAATAAACCATCATCACTATAAACTATGGGCCTGATTCTAATTTATACCTCCAGCTTCAAAATGAGTGTAAACGTAATTTATGTCCATTGCAAGGCCTCTTTATGCTGCCAGGGTGGTGTAAAGGGACTTTAGGGTAAATGAGACTCAGGACCTATGTCTTTGCCAGATGCTGTGTTACAAATCCAATTGTAAAAACATCATCCACCGTTGCATCGTTTACAAAAATAAAATAAACCGCAATAAATAAATCCGAAAGCAAATGATTGGACTGCTCTGTCTTTGCTCATTTTCTGCGGCGCTGATCTGTCTCAGATGCAAACTGGATGTACATTTCTAGTCTTTCCCTAATAAAGTGATTTTGTGTTTTCACAGGAACAAAGAGCTCCTTGGAACTGCCACGGATGGAGTAGCTAATTAATTGGCTTGACTGTTTTGCAGAACCACTATAATTGATCACCATACGTGGGGGCAGAAAGGAATTTCCCCCTAGGCCAGATTGGCAGTGACATTGGGGTTTTCGTTGCTTTCCTCTGCAGCGTGGGGGTGCGGGTCACTTGCCAGGATTATCTGAGTCTATCTCACTTGGTCATTTCCCTTTCACTGTTGGGGCCTTGAGCACTGGTGCACCTCGGTCCCTCCTGTTCCCTGCCTGTGGCACAAAATAGTCTAGTCTCCTGTGGACTGTGATACTTTGGTCTCATTTCCATTGTTGGGTTTAGTGTGTGGGTGCTGTGTGATGTTGGTGGTTTGTGACATATAGGAGGTCAGACTAGATTACCTGTTGGTCCCTCCTGGCCTTCAACTCTAAGACTAAATTAACAGGAGAAAGATCCTGCCACCTCGAATCATCTAAGTAGTACTTAATTCTTCCCATAGTCCCATTGACTGCAAGGGGGTTACTCACCCAGGGCTAGACCACCACAGCTTTTCTTTGGCAAGACAGAGGAGTAAGCGAGGGATAGGACCCATGCTCATCCTTGCTCAGGTTATGACTCTAGCTACAGGGGGCAGAGCAGGGGTTACTCACTGCCCAGTGTGAGCGAATGGGGCAGTGGTTCTGCTGCCCCACTAACACAATGGGGGTGCGAGCTGCTCCATGAAAAGCTGTGATGTAAGTTATTCCCCTACTCAAAGCAAAGGGGGGGACCAGGAGGAAATGTGACTCTGAGGGGATGTCTACACTGCAGTCACACCCAAGCTGGCTTTGATCTTGTCAGCTGGGGTTCCAGCAGTAGTGAAACCACGGCAGCATGGGCCGGACAAGCACGCCAAGAACCCTGGGCAATTACTCAGACAGCTAACGCATGCTGAAGCCTGTGCTACCAGGGCTCACCAGCTACCAGGATCCAAACTAGCAAGACCAGCAGATCTCAAACTTCATTGCACCATGACCCCCTTCTGACAACAAAAATCACTACACGACCCCAGGAGGGGGAACCGAAGCCTGAGCTTGCCCGAGCCCCACCGCCACAGGCGGAGGGGTCAAAGCCCCACTGCCCCGTTTTTGGGGGGGCAAAGCCGAAGCCCAAGGGCTTCAGCCCCAAGTGGAGGGCCTGTAACCTGACCCTCGCTGCCCGGGCTGAAGCCCTTGGGCTTCGGCTTTGGCTTTGGCCCCAGGCGGTGGGGCCCGGGCTTCGGCTTTGGCTCTGGGCCCAGCAAGTCTAACGGCTGCCCCGGTGACCCCATTAAAATGGGGTCCCGACCCACAGTTTGAGAACCGCTGAGCTAGACTACAGCTAGCTTGGGGGCATCTGCACAAGCTGCAATCCCACCGTGTGTTTGCAGGCCAGGCACACCTCGAGTCGGTTCGCTCTGTGGTCTGGCTTTGGGCTGTGCAGCTACGGACTGCCCCTCACTCAGTGCAGATAGAAAGGTTGAAGCCTAGGTGCCCCCCTGGGGAAGCAGTCTTTGCTGTAGGTCGGACAGAATCAGGCCTAAGTACGTTCAACTTTCTTGGTTTTTGCTCTGTGCAGCGCTTTCCCCCTCCCCACCCCCCGCTCACAGATCCGTGACCTAATTCAAGTCTTCAGCAGTGCAGCGGCAGAACACAAAGAGAGGTGATGGGCGAACAATCTGGAATTATGGCACCGTGTCTCACCCATAAGTCATTTAATCCTTTAGACATTACTGCTGTTCCCGACAGCTCCACGCACATGATCTGCGGCATGCCGCCATGACACAGGGCACAGTTGTTGCAAATGTAGGAACAACGTAACAAATTCCTGTAAAAGGGGATCAAGGCAGCACTAAATATTCAGAGCAGGATTAAGTTGCTTTTGTGTGATCTTCCAGAGGGCTTAGAGACTCTTGACATCCCTTTGGAAATGAATGGTAAATTTTCCAGTAGCAGATATTTAAGGAAGCTTGTAGGGAAACTAGTCTTGCTACAAAAGTACAGGTCCTAATGCAACCTTGGCCAGTGTAGATTTTAGCAGAAGCCCCTGACTACAGAAAATTCTCCAGGGGGCAGAGAATGATGGCAGGAAGTGGCTGCAAACTCCTTAGGTATGATATGGTTGTAAGAAACCAGCACAGTATGTTGCCGACACCCTGAGAGCTAGGGGCTACGAGGTCCAAACTCACGTGCTGATTGTCAGAGCCCTGGGCACTTGGGACCCCGGTAACGAGCAAGTGCTGAGAGACTGTGGAGTCGGTCAACGCTACGCTCGGATGATGCGGCAACTCATGGTGTCGGATGCCATCAGGTGGTCGAGGGACATCTACCTAGAACACATCACTGGACATTGGCAATACCAGGAGGGATGTGCTGGATTGCCGATGAGAAGTGCAGTCAGGAAAGTAACTCAAATACTTTCCTGATGGACTGTTTTTTTCTCTAAATGGACAACCCATCCGAAATTCTCAATTACTGAGGAGCAATCTTCACTCATTGATATATTTTGCTTTCCGCCACCAACTCTCTGCATAACTTTTTTCATGGGTGATGTACCCAAATGCATGGATGCTAGATATCTAAACTGTATTCTTAAATTCATTCACCTACATTTGGGTTATTGCTGATTATGCACTATATGTATCTTATGACTTTAAAAACAAACTTTGTATTTGTGGATAATCTAAACACTATATCCAGACGTACAAACACTTTTTTTTCTCAACCTATGTATTATATAATTTTAATATGAGCACACTTTAAGATTGCGTCAACCCCTATCTCAAGGCAAGGTCAAGCAACCAGTCGGGAGGGGCAAAGGAGGGGTTGGGGGGAAAATATAAAACACTAAAAAAACAAAGAAATGCCTGTCCCTGACCGTAGTACAACCTCACTCCTTACCCCTCCCATGGGGTGCATAGGTGTGCTCCCTGTGGGCGTGCATTCCAGGTATATTTGGGCCTGCTAAGAAGGAGGAGGTGGGAATGGGGAATAGGGAAATGTGGAATGGGGACACAGGCTAGGCTCTGCAGCATCAGAGCTGGGAAGGGGAACACTTGGAAACAGACTCTGCCGGCATGTAGAGCTATGGATGTGTTTGCTTGGAACTAACCCCAATAAACATTGCATTGCCTGCACTTCCAACTTCTGGTCTTCTGCTTTCTGTCTGCATGACAAGAACCAGGGGAGGGGGTGAAGAGAAAGCCCTCTAACTGTTAGTCCTAACCAAAACCAACAATTGGGTTTGATTACGAATTCATAACTGTCTGAGATTCAGAACCGCAATAGCCATGAATGGCTCAGTCTTTCCTTTATACAGCCTGGGCCTTGGATCTTGGCCTCAGGTAAGATCAGTAGACAAAAGGCTGGGTTTCTTCATAACCGGAGATGGGAAATTTTCATTCATCTCTCCCTGAATATTCTCCAGGAAAACCACATAACACTTTTTGTTCTAAAAGTCAATTGTAATCTGGCACAAAGTACTAACTATATTGAAAAACAAACTCCCAGGTCTCAGATCTGCCACATCTCCCCCTGGAGACCTTACCTACAATCCCAGCCTACAATAATACATAAACCATTCATTTCATACAATGAACCCAAAAGATACTTAACTTAATTCAATAAGATCACCCCAGGCAATTTTCTGCAATATCCAGATCTGTCGTAGCCTCCATCACTGTATTATCTGTCTTACAGTCTTCACTGTAGTTATCCTTACAAAGCTCTGTGAGGTAGGGAAGTGCTATTATCCCCATTTTACAGATGGAACACTGAGGCACAGAAAGACTAAGTGATTTGCCTAAGGTCATACAGGAAGTCTGATGGAGCACGGAATTGACCACCCAGGGCTCATAAGTCACAAACTAGTACCCTAACCAGTATACCATTTTGCCTCTTTAGAGGAAAGAGAAGGTCAGAGGGTTTCCATGTGTTTGTGGGGAAAAGTAACACCAGCACAGTGAAAGAGAAACAGAAATTTAAAAATCCCTTCTGGTACCACTCAGGGTTTATAATAATGAAAGTGAAGAGAGTCCAGAAGCAGGGCCGGCTCCAGGCACCAGCCCAGTAAGCAGGTGCTTGGGGCGGCCAAGGGGAAGGGGCGGCACGTCGGGCTCTTTGGCGGCAATTCGGCGGCGGGTCCCTCGGTCCCTCTCCGAGGGAAGGACCTGCCGCTGAATTGCCGCCGAAGAAGAAAGCGGCGTGGTGGAGCTGCCGCCGATCGCGGCTTTTTTTTTTTTTTTTTGCCACTTGGGGCGGCAAAAACCCTGGAGCCAGCCCTGTCCAGAAGTAAAGTAATAATGACCAAGGAAGAAGGAGGGTTTTCTTAGAAATGGGCTGAGAATCAGGTCAACTCATGGTGTCCTTTCTACTTTCCCTATCAATACCCAGGAAGTCTTTAAAAGTGCTTGTGTAAATCGGGAGTTAAGTCAATGGAATTACACCAGTGTAAAACCACTAAGCCAGAGCATAATCAGCTCCCTACCAGATCGGGCACTAGCAACTAGATGTGAGAGTGTAGCATGCAGAGCCAACCCTTATGAAAATAGATTAATAGATTTTAAGGTCAGCAGAAACCATTATGCTCATCTAGTCTGATCTTCTGAAGAAGAGGAAAATTTCACCCCATAATTTCCATATCAAGCCCATAACATCTGTTTGAGCTATTGCATATGTGTTAAAAAGGTGTTCTATAGAATTTAATAGGGATGAAATCAATAGGCTTCTATGGAAATGAAATAAGGGACTACAGAAACAACTCTATAGCCTTACAGAATTTGTCTCCTTTCTCAAGTTTTTTTTTAAACCATCCTACAGGATTCAATAACAGGGATATAAATCTCTAGTCCGTTAAATTCTATAAAATATTTTTTAAAACCTATCAAAAGGATCCCATTTTGCTATTAAACTATACGGGACATTTTTTGTAAGGCAAGAAATCTTGTGAGAAAACACATCCAACCAAGGTTTGTGCCAGGGAAAGCAGACCACCAACTGACCTGTTTAACACATGCCAGGAGCGGCATCATGCCAAGTTGGCCAGTGGGTTTCTCTCCCAGATGAACTGTTTGTCCCAGTAAGGGAAACAAGTCCAAGCACAAGACAAAGGCGTATTTCTTTTCTCCTGCTTCCTTGCTCCACTTTTTTGTCTGCCGATGAGTCTTTATTGCTAGCAGCAAATTATTAATTGCATCTAGGGGCTCAGTTAGTGTTTTTACCAATGGACTCTTGTCAGCTAGGATGCAAAGTGGTTAAAAGTATTTCCACTTTTGCTAGAGATTTCTTTCATTTAGGTGCATTTTTTAAAAAGACTTTTTACGGAGTAGTTTGCATTTATCATGGTGGGTGGGTGGACAGTGAGCCCCTGCAACAAGTTAAGAGAAGGTGTAGTACCAAGTGTTGCTCTCTTACATTCACTCCGGTGGGGCTGCTCTAGAGTTACACTGATATGACAGAGAACAAATTATAGCCCCCTGACAAGGACCAAACACCTCTGTCAGTTGCCATAGCAGGCAACCCTGCCAACCACGTCTGTGGTGATCTACCTCTTCCTGTGACTCAGCCCTCCAACAAGATCACTTCCATTCCTTCCCCTTCCAGAGCAAACCAAGCCCAACCAACCAATAGTCTGGCAGCGTCACACCGGATCTTCGGCCCAATTTCAGACTTTATGGGGGAACCCAGGCTCTCCCTCTCAGGGGCGGCTCTAGCTTTTTTGCCGCCCCAAGCACGGCAGGCAGGTTGCCTTCGGCGGTGCGCCTGTGGGAGGTCCCCGGTCCCGCGGCTTCGGCGTACCTGCCGCCGAATTGCCGCCGAATCCGTGGGACCAGCGGACCTCCCGCAGGCATGCCGCCGAAGGCAGCCTGACTGCCGCCCTCGCAGGGACCGGCAGGGCGCCCCTGAAGCTTGCCGCCCCAGGCACGTGCTTGGAGCGCTGGTGCCTGGAGCCACCGCTGCTCCCTTACTCCGGGTTCCAGCCCAGGGGCTCTGTATGAAGTAGATAAGGTCAGTTCAGACCATCTGCTGTATCTCTGGGCTGCTTCCTACCATGGCCCGTGTCTAGACCTTTCTCATAGTCTCTTCCCAAGCTGACTCTTCTGCAGAGCCCTAAAAAGGGAAACCAAACAAGTTATGGGGAACAACCCGCCCCCCCAAAAAGAAATGTCTGGCGCAAGGTCAATTCTGTACCAAGGAGGCTCTGAAACTTAGTAGACTCTGGCCCCAACTAGGTGTTCCTTTACAGGGCTAGCTCAGAGCTCCTCTCCCAGGCAGCCACTGCTGAGCTGGGTTTTTCCTCTTTTAACTCTTCCTTCCAGGCTTGACACCTCACACAGCGGTAACAGGGTGGGGTTGCACCCGCAAGCCCTTATTAACCCGTCCTTGGTCAGTGTGGGGTCTGTATACGCCATCAGTGTGCCAGGGCTGTGGACATAGGCAATGTTGGGGTGGTCCATCTAGTCCATTATCTCTTCTCTGAGAGTGACAGCACCAGATGCTTCATAGGAAGGTGCAAGAAACCTCATACTAGGCAGCTGTAGCATAATCTGCCCCCTATGGTAGGTTTGCTGCTAATCCCCTTTACTAGAGGTTGGTTTAAACTCTGAAGCATGATGTTTATTATCTCTTCCAAAATGTACATTAGCATTTACTACAATAGCTCTTGAGAATCATGCTTTTCTGTACAAGACCCATGCCCATCTACATCCATAGTCCAAGTCTCACCGGGCCTGTGGTCCATAGTGTTTCACTTGCAGGAATGATGAAAACTCACCACGTCCATTTTGTGGGAGGATGGCATCTAAGAAGGATGTACATAAAGATTTATATCACCAGCCTAATTCTCTGGTCTGGCTGAGACGAGCTCAAGACTTGCAGGGTGGGGACAAAAGTGACTTAAGCCACAGCCAAGCAACTAGCTAGATAAGATCCTGGTTCTGGATAGAGTAGCAATGTTCAGTCCTCCGCAGTGTAAATGAAAGAATCCTCAGAGCTGCTTTAATGCTGCCTGGCTACCTGTAGCAGGAAGGTCTGATGGCCAGCTGGTCTAGTGGTCAGCTCAGGGCTTTCCGGTTTCTGCTAGTCCAGTCATCCCACAGGGGGGCCCAGCTGCAGCCTCAATCACCCCCTCATTCTCCAATTGCTCCCCCAGAGAGCAACATGCAAAGGAGCAGTGGGGGAGGGGGGCAAGGTAAGGGGACCCAGGCCCACCAACTCTACCAGGTCCTGACACAGGGTGCTAGGGGTCTCTGAAAGTGTTCATCCCAGTTTCTGAGCTACCCCAAATTATGTTTCTCCCTGGGTCACTTCCTACCAGTCTGGAGCTCCTCAGTTTGGGACACGGTCACTGGCCTAGCAGACTCTCTTTAATCTTGTAGCATCCTGTTCAGTCAGTCAGTCTCTCTGAGGGCTTTCAACTCCCAAAGATTTGGGGGGGAAGCCAAGTCCCTGTTGCTAGAGCAGCCTTCACAAAGCTCTTGCCACTCCCTGCCCTGCTCTCAGCATCAGCCTGGTTTCCTGGTGCCATACAAAGCTCATTCCCGATTCTCCCCTCTCCTGGGTTTCCTTTAAACCATTCCTCCACGGGCAACATGCTCTGCTCCTGGTGAGGGGTGGGGCTTCCCTAGCCTAGTATTGCTCTAGTCCCCTCTAGCCCTGGTTCAGTGTGGGCCCTGTAGACCCCATCATGCTACCCATTGCCCCAAGGTCTAGCATTGGAAGAGCCACAGAATCTGGTAACATTCTGCCCACCTCCTCCTTTCCCTGGCCACATCCCTACACTGTGGGATGGAGGGGGTTGGGCTAGCATCTGCCACAGCAGACCAATGCTCTCAAAGGATTTCCCCACAGTGGGAGAATCCTCCAACTATCTGGATCAGCTGAGTTTACAGCTGCATTGTGTATATGGACTGGCACAAAGTGGCTTCACCGGGGTCCAGGATCTGGGCCAATGTATAATAAAATGTGCAAGTATCTTTATTTTACCCCTCTCCTCCTGCCCTGTGAATGTGGCTTGACTTTCTAAACTGGAAGCTCGTCAGGAGAGGGGCAGCAACTTCTTGTGTGGGGTGGTAATACCTAGCATGTTACAGGTGCTACCAGAAATAAAAACATGCACCACTATGGGGCTATAGTTCCCCTTCTGGTGCCATTGATCAATAAACCATAACTAAAATAAAGAGGGGTGAAAGCTCGGCCCCATTGAAGCCAATGGGAGCTTTGTCATCAAACCTCAGTGCACCCAGTAGGTTGGTACTTAAGGTTTCCCTTAGTGAATAAATAGCAAGGAAACGCCAAAGTCCTGGCACCAAATATTATGATTCAAATAATACAATATGTGCGGTATGTATTTCTTCAAAAGACTCATGCTTTCGGGAGGACAGGGTCTAGCTCTAAAGTCATGTGGAATAGTCGATCTAGACACATGCTATCTGAGAAAAAACCTCCAGTGTTATTTTTTCATAAGCAGTTAAAGCAGGAAGCCAGTTGGGTTATCAGTTACTGTAGCATTTTGGTGGCCTAGCCACTGAGCGGCGTCTGCAGGCTGCGTGCACAGGGCAAAATGGGCATGAGAAGAACATCGTCAAAATTGTGATCGCCTTTGCCAAAACTGCTGACGTGAACATGTGGCCAGGGGAAGGGGCTGGTGCCATTTTATAACCCGTAGCTGAAGCAATGTCTGGAACCTAGTGAGCATTTTTTGCCGTATCCCAGCTAATAAATTACATCCTTTATAGGAATGCTTTGCCCCGTACGGCACAGAGACTGAGAAGGGTATTTCCATATCAACCTCCACATCTGTTAATACCATTCATTCTTTGGCAGTGTGTGTTTATCTCATCAGAACTATTGGTCATGTCTGGGAACTGTGAGCAGTTTGATGCTCTGTTGTTATTTCCCACAACAGAATGAAATACTGAAGAAGATAATGAATACTATTAAACATGTTATTTGAAAGCCTTTTCATGCTGCTGTGCTGTCATCACCCATTAACATGCAGGAGGTATCACAGAGTGTTAGCAAGTTCCTATTATAACCAGTATTTCTAGCTAGGCATACCTGGGAATTCAGCATGCCAGCAGGTGCATTCTGCCTGGATGTACCTGGAACATATGATGACAGCACAGCAGGTGTGTTCTACCTGGGCATAAAGGTAGAGCACCTGCCCTCTGAAAATCAGGCCCTTTTAGATGTCTCAGGTTGGTCCCCCAAAATCATTAGTCACGGTGGAAAATCTTGAACAAAGTGACACCCTAATAATCAATGTGCAGAGCTGACAAATGTGGTCCTGCTTTGAGCAGGGGCTTGGACTAGATACCTTCTGAGGTCCCTTCCAACCCTGATAGTTTATGATTCTATGAAATTTCTTAGCAGCTCCAAGGCATGAAATCCATTTGTTGATCGTTTCTCATGGCCTAAATCGTCTCTCCCCTGAAATATTTTTTATTTGCTTTGCAAGAAAAAGAAAAAAAAACAGACATTGTTCCAAAACATTTTGTTTTTAAATTTAATACCTCTTCTGAAGTAGGGCCTATTATAAACGGAGATACCTGTCTTTTTGCATAATGTCCCCCTTGGGACATATAAACTTCTACTCACTTAGCTTTCGGATTCACCTTTCATAGGATAGTCATTTCTTACCTACATTTACTAGGTATGTTACAGCTTGGGGGTGTGTGTGTGTGTATATATATATTGTGACAGGCCCAGACCAGTGGGGTACAGGAGTCTGGTAGAGGGCAAATATACTGGTCACTGGATGAGTAGTTTTCTGTTCCCTGAGTGACCAGAGCAGGGGCTGCACTAGAGTAATCAGGAACCTGCTAGAACCAATTAAGACAGGCAGGATAATTAAGACACGTGGAGCCAATTAAGAAACTGCTAGAATCAATTAGGACAGGCTAGCTAATCAGGGCACCTGAGTTTAAAAAAGACCTCACTTCAGTTTGTGGCGTGCATGCGAGGCGCTGGGAGCAAGAGGCACGAGGAGCTGAGAGTGAGAAGACCTATTGCTGGAAGACTGAGGCGTACAAGCAATATCAAACACGAGGAGAAAGGTCCTGTGGTGAGGATAAAGAAGGTGTTGGGAGGAGGTCATGGGGAAGTAGCCCAGGGAGTTGTAGCTGTTGCGCAGCTGTACCAGGAGGCGCTCTAGACAGCTGCAGTCCACAGGGCCCTGGCCTGGAACTCGGAGTAGAGGGTGGGCCCGGGTTCCCCCCAAACCTCCCAACTCCTGATCAGATACAGGAGGAACTGACCTGGACTGTGGCTTCTACCAGAGGGGAAGGTCTCTGGGCTGTTTCCCAACCCACATGGTGAATCTGTGAAGTGAGCAAATCCGCCAATAAGCGCAGGACCCACCAAGGTAGAGGAGAAACTTTGTCATAATATTTTATTTTTATATATATATAAAAGATCATATATATATGATCACATTCAGTGTAACTGGGACAGATGGGACAGAGAGTAGGACAATAGCTGGAGAATTGTGGGCAGGTTTGGAAATCTCCTGAGCTCCACCAGGAAATCCCATGTTTATGGTGGGAGGAGAGATGATGGAATTCCGGCTTTAAGGACCCTCCCAGGGGCATGAGTCAGAAAACCCACAGCCTTTGTGCCTCGGGTTGTCTCTTTTTTTTTTTTCTCTGCAGGGAAGTCGTGTCTGTTGCCTGCAGACCTTCCACATCTGCAGTCGCTCGTGTGCCATTGTTGCGGTTTCTTGGAGCATTCCTAAAGCGTGAACTCGCTGAGCCTCCCAGATTAGTGCAGGAAAGACGAGCTGACTGCCTAGTGTCCCCCCTCGCTGTGGGCAGGCAGAGTTCAGCTGGCTTGTGTGTGCAGCCAGCCTGAACTCTAGAGAACGGCTGAGGCTGGAAACCCTCGCAATAACTGCTGATGTCATCACAGGATGCTAAATGCACATTCTAGTGCAAAGACCTCATTGTTCAAAAGCCCCCAGCAAAGCTGTCCAGTAATGATCCAAACAGCTACTCTGCTGCCTTTGAAGCCGATAGCCCCTTAGTGAGAGACATGGGTGCCAATGACCCTCTCACTCCTTCATGTAAGTTTTAATATCTGTTTAACCAAGTTTACTGCTTTCCTGTTCCATCCAAATGGATGATTTCATGCAGCTCAGTGGGCTGTCAGCATGGATTGTTCAGTGCAGAATTTAATATTTATTTCATGTGCTTAAGGGCATTAGGCACCCAAAATCAAGGGAGGGGACTTTCAAAAGCACCGGAGCGACGTAGGAGCAGAAATCCCACTGGAAATCAATGCTCCTAATCAATCAGTGCTCCTAAGTCACTTAGACACTTATAAAAACCCATCTCAGGCACACAACTCCCTTAGACTCCTTTGAAGATTTTACCCTTGTTGTTGTTATGTGTATATATATATTTTTATATATACACACACACATATATTAGGGCATTTATGGCCAGGCATCTAAGGTAATCAGATCAATACAAACTGAAGAACCAACCAGTCCATACAATCAGCTGAAAGCAAAACTGCCCTGGCAGTTGGGCAAACTCAGTTTCGTATCACTCACTGCATGGTCCCCCTGGCTCATTTAATGGACAGTGATTTGGGCCCTAGGTCTGCTTCATGGGCCATCCCTAGTCGGTGATGCACATCAGCACCTGCTTAACTTCAATCATTGACGTCAGTGGGACTTAGGCACGTGTTTATGTGCTTTGCTGAACAGGGATGGATCTTGTGCTTAAATACTTTGCTGACTTGAGGCCCTAATAATGTCTGACTCGCAGATCCGCATCCTGACTCCCTAACGTTGATTCTTTGCACTTTTATAAAATCCAAATCTGGATTCCCTCCCCTCTCCCCCCCAAACTTGAAAACAAAAACTGCACTCTTGGGTTAAGACCTTTTCTACATCATGTTCTCAGCTGGAATCACATTTTTACAGATCAGTTATTGCCCCTCTAAGAAATTGGTATTTAATAATGAAAATGCCGATGGAGCCTCACAGCGCCAATGAAACACTGACACTGCTGCTGGGTGGTAGGTACGTGAATCAGATGTTTAAAATCTAACCTTACCGAGCTGAAAACAAAACTGGAATGAAGCCAATAACCAGAGGCCCCAATTCTGCCAGGTGCTGAATGCCTACTGCGAGTCAACTGTCAGCAAGCAGGGGCATTACCAGTTCTCATCCCAGCAGCTGGAGAGTCAGCCAGCAGAGATGTCCCTAGCTGTAACACAGGCAGCACGTGCTAGTGTGGGCCAGATCGCTAGTCAGGGTCATTCGAGATTTTCTGTGGCCGCACGCCAAGTCATATTTGCAGGGCTGTAGCCAGCTCCTTCCCATCTATGACATCATCCACTCATTTCCAATACCCATAATCCCAGTTACTTCCCACAGGTCTCTGACCTCCTCCGGCTGGAGTCGTCTCCTGCTACCGCCCCCACCGACGTGGCCATTTGTTCAGCATCTTGCGACCACATTACCCAGGAGATGCAGCTGGAGCATCATTTTCCATCAGTAAAGTCAGTCAGGGAATTCATTCAGTCTCCCAGCCGGGGCTAGAATCAGACAGGACCACAAACTGGGAATTGGGGAAGTAGCTTTGATATGAATCATCATTCACCTTTTAAACAATTGCTTCCATGTGGCTATGTGTGTGTGTGTGGGTGTGTGTGTGTGGGGGTGCATGGTTGCCAGAAGAGCACAACCTTTTGTGGCTGTATAGTCTCCGAAGTATACATCCGACTCTGCACGCGTGGATATACTCGCTCTGATTCAGGTAGCCAAAAAACAAGCAGGGACATAGCCAGTTCTCATTCAGTCCACATCTTCCGTCAAGGCATAAGGGGATTTGTCACCTAACGTAATGGGGCACATGAAAAGCGACCTTTCTTTCCCTCCCACAGGAGTGGAAAGGGAGATAGGGGGTAGCTTCAGTGTAACCCTGGGCATTGTTGTTGTGTAGAGCAGTGTTTCCCAAACTTGGGACGAGGGACGTGCTGGCCGCCGCTTCCAGCAGCTCCCATTGGACTGGAGCAGCGAACCGCGGCCAGTGGGAGCCGCGATCGGCCGGACCTGCGGACACAGCAGGTAAACAAACCGCCAGGGGCATTCCCTACACAAGCCATTGTCCTACTGTTTTACAGTTAGGACGTTTTCCCGGAGATTTAATCTAAATCTGCTCTGCTGTAGTTTGAACCCATTGCCTCTTGTCTTGCCCTCTGTGGCAAGAGAGAACAACTTTTCTCGATCTTTTTTATGGCAGCCTTTCAAGTGCTTGAAGACCGTTATCATGCCCCCCCTTGCTCTCCTCTTTTCCAAACTAAACATGCCCAGTTCCTTCAGCCTTTGCTTATATGGCTTGTGTTCCATTTCTCTGATCAGCTTTGTCGCTTGCTTCTGGATCCTTTCCAGTTTCTCCACATCCTTGCTATATATTGGTGACCAAAACTGGACATAATACTCCAGCTGAGGCTTAGTACCGCTCTACACGGTGCTGGTTATCGCCTCCCGTGACTTGCATGCTATGCCTCTATTAATGCAACCTAAATCCCATGCTAAATCCAAATTCTGCCTTATTTGCACCCATCCAAATCTATTGATGTCAATGGGTGGCAGGTGGACGTAAAAGAGATCAGAATTTGGCCCTTTGCCCCCTTCACATCTTGGTTGGAATCCTTAATGATACCATGTAGGGAGTATAAGCTCTTCATCTCAACACCAGTTCAGTCGGAGTTGTATAGGAACACACCAAGCTGTGTTCACTATTACTCTGGTAGCCAAGCGGGTAAAATAACAATAATAATGCATGGGGAATGGAATTAAGTATGTGTCAGTTGGGACTGAAGGAAACAGGCAACCCATTATGTCTCAGTATCTAGAAAAGCAAAGTCAAATACACTTGGATGTACCATTACAGCTCTTTCAGCAGCACGCTCCTTTGTGTTCTAGCATCACTGCATCACAGCTGATCGCTATTAGAGGGCAGGTAGGAACTGATGGATCTAGAATTGACCAATGGAAATTGAGGGGAACTCTATAATCTGCACCGAATGATCATTCTGGCTCTGGACTTTTGTAATATAAAGCCAGCGAGAGGTGACGATGAACCCACTTTACCTTTGAAAGAGTCCAGAAATGCTGTGAGCCTTGACAGGGAATCTGTTACTCTTATTTCATAGCAGAGTGTAAATGTCAACAATCTTTTTTGTCTCCCCACCCTCACACTGTTCAGTTCATAGCAGGTTACAGAGAGGGACAAAGTTGCCCTGCTACGATATTAGATTTAATGCTTCCCATCATCATTGGTATACTATGGTAGGGAAATAAATTGTCAGTGATCATATTGCAGATAGGAGGCCTTCTCAGAGTCAAGGAAAATACCAATAAAATGTTGTTGTGGCTAGATGCCGACTGGAGCAAAGATTTTTTGTGTAACATTTAACTATTAATTATGTCAGTTGTTCATTTTGACTGGAAAAGTAAATTTCTTAGTGGGGTAACCTCCCATTAAATGCCTGTCAAAGATCACATAAAAAAGTTTAAAGTTAACCATTGTTAGGAGGTGGTGTTCTCTCTCTCCCGCCCCCCGGAAAGGGGAAAGTTCTTCTTTTAATTTAAGAAAGAATCTTTACCAAGAAACATGCCAGAACATATATAAACAAATAGAATAAACAAGTAAAACTAACTTTTAAAAAAGTTGATGTTCAGTTTGAATTTAAGGCAAAAAGATATACCAAAGGGGTGCTTATTAATTTTGTTTGGACCAGTAATTTTATCCAAACCAGTTCACCAATCCCTAAACTAGAATCCCTATTAAAAATACAAACAAACAGAGCTCTTTTTGGAACAAGGAGAGGAGAAAGATACAGAAAACTTCTTGTGTTCACTTTAATAGTAACAGCAAGGGTGATGGAATAATACGTTGATTAGATAAATTCTTCCCCTAGCATCAGCAATGTGTCACTAGCTTACATGATGATATTGACGCATTAAGAGCCTGCTACTACAATGTGCTGTGTGTCTTCTGAGAGACTGTACCCTGAGTCAGCTGGATGTACATGAAAGAATCCAAGCCACAATGAAACTAGAAGCCTGTTGAATGACAGAACTAGGGAAATGTTTACTGTGGAAACTGTGTCCTGGCTAAGTGTAAACAGATGTCTTTGGTTGCCAGATGCACTGTCCCATTAAAGCCATTGTTTAAATGCTGAATGAATCTTCATATTGCATAATATGGCTCGAGGTGCTTTTGGAGGGGCGGTGGAACTTTGTCTGAGCCTTCTGTAAACCTTGATGACAGTCAATCCGAAACACTAGCAGAAAGAAAAATTGGGGAGGTCTTGGGGGGGGGGGGGGAACAGTGCTGGAAAATTGCAAAACATGTTGCAAAACAAGCCTTCTGGAAAACTCCCTGACACTTAGGGGAGGCAGCTTCTGGGAGGGAAAAATTGATAGCATGGTGCTTCTCTGCATTTCCCCCCTGCTAGTGCTGTGATTCACAGGGGTAATTAGAGTACACTACTGAAGAGAACGGAGCAAACACACATAACGAAAACACATTTGAGGGAAAGGGGTAATGACAAAATGATCCGTACTGCCCATAACTGAAACACACATCTCCCGTGGGTTAAGAGTGAACTCTTTAAGCCAGATTTATGTTCTTACTGGAAGGACAAAGTCACTTCGTACAAAGTTTTATTTACAAGGGCTAGCAATTAAAATCACTTTTGCAATGATTAAGCAAAGGTTATAATTTGCAATGCAGCCTCACCGCATGCCGATATCTGCCTGGTTTCAGTTCCTTCCTACACTATGGCTGCATCCCCAGTGAGCAGACATACCACACTAGCTTTAATCTAGCTAGTTTGCCAAGAACAGCAGTGAGGACATAGTGGTGTGGGCTACAGCACGGGCAAGCAATGAGAGTACACGCCCTAGGGACCTGGTGGACATACACTGCACACACTGAAGCCCACAGCACCACATCCTCACTGGTATTTTTAGTGAGCTGATATGAACTGAAGATGCTTGCCACATTGCAGCATCAGGACCCAAGTGAGTCATGGGTTAGGTCTGCATTAGAAAGCAGGTCTCTTCTCACGCTTAGGCGCTGATTCCCCATTTACACTAAGCTGACTCTGGTAGTGCAATGGAGCAGTAAAGTTAGAATCAATTATATCTACACCCCTTTTAAGGGCCCTTTATGAGGTGTATAGTGACTTTAACACAGATGAGTTTCGGGTCCAAGATCTGTTGTTCCTGTCCCTAAACCACAGGTCAACAGGGCCAGCAGTAGAACTCATGCAAAAATTATCATGGGATCTTTAATGCTCTGTGTGGTCAACATTTTGGTTTTATAAGTCAGGCAACAGAGGCCAGGCCCCTCAACATCCTCAGTGCTCAGAGGTGCTTGGTGTACTCAGTACACGTACTCTGGAGCACGTTCTGGGGCTGGAGGACGTTCTATACCAGGCAATGCCAGGTGATTTCAACCTTTACTTCAGTGAGTACAAACACTTCTCTCCATCCCAGGCTAACTTGAATGGTGAGTTGAGTATGTGATGTGCAGGGAAGAAGTTAACTATTGGCTGAGAGAGTTTGAAGCCTGACTCTGTGACAGGAACTCTACACACTGATTGAGCACTGATGCTCCAGTTTCTATGTGTATTTCAGAATGGAGAAAAATCCTGTGATACCACATGGCTTGGAAGAATGCAATCCTGTTTCGAGAGGAGCTCTGGTCAATCTGGGCTTTCTGGTGGCCTTGCTGCAATTCCATTTGGAGAGGCAGTACAGTATATTGAAAACTTACACAACTCTTGCTCGTTGTGGGCCAGATTTTCTAAAAGACTCAGGGACAACTGTCTAAGCGCTCGTCTCCCTGAGGGCTAGATTTCCCAAAGACTTAGACTTGATGGAAATTGAATAGTCAACAAATATTTTTTGTCAACCATTCAAAATTCAGAACATTTCAAGCTGCCGTCCAAGAAAGATTTTGAGGATCGAGGGAGTGGGAGAAGGGGGGGTTTCAATTAAATCAAGGGTTTGACTCAAAACATTATCAAAATTCTAAATATTCAACCATCTCTACTCAGCTCCGAGCAGCTCCCATTGCTGTGTAACCCACTGACGAGCCTGTCCCATACCTCCGTGTCAGTCCACAAAGGATATCAATCTTCTCTAACTCCAGCCCAAGAGCCTTACCTTGCTAGGTAAAGCTTTAAGAACTCATTCTTTTAGCACTGGAAGTCTTGGTCCAATGCCCAGTGTCTCTGTCAAGATAGCAGCCGTCACAGTAACACTCCTGGGCAGATTTTCAAAAGAACCCAACTCACTTAGCTTTTCGGAAAATACAGGCCCAAGAGTCCACAGTGCAACTCCCATTTATTTCATAACTGAAGGCAGAACTTACTATTATTCTTATGTATTGTTTGCGGTCTGATTAGGCCGGGCTGGAAACCAAACATTCCGGTCTGCAAAAAAATAAATAAATAGCGGTTTTGAAATGTATTTTTGTTCTGCATCAGAATGAAAAGGAGAGTGAATTTTTTTTCTAAAAAACACCAGGGGGACACCAGCACCTCAGAACAGTATTGCCAAACCCAAATGTTTCTCTGCAGCCCTGAGGGCTAGAAACTGACTTTTTCTTTAAGAATGAAGGCGGAAATCATCCCAGATCCATTTGACTCCAGGAAGTGTGGCTTTAAAGAAAACAATAATTACCTACTTACTTGCGTCTGATGAAGTGGGTATTCACCCACGAAAGCTTATGCTCCAATACTTCTGTTAGTCTTAAAGGTGCCACAGGACCCTCTGTTGCTTTTTAATAATTATCATGAGACTCATGACAAAATCGTGACCGTTGGCCACTCTGTAGGGCACTCACCTGAGATGTAGGATACCTGGGTTTAAAGCCCCTGCTCTGCGTGGATCAGAGAGGGAGTGCACAACCCTAAGCTACTGGCTGTTCTGCGGTAGGTCTCGGTCTCTGAAATTCCATCCTGGATCTAAGAACCTTCGTGATGAAATTGTCATCAAAACAGATATATTTCCACAGTCAATTTTGCCAAAGTGGCATTTTTCCAGCGGGAAAAATGTGTTGAAAAATTCCTGATGAGCCCTAATTCTGGTAGCATTTGAAGACCCCAAACAAGGGCTGGGCCCCACTCTGCACACAGAATAGAAGACAGTTGCTGCCACAAAGAACTCACAATGTAACCTATGAGACAGACACAGAGATATAGATGAAAAACAGTTTGCCGAGGGAACAGTACAATGCCTTTCCTGGCCCTTTCAGTGCTATCAGTCAGCTTTTCATACAGATACTCATTTGTTCATTTTGGGGCAAAAAAACCAAAACAAGAAACAAAAACAAACAAAAACCACACAAAAACCAATGAGAGCTTCAGAGATATTGTACTGATTAGCAAAACTGATCTGAACGCCTAGCCTCATTAATTAGAGACTGACTGATCCTGTATCTTGGCAGGAGGTTAGATGAGATGACCCTTCTGGTTCCTTCTAACCCTGTGGTTCTATTGTTCTATCATGCCCTGAAGCATAGATCCCAGACGTTTCACACAAATGAGGGGTTAAATGAACAGGAAAACATGAGCTTAAATGTATGATGCCTGACCTTTTATAATTAAACTCAGTAAACAGTGGGGAGATATACCAAATTCCAAGGTCCAAAGGATTTAGGGAGGGAAGTTTTGAGACAAGAAGAGCCATCAGACAGAAAAATGGCACAAGAGGACGTGGTCTGTCCATGAAAGAGAAGAGGGTGGTTTGATATGGTGAGATTTTCCAAAGCATGTTATGCTTAACTTAATTTAAGGCAGCACAGTATTACTGAAAAGTTGCTTACTTTCATTTTTACCATGTAATTATAAAATAAATACATTGGAATATAAATATTGTACTTACATTTCAGTGTATAGTATATAGAGCAGTATGAACAAGTCATTGTCTGTATGAAATTTTAGTTTGTACTGACTTTGCTAGTGCTTTTTATGTAGCCTGTTGTAAAACTAGGCAAATATCTAGATGACTTGATGTACCCCCTGGAAGACCCTCAGGGGTCTGGGTACCCCGGGTGAGAACCACTGCCTTATACTAGAACTCACTTAATCCTATGTATATTTTGTTAATAAATTTATTTCATTTTTTTACCATAAACCAACTCCGTGCTGTCTTTAAAGCCAAGGGTGTATTTACTCCCAGTTAAGTTAATAAGCTGTGAGGTTTTGTCTCTTTACAGGAGCAACATACCTTATTATTTCTTTGAACTGTCTAGGAGAGGGCTGGACATTGCAGAACACATGGTTCTGGGGAAAATCTGGGGCTGGGAGTGTGTTGGGGTCACTTTGCTTGTTGAAGTGAGAGTGGGGCTGTAGACAGGCTGCTGGGCTCAGAGCTACTGAACCAGGGCTCCCTAGTGTACAGACACTCAGGGCTTGTCTACACCACAAAATTAGGTTGACTTACAGCCACCACAGTCATTCAGTTGGCTGCTGGTGTCCACATTAACTTCCTTCTGCCAGTGGAACGTGTCCTCGCCAGGACCGCTTGGACCGACTGAAGTAGGGTATTGTGGGGCACTGACAGCCACTCAGGGCTCACAGCTGGAGCCCCCTCCCCATCCACCCTGGGGGTGACAGGCCCAGCTGTGAGCCCCGCCCAGGCTCAATTTCACAGCACAGAGCCCACCAGCAGTGAAATCGACATTCTTGTCGTGCCGCTATTGTCTCCACTCAGAGCAGCCCCACTCTGACAGCTCTGGGTGCTCTGTGGGGAGCTGAGAGCCCAGGCTGTCAGCACCTGGCAGCTGGGCTCAGAGCGGGGAGCCCAGGCAGCAGCCTGGCTGGGAGTGGGGAGCCGGGAGGAAGCAGGACTCCAGGGAATGGGGACAGCAGCCTGACTGGGAGCCAGGAGCCTGTGGGGCAGCAGGGGTCCCAGTGGGGAGAAGGGAGCTCCAGCTGCAGCCTGTGGTAGCCGGGAGCTCGGGGGGCAGCCGGGCTCTAGCTGGAGCCCTCCACCCACCGCAGGGTGACAGTCCGAGCAGTGGGCCAGGCGCAGAGTTCACAGCAGGGAACCTATCGGCCTTTCTTGTCAATTTCACCGTTCCAGCAGGGAGCCCTGAAATTGACAAGGATTTTAGCCAACAGCAGTGTCTACAGGGACACTGGGTTGCACTGGCTACACCAACATAAGGCCTACACCACTCGTCAAGGTGGAGTTATGATGTCAGTGCAGCATGGCACTGATATTGGCGGGAGTGAGGCTGCAGTGTAGACACTGACATAGTTAGATTGACATAAAACTGCCTTATGTCGACCTAACTCAGTAAGGTAGACCAAGTCCCAGGGTGTGACTTGTAAGGTGACTGGGAGCATCTAGAGGGGCAGCTGTAGCTGCAAAGCATTGCAAGGCATCCAGGGTTTCAGGGCAAGTGGTAACAGCCCTTTACCGACCTGGACTGCAGCCCCGAACCCCATCACACTTCTATTAAATACAACAGAGAAGTCCAACCAATATGTATCGATAATTTCTTGCAAAAAATTTATGACAAAACCGATATGAAATGATTCAATTGAAGCAAATCAGCATTTTCCGATTCAATTTAAGTACTGGAAAATGTTGAACCAGTTCTAGTTATCACAATGCTGTGCACGTTGGAAAGCTCCCCCCTTAGAGTACACTGATAGATGTACTGTAAGCCCTGATGTTCTTGGAGAGTATTCAGGAAACAATAAGCCCAATATCGTACATAATATAAACTCCTCAAATCATCCAGAGTCGAGAAGGCTCCTCACAAATGAGGGGTATTAATCTTGTTACAAATGTTTACTTCTTGACTTAATGTATGTTTTTGAAAGCAATAGCAGGCAAATGCCATAAGCAAATAACTTGCCAACAATGGTCTTATAATGTGAGCATTTCGATACAGGAAAACAAATGTAAACACTCAAAGAAAAAAGCTCTTTCTTGGTGCAGCATCAGGCAAAGCAACTTGTGGTGCATCTTTCTTCAAAATGTAGGCAAAAATACTTGAAGGAACTAACTAATAGAATCACAGAATTCTATAAGAATTGAAGGAGACAGTTTGGTCTGGTATACTGAGCACTGGCCTGTGAATTGGGAGGCATGGGTTATAGTCCTGGTTCTGCTGGGTGACCTTGAATAAGTCACTTTCCCCACTCTGTGCCTCAGTTTCCCCATCTGTAAAATGGGGACACCGATAGGGCCCTCCTTTGTGAAATGCTTTGAGATCTACTGATGAAAAAGCTGGGTATTATTAATGATAAATTCTAGCAAACAGTGAAGGAATCTAAACAGAAAAACTAGTGTATAAGTAATGATGTAACTATTACGAGCTAATTTTCTGTGGACTATAGGTTTCCCTGTTAATCATGAAGCTACATACCACCTTGTCTATTCCTCCATGCAAATACACTGGCTTTGGTGATGGAATCAAAGTTGGGCTGTAGGATGAAACGGGATCAGGAAGGGAGCTGGACAGAGAGGAAGGGTGGCCCAGTGCTTAGTCTCTGCTATGCCACAGACTTCCTGTATCATCCCGGGCAAGTCATTGAGCTTCTCTGTGCCTCAGTTCCCCATCTGCATAATGGGATGAGGTTGAGTTTTGTTTTGTTACTTAACTCTGTAATTTTAAATGCTTCAGATCTCTCTCTGGTTGCCAAGGTTGGACTGGGTATGTGTTTGGAGACCTACCCGAGTCAGTGAACTCGGTGTGGTGCACTGCGTAACGTGGCTGTGCTTCACATATAAAGTCATGTGTTTCACTCTTGACCATGTACGTCATGGGCAAGTCATCCATGAAAGCAAAGAGGGTCTCTCTCCGGTTTAAAGGATGGATGCAGCAGAGGGTGGGAAGTGGAAGAGAGGGACCAGAGACATTATTTATCTAGAGGAAAAATGAACAAAAAGTCAGCCACCCCGATGTGAGACATCCCGGAAGCTCTCCAAAGGGCTTACTTGGTTATAAACTGTAATTGCAGAGTTCTTGGTTTTTTTTCTTTTTAACCACTGTGAGAGCCTGCACACAATCCTATGGAATCCCAATGCGTTGGCTGGACAGCTGCAGTTCCTAGACAGTTACCATCTAATGGACAAGCGATTGCCACAGAGGGAAATGAAACTGAGGTGAAGACTGGCAGAAGCGTCTCTCTCCCATCCATGGGGGTGGGGGGACACAGGGATTTGCTAAATAATCTCTTCTGGAACCGAGAGCCTTCTGGGGAATGTGGGGCAAATGCAGAAATAGTACATGAGGCAATGTGTGTTACACATCAGTAGGGGGACGTTAGAAAGTCTATGGGCCACATTCACTCTTGTTCACCATCAATAGTACCAAGGTAGCGTGACTCTCCCCCAGGCACAGAAATGGCATGAAGTCAATGACAAAACGTGGAGCAAATCCTGAGTAAGTCTATATTGATGTAACTTATATGAAGAAGGGATCAAAGAAGGTGCAAAAAAGGTGTAACAAAGCGGAGGAAGTGCTTTACCTTATGCCTTTTTATAACCTCCCATTAGCTGCTTTTCCTGCTGGATCCCTTTCCAAATTCTTCCCTCCTTTTCATGGGTATACCTCCCATTAACCTCTCATTGTAGTTTCACCATGTAACTGAGAATGAAATATGACCTTTGGTGGGTAAGAGACAGCAACTCAGACTCACAATGTGCAATTTATTCCACCTCACCCCATCAGTTTTACACCCTCTCATAAACTTGTTATAATCTGAGGGGGGCCGAGGAGACGGGACAATACTAATTCTAAAAATCTCTTTATAAAGGAGAAACAAAAACAGAAAACAGCTTTCCCAAGTTCACTGAGTACTACAAAAAGCAATATTCATTTTCTCGCTTTGCTGTCTCTGCAGATCTGCTACACTAATAAAAACTCCCTTCCCAGAGCAATGTTGGCCTCAACTGAAAGATTTTTCTGTCTCTCTTTCTCTGCCACTGTGCTATATATGGAAAGCAGAAGCTATTGTAATACAAAAACAGTCATATTTTTTTCAGTTCCCTCAACACCTAACCACAAACCCCCAATAATATCTGCTAAATAGAAACCGAGGAAATCAGTTAGGTGAATTGATTTCCCCCCACTACCAAACTTTCAGGAGGCAATCAGTGGAAAGTGAAGAACAGAGAAAAGTTATTAAAAAAAAAAACGGTAATGTGGCAAAATCCTTTATTATATTATTATTACTACAATCACCATGGTTCATAGATAAAAATAGAAATGTGTGTGTTTTCATGTAGAGCATCTGTCTACAGATTTAGTTGGGGTTGGTCCTGCTTTGAGCAGGGGGTTGGACTAGATGACCTCCTGAGGTCCCTTCCAACCCTGATAGTCTATGATTCTAACTATTGTACATTCCATCGTTATGGTTTTTGTTTCTTTGTTCTAAATTGCCTGTCACTGTGGTACCCTAAGCAACATATAACATACGAAAGAGAGTGCCCTTAATGGAAACGTTCTCAGAGCCTCCCTTGTTTCTGGTATACATCTTATTCCTCTGGCTTTATTTGTTCCTTCTTCTTCCTACTAGTGTGACATTGGGCAAGTAACTTAACTGATCCTCTGCTTCAGCTGCAGATTTTTAAAATGGGAATTATACCTCCCTTCTATTCAGGGGCATTGTGGGGCTAACATCCATTAACACAGGAGCGCCGCTAGCTTTTCTACCGCCCTAGGCGGCGGAAGGTCCCGCCCCGAAATGCCGCCCCCCACAGAGGTGGCGGAAGGTCCCGCCGCCGAAATACCGCCGCGGCCGCCGCCCCCCAAATTGTAGCACCCTAGGTGACCACTTAGGTCGCCTAATGGGTTGCGCCGGCCCTGCATTAACAGTTGTGAAGCACTCAGATTCTATGATAATGAGCCCCATCTAAGAAGACTGACAGAAAACCCTCCCCTTTGTGAATTAGATCAGTGTCATTTATCCCAGTTTGGGGGAACCGAGGCATAGAGAGGTTAAGTAGTTTGCCCAAGGCCACATAGTGGCTCAGTAGCAGAGTCAGAGATTGGTCCCAGGAGCCCTGGCTCTCAGTCTCCCTGCTCTAACCAACTGACCACAGTCTCTCTTTAATTATATGCTGCTTTTTCATTACTGGTGGCTCTACTCCTACTATTTGCGGAGGGTTTTATTTATAATTTCATAAAGGGAGTTATTGTCCCTCTGCGGCTTTCATCGTGGTATCGCATAATCCAGGGTTACTTGGAAATAATTGTGTGGTTTATTGTTTATTTATGTTAACAAAGATGAATGTTCTTATAAAGTATTGTTTGAGAGTTTGCTTTAATATTTCCTCTGTTTTCTGCTCTGGAGATTAATACCTCGAAACTCTTCTAGAGGTGACTGGGTTCCCATTCCCCCTCTATAGGTGTGGATGCAGAGAAACTGGCAGCTGTTTGTTTTCTAAGTGGATCTTTGGGGTGTTCTATTTTCTTTGCAAAATATCCTGCTTATGTGGATTTGCTATTTGCAGAGTCTTTTGAGAAGTCTTTCCTTGTGCCAAGCAGTTTTGAGGTTAGAAACAAATTGTTTATGAGGGGAAAAAACCAACCAACCAACCAACCTCCTTCCCCACAACACACACACGGATTAAACACACAAACCCTTCATTTATGAGTCTTACCAACTAGGACCAAGGTTAATTGTTCTTATCCCCAGCTGTATACTAGTCTCAAACATTATGCAATTTAGTTCTCAGCAAACTGTCCATCCTGGTGTCACTTCCTCTCAACTACAGAATCTCAGTGAGAGGAACGGGCCGCAGAGCAGCAGGGACCATACCTTGATCCTGTACAGATACATGTCCTGACGTTTGTTATTCAGACACATTTGGCTCTCGGCCTCTTCAGGATAATCAGGGGTCGGTTCTGTGTTCAGCCAACCCTGCTGCATCACCAGAGGCAGATTAAGGTTTCGTGGAGCACTGGGCCAGAGCAAGTGGGGGGCCCCCTCCCCACACCTTCCCCCTGCAGCCCCACCTATGGCCCTACACCATTCAGTCCCTTCCCCCTGCGGCCCCACCCCTGTTCCACCTAGGGTTCCCCCATTCCATCTCCACACTGTGGCCCCCCATTTACTCCTTTCTGCTCCCCCACTGCAGCCCCAAGACCAGAGAAGCTCTGTCCCCCCCACCTCCCTGCCAGGGCACTGGGGTTTCCCCCGCCACCCCATGCTGGGGTACCAGGGTCGGGGGTCTAGGGCTTCTCCCACCCCGCCTGCCTAGCACTTCTTCCAGGGAGCGGTGTCAGGGCACGGGGGCTTCCCCCACCTGGCACTGCTGCCAGGGAGCAGAGTGGGGTCAGGGCATGGGAGCTTGCCCCACCTGCTCGGCGCTGCTGCCGAGGAGAAGGTTCAGAGTGCAGAGACTTCCCCTGCCCTGCCCTGCCGCACCCTACCGCTTGTCTGCTGGGGACGGGGTGCCCATTTTTCCAGGGCCTCCCAATTGGCTGGGACCCCTGGGCATAATTCGGGAAAAATTAGTGGGTGCTCTGCACCCACCGGCAGCCAAGCTCCCCCTCCCCCAACCTCGCCTCCTCCCCTGAGCATGCTGCATCCCCGCTTCTCTGCCTACTTCCCAGCACTTGCCGCCGCAAAACAGCTGTTTCGCGGCGTAACAAGCTCTGGGAGGGAGGGGGGGGGGGAGTGGGAATGTGGCGCACTCAGGGGAAGAGGCAGGGACAGGGCGGGGATTTGGGGAAGGGGTTGGAATGGGGGCAGGGGCGTGGCCAGGCCAGGCCAGGGGCAGGGCCGAGCACCCACCAGCACCAGCAGAAGTCAGTGCCTATGCCCCTGAGCATGGGCCCCATGGGCCTATTGGCTAATCCACCACTGTGCATCACTGCTACAGCTCAAGCTAAAGATCCAAGGCCGGGGCTGACTCAGACCCACTGCAGATTGGGCACAGAGGGGAACCGTTGAAACCCACTCCTCAGCAGGTCACATTTGCTGGCTGCCGTGGATCCTTCTTCCTCTTCTCTCTTCCCTCGTTCTCTCTTTAACCCCAATGGGCCTGGCTCAAAGCACAGTGAAGTCTATGAAAGGATTTCCGCCCATCTTAATGGGCTTTCAGTTGGGCCCACAATGTATATGGCGCAAGCAATGGCAGTAAAATCCCTCTCCCTCACTCATTTTGCTTTGCCAAGTGCCCCAGCACATGGCCAGGGCCACAAAGAAAAGTCATGAAGAGATCATAAACCTGGGAGATTTGACGCTATTTCCACAGTGTCGGTTTTCAGTGCATTACGGGATTGATGAAGAAAGTTCAGGTGTGAGATTCCTGGTCGTTCACCACACAGCATCCACCTCTGAATATAAAACATGGGCACAGACAGGCCTTTGAAAACAAAACCAACACAGGCGCCCTCCAGCCTTACACTGTAAGCCCTTTGGGGGCAGGGACAGTCTTTCTGATTTGGGTTTGTACAGCACCTAGCACCCTGGGGTCCTGGTCCATAACTAGGTATCCTTGGTGTTATAGTTATAATTAATAATAGTCAGATTACATTCAGCTGTAGTCCCAGGTCACTCCTAGACACGAGACTGCCTTGCCTATGGATCCCCAGAGCTGAGACAACAAAACCCATTGCACTCTGGCTCTAAGCTTGAATCCTCCGTTTATCAGCTCTGACATCTCTCTGCCGGGCTGGAGTGTGGAGGGGGGGGAAGGTCATTGAACCCATTAGCAAACCAAAGCTATGTCCACTGCTGCCAAAGGCAATACAAGAAGCCAGAGAGCTCCTTTCTGAATGAGGCTGGAGGAGGGGGTTGCAATGGAGAAATCAGGAGAAAGGGAGCAAACGAAGCTTCCAGCCAGAGACCGTTCAAGAAGGCTGAGCAGTATTCAGCTTCACTGCTGGCTCCTTGCGAACCTTCGTTTCCCCACCCCGGGCACAGCTCACATTGCTGGTGATTGGTTTCAGATTGTGCCTCCACATCTGCAGGGTTCTGGGAAAGCTTTGGGCTCAGATGTGGAGATTTTGACGTTGATGTGACTCAAAAGAAAAAAAAAAAAGCTGAATGTTGGTATTCGCACAGGAAATGAGCGGAACCCTCTCCCATTAAATTTAATGAGCGTTTTAACTGCCCCATGGCTTTTCTTTTGTTTAAAAAAAAACAATAGGATTCTCAAGATTTGTTTTCCATAGTGTTTGAGGTTAAGAAGCAGCACGTTTCATGCCACTATGAAGCAACCATAGTAATTAGAAAGTAATCACTGAGGTCTGGTCTACACTAGAGGGGGGTGGGTGGGAAATCAATCTAAATTACGCAACTTCAGCTAGGTGAATAACGTAGCTGAAGTCGATGTACTTAGATCTACTCATCGCGGTGTCTTCACTGCGGCATGTCGACTGCTGCCGCTCTCCCATTGACTCCGCCTGCGCCTCTCGCGGCGGTAGAGTATAGAAGTCGATGGGAGAGGTCGATTTATCGCGTCTACATTAGACGCGATAAATCAACCCCCGCTGGATCGATCGCTGCCCGCCGATCCGGCGGGTAGTATAGACATACCCTGAGATCCCCTGCTTCCCTTATCTACTCTGAGAAGCTAGGTTTCAGAGTGGTAGCCATGTTAGTCTGTATCAGCAAAAACAATGAGGAGTCCTTGTGGCACCTTAGAGACTAACAAATTTATTTGGGCATAAGCTTTTGTGGGCTAAAACCCACTTCATTTTTCTGAGAAGCTAGTGGGTGGAAGGAAGAATGATCTTGTGGCCAAGGTGCTAGACTGAGGTTAAGCAGATCTGGATTAGTTCCCAGAGGTAGTATGGACTCCCTGCGAGACCTTGGACAACTCAATCTCCCAGTGCTCAGTTTCCTATATGTGAAATGGGTATAATAATGCTTCCCAGGCTTATAGGGAGTAGTGTACATTCATTAATGAATCTGTGTGTGGGGCTCAGATACTATGAGGATGGGGACCAGATCTAGGGGGGAGGGATAGCTCAGTGGTTTGAACATTGGCCTACTAAACCCAGGGTTGGGAGTTTAATACTTAAGGGGGCCACTTAGGAATCTGGGGCAAAATCAATACTTGGTCCTGCTAGTGAAGGCAGGGGTCTAGACTCAATGACCTTTCAGGGTCCCTTCCAGTTCTAGGAGATAGGATATCTCCATTAATTTATTTAGATACTTAAGATGGGTGAGGATCAAGGAAAGGGATAGAATTAAAGGTAAGGGCCCAGTGGGCTAATGAACCAGGTATGACAGGGAAATGCATCCACAGCTCCCCATCCCTCCAGTCTGGACCACGACTAAGGCAAAGGCTGTCTTCTCCACCCACCTAGAGAAGGAACTAACTTCTTGAATGAGGTTTGTGCACTGCCATTCTTGGAATGGAAACCGATGCCCCCTTGATTTGCCTCTGCATCTCCACTCTTCCAATTGTACGGCTTTGTCTAGTGCCACTGAAGTCAATGGGAGCTTTCAACCTTACTAGGAGCAAGCTCAGACCCCTAGCTCTCTGGCTCATGTACTCCACAGCACGGGCTTTTCTTCTTCTATTTTTAATTCCTCCTATATATTAAAAGAAAATAAAAAGGCTGAATTGGTGGCTGGGCTGCAGCTCACTGTGTTGCTACCTTGAGAATATCATTTCGGGAGCAACCTCCGTGCCTTCGCTTCCCAGCCTGCCGGAGCATAGCAGGTAGAACTGAGTCCTCCAGGAGGGATTCTGGCTACCACACACTGCACCCCTCCAGCACAGACTGTGGCTGAAAAGCCACTGTCACGGTTACAGTGCTAGCTGCCTCTCTCTCCTCTGTCTGGTCTCTGAATGCACCTCCTCAGGAGTCAGGCTTTCACGTCTCCTGGGGTGAAATCCTGCGATTCTCCCACTCTGAGACCGGGCCCTGGGCTTCAGCCCCCTGGGTATCAACTGTGCCTATTCAGCAGGCCTGCCTGGATTGGGCAGCCACCGCAAGTCTTCCCTTCGGGAGTTTGTGACTGGTGGGTAATACAGGTGACCAGGCAGCTCTCTCAAACCAAAGTATTGTTTAATCTTAACAGCAGGAACTGAGCATAGGAGAAGGAATTTAACACTACAAAAGACCTATGTGCATGTCTGTCCTACTCTAAGCCCTGCGGATGTGGGCCGGGCCGGTTTTGCTTCTCCAGATCCTCCAACCCAGTTTGCCTTTGTGTCAGGATGTTCTCCATGAACCACCACATGACAGCTGCCTCCCCCTCTCTCTAGAGAGCAGCTTATTAACTGTTTAGTATCCTTTTGATCTTTGGGCTCCCAGCCTTGGCAAAACAAGTCTTGTCACTTTGGCTGGAGCCTGGAAGTAGCATTTCCCCAGCTAATAGCTCAGGCATTGTCTTTTAGTCGCTCTCTGTGTGGTTATTAGGAGGCTGGTTGTCTAGAAATCTAGAGTCATTTTGTTGCTCTCCTGCTAGTTTCCTAACAGCCCTGCTATTAAACTAAACCAACGCATGCATTCACTAAACATTTCAAATAATCCAGTGCAGCCATAGCATGAATCTAAACAACCCAGTCACATACGGTATTATTACAGATTAGCCCCGCATCCTTCCTAGCCACATGGGAATTTAATTAGACCAGTTAAACAAAACTGGTTTAACTAAACTGGTGCAAGTTTGTGTGTAGACAAGACCTAAACCATTATCTACCCAGGGCCGGCTCCAGGTTTTTTGCCGCCCCAAGCAACAAAAACAAACTAACAAAAATGGAGTGCTGCCGCCCCTTGAAAAGAGCCGCCCCCAAAGAGCCGGAATGCCGCTCCTTGAAAAGTGCCGCCCCAAGCACATGCTTGGAACACTGGTGCCTAGAGCCGGCCCTGTATCTACCAAAGCCAGTTCAATAGAATTCACAGCCATCACTACAAGTACAGTGACAATTTGGGTCTTCTGATCACTTCCACAAGAACAGGAACTACCCATTCTCACAACGCTTTCATTAACCTAATTCAGGAACATTCCAACTCCTCTGTGGTTGGCACACTATTTCCATGAGTCATGTTGTAAGTAGATAGCATTGCGTCAGCCCCACATGCCAGAAAGCAAGTGCCCTGCTCAAGGGTGTGGTTCAAGGACTTCTGGATTTTTGAGACAGTGGAGTCAGGCATGGTTGGCATAACCATACAGTTGGAGTTTTTAAAAATGGCTCTGTGCTTTAGTTTGGCTCAGCCTGTGCTGAGTTTGAGGGCAGACAGGATCATCAAAGGATGAACTGAGCGTTTAGCCATTGTGTGTCTATCCTGACATGGTGGCCACAAGACAAACTGCTGTAAGGCAGTTTTGGGTATGGGAGACATATTGTAGGACGATTGCTTTTAATAACCTTGTTTTCATTAGGATTTTACAGGAATTAAAATTACAGCCCTAATTCTTCAGCGATTTCTTTTTTCGATAGGCACATGCCTGATTTGGAGAAAACATGGAAGCTGACATTTCAGTGTCTCAGAGCTGGCTCCAAGCAGGTTGTTTCAATCATGTCCTTCATAACTTGTTAATTTCCAGCCTGTTCAGATTGCATTTCTATCCTGGTTGGAGGCTGGTTGTAGAAAGCAATTGGATCATATTGGAAACATGCTCTTATGGTTGATTTCACAAGGAGCCTGGTGGAAATGTGCTTTGTACAAACATTTTGATCACCATGGGGACAGGAAAGGAGGGGCTTTCCCTCTGCACTGGGATAGCCAAAACAGAAAGTCAGTTCTGTTCTTGAATGTTGAATCAGCAAGTTTGGGAAATGCAGTCTGACAAACACCAAGAGGAAAGTTCTTCCCGCTAAAACTGTCTGTAGCGCTCGTAGGGTTGCCAGGTGTCCAGTTTTCAACCGAACACAATTGGAAAGGGACCCTCCCTGGCCCTGTGAAAATGAGTGAGTGAGTGAGGATGGGGGAGAGCAAGCGACGGAGGAAGGGGGAATGGAGTGAGCAGAATGGGGCCTTGGAGAAGGGGTGGGGTAAGGCTGTTTGGTTCTGTTCGGTCAGAAAGTCAGCAACCCCAAGTGTGGTCCTGCTCAGGACAGATTCTAAGAATCAGATCCTCAAAGGTATTTCGGCTCCTAACTTCCAGTGATTTCAAAATACCTTTGAGGATCTGGGCCTAAATCCCCAAGAGGCTCTGAATATCCAGATTATTTAATGATATTTTAATTGCAGCATCTTATTCAACCACTAGACATCTCTGTACTGTATAGAGGGTGTAACCCTGGTAAATGTAGACAGAAAGCTGGTACTCAAGCTGTGTGGAAACCTGTTTGTTTGTGTCTGTCTCAACATCTCTGTGATTCCATATTATGCCACATTTTCAGCTATGTGTGCACAGCCACAGTTATGTTATGCTGTGCAATGCTGTGCTAGGGAGAGCTGAACTACGTTCGCAGGCCAGATGCCCAGAACCTTGTTCCAGATAGCAAAAAACAAACTTCCAAAGGATGGCAGTTTGGATTGGGTTCAGGCAGGATACATACTTGAGTGCTGGGATCAGAGACAGGCACACACTATTATATTCAGATCTGGAGTTCAAACACTCTGGACCTGGGAATGAAAGACAGGAGTCCTGACTCTTGCTCCTTTCCTCTAACCACTCTGTCATGCTGAATGTGACAACTTCTTCCTCAAAAGAAGGAGATCTTTCAGTAGGACACATTATGGGAGTTGTCGTTCACAAACCCTTAATGATCAGGAAAGAGTGCTGGCCAGCACGTATAGTGCATTTTACTTGCAGTAATGCATACACAGACACAAACACATTGCTTTGTTTGTACTTTATAACTAGGCAGGCCAGTTTAAGACTCTCTTTCCCCCTCCTGCCCATTTGAAATTTCTTCTCTCACCAACAGGATAATTCCTCTCCATCACATTGAGAGCACTGATCTTAGTACAGGTCCGATCCGACTCCCATTGAATTTGCTCAGGCTGTATGTGAGAGGTGTGTTAAAACAGGAACAAAAACTATAGAAAGGGATTTTACATAGGGAAAGCGGGGTGGGGGGTGTTTCCTTTTGATGAAATAGGAGCTGGGCACAGAAAAGAGGAAGATCCCCAAATTAAAGCCATTGTTATTCTGGGATAAGAAGGGGAAACAATAACCTGTCTCCTTCTAGTGCCTGATGTCCTCTTACCTCCACCCCCACTATACTCTACCCTTACACACAGTCCCAAGTCTGTTCAAATGACCTTGCAAGGAATCCATAACCCCTGCGATGCTCGGCAATTTTTCTGCTCTGAGCCTTAGGCTATGTCTACACTACGCAGCTTTTAGCGACATGGCTGTGCCGTTACAGCGGTGGTGCTAAAGGTCGCAGTGTAGCTGCTGTTTGTTGGTAGGAGAGAGCTCTGCCACTGACAAAAAAATTCCACCCCCAACGAGAGGCGGTAGCTTTGGCGGCAGGAGAGCACTCCCCGACAAAGTGCCGTTCACCCCGGCACTTATCGTCGACAAAACTTGGCTTTCGGGTGTGTGTGTGTGTGTGTGTGTTTTTTTGTTAACACCTCTGAACGACAAAAGTTTTGTCTTTCACTTGCCAGCGTAGACAAAGTCTAAATCATACTGGAGGGAGGGCTTGCTCTCTTTGTCTGCCTCTCTTCAGCTCCCTTCCTTCCTTTCTTTCATTCCTTCTTCAATGCAAAATCAGTTTTTGACAAGAACACAAATGATCCCCTGAGTGATTTAATAGCTTCTGGGTTGAATGAAAACAGTCTCATACACCTAATTCAAACAGCTGGAATATATATCTTCTCAATGAGCTCTCAGTTGGAGGAGGAGGAAAATGGAACACGGAACACACACTCACTCTCTTTCTTTTCCCAAAATGTTCAGCGGGCAAGGACCGGGTATAGAATGTCAGATAGGAGCTGGGGGTAGTGGGGAGATGGAGGAAACGTATTCCCCAGAGGAAGAGGAATGAATGGGGGTTGGACACACACAGACCTGCATTTTTGGAGGTAGTCAACAGAAGAAAATGTTAAAATATACAAAGAAAAGAAAAGCCCCACTCAAGAGGAGACAGCATCAATTAGGGTCTGCCCTTCTCTGGCAGTCTGCAATCAGGCATTGTCAGAGGGGGCTTTACACAGTATGTTCTTTGTAGCGGCCGCTAGCTTTCTATTCTTCCTGGGACCGGCAGTACCAGGCATGGGGGAAGGGGAGAATTGCAGAGGTCTGTGGGTTGGAGGGGAATTAGAAACAGCTCAAGCATAGATTTCCCCTTAGACCTTGGCAATAGACATGCATGCTGGCGGGTTGACTTAAGGTCTTTTGTCAGGGCCGGGGGAGATGAATTTAAATCCCACATTTGAAGGCAAGATAACATATTCTCTAAGGAGTGCAGACTGTTTGCTTTCCATTTATCAGTGCAGACTGGTTGGGAATGGGGTGGATAACCTTATGCCCTGGGCATCCCCTCCATCTTCTGCTGTTGACACACATTGGAGATGCACCAGGGATGAATCTGCTCTATTTTGTTTTCCCCAAGCAACTGGCTCTGTCATGGTGAGGGTTTTTGCAGGGAAATCATTACATGAGAGGTTTTCTTAGGCATAAAACCCCACCTGAACCCTCTCCAAGCTTTGAAGGCCTGATTCTCCATAACACCAGTTTTAGTGGTATAATTCCATTGTTTTCAGACCCCAAATCAATGAATCTGGAACAAATCCTAGAGGATTTCGTAGAACGTAAGAACCTTCCTATATTTTTTTTTAACATCCTGTACCATAGAATAAAGAACTATAACCCTGCTCTAGAATTCTATAATGGTTTTAAAAAAAAAAAAGCTAAAGAAAGAACCTCACTCTCTTAAATTCCATAGTTTTTAAAAATAATTTCTGTAAAATCCTATTATTGCCATTCTTATTAAATTCTACAGGAGTTTTCTATAAGGGGCACCCAGTATGTGCAGGGGCTGCTCTGTGTTTTGCGGCCCCATGCACGGCAGTCAGGTGGCTTTCGGCAGCGCGCCTGCAGGCAGTCCGCTGGTCATGCCGATTCGGCGGCATGCCTGCGGGAGGTCCGCCCGTGCCGCGCCTTTGGCATCTCCGCCACTGAATTGCCGCCGAAGCCACAGGACCGGTGGACCTCCCGCAGGCATGCCGCCTAAGGCTTCCTGACTGCCGCTCCCACAGTGACCGGCAGGCCGCCCCCCGCGGCTGGCCGCCCCAGGTACGCGCTTGGTGCGCTGGTGCCTGGAGCCGCCCCTGAGTATGTGCCAGCAGCCAGTGAGGACTCTTTTCTATTCTTCATCACCACCTTCCAAAAGACCATCCCGATAGAATGTGAAATTAGTGAGTTTTGCACAGCTCTAGTTAGTAGCAGATTCGGCAATCCAATCCAAGAGCCCTGATTCCCAGCCTCCTGGTCTCACAGCTGGACAACACCAGTTCTCTTACTGTTTATATTTTATCACGTCATGCAATCTTTTAGTCCACTTCGGACCTGTGAATGTGAGAGTAACCTCAGCGGAAGAATGTCCCCAAAGCCAGATCTTCAGCTGATATTGCTCCATTGACTTCAACAGCCCCATCCTGAAAAGCTGGTCTTGAGTGGACTGCAGCAAAGAAACAGAAGTTGGTTGGTGCTCATTTTGCTACCCTGATTATTATTCATCCCTTCTCTCCTCTCCCTGTATTTTGTTATCCCCTTATTTTGCAGAGATGACAACCACTCCTCCCCGATGACTCACCCCAGTAAGCAGGTACCCTAATGAAACATTGCCTCAGTACGAGACTGAAGGCCTCTGCACATTTATTTCTGTTTTCCTACCCAAGTGTCTTCTTCCATCGTCTCCCATTTGGAAGCATCTTTCTGCCAAATATCCCCCTTTCTCAAGGCTCTGAGGTGGAACCTGAATGCAGGGAGCTCCATCTCCATGCAAAATGTGTCCTCCCCTAACTGGAAGCAGCAAAGCACTATCGTGAGCACCCCATTCCCCTCCCTGCCTGCAGCCAAACTTCTTTCCAGTCAGCCCCATCCACAGGATGGACTCCTGCTTTCCTTCCACTCTTGAATCCTTCATCTTCCTCCCCACCAAGATGGCCCAGGCTGCGTCGGCCAGCAGTAATTGGCTATGCCTTGCAACGCAGCCTGCTGCCCTGTGTTCATTCTCTCTGAGCCCGCTCTAACTATGGGATCCTCATCCCAAGGATCTCCCCAGGCTTCTGTGCTCTGCTGCTGTCTCGGGCAAACCTTCAGGGCTTTATCCAGACAGTCACTTGCTCTCATGCCTACTTGGAGCAAGGCAGGAAATAAGCAGCAGGCATCTCCGGTTTTACTAGATGCTGTGACACTTTTACAGGAATTAAATGTCAGTTTAAACTCGTGATGACTGGAAAGAAGATATTTATATCCTGAGAATAGCCAAAGCTGTTTCCTCTGCTTAGTTATTAGGTCTTCAAGTTGAGATAATCCATGTGTTGCATAAAAGGACTTTATTCCCCCCAGATTTGGCCCTTCCCGTTGGGCAATGACAGCCGATTGCACTAAAAGGCGTTCTAGAACCCATGGTGCAGCAGCAACCAACACTCAGTGACAAATGGAACATGTGCAATTGAAGCAAGTCCAATAGGGTTAAACATTGACAGTTCGCATCATGGAAACAGGCATAACAATCCCAGACTCAATCTCCTGCAATTCTGGACGGTGACAGTTCTCGGAGATGGAAGTGCCACTTTGGATACAAGAAAAATCAATCTGAACTTCACCCAAAGCTAGAATCCAATTGTTTTTGGAAAAGTTAGATTAGCATTTGCCTCTAATTTTTTCCCATTTTTATGTTCTTCTGTGGTTCTGGCTGGAAGTGGAAGGATCCACTTAATTTGTATTCCCAGCTCATCACTGGCCTGCTGATTGTTCTTGAGCAAGTCACTTCTTCTCTATATGCCTCAGTTTCCCTATCTGTAAAATGAGGATAATGATACTGACATCCTTGGTAAAGTGCTTTGAGCTCTACAGATGAAAAATGCTATATAAAAGCTAGGTGTTAATTAATGAATGAAATCTGAGCTCTTTTGTACATCTGGCCCCAAAAATGTTTCAGGCCCCCAGTTTTCAGTGTGATCCAGGATAAAAATCATTCCACAAGCTAACTCTTCTCCCATTTAGTGAGCATAAACACAATTACATGTAATAAGCCAGACTGACTATGACTCTCCTTTCGTTTCTTTTTCCCTAGGAACCTATGGTAGGTTTCTAAAATTCCCATCAGAAAACATTCTCTACTCTGACTGTTGCATCACATTCCCATACAGCCTATATGCCTAAGTTTATTAGAGCAACACATTTATCACAGGCCATCCTCCACTCCTGGTGAAAGGGGAAAAATTCCCTGGTTCATTTCAAATGCCTGGGTCATCTTTAGTATGTTTTTGTTTAGAGGAAATACTTCCTGTACTGAGGACATGCAAAACAAGATACAGCTAAGTCTTTCATGAAGACATGGAAGGAAGAATTCTCGCCATATGTTTTGGCTACTTAACAGGGGCATTGTTTTAGAATCATAACAATAATGGACAGTTATTTGTATATAGTAGCACCTTTCATCTGAAGGTCTCATGGTGTTTTAGGTTATGTCTACACTAGCACTTATTGCGGTATATCGAATGTTGCTTGGGGGTGTGAAAAAGCCACGTCCCGAGTGACATAAGTCACACCAACCTAAGTGCCAGTCTGGACTTAGCTATGTCGGCAGGAGAGCGTCTCCTGCCAACATAGCAACCGCCACTCGCAGGGCTGGAGTAGTTAAGCCGGCAGGAGAGAGATCACCCATTGGCTTAGGGTGGTTACATTAGACTAAAGAGTTTACAGCAGCACAACTGCATGACTGTAGCTCCAATGCTATAAACTCTAGTGAAGCCGTAGCCCTACAAACAACCAGTTAAACCTCAAGGCATGGTAAGGGTCAGTGGTTAATAGTCGAAGATCTTGCCTCCCACATTTTCCATCAACACTTTTGAAAGAAAACGTGGTGTCTGCTTTCCTCAATCATTTTCATATTTCCATTGGAAAACCCCCAAGTCTTTAGTGGAAAACCAAAAATTTGCTGGGTTTCAGCAGAACATTTTTTAGTTTTCAGCAATTTTCAGTTTTTTGATGAAAAGTTGAAATTTTCAGTGGCAAAAATAAATAAATAAATTCTAACCAGCTCTAGTGTTTAAATAAGCAGTGATTAGCCAAGAAGCCATCACTTGACAGAACCTTATCAGCTATGAGCCTGTCTTCAACTTTCCCTTGATAGGAAAAGTTGTTTTGACATTTGTGGTGGCACAACTCTTACTTCCTCTGACTTTGGGCTTCCCTGACATTCTGGTTTCCAGCCCAAATCTGATATGGAGAATGTACGAGCACAGCATAAAGAGATAGATACGTAACACACTGTCTTTGGCCAATACCCTAGGGATGGACAAAGTTAATGTGTCCATATTAATTTCCCCAGATCTATCAGCAGCTTTTGATACTGTTTTGCTGACACACCTGCAGACATTGGCAGTGGTGGACAGAGTAGTTCTTTGAGGTCTCATAACTTTTTTTAAGAAGCAATTTCATAGACTGGTGCTGGAAATCACCTTTCTGTATACCACTACCTTTACCAATACACATACACTAGAAACGTAACTCACTCCTTGCTTAACTTCTACCCACAAATGAGAACAACCATCATAGCTGGATGGATCCCACTTCTGATTTTATGCAAAACCAAGTGAACTTAGACAATGCAGAATTTTGCCTGAACCATTTTGCCGTAACCATTTGAAGCTCAAGGAATAGGATACTAAGCATATCATAACTTTTTAAAAATTGCAATCCCAATAGAATGTGAAACTGATGAGCCTGGAACAGCTCTGGTTACGTAGCAGATTCCAGAATGGAATCCAGGAGCCCTGACTCCCAACCCCCCCACCACGCTAATGACTAGACAACACTAACACTCTTATTGCTCATTTTGTATAACAACTTCCTGCAATCTTTTAGACCACTCCACAGCTGTGAGCACTAGGGTAAGTCCAGTGGGAAAACATCGGAAAAACCATAGGGCCAGATCCTCAGCTGGCATCTATCAGTGCCACTACACTGACTTAAATCAATTGTTACCCTCCATTTACACCAGCAAAGGAGCTGGCCTAAAGGGACATTTTCCCCCATGTTGTTCTGCAGCACAAATTCCATTAGCTCCATATCATGAGAACTTATAGTGAAACAGCCGTGCAGTAAGAACAGAGCAAATTAGTGCAAAAGAGAGAAGGACAGCTGCCAAAACCATCATTGCAATGCGCCTGTTCTGTGATTTTTGGTGGTGAGATGAGGAGGACTGTTGTACTCCTGCTCACAGCTTCACATGGTGTCAAGAGAAAAGATTAGCTCATCTTTCAGTGACAGACAGGAGCTTGGCCCCTGTTTTTTTTCACAAACATCACCTTTCCCCAGGGAGAGAGAAATTAAACCCTTGTCTGTCTGAAGCAATAAGTGTCAGTCATCAAATGCAAACTCTTTGCCTTCTAGTCAGCACTTCTCTAGAATGACAAGCAGCTGGAGTGAGAGCAGCACAATAACCCATTGAGTGTAAGAGGGGAGAAAGTTCATTGCCACAGGGCAGTGTTACAGGTCATGCTAAAGTTTAGGAAAGGTAATTAGAGGCCTCATATAATCTGTTCCTGTCACGTCTAGGGTGTAATGGAAAACGGGCCTGCATAGCCAAAGAAAAACACTTGCTATAGGAGTTTAATATACTCTCAGAGACCCTTGTTACTTCAGAACTGGAGACACTTCCAATGTAATCCCCTGATCATGAAGGCTGTGAGAAATGTTCACAGTTCAAAACCTGTTCAGCATGCAGACTTGTGCAATATCCATTGCACAACAAACCTGTGAAATGTAATGAGGTTTTATTGTTGGGTGGGGGCATAAAAAACAACCCATTTTGGAGAAAAATGGACTCGTGTTCACTTTGAAACAGTCCTGCTTCCAAGCAAAATAAAAACTCAACTTCTTTAAATGTATTCAGTTAGAGATTAATTTTTGCACTAAAGAAATGAGAAGACTGGCACATTTGGCTTCAGTGTGCTGGTGGAAAATGTTGTGGATCTAATATTGCCAGGAGCAAAATTGTGAATATTTTGGCAAAAAATATTTGCCAAAAAACCCAGTTACAGAATTTCACACACCCCTTACGCCCCACTCCTGCAAGTTGTTCCTGGGAGTCAGAATCCTGCACCCCTGAGTCGATAAATATGGTTGAAATCTTCAACATTTGTCATTTTGATGACTTTTTTCCCCACAATCTTTTTTTATTTGCATGTTGATGTTTTGAAACAGTCAAAATTCTCATAGAAGTGTCTCTTTCTTTTATGTTTTTTTGGACCAGGTTGAAAAAATTAGAAGTTTTGATGCCATTTTTGGTTAAGATTTCACAGATCGATAAAAAAAATGGATGAAATGTTCATGAAAACATTGATTCATTTTCCAACCAGCTCTGCCCATTGATTTCAATGGTATTCTGCACAGGTATAGGGACCCTCAGACATGGAGTTCATTGCAGGATCAGGGCAATAGTTCATAAGTTCATAGTCGAAGGCCCAAAGATACCTGCAGACCATCTACTCTGACTTCCTGTATATCACAGGCCAACACTACCCAGCCATGTGCACACTAAAGCCATCAATAACATTAAACCAAAATATTACAATCCTCCAAAAACTAAACTATTATTACTGTCCAGTTAGGGTTCTAGTCTATTTGCTGTCATACCAATGGCAGTTTTTTGGTGTTTTTTGTTTTGTTTTGTTTTTAAATAAGTGAAGACAACAGCTGGAGGTGTTATATAATGGAGAGGTGATGATGACTGAGGTAACCCAGCAATGCTGAGAGAGATTGTTATTCTGGCATTATGGCCTGCTGTGAATGTTTGATACATGCCAGATGCAGCCGGGCAACAACAGACAAGCTTGTTTCTTGAACATGAAGATAAGTGGAGAGAATTTGAAGAAAATCAGGGAGTGAAAAGAAAATGGATCTGGATTTTTCTTTATCTGCCAATAAAAATGGAAATCAAAGACTTGTTTAATGCCGGCTTCATCTCAAATACTTGGTGTGAAAAGAATCATTGTTTTAAATCTCATTTCCTCTTCAGGTAGTGTGTTTTCTCCACATAAAGTATATTTAGAGTGACCAGATGTCCCAATTTTATAGGGACAGTCCCGATTTTTGGGTCTTTTTCTTATATAGGCTCCTATTACCCACCCCCCTCCGTCCCGATTTTACACACTTGCTGTCTGGTCACCCTAAGTATATTATAAGTTGTGTATTTGGTTGTTGTAGTAATAGAGTCTTGTTGTTGCTATGGCAACTGAGTTAGATTATTAGAAGATATCCCCGCCGGTTTTGGCTGGTTGTTGGTCAGTTCTGTGTGTGGCAATAAAAATGGCTGCTTTTCAAGGTTTACAGCTCTCTGCATCTCAAGTGATTTCTTCCTAAAACTACTGTTCCCAGGGATACAACATTATAGTAGCACATAAAGGCCCCAATTAAGATCTGTGCTAGGTGCTGTACAAACACATAGTAAGTGACAGCCCCTGTTTCAAAGAGCTTTCCATCTAAATACACAAGGCAGACAAAGCACGAGAGAAAGGATTATCCCCATTATACAGATGGGGGACTGAGGCACAGAGTGATTAAATGACTTGCCCAAGGTCACACAAGACATCTGTGGTAGAGCCAGGAACTGAATCTGGATTTCCTGACTCCCCATCGAGTAGTCTAACCATCCTTCCTCTCTGTGATGAATCTTTTGTTCCATAAATGGACAGGAAAGGATGCTTTATCATTAAAATTATCTTTATTGCTCTCTATTCGGTGTATATGTGTTGGGAAGGAGATAGGGAGAGATGAGAAAGAAAACGAGTGAAAAGAGAACAACGGAAACAGCTGAGAAACATCAGGACTAAAACCATCAGATTCCTTGTTAAAGATGAAACTTCCTTCCATCAGTCTATAAAGGCTCTGGGGGAGTGTAATGTCTGAGGCAGATCCGTATTTCTTGAGGAAATAGAAAACAAAAGTTGATGTGAAGCATATTAAGGCATGCACTGTGTAGCAACAACATAGTCTGCTTTTAAGAGCAGGGGACTGTAGTCATGAGGCCTGACTGTATTCCTGCCACCATCAAATGACTTTGGCTAGTCATTTTGATCAACATTTGTAGAAGTGGCCACTAATTTTGCCAATTCAACTGAAGACACCTAGGTGTCCAAAACAGGGCACCCAAAAATGAAGACATCTAAAATCAGTGGCCACTTGTGAATATTTTGGCCTCTCTGTGCCTCTCTTTCCAAGTCTTTAAAATGAAGATACAGTAGAACCCCAATTTTATAAACATCAATCCTATGAACAACTTGTTGTATGAACCGTCCTTCTGCTTCTGAATGGGACTTCAATCTTTCAGCCAACGTTCAAACGACTGTACGGGTTTGAAAAGACAGATTTGGCAGCAGAGCTAGAGATGCAGTTCTCTCAAAGGAAGAATAAAGCGGCACACTGGATACATTTTATGATCATTCACTGTGTACACGATCATTGAATGATTACTAAATTTACTTATGCACCATACCTACTGTAATTTCAAGATGTTCAATTTTATGACTTCCTCCATATTCAGTTAGTTCATAAACTAGGAGTTCAATGATAATGGCAGTTACCCATCTTTGTAAAATGATTAGAGGTCTTTGGACAGAAGAGGTCTGTAAGCACTAAGTCATGGTACACTATTTGCTGAGGCACCATTGGAGTTCTTTCAGCTTCCCACATATCACATGGCTTTGCTTCCCCAGTTGCATCCAGTGCAAAGTGGCATTCCTGACAACCTACCCCCAAAATTGGAGGGACACAAATATTGGGGCTGTGATCATACGTGCAGATGGGCAGCTGTCCCGGCAAGCCTCAGAAATTCTATCAGGCCCAGGGTTAGTATTGTTTCTCTAGCTTGAATGGGAAATAAATATATTAATGGAAACCTTCCATAGAAGACTTTGTATTTCAAAATGTCCAGAAGGCTCCTTAAATCTCTCACCACCATCAATGATCATGGTGGCCTAGTGACACCCTGGGTCTACACCCCAAAAGTTAAATAAACTAACCAATGTTCAGGGCAGAAACATAATTTTCTGCCTAAAGCTCTGGTCTATCATTCTTCTTGTTTGCAGTTCCTGGACCAGCTTCTGCTCTCAGTTATACTGTTGTAAAGAATCATTCTGAGACCAATGTAGTTACTCAAGATTTATACCCATGTGACTGAGATCAGAACCTGTCCCCCTGTCCTTTACTCTCCCACTCTGCTCCCATGTCTGCCCAGTGTATCTCCTTCATAGACTTTATTACAGTTCACTAGAAGTACTGAGGCAGCCGGTAAGCCAGGTTACTGATCACTCCAAGCCTCCTATGGATCTTGGGCACTCTATCCCAGCTCCAGAGTTGCATCCAATATGAAGGATATTTCACAAGTATATCAATGACATACTTTCCAAATGAGTGAGAAAGTGCATATATAAAGCATTGTTGTAGCTGTGTCAATCCCAGACCTGAGGAAGAGCTCTGTATAGCTCGAAAGCTTGTCTCTTTCACCAACAGAAGTTGGTGCAATAAAAGATATTACCTCACCCACCTTGTCTCTCCGAGAAAGTGAACGTCAGGCATGGAATTAGTTGGTAAATTTTACACAGAGCTACACCATTCTTTAATGCAGTTAGCGAAACAAACAAACAAAAAAACACATTCTCTTGCCTTCACATTGTAAAGGCAGTGACTCACAATATTAAATAAGGTTATGAAGGCTAGGAATGCAAGCTGTTCCCATAAGCTGGAATTCCACTTGGTAATAGTCAAGACACAGAAGCTATTGTGCATCATATACAAGTGTAGGACATTCATTGAGGAATTCTCCTCTCTCATGAGTAAACAGGGTAAAGCATGACCTCCTAGTCATTTCAGAGAAAACCCCTCAATAAGTAAAGTAGGATCTTCTAGGCTAAAGGAGGTTATAGGGAAAGAAGCAAAAGGCCACTACATCCACATGGAAAAAGGAGGTTAACATCTTTTTTACAAAGATTACAGCTATTTTGACACAAAATATAGCCATTATTTGCTTTCATAAGAAATTATTTCAGCCATCAGAGCTCCAGAAATCCAAGAGGCCGAATACGGGGATTGACATCTGATATATGGTCTCAAAAACCTTCTATTTGAATCTTTAATGGACTGGGTTACCAGCGCGCAACTGACGAGAGTTGGCACAGGTGGAAAAAGCCAAAAGGAAAGCCTTCTCCGTCTGAACAAGTGAGCTAAGTCCAGCCCTGGTTGGCAAATGTATTTTATATCCAATGAAAAAAACCCCGAAGAGAATGAAAAGTTGTTGGAATTGTGTGGGACTGTTCGATTTTTCATTGAAAATAACTGAAAAAATGTCAGTTTCAAAAACTAAAACCAACTGAATTAGTGATTTCTGGCTATTAAATATAAATTAGATATTTGGATTTTTTATTTTTCTTATGAAAAATTTAATTGAGTGAAAAAAGGCATTTAAATAAAAAAAAAAAAAAAAAGATAAAAACAAATTTGAGACCAGCTGTTCCTGGCGCAATGTAGTTACAGCCAACACACCTAAGAGGGCTGAAATTCATAGATTTCTAAAATCATGAAGGTTAGTATTGGAGACCTGTTTGCCCTTCTCCCTGACAACACAGGAGTGGTCCCTACACAGTGTTTTGACCAGACTGGTCTAAAATATTTGTTTTTGCATGAAAGCCTGAAATACTCCATTTCCAGCTAAAATATTAATTGAAAGTCAATAGCTTGGAGTCAATAGCTGGGTGTCAAGTCAACAGTATGTGAGAGTAAGTGGCACTTAATAGGATCAAACCGTGTATATGTAGCAGTCTAAGGAGCAATAAAAAACCCTACATATGTGCAAGGGATACATTAATCCTTTGTGTCGTCACAGCCAAGGCTGAGGGCCACATCTTTTGCAGTTGATGGAATTTTGCCCATTTACACCAGCTGAAGATCTGATGGTAAAATTTTATTCTGATCCATCTAGTTTCGGAAGTAAAAAACACTTTCCTCCATCCCATCCCCCCACCCCACTTGAGACCCCACTTGAGACTCCCTGTTGTTAAAGGTGGCAGAAAGGCAAAACGCCATATATCGGCAAGAAATGGGACACCATGTCCAGTGACCAGAAGGCAGTCAGAGGGCAACAGCCAAAAACAAAGTTGAATTAAAACAAACTGAGTATGAAATATTATATGATTTTGTTCCTTCATCCCTCACTCCACTGATCAGACCCCCCTCTCTGGCTTCAAGATTAGGCTTGATAAGTTTATGGAGGGAATGGTTTGATGGGATAACGTGATTTTAGTCAATTAAGCATTAACGTACCATCGCGGGTAAAATGAGGGTCCGGCTGTAGAATCTTGCCTGTATGCTCGGGGTTCTGCTGATCGCCATATTTGGGGTCGGGAAGGAATTTTCCTCCAGGGTAGATTGGCAAAGGCCCTGGAGGTTTTTCGCCTTCCTCCGCAGCATAGGGCAGGGGTCGCAGGCTGGAGGATTCTGTTGTGGGTGGGTCAGCTTTTGTGGCCTGCATCATGCGGGAGGTCAGACTAGATGACCATATTGGTCCCTTCTGACCTTAAAGTCTATGAGTCTATGAGTCTATATGTTCTTCGCTGTCCATCCAGTCCTACAAGATGTGAAGCACCTGCTAAAGGCACTGATCTTAGAGAGGGAGCCTCATCGGTGCATTGCAGGATTGGGTCCATTATGCGCTCTGGCTAACTGAAGGTTCTAAGGATCTAAATACAGCCATGCAGAGAAGAGTGAGCTTGTTTATTCTTTTCTTGAATGATGAAATCCATTGCTTAAAGATATCAGGCTCTGAATCTGTTTCTGGTTGGAAATAGCATTTGAGACCCTGGTTTTTATTGTATAAGGTTCTTTCTAATTAGTTATTTGTTTGCTTTTAAAATTGATTTTAAGGTCTTTGCTGTATTTTGTCTCAGGGTAAGACAGCATATGGTGTACTTTAGATCTCATTTGATTAAACACCCTCATCTGAACAAAATCCACATATCCCCTTTCCACTCTTAATTCTCAACACAAGTGGAATCTATTAATCAATGCCAGAGGCAAGGGAGCCCAACACAAATTAACCAGCTGCATAATAGAGCATGTGAGTGTGCTGCACATCGGAGAGGAGCTTCTCTTGCTCCATGCGCTCCTGATGAATTCACTTTTATCATGACAGGCAGGACTTCAGTTGATTAAAACCGAGAACAAATCACAACTCCCCCCCCCCAAAAGATTAACGTAAAGTGCCTTGGCATTTATCTGCATGGAAAGCTTCATATAAAATACTCGTTGTAAATTACTTGCCGGTATTTGTCAAATGTTGTCCTTTGAATAGCTGACATCTCCTTTAAAACCTCTGCCTTCATTGGTATTCCACTCAGTATTGGAGAATGGGGAAGTGTCAAGCATTCTCAATAGGGGCTCAATTGATGCAAGCAAAAAGGAATCTAATGCAAATTCCAGTAGGTTTCAGATGTTTTTTAACACTTTCCCTTGTTAACACCCTAACTTCCTACCTAACAGATACTGTCATGGGGATCACCTAATTTTTGGAGCTGGCAGATATAGGACTCCATAGTGTGGGGTATATTGGCCTAAGCAGAGGAAAAGGAGTCCCCGAGACTCAGACCCTCAAAGGTGTGGAGATTTCTAATTGCCACTGATTTTAATGGCACTCAGGCACCTTTGAGCCTCTGAGCCTGAGTTCTAAGTTCCAGATCTGACTGTGAGCCACATTGACTGCTCATGTAAACATGTACATCTCTGCTCTTAAATGGAGTTTCACCCATTAACATGAGCTGATAATTTGGCCCATTAATCTGTGATCTTGGAAAAGAGCAGATTAAAACCTCATTTACTCCGATGTAAATCAGGAATAATGCCATTAAAATAGTAGAGTTAGCTCCAATTTACACCAGCATAACTGAGCTCGGAGTCTGAAATTCAAAAGGCTAATTTCCCCATCTGCAAAATGGAGATAATAAATAGCACTTACCGGTTGTAAATGAGGTGCTGTGAAGATTAATTTGTGTTTGTCCAGTGCTCTGAAATGTTACAGCCTAAAATCAAGATAATCTGTGTATTCTTATGGGCCCAATTCATCCCTGGTATAACACCACTGACTTCAAAGGAGTTTGACCCAAGATAAATTTGTCTTTTTTTTTAAAATGGGCTGGTGAACAGAAGTTGCTGAAGAGCAAAATGGCTTCCTCCACTTCCTGCTCCTGCCAAACACAACACAGATGGCTTCTCTGGCACACAGCCTGCCAGACATGGGCTTCTTACCTGGTAGCAAAAGCCTCTGCCAATGCAGTGCTCAGCTCATTGAACATATCTTTGTACAAGCAAGCAAGCAAGCAACTTAAAACCACTTGGAACCAAAAACAAACGGCCTTTCCATTCCCATTTGCCAGCCGACAGGAGCAAATCACTTTTGCTTCAAGGCCTGTAATTATGGTTTCCCATGTACAGCTGGACTGTGTTAGTGCTGGAGCTATTAAGTCTGCAAGGCACCTGTAGAGCCAAGGACTGCAGACATTCATCACAAGGGGAAATGTGCTATACTGGAGAGTGAGAGAGACCCACCTTGTAGGTGAGGTTCACATGAGTGCAGATGCTTGTGTGAAAACAATATACAGGTACAGAAGCAGCAAGCAGCTTTGGAGTCTATACAGAAAGTCATGACCTGCAGAAAGAGGACCGAGGAAGGATGGACAACTGATTTGGGCATTCTCCTTGGATCTGGTAGACCATACTTTAATCTCCAACGTATGTCATTCTCTTTCTATAATGCAACAAGATAAACGATGCAACAGAGTTACTTACATTTTGGGAGGGAAGAGACCAAAGAACCGATGCTGCTATCTGAGGTACTTCTACAGGTCCTATTAAAAAAGTATCTCAGCATCTCACAATCTTTAAAGCATTTATCCTCGCGACATGCCTGGGAGGTAGGGTGGTGCTATTGAAACCCACACACCTTCTGGGTGTGATGTTCTGTCCCATCTAGTGGCACCAAGACCACTTAGAGAGAGTGATTAATGAGTCTGTTAGTGAAGGCTGTAAAACAGGCATATGGCTTTTAGCTCATGCAGTAGAGGCTCATGCATTTAGCTCCAAAGATCCCCGGTTCAATCCTGCCCGCCGACGACCAGAGTCTGGCAGTGGTACACTATCATCCCCATTTTACCGATAGGGGCTGAGGCACAGAGAGGCTAAGTGGCTTACTCAAGGTCACACAGGGCTGTGATCCCAAGTTTTCATAACCTTGGATCAAAATACCCCTCAGCTCAGGGGGAATTCAGATCTGAATCTAGATTCAACCCTCACAGCTGGCCTCTCCCTTACTTCCCTCATGAGAAGGAAAACTAACACGTTTGGGTGAAAATAATCGGAAACCCACATATTCACTGGGAAGCTGTAAAGCTGAAAGAGACACAGGCGAATAGCAAATTAGGCAGGAATTTGCAATGCAAGAAGGTCAATGCCGTTTTCAGCAGCATAGGCAAAGACGCCACATCACAGAGCAGGAATTACTGGCGATTAGCCAAGATGGTCAGGGATGCCACCCCATGCTCTGCATGTCCCTAAGCCACTGACCATCAGATGCTGGAACTGGATGATATGGGATGGATCACTTGATGATTGCCCTGTTCTGTTCATTCCCTCTGAAGCACCTGGGATTGGCCACTGTCGGAAGACAGGATACAGGGCTGGATAGACCATTTGTCTGACCCAGTAGGGTTTTGAAGATTATTGCCCTCGTTGGCACTGTCCTGCTATAGTTCTTCATCAGGAATACTTTTGTCTCCTTCAATGCACACCTTGGACAGTGTGTAAATGAGCCATGAAGAAGGGCAGAGAACCTTTTGCTGGTGAAGGTTAAGGGTGAAGATAAGACATAATATATGAAGATACACCTATCTCATAGAACTGGAAGGGACCTCGAAAGGTCATTGAATCCAGTCCCCTGCACCTTCACTAGCAAGACCCATTTTTTGCCCCAGATCCCTAAATGGCCCCCTTAAGGATTGAACTCACAACCCTGGGTTTAGCAGGCCAATGCTCAAACCACTGAGCTATCCCTCCCCCTACATATTGAACAACTTCTTTGTATGCAACCAGCCGGTGCACAGACGGTAAATAAATTCAAGTGGGTAATCCTATTGGGATCGTCACAGGATCGAGACCTCTATAAACCAGGGAGCGGGAAGAAAAAAAATTGGTATATGGCTAACATAATTAGCACTGTATCATTACAAGCTCCCTGTGGTACTATATGGATGTACAATGCTTAGGACAATGGGGCCTCCAGACCTGACAGCGGAGTGTAAATAATTACACAATATAATTAATACATATCATGGACACACAAAAGAGGGAAGAATTAGGGTCATTTTGGAATATCTTAACTTCTGAGTTCTTCACTTTGTAGCCCTAGCATGCTCACCAACCTAACACCTTCCACGGATTTACTTACGTGGTACCATGAATGAACCTAGTACTGCACAAACAAAATGTGCCAAACAGTAAGACTGGACACGAGGAAGTTGGACAAAATAATGAACAGGATGAAGAAGGTAAATTGGGCCCTTCTATCCTCCCTCCCTGTTATACAAGAAGAAAGGGACATTCAATTTAATTGAAAGGCAGCAAATGTAAAACTGATAAGTCCCATGAGCGGATTATCCATTATTACCAGGAGACACACTGAGAGCAAGCACTAAGTATGATTTAAGAAAAAGACTGGACATTTACGTGGATAACAAGGATATGTGGAGTTACAATAATAAGGATTTTTAAAAGTACAAGCGTTGTGGAAGAATTATAAATCCTTATGCTCCAGGGCATACACCACCCTCTCTGAGTATGTCTACACTGCAGCTGGAGGTGTAGTTTCCAGCTCAGATAGACAGACACATGCAAGCTTTGATTGGGTTAGCCCACTAAAAATAGCAGTGTTGCAGTGCACTGGCAGGTAACGGTATGGCCTAGGTGCCTGGGTACGTACGTAGGCTCTTGGATGGGATTGTAGTTGGGTGGTAGCCGATCCCATCACCCATACAGCTGCAGCTTCTCCGCTATTTTTAGCACAATATGCTTGATAAAAGTTAGGACGTGTATGTCTACCCAAGCTGGAAATTACCTCTCCAGCTCCAATGCAGACAGACTCTGAGTAATGGAAGTTAAGATGAAACTTCCCCTTAGGCATGTTGTTCCACAATTATCCTTCTGAAGGGTTTCCTGCACTATCTTTTTAAGCACCTGGTATTAGCCATTGTCAGAGACTAGACTAGATGAACCAGTGGTCTAAGCAGGTCTGACAATTGGTACATCATTCTACTCCATACTTTTCTCGACAACATGAAATTTTAAAACAAAATAGAATTTTATATTTCAAAGTCAGAAGAGACTCTCTTCCCTGATTTACACACAGTGTGAGGTCAAATTATCTCCCCAGCATACTTGGTCGTGTCCCCTTTCGATGCAGGATTGTTGGTGGTGCTAATGTCTGAATAGGAGCAGAAATGAGAAACAGGTTTTGCTGGTCATGTGAAATCTTCAAGGTTGAGATCATTGCTCACAACAAACCCTGCCAAGGCTGCAAGGAATCGAGTTTCATTTTTGGGAATGGTTAATCCAAGACTCCATGGTGTTAAGCCAAGACCCATGTGCTGTTGATGCAATGTCTCTGCCCACAAGAACTTTTCCACTGCACACGGCTGTGGCATGAAAGAATCTCAGCTTTTCATGCAGCTGTATTGCTTCTGCTCATGAGAACTCTTTCCCTCTTATCTAGACCTTCTAGCAGGGCCGCTGTTCACCAGGACGGTGCTGAAACCCTGGGAGAGAAGAGGTTTGCATGGCACTGAAGGGCAAAGGGAGACCTGCACAAACATGCTAAGCGACTGGTAAAGTGGTGCCAAATAAGGACTCAAGTAGCGCCTTGCTTTGAGTGATGTTCACCTTGTGGTAGACAGACAGATACCCCTTCTCTTGAGCTGTAAGGGACAAGACTCCAGCTTACTCATCACATTTTAAAAATAGCACCGGTCAAATAAACCCTTTGTGTTTCCACTAATGAACCCCTGAAGCCAGAGAATATCTGGATGTATCTGCCATCCTGTAAGAGATCACTTGCGAATCAGCAGCAGAAGTTAAAACCTGCATATGGAAGAAATATCAAGCTAAGAGTTCCAAACGCACTTCAGGGATTTGAATGTCTTATTCCCAGCCAAATCCCATTCATTTTAATGGGATCTTGGTGTCAAAATCCCTGCACTGGCTTTGAAAAAATCTCCACTGGGAATGATCCATCTGGGAACTTTTTTCAGAGGGCTTTTCTCAGATGATGGAGCTTTCTAAAGACAGTTTGAGCATCTGTAAAAGAGATGCGAAGAGACTCCTGCAGAACATTTGGGAAAGATCATATGTATTTACTGTAAGAGATTACAATAGCGGATCACAAATTGAACATGAGTCATCAACATGATACAGGTGCTAAAAAAGGGTAATATTCTGGGGTGTATTAACAGGACTATTAGATATGTAAGACATGGAGGAGGTAACTGTCCCACTTTACTCCAGCTGAGGCCTCACCAGTGCCAAGTACTGTATCCAGTTCTGGGTGCCACACTTTAGGAAAGATATAAATAAATTAGAGAGAGTCCAGAGAAGAGCAACAAAAAGATCTAACATGATCCAATGGTTGGAAGTTGAAGCTATTTTCCCTTCTGGGCCAAGATCTTACATCTCTGATGATGCACCATGCAACTCTGCCAAAGGGAAATCCACACTGCATTATGGGAGAGGTAGCTCTCCAGGAAGCCAAGCCTTTAGGAAGGAATAGGTGCCAGAACTGCAACTCCCATAAGGCAATGCACTGATAAGGAAATGCAGTATAATATTTTGTTGAACCGATTCAAAATAAAACATTTTGGGGTCAGGTCAACAAAACAAAAATATTCTGATTTGAGTTGAACCACCCTGAAATTAAATATTTCATTTTGATATTCTTGATGGAAGAATCAACATTTTTCAGCAAAAAATCAGTTTTCCCTTGGGAAATTTTGATTTTTCAGAAACTGTGTTTTCCATCAGAAAATTCCTGACAAGAAATACAAAACATAGGTTGTCATGGTGAGTTAAACATTTCAGAATGTCTGCTAGTCTGTGCTCAAGAGAAAGCAAGGACCACATGAACAGATGCTGCTCTTGGTCAGGGAGCATCTAGAGCTGTGTAGAAAGCCCAAGACTGGAAAATCAGGAAATGTTGTAGATCAGAATCAAAGGGTATTAACACAATGTGGTAAGAAAAGCTTGTACAGTGCCTGACAACACTATAGATTCTAGTCCCAAATATATCAATCAGCCTTTTGAGCTAAGAGATATCAGAGTGATGCAGTAAATAGGCCATAGGATTGGGAGTCAAAGGATGTGGATTCTGTACCCAACTGTGATGCTCACCTGGCCCCATTGAAGTCTATGGCAAAAATTCCATTGAGTTCAATGCGGTTAGGATTTCACCCTATGCGTTATTATTTTTGCTATGTTGTTCATGTTATAAAAGCCTCTCAGAAACATGAAACTCTATTAGTACTAGCAGCCCGATCTGTGATAACCAGGTTTCAGAGAAGGACAGATCCCCCAACACTAGTGTCTTGGAGAAACAGAGCATGGGAAATCTTGTCAGTAAAAAAAGACAAACAAACAAACAAACAAAAACAGAGCGTTAGAGCTGGATCAAATGGATTATATAGTGATTGGTTACCATTTTTGAAATTTGAATAAAATAAATACAGATGTTGCTAAGAGGCTGATCCAACACAAATGGATCTTTTCAAGGTAAAATATGAAGGCTATGAATAATATATGTTAAGATTTGTATGGAAAGTTCATGAACGTTCATAAGAAAATAAAAATTTTACAGACAAGCAAAGAATGATTTGCCCACGGATTCCCTTCTATTTTCTTGTCACACTCGCTCTCAGTATTTTAATCAAAAATTCAGCTTTGAACTCAGCCTTTTATGTTTGGTTGCATGCACTTCTAATTGCGACCACCAAGGCTACCTTTCAATGCAGTATAAATTATCCAGTCGCTTATACGGACTGCTGATAGGTCCCTCTTGCTTCTGTGCCTCCCGATAAAAGGACTTTTGCCATGACATCATTAAACAGTCCCACCGAGTTAACAAAACAAACCCCATTTTTTCCACCCTCTAAAGATTTTTTTGGCACCACTTCAAGGGGCTTCAAAACAACAAGCAGCCCTCCAAAGAACACGGCTTTTTGAGAGGCTAATACCATTTCAACAAAACATGTCTGGAAAAACAAAATAGGGATTCCATTTTTTCCCTCTCTCTTAAGGAAAGCAGCTTAATCTCCAACTATGGCAGCTGCCTCCGAAGCATCAGAGCTCTCTGGACACAAGCTTAAAGAACTGCAATATTGACATCAGTGTTATCTGTTATTGTGCATTTTGGAGCTTCTCTTTTTAGACCCCTTTTTGCATCTTAGTTGCTGGCCTGAATGAATTCCAAGCATCAGCCCCTGCACACAGCTAATCCAAAAATCCAGGCTTCCTTTAATAAAGATTGGCCCTGATTCACCACTGTTTTACTCTACTGTTATGCCGGTTTCAGTAGCCCCATTGATTTCAATGGTGAATCAGGCACAATAAATGAATAAAAATGGCCCCGCTGTTTTCCTGAAACACCTCGCGTTCTCTTTCTGCACAAATGTGATTTTCCTTTTGCCACTCATTGGGGTACTGAAGCTCTGCTTAAAAAAAAAAAAATTGATGGGCCAGTCCTGAAATCCATCACTCGCATAGGGTAAACTTCCCCCTTGTGCAGAGGGCCAGAACAATTGCTAGACGCCACTTAAGTCCCACCTACGCCCTATATTTAAGTGGTGCCTAGAACTTTGGCTGGACCTGTGCACAGGGGTGAATTTCACCCTTGCAGTCCTGTCCTGTGCCATGCCAGTCAAATGCAAGTTTTGACACTGATTTAAAAAGAGAAGAATTGTGGACTGGTCTAGTTTCAGTGAAGAGAATAGACTAGATCCTCATCTGGTGTAAGTCAGTGGAGCTCCCTTGAAATCAATCATTTCCCCCAGCTGAGGATCTGGCCCAGAGGGACATGCATGCATAAAGGTTTTCATAAGAAAGTCCACGCTGGGTGAGTAAGGACCAAATTGTGGGCTCGATTTTGTGATGCTGAGCACCTGCAACAGCCATTGACTTCAGTGGGACCTGAGATTTGCAGAAATCAGAGATGTAGACAGTGAGGAAGGCGGTGGGACACAGTGGATAGGGTGCTAAACCAGGAGTCAAGAGACATGGAGTCTGTTCTGGCTCTCCCACTGATGTACTGCATGACCTTGGGCCTCCAGTTGTAAGATGAGGATAATGAGAGGAACTCCTTGGCAAGATCTACAAGTGCTAAATATATATATTTTTTTTAATTAATGGAGATATCCTATCTCCTAGAACTGGAAGGTCATTGAGTCCAGCCCCCTGCCTTCGCTAGCAGGACCAAGTACTGATTTTGCCCCGATCCCTAAGTGGCCCCCTCAAGGATTGAACTCACAACCCTGGGTTTAGTAGGCCAATGCTCAAACCATTGAGCTATCCCTCAGTCTATTAAAACACTGGTATTTTAAAATCCAGGTATATTAGTAGGTCTCCTAGTCCATCTCTCTGCCAATGCAGAATTGCTCCCTATGGGACACTTTCTAGTGTTTAGTTCAATCTAGTTTGAAATGTTCCAAGTGATGGGGCTTGTAGGAGTCTATTCAACAGCCTCATACATCTCATTGCCAGGAAGCTTTTCCTGATAGTCTGCATTTTCTTTCCTCCATTTCACCTCATTAATACTAGTTATAAACCTGGGCATCACCCAATATCATTTTTCATTACCCTTTTTGTTTACAACCTTGAAATATCTACAGGTAGCTATCATGTCCCCCTTACCAAATATGGCCATGCGTATTTATCTTGTCTTCTCTCCTCCTGCTCACGCTTATTCTTCTCAGAACTCCTTCCAATATCTTTCTGGCAAAGAAGTGCCCAGAGTAGGACAGGATATTCTGGGTGTGGTCGCACCACAGCCATACAGAGAGAAGCCATAAAGCCAATGATAATAAAGGAGAAAAATCTGAGAGCAACTATACAGCAAGGCCAGGTATTTCCTGATAAGAAATGCTGACACCTCATCCACAAATAAATTGGCCCCTCATGTACATTCTGTCCACACTATTTCAATGGGCTTTAGTCCAGGCTCACAACAGAACTCTTACTAAGCAAACTTTACTTCCATAGAGATAACATGTGTGGTTATAACTAAATATTCACTAGGACCCCACACATTCACCAAAGCTCTTGTGGGTGCTTTTTAATACAGTGTCCCCTCAGTGGAATTTCTGAGCTGGGTCATATTTTCCAAAAGCTGCCTTTGCCACAGAGCATATTAAGTAGCCAAACCACCTCAGTCAGAAGGTTGATGCTCAGCTCTGCAATTTGTGGTTTTTTTTACAGACCTCTAAAGTATTGGGAGAACTCAAGAGATGTCCCTAACCAAGGTGACAGTGAGGGCAGCCATTTAGGGAGATTTGGGGGCTTTTAAATAAATAAAGTGCCCTGTGGACCCCAGGGCTAGAACCCTTCGGGATGCAGTTACATCCTAAGAAATTTCACCAGCGGGACTCTTCTTAGCGAAAGGAGACATATTTATGGATTATACGGCAGCAGCTCCGGACTAAACTGGACTTAACAAAAAGCTAGGACATATGCTCTTTGCAAAAGGAAGATGAGCACTGTCTTTACAGAGGTCCTACAACACACACTTATCCTGATCAGGGCTTCTGGGAGGCAGGGCTGGCTCAGTTATAAAAGGAGAAATGGTTGCCTATGGCAGCAAATATTAAGAATAGCAAAATATGTAGCAGTGAATGTTGTGTGATTGACTCAAGTTTCCGAGGGACTCGCATTTTCCAGTTTGCTTAAAGCAGCAAAATCCCAGAGCCAATGCTTAGGAATATTCCCATGAAGGTTAAATGAAATGGGCCAAATTCTGCTCTGATTTACAGTGGTGTAAGTAGGGGTCCAGCTCCTCAGTTGCTATATAGTGACACAGCTCCATTCAAGTCAATGGGGGTCAAGCCAATCCACACCAGCTGAAGATCTGGCCCATGCAGCAAATCCATTGCCTTCAATAGAGTTGCTCTGGACCTACACCAGTATAACTAAACTAGAGTATTTGGAGGGAAGAAGTCAACACCTTGCAAAAATTGCAGCATTTTTGTTACTCTTAAAGTGGAAACGTATGAAAATAATCTGCACCCTTGACCCAAAATAACGAATCTGACCCTAGGTAGTGTGGGACCCCTTAGTGACCTTGGTTATTTCCTCCATCCTCTATTATCCTGATGGGGGGTGGTGGTGGTGTAGACTTCAATCTGCTCTTTAACTCTTGGTTAAGAGAGCAGATATAATTTACTTTTTAGCAGAGGGTAGTGAATGGAACTAAGAAACTGCCTTTTATTATCCACTTTTTCTGTTATTTTTCTACACCATTAATTAAATTATGATGGGTTTTTGAAGGCTTTATTTTCACCAACTATTAAAAAAACTTTTCTGATCTTCATTTTTTGTCAGCATTTAAATCGGCTCAGTAAATAATTCCTTTTCTTCACGTTTTCCAGGAACGCTGGACCTAAACTTGCTGCGTCTGTTTGTTGGGGTTCTGACATAACTGGGGAATAGAACAAGGTAAGTGACTATGTCAAACCCACTTCTCTTTTTACCCACACCCCGATAATGGTGATAGTTGAAAAGCAGAACAAAACAAGTGTCCAGTCACGTTTTGAGCTTACTCCCATCTAAGTCAATGGTAAAATCCCCAGAGGCTGATTTTCAGAGATGCCAAGCTCTCACAGCTCCCACTGAGTTGATTTTGAATTGCAGGTGCTCAACACTTCTGCAACTGAGGCACATATTAACTTCAGTGGTGGAGAACTGGACCCTCACGCCCTTTCCAGACTTCCCAGAGTGACAAGTCCACCTGGAAACACTTTTGTCCGTGAAGAGCAGGCTCAGTAGAACAGGAAGAAAAAAATATATCTAAATCCCTCAAAAACAAATGCTAGAGACATATATAAAATATAGCATCACCCAGAAACTGTCCTCCTGGCCAGTGCTGGAGTGGAAAACAAATTTATCATTTAGGACCATATTATAGTAGGAAATGAGCCTGAGACATAAGCCCTTGTATCAGAGGCTTGGTATGAGACAGGACCTGCTGCTCATAGAATCTAGCAAGAACAGAGCTAATATTGCAGAAATACACATTCCTAAGAAGTGCTAAGCACAAAGTACTCACGCAAATACATTCCTGAAGAGTGGTACCATAACATCCCAAAATCAAAAACATCCCCCAGGAATAACAGGAAAACACTGACCCCTCCTAAAAGATAAGGTCAGGATGACAGCACATAGTAGAGATGTTTTGATCGAACCAACATGTACAAGGTAATGGGTAATAACTAGCCACGTCAGGGCACAGTAACTAACAATGTCAGAGGGGCAGTACTAACTTGTTTGTATTAGTATATAAAGATGCATCTCTGAGGGAGTATCTTTGACCAGTCAAGGGGGGAATGGAAAGTCCCACCATTCACTGAGCTGCATCCATTGTCATGGGCATACATGTCTTAGGGTATGTCTACACCCAGCCGCTAGTTCGGCGGCTGGCAATCGAAGTTCTGGGTTCGACTTATCGCGTCTTGTCTGGACGCGATAAGTCAAACCAGGAAGTGCTCGCCGTCGACTGCGGTACTCCAGCTAGACGAGAGGAGTACCGCGGAGTCGACGGGGGAGCCTGCCTGCCACGTGTGGACCGAGGTAAGTTCAAACTAAGGTACTTCGAACTTCAGCTACGTTATTCACGTAGCTGAAGTTGCGTACCTTAGTTCGATTTGGGGGTTTAGTGTAGACCAAGCCTTAGTATCCTCATAGAGTCTGCCAGGTGCTATTACCATGCTTTGTTCACAATAAGCCAGGCACCGTCGTACCTTAACGGATCTGGTGGTCATTGGGCAATTCGCTCGAGGTCTGCTATGCCGACTGTCTGCACAGAGCTGGAGCAGCACACAGGGAGAACACACACACACACAGCCAAACATCTAACCACACATATTAAGGTAAAAGTAGGTAGGGATGGGAAAGATTTATTATAGATCTAGTAAAAAATCCTGACCCCACAGGGTCCATCTACACAGCCAGCGGTAGTGAGCCTCCCAGCCTGGGTCGACAGACTCTGGTTAGCGTGGCTCACACTAGTGTTCTGAAAATAGCTGTGTAGACAGTGCTTTGAAGTTGCAGCTCGGGCTTGAACTCGGGATCTGAAGCCTTGGGTGGGATGGACTTCAAATGGGTCTACAAATTCATGCAGTGGTTTTTACTGGTTTGAGAGATATTCCTGTTCTACCGATATTCTCCATTTTAAGTAAAGGGGATTTTGCTCAGATAAGCAGAATCTTTCAAAAGTGAAGCAACTTTTTAAGAGAGAACACTTGACCAAAAAGTGTATTATTCATTTTTTGTTGTTATTTTTCCTGTTTTAAAACTTCCATCATTTAGTCATGGAGCAGAGACCTGACCACCTGAATTAGAAACTACTCACACAAAATGAATAACTAGAATGAATAAACAACAGTACACAAAGAACCTGAAGCCTGAACAATTTGTTAGGGCTAGACAACCTCTAATTCACACACGTGAGAACTCCCAGGAATAGTCAACTGATATCCGTGGGACTACTCAGATCTACCTATTCAATCCCCTGGCCATTGCAGGGGCCTCAGGAATGGGTGGCATCTTGGTGTCCCTTGTTCTGTCTGTGGCACACAACAGTTTAGACTACAGATAACTAATACATGCACAGAAATCAGGGCAGGATCACAAACAATTAGTTTAAGAGGAGTTAAATTCATAAAGAATGTTATTCAGAATGAATCATTCTACCATCTCTAGATGGAACCATGATATTCATCTCACATCTGACCTAAACGAGGTCTTTATAATGTATATAGCAGCAACAATATGCTGGGCTCTCTACAGATTTGAATCTAAGGTGAAAGTCCACTGTAGCAAAGTAAACCACCGGGTCTGGGATATTTATTCATTTATTAAAGAAAGTTGAGACACACCACGCAATCCAGTTGGAGCCGTTCCAGTCTTCTTGCTCCGGCACTCTCAGTCTCTAATCAGAACCAGAGCGAGCGGAGCCTGACTGCACAATTCTGACTCAAATCCTTGGCATGTGCAAAATAAATAGAAAAAGTAGCACTTTTTTTAAAACAAATGTTTGATAGACACGATGCTTTCCTAGCAAAGGGGATTTCAGAAAGGTGCGTGTGAGAGAGAGAGAGTTCCCGTGTTGCCTAGGAAAGAGGAAACATTATGTATATTATACGGGAGAGCTGTAGGCCTCAGCACACCTATTTCTTTTTATGAATTGTCTAACTATGTCTGAGGTAATGATTTGTCACAGTTTTCCATATGGGGAGCCAAGTTCAATCATGATATGTGTGAAATAGCTGGGGTATGAGACCAGGAGTTAGACACCAAAGACCTAAGAACAAAAAGGAAAAAATAGTATTGGTACTTAGGTACTGAGAAAAAAACTCCTCCAGGCTTTGTACAACTGTAAAGTAGGCCTCCATCAGAAGAGAAACATTTCCCCACTTGAAAGACCTTCTGTTCCCCCCTCCTCGTTAACTCCATTTAGTTTGGCACTTTTGAGCTCTTAATTAAAGTGCATAATGAATAGCCTTTAAATTCACTACAGAAGATCTATAAACCAGTGGCACACAGAACACTCAAATACTGCTTGAATTTAGGAAGGACGTTCCCCAACAAACCAACTTCAAGATTGTCTGGCCCTTTGAGCTGTTTACATCAGTGCTGGGCTAGCCACAGAATGCAAAGGGAAGGGTCCAGAAAGGAAGTAGGTGACATGCAGGGGCTGAGATAAGTGCTATTTGTGCACAGAATTCTCTGTAGGGTGACCAGACAGCAAGTGTGAAAAATCAGGACGGGGGTGAGGGGTAATAGGAGCCTATATAAGAAAAAGACCCCAAAATCGGGACTGTCCCTATAAAATCGGGACATCTGGTCACCCTAATTCTCTGTCTCCAAGGCATTGACTCCAGTGATCATTAATTCTAGAGAGGAACAAACAGAGGGAGTCCTGAATCTGAATTCTGAATCCCCCCAAAGATCAGGGGTGTTGGGTTTGGACCACTGGACAACTAGGGGTCCAATATAAAATTCACATCAGGATCAGATTCAGAATCCTCACAAAGTTTGGGGGTGTGGCAGTCCCAGGTGTTGTCATGAGCCCATCTCTACTAACAAAGGTTTAGGAGGACCACATTTGGGTCAAACAAGTCAAAGACATGATGTTCTATGCTGTACCATCAGAAGGTGCATCCCAAGATGAGTGGGGGAAAGATGATTTGGAGCCACCTCTGTGCCCATCCTGTTCTGAGTTGCTGCAGGGGCTGGTTTGGCCTCTGGTGTAAAGCAGCACACCCTTGACGGACCACCCACCCCAATCCCAGGCTGCCTATGGGCTGCTGTGTAGCTCGTAGCCGCTAAAAAATCTCCATAGCAGGACGTGCACACTTGCCTCATGGGCTGACATTATGCCGCCCTATGCTAGCATGCATCTTCCACCAGGGCTTGTGAAGGGGCCTGCACAGGGCAGCCTATAGCCCCTCACTGCAGTATCTCTGCTAGGGGGATCTCCCTCAGCTGGAGAAGGGACTTTATAGGCCCTTCTGCACCACTTGAAGGTATAAGAGTAGTTGGCCCAAAGCTGTATATAAGATTCCAGGGTTGTCACTCTGTGTGCGTCACTCTGAAGCCTAGAATGTCTGTTGAGTCAGTGTGAAGTGATGGAAACGGCTACAAGCATGGCTGAGAGATCTTTTGGTTTAGAATAGCACCAGGCTGAACCCTCCCTGGGATTCACGGTCTGTTACCGTTCAGTTTAAGTACTCAGCCATTTTGCCAAAAATTTTACCCATTTGGTGCAGTTAAGCATGTACCACTTTCATGCTAGGAGTCCTAGACCACTGTAAGAACAGAAGTAACTCAACCAATCGCCACTCTTACTTTATACCTAATTTGCAAGCAACAATTTCATTGGTTGTATGAGGGAAACTGCACAGATGTTAGATGACATGGCCTAAGTTCCACTTCTAGATACTAGGAAGAGAGAATGGAAGAGAGAAATATATTTATATACTAATTTGGGATGGTCTTCATGCAGTATAGCCAATGCTAAATGTTCAGAAATTATTAGTTGCTCCCCCCTCCCATCATGAGATTTAAAAACAACTTTTTGATTTTTTTTTGTCTGCTGCTGTTGTAGCCTTTAGAGTTCACATTTTCAAGCTTTCTTCTACAAGCATGAGGGCTAAAAACCTCTTTTAAAAAAAAGAAAGCTGAGATTCTCATCTGATCATGGGAATCTAGTAGCTGGGATTTTAAGAAAAGTAGCAACTATCACGAGACTCACAATGGAATCAGATCTAACTCATAGCTACATAACACAGATCTAACTCCTGAGAACTGCAGTCAACCCAGACTCATGCCAGTGAAACCTAAAGCATTATGCATTGTCACTATGGCATATATACATCTGCAATGTTGTTGTAAATGTGTTGGTCCCATGATCTGAGAGAGCCAAGGTAGGTGAAGTAATATCTTTTAGTGGACCAGCTTCTGTTGGCATATACATACATGTGCATGTGGACATGCACACACACAACACTCCCCCCCAGCCCCAGTGTTCATTTGTCTAACAAGGTGGAAAATATAAGACCATGGAAATCTCCTTCTGGCTGAGGCTTTGCAGGCGCTACTAAGAAATTCAAGGCACTTTTTCTGGCTCCTGACTGGTTTCCACGAGCAGGGAAAAGATCTGAGTAATCTTTATGGCTCTCTTTCACCCTGGCAGCCTTCGACCTTGGTGAAATAAAGACTGAGGTAGGTAATAGCAGTGGGGGAAGAGCAGTTAGTAACTCAGGCTGAATAGCTGGCTACCTCCTTCATTTCTCCCACTCTCCTGGCTCTCATTCCCCCGCCCCCACCATTCCCCAAAATGCAGAGTAGTTGTTTTGTGGTTGCCAAACCAACCCGCAAAGCCCCAGTTGACTGCCCTTCTAGAATCAACACACACACTATAATAACCCCAGCAAATCTGGAGTCTGCAGTGATTGGATATATCCTAAATATAGTACAGACTGTGGTGGAAAACCCTGGGGATTTGATTTTTTTCCAAGCGAGGAAATAAAGTTTTCATCGGTCTGAGATTCCATTTCTATTAAACCAAGGGAGTATCTTTCATTCAACGTTGCCAGTATAGTCTCAGGTGGGGCTAAGTGTTAAGAGTTCAGCAGAGACATGTGGATGAAAACTAAAAGACAAGACACAGCTTTGGTAGCAAGAGAGGGTTGCGGAGGGTTGGGAAGGGTCTGCCATGAATAATTTGGTCCGTTTTGATATTTATAATTTGCATTTCCATAGCATCTAGGAGCCCCTGTCATGGAGCAGGACCTGGCTGTGCTAGATGCTGTACAAACACAGAACAAAAAGACCGTCCTTGCCCCAAAGAGCTAACAATCTCATCGACTCAGACTTTAGATGGTCACGACAGTCCTTCTGAACTTAGTGCGCCCTCCTGCACATCGCAGGCCACAGAACCTTACCCACCCACTCCTGTAATAGACCCCGAACCTCTGGCGGAGTGACTGAAGTCCTCAAATCATGGTTTAAAGATTTCAAGTTACAGAGAACCTAAGACAAGAGACAAACGGATGGCTATGAGCAGAACGAAGGGGGAATAGAAAGTCGTTCTTAAATTCAGTGGAGTTACACAAGTGGGCCTACGGCTCAATAGCACAATGGGGTGAGACATGGCAAGCTGGAGAATGCCTAATGGTTGATGTTTGGAGAAGCAGTGTGGTCTAGTGCAGAGTTTCTCAACCCATGGGTCGGGACCCAAAATTGGGTCACCAGAATGTTTCAAAAGGTCGCATGGCAGCTCCTGTGGCTCCTGTCCCATGGGGCTGGCTGGGCTCGCCCCCCTGCTCCAGGCACTGCAACCACTGGGGTCCCAGCACCGCTCAGGTTTGGCCCAGCCATCATGACGGGAGTCCAGGTAGGCCAAATCTGAGTGAGTGGCAACCCCATGAACCAGCTCACAACTCCACTCACACAAACTTGGTCCAGTCAGGAGAGTGGGGCCAAACCTGAGCAGCGCTGCAACACCGGAGGTTGCAACTCCCAGAGCGCAGAGCCAAGCCCAGACAGCCTCACAGCACAAGGGTTGCAGGAGCTGCCAGTGTAGGATGAGTGCCGGGCAGGACACAACCTCCCCCTCCAGGGGGGCAAGATCTGACTAAAACCACGCTAGGGCCTCCACCTCCAGACTATTTACTGGGTTGCAACAGGCCATGAAAATTAACAAAAGGGTCCTGAGTCCCAAAAGCTTGAGCACCCCTGCGCTAGTGGACAGGACATTGGGCTGAGACTGGTGATTTGGCTTTTATTCCCTGCTCTGTGACCTCCAGCAGGTCACGTCACCTGTCTAAGCCTCTACTTCCTCTTCTGTCTGTCTTGTCTATTTACCCGGTAAGCTCTCTGGGGCAAGGACTGTCTCTTACTGTGTGTTTCTACAATGCCCAGCAGAATGGGGCCCTGATATTGGTTGAAACCTTTAGGTTCTATAAGTATACAAATAAATAAAATAAATAATAATAATAAATAGAGACATCAACAGAACAGCAAAAAGTTAGGAGAAGAGATGTCCCCACTCAGTCTCTCTCATCAGTGGTGGTGTTTATGCTAAGAAGCAGAAAGGGCAGCTTTTTACTATTCTGTCCATCACTGGAAGGGGAGTATCACTGAACGGAAAGCAGTGTTGGATAAAGCGGAGATCAGCAGTTGTCAGTCACTGAAATTGTGAAATCAGGGAAAACTTACAGTAGAGCTGTGCAATATTTTTTGGACAAATAGTTTATTCACTGAAGAATACACAGTTTCAGATTGACCATAACTATTGGCAAATTCAGGTCAAATTCAGCAAACAGTTTTGGCCAGAGAGAAAAAAAAAATAAACATTTTGACTTTTCATTTGTAAATGTATCTATATTTGAAAAGGGTGAAAAACACGCTAAACACGCTAAAGAAAGAAATGAAGAAAACTCAAATAATTTTGGGTCAAATAAAATGTTTCTTTTGACTTGAAGCAATTTTTTTATGCAGCCCATAGTGTGTAATAAAGTTGAGAACCACTGACACCCTTGTGCTGAGGGCCAGCATAAGGCCTATGCTAAAACATAAGCCCTTACGTTCAGCTATAGTGTTGTGTTACAGTGACACTGGGAAAAATAAGTCAGTTCTTATTTGATGAGAACGGTTTCACCAGGTCTAGGCACCTGTGAGCCAGCAATCACCCTGGCATACCCTAAGCCCATTATACTATGGCCACCCAGTAGAGTTAAATCCCAAGGCATGATCTTGCAGGCCTTTTCTCACATGTTAAGTTCTCCTTCATCTTTATTAGGAAGAGCCCATGCTGAACAGAAATGGATCACTTTGTAGCACTGAAGTGAGGTGCTTAATCCAAGTCAGGGTTGACCTCAGTAGAGAGAAGAGATGGGGCTTGAACTGAAACCCCAGCACTCACCACCCCCAAAGTTTGGGAAGGTTAAGTCCTGCTGCAGCGTGGCTCTATCCCTACTGGACAGGAACATCAGAAGGTTCTAGTTGTGCAGAGCCGTCATAGGAAAACCCTAGGCCAGATGAAAGTCACTTGGTGTCATTACTGCCGGGATCTCAGCCCAGGTTTCCCTGCTGCGGTGTGGAACTGATGTGGGGCTAATCCTAGTTTAAAACTAGAATACACCACTGAGCCACAAGCCCACTTTGGGGCCACCCCATCCTAGGGGTCTAGGAGACCTCCAGATCTCCCAGCTATGCAGAGAGAGCGCGCCTGCTTCACTGCTCCTCAGAATGGTACAACATGCATTCCTCTCCCCTGTGCAGCTGATCCAAATCCCATTGAAATCAACAGAAAAATGCCCACTAACTTCAATGGCCTTTGTATCAGGCCCCTCATGGCTTCCTCTAAGCACCTCCCTGCACTTCTGCTTAGCCAGCAAAGATAGTCCTTATGCTCAAGAAATTGGAGGGACTAACATGGATCCAGAGAGACAGCAGTAGGAGGTGGGGGAAATCCACAAATACCTGCTCCTACAAGTAAGTTTCATTAAGACAATTCATGTGAGTAAACCTCAAGCCCTCAGTGGCTTCTGTAGTAGCTCTGAATAGCTTGCCACTAATGTTGTGTAAGCATCTCACCATTTCCCGGGTGGAAGCCACACTTGTGAAGCAAAGCAGACAAGCCATACGGCCCCTTTTCCCTGTAGTTGGCTTCCGCTGTCAGCAAATTTTCATTTCTAGTGCTGGCTGGAGACCAGACCAAAAATAAAAGCAGGATGTATTCCCCTTGCTGCCGACTGCTTTGTCTGATGTTCCTGAACCTCACGGATGTAAATGCTGTACCCTTCCTCCACGCCCCCATGTTTAATTTCAATTTCATCCTAATGAGGTCTGGCTGGCTTGTGTGTTTGCATTTACTTGGATTTATTCCCACACTACGTCTAAGATGTAAAGGGGTGATGGAAATGTTTAAACGCACAGTAAAACTCATTGGTTTTGCATGTTGTTCGAGTTGCTTCCCCCGATCACTGAGATGAAGTTGATGCACTTTGGAACATCTTTCCCCCCATGTCGTTTTGAATGTAAGCATTGTCCTTTGCGGAGAAGCTGCCTGGGAGTGGAGCATCTGTGAGTTTCCCCCGAACAGGAAATAAGTGCCTTACAATGAATCTGTTTGCAGAAGACTGGAGTAGCTGCAAGCTTTCCAGACCTAGTACTCCTATACCATTTCCTACAGTGACTCCTGCTGATAGAGGCTGGACAAAGCCTCAATGTGGGGATCCATAGAATTTAATGCACCTATATCATTCCTTATTGTGATTCCTGCTGGTAAAAACTTGGACGAGTTGCTCTGAAGCCCCACAGACAGCACTCCTGAGACATTCCCTGCAGCGCCTCCTGTTGGGAAAGGCTGGGAGTGAAATAGCTGCAAGCTCCCCCACAGACAGTGCTTCGCCGTTCCTTATCTCGGCTCTTGTTTGCAGGGTAATTTATCCTAAAAGGGTTTGCACTAGTGTCTGCTTTTCTAACCTTTTCTCTGTCTTGTATTCTCTTAGGGTGAGTATGACACTTCCTTGGTGCTATTCTTAATTATCTGCATTCCAGTAACAGAGGGGCCCCAATCATAATTGGGCTCCACTGTTCTAGGAACAGTCTGAACAAATATAATCATAGAGCCACAGGGCTAGAAGGGACCTCAAGGGTCATCTAGTCTAACTCCTTGCCAAGATGCAGGGATCTGTTGAGTCTAAAATACCTCACTCTAAATAGACAAGACAAAGGGCAGGAAGGGAAAGCATGTCTCCAGAGTTGAAAGCCACACTCCTAGCCACTAGACCACACTGCCCCACAAACATGCTGTAAACTCAGACATACGGGCACTGTGTAAAAACTCAGCCACATGTCATACCAGAACTTCCATTTCAGAGGCCATTGAAAGGGTTCTCACTCCCCCTGCTCCCACTTCTCTGGATAAAGCAAAGGATGAAAACCAGAGCCAATCTGGTAGCCACAAGGCAAAGCATATATTAAGTACCAATGACAATTGGTCCCCTTTCTGCTAGTTGGCTGGTTCTCCTAACCATAATATCATTTCTTCTCATATTTTCCATGGAACAGGATTGAGGTTCCAAAGCCCAAGCTTTCTTGGTCGTAAGTTAAAAGCCAGTGTCATGATCCCACTGAGTTTCTTGTGTAAGTAATGACCAGAGTAAACCCACTTGGAGCAAAGAAATCCCAGAGCTTTACAAAAACAACCAACTAAATAAAGATAGGGGCCTTTATTCTTCATGTATAAGCAAGTAAATTCACTCTCTTCTGCTAGTGTAACTCCATTGACTTGAATAGATACTCCCGATTTACACCAGACTAGATGAAAACAGAGTAAGACTGAGAGGAAAGTGAGGATGTGGACAAGATGGCAGAGCTACTGTTTCAATAAGCAGATGTGTGTATTTGTCACAGACTTTAGCTCTTACGCCTTATCACAAAAGAGTAAAGCTTGCTTGTGCCAGAGACGGAGCCTTCTCAGGAGCTGGTCCCAGACCATCACAAACCTCACCATCTTGCACTCCAAGTGCAAGGTGCATTTCTTTGCCCTTGTCGTCTCCTACATAAATACAGAACATGCAAATTAAAAAAAGAAAACCCTACCAAAACACTCCACTGCACACACAGTTCTCTCTCTGAGGAGAGGGCGAGAGAAAGAACAAGCCACACATGAAAGATGTTAGTCACATTGTTTAATAGCATAACTGGAAGGTTCTCAGACACTAAAGAGATGAAGGCAGTATCAAGAACCTATAGAGAATAGCACAGAAACTCCTGGACTGAATTGTTTTGAGAACCTTCTTTCATAGAATATCAGGGTTAGAAGGGACTTCAGGAGGTGATCTAGGCCAACCTCCTGCTCAAAGCAGGACCAATCCCCAGACAGATTTTTGCCCCAGATCCCTAAATGGCCCCCTCAAGGATTGAACTCAACCCTGGGTTTAGCAGGCCAATGCTCAAACCACTGAGCTATCCCTTGTTTCCGTACATGGATCCACTAGATAGATCCCCACCACCACCGTCACCACACACACCCATCCCATCCCAGAACAGATTCCAGACTTTAACTTATGCGTAGACTGTCTCTGAAGCTCATTGCAGGACCCATGTCTACAGCAGAATTCTGATGGCATTGGGAACAAGAATTGTTAAATGACTACTAAATAAATCACAAAACAAACATGAAAGGGGATTTGCATTTAGTTCAGAGATGCATATGTTTGTGTGTGAATGCATGCATGCGCCATAGACAAGCAGAGTTGAACACCACACAAACATTTTGATCACCCCTAGAACCAAGCCCGACACAAGTTTCTGCAAAGTTCAATAAATTTTCTACCCCTGCACATGATTCTAGTCAGGACCAGAAGTGCCAAGATACTCCAAGACAGATTGTGTTTTGGCCCAAATCTGAATCCAGCGCTCTCATTAGCTAGCTGGGTCTCCCGATATTTTCCTGCTAAATTTTGCAGACTCAACAGGTCTGGATAAATGACACACAGCATATGAAAAGTTTGTTCTTTAGCTGCACTGATTCCAAGTTCCAAACCCATCCACATACCAAAGCCACCATACCAAATGCAACTCTTACTGACTGTGAGGAGTGCATTCATCCAAGGGCAGAATTCAACCCCTCCATATTAGTGCTGGAGCTGCGCAGCAGTGTGATAAATGCAGCATAGCAGAGCCTAGTTCAAAACCAGTCCTTACAAAGCAAACAGACCGTGGGACCCAGTCCAGTCTGTTAACTACCAGACCATACTTCCTCCCCAATTCCTTTGTAATACTCTAGTGTCTTTCAGTATTTTATATTAGCACTGCTCAGATACATATCTAATTGTGCATCTCGAGGTATTGTATGTTGGTGGTGATGTAGATTTGTGGTATTCACACTCCATTGTTTATTTCTATCACCTGGTCATTAATACACTCAGAAGCTCAATATTCACCATTTAAGTAGGACCCACAGAAAAAACGATCGTTCTTTCCTCTGGTGGTTCTGCAGCAACAGGGATAAGTCAAGTTATCAAGTCAAAAATTATAGCTAGCTATGTATTTTTTTCATTGATGAGGACAATGCACCAATAAGTCAGCCATAGTCATTTAAAAATTGGAAACACATGAGGAGAGGGAAATGCAATGCTAGCCACATGGACAAAATAAAAAAAAATCCATTGTCTAAGAAAGTGCAATGAACAATGGAAAGTAGCAAAAATAAAACTGTACTTGGAAGTGTTCCTTTAAATAACAACATGATGCAACTTGAATGCAAATCAATTTCTCTTTTCTACTGCTGTTAAGCAAGGGATTGGGCAGCAGCTCTTCAACAGACACTGGTGTTTTTCCATAAAAAGTCAGTGTGATATAAAATATCTAAGTCCTTTGGAAAGAATTCCTCACCTGCTCCACCCTGAGTTTCGCAAAAAAGTACAAGACAGATGCATTATTGTCATATGCAACACCGCCCAAGCCCAGGCATGTACCAAAGGCTGAGACTTCAGAACTGGAATATAAAAGTGGAAACAATTCCAAGATCCCACCTTTGAAATAGTCGCTTCTCTCTAGAAGTAGCATGCAAACTGCAGCAGGGTCCCTTTCTCCTTCCTATTCTCCATGGAACAGGAGAATAGGATCTTTTCACAAAAGATCGTTCAGCTGATACTAAAAAATAGTCTTAGGGAGCAGATCTTCAGTTGGGGTAAACTGTCATAGTTCCATTGCCCTCAAGGGACAATGACAATTTACAACCTGAAAGGAGCTGTGACAATTTACACCAGCTGAGGATCAGTCCCTTGATGGTCCAATTGCTATACTGGTTTTCCTGAGGGTACAGTCAGTCTTTGAAAGCCAGTCTCCTCCCCAGCCAATCTCTGTTCTACACCACCCCCTCAGCCTTTGAAAGCCAGCTTGTGGTTCTTAATCATTACTAAGCGCCTAGTTTGTGGCTTCCAAAGCCACCCAGTTATCTGACGCCATTTCTCTCACCAGTTATGATTTAATAAGAGCTTTCTACTGGCACTGGCATTTTAATAGCAAGCAGCAATTTTTTATATTTTCTTTGCTGGCTGGGGTTCCAGCTTCACTGTTCTGTGTATGCTCCATTCATCTGTGCCTCCATTCAGAGTGCTTCTAACACTGGTGAATGCGTTTCCAGGGATATGGGAAGAGAGAGGATGGAAGGCACATATTCAGCAGACAGTTTCGAAGTTTTGGAAGGGTAGCAATGCCACTGAGAAGTAAGTTACCTTTCATTCAGCATTGCAGAGTTGCCTTGCTTAGCCCCTGAAGTTACCTTTTCCCAAATGACATAGTTAAATGAAAAAAAAGGCACCTCTATGAGAATAACAGTGTGCACATGTGGGGAGGGGGAATATACTGGGAAAACTATATTGGTTTAAATTCATACCTAAAGTTAGACCAATAAAGCCTTTCCCATGTAGATAAGGTCTTAGGTACTTGGGCACTTAAGTCCCATTTTCACTTTTGAAAATTTTACCCACAGTCTCTTCTGCAGGAAGGGCGGCCAACACGTCCCTTGGCCCGCACCGCTTCCTGCAACCCCCATCGGCCTGGAGTGGCGAACCGCGGCCAGTGGGAGCCGCGATCGGCCGAACCTGCGGACGTGGCTGGTAAACAAACCGGCCCAGCCCGCCAGGGGCTTTCCCTGAACAAGCGGCGGACCGGCTTTGAGAACCACTGCACTAGAGGGCTAAAATAATCCCTTCCTGACCTCTGCCGGTGGCCAGATGAAGCCTGTAGCATGAGCTTTTAGGAATATAAGGCATAAACAGGAAGTGAGCCCCAGGGCTGCTGAGCCCTGCCCCCCACCATCACAAGCAACCCCATTATACAACTGCACACACAAATTTGTCCAGCTCTCTCTTAAAATTAATTAAATTGTTTGCCCCCACAGCTCTATTGGGAGGCTGTTCCAGAACCTTACCCCTCTGATGGTTAGAAACCTTCTAATTCCCAGCCTGAATTTGTTCATGGCCAGTTTATATGCATTTGTTCTTGTGCCAGCATTATCCTTATGCTTAAAAAAAAAAAATCACTCTTCACCCTCCCTGGTGTTTACTCCCTCATGTATTTATGGAGATGGATCATATCCTCTTTTAGCCTTCTTTTTACAAGACTAAACACGCCAAGCTCTTCCAGTCTCCTCTCATAAGACAGGCCCTCCATTCTACTGACCATCCTTGTCATTCTTCTCTGCACCTGTTCCAGTTTAAATTCATCATCTTTTTTTGAACATGGGTGACCAGAATTGTAAACAGTATTGCAAATGAGGTCTTACCAGTGCCTTGTAGAATGGCATTAATATTTCTCTAGCTCTACCGGAAATGCCCTGCCGGATACATCCTAGGATGTATTTGCCTTTTTCATTGCCACATCACTGCTGGCTTATAGTTACCCTGTGATTGGTGTATACTGTACACCCAGGTCTCTCTTCTCCTCTGTTTGCTTCCAACTGATGAGCCCCTTGTAGTAGAAATTCTTATGATTAGACCCTAAGTGCAGGACTTTTCACTTTGTACTATTGAATTTCATCCAGTTTCTGTCTCTCCAATTTTCAAGGCCATCCCATTCTTCCTGTATAATATTCCCATTTTCTTCCGTATTAACAATGCCTCCCCACTTTATACCCTCAAGCAGTGTGAGCTACTTTCTGCTCCAGCAGGGCTCTATTGTTTGGTCTGAAGCGGGAAAGCTGACACTGCTAATGTCTGTGCTATACCTGCTCTGATGATAAATAGAGGATTTTAATTCATTATTGATTAGGGAGAAGTGTTACCCTCTGTAGCATAACCATACATAGAGTATAGTTACTGTAAACATGGACACATCTCATTTTGTCCATGGGAGCTGTGTCTTTTTGAGTCTCAGTCTTACTGGTGTATAGAAAAAAATCAACTAAACTTCTCAACTCTTCCCGTTATATTTTTTAAAAAAGAATACATATGGCAATTTGTGTTACAGATTTTTCCTCCCCCAGAGACACCTACCTAAACCCCCACAATTGTTCAGCCCCCTCGGGTGCAGGGTTTGCATGGAATTAATAGCACTCAATCGATTCTGAACATCAGTGAGAGCACTGTTGTCCAAGACTGTAAAAATGTGGGGCAAATGTTTCAAGCACATTAGACGCTAATGGTGAAATCCTGGCCCCACTGAAATCAAGGGGAGTTGTGCTATTGACTTCAACACAGCCAGGATTTTGCTTATGGGTGGGACTTTCAAAGCTCTCTCAAGGATGTGGATGCCCCATTCCAATTAGAAATTAATGGGATTTGGGAATCCAGATCCCATCATCTGCTTTGAAAATTCCACCCTTATATTGATGCCCATATTTACACATCTGTATTAAAGTGGCCTGATCTACAGAGCTGCACAACCCTTGCAGTGAAGTCAATGGGACCTCAGGAACTCAGCACCTCTGAAAATGAGACCACTTTTATTTAGAGGCCTAACCTTCAGCACCAAAGCCTGAGCCAACTCCCATTAAAGTCAATGGAAACACTCCCTTAGACTTCAGTGCAAGTTGGATCAGACACCAAGTTGGAAACCTTTGACCCAGGGGCCCAATCCTGCTCCCCTAGAAGACAATACTCCCTGTGATTTCAGCGGGTGCAACTTCCGTCTTCTGGGTTACAAACGGGATTATTCTAGGGGTTGATCCGGCCTGGTGCTGAGCGCCTCCAACGCCTGTGAAGTTCAACTGGACTTGAGGGTCAAGAGGCTTTGGCAACTCTCAGAATCAGGTCCTTTGTTTCTGGAGACACTAAACAACATTACTAGTAATGCACAGGCTTGGGAGGGAAGAGAGGGGCTGAATAATCCTCTGTATGTGGAACGCTCCTCTAATGCAAACAAATGTATATTTCCTTCCTTCCTGGCCTGTAATAGGAGGTGGCCAGCAAAGACTTTCCCAGAGAAAAGATCCTTTGTAGGGACAGAGTCATTTATCTCCTATTAGGGCTCCAGGACAATCACGGCACGATTTATAGTTGGCCATAATTGAACTTGGTGCCAGCATGCTCCTGAGACAGCTCCAGCGGGCCTGCACCGTGCATTGAAAGCCTGAGGCTGTCGCAGGGCTGGCACTGAAATACACACTGGCAAACCTCTTTGATCCAGTGTGTCGAACGCACACCTGGATTCCGCCTGTAGCGGCCTGTTACTTCTGCAGCTTGGTCAGATTCCCGGAAGCCTTATTTTATTGCATTTGAATTGTTTTTTCCCCCTGCTTTGTGGAGCTTAGCCAATTTTCCAAGGGCTGCACTGAAGAAATAGAGCCGCTTGAATGAAAACAAATGAACTGAAGAAATGGACTCGCCCCACACAACTCCCCCGATTCCCCACCCTTATTTGGAGCCCCAGCTTCTATTCCCTGAGTTACTTTAACTTCTCAGAGACTTTCACTTTGCTAACCAGACTAAATTGTTTGGTTGGGCAGCTCTCCAGCGCTTTTGCCAGCACGCAATTGCATGAACCTGCATAAGCCTCACTGAGTCCTGACACTCAGACTCACTGGCAGGCAGACATGCTGAACGATATGCTTTGCTTGGGGTGGAGTGAGTGGTAAAGAGGGGGTTCAGTCACCTTAATTCCGCCAGTTCAGTCAGCCTCAGGACTTCTGTGCTCTATCCCCACATGCCCACAGCCCCAAGCATCTGTTCCAGCAGGAAAGTTGTGCCAGAGCCTGGGGATTCGCTGCCCCCTCTTTACTCCTCGGAACAGAGCATCCTAAGGAGCGGGGATGGGGACGGCCTTGGAGGTGCTACAGAAGCTCTATACTACCCTAATATCAGGGGGTAGCCATGTTAGTCTGTTGTTTTTGTAGATACAATGAGTCTGGTGGCACCTTAAAGACTAACAGATTTATTTGGGCATAAGCTTTTGTGGGTAAAAACCTCACTTCTTCAGATGCATAGAGTGAAAGTTACAGATGCAGGCATTATGTACTGACACATGGAGAGCAGGGAGTTACTTCGCAAGTGGAGAACCAGTGTTGACAGGGCCAATTCAGTCAGGGTGGATGTAGTCCACTCCCAATAATAGATGAGGAGGTGTCAATTCCAGGAGAGGAAAAGCTGCTTCTGTAATGAGCAAGCCACTCCCAGTCCCTATTCAAGGCCAGATTAATGGTGTTAAATTTGCAAATGAATTTTAGTTCTGCTGTTTCTCTTTGAAGTCTGTTTCTGAAGTTTTTTTGTTCAATTATAGTGACTTTTAAATCTGTAATAGAATGACCAGGGAGATTGAAGTGTTCGCCTACTGGCTTATGTATGTTACCATTCCTGATGTCCGATTTGTGTCCATTTATTCTTTTGCGGAGGGACTGTCCGGTTTGGCCAATGTACATAGCAGAGGGGCATTGCTGGCACATGATGGCATATATAACATTAGTGGAGGTGCAGGTGAATGAGCCCTTGATGGTGTGGCTGATGTGGTTGGGTCCTCTGATGGTGTCGCCAGAGTAGATATGGGGACAGAGTAGGCAACGAGGTTTGCTACAGGGATTGGTTCCTGGGTTGGTGTTTCTGTGGTGTGGTGTGTAGTTGCTGGTGAGTATTTGCTTCAGGTTGGGGGGTTGTCTGTAAGCGAGGACAACCTTGGCCTGCCTCCCAAGGTCTGTGAGAGTGAGGGATCATTTTCCAGGACAGGTTGTAGATCGTGGATAATGCGCTGGAGAGGTTTTAGCTGGGGGCTGTATGTGGTGGCCAGTGGTGTTCTGTTATTGTCCTTGTTGGGCCTGTCCTGTAGTAGGTGATTTCTGGGTACCCGTCTTGCTCTGTCAATCTGTTTCCTCACTTCCCCAGGTGGGTATTGTAGTTTTACGAATGCTTGATAAAGATCTTGTAGGTGTTTGTCTCTGTCTGAGGGGTTGGAGCAAATTCGGTTGTATCTTAGGGCTTGGCTGTAGACAATGGATCGTGTGATGTGTCTTGGATGGAAGCTGGAGGCATGTAGGTACGTATAGCGGTCAGTAGGTTTCCGGTATAGGGTGGTGTTTATGTGACCACCACTTATTTGCACTGTAGTGTCCAGGAAGTGGATCTCTTGTGTGGACTGGTCCAGGCTGAGGTTGATGGTGGAGTGGAAATTGTTGAAGTCCAAGTGGAATTCTTCAAGGGCCTCCTTTCCAAGTTCCAAACCCATCCGCTATTTAGGTTCCTAATGGCCATTGAAATTAACAGGAGTTAGGCACCTAAATACGTTTGCGGATCTGGGCTTTAATCTCTCTGTGCCTCAGTTCCCCATCCATAAACTGGGGCTAATAGCACTGTCCAACCTCACAGGGGTATTGAGGTGCCCAGATACTACCGTGAGGGGAGGAGAATCATAATTTCCTGAGATAGACTTGAGGGATTATATTAGCAGTGGTTCAGAGTCCGGCTAGAAGGGTATAATCAAGTCTGGTCCCACAGGTATCAGTCTTGGGTCCGGTTCTGTTCAATGTTTTCATAAATTTAGATAATGGGATAGAGAGTACACTTATAAAGTTTGTGGATGATACCAAGCTGGGAGGAATTGCAAGTGCTTTGGAGGATAGGATTAAAATTCAAAATGATCTGGACAAATGCTGGAGAAATGCTCTGAAGAAGCAAATAGGATGAAATTCAACAGGGACAAATGCACTTAGGAAGGATCAATCAGTTGCACACATACAAAATGGGAAAGGACTACCTAGAAAAGAGTACTGCAGAAAGGGAGCTGGGGGTCATAGAAGATCACAAGCTAAATCGGAGTCAAGAGCGTAACACTGTTGCCAAAAACAAACAAACAACCCCCGCCCCCCCAAAAAACCCACCACAATCCCCCCAAAACACCTACATCATTCTGGGATGTATTAGGAGGAGTGCTATAAGCAAGACACGAGAAGTAACTCTTTAGTTGAGGCCATATCAGCACAGCGTAGTGCAGGAGTACTGCGTCTAGTTTTGGGTGCCACATTTCAGGAAAGATGTGGACCAATTGGAGAAAGTCCAGAGCAGAGCAACCAAAATGATTAAAGGTCTAGTAAACATGACCTATGAGGAAAGATTGAAAAAATTGGGTTTGTTTAGTCTCGAGAAGAGAAGACTCAGAGGGGACATGATAACGGTTTTCAAGTACATAAAAGGTTGTTACAAGGAGAAGGGAGAAACATTGTTTTTCTTAACCTCTGAGGCTAGGACAAGAAGCAATGGGCTTAAATTGCAGCAAGGGAAGTTTAGGTTGGACATTAGGAAAAGCCTCTTGTCAGGGTAGTTAAGCACTGGAACATGTTGCCTAGAGAGGTTGTAGAATCTCTGTTTGAGAACAGGTTAGACCAGGAGTCTCAAACTCAAATGACAATGAGGGCCACATGAGAACTAGTACATTGGCCTGAGGGCCGCATTACTGACACCTCCCCCCGTGCCGCCCTCTGCCCCGCCCCCACTCCACCCCTTCCATGAGGCCCCACCCATTCCCTGCCCCCATTCCAACCCCTTCCCCAAAATCCCCACCCCAACTCCGCCCCCTCCCTGCCCCCAGGGGGTACAAGAGGGGTGTGGGGTGTGGCAGGGGCTCAGGGCAGGGAGTTGGGGTGCAGGAGGGGTGAGGGGTACAGCAGGGGGTCAGGGTGCAGGAGGGGTGCAGCAGGGGGCTCAGGGCAGGGGGGAGCTGTGCGGGGTGCAGCAGGGGGTTCAGGGCAGGGTGTCAGAGTGCAAGGTGCGGCATGGGGCTCAGGGCAGGCAGGCAGGGAGCCTGCCCTGCCCCCCTGCACGTTGGGCCCGAGCCGCTGTAGGTAAACATGGAGGGGGGGGCCACGAGGAGCTCGCGGGCCGCAGAAAATAACCCTGCGGGCCGCATGCGGCCCCTGGGCCGCGTGTTTGAGACCCCTGTGTTAGACAAATACCTGTCAGGAATGATCTAGTTATTACTTAGTCCCGCCTTGAGTGCAGGGGACTGGACTAGATCTACTGAGGTCCCTTCCAGCCCTACACTTCTATGATTCTACTTGCTGCAAATAGCTGTAGTTGTGACACATAAGAAATGTCAATGAGAATGGCACAGCTTCTCCTATTGCATTAGTTCCAGAGAGATTTGGGGGAGGGGGATGTGGCCAGGACCGGCTCTAGGCACCAGCAAAGCAAGCAGGTGCTTGGGGCGGCACATTTCCAGGGGCGGCATTCCGGCCATCCTTTTTACGTTACTGGCAATCCCTGTGGTGGGTGCCCCGGGTTCCCTCCAGCAGCCCCCAGCCCGCCCCGCTCCCAGCCGCGGCCGGGCGCCCTCTGCCAGGTCCACCATGTCTCAAAATCGTTGGACAAGACTCACATTAATTTCAATAGAAAGTACCACTGCAAAAAAATTAGATTTCACTGAATTATTAAAAGACTACGCAAGTATAAAAACCAGAAAAACTCAGTTCATCTAAATTCTTTTAATTTATGAGAAACTGGGCGCACCGGAAGACATTAACGTTTTTCATTACAGTGTATAGTTGAATCCAAATTTTTTGTAATTGTGATTTTGTTAAAATTAAATGGGAACACTAGTAGGAAATTGTTTTATTTCACTAACTACAAATTCTCTGTTTTCATTTTTTTTTAAATTTTAAACAGTCAAAAAACAACCCAAACCAAAACAAAAAAAAAACATTGCAAAGTGCAAACGTGTAAAAGCCAAAAAAAAAAAAAAGGGGTGGGAGGGCAATTTTTTTTTTTGCTTGGGGCGGCAAAAATCCTAGAACCGGCCCTGGATGTGGCAGTGACTCTGAACCACGCTGCTATTTGAGCCCACTGTGACAATCAGGGGTAGGGTGACCAGACAGCAAATGTGAAAAATCGGGACCGGGGTGGGGGGGTAATAGGAGCCTATATAAGAAAAAGACCCACAAATCAGGACATCTGGTCACCCTAATCAGAGGCCAGACACCACTGGGGGAACAGGGGCTCTGAACCCTCAGGAATAAGCAATGGAACCAACTTGTTGTAAACAGCATTGCTGTGTATTAATAGACCTTAAGTAATACCTTTTATGAAAGTGTGCAGGGTGCTGAACGCGATAGTCAATGGGGGAGCTGGGTACAGATTACGGTTATGAATGTACATGTGTAGAACATTGTACTTGTAATCAGGGTGCAAGTACCGCAACACCTCCTCCCAGCAGTGTAGGGAAGCAGTGAGGCAGTAGGAGGGGCACCTCCCAGAGTAACTGTTTACACAAAACTAACTCCAAGCACTTAGCTTCCAACAGCCCAGGGAAAGACAATGGTGGACCATCACAGTTAGTGGAAAGGCATTCAAACGGAAAAGAACCCCCCAGTGGTGGAATGCTAAGGAAGGAGGGTGTGTCCCCCATTCCGTGTAAACATATGTTACCATAGTGGGGAGGATGGGGGGAGGGAGTCCCACTGTCTGCAAACCCTGTTCTCAGGGAAGGGGTTTGAAGTGGAGACTATCCAGAAACAGTGGGTGCTGTCGTGAAACATTGGTCCCCTCTGTGACAGAGGGGAGATTAGGGAACTGTTAAGAAACAATACACAACTTCCATTAGAGAAGGGAATTTAGCTAATCTAGAAGTGGAAAACACGAGGTTGCGTCTTTATGGATATTTTCTGTGTAACTTGTCTTTTTGTGCCTTTTCTTACAATTTCGTCTTTGAATCTGTGATTTTTCTATTAAATAAACTTTGTTTATTTTTACCCTAAACAGTGTGCAATCCAGGGGGCGGGGGGGGGGAGGGAGGAGGTAGTGTACAGCCCCCAGCAGATTAATTGAGGGCAGGTTTCCTCAGACATGCTCTTCAGGGACACTGAAATAAACATTCAATGCTCTTTAGTTATTATTACTCAGTATGATCGAAGGAAGTCAGGTGGTTACAGGAAAAGGACTACAAGCCAGCCTATGGGATGGCCTTTCTGAGGTGCTGAGCATCTCTAGCTCCTATTGGTTTGTTTGGAGTTGAGAGAGAGAGAGAGAGATGAACAATTTGGGTGGGGATGGGGCGGAAATCAGATCTTGGACACTATAGCCAAGATTTTAAAAATGAGGGGTTACATTTAGGCTCCCAAATCCCACACTTTGTAGAGGTGGTTAAAAGTAGAAAGAAAACAAAAACGACTTTTTTGGTGAAAAAAATGTTCAAACTGTCAACGCTGTTTTCATTTCAAATTGTTCAAAATAGAACTATTAATAGTCTTAAAGTACAGCATATTTGTTTTACCAAAATATATCTGTTTACTGAAGAAGGGGAAAAAAAAGATTTTCCATATATGAAAGTTTTTCATAACCATTTCAATGGGTCCGATTAATTTTTTTTAAAGCATGACCTTAAAAAACCCACACATTGTTAATATCAATTTCCACATCTCCTCCCCCCCCCAAAAAAATTGTTTTGGGAGGGAAAAAAAGTCTTTTTCACTAGCAAAATTCCAACCAGTTCTACTATTTATGCATCCACTGAAGTGAATAGGAACTGCCAGCACCACAGAACATTTGAAAATCATTCTGAATTTTTGAGCGTCTGAGTACTTGTCTACACTAGAAAGTTAACTATATGGAAATGAAGTGGTACAAACCCCTTACTGTGGACATAGTTATAGCAGTACAGAGGTGCTTTATACCAACACAGCTAGTTCCTGTATGGGAAGGGGAATAACTATGCTGGTATAATTCACCTTTGCTCTAGTGTTATTGCATCCCTGCTAGGGATTGCACTGGTATAACTATGTTGGTTTAAAAAGAAAAAGCCACCCCCCAAATCAAATCCAAATATAGTCATCCTGGTAAATCCTTTAAGTGAGATAACTCAAGTTCACTCTGCAAAGACATCCTGGGAGAGCGGATAGGGAAGTTTGTCTTAGTCCTGGTGATTCATCCAATAAGTAAGGAAATCCTTGGAGCTGGGAGACAGGCCTGCCAAAGTAGGAGGGCTGGCTCTACACTACAGCCAGAACAAGAGGTTGCCTAGAGCAGCCAAATGTTTCGGAGCTGCTAGCATGTGATTGACTAGATGTGAGGGGCAGACATTTTCCAGTTTGCTGAGGGCAGAAACCCCAGAGCCAAGAGCCACAAAGAGAAACTTGATCTCTGCCTCAACCACCCCTCACTCCATTCCACTATATGGGTCTGTATCCATGAAATTACAGTACTTGGGTCTCTTTGCAAGATATTCAGATCAACTGAGCAAAGCTAGGGATGGTTTTCCTGAGACAATGGGTCTGGTTAAGGACTTTAAAGAGCCATGACTGTTTCTCCAGCTGTCAGATCAAAACACCAACACACACACACACACAAAGTCAGATTTTCCAGTTAACATGCAGTAGGAATGAGATGGAGTTTTACTGGAACCATGCTGGTTGGAGGCAGCTCTTATACGCTAAAAAAAAACCCACAACAACAACAAAAAGCAGGGTAGATCATTCAATTAAGCAGAGAAGTCCAGCCCAAGCTTCTGTTCCGGGGCATCTGAGACTTGAGGAGAGGAAGTAGGAGCCAGATCAATCGAATCACAAGTTGTTTTTAAGAGCAATGGGAGAGCGGATGCCAAATCTGAATTCAGTGAATGGCTTCTCACACTAAAGGTGTTTTTATTTTCCCATACAGAAGAACTTCATTATTGTGAATGTCCTGCAGTCATTTCTCAAATAAAATTCCTATTGACTCCACTGGGAGCTTGGTTGAAGACCTGCAGGATTTGACCCTCTAGACAACAGTTTGTCTAAGAGCAGAATTGTAACTAACCTACTACATGACTTTCAGCAAGTCACCTCTCCTGCTCTCCCCTCCCACCCTTTGTCAGTTTTGTCTATTTACACTTGAAGGGCAGGAACTGTCTCTGAGCATATTTCTGTATAGAGCATAGTGCCCCCATCTCCTAACCTGGGATGCAGCTTCTAGGCTCTAGTTCCATAATGCATTGCAACGCATTGAAACAATTCAGGAGATTCATTATAAAGGGTGCTTGATTGCAGCACCTTCTTTGTCCTTTAATCCCAGCCAGTCTCATCACTTTGACTAGAATGAGTGGTTTGTCCTTGTTAGCCATACACAGGCCTTGACCCTCGCCTGCACTACGCCCCTTTGTGCTGCATCACAGTGCAAAGTGGCCTTAAACCCAGTGTGGATGTCTACTGGATCACCCATCCATCTGGGGATCCATTAGTGCCCTAAAACTGACATAGCAGCTCCTCCCACTTGCTGATGATGTAGTGTTTGTGGGTGGAGCTTCCCTGAGTGCCATCAGTCCTAGGTTGTTACTGCCACCAACTGTGCAGTTTAGAGAGGCCTTTCAGATTACATAGGGGGATTGGGCCAAGACACAGCCTGCCCAGCATGTGCACAAAGGTATCTTAAATGCACCATTATACATGCTGTGAGTTGCACTGTGCATTCTTCAGGTGCTGCTCAGGCTCCGAGTCCCAGTGTGACAACTCACATGCATAGCCATCTGCCTCACACTTGCAGCACGCTATGTCAGTGTCCATTACCGGTAGACCTCCACCACAAAATTCAGATCTGTATTCAAAGTGGCGACGTAGCTCTGTGGCTTTGGTTCGGGGTCACACGGAAAAGCAAGGCGTGAAGAGTGGAATTTTTGCCTGCAGTCCTCTGTTATTGTCATGCATTTCCCAATTCAGAATGGGGGCTTTTTTCTTAATAGAATGGCAAGCGCCTATAGACTAACAGCAGTTGTATCTTTCACTCTTAATTTTGCACAGCTCTTTTTTCTTTTAACAACCAACACTTCACACTTCTGTAACAAATCCAGTGCAGGATATCAAAGCACTTTGTAATGGTAAACATACAGATATCTTCATTCTAACTGATGGGGAAACTGAGGCACCGAGCAGCAAATTGACTTGCTGAAAGTGAAACAAAGTCAGTGGCACAGGCAGGAGTCAGCCTCCATATTTCAGGATTCCCAGTTCTGTGCTTTAATGGAAAGAATAAACCCTGCAACTGAATTAAATGGAAAGTACTTTACATACAAGTTCCCTATAACCTGGAAGGAATACACATGGCTATGCAATATATGGAACCTATCCTACCCAGGAATCTTGTCAAGTTCCTCCAACTTTTGAAGCTATGATGGCAAAAATAATCACTTCTGCAGAACATAGAGGTGGGGATTGCATGTTTACGTTATCTGCTGTAGTCACAAGTGGAAGCAGCAGCTTGAGTGTAATGTCCAAAACCGTTAAGAACAAGCGATCTCATTCAGCCAGAACCCGTATCTCTTTTGCTGCTTTTTTAAAATCACATCCGTTGCATTTCTTGATGCCCTGACATATTGGCAATGAGACTCCACCACGCCCATGATGCACCCCTTAGTAACTCAAGCCCAGCCATTCAAATGAACCAATTCAATTTGTAGCCTGGGGCTTCAGACTGGCTACTTTCCAGCTCCCACAGCTCTTCTATCCTGCCTGGCAGGTAGTAATAAACGAACAATGGAATTGGGGAGGGAAGTTTAGTTTTGGGAAGAGCATGCGTATGTGAATAGGTGCATCCCTCTTCAGTAATGGTCAGTCGGAGTCCGGATGAGCAGCATAGCCTTCCAGGAGTTCAGGCATTTCACCCATGGGCTGAGTACTACCACACTCATGGCAGAAGAGGAAACCACTTTAGGACTTGATTTTTCTTTATGGCCTTCTTAAAGAGGGAATCGCATCCAGCCTACTCTCTCCCCAACCAAGAGGTGGGATTAAGGTTCCAGGAATTGTTAGAAGAATCAAATCCTTTTGTTCTGGTTCCTGGCTTTCAGCAGCCATGATAACTGGTTTACACGTTGAAAAGAGTTTATCCAACCCTGACAGCAAATCACTTACTGGCTTTCAAGAAGGGATGATATTTTTAACTCAAGGATATTGTCTGCAAGAGATTTGAGCAACACCTTTTTGACTTAGCTCATGAATGATGGAGAGCCATTGAGATGGGTATGATTTTATTTAGCAGCTTGGAGATCATGACATGGGATGGTTCTTTGAGAATTGAGCTAATTACATCAATTGGAGTTTGCTACATGCTCAGGCCCCGATCCCGCCAAGGATTCTTTCACATGCTTAACTTTATGCATTATGGCAGGCTCACTATCTGCAGTGAGTTAAGCACATCCTTAAAAGGTCTTTTAGGACCAAGGCCTAAGACAGTGGAACATGGTGCAATGTACGAACACATAGGAAAATGGTTCAGAGCCAGGAAGTGCTTAGTGTGGGTGCAGAGTTAAGCAAATCATGGTCAGTGAAGAGGGTAAGAGGACGAGCAGGAATTTGAAGGAGATGGGGAAAGTGCTAGATACAAAGGAACTGGGAGATTCTTCCAAGTATAAGAGTGAGCATGAACAAGGGTGTAAAATGATGGTGGGAACAATAAGGAGAGGCTGTTTCTGGGTGACGGGGGGCAATGTTATTTTCTGGTGTAAATCAGTGTCACTGCATGCATCAGATTAAGAGGTGCCCAGAGAGCAAGAGACACTGATGCATGAAGTGACAGATATAGTTAGGGTGCAGTTATGGAGAGACTTGAACGCAAGACCCATGAGCAAGATACAAACTCAATATGCAGCAGTGAGGAGTGAAAGGAGATATTTCTAAACATTGAAAGCATTTCTTCCTGAACATTTTCATTCCACAGGTTTCAGACAGGATCTTGGTGTGTGGCTTCAGAGCTCAGGAAAATTTTCATTTTCGAATTCTTTTTTTAATTCTCTCATGTTCTCTCCCTCCTCTGCCCCCCTCGTCCCCCACTTTCTTTTTGCCAATGAAAAAGAGGAGAGGGCATGAGGGGGAACAGGGAGAATGGAAGGGAAAAAATGCCATTTTTGCCAAAATTGGAAAATTTTCAAAGAGACAAAGACTGTGAATGTTTAATTTTTTGGGAGGGAAAAAAGGCCAAAAATGTCTCACTATTTTTTCATCAGCTCTAAATATTTCCATTTCCAGAATTAAGGGCTGCCTTAACGTTGCACATGCAGGGCACCTCCTTTACTTGGCTCTGAGAACTTCCCATGTGGTGGGTCTCAGAATGGGCAGGAGATGCACCACTGTGGGGCTGCTGCTTCTCCTCCCACACAGCTGGGAAGTGGGTGGGGCCCACAGACTGGCAAGCAAAGCCGAGCCAGAGCAGAGTGGGAAGGAATCAGATATTGACAGAGCAGCAGATTATCTTCCTCCTGGAGCAAAGGAGGAACCGGGGAAGGAAATACAGCTCTGAGTGTTACAACCACTTTCCTGGCCTGCTCCCGGGATGCTGCGGCTACGTGCTGCTCTTTACTCAGAACACACTGTAATGTCTGTTCTACCCCTTCCCTTTTACAGTCTGTTAGGTTATACACGTATATGAGAATTCTGTGGTATCTTGTAGGAGAGGAAAGGGCAGGATGAATTATGAATAAAGCTATTCACTGAAGCCCATGTTAGGCATTCTTTTCAACTTAAAGGGCAGCCAGACTCTCCAGTGCTGACCACACAGCTGGGGCTCTGCCAAAAGAGCTGAGGAGAAGGGAAAAAAGTAACTCTTGGATGACGTGTATTTGGCCAGTCATAGTATATGCCATTGTCAGAGTCCACAGTCTCTAGGATAGGTGCATTAGATGGCTATATGCATCCCAGTGGTAGACTTAAGTGATAATGACAAACTTTTCCCCAATTGAAGAATAGATAGCCTTCACTGTTCAATGTTTCTGCCTTGGTGCTTATACTATCTCTACCACTGTAGCATCTGAGCACCTCTCTTAATGGTCTCAGAGGTGGAAAATAAATAGTGAATCTTAGCATGCGAACAGGACAACAGAAAGTGATCCCCAACCATTTTTGATTGGAGCTCTTCTCTTTTCCTCCTTTGTAAATTTGCTTTTCTCCAAGGCACTAGGAGCTTCTTTATGAATAAAATGAAAATTATCCTATTTTTAATTGACTTCCTCCAAAGGAACAGCCCTATGCAATAGCCATATTCTAGCCTAGTTACTGTGGGTGAGGTGAGGTCTTACAGTAGTACTTAAATGAGGCATCAGTGATAGGACTTGGGCTGACCCTCTGCTCCAGGTGAATTTCACCAGTGTGGGATCGGATTTGCACAGCTTTTCCTAAAGTATAGTTAGATATAATCATACACATAATCCAGACAACAGAATCAAAATAAGTGATTAGATTGCACTGTACTTCCAGCAGCACTCATATCCACTTACTGCACAGTATGTTTTCACAAAGCAAGAGCTGCATATGTCTTGTAAGCAAAGGATCCACAAATGGTGCTCAGGGACTTTGGTAAAAGCAGTCCAATACTACAGGGATGTGGGCCGTATTACAAACCTCGACGGATAACGCCAGAGTTTTCAAAAAACTCAGGGCCACTGTGCTCAGCTCCTGGGGAGTTATTTGGTGCCTATACAGTCGCTGAGCGATTTTGAGGATCTGGGCCCCTTTGGCAGTGCTAAACCCTTGTGAAAGTTCCAACCATAGGATGCAATTTTTCAAAAGCCACTTTGACCCAGATTTTTAAAGCTGGTTAGGCAGGGCTGCGCTCAACATCACAATGCATGACTGATTTAGGAGCCAAACTCTTGTTTTCAGGAGTGGCTAGCCATTGCCACACTGACCACAGCAACATGTCAGCAGATTTAAAAACTGGGCTTTAGTGACTTACGAACACTAGTCCTACTGAAAGTCAGTGTGACAAAGTGATTTAGGCACTTTTGAGCCTCTCACCTATACGGTCTATCCCCAGTTCACTTGTGGCCATGCTGCATAGGGCAATGGAACCCAAAATGTCTTACGCAGGCAAAAATCCCACAGACTTCAGTGAGAGACTTACTGGAATAACGAGCTCAGGATGGAGGCCTGAGAGAGGCATAGATGACACCTTACTCCTTTAATGCTACGTCCTCCTTTTTAACAGCAAGAAGCTGGGGGGCAGTGATTTAACATTTGTAAGGGCTGACAGCAGCCTGCAGCTCTGGAAGATTCAAGGACTTGAACTGCGTGAGTGGGATTTCTCGTGACACAGGCTTCTGGAGAAGGGTTCACGAGGCCAGGACGAAATAAACCCGCAAGAAAGAGGAGTTGGGAGGTGAGGGAGCCGGGAGTCCCCGCCCTGAATTCCGCAGGCTAACTCCCTCCCAGCACCAGAGGGCTGCTCAATGACATTGAGCATCCAGAGCAGAAGCAAAAGGTCATTTTGTCACCAGGCCCACTGAGCTGGCGCCGGTTTCTGTGCTCCAGGGCAGTCAGCTTTAATTAGCACAGCCCCCATTCCCACAAGCCTCTGATTAGATGGTTCATGACCCAGAACACCCAGCCAGCTCTAACCAAGAACTAATTCCACTGCAAAAGGCAGGCCCTTTTCATGCATTTATACAAGACCCTGGGCTAACATTACCAACCAAACATTATTGGCCCTGAAAAGAGGAAGTGGAGTGGGTAGGTGAAGTGAAGTCTCTCTCAGCAGAAGTCCAGCTAAATTAGAGCCAGAAGAGCTGACACGGGCACTGTTTGCCTCCTAGCTCGGAGCCTGCCTGACAAATAGCTGCAACGCGCAGGGATACTCAGCTGGAGAAACGTGACAGAGCAACCTTCGGACTCCGCTCTCCCAGCTTCTAAAGTGGCGGCTGTATCTGGAATCAGGTGATATTTTAGGCTACTGGAAAGGAACAGGCGGTTTTTAGCCAGCTGGAGCCTTCAGGATGGAGTCAGGCAGAGGCACTTTGAACCAACTGAAACAGGTGTGACTTTAGGGAATGAGCCTCTGCTAGGTTAAAAGGGAGTTAAGTGTTCTAGGCTCTCTTCCCTGCTTTGCATTGATTTGCTGTGTGAACTGAGGAAAGTCACATGCCCTGCCCTTGCCTCAGTTTACTGGTCTGTTAAATGGGGCTAATAATAGCTGATGCGGCAACTCATGGTGTCGGACACCATCACGTGGTCGAGGGAAATATACATAGAACACATCACCGGACATCGGCAATACCATGGAGGGATAAGCTGGCATGCGGATGAGAAGCGTAGTTGGGAAAGTAACTCAAATACTTTCCAGATGGACTGTTTTTTCTCTAAATGGACAACCTATCTGAAATTCTCAATTACTGAGGGACAATCTTCACTCATTGATATATTTTGCTTTCCGCCACCAACTCTCTGTATAACTTTTTTATGAGTAATGTACCCAAATGCATGGATGCTAGATATCTAAACTGTATTCTTAAATTCATTCACCTAAATTTGGATTATTCCTGATTATGCAGTATATGTATCTTTTGACTTTAAAAACAAACTTTGTATTTGTGGATAATCTAAGCACGATACCCAGATGTACAGACAATCTTTTCCCAACCTATGTATTATATACTTTTTTTTTAACATTAGCTTTAATCAAAATTTTAAATCTATTCCAAACATCCAAAGCCAGTGATTGGGAGCCTTAATCAGGGATTTGGAAAGTGATTTGAGATCCTTGGATGAGATCTGCAAGACCCAGAAAGAATTATTAGCATTATTATTGCAGTTAATGGATCAAATTCAACACTGGTACAAAGCCAGATGCCACTCTGCTGAAGACAGTGGAGTGGTACCACTTTACAATCTAGCCTTATTTGCTTAATCTAGATGATGAATTTGTCAGATATGCGTGCATCCATTTAATACTGGAGGAAAGAACCAGTGAAATTCAAGTGACATTCCCAAGAAGATAGCCTCTGCTTACTTAACTGGTACTGTTTAAAGCATCTTTCCTGTCGTTAAAAGATAAAAAAAGCAAGGCAGCAGATGAGTAGGAGTGATTTGTTAGCTATGGTGTTTATCAGTTGCCCTGGTAATAAACCATGCCATTTCAGGGAGAGAGAATAAGATGGAAAAGACTGAAATTGGAGAGAGACTGTTCCTGGATCTGCTGAGCATATAATTTCAATGTCAATTTCCTTAAATATTTGTGTTGAACATGCAGTTAGTTTGCTGTGCGGATAAAGAAGTTTCATTATCCATCTGTCCATAAGCAGTTTCCTTCCTGGTGCAGTTAGGGCTGTTCGTAGGGTTGCCAACTTTCTACTCGCACAAAACCGAACACCCTTTCCCTGTGTGACAGGTTCAGTCACAGAGACCCCCTTGGGACTGTTACCTGATGTGCTGAGACTACCTCTGAGCCTGTTTTCCCTCTGCCAGCTTGGGACTTCAGAACCCTGCCTTGTTGAGCCAGACACACCAGTCTGCTCCAACACAGATCCAGGGTCTGAACCATATGCCTCAAAGCTGCAGACTTAACTGAAAACAGCTTAAGAAATGCTCCTGTCTCTAGCACCCAGACACCCAGCTCCCAATGGGATCCAAACCCCAATATGAATCTACTCCATCCAGTGCTGACCAGGGTCCCTTTTAGGTGTTCTGGTCAAAAACTGGACACCTGGCAACCCTAGCTGTTTGCCTTATGGTGTAAGGGGAGTGGAGGATTATAGAGGACCTGTTGTGTGAAGTGGATTAAGTCCACATGAGTTCTTCTGAGCCATCTTTATGGAAGCTGGAGAGACAAGGTCTGGCCCATCAGAGCTGCCTTCTCAGAAGGAATAATGTGGGTAACAAGTCCTTGAATACAGCTGCGGGGGATGGGAAGGGGGAATGCTTGTTTTCCAGCCTTAGGCACCATAAATATTTCCATTCCCACTTATTCCTCACAAACGGTAGGATTTCATGCCCAGCACTACAGGAGAAGCAGCTGAAATAGGCAGTTGGAGAACGTACCTCTTGATGCTCCCTCCTAGCTCCCAACGCCTCCTTTCCTCACCAGGCGGCTTTTCACCACTTTATGGATTTAGTCCATCCCGTCTCCTTCTCTGGGCCCTGTGAGAGTTCAGTCTCTATCTTTGGCATCTGTGCCGAGACTGCCAACAGATAGCAAGTTAGCCCATCCGGTAAGAACTAAGACCCAGCACATAAGCCAAACAATCAGGCTGACCTGACAGTCACAACATATCTGGACCAGCTTTGAACTGGAAGCCCTAAGGAGAAAAATCGCCATGATCCTATCTGTTTACACTACGTACTTGCATGGCTCCCGTTACCACAGTACCTGAGCACGTCACAATATCTGTGAAATTTCTCCTCACGGTTTTGTGGGTGGTGAACCAAGGTACAGAGAGACTAAGGGCATGTCTACACTTACCGGGGGATTGATGCATGATCGATGCATCGGCGGTCGATTTAGCGGGTCTAGTGAAGACCTGCTAAATCAACCGCCGTTCACTCTCCCGTCGACTCCTGTACACCACAGGATCGAGAAGAGTAAGCGAAGTTGATGAGAAAGCATCTCCCGTTGACATTGCATAGTGTGGCCCCCGTGGTAAGTAGATCTAAGCTACGTCGACTTGAGTTACGCTATTCACGTAACTCAAATTGCATAGCTTAGATCGACTTTTCCCAGTAGTGTATACAAGGCCTTAGTGACTTGCCTAAAGTCACACAGGAAGTCTCTGAGTGCGAACGGAATTGAACCCAGGTCTTCTGGGTCTCAAGCTAGTGCCCTAACTGCGGGGCCACCCTTAAACATAATAATGGCCACGGTGGGTCAGACCAATGGTCCATGTAAGCCCAGTATCCTGTCCTCTGACAGCAGCCAGATGCTTCTGAGGAAATGAACAGAACAGGGCAATTATCAAATGATCCCTCTCCTGCTGTCTAGTACCTACATCTGGCAGTCAGAGGCTTAGGGGCACCCGGAGCATGGGGTTGCATCCTTGACCAATATCCATTGCTGGACCTATCCACCGTGAACTTCATTCTTTTTTTAACCCGGTTAGGCTTTTGGTCTTTACCACAGGCCTTGCTCTCTTTAAGCACCTGAGTAGGGCCACTGAAATCAATGAGACTACTCACAGGCTGAAAGTTCAGCATATGCTTAAGTACCTTGCTGGCTCAAGACCGCTATCTGTTGTATTTTCTACAGTTCTTGTACCGCACTCACTGTGGTGCCTGCAGCAATGTTTGTGCTCTCACATCCCCAGTATCAAACTCGAGCAAGCCGTTCCCTCACTCACAGCATGGGCAGCCACATTGTGAAAAACCACGTAAAGGCAAGGCCAGTCCCCCCGTATCATTTTAGCCATTTTGATCCAATTACAAAACATCTGCAGGGGACAGAAGCCAGAAAGGGAGATGATTTTCTTGCAAGGCATTATCATGCTGTGCCTCTGATCGACAAGCAAGCAACACACAATAAGCTGAAGTAATTCACTGTGAGCTGTCAGCCTGAAATGCACATATTTTTTTAATCTATATAAAGCACATGTGTTTGCCAGGCTGTTTCTCACTGCTTGTGAGCCCACATCTCTTACCGAGTCAAAAGCAAAGTCAATACCGGCTCCTGCAGATTTGTCCAAATAGTCAGCTCTGAGCTACATTTTTTGATTTAACTGGGAATCTAGATAGCCAGTTCTCCCTCTCTTCCTCTGCTTCTGCACCCCTAATTCATTGAGTGAGGCAGACCCTTAAAACAGCCCAGGTCTCTCCTTAGCCTGACCAAGGGATAGAAATGGGGGTGGGGTGCAAAAGTCTTCAACCCATCCTAGAAGCTGGAATAGGACAGTCAGACAGACATTCTGGGATCTCCGCAGAACTTGGAGGTAAGAGGTTTCCATGATTCTCACGGTCCTTTTTGGGGGTGGGAGGGTCTTACCATGAAACTAGGAATTTATTTTGGAACCCCAAAAGATAACGTTTGATATTCTGTCTCCGGGATTACACCTGAGACCAGGGCCCTTTATTAAAGCACCTCTCACCCTGGTGGAAAACATGCAGTTGACAATTTTGCTCCTATGTCACAGACATTTTCATCTTTCCTCTTCTCTCTGGGTGAAATTTTTAGCCCTTGGGCAGAGGGCCAGCACAAGACCCATGCACCACTTAGCTACCACCCTCATCTCTCTGGTGAGCAAGGGTCACAGGAAGAAATGGGAAAAAGGGAATTAGGGGGGAAGCACCAAGCAAGGCTCAGATCCCACCTTCAGTGAAACACACACACATACACACACTAGAGAGGAGCCAAAAAGCCACAAACACTCTGGCCAGATTGTTGATTGAAGCCAGCTTTACTCAGATAGCAACTGGGTGGCTGTAACATCCTCACAAGCATCTTTCTTAAAAAGGATATAAAGCTAATCTTTTTGGAAAGAAACAATTAATAGGATAAACCTGTTCTCACTGGTAAATTTGTCTTTATGTGGACATTTATGTATAGTATAGAACAGTATATATAATACATAATATCAGATGTACATGCACACAGTTTTATGGGCCTGATTCTGTATTGTCCTGCATGTTGGGTAGTCGGTTGTACAAAATGAGTGTGGTGGATATAAAATGTTTCATGTTTCACACCCACTTTGCACTAGTGTAACATGGAGAACCAGGCCCTTATACTTCTAATAGTAGAATTTTCCCTTATAGGGCAGAAATAAGCCAGCTATACTCATGTGGGATACGAAAAAAATGCCTCAACTCCTTATATACAGTAACCATTATGACATCATCTTGGACCGGTTTCTAAGCGCCAGAGCTGCTGCTTGTTATAGAATCCATACTGAAGCAAATCCTTGATTGATATCACATGTAAGAATTAACTTCAAAGGCCTGCAATATCCATAGCTCCAAAGCACAGAATAGCTTCAGTAATCTGCAAAGTTGCATAACCAGACACCCAGCATCCAGAGGGCTGCCAAACTCTCCAGCCGCCAAACTACAGAGGGGTGTGATAGCGGTGTGTGCTTTGCTGAACCTGAGACACAGGTCGATTAAAACAAAAAAAAATTACTAGGTCTGTATTTACAATCACAGCACTAGGCCCATCCAGTCGGATGCTCTCATACAGAGAGACTGGTGTTTAGTTCCAGGAACTAGACTTCGCACTTCTACTTCTCTCCTGCTGCCAGGGGCGGCTCTATGGTTTTTGCCGCCCCACGCACAGCAGTCAGGCGGCTTCCGGCGGCACGCCTACAGGCGGTCCGCTGGTCACGCAGATTCGGTGGCATGCCTGCAGGAGGTCTGCCAGTCCTGCACCTTCAGCATTCCCGCCACCGAATTGCTGCTGAAACCGCGGGACCGGCGGACCTCCCGCAGGCATGCCGCCGAAGGCAGCCTGACCGCCGCCCTCACAGCAACCAGCATGCCGCCCCCCGCAGCTTGCTGCGCTGGTGCCTGGAGCCGGCCCTGCCTGCTGCAACATAGCCTGTGTCCACTACAGTCTCCCCTCTTCTTCCTCTAAGCACCATAGTCCCCTGTGGTCAGACCCTCATGGAGGGCAAGCGTCTTAACAAGTACAAACCCCTACTAGAATGCTGCATATTGAACTTTAATCAATCCAGTCATCACAGTTGCATATGCTATGTTCCCCTGGGCACTCTGTTCCCCTTAAGCGCGTTTCTTAACGAATAATTAAGCTCTGCAGAGTCAGGAAAGAACTTTTCTAAAATTAGGGTCAGATTGTGATGCCTTTATTCAGGGTGAGTAGCACTTTACACCTAGCAGTCTCCATTGAAGTCAAAAGGACTAAACTATGTTAAAACCTTGTCCATAAATTTTGACTACTCTGGTTTATCTCCAAGAAGCAGCTTCAACCAAAGGCATATGAGCTCCAGAGTGGCTTTGGGGGTGCACCAGTAGCTCACAGTAACATGAAGCCCTCATTGTAGATGGATATTAAGATTCTCAGGGTCCTGAGACACCTTGAGTTTTTAAGGGCACTTTAATTGGGCAGGGAATCACTAGACAAATATAGGGACTGTTTTCCCAACTATTTTCACCCTGTTCTTTCTTGGTTTCCCCCCCCCCCCATGGGGAGAAGAAAACTAGCTAGAATACAGCAAGATTTGCATGTCTGTATGTACAGATAACCACCAATTTATGACCATGGATCTGAATAGCACAAAACTGTGGGACAGTTTGGGTTTAGGTCTGGATCTGAATTGGGCAGCTCAGGTCCATGGCTGGTACTAGCCAATAAAGTTATAGGAAACAATTGTGATGGACTCAGAAGAAGAGGACCCGACGGGGAGCTTTGTTACTAACTTTGTAACTAAACTCGGGGTGGATTTGCAGTAGTTTGCAGAATCCGGAGCAAGTTTAGAGCCCACGAGCTGAAAATCATCTGAAATTTGATGTCACCTGTTTCAGTCTGAAACCAGGTGAAGCTTAGCCTTTCACTTTGAAGTGAAACGGGCTCATTTCAACCCCAGATTCAGAGAGTGTAAATGAACCCACGTGAACTCAGATTAAAAAAGCAAGGCGTGAAAGCGCTGAGATAGGCACTGCCCTGTGAACAAACCTTGTTGCGTCATAATTTTGTGCTATTAATACACCTTTGCAGATGCATACTAACTATATTTGTGTGTGTGTCATTTGCCTGCTCTCTCCATCCACTTTGTTGCTGTCACAAAGACTGTACAGTTCAACTTTGCGTAGAGAATTGCAAGAATTGTGCTTTCTTCCTGTTCTCTAAACGCTGACTTGCTTACACAGCTCACTGCAGCGCCACCTTGTGTTTTATTATTTCACTAGTGAAAAAAAGTTGCATTGAGATTGCAAACACTTGCTTTTGCTACATCTCCTATAGGAAGACCATTACACCACACACACACACACCTGCAATATTAAGGCACAGCACAAGTAACTGCCTTAACTCCCTGTTCTTTGGCAAACGGAAGTCAGCTCTCAAAAGTCAAATTCTGCTGCTGACCACACTGGGCTGCTCAGGGTGTAAACTGGGGACAATATTTGGCCTAATATTTTTAGTAAGGGGTTAAAGCAGGATGTGGAGCTCAAAGCTCTACGAACATCATGGCTTCAGCAGGGCATTGTAGTCACAGTGTAGGATGGAAACGTGGAGTCCCTGGGCCAAACAGGCAGATTGATCGCCATATTAGCAGAGAGAGCAGACTAAATGCATCATTTTTACAATCCCCCTTGCTTCAGTGGAGTTACACCTGGTATGACATTCAGTTCATTATTTCTAGGTTTAATCATCTCCCTCCCCTGCCCCATGGTAAGACTCCCTTGGACTTCAACAGAGCCAGGAATTCACCCACAGTCTGCAAGTACTAGAGGTTTGCCATTTACAGGAACCAACATGCAAACGAGCGCTACATGGAGAACCAGCTGCAGTGATAGAACAGCACCTCCTCCCTGCGGAGGGAGAATTATTGTCTGCACCTGCTGAAATCTGTGTCACTGAACATTCACTGAAGTGGAAGCTCATTCCCAAGTGATACAACTTACAGGAGCCAGGACTAGAAATGTTAATGCCTACTTTGAAGTGCCCCCCTGCACCCCAACCCAGTTCTTAAAGATACAGTGTAGACAGGTCACTCACCACCCAGTACATCCCTTCATGGCCAAGCATGGTGTAGCAGCCTCTTCAACTCCACCACCCTCTGTCAACAGCTCCTAAGGTGGCTTGTTCCTTCTTACAACTCAGCCCTCTGGCCAGGTCAATTATAGTCCACTCCTTTCCAGGGTAATAAAGAGTCAAATAAAGCAACAATGTAATGACCTTATCCCAGGCCTTCAGCCCCACCTTGGGCTCATTAGTCCTAGTCTTCCACTTACATCAGGGGTTTTTTACATCCCCTTGGGGTGAGTAGGGAAACGCAGGCCCTCCCGGTTGTGACCCAGGGACCCTGTATTAAGCAGCCACAGTCTGCTTCCTCAACTCTGCTCTTTCCCTAGGCAACTTCCTAGCTCCATCAACCTCCAGGCCTCTTTCACAGAGTGACCCCTTCCAGTTCTCTCTGCCTGGAGGGTCCAGCTCTATCGGCTGGTTTGTGCCTGAGGCAGAGTCCTCTCAGGCACCCTGGCAACATGTAGCTCCCTACAGGCTGGCCTCCTGCAGCAATTGCCCAGAATCTCCTTTCCCTGGGAGGGCTTCTGCTTAAGAACCTTTTTTCTGGAGGCACACCTTCCTCCAGTTGAGCTATGGTAGCCTTTTATCAGGTCCAGCTTGTTAGTCAATTAGCTACCAATCAGCCACCTAGGCAGTTCATTACTTCCCGGGCTGAATTGGGTAGGGCCAACGTTAGACTAGATGGGGTCCAGAGCAGAAACTAAGGAGTAGTGTCGTCCCCCCATCCCCGAAGCCAAGGCCCCACCCCCCCGGAACATTCCTCCACACATTCTGGGGGCCACCCACACCCCAGTTTGAAAACCTCTGCTGTAGTATGATTTATTTCCACGTTTAGAGATTCAATTACTGCAATACTCGCATGACATTTACCCACAGTGACTCTGTAGCGATAACGTAACTTAGCTTTGCAGAGCCCCCTGTGACACGGGGACTGGAGCAACTGTCCTGCTTGCTACCCCCTGACACCCGCCCTGGAGACGGGCTCATTTTCCTTAAGTAAACCCATCACAAGTAGAGCAGGCCCTGACTCCCCTGAAAGGGGCCAGCCACCCCGTGAAATGTAGGTTGAGATTTTCAAGGCAGGCTATGGGATTTCGGCACGCCGCTCCCATTCATTCCAATGGGTGTGGTGTGTCTAAGGGTAGGATTTCCCAGAGGGCACGCCTACCCATCCTGCAGCAGTGAGCCTCCCAGGCCAGGTCGACAGGCTGGGGCTTGTGCTACCATGCTAAAACTTGCTGGGTAGACATTGCCGCTCAGGTTAGGGCTTGGGCTCTGAAGCTTGGCGAGGGGGTGAGCTACGAGCCCAAGCTCCAGCCTGAGCCGCAACTTCAAAGTGCTGTCTACACAGCTATTTTTATTTCTGTTGACCCATGCTGGGACACAGGCTGTGTAGACATACCCCCTAGGGAGTACATGTCCCAAGGGCTTTCAATGGCACTTGTGCTTCTAAGTCACTTAGGCAATGTAACAGAGTGCTGGCTAGGAGACCCAAGCCAGGCCCCTGTTAGCCCAGCTCCGCTTAAAAGGGGGATTAGTTAGGACTGGCCAGGGAGGCCACGCCCTAATCACCTGAGGGGATGCACCTGTGGGACTGAGTGGTCAGCCTGCTATATAAAGCTGGCTGGGAGGAAACAAGGGGGGGAGACAGGAAAGGGAGGAGCTTGGAGCTCTAGAGCCTTGCTGGCAGGAGAAGCTAGCGGTTTCCCAGAGTGTTGGTCTGTAAGAGATGTAAATAGTAGATGGCGGGGATAGGTATGAATGATAAAAGAGCACTGGTGCATGTACTTTGGAGCGGTCTCCGATTGAGTTTGTGGAGGGGGCCGGGAGCAGGCAATCTGAAAATCCCACCAGAAAATCCTGTACTCAACTTTGAAAAAATCACAACCATGGGTTTCACTTTTCACTTCAAATCCCCCGAATTGTGTGTTTGCTTTTTGGTGGGGGGAGAGGGAGGAAGATTTTTGGAAGCTATTTTTAAAACCACTAAAATACTAAACATTCTGTTCCTACTTATTAGAACTCAGAACCGTGTTCCAAGCCAGTCCATGTTAACCGGTGTGAATAGCACAGCATTTGATTTTTGTGTTGTTTATATTGCTGTAGGACCTAGAGGCTCCAGCAGAAATCAGGGCTCTGTTGTGCTGAAGAAATTAGGTTTTTTTACCCATGAAAGCTTATGCCCAAATAAATCTGTTAGTCTTTAAGGTGCCACTGGACTCCTCATTGTTTTTGTGGATACAGACTAACACGGCTACCCTCTGATACTAAACACAGAGACAGTTCATGCCCCAAACAAAATACCGTTTAAATAGACAAGACAGACAAAGGGGGAAAGGAGAAAGAGAGGCCCAGAGGCCCATATCTACAAAGGTATTTAGGCACTGAACTCCCATTGATTCTAATGGAAGTTATGAGCCAAAATCCCTCTGAGGATCTGGGCCAAAGTGACTTGCTCAGGGTTATACACAACAGGTCCGTGGTACAATCTAAAATACAAGCCAACTCTGAGTCCTTGTCTAGTTCCCTATCCATTGGACCTCAGTTGTATTTGGTTATGGTAAACTTCAAGCGGTCTCTTTAAGAAGTATAAGACAATTAATTCTTACAGCTCCCCACCAACCCTGTTTTGTTCTGCTTTCTCACTCCTCGCCTCTCAGAGCTTATTCAAAATCCTCTGCCTTTCCCAGCTGGAATTGGCCCTGGTATCTGAAGTTGCACATTTTTTAAAATTAAATCTTCCATCTTGGGATTTTATATCCAAAATTGGCCTGTTTGGGTAAGAGATTAATGTTTTCTTTCATTGATGTTCACTTTCTACTGGGACTCACTTCAGCCTTTTATTAACTCAGCCCAGAGTGGTAAAAAATATTAATAATAGCAAGTGACAGGAGAAATCATGCAAGTCTTTTATTTATACTCATGCCTAGACCTCATTATTTAGTAATGACTCTTTTGAAAAAAACATTCAGAGAAAAGTTTGAAACTAAACAAACTGTCCAGTAGCATAAATACCCTCTATTAGGCTCCTTTTAAAGTGCTTCAGATGATCCTCAATTTTGATTCTGAGATAAAATAACACAGCTGGTCCCATTTTCAACTTCTCCCAGTGCAAGTTATATATATATATATATTTAATCTGTGGTGCTTCAAAACTGGTGCTGTTTCCATTAGGATCCAAGCCCAGCATCACTGGCTTGGACACTGCCCCCAACTGGAGGCTTGCTCAGACACCGCAGCATGAACAGAACAGTGTTGCTGATTAGGAAGTGCAGAAGAAAATTCCAACTCATCATAATAATGCTGAGAGATGCTAGGGTATTCGACCTCTGTGAAGGAGGTGGTGCTTTCTAAAGCACTCCACTACAGAACCAATGATGGTCTCCCACCCAGCAAAGGGGATGGGCCACAAAGACACATGTTATCTAAAGATGTGGGTGAGCTGGAAAACATAGGGACAAGAATGGGGTGAGAAGGGGACACTGTGCAGCGAACCCTGGACAACACCCATTGCTCTGACACGGTGTCAAGCGAGGGAGTTAGCGGAAAGAGCTGGTCAGAAAAGTGAGCTTTTCTCACCTGTGAAAAATGGAGATTTTGGAAGAAAAAAATTGTCCCAAGTCAGTAAAAAAGTTTCTCACAAAATGAAATTCTGAACAAGATATACAGATAGATATAGATATATATGGAAAAAGAATGTTTTGATTGTTTTAAAACTTTTTTCCAATTTTTTTGGGGGGAAAATCATTGGAATTGATAAAAATTTACAAAATAATATATTTTAATCAAAATGGCATTTTCCAATGGAAAACTGTTTCCATGAACATTTTCCTACCAGCTCTATTAGTGGATTACAAAGCCAGAAGGACCACTGTGACTATCTAGTCTGCCCTCCTGTATAACACAGGTCATAGAACTCCACAAACTCATTCCTAGAGCTTATCTAGGATACAGCTCAGAGGACTTGGGGATGCTAGAATGCTAGCACCGAAAACTGAAAGTCCCTATCATAGGTGACGGCAGTGCAAGTTTTCCCCTTACTCTTCTCCTAGAGAAACTGTGATTGATTGAGTCATCATTCACCTATTTGAGCATTCGACCACCAACAGAATCACCATTTATACTGATGATGGATTGTTGGTTTGTTTGCAATCTCAGTAGAGATTTATTCATTTCATGTATTCTCCTTTTCACTGTTCATGGACTGTCTGTCCATTAGTGGTTTATGATTTTCTCAAATCCAGTTGTTCTTTGAAAGTATTGAGGGGAAAAATGGTCTGTAAATGATCCTCTTCCAGTAGATGGTTGGGCAGTTTGGTTCAGGTACATGATAGATCAGAAATTTGACTGTGCTGGTTAGTTTTGACTGGACACGGTTTTAAGCTTTTAATTTTGGTCACGGAAAAATGTTTTTTATGAAAACATTTTGGCCAGTGCCAATTAATAGTTTCTGCTAAGGAAAGGCCAAACAGGAATGGCTGGCCAGGGGTGTTCAGGTCAGGTCAGTAGTGAGGTACATTTGCAAATGTGTGGTTACCCAACACCGGATTGCCTGGAGCAGTACAGGACAGACTTGAAGTACTTTAGCATGGCTATATAGAGTAGAATGGCTTGTACAGCAGTGGTCTAAACTATGGCTGGTGATCACTGGTTCAAACCAGTACTATCATGCCTTAATTTTCCTTGGCATGGAAATCTTCCAGTAGAATATCCCAGTTACTTTTACCATGACCTTCAGCAGAGAAACTATACACTAGAGTGGCATGAAGTTTGGAAGTTTCAGTTCACAAGAGGTAGGTGAGATTATGAAAATCCCATTCCAGTTTTGACTCCCATGGGTTCACAACTCTTTAGCTTTGTACCTCAGACTGAAAACAAATAAACCTCCTTTGAAACTGCTAAGTTTCTTGCTAAAACCATAAACTGGTCCAGGAATTCAGCCTTAGGTCTTCTCAAAACTTGTCCCCAGGTTCTCTTGCAACTCAAGGGTATGTTCCATTGCGACTCACAGTGCACTTTGGAGTGAACCCAACACAAGTTTGGGATTTGAAATGGAATCTGACATGAACTGTTTCATTACAAAGATCCCTAAAAGGCAGCAATCGGTAACAGAAATAGGCAGGCAGAGATAAGGTAACATGGAGGGATAGCTCAGTGGTTTGAGCATTGGCCTGCTAAACCCAGCGTTGTGAGTTCAATCCTTGAGGGGCCATTTAGGGATCTGGGGCAAAAATCTGTCTGGGGATTGGCCCTGCTTTGAGCAGGGGGTTGGACTAGATGACCTCAGGTCCCTTCCAACCCTGATATTCTATGATCTAGTTTATAAAGTGCTTTATGCAGCTTCCTCTAGTGGCTGGGACACACCAAGGATAAGAACCTACTATTTCTACTGGCCACAAGTGGTGCTTCTTTAGCTCAAACAGTAGAAGCTCATGCTTCTAGTTGCGAAAGTCCTGGGTTCGTATCCAATTGACAATCCACAGGAGAGCAATGGTTATAATATAACTCCACTTTCTGTGATAAGGATCTGTGTGTATGATGCAAATCAAATCTGTGTGCTTCAAGTGTAAAACAACAGTGAGTGACTAACCCATTTGCTAGTCACTCCTGGACTCCTCCTTGGGTCCCTTTCGTAACCTAAAAGCATGTGGAAAGGAACACACCTTGATTTGAAACGAAAGCAGTACAGAAGAGGGGAAGCTACTTATTTCAGAATAAGGTAACAACATTAATTTTAAATATTTCCATACTAGTAGTTTTTATTTTTATATTCATTTTTAAGTTGAAAATAACATATATATTTTTAAAAATTGCAGTAAGGCACTCAGTGGGGGTTGAAGGATGGTGTAAAAATGCATACATTATTGGGCAAATAGCCCTGGTCTCAGTTCTCAGGCCTGGCAGCACACTTGGCCTGACTTCTAAGCCTAGTCAATTAAAAGTGTATAATTCACACCCTTTGGTTGCTTATTGCTCAGCTGGTGTTTATTTCAATCTGAATTCATACAGAGTCCATATAATGGGGGAGGGTTAGCGAAAGGAAAAATGGCTGTGGGGATATAATGCTCCTGAATGGTGTCAGATGAATGCCCCCGAAGACTGAAACCCTTTGTTTATCCACAGAACAGGAACAGCATGGGCACTGAGCGTTAGCAATGGAAACTTCCTCATGCTGCTCCCTCCTACTGTTCTTCTGGCTTCTGAGGGACCACCTCTAGGATGAAGAGAGGCGTTCAGTCTCCATGGTCCCTTCTCTCATTCACTCCGCTGCTCAGGCTGCCAACAAATGTCCGGGGTGGTGGGTTTTTGATACTCTTTCACTCTGAAATGGACTGAGGTAACAGGCCCATTCCACACAGGCCACTGAACCACCACCACCAGTGTGGGTTGAATCTGAATCAGCTCGGAAAAACTCTGCATATCCCATTACCAATCCCCTGAGCAACCGAGGCCCCAGAAATAGATTTCATGTTATTGAATAAAATGATTGTAAAAATATGTGAATGCTACAAGATAAAGATAGAAGTTGGGGTAACATAAGGAAAGAAATTTAATACATGCAGGATAGCTACAGATTTACTGGCGGCTGATTTGAACCACTATTCTTACTGGGCTTTCTGTGATGTCTCCTATGTCAGGTGGATCTGCTGAATAGGTATCACTCACAAAAGAGTCCTGCTAAATAATCTGAATTAAAGCTGCTGTTATGTTTTGGGTAGGGATGGACTCCAGCTGTATAACTCTGATCTGGATTCTGATATTCAACACTCCACAGTTTGGGAACTTTAACCATCTGGTTCTAGTGAGAAGGATTAGCTGAGAAGTTTGGATCCTTAAAAAATGAAGGGTGTTTGGATCTGGGGCTTTGCTTTGGATCCATGTCTATTTTTTAATTCATGGTTTGTATAAACTGGGTATTTCTGTGGAACTCTCGTGGTCTCAGGATGATTTGGGGTTTGATCGAGCCATTCACTCAGCAAAAGACTCTGAAGGCCAGATTCTCAGCTGATATACATCAGTGTAGCGCCACTGAAGTCACCAGGGAGTGTCCAGGGTGTCTTTATGCCTTGGTGATACCCAACTGCTGGAATGGCCCCACCCGCCCATGAGATGTAGGTGAGCCATAGCTCCAGGATCAGGATCAGGCTTGAGCTACTTTTGCGCCCTGCTTTCTGAGCTATACCAAGTGTTCCCCAATCTCAGCCCAGGATCTTGGCCAAAATATCCAAGTGGGGGCATCTGGTCTCATCCCTCAAAATTAATAGTGAGGAATCCAGGAGACGCTCCAGGGCAGATTGGCAGTCACAGCAGAGCAGTGAGGGGCATTTTAAGGAGCTTGTGTGCCGCTTAGGTTAGTTAGAATGCCCCACTTAAATGGTGGACCCAGGTCACCAGGGAATATGCTCTTCAGAAGTGAATGAACTTTGCCATTCCATTGCCATATCCTAGGTGTGTCACCACCACTTCAGCACAGCTCTATATATGTGCACGACTACTAGCCGCCTAAGTGCAGTGCAAGAGGGAGAGGAGCGGGGGGGGAGGGGGGGGGGCTGCGGATGTCCCTTCCTGCTGTTATAACTATTCCTTCTTCCCCTTTAGCAGGAAGAGTGGAATGAATTATTCCCTATAGCAAAGGAACTTCACTTCCTCATGCTATTTACTTTGGGGGCTGAACACTGGGACATTTTAACTATCCTGCTAAGAATTCCTAAAGCAGCAGCCGCTAATGGATCTGCCAGACACACGTTCGTAAAAACAGGGTTGGGGCTAGTTAATGGAAACTCCAGCCCTCCTGTCCCTGTTATTTGCTACATATATTAAAAGTATCATTTCATTTGTGTTAAGCATAAAAACACTCTGTCCCTCCACTCACATTTCATTTAATGCCAGATCTCCAGTAATATTTGTGGGCCAATAAATTAAGCATTGAGCAAGCCATGTTTACATTATCTGCTAAGGAAACATGTGTGTGAAAAACCAATAAGAAAATAAGGAGTCAGGTGTTCTGAAATAGAATTATGTTTTCCCTTTGATCAACTGTATGAATGAAGCTTCAGCTTTGGACTTCATTCCACTAAACGCAGCTATATGATCATATCTTTGTGGCTGTTAGGGCTGAATGAACTAGTTTGGATAGAATAACACCTGAGCTGAACCTTCACCTAAGATGCAAGCCAATTTTTTTTTTTAAAGAGCAGATAACATTTTTCTCTGCACCATTTTACCTTTTCACGCACTTCTGCCAGGCTCATCCCAGAAATGCTGAAATACCATGGGCCCCATTCACCACTCTATAATACTGGTTTTATGCTCACTTTTGTTAGACCGATGTGCAGCTGACGCAACAGAATGCAGAATTAGGCTACACGAAAAAGGCTGCCCTTGCATTTGTGGCTTGGAACCTTCACAAGAAACCTTCTTCCAATAAGATCTCTCCCCCAGTTTTGCAGATGCAAGAAGTTTGCTGAGTGTAGATTGGGCATCTGAAATTTGGGGGACTTGTCTTATGCACACTGGATCACCGAACCATTTAAAACCTGCTAATTAATAGATATCCATTGATTATTGGAATAAACTGTACATTCGCTCTCTTGCACTAAGAAGTTAATCTGTGGTTACTTCTGATGTCTAAACAAGCATTCACACAAGATCCCCAAACTTTAAGGGACATATATATATAGAGAGAGAGAGATATACCTATCTCATAGAACTGGAAGGGACCCTGAAAGGTCATCCAGTCCAGCTCCCTGCCTTCACTAGCAGGACCAAATACTGATTTTTGCCCCAGATCCCTAAGTGGCCCCCTCAAGGATTGAACTCACAACCCTGGGTTTAACAGGCCAATGCTCAAACCACTAAGCTATCCCTCCCCCTTTTACATGGGTAAAAGAACTGGAAGTGCTAAGTGTACAAACCGCAAGTATGAAATCGGGTTCAGATCATTTAGATACGTTTCCTATTAGAACAGGACCAAAAGTGGAACCTGAAATCCAACCCCCTTTTTGGTTTTGAAGGCGAGTTCAGATTCATATCCCTTGATCCAAACTTGCTCTTACAAACTTTGGTTCTGAGTCTTATCCAGAACTCAACATAGCCAAGCTGTGCCCCTCCCCCTTCCACTTTGACTGCGGCTGAAACCTCACAAGAACGCCTTAGCTAATGAGATCTCTGCCACTCAGTCCAAAATCTAGCAAGTCCAACTCCTGAAATGTCACTGTGTCATAGAAGCCTGAACCTTAAACCTGGTTCAACCACAAACCCAAACCCCAGGTGTTAAGCACAGACCTTAGCCTACGTCTAGTTCAGACTTTTGAATGCTCATCCAAACCAAACCTCTGAACTTTTGTGCTGTTCACCCATTGCCAATTACAAACCCGCAAGGGGTATGTAGCACCTCCACTTGGAGCATAACAACTTTTCTATCCAGAAGGATACCTCTCATAATTCAACGGGGGGAGGGGGGGGGGAAATAGTGAAACCCATGCAATATCCAGGTACCCTGACGAGACTTTCATAAACAAATAGCAGCGGCTATTGATGAGTCTACAAACTCTGCTGGATTGGATCTGTATAAAGCAAACCTTTTGACAGTTGTACTAACAATCCCAAACCAGCAGAACACAGCCGGGTGAATTTAGTTAAGCTTCCTCGATTGCTTGTCCTGGCTGGAGTCCACGAAGGAGCGACTGTGGAACAGCTGAGTGGTTTGTGCCCACGTCCTGGACGATATTACTTGGCAGATGAGGAGGCAAAGCGGCAGCTGTTAACATATTTGCAGCTCGCTGGAAAGCATCAGATCTGATGCAAACTGTCCCCTCCAAGCCAGTAAAAACTTCAGGCTAAGCATGTGATGGTCTGCCTCATCTTTGCACCAGCTTCCTCACCCCGGCCAGCAAACAGAGACGCTTCTGATTTCAAAATCAAGGCGAGGGAGTGCCCAGCTCGCTGGGGTGTTACAGAAGTGTCCCATCTGCGCTCGGGACTGCATCAAGGTTATATAATGAAGTGAGGGGGAGATGAACACTGACAATGGCGCTCTTGAAACCGCCGTGAGAGGGCAGGCAAATGGGATGGAAAAGTGGCATAAGCCTTTCCACAGTCAGGATGTGAATAGTGTTTTCTTAAGTCATTCCCTGGCCTTATTAATCATCCGATTGCCTGGAGCACAAGGGCAGACCTCTCTCCTTCACTGCATTGCATGTCCTGCCACTCACTCTCTTTTCTAAAGTCCTATTCTCCCCATAGAGGATACGGGTAACTTCCCCTGAAGTCTATGGGAGTCACTCAGACTCCTCAGGGCGGGAATACAGATCCTGGATTCTAATGCTTTGTTAATGGCTGGTGAACCACAGCGTTTTCCAGGGTGAGGAGGGGAAGGGCTATCCACTTTACATTGCAAAATTCTCTTTGCTAGCTGTCGCCCACCTTCGACTGAACTATTGTGCAGATCACATGGACCATAGCACATGTGTCTCCACCATCCCTCTTTTCCCAAGATAACTGATGGCCCAGTAGGGTCTGACTTTAATTTCTATAGCATCCTTCATGATTGTAAAGCACTTTACGCGCACACACAAATCATGTCACTGACCACTGAAATGCAGCCACCTCTGGGCTGGAAGGCAACAGCTGTTGAACAGCTCAAGACAGAATTTAAGACACTAAATTTACGAATTGTTACTAGTCTTTTTCTCTGTAAAATGCCTAGCACATAGTTGGAACTATACCAATAATACATATTAATAAATAAAATAAAAATTATAAATAATAATAATAAATTAATATAATCAATTATTATTATTATTGATAGAAAGAATAGGACTCTTTACCTAATTGCAATGACAGTGAACACACATGGATTCAGAATGTGGTTACCCACATCTGGAATTTGCCATTATTTCTGGGCTAACACCTGAAAAATGCCATGAGAATCTTTATAGGCCCTATGGTCAGAAAGTTGGTTTTACACCTGCCACACAAAAGGTGGCTTGATTTAATAGGTCTTATTCTCAAGTGCCCAAGCCCTGATCCTGACCAGTGTCTGCCTTTTACAAGGGAGAAAATAAAAATAATTTAAGGAGATCTGGTTCATTTCCCTGCTCTGCCACTTACTTCCAATGTGACCTTGGGCAAGTCACTTAGGCCCAGATTTTTAAAGTTATGTAGGCATTGCTGCACTCAGTGTCTCAGTGCCCAACTGATTTAGAAGCCTAAATCTCATTTTCAAAAGGGTTTTAAGCACTTTGGAGTCTAAATTCCATTGGTTCCCAATTGATAAAAAGTACTCTCTTTTCCCCATCCTTTGTCTGTCTTGCCTATTTGGACTGTAAGCTCTTTGGGGCCTGGGCTTTCTCTCACTGTGTGTTTGTACAACGCCTAGCACAATGAGGCCTTGTTCTTGGATGGTGCTTGTAGGCGCTGCTGTAATAGAAATAACGAGAGGGTTGTGTTCAGTGATCACGATGCGCTGAGCTATTCACTTTGCTCCCATTGGCTGGAGACCGGTAGACATGTTACCAGCTCCTACAGTAAATGGTCATTGTTGCAGGGGACCAGTATTGCCCTCATTCCTTCCAAGATGGAGGAAAGCACGACAGCACTTGCCAAACTCAGAATCTAAGGGAGAAAACAACGAGAAGCATTTTCTACATGGCGATTTCTGTGAGAACGCACAATGACCATGCATAAAACTATCCCAGAATGAGAGCAATCGGGCTTGTCACGGAAGGGACTGGCTTTGGCTGGCCCACTGGAAAGTATTTACACTGTACGGAAACACAAACACAGCCACATGCTTTATCAAAGGAAAATCTGAAAAAGAGGAGACTGTTTCAATTCCCCTTTATTTTTGTTGCATTCCTTCAAATTAACTGGGGTGATAAATTATCTATATTTAGCAATTATGTCTCTTTAATTAAGACTCCCACGGGCAGTCAGCAAACAACACCCAATATGGTAACCTATGGGATGCCAAGGATGCTGGGAAAGGCACTAGGCAAAGGTTCCACTAGATTTTGAAGTTTTTTTGTTCAATGATAGTGACTTTTAAATCTGTAATAGAATGACCAGGGAGATTGAAGTGTTCACTTACTGGCTTATGTATGTTACCACTCCTGATGTCCGATTTGTGTCCATTTATTCTTTTGCGGAGGGACTGTCCGGTTTGGCCAATGTACATGGCAGAGGGGCATTGCTGGCACATGATGGCATATATAACATTAGTGGATGTGCAGGTGAATGAGCCCTTGATGGTGTGGCTGATGTGGTTGGGTCCTCTGATGGTGTCGCCAGAGTAGATATGGGGACAGAGTAGGCAACGAGGTTTGCTACAGGGATTGGTTCCTGGGTTGGTGTTTCTGTGGTGTGGTGTGTAGTTGCTGGTGAGTATTTGCTTCAGGTTGGGGGGTTGTCTGTAAGCGAGGACTGGCCTGCCTCCCAAGGTCTGTGAGAGTGAAGGATCATTTTCCAGGATAGGTTGTAGATCGTGGATAATGCGCTGTCACTGTGTCTTATAAACCTCCAATTAAATTAAAATCTGAAGCCCCCCATCTCCTGGGGCCTGTTCCTTTGAAAGCCCAGAGTATCCTGTCTCTGAAATGCAACTTGGGTCACTTGCAGGCATCACTGTTTCTCTCGTTTGAAAGATGTACCACGTCCAAAGGAGCAGAGCAGCAGTTGCTGATGGGTGGCCACACAGAAAAAGAGAGCCAGCCCTCAACTTGGTTTAAGAGCTGAAAAAGTTGATTATTTCCATTGGTCCCCTCCCCCCCCCCCCCATCTTTGTACCTGTCTGCTAAAGATCAACCCAAGCAGAGACATTTAACCTGATCTTAACCCGGGTCACACTCGCAAATGAGCCCAGCCTGTTGGATTGAGGTTGGGTGCACAGTTGTGTTGAAAATCTGTCTGGAAAAGACCCAGTTGTAATCAGCGAGGTTAAGGGTTAGTATTTACCATAAGTAAAATTACCAGCGTCAGAATGTAAATAAAATTACCTTCCAGCTTGGTCCAGTTCTATGACCCTGAGTCTGCAACCCGGCCTTCCCAAAGCAGCCTTTCCCCAGAGCACCTGTGCAAGGAGGAGGGGAGGTGCAGTTGGTGTATACACCTTGTTCACCAACGATAAGGTAGTACTCCTGCATTCTATTAGAGCATTGAGCCAAAGGGCCGGTCTAAATACCACCAGACTTTGGCCCAGGTCAGTTCCATCTCTGGGTTTTGGAGTTCCTGCGTCCTGCTGGGACTGGAAGTGAAAGTGATAAAATACATCGGTGGAGGCCCATCTGCTGTGATTTTAGGCATCATTGGAAACAGGAGGTATTGTTTTATTATTAATTATTTGTATTACTGTAGTGCCCAGGAGCCCTAGTTATGGGTCCTTGTGCGAGGTTGTGAAGGGGTTCACTTATCACATGGCCAGGCAGCGTTCGCCCTGCATAGTGCCCCCTGCCGACGGTCACTCCGTCTCTTGTGGGGGTCTCCCTTCTCGTAACTCGGCCCTCTGTCCAAGTCACAATTCAGTCATTTCCTTCTGGGGTAACAGAAAGTCTGACATAAAACAGTCTAATGTCCTCACACAAGAGCTTTGGCCCCAAGTCCAGGCTCATGCCAGTTTGGCAGTGGCTGGTCGGGGAACCCAGGTCCTCCCACTACACCAGGTTCCAGCCCAGGGACCCTATACCAGCAACCAAGGTCTGTGCAGCCCCACTCTTTGCTGATGCTTCCCTGGATCTCTTTCTCCCCAGCAACTTCTCTAGGTTGACCTTTCTTTCAGGGCTAGGATCCCAAAGCTTATCCTCCCTTGGGCTTTCTCCTCACCACCACTCGGTTCCCAGCGAGTTACTGCGGCCTCTCTCTCTGCAGCCCCCTTCTGCTACAAACTTCCTCTCTTTATACTAACCAGCCTTCGCCTGCCCTACTGGGCTTTATGATCAGTTAAGCCTGGCTCTTCCTCCAGGTGCAGCCAGGATACATAACCGGCCTCCCAGGCCTTCATTAACTCCATCACAAAGACGCTATCCAAAAACAGAACAAAACCATGATCCCTAGCCCAAAGAGCTTGCAATCCAAGTATACAACAGGAAACAACAGATGGAGACAGCCCAACGGAGGAGGAGTACAAGGAGACAATTTAGGTCAGCATGACAGGCAGTGGTCTCAGCACACCAGCAGCCAAACCATTGCCAGATTTTAAATCGACATCTTAGCAAACTAGAGTTTTGGAGGAGGACAGTGAGTTAGTTTTGCAGATTTTTACAGCGAACCTCTCCCAAGCACACTGATACTTTCAGCTGTTTCTGCAGTTTCCTGTCCTTTAGAAAGCATGACTAAGCACCTGAATTATCATACTGAACCTTAGAGCTTTCTGAAGTTCACCCATCTCTGGGTGATACTGAGCACATGTTCTATGGACACTGGGGTACACCCCTGGTGAGCAAGCATCTCTAGGTCATCTCAATCCACATGGGCCTGGCCTCAGCTGACAAACACAAAGGAAACAAATTCCTCCTAAGGAAGCTGATGTGGGAGATTCAGTGAATCGGCAACCATAAGGAGTGACAGCTGCAAGCAAAGCCAGCAGGGAGCAGTTAGCAGGTGGGCAGGGGGAGACTGGGACAGAGTGGGAGGGTGTAGCATATGCCACAAGGCAAAGTGGTGAGGCAGCAGCAGATGCATCAGAGGAAGAGACTGGGGGGTGAAGAAAGAAGCCCAGGTGTTGTCAGGCTAGTGGGTGGGTTGAGCAGTGAGCACAGACATTACTCACTACTGCTGGGTGAAGCCCAAGAGGACCAGAGAAGCTCAGGTGTTCAGATGTTTATCTGAATCTCTGGGGTCTACACAACTGGCCTGCAGACCCCACGTGAGCAAGCTTCTTTGTAACGTGTCTCTTAACTCCTCCATCTGACTTGGACTGACCATAACACTAGCACAGCCTCTCCCAGCACTGCAGCTTCCGGTCCTGGTTGGAAGCAGGAAGGACCGATGCAGTGGTGGGAGAACTGAAAATGATCCCAAACAATCCCTGTATCAGCCAAAAGCAGTGGAATTACTGCCCAGTCCTGGTCCCTCTGGATCGGATGGGAATCTTCCTAAACTAACTCTGCAATCAACGTCTCCACTGTAGTCACTTGCTGTGGGGCCAATTAGTTTAACCCTTTCCAAGCCTCTTCTTTGTCTGTTCAAGCATCCCCGCTGCAGCAAAGTATGAAATCCCTTCCTGTGCTGTACATCCTCCCTTACACTACCCGTAACTGCAGAATCCTCCTGATGGGTTGAAAATGTTCCCCTAAGCAAACTTGGTATCTCTCATAGGCAGGAGGTCCAACCTCCAGCACTTCCCAGGGCTTTGGAGCTGTGCTCCGACTCCGCTCCAGCTCCAGGCAAAAACCTGCAGCTCCACTGCTCCGGAGCTGCTCCGCGCTCCAGTTCCGGGCTCCGCTCCAAAGCCCTGCTTCAACCCCCAGCCTTGTGGATCCTAGAAGATTTCCCAGTGGACAGCATGGGCAAACCCAGATATCTGGATGACAGTGAAAAACCACAGCCTAAAAACAATTGGTTTCATCTGTCTATGTTCACTTCCTCTGTGCCCTTTAACATTTCAAATGCTAACAACTTCAGACTTGTTTTCCTGGGCCAAAGTTACCACCACACCCGTGATAATGAGGGAGAAATTGAGCTTATTGCTTTAAATATGGGTTAAAACATACAATAAAGGTGGGGATTTTCAAAGGAGCTACCACACCCAACATAGAACCAGCTTCTTTCCATCCTTTTGCTATATATTTAGTTCTAAATATGATCAATTTCTGGCCGCTGTCACAAAGAGGATACTAAACTAAGATAGACCACTCTGATCAAATCTGGGAATGCCTGTGTTGTATTAACAAAATGGACAACGTCTGGACCTTGAGATCAAGTGTTTGCACAACTGATTTAAAAACTAGACCCAAGGTTTATAAAACACTGGGCTTAAAAGAATAATAATTATAACAACAATCATAGAGCATAAAGTTATATATCTACATGAGAGACTGGGCGCCATCTCGGAGTACAACCACAGTGTGGACCTGAAAGTACCCTGCTCTCAGCTTCCTCCTGATTTTCCCACTAACTTATGCATGGCCTGGGGTACTTAAAGTAACATCCCCCTACTTGGGGTCTACTTTATTAAGTCTTCATACAATAAAATTTCCTTTGGCGACTTCACGCTTAAACACATGCCTCTTGGGGCTTACAGTTCCCATTTGTAGGACATTCAGTTCCTTCTCCTTGGTTAAGGGAGACCACCATTCTCCTGGCTGGGCAACAGGCTTTCCCCCTGCCATGTTCCTTCCCAGACTGTCTGCCCCTTCTCTTGGTCCTTGCTTTGCCAGAGGCTCCTGTTTTTATCTCCACCCCAGAAGGCCTGATTTTAGCCACATGACCTGCTTGTCAGGTGACTTTGTTTTCCTCCATCTGGGGAGGCAAGCCAAGTAAGTCACAGGTGGGGTTGAACCTATCACCCCTTATAAGGCCAGCCCCCCTGTCTTTCTGCCTTTCTCTATGTATATCTATTACAGCCACAAAACTGTTAAAAGAATGTTAAGGTTGCAAGTCGAACACTCTAAAGTTAGGAAACGCCAGTAGTAGCATTGCTTGTGAAACCTTCTTTCACTCTCTCCCCCCTTCCTCGGAGTGTGTGCATCATGGTATGATCTTTACTTACACAATCATGTGTACATGAATGAGGATTTTCGCAGGGAGATGTCTGACACCAGCACGATGGTTTTGCCAAATTTCAAGCCCCTACTCCAACACACGGAGGCACCAGAGCTTCTCAACTAAATGACAGTAAAAGTTATTTAAACACAGACAAAGTAATGTATTTTTCCCTAATCTCGACCTCAGAAACAGGTGAACTATTTTTGCTGACACTTACAAAAATTAAAATAAAACACAGATAAAAGACAGATATCTGGCATGGAAGATTTCAGCCCGAATGGTTAAAGATGTCAAAGTAATAAGCAACTGAAAACAGGGTCAGGAAAACCAAACAGTGCTACCAGCTTTGCTTATAATAATGAATAAATACAATTAATAAATAATAGTTATTTTTTCAGCATTATTATTATACTTTGTATTCATTGATCTTTTTATATTTCAGTGGCATTAGAAATATCCTAGCTACTGTAAAAAAAACACACAAGAAGACACAGTCCCTGCCTTGAGATGCTTACAGCCTAAACAAACAAGGAAAATAAAAGATGCAGGAATGCGGTATACAAGTACATGGTGTGAAGCGAGGGTTGGCACTGTTGTGATAATTGCGCCTATAGATTAACCCCAATTGTGACTTCAACTTCAAAAAGTGAGTAGAAGTCCATAAGATATCACAGTAAGCTATAATCACAAATGTTGATGAGAAGAGGTACAAGAGGGAGACAGAAAGACTAAATTAGTCCAAATAAAAAGGCCTCCTATCATCACTCAAGGACTGTGTTAAGATCATGCTTGGTAAATAAGAAAAAGTGTGGAACCAGAAACCAATGATCCAAAATTGGTGTGTTGGAAATTAGGCCTCATTCGTGGGGAAAATAATGACGGAATGGCATTCTCTTTGTGCGTCCTTAAAGAAAGAGACTTTGGGGAGAAAAATTTGCTACTAGAGTGAACTTCACTATCATGACTGCTGCCACCACCACCACCTCCTGGGGTACCGTTATCCTGATCCTAACAGATGTCTTAACAAGACCAGGCGAGGGAGGGACCCAGATAATCTCACCACTTCTACTGGCTCCAGGTGAATCCCAAACACCATCTGGCATGAAATGGCATCAGACTTTAACAGCAGCAGCAAAAGCAACAGCTCCAAGCTTATCTCAACTAACTTCTCTTTCACTCAGGACAGTTATCTTTGTTGCCATCTAAGAGACTGTCAAACAAGGGGGGTTTTCTTCTAATAACTCCCCCTAGGAAAGGAAACACAGGAAGTTGTTAAAATGGAAGCTTTATTTAATGCTTTACATTTCAAATGCTTTAACTGTTTTCCTATTTTTCTTCATACAAGGTTAAAAGGAATTTTAATGGTGCATTTGCCATGGTACTAAGCAGGCTGAGGTCTCTGTACACTAAACCCTGAACCTAGTTTAACACCATTTAGTGTTGGACAGTTTCAGGGTCACGGTAACACCGTTGACTCTTTGGGCACCTATATTCCATCTAAATTTAGTACAACACTTTCGGCATTCCAACATGGGGCTCAAAGAGCTAATACATAGCCAGCTGGCACCTCGGTAAACAAGCAATTGTTTTCAAAGTTAGTAAAACAAAAGCTTGTTTTATAAATACTTAAATGGGTTTAGCTTTTACAGATAAGCATGCAAAACAAACTGTTAATGGTTTTGCTTTTTTTTAAAAAGAGAGATGGGTAACAATTGTTTTAAAGGCTTTTTTTAAATCTTTTAACAAATGCTTTGTTTCATTATTTCTCTTTTGAGTTTTGTTAGTTTTAGTGATTAGTAATAATTTTGAAGGCTTAATGAAAAGGTATTTTTAAGAAAAAGCAAAAGGGATTAAAATGAAGTGTTTGACATTGTTGAAAGTTAAGATGCTAAAAGAGTCTTTTACTGAAACAAAACTCTCAGGTACCCTCTTCTTAACAAAATGCTAGCTTTATTCAGGAGTGTTAACTGTGAATTAAACCTCAATGTGTTCTTTGTCATTGTTTTGTTTTTTAAATGTTTTTTCCTTGTTGCTTTTGCAATGTGTTCCCCCCCCCCCCCCCCCCCGCGCCAGTTTTATTTTGGTGTGATTGCTTGTTGTTGTTCTGTGTATGTGAGACAGAGCAGTTCTAGTGTTGCTGGCTAGGTCCCCATGATGGCCATGCTGTCCTCGCAAATGCTGGTGGAAAAGGTCTGTCATAAAAATTTGAAGGCATTTTTAGTGTATCACCTTTGGGTGTTGCAAAAGGCTCATGAATGCAGAATAGGTTCTAAAAGAATGTCGTATTGTTGCTTCTTTGTAGATGGGTAGATTTGGGGGGTTGTTGTTTTTTTCCCCTCCAATTAAGCAAGCTTAACCACTAATGCGTAATATTTCAATAGTTTATGTAAATGCACAGCTTTAACTGGGTAAATAGCAAAAGAGAGAGCATGTTTTTTTTCTAGCTTTACCCATTCTGGATGTTCAGCCAAAGAAGTGGTAACAGCTAGTTTGTTCTTAAACATCTTATAAACATATAACAGCAGCAGGAGTTTTAAGTTTTGTTTTAGCTACAAATTTGAGTGAGTTGTAAATTCTTAAGCTTTGTTAAAATCTGAAAGATTTAACTGTAATCCTTGTAATATTTGATCAAGTAAGATTTGTAAATCCCACTTTTGGGATAAGAAATTTGCAAACCTTAAACTATAACAAACTACTTTTCCCTCCCCTGTACCTATCCTCCAAATGCTTAAACTAAAATAAAGGTTTTCTTTGTAATTGTGCTTTTATGAACAAATGCCTGATCCTAGGTGGTATCAGTTCACAAAAGAGAGGGATATTATAACAATTCGACCTACAAATTTACACTAATTGTGAGTTGAACTGTAAAAAGTGAGTATAAGTTCATAAGCTGTCACAATAACCTATAACAACAAATGTTGATAGGAAAAGATGCACAAGGGAGACAGAAAAAAGCTTAATACGTTCAAACAAAAAGGCCTGATGATATAACACAAGGACTCTGTTAAGACAATGGTTGGTAAACAAGAACAGAGTGAAAACAGAAACCTGTGAACCAAGACAGGGGCGTCAGAAACTAGGCCTAATTGGTGGGGAAAATAATGAGGGGATGGGCTATTCCACCCACCACTCCTTTTGTGTGTCCTTAAAGAAAGAGACTTTGGGGAGAAAAGTTGGCTACTGGAGCAAGCTTAACCATCATTGCTGCCACCATCACCACCTTGTGGGGTCCTAGGCCTTCATCATCCTGATCTTGAGAGAGGTCCTGACCAGGCCAGACAGAGGGACCCAGATGACATCACCACCTCCACTGATTCCACGTGAATCCCAACCATCACCTGCATGAAACAGGATTGGACTTGAACAGTTGGGGATTGGTCCTGCTTTGAGCAGGGAGTTGGACTAGATGACCACCTGAGGTCCCTTCCAACCCTAAGATTCTATGATTCTATGACAACAACAGTTCCCGCCTATCTCAACAAACTTCTTCTCTCTTCCCCAAGAGGACAATTACCATCTTTGATGCCATCTCAGACTGTCAAACTAGGGGTATTTTTTCCTTCTAAAAACTCTCTCCAGCAAAAGGAAAGGGAAGAAGGGATGTTGTTAAAATGGAAGCCTTATTTAATGCTTTACATTTCAAAGGCTTGAACTGTTTCTCCTTCTTTTCTGTATCTTTCATAAAAGGTTAAAAGAATTTTAATGGCATGTTTGCCATGGTACTATGCAGGCTGAGATTTCTGGATACCAAACTCCAGACCTCATTTAATGTTGGATAGTGTCAGGGTCATGGTCACACCACTGACTCTTTGGGCCCCTATCTTTCATCTAAACTAGTACAACAGCAAGTGTCTTGCCAACCCTATGATATTGATATTATAATCAGCATGTATTTATTTTATTTTATTAGAACCACAGTGGACTGAGTCTGAATATTGTCTCTAAGGTAGGGGAATTTAAATACATATGAGGTGAGACAATGCAGCCCAGTGAGACAACTGCCAAATGTCAGCCAAAGGGAAAACCATCCGGTCACGTGAAAGGGGAATGACCCTGCGGGGAGGGATGGTAATCGATTCACAGATTGGTATTACAGCTTGGCTTGCTGGCCCCGGTGCCTCAACTTACTTGGGAAAATGTTATTTCCTGTTCTCACTGACATACCTGCAATTGAAATCAATGACTCGGAAGGAGAGAGAGGGGGAAGAGAGAGAAAGCCTGTAAAGAGAGAGGTAGAAGATGGGAACTAACAGAAATAAAATCCAAGAAGTCATATGAGGCTTTAGTATGTACTGATGCTACTTTAAGAGCCAGTGAAATAGCTGGCATGTGAATGAAGCCATCTAGTGGTATTCGCTGGGTGTGAAAAGGACATTGTAATGCTACAAATTATAGGGATAGATCCTCGGCTGTTGTAAATCAGCATATCTCCATTGACTTCAGCACAGCTATACCAATGCCCCAGCCGAGGACCCTAGCCCATATATTTGAAGACCCAGTTTTGTCACTTGTGCTGTTAATAGCAAGTTAGATGATTAACAGAAGATTTTTAAAACTCTAAAGGCCCAATTATCAGGGCCCATCAAGTATGGGTGTAAGGGAGAGCAATGGGGTGCATAAGCGGCTTTCTATTATACCAACTCCTTATCTCACCTTGTGAAAGGGGACTTCCCAGCTGAGCAACAGAAGAGGGATATTGCCCACAGAAGAGCCAAGAATCTACATTTCAGTTATGTCTGTTTGTTGCATTTTACTCATCCTGGACTAGAAAACAGACTCAGAAGTTTCACCTTTGTTTCTGGTCAGTTTCACTTTCTGGTTCCCACATATTAGGGTGATGCTGCCCTGTTTGGATTGTAGCAACACTGCAGGGGAATGTTTATGCACATATTGCATCTAAACAGCATGAGCCTGACTCGCCCTTGCTTTGCAGCGTGTGCAGTCATTTACACTCGTGCAAAATGTTACCACGTCATAGGGTGACCAGATGTCCCGATTTTATAGGGACAGTCCCGATTTTGGGGTCTTTTTCTTATATAGGCTCCTATTACGCCCCATCCCCGTCCCGATTTTTCACACTTGCTGTCTGGTCACCCTACCAAGTCAGAATGTGTTTTATGCCCAGTTTACACTCACTTTGTGCCATTGCAAATAACTATGCTTGTGCTGGCCCTTGGCATGGTGGTAAATGTCACCCTGGGAGCTTCTGGGAGTGAATGGTGCTTAAAGCAATACTGCACTATTTCTATGGCTGACAAGCAGATTTCATGCTCCTTCCGCAGCTCCTGAGGTTCTTTTGTTTGTGCAATGCTCTACCCTGGCACGTTAACATGGAGGGCTGTTGACAGCTGTGTGGGTGGGTGCTAATGTATAGCACCATTTCCCCAGAATTTCTGTGATTTTGTCCAGTCCATGCCATGCAGTGGAGAGGATTAGTCAGGACCAGAGATGGTCAACAGAAAGAGAGAATTATTGGAAAAGGTTGATTTGCACGTTGCTGCAATAGTACATTTAGACTCTAATGGAAAGACCAGAAGAGATGAGCGTTGTGCCAGTCACCTCCTACATGTCTGGTCAACTCTTGGAAAGAGCGTCCCCTCCTAGGAGTAAAGCAATACAGAAATCTCTTTCTACTTTTGCCTTGGGGCAAATGAAGCTCTCTGGAACCACTAGCCTGGGCACACAACCTACAACACTTAATTTCTCTTGAAGCTTCTTGCTGTGAATTTAAAGGAAGAGCACATCAACATAGGATAAAGCAGACTCAATCCGGGGCTAATGAAATCTTATGCACAAGATACAGTTGGTTTGCATTTTGTTGCATTGTTGACATTTCTCCCTAGTCTAAGAGAAATTAGTATCTGGAGTGCTGCATTTAACAGACTCACAGAAACAGATTATTGCTTTTCTTGATTACTGAGCAAAAAAATTCAAAATCACTAAAGTGACTTGGGAGCCTAATTCCCATTGACTTTCAATGTGATTTAGGACTTAAGTCACTTCGATGCACTTGAAATTTTGTATCTATTGATCTCAATGCTTGCTGACCTTAGCTGGGCCAGATCTCCAAACCAATAGAGCTCCATGGAAGTCGATGGAGCTGGGCCAGTTTAGAGTAACTGAGCATCTGACCCAGTTGTTTTGTGTCTCCATTTTATGAGCCTTACAGCTACATTTTTTATAGGGTGGCCTCTTTTTTTTTTTCCCGTGTGGGAACAGTTTGCACCTGCCAAAACTACACTCAAATTTTTGCACTCACAGTTCAATTGTGGATGCCGTTCTAAGTAGTTTGCGTCTAGCTATCGGATTCCAAGCACAAATGGGATAGGTAAATACATAAGAAGAGTATTCAGCTTGGAGCCCACAATTCATTTTGGACTGGCAGTTCTGTCAGGGTGCTTCTACCGGGGGTCCAAGGCTTCCCCCTTGCTTTGACTTTACTGGGAACTGTTCCCAATGATCAGCCCTTTGCAGAGGGCCAGCAGAAGACTTTTGAGTCACTTAAGTCCAACTTCAACCCTATTTTGGGGACATAAATGGGAGTTAAGAGTTGTCCAGACCTGGTGCTGGCCCTCTGCACAGAGATGAATTTCATCTCTCCCCCAGAATGGTAACTAGCATTGCTTGGCCTCAACTGTGAGAAAGCTCACAAGGTTAGAGTTACAATACCCAACACTCACCAGGAACATTGTAAGGAAACTCCTCTTGCTACAGAAAACCGGCCTTGATTGTCAGCGCTATGAAGCAACTCACACTGCATTCACAGCTGACTTTGGGAGGTGACTGATAAAAAGTGAGCTCAGAGTGCTGAATCGGAGCTGGATTTAGTGGGGATGGTTGGGAGGAAGGCGACATCTCCTGTTAGTACCCATGCCATCGAATGGATGGTGAAGAAGGGTCAGATAGAGTGACATAATTAGAGAAGAACATGCAGAGACAAAGCATGGAAGAGTGCTAGCACAAGTGTCTGTGCAAATATCCAAGCAAATGGGGGGGTGGAAAATTGATCTCCAAGAATGGGTTATTCTAATTTGAAACTGACTGGCAGTTCATCTACTACTGGAACATCTCACTGCCTAAGGAAAAGGCCCACTTCACCTGCTGCAGTGATTAATCTATTGTGTGTAGGCCAGGAGCGGCAGAAGCACCCTAAATGTGTGTGTGGGGGGGAGCAGAGGTACCCAAACTGTGGCCCCACTCCCCATGCCACACCACTCCCGCTGTCCCACCTCCCACACCACCCCTTCCCCCAACTCGCCGCCCTCATGCCCTCCATTCCCCCCTGAACCTCTGCCCCCACACCGCCCCTTCTCCCTGAGCCCTCACCCTCGTGCCCCCCATTTCCCCCGAGGTCCCAACCTCGTGCCGCCCACGGCCCCCCGGATCCCCGCATTCCGGCACCCCTGGTGTAGGCTGAGTAGACAAGATCCAAATGGGCTGTGGAGAGATAGTCTTTAAAGGAAAAATCCAGTTGTTTTTACTGCTGCTTTCGGTGACTACAGCCATATTCACTTAGTGCCAGATCCTGTCACTCTAATTCATGTGGAAAAGTACTACATGCCCAGTTCCACAAAGGGACTTAGGTGCCTAAACCTCAGTTTTAGCTTCCACTGTGATCCACAAAATTCCAGCTCAGTTACCACCTAACCCTGTAGACCCTGCGATGAAATTTCAACTGTGAAAGTTCTCCAGCTACCTAAATTTCTGCCTCTGGGAATGCACGCTGCTGCCTCACTCTAGGTGTCCAGGTGCCTATCTCTCACCTAAGTCACAGTGCACACCATATACTGGGGAGAAATAGGCGCTCCTTCACCTCTCTGCAAATCCTAGGTCCCTTTGTGGATCCATGCCTTGCTCCTCAAGTGGTCCCAATAAAACCAGCAGGACTACTGATTGGATGAGATCCTACTCAACTTGAGCAGAGTGGCAGAATGGGCCTAGAATATGACTTGAGCTACATGCCTAGACATGGGAGCAAAAAGGAGCAAGTATCCCCAGCCCTTGGACCCCAGCACAGGCTGTGCAGACTTTGGGCTAGATCAGGGGCGGGCAAACTTTTTGGCCTGAGGGCTGCATCAGGTTTCGTAAATTGTATGGAGGGCCGGTTAGGGGAGGGGGTCGTGGCTCAGCCCCCACCTCCTATCTCCTCCCCCCCCCAGGACTCCTGCACCATTGAACCCCTCCTGTTCCCTGACAGCCCCTCTGGGATCCCTGCCCCATCCACACACACACGCTCCCTGTCCCCTGACTGCCCCCGGGCCCCTGCCACCCCATCCAACCCCTCCTATCATTCCTGATGCCCCGCCCGGGACCCATACCCCATCCAACCACCCCTTCTCCCTGTCCCCCGACTTCCCCCAGAACCTCTGCCCCGACTGCCCCCTGCCACCGCATCTAACCCCCCCATCCTTCCTGACTGCCCCCCTACCCGCCTGTTTCCCCCCCAACCCCTATCCACACCCCTGTCCCCTGACCACCACCCTGAACTCCCCTGCCCTCTAGCCAACCCCCCCTGCTCCCTGCCCCCTTACCGCGCTGCCTGGAGCACCGGTGGCTGGCGGCGCTACAGCCGCACCGCCCGGCTGGAGAGTGCTATGCCACCACCGCCACCAGGCAGCACAAAGCACAGGGTCAGGCCGGGCTCTGCAGCTGCGCTGCTCCAGGATCTCACAGCCCCGCCACCCAGAGCGTTGCGCCGGCAGCGGAGCGAGCGAGCTGAGGCTGCGGGGGAGGAGAGACAGCAGGGGAGGGGCCGGGGGCTAGTTTGCCCACCCCTGGGCTAGATTGTGACTTGGACTACACTTCCACTACCTACTGTCCACAGCAGGTGGCTGGGAAGTAGGCACAGAGGGACAGGCAATGGGTGGGCCTTGACCCTGGCCCCGCAAGATACTGGCCAATGCAGCTGAGCTAGTGTAAGAAATGGTGCATATTGCTGCTGGTATAGGCCAGAAGTTGCTTATTACTTCCCTCCTTCCTCCTGAAAAAAGGAAGAGAAGGGAGGAACTTGTATCTGAGAGGGAGGATTCTGAGGCTGAAACTCCTGGAATGGTGCAGCCTACATACCGCCCACTGCTGAGGGCTGCCCCTGCATCACAGTCTATCCCAGACGTTACCACTGAGCACTGGTCGGTAAAGTTAGCATTGAAAACTATTTTTGATTTTAGGGGGAGGAAAGTTTGATGTAAATTTTCTAAGCTCTTGAACATTTTTTCTTCCAGCTCTATTACAAAGAGCATTCAGAAATGTTGGGGATGTTTCAGAATCTACAGGAACAGGGCAGAAATGTAATCCTGGGAAAGGGGAGCTGCTATTTTCATTCCAATTCCAATGGGAATAGCTGATCAATCACCTACATCAAGTCAGGAGGGTCTGACCTGCAGTCAGAGACACAGGAAGCCGCAACCTCAGAGAAAGAGAACAGTGGGAGTTTTCTGTTGCATCCCAGGTTAGTGGGAGCTCCTTTAACCAAAGCAGGACCTCCTCATTCCTGTGAGGTGCTGAACACACTCAGATCTCATCTGGGGTGCCAGAATGGAGAGGGTAAATGAACACATGTGGGCATATTCCATGTAGCAGAACCAACCATGAGCAGCAGTGCTGCCTGCACTTGTAATTAGCCAAACTCTAGTGTAGCAGCTAGTGGCCAATTAAATCCCATCCCTCAAAGGATCAGCATCTGCTCCCCTTCATTGTATGTGAGTTAAGTGTTTGCAAAAAGCTTTGACATGGCTTAGCTTCCCCCTAGTAGTATCCTCAGACCACTAAAAGGCAGGAAAAGAAGAGAAACACTCAGTTTATGGCACTGGCTGGGGGACCTTCGAACAAATGGGACAGATCAGTAACAAATCACCAAAATCTGGCTGCACATTCCCACCTACTGTTTTATGTAATGTGGAAGGAATGAAACAAGAGTGTCCAGAAAGGAACAGTGTATGAAAACAGATCTCCAGCGAGGGGGAAATGTTCTTAACGCTGCCTTTGATGAGCAGTAGACGCAGCACATTACATTACAGCACCACAGTAGCAGATGCTATAGAATCATAATTTAGAGAGGGAAAGGACCTATTAGATCATCTTGTCTATCCCCCTGCAAGGCTGGAGTTGCCAGCATTTGAATAGGAACCTCTACTGGAGAAACAACTTCCAGGGAACATGTGTTTCCTTCCCTCAGCACAGCACAGCCACTGTTTTGTTTCCTAGACGTCCTTCTGCAATTCTAGTTGCACTGCCCAGAACACATGCAGGCTTCGTGGTCTGAGCACAGGTATTTCATACTCCTAATTCCAGCTTTGATACTAAAGGCTGCTCTGTCATGGTTTTTAAACCCTGGATTTTAGGATGAAAAACCAGAGCTCTTAATGTTTTAGAAGTAGTATCAGAATCAAGCTTCTATATGTTGGCTAGCTGCTAAAGGGTGACAGCTGTACTGTGTTTTTGTGGGTAACACAAACACCTAATTTGAGATGCCTCTTTCTGAAAGACTGTGACTAAGTGCAAGAGAGTTGGTTTTGTTATACTGGAAACCTGGCTTCTCCTCCCACTTGTGCTTGAAATGACCTTCTGTAAGAACTCATTCATTTTACCTCTAATATGTGAAAGATCATTACTGGCCGAGTATAAAGCCTGGGCTCATAATAAAGGTTGTGAAGGCTGGAGAAATATTATCAGTAGAAGAGCTGATACTAGAACTTATCGATTCAGTGCTTGTAATTCGGTGAACTTTTTCCTAGGCTACAGGGCATGAAGCAGCCTTTCTAGCTCTTGGTCTCAGAATCAGAACTGGAAGGGATCTCAAGAGGTCATCTAGTCCACTCCCCTGCACTCAAGGCAGGACTAAGTATTATCTAGACCATCCCTGACAGGTGTTTGTCCAACCTGCTCTTAAAAATCCCCATTGATGGAGATTCAACAACCTCCCCGGGCAATTTATTCCAGTGCTTAACCACCCTAACAGTTAGGAATTTTTTCCTAATGTCCAACCTAACCTCCCTTGCTGCAATTGAAGTCCATTGCTTCTTGTTCTAGCCTCAGAGGTTAAGAAAAACAAATTTTCTTCCTCCTCCTTGTAACAACCTTTTATATACTTGAAAACTGTTATATCCCCTCTCAATCATAGATTCATAGATTCTAGGACTGGAAGGGACCTCGAGAGGTCATCAAGTCCAGTCCCCTGCACTCATGGCAGGACCAAATACTGTCTAGACCATCCCTGATAGACATTCATCTAACCTACTCTTAAATATCTCCAGAGATGGAGATTCCACAACCTCCCTAGGCAATTTATTCCAGTGTTTAACCACCCTGACAGTTAGGAACTAATCTCTTTTCCAGACTAAACAAACCCAATTTTTTCAATCTTCCTTCATAGGTCATGTTTTCTAAACCTTTAATCATTTTTGTCGCTCTTCTTTGGACTCTCTCCAATTTGTCCTCATTCCTCCTGAAATGTGGCGCCCAGAACTGGACACAATACTCCAGTTGAGGCCTAATCAGCGTGGAGTAGAGCAGAAGAATTACTTCTCGTGTTTTGCTTACAACACTCCTGCTAATACATCCCAGAAGGATGTTCGCTTTTTTTTTTTTTGCACCAGCGTTACACTGTTGAATCATATTTAGCTTGTGGACCACTATGACCCCCAGCTCTCTTTCCACAGTACGCCTTCCTAGGCAGTCATTTCCCATTTTGTATGTGTGCAACTAATTGTTCCTTCCTAAATGGAGTACTTTGCATTTGTCCTTATTGAATTTCATCCTATTTACTCCAGACCATTTCTCCAGTTTGTCCAGATCATTTTGAATTTTAATCCTATCCTCCAAAGCACATGCAACCCCTCCCAGCTTGGTATCGTCTGCAAACTTTATAAGTGTACTCTGTATGCCATTATCTAAATCACTGATGAAGATATTGAACAGAACCAGACCCAGAACTGATCCCTGTGGGACCCCACTCATTATGTCCTTCCAGCATGACTTTGAACCACTGATTACTCTCTGGGAATGGTTTTCCAACCAGTTTTGCACTGGTAGCTCCATCTAGGTTGCATTTCTCTAGTTTGTTTATGAGAAGGTCATGCAAGACAGTATCAAAAGCTTTACTAACGTCAAGATATACCACGTCTACTGATTCCACCCTATCCACAAGGCTTGTTTCTCTGTCAAAGAAAGCTATCAGGTTGGTTTGACATGATTTGTTTTTGACAAATCCATGCTGACTGTTATTTATCACCTTATTATCTTCTAGATGTTTGCAAATTGATTGTTTAATTATTTGCTCCATTATCTTTCCAGGTACAGAAGTTAAGCTGACTGGTCTAATTCTCTGGGTTGTCCTTATTTCCCTTTTTATAGACTGGCACTATATTTGCCCTTTTACAGTCTTCTGGAATCTCTCCTGTCTTCCATGACTTTTCAAATATAAGCACTAATGGCTCAGATATCTCCTCAGTCAGCTCCTTGAGTATTCTAGGATGCATTTCATCAGGCCCTGGTGACTTGAAGACATCTAATTTGTCCAAGTAATTTTTAACTTGTTCTTTCCCTATTTTAGCTTCTTCTGATCCTACCTCATTTTCAGTAGTCTTCACTACGTTAGATGTCCAATCACCACCAACCTTCTTGGTGAAAACCGAAACAAAGAAGTCATTAAGCACCTCTGCCATTTCCACATTGTGTGTTATTATCCCCCCCATTGAGTAACGGGCCTACTCTGCCCTTGGTCTTCCTCTTGCTTCTAATAAAAACAAGGAGTGGCACCTTAAAGACTAACAGATTTATTTGGGCATAAGCTTTCATGGGTAAAAAACCCACTTCTTCAGATGCATGGAGTCTTGCTTCTAATGTATTTGTAGAATGTTTTCTTGTTACCCTTTATGTCTCTAGCTAGTTTGATCTCGTTTTCTGCCTTGGCCTTTCTAATTTTGTCCCTACATACTTGTGTTATGTAACACTCTTTTTGTATGACTTTTTGGATTTTTAGATCATTGAAGATCTCCTGGTTTAGCCAGGGTGGTCTCTTGCCATACTTCCTATCTTTCCTATGCAGTGGGATAGTTTGCTCTTGTGCCCTTAATAATGTCTCTTTGAAAAACTGCTAACTGTCTTCTATTGTTTTTCCCCTTAGGCTTGCTTCCCACGGGATCTTACCTATCAACTCCCTGAGTTTGCTAAAGTCTGTCTTCTTGAAATCCATTGTCTTTATTTTGCTGTTCTCCCTCCTACCATTCCTTAAAATCATGAACTCTATCATTTCATGATCACTTTCACCCAAGCTGACTTCCACTTTCAAATTCTCAGCCACTTCCTCCCTATTTATCAAAATCAAATCTAGAACAGCCTCTCCCCTAGTAACTTTCTCCACCTTCTGAAATAAAAAATTGTCTTCAATACATTCTAAGAACTTATTGGATAATCTGTGCCCTGCTGTGTTATTTTCCCAACAGATGTCTGGGTAGTTGACGACCCCCATCACCTGTGCTTTGGATGATTTTGTTAGTTGTTTAAAAAAAAGCCCCATCCACCTCTTCTCCCTGGTTATGTGGTCTGTAGTAGACCCCTACTAAGACATCACCCTTGTTTTTTACCCCTTTTATCCTTACCCAGAGACTTTCAACAAGTCTGTCTCCTATTTCCATCTCAACCTCAGTCCAAGTGAATATATTTTTAATATATAAAGCAACACCTCCTCCCTTTTTTCCCTGCCTGTCCTTCCTGACAAAGCTATACCCTTCTATACCAATATTCCAGTCATGCATATTATTCCACCAGGTCTCTGTGATGCCAACTATGTCACAGTTGTGTTTATTTACTAGCATTTCCCATTCTTCCTGCTTATTCCCCATACTTCTTGCATTAGTATACAGACATCTAAGATACTGATTTGATTTCCCCCCACCCCAGTTCTGTCTTGTCTCTCCTTTATCCCTGCTATAACAGCCCATGCTCCCCACAAATTCCAAACCTTCTCCCAGGTCTCCATGTTCTTGACTTACCTGTAGGCTTTGGTCATCTGCCCCCTTCAAACCTATTTAAAGCCCTAATTTAAAGGATCAAAGAGAACACTACCTGCATGCTGAACTCCTTCATCCATATTCCCTGAGCCCTCTAGTCACTTCTGATCTGCTGAGGGTCAGACCTTGCAGTATCATTAGTGCCCACATGGATGAGTAGTAGGGGATAGGAGTCAGAGGGCCGGATGAGCCTCGACAATCCCGCTGTAACGTCTCGGATACGGGCCCCTGGCAGGCAGCATACCTCCCGGGATGCCATGTCAGGGCGACAGATGGGTGCCTCCATCCCCCTCAGAAGAGTCACCAACCACCACTACCCTACGTTTCCTCCTGGGAATCATCATGAGACTGCCTTCATCCAGGCCCCAGCTCCTGCTACTTGTGAGACATTTATGCCAATTGCAGTTCCTTCCTGTTGCCCAATCCCTCTTTCCCCTTGTTGCCATCCCACCAATCCAGAGCTCAGCTGAGGAGCCATTTAACTGTTCTGGGCTCTTTGGAGAGTTGGGCTACAGAGGCAATGCAGTCTAGGGGCTCGGTCAAGACAGGCAGTTGGGAGGCCTGGCTTTTATTCCTGGCCCTACCACTGACCCACTTGTGACTTGCAAGCACCCAGCACAAGTGGGCAATGATTTATGGCTGGTGCTTCTTGGCACAGCTAGAATACCAAGAATGAATCATAAATGTCAGGCTGGACTCTCTGATTATAAACAATAAAACTTATTATAAATCTTAGTACAAATCTCAACCACAAAATGAAGAACAGGCCAGTCTTCCTCGGCTCTTGCGTAAGTAATAAGGAGGATGAGCTGTTAGAATTTTGTACACTGAAAATCTGGGTTGTAATAATTTATTGCTAAACCACTAAACAGACACACAATCCTATTGCACTTGCTTTTTCGGGTCCTCGGTTGGTTTCAATCTCTGGCACCTGCCGGAGCACAATCTTCCAGATTCCAGAATGTTGCAAGAATAAAAAACAGCAGGGAAAAAACTTAATGGGTTTGAAAAACATGTACTGCAAATAGCAGTATTGGCAAGCCAGGGTGCTCAAAAAATGATGATATTGACTTAAAAAATAATAGAACTGTGTGTGCTTTTTAGTAACCTTTCAGTCACTGAGCCTTTAGGGTGCATTCAGAGAACATATTCCATTTTGCCCCACAGCCAGGAGAGCGAAGTCCACTCACAGCACCTCCTGCTTGCCATCCTGAGAATTAGCTCTACCAGCTTGCACTCCACCTCCGGTGGCATCTTCCCCCCCTCCCGCAATCCTGTCTCGGTCTGCAGCCTTGCTCATTTCCAGATCTGCAGCCTCCTCTTCGTGGCTTGGCCTGCCACCCAGGTAACTAAAGTCCTCCCCTTCCAGGGAATTCACAGTCTTTCCAGACCTGCTGGCTAGTTCCTCCAGCACTCTTGCCACTCCCAAGTGGTTGGTAGGGGAACCCAGGCTTGCCCTGTACAGTGGTTTCCAGCCCAGGAACTCTATAACAAGCAGCCACAGTCCCTGTACAGGCCTACCTCTTGCTGCTGTTTCCTTGGGCTTCCCCCGCTCTGGATTTGCCAGCCTCCAACTCCCTCCACTCAAGGAGTGGCTGCAGCCCTCATCCCTGCACCCTTTCTCAACATCCCCCCTTTGCTCTCAGCTCCTGGGTTTTATAGGCCCTGCGTATTCCTGCCCACCTGAGCCTCATATAATCAAATCCCTGCTCCCTGGCTCCTCCTTCAGGTGCAGCCTGGGAAGTTAATTGGCCTACCTGGTCACCTTAACCCTTCTAATCCTGTTTGTGGTGGACACCCCATCACAGAGAACTAGAAACATTCATTGTGATTGAAATGAAAGCTGAGATTCTCATTTACTGCCTCCAGGAGCTGGGGATCTAAGAACACCACCAACTATTATGAAACTCGCAATAAAATCACAAGTGTTGGCAACACTGAAACATCCATATACACTAGCAACTTGCGATAAGCATAATCCTGACTTGAAATTTCCATTTTCAATAGAAATATGAGTGCGAGACTCTCCATTTCATCCCTAGCTAAACCTTTTGTACTGATTGTAAAGGCAGGGCTGGCGTTAGCAATTTTTGCCAGGTGTGTGATCCAGGAGCTGGCCCCCAGCCTCCAGGCAGATCTGCCACTCTAGTCCCCCGATTTAGGGGTAGCTGCATGGGTTTTTGCAGGCCAGTTTTGCATAGACAGGCAACCAGAACGAGCTTTCTCTGTAGCAGTTCACAGTTGTGATGCTGTTAAATTATCACCTCTTCAACGTGCACCTTACAAAAGAGAAAATAAATCAGACTGAAATCATTGATGGGATAAAGTATTCCCCATTTCCAGCCAGTCCACTGAAAGCATGTACCTGCTACTTTTCCAGTGTCATTTCTCTTCAGAAAAGTGACTCAAGTGGACAGAGAGAGACTAATGGAAAAAGTGCAGCAAGAAATATTCCTCATATTCCTTGAAAAAGTACATGTCTGCAGAATTCTGGGCAAGGCTAACATCATTTGTACTGGATGTTCTATGCTTTATACATCTGTATCAACATTATCCCCATAACATTCTTTCCTTTACTATGTGAAGGCCCCATGATGGTGTTGCCAAGAATCCAGTTGTAGGCCAGACATAAGCCACTCACTGTTTGTCCCACAAAAGGCTTTTCTACCTGTCTTTCTCCCTAGGTCTCCTGCCACACCTGCACTCATTGATGATATGAGTATGGACTGGCAGATTGCTAGGGTCAGAGACTTGGTCTACTATTACTCATTGCCAAACCATAAAAACAGACATGCATCCCTCTTGCACTTATTTTTTGGGTCCACCTTTACTTACCATGAGTAGTATGTTACTCCTTGAGTCATTCATTTCAATACATGTGTGCATACTTAAAAGAAGCACTGAGACAGGACTTGCAAGAACTACATCATTTCTCACATTAAATCAGCTAGATAGAGGACTGGGGACCCGTTTCCCCTCAGATGTACAGGACTGGCCCTGGGAAGAGAGAGGCCATCACATTCTAGGGAAGATGCTCCCTATAGATTTATTTCAAACTCTCTATGCTATCTCATCCCCAGCACATTCTAGGGCTCAACGCCTAAGAGTCTGGTACTGAACACATGATGGGAGGAGGTAGAAGATATAGCCAGAGAGTGATAGGGCCCAAGTTAAGCTTAAAGCCAAATTAGAATACATTGAAAAAATGACCATTTCTGAGAACACCATAGGTGTTCACCTCCTCTCTAGAAATTCCAAGCTCCCTGACTTAGTGGCAAAACTCAGTGGAAGGTTCATCGGCTCACACCAGAACTCTGTTTGGTCCTTAGTGAAATTTTCTACTGCATATACTTTTAGCATGCAATTTCCAGACTTTGTTTCTCCCTACCTCCTTTGGTTCCAATTGTTGTCAACTCTCATGATTTTATTTGTTTTTCCGAAAGCTCCAACTCTCGGAGTCATGCGATTTTGTGAGAAGCTCTGCTTTCTTGCTTGCTTTCACTAAGCTTCTATCTTCCATGGTTGCAGGGGAAAGATTGAAAATGTGACCTCCCCCCCACCCCCCGAAAAGGCTCAAAAACCAGAAGGCAAATAACCTCCCACCCCAAAAAATATGGTTTAAAAAATATCATGATTTGTAAGCCAACCTCATTATTTTTGAATGCTTGGTGCAGGCAGTACTGACCCAGCATAGCCACGTCCCACATATACAAGCACCTCAGCAAGGGCTTTTGCCATGCCAAGATTTATGTTGATACGTTGCAGCTGTTTATGAGTTATATGCATAGCGGAAAGTGTGTGGCAATCGTCTTTTTGTTTTTTTTCACTTATAACTTGAAAATGGCTTAAGGGATTTTCCTCCAACTTCCCCCAAAACAAAACATAAAATGACAACGGAAAAAAACAAAACAAAAAAGACAGAAACGGAGATATGAAAATTTCAGACTGAATAAAAGTTGTGAATGAAAACAGTGTTTATGACGAAAACCTTTCTGCATCTTGAACTATGGTGTTTGCAACCAAGTAAACAGTATAATTCTCTGTAAAACTGGCTGTGCATAAAATTCAAAGCTGTGCATTCACAGTTCAGCAACATTGTGGCTGGAGGATCTTGCTTAGTTTGGGTTGTACACCAACCAAACACCAAAACTCTAGGCAAAGCTCCACTGAAATGAACATGTTTTGTGTTGTTTGCTTGCACCCAAACTAGTAAGTCCTTGGGATTCTTCCAAAATTCAGCTCAGATTCTTCTGAAACTCAGACTAAGGTCACTGTAAAGTTAGCTCAGTTTTGCCTCCATCTCTCCATTCGCTTGAAGCATTTTGTTTCCAGCAGCTGAGGATCTGGCCTTAATGCTCTACTGAATGCCCGGTTTAGACTTGCAAAGGTCTAAGAGCTGATATGCAGATATTAGGGACTTAACTTTTCATGACTGAGTTTGCAATGCTGGCTTCTCCGTTTAGCATGTTCAGCAATAAGTGAAAGGTTGGGGAGGGAGGGTGTGAAATACAGATTTAATGTTGAATATCCTTTCCAATTTTCTGAGACAGATTAGAGAAGATTTATCTCCACTTCAGAAAGAACTACAGCAAAAGTGGCTACTGTCTACAAGTCCCCTCTCAGCAGAGAGAATCATCTGGTAAAACTGAGCTCCACAGATCCCTACAGATCCCTCTTTGCAGAGACTGTGGTGTGTTCATCATTTGGGTGTATCTGGTGTTTGGTTTTTTTTATTAAAGGGTGAGTCCCATCAGAGGTTTGGAATCATCCAGCACTTAAATAAAGCAGCTTGGCTTTGGAGACTAACAGGCAGAAAGCCCACAAAGTGTTTATAGCAAAAGGTTTTGGCCATGTGTTTATCTGAAGGGTCCCACTTCAGATCTAATCAATCATGTTCTGTATAAATCATAACTTGAGCTGTATTTAAAGGCTGGAGATTGCTCTTACGTAGCACTGGCCAAAAAATAAAAATTCCATTTTGCAAAAAACTTTTGAGGTTTTGAACCTCACATCGGAACAAAACGAAGACAATTCCAATTTTTTCATGAAAAAAATACATATCTAAGAGAGCGGACACTAGCACCCTGCCCTGAATAGCTAGTGGTTAGGGCACTCACTTAGGATATAGGAAACACAGGTTCACATCCTCGCTGTGCCTGATTTGGAGCAGGAACATTAATCTGGATCACCCACATGTCAGTGAGTGCCCTAACAACAGAGGCAGGTCTCTCTGTTTCTCACACACCCAAGAAATTCCATCCTAGACCTGAGAAATTGACATTTTCCAAACAAAAAAAAAAGTTCTGTCAAAAAATTCCCAGCCAGCACTACTCCTAACACAGGCCACATATGGTCCCTGCACCTGTGTAGATTGACAAGACTGAACAATTCCCTGAGGATAAGAAAGCAGAGAGAAAATGTTCTTGACTAAACAGATCAGTAGTAGAAATGTGTGAATCACTCCCTTGGTTCTGGTTTCCAAAGCATTCTGGGACCATTGTCTTTCATTACAAAAGGTCACAGAAGAGTTGAAAGCCGCAGTTTCATAAATGGCTTAAGTTTTGTGTAAACGCAAAATCTTGTGCTCATTTGAGTGCAAAGGTCTGCAATTGCTTGATTATAAATAGTAATGCTAGTGTTTTTAAATCCATTGGTAACCTTTCCCCTGTTGAGCAAGAGGAGCTGTTGCCCTGTTTGTGCATTCTGGCTGAGGGAGACTGAGGAAGTTAATGTGGCTCTGGTCTTTCCTCTTGGATAGACCCTGGCAGGTTCAGATGGGCAGGTGCTTCTCATCAGCAGTAGGGTCTTGTAGCCTTAGTCTTGTCAGTCTCTTTATCACTATATATTGTGAAATACTATGGTCACCTCAGTATTCAATTGGGCACCCAGTCCTATGTCTGCTCCACATCTAGCATGGCCAGCGCTCCTCTTCCTGATGTCTGAAGGAATTAAAGACCCGGATAAGAAGCCTATCTGGTTCTAACCCAATCCTGGAATGATGGGAAATGAACCTGATAGGCAGAGAGAGGCAAGCAGTCTGGGGAGGTGGCAGGGGGAATGGCCTCACTCTCACTGGAAAGAATCCGCCTTCTGATGGTCAAAAATGTGCACAGTCTTGGGGTTCTTCTAGACTCAATGCAGCTCATGGATGCCAAGACAGCCGTAGTAGCTAGAAAGGCTGCTTTATCTCCAGCCAGCCAAGTGATTGTGCCCTGACCTCCCAATATGCAGACCTTGACAGAGTGATGATCACTCCAAGGCTCCATGGCTGCTCTGCTCTGGACTCTTCCTACAAATGTGAGTTGATCCCTCCACCAAAGCTGACTATTGAGATCATGTCACATCAAAACACCAGACTCTTCACTTGGTGCATATCCAGTACCGGGTACATTTTACATCCCTGGTCCTTATGTTTAAAGCCATAAATGGGTGCAGGTCTTGCTATCTGTACAACCTCCTCTTTTGGTTAACCCCTCCATCACATCTTCATTTGACCCTTTGGAAACTCAACCCAACCCTTCTCTGCGGTGCTAATCAAATCACTACTAGCAAACAGAATCTTGCCTAAGTTACAGCATTTGGGCCAGCATGCAAGACTCATTTCTTTTGTCTGGGAGCCGAGGATGACAGAATGGCCCTATCTGAGAGATTGAGGATGGTTCTGATTGCTAGAGCTCTGCAATCTGCGGATATCCACTTTATATCCGTGGACCATGTTTGCGGATCATGGATCAGATGCGGATATAAATTCTGTATCCGCACAGGGTTCTATGGATTCCTCCCCATGCGGTTTAACCTGTAAATTCTCTTTTCACACAGTTAACTCGCCATGGAAAGACTTGTCTCATCATTTGAGTTTACACAGCACCCAGCACAATGGGGGCCCAATTCCGATCCTGTGTGTGTTACCATAATATAAATGACTGATGGTAATAGTCGGAGGGAAGGGGAGAGAGTCCTGATTCTCTCTGTACAGAATTATTGTTATCTTCAGTTTTATACAACTGGCCCCCAGATTCTGAGGTGATGACTGCCCTAGTACTACACCTGAATCCCATAGTAGTAGCAAAGCTTATACACTACACTAAGCACATACTTCCTCCAGTAATGTGTTTAGATATACCTAGGATTTCATTCATAAATCTGCACTCTGGACAAACAGTATTATGACACTTCTCTCTAATTAGAAGAAAGTGTCTTATATGTACGAGCCTCAGCACAGAAGTAAAACCCTTGAGGTTTCATTCTGCATTGCCTTGAACCCAGTCATTTACTTCTATGCAAAAGGGAGTGCCAAGTCTGGAACACGAACACATCAAAACAGACAGGTCTAAATGTCGGGTGTCAGGCTCTAAGACTTTGTAGGACATAATGAGATAACTCAAATACCAGGGACACAAATTTCCCTGTGAAAAAATGGCTATAAGTGGTTGACGCAAATATAAAATAAAAGTCACTGTCACCGTCCCCAGTGTCTGGAAAAGGTGCTATACTAAGCCATGGCCTGCCAGGCTCAGGCACGCAACAGAGCTAGTGAAACACAACTGCTGTATTTGCCAGCTTGCTCAGAGAGCTCAACTGAAATGCAGCCCCTTTCTCTGAGTAACCAGAGAAGATGAAAACAAAATGGCTGTTGCTAAGCTGGGCTGACCCTCTTAATCACAAGCTTAGTCAAACAAAGGCTCAGGCAGAAAAAAAAAAGTGATATCTACCATGTGACATGTCCCAAACGTGAAATGCAACATGACCGGCAACCTAGCAAAGTTGTCAGCAATGCATGCAGAGGAGAGAGGCTTGCAGAAACCTTCTATGAATAGGTTGCAGGCACAAAGAAAATTTGAACTAACCACTGTCATTTTCATAGATTTGCAATCTGGCCAGAAGGAACCACTGTAATCATCTAGTGTGACCCTCCTGTATAACACAGGCCATAGAACTTCCCTCAAAATAAATCCTAGACCAGATCTTTTGGCAAAACATCCAATCTTGATTTAAAAATTGCTGGATGGAGATGGACGGAGAATCTACCACTGGACTCATTCAGTGGTTTGAGTTCTTCTTTGATTCAAAGTAGTAAATATATCAGTAATTAGGAAACTGCAAATGGAAGTGGAGAGAGACAAAGAGAGCGAAAGAAGAGCACAGAGTTCAGACTGACAAATGCAGACTGACAGAGATGGATGTTTGCAGACTGTCTAGTTATTAATGTGCGTGATTCCACTTCACCTGAACTTTTCTAGTAAGCAGATCCCAGCAACCCTCTGCTGCAGATAACATTCCTCCACCATTGCACTGAGCAGTCGGAGCTGTTCATAACATAAACAATGAGAATCCTCAGACCTAGCTAAGCTGTGATTAATATCTCAGGGAATGGCTTTAGCAGAAGGATGATGTAAGATGCATTTTCCTCCCCCACCTCCCACCCCATTTCTCGGTGCAATCTCACTATGATTGATGTAGCACTTAAAAACCCTGTAGCTGAAGAACAATAAGATCAAGATAACAGACTTTAGCCTCCAGTATAACTGTGGCCATGTGATGAGATCATCCTACCTGACGTAACTTTCTCCCATTTTAGGATGGGAGTTTCTGATGTGAACTGATGTTTTCAATTTCCTGGCCATCTAATGGAGGATTATCAGATCAAGAGGAAGTTTATTGTGGGAAGGGGAGTGGCTAGGACCTAACAAGGGAAAATCCATTCTGCTATTGAGTTGAGATCCTCCCTGAGCACTCCATTCCTTTTCTGACTCCTGACAAGTAGTCCTGGACAAATATAGTGTTTTGGGCCCTTGTGGATTCATATATATATAATTTTCCCATGTGAACAAAGTGCTTCCCTAATCTTTGTTCCATGTTCATTTCACCTCGGATCTCCATTTTTTCCCATTGCACACTCAACCTGGATTGGGCCATCTGTCCTGTGTTATGTCACATCCTGTCATCAAATCCCCTCTTGGTTTTGTATATTTATATGTCCCCTGTGTCACAGAAATAAAAATCTGTTTTGTGCCTGTGTGCATTGCTCTTTTTTTCTGGCTGAAAACTCCCAAGAAAGAACAGTCATACCTGGTAGAGGTGAACTGGTGAGATTAAAGTAAAGTGAAATAAAATAAAGAAAGAAAAAGAAATAGTGTCCCAAACCTCAAATGAAAATCTCTGGGATTGATTCAGCAAGATGCTGAGCTGCCTTGTCTACTACTGACTTTGAAGTTTGCCCTCAGTTAAGTCATTGGGGTGCTTAGAAACTCACAGGATTGGGTTCCTACATTAAAGAAACTTTGGATCAGCACTACAGATGTGCACACATGTTCAGGTCAGATAAGCCCCCTTAACTTGCACTCCTTTTCCCCAACCTTTTGAGGTTGTTCTGTCACTAATAAGTACCCCCAGCAAACTTCATTCCTTTATTATAAACCAGCTATGGAGAATGGGGGGTATTTCATCTGGTTGCTGCCTGTCTGCAGATCTTATGAGTCCTGGAGTTTTCCAGGAGATAGAGGGCTGGATAGCACTACTACTCAGCATTTTATAGGGAAGAGAAAATCCAACCCCTTTCACCCTAATGAATGTTATGGGGAACCTTTGCATGCAAATTTCCTCTCCAGAAGCCCTCTCCTATAATGTTTTAAACAGAAGGGGATGATCTGAGGACTTATCATAAAAATACCCCCCCACTAACAAAAAAGCTTGCAGAAATTGTGACATATTCCAACTTTTGCAAAAACATAAAACCATTCTATTGGTTTGCTTCAAATTCTGGAGGAAAACTAAAGGCATTTTTTTTGTGCCTTAAGGAGAAAACACCCTTTAATCCCTAGAGGAAACATGTGAGTTTTTTCTTTCTAGTTCCCTTGAATCCTAGAGTAGAATCAGAAGCCAAATAGATCTGTACTTTTTCACATTGGTGAGTAAAATGTCAGTGTTTTGCTGCAGAGACATAAATTAGGGGACGATCCTGTCAGGTGCTGAACGCATTGATCCATCAAATAATTTACACTTATGAGTAACTTGACTCACATGAACAGTCCCATTGGCTGAGGCTTTGATCCTTCAAACACTAATGCACATGTATAACTTAACGCATGAGTTGTCCCTCTGAATTCAGTGGTAGGATGCAAAGGCAAAATAGGGTGAGTTTTAATGAGGAATTTGAAGGAGATAAATGAGGATGGTGGGTGTGAAGAAGGGACAGTTTGTTCCAGTCATAGGCCATCATTAAGGACAGAATGTAGGCATGTCCTTAAAATTATACACATGCTCACAGTTAATCCTGTGTTTAAGTGCGGAATGAGGATGTTTTCCTAAGTGTGCACCATAGGAAGACCCTGAAAAGAGATATGGAAGGAGTGAGGAAGGAGGGGACAAAAGGGAAAAGGTGCGAAATAGCTCAGGGGTAAGGTGGGGAGGGACAGGAGAGGAGAGATGAGATGCAGGTAGAAGCAGAGCTGGGCAGAGCATTAAAATGAAAGGGAAGAAGTCTGAACTTCCTGCAAATAGGTAATGCTCTAAGCAGCACATGACCTGGGCCTGGTGGTTGATTCAGACATGTAATTAACAATCTCCCTGTATTCTCTTTGTTATTCCAAAGAGGGCAATACTACCTAATTACTGTCTTCCTGATAGTATTTTGGGGTACAATTCACCCCTATGTTCACACAACATTTATGGCCATGAAAGGGGGACTTAAGTAGTGCATCAGCCTGGCACTTGTCCTCTACACACGGGTGAATTTCAGTTTCACATTGGGAGAATAAAATTTATGGGCAGCTGAACTGGATGCTTTTACATATTCTCTCCTCTTTAGCCACCATTTCTCTCTGAAAACACAGACACAGTTTGCTATATCGTATATTCCCTGAATCTTGCCCAGCCTTCTGGGTCCCAACTACTGTCTCAGCCACAGTGTGAATAAAGAGACATTCACTCAAACAGTAAAGCCATCATGATACCTTGACTACAAAGCACCACTAGGAGCTGAAATCTGGTGCATGTCATAAACTCTTTGATGGGAGTGGACTGATACCACAACAAACAAACCAAATATTTACAGTCTATCCAAATAAGAGACAAGGAAAGAGGCCAGCTGGTCCCAGTTGAGTCTGGTAGAAGATCCACAATGGTGAGAGAGCTTCAGAAACAATGTAGCCCTTGGGCAGATAGAGCTTTAGGTACGCAGGGGTTTAATGCTGTTGTCACTTTGGGTTTTCAGTAGAAAATACCCACACTCCATTCTGGGGATACCATAATCAGAAAGTGGGTTTGAATTTTGCAAATGGTCCCTGTTTCCGTAACAGGCTGAAGCAAAACCTTGATCTAAACCACCCTGAACTTTGTGGGAGCAGAGGGATGAGGACGTAGTTTAACATCTGAAGCCCATCTTCACTATTTAGTGAAAATGTTGGGGAGTGCCAAATATACCACCCATCACGTTTCCTCAGTCCCTGCTCCAACCCCCTGCCAGAACAAACCCTTCCAGCACTGGGTCACATGTTTGTAGCCTTTTCTGGGTGCATCTCTTGGAGTCCTCTGGAACGAGCAACACCCTTCCACAGAAACAGATTGTGCTGCTCTGTAAAGGTTATTCCAAGTGGAAACAATGCTAAAGGGAACACATTCCTTTGGAAAAAAAACAAGCAAAATTTTCCAAGCTGCATATAGCATTAACTGGAATATTCTTTTTGTCTTTGGCACCAAAGCCAGAATTTTGTGACTCTCTCAGCCAACTCTTCAGTGTGCTTGGGAAATTCAAGATTTTCAGTGCCACGGATTCACTTTTAGAGCTCCTTTGATCTCATCCACATCATGATGGGAAAGGCTTTTTCCCTTAGACCCAGGTAAAACAGCCCCCATCATTCTTGAGTTCAACTCTTTCTTATGATCCCCAGAAATCCCTGTGAACCCTGTCTCTCTGATTAGCTCTTCAGAAGGGCATCTGCACCTTCTTGGGCATCTCTCCAGAGCAGTCCCTCCCATGTTGGAGAAGATACTATGCCACGTTCCAAGACACAGGCACAATGCTTTAATTTCCCCAGTTGGTTATTATTAATAAAGAGATGCTGGGAGTAAATGTAAATGATCCAACATATCAGAGAGACCACGCTGTTAGTTTTCCATCCTCCTCTGTAGAAGAAGAAGAAAACAGGCTCTTTGTTTCTCATGTGCTCTACAAATATCTTCCAATTTTCAGAGGGGGGAGGGGAGCAAAAGCAGCATTGAAAAGAAAACTGAAGGCAAAATATAGTCCTTGTTGGGTCATTTGTATCTTCAAGGCCATGAAGTCTTCAGCTGTATATGGCATTTGAAGGATGCCACGTGAAAGGGGCCCAGCAATGGCTTTCATCATGGTCATGCCAAATCCCAAAGGGATGTTGCCTCCTTGCAGATCAAGCACCGCAATGGCTTTGTCAAAGAGTAAATAAAGACACAGGTTGATTTAACCAGAATCATGCAGCCCATGTAATCAGAATACAGAAATATCATGTCTTTGGAACCAGACACTTGAGCATTCTGTTTTATTAGCATTGTCTTTGTTAAATTGGTACATCACAGGCCTTGGGGTGGATTTAAACCATCTGTTGTAGGGTTTCCAACTCTCTAGGATTGTCCTGTAGTCTCCAGGAATTAAAGATTATGTCATGTGATGAAACCTCCAGGAATACGTCCAGCCAAACTTGGTAACCCTAGTATTATGGGTGTCAGACAATTCATCCCTCAGCTCAGTATTATCTGGTTACCATCATTCCCATGGTACATTTATCTATATTCTTATTTTGACACCTATCACTAGCATCAGCAGGACATCCCCATGCCCCAGAATTGTGTAGGCTGGTATTCAAAATATCCATTAGATCCTGCAGGCTACAAATTATGTTTGGATGCACCTCAGCTGTTCCCTGAATGTGGTCCACTCATTGCTGATCTCGGCTGTAAGAACAGAGAGTGAATTATATGTTGTGTTCTTCCTTTCCTGTTTCTGCACTGGGCTGGACTGTGCAAATATTAACATTGGCTTTCCCATCTTCCAGCCTGCCAAGCTTGAAGAGGCGGATGTTCATCTGGGAAGAGACTTCAGGTATGAATAATGCAGCAGCATTTCAATGGGCATGGATGGAAACACAACTTTTCTAGAGTTATATCCAGCACTGGCAGCTGTTCCTGCTCCCACTCGACTTCTGGACTCAGCTTAAGCAGCACCAACTCTTTATCACTACCCGGCATTCAGGGACTGACACTAGGTCAATGGAAAGACTTCTGTTGACCACAGTGGACTTTGAATCAGGCACTTGCTTCTGCTAAGTCTGGAAGTCAGAGCAAAAGCATGAAAAGTCAGAACATCACAGTTCTATTCTGCCACTGGTATACTGTATGACCTTGGGCAGGTCATGTAACCCCTGTGATTCTCCAGAATTGGTATAGTAAAACTTACCTACACCATAGGGGTGTTGTAAGGCTTATTTATAGTGTGTTAAGCATTTGGAGAGCCAAGGGAAAGGTCTTTTTTCTGATGGCTGCAAAACTTGGCAAGGAATCTTGAAGGAAACCTTCTTTCAAGAATATTACAGTTTCTGGTCATACTAATGTAGACAACAATTCCAGCCAGCAGTGACACAAACCAACAAATATGACTGGGGCTGGACGGATTACCTTGCTCATGAACTCCCTTCCTCTTCCATCCTGGCTGCATGCCTCAGTCCAGTAATCCAAAACCTTTGGCTCATCAGGTTCCTGAGTAACGTCTTCATCTTTCAATGTTGTAGAAAGCAAGGAGAGGAAGTTCATACAGCTCTGAGGAACTTCCATTCTGTTTCCATCCATTGGCAAATGCCTCTGTTTGTTAGGGGAACATATCATGAAGAGTGGTTCCTCCTTGGTTCCATCATCACCTCTTACTCCAGTGGAGCCCTGACACCATGGTGTGAAGAGGTGTCTGTGGTCTCCCTTAGGGCAGGGGTGAACTTTTCATCATTACTGGTTCCTTGTTTCCCATTTTCCTTCGTTCTCCTCTAGGTTGCTGAGTAGAGCAGCACACCCAGCCTAATTTTTGGAGTGTTCAACAAAATATTTTAGCTCTTGTCTACGCCTGAAAGTTAATTCAGATTCATTGATTAAGGTAAGGGGTGATTTTAAAGTGCAATAGCTATTCATGAATAAATCCATGTGTAGATACTCTTATTTTGGAATAAGAATTCCTTGTTCTTATTTAGCTTAATCCACTTGCTACTCCAATAGCTATTTTGTAATAATTCTCTGTGTAGGCAAGCCCTTACTTCAGACTAAAGCGTTGTAAACAAGATCTCAGCAAGAGGTGGGTGACCAAGGTCAGCAAAAACAAGAATCGTCCAGAGTAGAGCTGCTTAAATAATGGAGAGTGCGCATCAATTTTTATTCAATGGAAAAAACCCCATCAAAATTGGTAACAAAAAATTATTCTCAGTGGAATATTCAACCAGGTCTAGTCTTGAAACTTCATCCCAACCCAAGCCTAACTATAAACCTTTATTTTAAAAAAAATGATTAAATTAAAATGTATAAACTTATCATGCATCTCGGAGTGTGGCCAAAACAGGAGATAGAAATATCAAAATAGCACAAAAAGACATTTTTCTTTTAGTATTTCTAATCACATGAAAACCAGGCAGTACTGAAAATCTTTCAAGGAAGCCTGGCTATATGACATTTCCAGTGTCATTTCCCGATCAAACAGATTTGGCTTAGCGTCCAAACTTCTGCATTCTCATCTGAACTAAACAAATGTTCTGAAATTGCTGTTAATCTGAGATCAAATCTGATCCACCTCTCAAATGATGAAATAAAATCCATTGTGAGGGATATTAAATAGAGCTGTGAAATCTGTTTTTGATGTTACCTGAGTCTCACTGAAAAAAGACTGGGCCAACCCAAAATGCCGCCCTGGATCATGGAATTGGCTACTGCAGTACTCACAAACCTTTGGGCAAACTTGGATTAGGGATGAACCTGGGTGGTTTTGTGGTTTTCACTGCAGCTTTGGTTGTGAATTTAGAAATGAAGGATAGTCCAGACATTAGTCAGAGGGGTAGCCGTGTTAGTCTGAATCTGTAAAAAGCAACAGAGGGTCCTGTGGCACCTTTAAGACTAACAGAAGTATTGGGAGCATAAGCTTTCGTGGGTAAGAACCTCACTTCTTCAGATGCAAGTAAAGGTGCCACAGGACCCTCTGTTGCTCTTTCCAGACATTAGGGCACTTGCCTGGGGCTTAGAAGACCCTGGTTTAATTCCCTGCTCTGACACAGATTGTGTGTGACCTTGGGGAAGTTTCTTAAGCATCTTTGAGGGTCTGCACTAGGTGCCTAACTCTCGTGGGAATTAAGTGCCTAAATACCTTTGAAGATCTGGGCCTTAGTCTCTCTGTGCCTCAGTTCCCTAACTGCAAAATCATTACAATAGTTCTTCCCTACCCCACAGGGGTGCTGTGAGGATAAATCTATTAAAAATTATGAGGTGCTCAGATACTACAGTAATAGAAGCCATATAAGTATCTAAAGTAGATTTTTGGCTCAAAACCAGACCAAAAAAAAATCAGTTTCATCCCAGTTTGGCCTAGAAATTTGGACTTGTTAGAATCTCAAATCTCAGTGAAACATGGATGTGAGAAGCATGATATGAAACCAAGATGTCTTTTCCTTTCTGTCCACTGCACCTTAACATTTCTGAGCATGCTCTTTTGGCCAAATCCATTGACTCCACTGAAGCCAGTCGAATTATATATAGGATTGATTTTCCCCTCTCTTTGCAGAGTTCAGCAGCCATTTTGTTCTCAGAGTTCCTTAGGGCGAGGAGATAAAAACACTATGCTCTTCCAGGGAAGCCACTTTTGTTCTTTCTGTATTATGGATCTTTTTCTCGTTGCTGGGTTTTTTTCACATTAAAGTCTGCCCAGATTGACAGTACACATTTTGCTTGTTGGGTACGGAAATGCATGTCAAAAAAGCAAGCCCATGGAAGTCTTCAGTAATGAAACCTTGCAAGCCAAAACTGCCGAGCTTCACAAAGACCTCATTGTATCACTAATCCCATCAATCTGAAAATAATAATAAAATTTACCAGATTTTAATATTTTTTTTTTGGCTCCTGCCTATCTTTAAAAACAAAACACAGTTTATAAAAAGGAGATTTGGCAAATGTGTTGCCCATAACAAAATCTAATCACTTTGGGTAATTTTGAGTAGTATATTAAGAGCCATGTTGTTTCCTTTTTAATCGTCATGCTCCTAATGATAATGAGGATGTTTATAGCCCTGGAGCTTAATGTCTCTTAACTTGTTCCTTTGCAGGCAGCTCATTCTTCTTCCTCTGTCCTGGAACTGAATGGCAGTTGCACAATTGTCAATATTAAAGAAAAAGCCACATGTGATTTGAGTTTTGTTTAAACTCTGCCAGTTCTGATTTCCTAAGTTTCATTAGGTGTTGCCATTCTCTTATTCAAACCCTGCAGGGGAATGAATTTGGTAATTTGAAACAGATTCTCCTCTCAGGCGTCTTCATGCTTTTTAACTTTGTTCTCGCTTTCAAATTCAACTAGTACAAACCCCCCGGGGAGATGGCTTCCAGTGTTATTTATCTGGAATAATTACACACTTCTAAATGGCTCTGGGCTGGCATTAAGTGCAAAGCAAGATGTTTTCTTCTCAACATATGTTTGTCCATAAACTGTATGAACTGCTTCCCACAGATCTGTTTGCCGACTTTAAATTTCTAATGGACCACAGAGTCAAAATACTTGACTTATGGATCTCAACAACCTAGAATGCTATCAATAAGAGAGTGATGGACCCCAGAGGACCAGAATACTGGATAATGCAGGATTATCCACCACAAGAAAACAGATACGATTTTTTAAAGCTTCCTGATGAGCAAGAAATCTAGATGCTCACCTTAGGAATTGGAAATATAGCACGAATTGAAGAACACAGGGAAATAAAGAATTCAAACAATGGAAAGGGCTAAGCATTCAAGCTCTGCAGAAATCTAAACAAACCCTTTAAAATTTGTATTTAGTTTGTATTTGGGCATGATTTTCATGGGCTTTTTTTTCCAGATTGAGCCATTTTTGGAGCCGAACAACATGAAATCTTGTCTTTCCACTTTATCTCCACCATTCAAGAAGTGAAATACAATGTAAAGACCAGATCTTGGGCAATTTTGTCGCAATGAACAGCTCCTTGAAGCATTAGAAAAGCCCTTTGCAGGAAAGGGAGGAGAAGCATAAATATGAATGAATACAAATAGTTGAAATACACTGTGACAATTTCACTCCATATTCTTTATGAAAATATGCTAATGATATGAATATGACATAACGGCTATATTGTATGCAAGATGGGGCTTGTAAGGTATCATTGGAAAGGTTATGATTTACTGAATGTGATTATCCAATTTGCATGCATGTATCATTTCTGTATCTAAAGTTTGAAATATGGGCTATGTAACAATTACAAGTGGGTATGTATTGGGAAGACACTCACCAGATGACAGGCCATCAAATTTGATGAGCCATCAGGAAGGAACAACAAAACCATGAAGATACTAATCTCTCTCCCTCCTGGGAGGCATCCGGGGATGTAACTGTGACACTTCTAAGTCAGGTGGTCTTGTCATCTGATACTAAACATTACCTGGGACTTCTTGTAACTTTCCACTGGAAGGGAAGGGAAGGGGGGTCAAATTTGGGAAACAAAGGATTCCCGCCTTATGTAAATCCTATTTAATGGTGGGGAGGAAGGCAAACAGGACGACTCCTCTCCATGGCCTGAGAAGAAAGACTGCTAAAGCCACCTGAAGGAAAGGCAGGGGGAGGGGGAAGTCCAGACTTAGACCGGGGTCCAGTCTGAAAAGAAATATAACTGGAACTCTGAACCACAGAAACTTTTCAACCTGCCTAAAATAATATTTAGGGTAAGAAATTACATTTTGTAACCTGTTTCTTAAGTATATTGAGCTTAGCTTGCGTACTTTGTTTTCTTTGCTCAGTAATCTGCTTTGTTCTGTCTGGTATCTCTTATATTCACTTAAAATTCACCTTTTGTAGTTAGTAACATTTGTTTTGTTTATTATTAAACCCACTTTCTGTAATTTCTAACTGGGGGGAGGCAAGAAGTTGTGCACATCTCCCTCCACATTGAGGGAGGGGGGCAAATTTTATAAAACCTTTGGGTTTGTACTGCTTAAAGGGACTGGGCACCAGGATGTTGGGGCAAGCCCCTAAGGCTGAATTTTTCCAGAGCGGATCTCTGTCTCGCTGTGCAGCTGGGTATGGCCCTGCCTGTGTGCTTGACTAGAAAAGGCTGTGGAGCCTAGCCCAGCAAGGCCAGGTAAAGGGGACCCAGGCTGGCTGAATAGGTGGACTCAGTGGCACTCCAGAACATCAGGTGACATCCCAAAGGGCCCAAACCTGCCACAAACACGCCAATAGGAACAATGGAGCCCATGCACATTCCTAGGAGGGGAAAATCCCCAAAGGCTCAGAGATTTGCCATTCATGAGCCTTTTGTATTTCAATGTTTATCTCCTTTTGCCCTTCCTCCAATACCATCCTTCTCCCAGCACAACCAGGACTTCTTTTCCTTCTTCCATTCCATTCATGAGCCTTTTGTATTTCAATGTTTATCTCCTTTTGCCCTTCCTCCAATACCATCCTTCTCCCAGCACAACCAGGACTTCTTTTCCTTCTTCCATTCCTCATCCTTCTCGTCTTCAGTCTTCCATCTTATTCTACGGGACCCCAGATAGCTCCCAGGAAGCTCCCCACTGCACCATCCAATTCCTCTGCTGTGATGTCAACAGGTGCTATGGTCCCATAAAGTGGCACCTACCTTTAGTGATACTCATTCGTGGTGCAAGTAATGGAAGGCACTAAGCCTTTGCAGTCTCTCCTATGTTTCCAGCCACTATCTTGCATGAAAAGAAGCTAACAATGCATTTATACGTTCCGAATGTTACCATATGAACAATTGCCGTGGGGATGTTATATGATAGCGAATGGGGGGGGGGGTGTTTCTCCAGACTACACCTCTCACCCTATAGAAAGGTTTGGGACCCTTGTGCATAGGCTCTTTCCAAAGACACAGTTAACCTTGGAAGTCCAAGTGAAGTGGCGCCTCATCCTGGGATACGCATCCCATTCCACAACCAGATCATGCTTCTTTTGATTGACAGCACGTGACTACAGCCGGAGACTCCTTCATGCTGCTTGTGGCTGTTCCTTCATGATCATAGAATATCAGGATTGGAAGGGAACTCAGGAGGTCATCTAGTCCAACCCGCTGCTCAAAGCAGGACCAATCCCCAGACAGATTTTTGCCCCAGATTCCCTAAATGGTCCTCTCAGGGATTGAACTCACAACCCTGGGTTTAGCAGGCCAATGCTCAAACCACTGAGCTATCCCTCCCCCCATGACGGCTGATGATGATCATGTCTAACACATAGCAATCATCTTCAGCCTCTAAGTAGAGCTGGTTTTGATTTTCTAAATATAGGGCAGGCAGCTGATAGATCCTAGAACTTAATCAAATGAGTTACAGCTCTCAGTGCAGTGCCATCACAACCAATGAAAGCTGAACCAGCCAGCAGATGGAGAGCCACACCTAATGTCTGCGTCCAGTTCTTGGTGGATGGGAAAGCCTTTTCTCTGTGCCTCAACTCTTTTCCTGTAGCAGAGCATCCACAGGAATGCCTTCTGGCAGCAGTATCAATAACTGAGATTCAATTAAAAGAAGTGTTCTCCTGCAATTTTGTCCCAATCAATGCCCAATTTGTCTCGTGCTTTCACACGTCTCCATGGATCACCATTTACAGGGCAATATTCTGAAGTACATGCGGTACAGGTTCTACTAACTGAGGCGTGCAGAGCAATACGGCCACTGCTCTGGGAGCATGGGCCAGCAGATGTAATTTCAGGTCCACTAATTAATAGAAAAAGAAAGAATTACCGAGTGAATAGTTAATACTGTAAGAAGCAGAGCCACCACCAAAATTAGGAAGAATTGTTGTAAGCCAACCTACAAATGAAAAATGTTATATAAAAGTTAATTTATAGTCTCTGTTTGACCTGAAGCGGGGGATGAGGGAGTGAGCTCAACACTCAGCCTTGATTCCCTGCCTCGAGAAACAGGAACGATGCGCCTACACCTCCCTGAACAAAGGGCAAAGGACCATGCCAAGACTTGAACCTTGATTCCTTACCTCCATTAACAGGAAGGATAATCTCCTTCCCTTCTGAACCCAGGAAAAAAGAACAATGATGGGACTAGATCTTAATTCTCTAGCTACAGAAACAGGTAGGAGGATGTTCCCCCATGTGCTGACAAGGGAGTTTGGTACTAAATCTGGGATTCCCTACGTGGTAGCTGATAATTTTATACCTAAACCATATTCTTCTTCTTAACACTTGATTGACATCACAACATCCTCCTCCTCCTCCCAGGTCACAGTCCTGTTGAGGGGGCAAAAATGTTGAAACGGCAGATGTTCTATGGATTTGCTAAGTCTGAACCATCTCATGATTTCTTAGAAGAACAGGAAGCTTTCCACATACAGCCCGAATGCAACATTTCACTCCGGACAAGGTCCAGATGCTTTCCACTAGCTTATCAGCTGATTCAGGATCTTGATATTTTCAAAACATTGTCAAGGAGGCCAGAAAGTCTCTCCCGCCTCCTCCTCATATACACACAACCAACAGTATTTCTTGTTTAAAGTAAGAGAGGATGGTTTCCATGTGAAGTAGTGGAAATCCTGACATCATGTATGAAACTGCTTTTTTTTAAAAATCCTTTCCTGTTCTAATTGCATTTAGATTTCCAAAGTTTAGGAGTAAAATATCCTTTCTGGAGAGCAAGGGCGATCTCCAGGGGCTACTGTTTGTCTGGGCTGATGATGACTCACTGTGTTCCCTTTCCAGTTCATTGACAAATTACAAGAACCAGGAGCTGGGAACTTACAAGGCAAATGGGGAAAGCGGGGAAAGTAAGTCAATTGGCGGCTGAGGGAGAGGGAGAGAGGCTATTTATGGAAAGTTCAAGGAATGGTTCCTTATTTTTATATTGTATATTTTCCTTTATATTTTAAAGGAAATGGTTTCTATAGCATGAATGACTCATTCTTTGGACATTGCCAATTGTGTGTTTGCCAGTTCCATATTATGTTAACCTCCTTTTATTTCAGTGCGGCGCAATTGGGGGGTTTCCAGATTAGTCCAAGGGGCCTGTAGGAAAATGGAGGGGAATAATGGAGTGGAGGAAAATACATGACCCAGGGGATCAACCTCAACCTCACATGCTCTTGTAGCTGCAAGTGGCTCCTTGGAAGGTGCTCAAATTACCCTGAGCTGAACGTCTAACGGCTTGGTGCTGAAAGATGCTAAGCACCTTCTGACATGCTGGCAGACCAGGTGCCAACTCATGCCAAGGCCTTTTGGCCTCAAAACACATACTGAGAAACACATAGCTGAATTAGTCTGTCTCACGTGTGTTAGCATTGTTAAAATAGATGTTAAATTTATAAAAAGGTGTTTAGACTTTATGAAATGCTTGTAGGACATTGCATGTATTTATCTGTACTTACAACCTGGTATAAGGTAATATTAAATGTTTTTACTGTAATCTTCTGTAATTGTGTAAGTCATGAAACAGGAAAGAAGAATTAATGAAAGTATAATGCAGGCTTCCTACAGAAGGTCTTTATTTCCTGCCCCCCAAGAAGACCTTGTGAATGAGCCCTTGTGAAACATCAAATAACAAAGACTTGGTTTAATGCATTCATCCCCCACCCCCAGAAGAGGAGATGTATACGTGAAGTCATCCCATCAGCTTGAACTCGGGAGGGAAAGGAATAACAGTTTCTCCTTGACTTTATCTCTGATGCTGCTTGAATTCTGAGGGGCAAGGATTACTAGGTATAAACAAAAGATCCACAGTGCTTGGCCTGAGTTAGCCCTAAAAGGACATATAAACTTTGCTTATTATAGAAGCATCTATTATTCTTTGAAATTTAAGATTGAAACTCATTTGTGTGTGTATATATATGCTTACCTGCTTTAACCTTGTAAATAATCCTCTTATTTCCTTTACCTACTTAATAAGTCTTCAGATAGTTTATTATACGATTGGCTACAAGCATTGTCTTTGGTGTGAGATCTAAGATGTAACTGACCTGGGATAAGTGACTGGTCCTTTGGGACTGGCTGTAACCTGAATATTTCTGTGATCTTTGGCGTAAGGGACCATCTAACACACGTCAGCTTACTTGGTTAGCAGGAAAGATCAGAATACCCAAGGGGGTCGTCTCTCATCCCACGTTAAGGCTGTTATGGCAATTGAAGACATCACACTTGATTGGTGAAACTGAAGCACAGAACTCTCAACCAATTTTGGGCTTGTGCCCGGCTTCTGAACAGGTCACCCTGAGGTCACTACTCATGCTCTTGAGCCGCTGCAGGACAGCCTAATACCCTCAACCCCTGCTGACTTCAGTGGGGGTTGAGCGTGTTCAACACCGTACAAGATCGAGATCTCATGCAACTAGCTGCAGTAGCGTGTCAGGTATGCAGGGGGTGGCGGCTGTCTCTGTGCCCAAACGTCTCTAATCCTGTGCCACTCAGTCCAGCCTTGAGGGTACATGCTGCCCAGCAGCATGGAGCTCCCAAAGGAAGCCCAAGCATCCTGGAGCAGAATTTAGCCCTCTGCTTAGAATCATAGAATATCAGGGTTGGAAGGGACCTCAGAAGGTCATCTAGTCCAACCCCCTGCTTGAAGCAGGACTAATGCCCAGACAGATTTTTGCCCCAGATCCTTAAATGGCCCCCTCAAGGATTGAGCTCACAACCCTGGGTTTAGCAGGCCAATGCTCAAACCACTGAGCTATCCCTCCCCTCGGGGGAATGGGGAGAGGAGTCACTAGCAGAGGGGGAGAGAGGGAGGAAGGGAATAAAACCTAGAGAACAAAAAGACAGTAAAGGACATGAGGAATAAAATTGATAGGAAAGAGGAGGGGAGGTGACAAAAACAGCAGGGCTTGATGTGAGGAGCTACAACAGAGAAGAGAGGCACCACACCACCTTGGAGAAGGGCAAGGGGGGGTTGAGATCCAGCAAAGAAAAGAATTGAGAACCCCTTCTCTGGTGAACACTTCACACCAGGCTGGTTTTCTGTCTGTGGTGTGCTGGAGCACTCCATTCTGAAAGGTTTACCCACTCCACTTCCCAAACTCAGCAACAGCAGTGGTGCTGGATAATTCAAGGTTGTGAGCTATGGAGCTTTTCACCGCTAGGTTACTAGATCAAATCCAGCCTATGTTACCACTGACCCGAAGCTGCCTGTTTGGTAAAATGAGCTTGTGTCCTAAGTCACTTTTGAAAATGCAACTTAGGCTCCTAAGGGCTAGATCCATAAAAGGGACTTAGGAACCTAATTGCCACTTTAGGCACCGAGATCCTCAACATTCCTGCTCAGCTGCGACCTAACCCTGGATGTACCTACATTTTCTAGGTACCTACGTTTCCAGCAGTAGAGTCACCTAGGTTTGTAAATTTATCCCCGTGTGCATGTACACAGTCATCTAAGTCCTGACAGCACCTCATTTACATCTAAGACCTATCAGGGTTCACAGAGTTGGTATTCCCCAACCTCTCACCTGCAGGACCAAGCATGCCAAATCCACATCAAGGACAGCCAAGAAGAGGTACCCTCCATTACCCTATAGGCCAGAGGTTAGAGCATTCAACTGGGATGTGAAAACTCAGGTTCCTATCCCCCCTCTGCTGTATTTGGTCAAAGGACTGCAACCCAGTTCTCCATCCTCCCAAGTGTGTGCCCTAACCACTGGCCTATAGGGTGTTCTATAGTGAATCTCTCCTGTTGAAGCTGTCCCACTTTGTATAGTGTACTTAAATATTCATTGGAGCATGGAGAACTTGGGGTCTCACACATCCCTGCTGAGTGCACTAGCCCTCAGGCTATAGGGTTATACGGGGGGAGAGTGGGATATCAACTCTTCTCATTTGTTCTTGAAAAAGGAGCAAGCAGGCATAGGCAACTAATCCTAGGAGAGGGTTCACAACTGTGAATCCCCACTTGAGCCAGGCACCTATCTTTGAAGAGCAGGGCCTAAGCCCCACCCCTCTATTCAGCATTCCCTATTGGCTAGCTTGCTGGCTTCTGAGAATCCCATACTTTGGTGCCTAACTCTCTCCATTGCATAGGGAGTCTGGGCACCGAACCCAGGGCTGAGGATTCCAGCGGATGGCACAGCAGCTAAAAGTTCAGCATTGCAACGGTGAGTGGTTGCAACACTTGTTGTGGCTCTAACCCTAATTTGTTTCAGCTCTTTAGAAAGATTTACCTTCAATTAACTTTAATAGATGCAATTCTCCATTGATCTCCACCTTGTGTAGTCAGTCACACCAGTACAAAGTGGGTGTAAAACCCTACCCGTCCTGCTTTGCTCTCACCTGTACTGCTGTAAAATCACTACATATAGGGCATTGGCGAATCAGCCCTGAGCTATTTTTTAAATACCCTCTGAAATACGAGACTGGATAAAATCCATTGCTTAGGCTACAGTCCCAGGGGCTCCACTATTATTGTGCTAAGACATCACCCATCTAGGATCGTGCACAAATAAACACTGAATTGTTTTATCTAAACCATAAAAAGAACTAGATGGAAGCAGTGCGTGGCTGTAATTCAGTTATATTCCTGGAGCCGATGCATCAGGGTTTTTGTTGTTTTTATTCGATGGAATGGAAAGTCAAATGCTCCTTTAACAATGGCTAGGGAAAGACTCAAATGAGGGATTATAAATAACATTTGAGCTGACAGTTCAGCTCGGAGGTTACAGGAAATAATGAAGGGAAGCTGCCAGAATGAATGCTCACTGGAATCTTAAGGGGAAAACATTAAAAGACTTTTTTAAAAAAAAAACTGATATTGTTATTTTAAAAGCCACATCTGAAGGCCATTTGTTTTTATATTTGATCTACAAATTCAAAACATTTTAAATTTTATTTTAAAAAGATATTTGCCAACATCCTTTCCCCTGAGGGGCGCTGGAACAATTTGTATAGTGGGGTGCTGAGAGCCATTGAACCCAGCTGTAACCCCTGCATATAACCACTTCAATCCAGGAGGTGCAGCAGCACCTATGCCCCCACCCCTTCTTTCCATCTCCTCCTCCTTCCTTCTTCAAATTCTCGACAGTGATCCCTGAATGCAGGTAGCAAGTGAGACTGTTTACTGCAAACTCCATCCTGGCCTTGGCAGATGCAAAGATTTCTAACGAATCCCGATGTGCCAAATTCAGCGACTAGTTGGGAGCGCTCTCGGCCATTGGTTCTGCGTGCCAGTCCTGGAGTGTCTTTAATTAAAGAAGCTGGAATAGAAGCGCTATTGTCTCACTTGTCCAGAGGCAATATTGGCACTTGCCCTACTTCTTGAGGGCAATCTCCCTAACAGCCTTGTCGGAAGAGATTTATAACAGTTTACAGGGCTGCGAGCGCTGAGGCAGAACCAGGCATGGGAAACATGCCTGAGATGTTTCTCTGGAACAGTAGGAGAGTCACCTACAGATTTCTCTCGATCTGGCCCCCATCCCTGTAGTATCTAAGCATCAGAAAACTAGAAGTGGCTGGGAATTTTTCCACAAAACTTGTGTCAGAAAAATGCTGAATTCCTTGACAGACTTTTCACAGGAAAGGGTTGGGTTTGACAACACATTCATCAGGGAATGGTTTCCCAGGTCCAGGATGGAAGTTCTGGTCAAAAATGAGAAAGAGAGAGAGAGGCCTCAGAATAGCCCAGAGCCTGGTGATTAGAGTATTCACATGGGATGTGGGAGACTCAAGTTAAAGTTCTGGCTCTGATTGGGACAGAGGGAAACTTGCACCCATGGCATTCATATCCCAAGTGAGTGCCCTACCCACCAGATTAATTCTGGGAGGTATTATCCACTTCTTACGCATAGGGCCCTAGATTATCCAGATGTCTATAGAGGGTCCTTTTTTGTTCTGGGAGAAGAGCTGCCTATGGGTGCCCTGAGGCATGGTGAGTTAGTGTGTGGCAAGCCAGGGTATGAATCTACAGTGCGACAGCTTGCTGTGCACTACCTCACCTTGTGGATCCTGCCACCGTGCACTGAAAGTCCCGTAGTGCACTTTGATGTACTCCCGTATCAAGCCAGGGTACTGTAGATTCACACCCTGGCTTTGCTGCACACTAACTCACCATGTAGACAAGCTTTAAGTTGCCTCCGCTGTTCTGCCATCCGAAAACTAGCCGGTGTGCTGCACATTCGAGCCCCAGTGTGACATGACCAACCCCACCCTCAGCATATCCCTTCAAAGAGCTGGCTACAGGATTCTCCTATTGTGGGGGGAATCCTAACCTGCCCTCTTAAGGCAGCTTTCCAGCCACTTTGTGTTCCTGAGCAAAGGATCTGGCCCTTTCAACTGTGAATATAACTCAAAGGGTGAAATCCTGGCTCCCCAGAATGCAATGGCAGAACTCTCATTGACTTCAAAGGGGCAAGAGTTTCAAGTACTTTCGCCTGACTTCTACTCAGTGAGAGGCAGGGAGAGTGTTTCAGGCAGGTTCCATTGAGGTCAATGGAGCTGCGCTGATTTACAGCAGCTGAGGATCTGACCCACAAACTGTCAGTTGGGTAAAGCCTATTATAAAACAAATGCAGAGTTAGCCTGACAGAAAGTCTGGATGGGTCTGTCTTCTCTTCATGGGGTCCAGGCAATTTCTCACCCAGCTCTTCATCATTCATTTTTCCTTGGACTTTTCCCCCCCTGCAAGTTCAAAGGGGATTTTCATTCCTGAGATGCATATGTTTCTCCATTTACTAGGAATGCTCAGCTTTCATATGCATTAGACCAGTGGCTCTCAAACTTTTTTTACTGGTGACCCCTTTCATATAGCAAGACTCTGAGTGTGACTCCCCTTATAAATTAAAAACACTTTTTTATATATTTAACACCATTATCAATGCTGGAGGCAAAGTGGGGCTTGGGGTGGAGGTTGACAGCTCACGACCCCCCATGTAATAACCCCACGACCCCCAGTTTGAGAACCCCTGCATTAGACTAAGACCTTTTATTAAAACAGGAACGGGCCCCCTTCTTTTCACTTGTAGGACCCATATCTTAGGAGCTTCTAAAAACCCTGTAATATAATTTCCCTTAGTCCAAGCAGGTGCTCCTCATCCCAGTGCTGTGTGGCCAGATGTCTTTGTTTCAGGTGATTCTAGACAGTAAGAAGGGGCTTCCTTTCATGGTGCTGTTGCACAGTTCATTGACATGCTCCACACTGTCTTCCTCCTAAATCCTAATGGTGCAATCTATGTGTGTCTCACTTCCAGATGATTCAATGCTCTTCCTAGCAGCTGATCTAGCTTTCAGTCAGAGGCATTCAATAAGGACCTGAACCTGCTTGCCTGTTTCAGAAAACAATGTTTGGTGAAATAGAAATATGCTTAGCTCACGCATTCACAATGGATGCCAATCTCTCGTCAGCCTTAAGCGCCAAAGATCTGACTCTCAATTTTTCACTTGTTCTGGTTTATTTTTGTTTCATGGCATGTTTGTGTCCTCTGGAGAATAAGTAGTTCCCCGGCCTTACTGAAGGCCAATGAGTCTGTCTTGGCTAAGGTTCTTAGGCTATTAGGAAGGGTATTATTGTCTTGGTAAGGGTAGGAAACAAAGCAAACAAGACATTTCCAGGTATCAAGAATGTAAGCTGTCCTTAGGGAAGGCTAAGTAAATTGGGTTTATTTCCACTGGGAAAGAGGAAGATTTTTAGGTGATCAGATAAGCACTGTAAGATATTTAGTAGTAAAGGACTGATACATTTATCTAGGTAAAGTCACAAGTGTTCATTCTGGTAAGGCACTTGGGAATTATGGCCTGCTTTCTCAGAATCATAACACCTCAACCTTTGCACATTTACTTAAATCCCAGAGGTCAAAACCTCAGGCTTTCCCCCACTTCTATAAAGTAGCTATGCATCAGCAATACAAAAAATCTGTAGCATACTGCAAACAGTCTCTCTCTCTCTCTAGGTGCAGATATATTCATCACTGAAGCACCCGAGCACCTGACAAACATTAGGAAATTGATCTTCACAACACCTTCACCTCAGGTGAATTGTTATCCCCATTGTGCAGATTGAGAACTGAGGCCCAGAGAGGTTCAATGACTAGCTTAAGGTCACACAGGAAATCTGTGTCAGAGCTAAGAACAGAACTCAGACCTCCTGAATCCCAGCCCAGCGCACGAACCAGAAAACCAGCCTTCTTCCCACTGACAGTGTGGAGACAGAGTAAAACAAATTTAATATCAAAATAATGAGGAGTGCTATGAAGCCCTGGAGACCTGGTCCTGAGGCGCAGGGAGGCTGTTCCAAATGGCATTGTTTTGTTCTAAACCTCTGTTAACAAAGGCAGTCCTATGAAGACAATTGCAGCTGGGCCACATCAAGCAAGATTTCACTTTTCCTGTTTGGTGGATCAGCCCAACAGACAGGACCGGCTCCAGGCACCAACAAAGGAAGCAGGTACTTGGGGCGGCCAATGGAAAGGGGCGGCACGTCCGGGTCTTCAGCGGCGGGTCCCTCCCTCCGTCTTGGAGGGAAGGACCTGCCGCCGAAGAATGAAGCGGCGCGGTAGAGCTGCTGAAGTGCCGCCGATCGCGGCTTTATCTTTTTTTTTTTTTTTTTTGGCTTCGCCGCTTGGGGCGGCAAAAAAGCTGGAGCCGGCCCTGCCAACAGATTACTGTATTTGTGACCTACCATAGCAAAGGGTGATTGGTTTCTACCTAATAGAGGGATCAGATTTTCGGGAGAGCTCATTATCCAACAGCACCCAGCTATAGGCACCTAAGTGAAGAAGCCACATTTTCAATGACATGAGTGGCAGCTGCTGGGTCCTGCACTCTTCTGAATGAAGCAGCTGGATTTTCAGTTGACTACATGGGAAATCTGCCCCACAGTCAGTGTAAGCCTAGTTTGAGTCCTCTTGCATAAGAGGGAAATGAATATATAATGTGAAGTCATGAAATACCTACTCTCTCTGACCTGATTTGCTCTCCCCTGTATCACTGTACATCTTGAACTGTAATAAACACAGACTGTACAGTACAAAGAATTCCCGTCACTAGACTGGTACAAATCCTGGATGCTGATTAATCCGAAGGTGATAGCTTCCTGGCACATGACTGTTGTACTTATATGGATCCAATTATTGTTTTATTTATTAAACTCTACTGGGAAGCTTTGGGGGAACTTTACAATGTTTTTTTAATTAACATTTTTTTTTGGAAGTCTCAACTTCGCACATCTTGTCACAACTAAACTTATAACACTATAATATATACTTTTCTCTCTCTCAAAAAAAGAAAATAAAACAGTTCCAGAGCCCAAAGACTTACATAACCTGACAGGATTTATGTTACATCAATTAGGAGTCGGATTCTCTTGCTTCCCTGGGGATGCACCAGAAGTAAATGTATTAAGTCTTTGGAATAGAACTGTAGGCACACTCAACCCAGCAAAGGAACAGAGGTACAAAGGTGGCTTTACACAACCTTTTCACCTTCCTAAACTCAAGGCCATTCAACATCAAGCTAGTCCCCTAGGACAACTCAGAGAAGCCTGAAGGCTGCTCCAACTTACACGAGCGGTCTATAAGCTTTTTATGAAAGTGTTGTATAGTAGAGATGTAAATGTGGCATATGTAAATATAGATGGTGAAATACATATATGTAGCACCATCTGCTGGCACATAAGCATATGTAGCATTATTCATAAGCAGTAGGTTTAATAAAGGTGGTGCTGTTATGCATTACAAACTGTTTCTCTGAGTGCAGCTCTTAACAGCCCCTTGGGCCTCGTCTACACAAGAACATTGCATTAATGAAACTAAATTGGTTTAGACATTAATTCAGTTAAATCAGTGCAACCCCACTATTATTTGAGTTTGAAGATGCCTTCTATTGATTTAGGTTAACTCGATCCCAGTGGCCAGGATGCAGGGACCTTACGTCCTTGGTTTGCATGGATATGTTTCCTGTGTCAGTCTCCAAGAAGCAGGGCAGCTGCATGCAGGGGTTATCCTTTTAGGGTTGGATAAGCCATGTTGTGGAAGATTGACCACATGGTTGATTTTTGGATCAGACAGCCTGAGGCTCCTTTATTGATCAATCAAACATGCATGCATGGGGGAGTCAGCTAAGGCAGCCGAACACCCACCCGACAGATAAAATACAGGAGCTTATATAGGACAAAACCACAATTAATAATACATACTTTCTTATCAGCATTATTGCCATAAATGGAATACAATATCCTTAAAAGGGAATATAGCATAGCAAGCTTTCCTGTTATTCTTAATTTGCCCTTTGCAGTTACATGCTTCCCTACAGACTAACAATGGGCAGTTATGATCACCAGCCTTGTGACTACAGGTAGTTCCTCTTTTGTACTTTTCCTTTACCCTGTCTCCAAAAAGTCCCTTTTCTCCAAAAACCCCTTTCCTTCTGTTTGACTTGACTAATGTTCAGGCCCAGGCCCAAAATACAGGCCTACCTGATCCAGCCAAGTTTAGGCCCAGAAATTTTCTACAACAGCCAGTTTAAGCACCACTTTGCATCTGCAGAGCCTCACAAAGGTGCCATTGCACAGGGGAACTTCTGGTATAAAACTGTTCACACGCGTGTAACAACACCACAAGAGCTAAGTGAAGTCCTCTGCACCTTTTACATTTCGCTAATGACTCCCTTTCACATTAAAAATCAGAGGATAGGATTCTAGTTGCACCTAAGAGCAAGCGTCACTGTTTTGTGCCTCCTGCACATGGTTAAGAGAACAACTGCGGAGGTGACCATTAAGGATGCACAAAGAGGTGACTGAGGCTAGAAATGGCCAAATACCTCAAAACATGTCCCAGGAATATTCTCTCAAATAAAATATTTAATTAACGTCAACTTTGTTCACTGACCTTCTGTGTTGACTTCCCATGAATATCTAGGTACAACGTACCATACGGAAAAGTTTCTTCCTGACCCCCTGCAAGTGGTCAGTGCATGCCTTGAAGCATGGGGATTGATTTCAACTAGCTGAATTTACATCAGTGGAAACTAAGCTTTCATATAAATTAGGGTTCCAGCAGAACTTTAGGGAGCCCCAGTAACATAGCTGTTACCCCTATTGACTTTAATAAGAGTTATACCCATGCAACTGAAGGCAGGAGTTGTCCCTTTAGTTCTTTTGTAGACCATGGGACAAATTCATCCATGGGGTAACTTGACTGAACCCAATGGAGTTACATTAGGAATGAAAGTAGGGCGCGTTCTGCTGTCACGCCAGTGTATATAAGGAATTAGTCCCACTGACATCAGCTGAGTTAGACTGGTGTAAAACCAGCATAAAATGAGACCTTAATAGGAATATTGGGACATACTGCCTGACTGGATCAGAGCCGGAGTCCATCTACACCAATATCCTGTTTCCAACAGACCAGAGCCATCTCACGCAGGAATGGTGGGAGGGAGGGCACCCTTAACGATGACTCCATCAGGCGGTCCCCTCTGTTTCGCCCAACATTCTTTACCCCTTTGGGAAAGCTAGTGCCCTAAGAGGGAGCTAGAAAGGAGAAATCCCTGCACTCAAGGTAGCTCAGGCATGGGAGTGTTCCTGGGCCTTGTGCAAGGGAGAAAAGTTGAGAGAAGACTTCTTGGTCCTCAACCCATGCATGGATCTGGCCTTAACATCACTCAGCTGTTCACGTCAATGGGTTTCATGATTTGACCACATGGGTCCTCTGCTTCATTGTCTCCCCAGGTTTTTGTCAACATTTTCAACACTTCAAGAGGTCTATCAGTGCCGTGCACTGTGGCTTGCTGAACAGAGAAGGCTTCTCTAGAATTTGCTCACAAACAGCAAGTCAATCTGCTCTCCTGGATGATGGTAGACTGGGAATCCCTGAAGTGCACTCAGCTATCCTCTAGGGAAGATCTTGTTTAAGACTAAAATAAACTCATGATTCTGTGGTTTATGATATCATGCAAGTCTTCTTTCCTATGAATTAAAACAGTTACCACTGGATGATGCGGTCATCTTTTAATCAACTCACGAGTTGTTTTTTTTCAACCCAGGTTTTCTAACATCCATTTACATGTCACCTTCTGGACCCTCTCAGGTTCTTGCTGACCCATTTAACTCCTTTTTAGGGGTCCTGATTTTAGGGATACTGTGAGAGATTGTGGGCTCTCTTCTTCTAGACACTCTACAGTAATATGCATACAACTGTGGAAACACTCCTGACAACCGTTGGCTGTCAGATGCTCCAAGCAGAATTAGCCAGAAGGCCTTGGTCACCCAATCTTAGAGGAGGTCTAGCTGCACATGTGCCACTTAATGTGGGCCAGATTCTGGCTTGCCCCAGCACCAGGTTGCCAGGATCCCTCCCTCCCTTGTACTCCTTGTTAGGGAGCATCATCCCTGCTTTTGACTAACTGCTGGAATGAAGGGGAAGGGGAAGTCTATGATGCAACCCCTGATCTGAGCTCCACTTTCTCATAGGGTGATAGAACTATTGTTCTAGCATGCCCTTCCTAGGAACTGCCACTGGGCCTCAACACACTCCATGCAGCAGGCAGAGGGCTATTAGGCAGAATCTTGACCATAGCCTTGATGTGACCCATGGATCCTGGTGGTCAGCAGGTAGCACTGCAGTAACTGGTGCCAGAACTGCCCTGCCAGGGTGCAGAGAGATTCTCCTGCAGCAGACCCAGCTGGATGGCAGAAAGAGCTAAGAAACTCTGCAGTGGGCCTCTGGCAGAGGCCTAGAGAGAGTTGACTATAAGTAGTGAGCCCAGGAAGAGGCTGGGAAAGACCTTACCTCATCCTGTCTTGGAAGTTGTCTGGAGAGCAGCAAGAGGTTGGCATAGTCAGGCCTTGGATGCTCTTAAAAGGGACTGTGGACCAGAACCCATAGGAAGAGGGCTGGGGCTCACCTAGTGGCCCGCTGAGGAAGGTGATGTGGAAATTCTCTGAGATGAGTAGCAAGGGCTACTGAAATCCCCCATACAAAAGGCAAAGACTAGTGAGTCTGGAGTCAGGCTGAAGGCTGAACTTGAGGCTGGCAGATGGTTGGACTCTTGGTTGACCCCAGAAGGCGTGGGGCTGTGACACCCAGCCAGAAGGTTGAGCCAGAAAAAGAGATGAACCATCAGCAGGCCTAAGTGGTCATTTGACAGAGACAACTGCGGGAGACGGCCCTGCAACGCCATGCCTGGCCATAAAGGGGAGCTCTGTGAGGGAGTCAAACTCTCACAGCCCCCTTTAGGGTTTCTTGCACCATCTCCAGAAGCATCTGGTATTTTTCTCTCTCGGAGGCTTAACTGTGGCAGGGCTGAGCCCCGGCACCTCTATGCGTGGGGTTCATAACCCCAGCATCTCTGGGCTTGCCGCATCAGTTATGAAAGTTAAAAAGTTGCTTGAGCCTCAGCACCTAATTAACTGCTTGATCCTCGGCACATCTTTCACTACAAATTAAGCACAGGGGACGATGCAGGGCTATATAGAGCACTGGTCTGACTCGGTGTGTTAACTCTTATGGTCTTGTGTTTTCAGGGCAGTGAGCTGGTTGGGAGTTATCCAGCCACTCTCCCACTAGCAGTACAGTTATTCCATGGTACCCCTCCAGATTCCCACTGTTGCTTCAGGATGTTTGTCCACATATTTTTAACATTAGCATTATAATCTAATAGTCTTTCTACCTTTTGGTATCATTTCAGCAAAGACTTAGAAGAATAGTTTGATTTATTCTTTTTTCCTAGGGTTATCACTCTGGCACTTCATTGTTCAGAGATAATTAGGAAAAGGCAGACTCAATTAGCAAAAGCGTAAGCAGTTTTCCATACTGCTGCATTATTTACCTACTCTGCCTTTCCTCATCTGCCATTAATATTTAGCAATTCAAAAGCTATATTGGTTGGAGGAACAGAAGAATGTATTCAGTCTCTTACTGTCTTAAATGGGTTACAGGCCTACTTATTTTGTCACTAGTTAGCATAGTTATTGCGCCCAATTCTCCACTCTTACACCAATTTTTTGCCAGAATAACTATGGCCAGCCGCAGAAGACCTTGCCATTACCCAACCCTTCAGACACTCACATCTAGGGACGGTTAGCAACATTTCCCCAGATGATCTCAAACTGTCATGTTGATGTCCAAGACGGATGGGAGAAATCCTGGCTCTGTTCAAGTCAATAAAGTTTTGTCAGGAACTTCAGTGGGGTCAGGACTTGACCTGTGATCTGGTACTTTCCTGAGGTGGAACCTATCTGTATTTGGGAAGGGCTCTTAAGCATATACTTTCATGTTTTCCCGAATCAGGGCCTTTGGTAGTCGGGCAACAAACCATGCAAGGCAGCAGTGTTCAGTGGACTATTCCTGGTGGACAGAGCACTTCCACATCTACAGCACAGTTATCTGTTGCAATAGTGCAACATCTGTCATTCATTCAGCGGCACTTCCTGTGTAGTCGAATACAGGACTCTTATCGTTGCCGGGGGCTGGGGGTTATTTTTAGACAACCTACACTGAACATTAAACACCTTTTTACACCTTGTGCAGCTGACTCATTGTCCATTCAACTGTGATCAAATGTGCAGGTGATAATACTTAACTGTTATGTAGTACTTTTCAATAGGTAGATCTCCACCATTTCACAGCTGGGGCAATGGAGGAACAGAGCAGTAAGTGATTTGATTAAGTTCACCCACTAGCATAGCTGGGAATAAAACCCAGATCTCTTGAGCCCCCGGCCTCTGCTCTATCCACTAGGCCACAGTGCTCAAATCTGCCTTTCAAATTCCTCCTGCTAGAAGAGCAGTACCCTGGGGCTTAGTCGTGATTCCACCCATTTCCCTGGGTGAAAGGAGAACAACGGATGTGGGTTTCCTCTAAACAGGAATTAAGAGTGTGAATGCAAGCGGATCTTGGGCCTACCACATAGTGGGATTGTGACTTTCCTTTTAAATCCCCCTCTTCTGAGGATCCTGCAAGGTAATTTAAGGCTGCATGTGATAATACAAGCACAGTATGAAGTCCAGGGCATCTGCACAACAGCTTCCACCTTTATTGTGTCCATTACACAGCATCATGTGGCTGACTCATGGCAGTAAGCCATTCCTACAGAACAAGTACATCAACTCCTTTGTCTCAAGGAAGGTGCAAGGACCAAGGCATGGGCAATCATGCCTAGTGGTTAGACCCAGGGTCAGACTCAGGATCGCTCCGAGGTTCGTGGTCAGGAGTCACACTGAGGGTCAGGACTGGAGTCAGAGGGCCATGCCAAGGGTTGAGCCGCAGTTGGGGAACAGTGCCAGGGTCAAGCCAGAGTCAGGGTCCAGTACACCAGCAGGACAGAAGTAAACTCAGACAACTTCCTGTGCCTCCTTCTGGCTTAAGTAGTGTATCCAGGCCAATTGATGGGGCTGGATGCCTGTTCTGATCAGGAGCTTCATGGATGGAGCCTCTGGTGGGCCACAGTTCTGCTAGTCTTTTTCCCTGCGGGTTCCAGAGAGCAGTCAGCTGGCAGGCACCTGGTGGCAGTTTGGGCATCCTTTGAGGACCTATGGGCCAGGGTTCGAGACCTACAATCCTTCATGCTAGTTTCCTAAAGGGGGACTGATAAGAATGTGCCTCTCCCTGTCTTTGAGATGGCTGCAGATATTCCCATCTCAGTGCGTTCAAGAGGGGGGGGAAATCTGCTTCAATTTAGACACCAGCCGGGCAGCTCAAATTCCACCAGAGAAGAATGTCTGGGGGGGGTGTCTCTCGAACATTGCTGTATGAACTGAAGCAAACAGGGTCTTCTTGGAGAACTATTTGGAACACATTTTAAGTGGAGAGGCTTCCAAATGGCTCAGCTTTAAAAAGCAGTAGCTGAAAGGGCAGCTTGGGAAAGAGAGAGTTTGTTAGCTTCCTTTGGTAGCAACACTTCACAAATAATGGTTTTGAATGATATATAAGGTATGACAGGGCTCAGAACCTCCATCAGCTGAGATTAGAGACTCTCCATGTGTGAGGTCAGGTAAATACTGAGCCATGATGAAGCCATAAAAATGCTGCACATGCCTGGGATAAAGAGTGTGATGCTGGCAGATCAGGTGCCGGCTCATGCCAAGGCTCCAAGGCAGAGGTGGGCAAACTAGGCCCACGGGCCACATCCGGCCCATGGGACCGTCCTGCCCAGCCCTTGAGCTCTCGGCCAGGGAGGCTAGCCCCCGGCCCGGTGGTTGGATGGGGTGGAGTTTTGGGGAGGGGGGGCATTTGGGGATGGGGAAGGAGGGGGGGGTTGGATAGGCATGGGAGTCCCGGGGAGCTTGTCAGGGGGCAGGGGTGTGGATAGGGGTAGGGGCACTCAGGGGACAGGGAGCAAGGGGGGTTGGATAGGGTGGGGGTCCCGGGAGGGAGCGGTTAGGGGACAAGGAGCAGGGGGGGTTGGATGAGTGGGAGGGTTCTGAGGGGGGCAGTCAGGGGGCAGGAAGTGGGAGGAGGCGGATAGGCGGCGGGGGCCAGGTTGTTTGGGGAGGCACAGCCTTCCCTACCCAGCCCTCCATACACTTTTGGAACCCCGATGTGGCCCTCAGGCCAAAATGTTTGCCCACCCCTGCTCCAAGGTCTCTACTGAACACTGGCAAGTACATAGCTGGAAGCAGCCTGGCTCACCTGTGTGTTACTATTGCTAAGATAGGTATTAGAGTTATAAAATTGTGTTGAGTCTTTAATGCATGCAGCAACTTGCAACTATTTCATAATCTCACTTATAATATCCACAGCCCATGTTATTGAAGTGTTTGCTCTAACTGTAAATCAGGAACCAGGAGAGAGGCATTAATGTGTGAAATACTACTTTCCAACAGGAGGTGTTATGTCCTGCCCAGCAAAGGAAGACCCATCAAAACCAGACAAACCATTGTGGAACATCAGAAGACAAAAGACTGTTGATTGCTCCCCCCATGCCGTGAAGAGGTGACATGTGACTGAATTCCTCACAACAGCTGAATTAGCAACTCTAAGCAGAAACAGGAAGGAATAAAAAGATCTAACAGGGGAAAACTGGATCTTTTCTGCTGCTCGGACTCTGAAGAAATGTCTACACAGCAGCTAGACACCCGTGGCTAATTCTGATTCTCAAGCATGGGCAGCAGGTATCATAGGCCAGGGGAGGCTAAGCCTCCCCCCTAACCCACGCCATGGCCCACCCTAGCTTCACCTCTCCCCTCTCCCCCGAAAGCTGGCAGGGGCTCAACTCAGGCTGGTGGCCTGGAGCTGGGGCTCAGTTGCCAGTCCACTTCAGCCAGAGGCCACGGGCGGCCACGGGGTCAGCCCGGCGCTCGGATCAGCTCGGCGCCCCAGGGAAGTTTGGCCAGGGCTCCTCCGGCTGCAGTGGGGGTAGGTGCTTGAGGCTCTGGTGGGCGAGGGGGGGCAAAAGGGGCGCTCACATGCCGCCCATGCTTGCGGGGCTGTTTCACTGCTTTGTAGATGTCTGGGCTTGGGCTGGAGCCCAGACTCTAGGACTCTGTGAGGTAGGAGGGTGCCAGAGCTCAGGTTTCAGCCCGAGCCCAGAAGTCTACACACCAATGAAACAGCCCCGCAGCCCAAGCCGGAGCCGGCTGGCATGGGCCAGCCACAAGTTTTTCTTTGCTGTGTAGACATACCCTGAGGGGCAAGGATTTCTAAACATAAGCAAAAGTTCCCAGTGCTTGGCCTGGGTTAGCCTTAAAGGCCATATAGAGCTTGCTTATTATAAAAGCGTTTATTATCTTTTGAGATTTAAGACTGGAACTCATTTGTGTGCATATATGTTTACCTGCTTTCTCTTTTAAATAATTCTCTTTCCTTTTCCTAAGGAATATGTCTGTATATATATTACCGACATTATTATTGTATATTATATATTAATGTAAATATTAATAATATATATAATAATGTCGTGGAAAGCAGATATAATAAGATACGATGGGCGGGCCACATAGCACGGTTCACGGACAATAGGTGGACCGCAATCATTACTGAGTGGCACCCGCGAGAACAGAAAAGACCACCTGGTCGGCCTCCAAGAAGATGGGAAGATGCCATTGTTAAACGTTTCGGATGAACATGGAGAAGAAAGGCAAGAATGCGAGAAGAATGGCGGACGTGTTGTGATCGGTGCAGTCATGACGACAGCTGAAGACCGATCGATCCAGGTGATATATTAATTATATATTATCATCATCAAGCTTCTTTGGTGTGAGATCTAAGGTGCAATCAACCTGGGGTAAATGACTGGCCCCCTGAGACTGGGAGTAACCTGAATATTGCTGGGATTTTTGGAGTAAGGAACCATCTATCACAAAGGCAAGCTTGTCTAGGTGACAAGACAGATCAGAGTACCCAAGATGACTGTCTGTGACTCCATGGTTAGGCTGTTATGGTGCTTGGAGGTGCTCACACTTGATACTTGGTTGGTGAAACCTAAATATAGAATTCACAACCAATCTGGGGTTTCTGCCCTGTTTCTGAACAGTCTGCCCTGAGGTTGGTACTCATGCTCTTGAGCCACTGCAGGACAGCTTGATAGAGGTGTCCCTAAGAAGGATGTGTGTGGAAACTGAGCCTCTGAAGGGCTCATCTGATTTAACTGGGGGGGGTGGGGGAACTTACACCTGCCCAGTAAATCACACAGTCAGATGAAGGAACTCCGCTTGTTCTCCATTTCCAAAATCCCCACTGTCTCTATTGTACATTATGGATTAATGAGCTGAAACATTTCCAATTTAGAAGACTGGAAGAGTGATAATGCAGTGCAAAGATAGTTGCCCGACACACTAACTTCCAGGGTTCTCTCACTCTAACTCCTGAATTTGAGGAGAATTTGATGGCCCCTATGGAGCATAAGGACCAGGCTGCCCCTTGTGTTTGATCCTGCCTTTATCTCACACTGCATGCAATATTAAAATAAGGAGACATGAATGAACATGAACACCTCCTTGGAAATAAGTGAGCCATAGTATCTGTGACAGATGCTATGGAGATATGGACTATGCAAAGACTATTGTATCAACCTCATATGTGTTATATGGATCCTTATGGTCTAGAGGGTGTATTCTAGCTCAATGGGTAAGTTACAGGATTTCCTCAGGAACCAAAATCATTAGGGGCTGGGAAGGAAAAAGAGTGATTAATACAAATCTCTAAGCAGGTAACAAGTCTGAATAAACCCCATCTCCTGAAGTAAGCTGCATAATCTGGTTTGACTTGATTAAAGAGGCCTAGCAAACAAAGAACTGGAAACTATATAAACTGACCATACTGATGTAGAGAGAGGTCGGTCACACACGCTTTCCCAAGAACTGAACATGAGACTGACCAGAAAGACAGGCCTTACATGAGGGCCAGAAAGACTTTGAAACCTGACAGGGTCTCCATGTGGAAGATAGAGAACACCTGGTAAGCCAGACAGGTATATAAGCTGTTTATTGTTTTTAAGACACATTTTATCTGTAATGCTTTTGTTCTGAGTAACTACTCTGCTTTATCAATAGGCTTGGAAGGATTAGATTTTTAATCAGTAAATGTCAAATATCAATTTCACTGTACACACACAAACGGATGACAAAATATTTGTTGATAATCAAAACTTACAGATAGCATTTTCTTTCTTTGCCTGCTTGAGAACTTTAGAGTTTGAATTAAGACTGTTTAATTTGTATATTTTGACATGTGATGTTGACAATTTGTGTGGTAACAATTATAAAGCTTTAACTTTTTGAATTTCAACCTCAACTGTCACTAAATAAATTGTTGTCGGACTTCCTCATTGCCTCATACCCCAGAAGTTCCCACAACCATGAAAATTCAAAGTCAATACAAATTGGAAACTCATACATTTAAAGCCCATGATTTTGCACAACTTGAAATTGTAATTGATAAAATTTAAAAAGGGACTTAAAAGCACACAGATATTTTCCATCAAAGTTATAATATATATATATATATAATATATATATTATATAAGCTGGCTGGTCACTAGTTAGTCCTGTCATTGCCCTGTGAGAACAAAATGGCACCTGTTGAACGAAAGTCGGACTGGCTGAGGCAATCACACTGAATTACAGGAGTCTGCAGCCTAAGTCTCAAGTCTTGAGAGAGTGGATAGCAACAGCCTGCCCCTAAGAAGCTAAGTGGGCTTCCCTCAAGCAGGCCAGGAAAGATTCATAAGGGAAGTTATTTCAAGAACTGTGACAGCTTCAACCAAGGCTAAAAAACAGAGTTAAGGAACATTTGCACAAGAAGAAGAGATACAGTAGCTAGGTCTCATTCTGTGCCACAGTGCAGCCCATGGTACCTGGTACTATATGTCCTGGTGTTCAGCATATCTGCATAGATGCTCTGAGGGGGGAAGAAAAATGTTCTGGCCTCTTAGCCGAAATTGCGAATAAAGGAAGTCAGTTAATTGAAATTATAGTGGTTTTGTCATGTAGGGCAGCACTGTGTGACTAAGTTGTTTATTCCCCCCCACACACACACTTCTCTCTCTCTGTAAAAGGAGCCAATTTCTGCTCAAAAGATATTCGGTACTAAGAGTAAATTTTTTTTTGCCAAAATGGCACCAATTCACAATTAAAATGTGACAAAGCCTGAATTATGAGCAATTTCCTATTTCATTATGAATACTTTGCACATCCCTAATGTGGATATATTTCTACTCTTAAAAAAAAAAAAAAAAAAAAAAAGAAGAGAGATCATGTGATGGGACACTCACCTATTGAGTGCCTTCTAGCAGCTGGGTGTGTACTGCAGCCCTTTTCTTGTCTCTGGTGCCTCCTGTAGGTGGTCAGCTGACCTTGGTGAGGCTTCCATGGCTTGGCCAGAGGGCCACACCAAAGTCCAAATGAACCCCTGCCAGGGTGATAAAGAATCCAATAAATGAACAATCCCATTGCCTTCACTAGAGTCTTCAGCCTGGCTCTGGGCCCTTTAAATACAATCCTTTGCTCAGGCTCTCAGATAAGCCTGGTCCCATTCTGGGGGTTTATCCAGTGTGGCCATGGGCCTGCCTGCCCACTACTTGAGGCTCTACACCAAGACCCTACACACAGCCGCCACATGCCGCTCAATTTCAGTTTCTTGATGCTTCTTTCCACCTAGCCCCTTTTAGCATCACCCTTAGCTCAGGATTAAGGTTCTTAGGTCCTCTCTCTCTCTCCCTGCAAGCCCAGTTTAAGCAAATGCAGCCAGAAAAACTCTGCTTAGCCCACAAGCACCTTTGGCCAGAGAGCAGCTCTCTGCCCCTGCCCTGAACTGACCTGCTAAGGCCCAGCAGCTCCTGTTATCTGAGCCTGCTGGGCTGTGATTGGCTGCTTCCACAAGGCCTCTCTAGGCAGGCCTAGAGGACCCACTTTTGCTGCTCCTTTCCTGTCACTTCACTGCTTCCTGGGAGCGGGTGTAGTAGGACTGCACAGCCTCCTGTCGAGAGCCACAACAGCCAGCTACACCCCCTCACAGAGCAGCAGCTCATTTTAGACAGGCTGCGAAACAGCTATCCACTTATTACAGCTTTTAGTGCCTCTCCACCCAGGGTGAATTCAGTGAGAACAGAGAGAAAAGCCCCTATATTTTACTAACATTTCCATGCGCTGCCTGGTGCTCCCTTTTCACATCTGATAGGAAGTTTCTTCTTGCAAGGGCGAGGGAAGACCTTCTTTTCTTCTCCCTAAAGCCCTCAGGGCCTGATGCCATAGTCCTGCATCTTGTGTGGTTTTACACCAATGCAACATGAAGGCTTTATAACTATTCTGTTTTGGTAGTTTTTCATACTCCCTTTGGAAAGGGCTCCAACTGGTGCAGGGTAATAGAGGATCAGAGACTCACTAATTTTTTTGAGGGCCCCCTTCTCCTTCCACTAGCTTTACTGTGGTGTAATTTATCTTCAGTGGAGTTACTCCTGATCTTACAGTCCTGTAATTTAAAAGAGAATGAGGCTCTCTCTTAGATAGCTATGCTTTCTTAAAGCATGGAGGCATTACCCTTACATATATCTTATTGTATACATACATCGTATCCACATAACCCATCTGCTGCTGTCTGGAAGCGCACAGGGACTCTTATCTGCCAGAACAAGTAATCCTGTCATGGGATTATAGTGCTTCACTCCCCCAACCCCCAAATCTTTTATCCAAGAGGTGCAGAGCCCCGAGAAATTATTTTCTGGGAGACACCTAATCCCTAGAGTGGTTTGCATTGCATATACTCCCCAACAATCATTTTCATATGGGTATTGGAATGCTGTGGTAAACCTTCCATCTGCCCTTGGGGATATTCCAATGTTCATCCGGATACAAGGCCTAAAATTTGGAGGATTATCAGTGCTTCAAATTTGTTCCTCATTTGTACTCTAGACAAGAGAGAAACAGAAGGAGCATGCCATACAGGAAGCCTGGTTTATGTATAAGCTTTATGTTTGCATTGTAAACTTGGCAGTAGAGGACTGTCTTCCTCTGTCCTTAAAATCCCACACCACATAGTACAACAGCATAGCACATACCGCACTCTAGTATCTTCTGCCATCTCCTAGGCTCTGTATCGGTCCTCTACTGTCCTTCTGCCAGGTCAGCCACCCCAGCCCTTCCAACTGGAGTGCCCCCTGCTCTTCCCCATGGGAACCTACTAGCCACTCTGCTGGAAGTTCATCCCCTCCAGGGGAGCATCCCTCATTCTCTCTGGCCCTCTTCCTTTTCCCCTGGCTCCAGCATGGAGAAATCAGGGGTAAGCCCCTCAGCTGTTCTCCTGCCTCCAGCCCTCACTGGACATGGCTCTTTGGCTCAGGGAGTTAAGCAGGCTAGCTCTTTCCCTGGCTTCCTAACAATTCCCCCCATAGAGAGCTTTCTGCAGCTTTCCACAGACACTTCCTACAGTCTTTTGACTCCCAGACAGCTCTCCCCAGCCCCTTTTCCTGTCTGAGGCTCCCTGCCCACAGGCATTCTCTCATTCACACAACCCAGGTGCCCTCTCTGAAAACCCACATAGGAATAAGGTTGCCACCTGTCCAGGTTTTCCCAGGATCATCCCTTTTTTGAGGTAGCTGTCCTGGGAAATCTGTAAGTCCCTTTTTTGGTACCTCAGTGGTGGCAACTCTAGTTAGGAAGGAGCCAATGAGTCAAAGGTGCAGTGACCTCTTTCCTCTTACAGTGTCACTCTGTGACAAGATCCTTCTTGGGACAGTCCTCAGACCCACCCCGAACTCAACAGTTGTTGTGCCAGGGCTTTTACACCAGTTCCTTGGGGGTAGGTAGGGGAACCCAGACCTACCCTCTGCTCTGGATTCCAGCCCAAGGGCCCTGCATTAAGCAGCTACGTTCTGCTCCTTTAGATATACTGCTGTTTCCCTGGGCTACTTCCTACCTCCAAACCACTCCTTGTACTATTTCCCCATAGCCTGTAGTTAAAGCAGCCTCTGCTCTAGTTCTCAGGCCTCTTCCTATGTCCTCTCTGCTCCTTGTTCTTCTCCTGAAAGGCCAACCCAGGTTCTGACTCTTGTCTGGGTCTTGCCCCTTTTCCAGGAACTAATTCCCCCTGGCCTAGCCTTTCTTACAGAGGGAGAGAAAGCAAGCAAGCACTACTAACCTCTTCTCACATGGGTCCCCTATGTTCTCATCTCTCTGTGTGTAGTTCTCCCTGACTTTCCACAGCTGGGATCACTAATTGTAACTGAGTCCAGATCAGGATCAGCTGGGGAGGTTAATGGCTAGATCACAGACAAAGCTCAGCTTTACTTCCATTAAGGGCCAGTTGGTGTGTGACACACACCCAATCTGCTCACCCCCCCCCCAAAAAACCCCAAATGAAATAAATAAATACCTGAAATGAACGAACAAACCAACCAACACAAACAAACCAAAACTAGCAAAAGCCACATATTTACTCCCCAAAGGGTGAAATGCCAGGCACTCCATGAGGTCCACAAGGGGCTTCCCTGTTGCTCTAGATTTTACAATGAAGGCACTCAGATGCTGAGGTGGTGGGCAGCTGTATAGCACCCCGAGAGAGAGATCTAAATATGAAAGAAGGAGACAGCCACCAGTCATGGGACTCAAAAGGCTTTATATTAGTATCTATCCAAGTGGCAATCGGACTGTTAGCCCAAAAACTTATAGGAAGCTTTTTTTAAGACTTTCTAAGCTGAAGAATAGCTATTCTCCATGACAATGAGAAAGGAAAATGTATAAGCTAAAATGAGCTCTTGGCCTTTTCTCCTTAACAATTATCACTGGACTAAAGTTTCACTCAAAATATGGCAGCTTATTCAAATCTTATCTGGGTCTTGGGCCTGCACCATTTATCCTGAAATCTCACAAGAGACTTTCCAGACCTAATTATTTCTGTCTGATCTCTTAATAGCAGGGGGAAAGGCAGCATTCTATCCCTCCCACCTATTATTTTTTCTTCACTTTATAATAGGATCCCCGTGGGCTTTATTACCCTTACTTTCTGCTTTTTATGCCTATCATACATTTAGTAAGAGGGACAATCTCTGAGAGACATTGAAAAGGTATTTATTGCAATTTCAGATTCATTTAGGAATTTGCACATACGCCGTATTTACTTGGTGTGACCAGCACTCATGTTTGACATTTAATAACTGAGTAAATGAGATGTATCTATTTCCCTCCAAACACCTGCCTTATTGCTTACCAACCTAGTAAGAACTAACAGGTGTTTATTGGATTATCTCTGGGGCTGTATTTCATTGCCCTGTTATATGGGGTTCTATACACGATCGGTAAGGACCTTTATTCTTTAGGGGTTTATGTTGTATTCATTATCCAGAAAAAAACCCGATGACACTAAAGGTTAAGGCTTGGTTTGCATTTTCAACAAAAAAAAACCAGATTGCCCATATCTAGTAACAACGTTGCCCTACAGTCCAATTTAATAACATATGCTGCCAGCTCAGATGAACATAAGGGACTATGAAGACCCCAGCTAAGATGCTGGCATTTTCCACCCTGCCAGCCAAAGGAGTGAGTGGGAGGATGTATATACCTACAGCTTCCGCATCCAAAGTAAATTCAACCTCCTTCATAGCCCCACTGCTTCCAGGCTGCATCTGCGCTGATGTTATTTCACACAGCAATCGGTAGCCACAAAATCACCTTGTGAATATCAAAGGAGACGGTGCTGCACCTTTTTCTCAAGGAATGCAAAGTGCAGCAGAACATCCTAAAAGGAAAATCCAAGATAGGACTGTGAGGTTGTGGCTTGGAAACTTGGAATCATACTTGTGGTTAATGTCCATTGCCAATGTTTCCACACTTGTGAGGATGACATTTTTGACATGCGTCTGACGAAGTGGGTATTCACCCACGAAAGCTTATGCTCCAATGATTGATTTTTGGTTTGAATTCTTTTCAAGTCCTTAGATGTAGCAGGCAATACACCAAGGCTCAGAAATAAACTAAGGGCTAGTGGAACATTTAGGGCCATATATTGCTCTTCATCAGCCAGGGAACTCCCAGTAATATTAATGGGAGTTGCATGTGTAACCTACTGGAGAGTGAGTTACAGGTCCTCCTCTGTGCCAATACACAGAGAACGTGAGTTGATACAGCACTTTGATCCTTTAGCTCAAGCTGTAGCAGCTCACGTGTTAAGGTCTAGAGGTTCCTGGGTCATAGAGTCATAGACTTTAAAGTCAGAAGGGACCATTATGATCGTCTAGTCTGACCTCCTGCACAAGGCAGGCCACAGAATCTTACCCACCCACTCCCGCAACAAACCCCCAACCTATGTCTGAGCCATTGAAGTCCTCAAATCATGGTTTAAAGACTTCAAGGTGCAGAGAATCCTCCAGCAAGTGACCCGTGCCCCACGCTCCAGAGGAAGGCGAAAAACCCCCAGGGCCTCTGCCAATCTGCCCTGGAGGAAAACTCCTTCCCGACCCCAAATATGGTGATCAGCTTAACCCTGAGCATGTGGGCAAGACTCACCAGCCAATCATATCTCCCCTCAGCCTTCTTTTGGTTAGGCTAAACAAGCCGAGCTCTTTGAGTCTCCTTTCATAAGACAGGTTTTCCATTCCTCGGATCATCCTAGTAGCCCTTCTCTGCACCTGTTCCAGTTTCAATTTATCCTTTTTAAACATGGGAGACCAGAACTGCACACAGTATTCCAGATGAGGTCTCACCAGTGCCTTGTATAATGGTACTAACACCTCCTTATCTCTACTGGAAATACCTTGCCTGATGCATCCCAAGACCGCATTAGCTTTCTTCACGGCCACATTACATTGGCGGCTCATAGTCATCCTGTGATCAACCAATATTCCAAGGTCCTTCTCCTTGTCTGTTACTTCCAACTGATGAGTCCCCAGCTTATAACAAAAATTCTTGTTATTAATCCCTAAATGCATGACCTTGCACTTTTCACTATTACATTTCATCCTATTACTATTACTCCAGTTTACAAGGTCATCCAGATCTTCCTGCATGATATCCTGGTCCTTCTCTGTATTGGCAATACCTCCCAGCTTTGTGTCATCCGCAAACTTTATTAGCCTACTCCCGCTTTTTGTGCCAAGGTCAGTAATAAAAAGATTAAATAAGATTGGTCCCAAAACCAATCCCTGAGGAACTCCACTAGTAACCTCCCTCCAGCCTGACAGTTCACCTTTCAGTATGACCCATTGTAGTCTCCCCTTTAACCAGTTCCTTATCCATCTTTCAATTTTCATATTGATCCCCATCTTTTTCAATTTAACTAATAATAACTGGTGCTGGACAAGAGGCAGTGATCACACATGTTGGAAGCAATATGTACAGTCCTTAGTCTTGGTAAACCATTCTATCAGGGAGAGCCTCATGGCATATCTAACAGTTGAATTTAGTTCTTTGTATAGTGGTATTGGGGTGTAGGTCAATGTATGAGACCAGCATCCCTGGATGAAGCACTGATGTTTTCTATTCTAGAAAAAACTCAAGGCCAGGGAAAATTAATCAAGGAAATTCTTGCTTGCCATAGTGAATCAATTGCACTCAGGATCTGACAAAAGCAGAATCACCTACTGAATATTATTTGCCAAGTTGAAAATATTCTTAGATGTACCATGTTTCTGAAGTATTTCAGAGGAGATTCTTTCCTCCCTACCTACCCCCATTTAAAAATATTTACACCATGGAAGAAGTATGGTCCAAATTCACTGTTGGCATACGTCCATTGCAGTCAATGGAGTTATGATGCCAACAGAGAATGTGTATACTAATTTCCTGACAAGGCTGAAATTAAAGGCCTAAAAGGAGGAAAAGTGTAAGAGATTATCAGATCAAGGTGTGACTATTAAAATTGTTCTAACGGGACAGAACTGTACTACTTTGATGCTTCACAAGCCCACTTTCGGACTTTGACCTCATCACCTTGCATACCTTAGAGCATCATGCCTCTCCAAATCCACCCTTCTGCTCTTTATTTCTTATCAGCTTGCTTTTGCCTTCTCGCTCTGGGGAGCTGACAGCTATTTTTTTGTGCGTGTATGTGTGTCCATTTCGCAGCTATGGGTTGTCTTCTTTGATGTTCAGGCTTTGGCGCTATTTAAGATGTGTGTAAGGCTTGCTGGAATTCTGCAAACATGGCCAAAGGAAGAAGCAAGGCAGCTAACACCGACAGGCTTTTTTAAAGTGCTTCCAAATCAGCATTGGATCCAGCTGAAATGCCTCATTCCCCAACTCTGGTGCCATTGGAGACCAAAAGGTGCAGCCTTGGAGGAACAGAAACTAATAAGCTGAAAACCTCTTCTACCGCCTCTCCCTAACTTTAAAGGCTACAGTGAAGCTGCAGCTTCTCAGGCTATTTTTCAAGGTCATTTCACGGTGATTGATAATAGCAGGAAAGCAAGGAGGAAGCTTTGGATGAAAACTAAGCCCTTTGGGATGATGCTTCTCCTGAAGAAAATAGCAGAGATGAAAATGAGAAGGGTCTGTTAGATTAGCACCCTCACCCACAGGGCCGGCTTTAGGACCTGCGGGGCCCGATTCGAATACCCGGTGGCGGTCTGGGTCTTCGGCGGCGGGGGGGTCTGCTCCGTGTCTTCCGCGGCACTGAAGGACCCCCCCCCACTGCTGAAATGCTGCCAAAGACCCCGGAGCGGACCCCCGCCACCAAAATGCCGCCGAAGACCCCAGAGCGGACCCCCCGTGCCGCTGAAATGCCGCCGGAGCGGACCGCCGCTGGATGAGCCTAAGGCGCGGGACACTCTTAGGCCCGGGGCCCAATTCCAGGAAATCGGGGGAATTGGCCTAAAGCCAGCCCTGCTCACCCACTGCAGTTCTTTATCTTCACCATCTGCCTGAGGTCTTTCCACGGTTGTCTACGGTCACTATTAACTAAAAGACCCATTGGCCTCAGCATCGTAATTGTTCACAGCTGCAGTTATATCCCCAGCCTACTTCACACATTGATGCAACCAGCCTCTTGCATCTGGCCTTACTCTTCTGTTGGTGCCTCACAGCACTGAGGGTTAACCAGAGGAGAAACGTCTATTTGAATGTTAATACAAGCATGAGAAAACAATTCTTCCAGCATAGCAACAAGAGTGAGCTCACAATTGTCTTTTAAAAAAATTGATTATGTTTTTGCATACTAAGAAATGGATTAAAATGTAATTAATGAGTAATTTGGTTGGCAAACTGATTCTCAACTGCATTAAGCATTTCAACGATATTTCTCATCTGAGAGAGAGAGATGATTTCCCTAGAAGTTGGAAAACCACGCAGCAGTTCCAGTGGAAAGTAGCAATTGAGGAATGATTCCCTGAAGAAACCCTCAAAACATTTGCTTATGTTGACATTATGGCAGTTGTCTGGAATGGCAGTGATATGAGGTCATATGGACTGAGTTTGGTATCGAAGTGTTTAGAATCATCTTTCTTTGGAAATCTGCTAATTACAGCACATTAAATATGAAAACAACATTTTAAGCAATGTTATCAAGAATAAATCCTATTGTGGTTCATGGCATTGTATTAATCATTATTTACAAGTATTCCAACATCCACCCGGCTTTTGTGAACATGTTCATGCATCTGGAGAGGGTCACAATGTTTAACACAAATGTTATTCATCCAAAATTTGTTACCTTGGAGATTCTTTTCATGCCAGGTAGCAATGAATGCACGTAACATACCAAAACCACAGTCATCAGTGAGGCTCCAACCCAAAACTCTCACCACCAGCTTTTCCCTCTGGGGCTGAAAGAGGAACTGTGAGATGGAAATAAGTAACAGGCTCTTGTCTCATATCCAGGATGCAGCCACTGCAGAGAGAGATCTTGTGCAATGCTCTTGTCTGCACTACAAAGTTAGGACAACATAAGCCGCCTTGTATTGACCTAGTTCTGTATGTGTCTACACTTAAATTTGTCTCCCACTGATGTCAGTGCCCCTTTATGCTGTCATAGTAACACCACCACCCTGAGCACTGTTGATCCATGATCAATGTACTGAAGTCGACACAGCGTGAGTATAAACACTGCAGTAACTATGTTGACCCTAACAAGCCTCCAGCATGCTGTTCAACAATGCCAGGCAATGACCGCTCTTGTCACAATTGTGAATTCCACTACCCAGGAGTCATGGAGACTGGAACTCCCCCCCCATCCTGCTGCTGTTGAGGCCTTGAGGTGTTCCCCCACACACACACACCTGTGGAACATCTGACCCAGATAAGGAGGAGAAAGAAAAGGACTCAGCCATGGCATCGTGACATGTTCAGTGAGATCATGCAAGCCAGTAATGCATCAGACTGTGAACAGAGGGCCTGGAAGATTAATATTGCAGACTATATAACGAGAAGGAAAGAATGGACAGGAGAAAGGCCCATGAGTCCCAGCAGGAAAAGGAGAAGGAGGTGCACCAGGACACAATGGGGCTTCCCCAGCAGCAAACACAGATGCTGCACTCTTGTGGACCTACCGGTTCAACAATCACAGGCTTGCCTCCCTTTGTAGTCCACGGCAAACTCCAGTATAGCACCTCCCTACAGCCCCCTCAACATTCTACATGGCATCAGGGGCTGCATCTCTACCCCTACCCCTCCATAGCAGGGGATATAAAGGACAACAGCAGCTTCACATACACTGACCTATGACAGCCACGGTTGATGTTTGTGTAGCTGAAATGGGCAGGAATGTTCTTTCCCCTTCCTAAGCTCTGTTCCTGAAATGTATTAAGTTTGCAGTGCATTTGCTTTTAATTTACACAGAATTGTCTGAAGTGTTTCCATCACTCCATAAAATTCTATTGTTTGGAAAATAATTCATCTGTATTCATTCCCAGCATATCCTGCAGAAGCCTAGCGGTAGCGAAAGCACCCACTTGTTATTCTACAATGTGACAACTCATAGGATCAGTGACAAAGAAAGTTTGCTAATTATAAACGTACAGCAAGCACCACAAAATTAACCAGTGCATTGGCAGGGTTATAGTCATTCATGTACACCAAGACCCACCCAATTCCTAACAAGCCACCAAACTGTGGGGGGGAGGGGGTCAAAGGAGAGCACAATGCACCACAACACATTACTGTGGCTCGCTGTTAAAGTGCTCTTTAAAAGCCTCCCTGAGCCATATAGCTCCATGTTGAGCTCTTCTAGTAGCCTTTGTGTTTGGCCGTTCAAACTCGGCAGACAGCCATTCCACCCCAGCGGCAACTTTTCTCCTTTTGCTTCACAGCTATTAGGAAGGACACAGCAGGCAGCTATAAGCATCAGGATATTTTTCTCACTGAGAGCTAATCTTGTGAGGAAACAGTGCCAGTGTCCCTTCAATCTACCAAAAAGCGCATTGAACTATTATTCTGCACCCGCTGAGCCAGCAGCTGACTCTTTCCTTTGTACTATCAAGGTGGCCAGTGGACAGCTTCATGAGCCAGGGGAAGAAGGGGTAGGCTGGGTCCCCCAGGATCACTACTGGCTTTCTACGTCGTCAATGGTAATCTACCAGTTGGGAAAGTTTTCTGCTTGTAACTTTCTGAACAGTCGCCTGTTCTTAAAGATGTGAGGGCCATGCACCTTCCCTGACCAGCCAACACTGATGGCAGTGATGCGTCCCCGGTGATCCACCAGCGCTTTCAGAACCACAGAAAAATAGCCCTTTCTGTTGATGGATTCTCCCTTCCCCAAAATCAGTCCTCCTGCCCAGGCAGGGGCTCCTAGGACAGGCTGCTCTCAGAGCTCCCCTTCGCCGTCCTGGTCCTGTGACACCACAGGGCAGTCTCATCCTTTTAGAGTAGTGGGGCCAGTCAAAAAGACCTTCAGTTTAGTCAAACAGCTCCCTCCCAGGCCACAGTGTCCACCCCCCTGCTCCAGGAGAGAGAGGGAATAGAAGCCAGGAATCCAGGCTTTCCCTGGGAAAATACTGCCCAGCTTAGATTCAGAAGGTCCCATTCATATGAAGCACAGGGTGCCTCTGTTCCCATTCATTTCAGTGGGGGTTGTGGATGCTCAGCAGCTCGCAGTTTGCCTCCATCCCCCAGGGATTCTTCGCTGGAGAATAGTCTCCTACAAGGGCAGGGATGGGAGCCCCATTACTGGGATGTTTTCAAGCACACTGGAGATAACTCTGGAGAAGACCCTGCAGGGAACCAGGCCCAGGGAGCTGTGGCTGGAATCAAGTCTCAGTTGTGAGAGATTCTGCCTCTATTTTTTCCTCCCTAGACAGAAAGGGGAAGTTATTGAGGAAACGCTAAATGCCACTCACATCCTCCAGATGATGGAGTGCTGGGGGCAGATGTTCTGCGTGCCTGTCCCTCATACTCCTCCTTGCTCTCCAATACCAGTGTGGGCTGGAGAGGGTACTGCACTGGTGCGTTATACCCTCGGCCCGCAAGGTGGGGTATAGACAATGGCTGTGAAAACAAGAGCCGGTCTTATTGCTAAGGGACGATTACACTGAGGCAGCAGCAGGGTGTCCAGATCACCAATCTCCCAGCACTTTACACATATTCAGGAAGCATATCTAGGTCCCTCCACTAACCACTACTCCACACTCCCTCTCAGAGCTGAGAATTGCAACTAGGACCTAATTTCCAATGGCTTTGAGAAAGAATGCGCTCTGGTGTAACAACTGGAGCACGGGACTGAGTCAGGACTCTGTGGTTCTATTATTTGATTTCTTACTTGTGGGAACTTGGACTAGTCACTCATCTTCTCTGTGACTCAGTTCTCATGGGCACGATAGGGATCTAATACTTACCCACTATTATAAAACGCTGTGAGATTTACCCAGGAAAAGCTGCTCTGTAAGTGTTAAGCCATATGTGACCACTGAAGGTCAGATCCAAATTCCCGGAGTGTGGAGTGTTTGGATCTGAGGTATCAGTTCAGTCCGGTTCAGAGAGAGGGGGCCCACTGTGGAGTTTGGATCCAGGAGAATCAACTCTTCTTAAGTAGGGAGATGAGTTAACAGGACTGTCCAACTCTAGTATCTAGGTAACTAAAAACTATCCATAGCTACTAGAAGGAATGGATCCAGGAGTCCTGCCTTTCCACAGAAGAAAAATCCAAACCTCTAGGAGGAATAGGACCCAGACATTCTTGTTTCAAATTACCCAACAGAGCTCAGATTTCTTATATCCAATGCTCACAGTAAAGTGCTCCCAAATGAGCTACTAAGAATTGTGCATATAAATTATTCCACAAGCATTTTGGAAAAAATAATAGATTTGAGAGAATGATGAACTGCTCTCACGAAGTTAATGGAGAGAAGGCAGTAAAATTAATCAGATAAATGATTTGTTATGAATGACTTGCTTGGTGTAAAAAGAGGAAAACAAGGACCTGAGTCTCCTCCCTGTTAATTAATTAATTAAAAATAATAACAACAATCCCATGCTCGGCCAATCAGCATCGAGACTCAGGGGCTGAAGGCTGTGAATTCACACCAGAGGGCTCAAAGGACGGTGTTTTACACAAGAGGGAGGATCACAGTAAGAGCACTTGTCCGGAGCCACCTCTGTGTGAGGGCCCCCCCATATTGAGAGCTGAAGAGCAGCTTTGCCCACCATATGGAGGGAGGGAAACAGGGAGAAGGGAAAAAGAAGAAAGAAGACAAGAAAGGAGCGATGGAGGGAGGGAGGGAAGGGAATAAGAAAGGACATCCTCCAACACCCTCTGTGATTCTAAGGGGCAGAGTCCTAGGTGGGACATGTTTCTTCCATCTTAACCTAGTGTTTTCCTTGCCAAGAGCTCGGCTGGCCAGAGATGGATCAGAGTGAACAGGTTCCAAATCCTCAATGAAGCTCTTACCTTCAAAATAGGAGAGTTTTTTTCTATCAAAATCAGTAGCAAGGAAGAAGAAAACTCTTAAGACTCTCCTTTGTAATATGCAGGTGTGTGAACCTGGATTCTCTCTAAGTCCTCCAAGAGACTTGAGAAAGAGACTTGCTGACACAAGGCCATGGGGCTCTCAGAAGCTGTCCCCTGCCCTCTACACCTGTCCTGCATGTCTGCTGTCAGGGTCTCTCTGAGGTCACTGCCACCTCAGCATCTTTACCCAACAGGCTGAGGACCTGCCAAAGGCCACTGTGATGTCACTGCAAAACCCGACCCTCCCCTGCAGGGCTGATATCCTGCACCGATCTACATCCTCTGGATATTTGAGCTACTCCCCCTGTATTCCCCGAGATCACCCCACTCATTCACTATTGATTTCAGGGAACAAGTAGGCTACACAGTAAAACAGCAGAGGCTGCTCCCCATGCTACCCTGAGTTTTTCATAGTTTCATAGTGTTTAAGGACAAAAGGAACCTCTATGCATCTAGTCTGACCTCCTGTATAGAACTGACCCTTAGAGTTCTCCCAATTACCTCTGGATTAAGTTCAGTAGCTTGCTTTTGACAAAGACCATCTTCTAGAAAGGCATCCACTCTTGATTTGAAAATATCCAGAGATGGAGAATCTGCCAGTTCCCTTGGTAGTTCTTCCACACTATAAGCAACTCACCTCTCAATCTTTTTGATAAGCTAAAGAGCCATGCTCTTTACAGCATTTTCTCTAACCCTCAAATGACTTTTATGGCTCTTTTCTGGACCCTCTCCAAAATTTCAGCGTTCTTTTTTTAAAATGTGGATATTAGGTCCTCTCTGCTAAAACTCATAACAAGGATGCCCATCAGGATATGGAGACTTCTCCATTAAGGACCAAACTTCGACCATCTACTCATTTCATAAGCAACTGAACAATCATCATCAAGTAGTTGAGATTTTCAGTCAACACCAATGTGGGCAAGATTTTGCAGATGCCTAAAGGTGAAGGACTCTGTGTCCCATTATGAGTCTCTTCTGCAATCCAATCCTCCCAAGGGCAATATTTCTGTGTGGGAGGCAATGTTGTAATGGAGAACATCAGTCTCTCGAGAACATGCTCAAACATTTTCCAATTTGCAAGCATGATGTTTAGACAGCTGCTTTGCTAGCCAGGTATTCCAACCACATTTGCATACAAACAACTTTGAAAGATTTCCCACCACTTTCTAACTATCATATATCTTATGCTTTTATGTTGATCAAAATTCACTAAAGCCCAGGTCTGCTGATGAGCCCTGGAAGGGTGAAATTTGTGGCTGCTGATTCAGCTTGTAAGATGATGTGGTCTGGTAGGAAGGTTACTAGAGTGGGAGTCTATAATGCCTGATTTGACCACTGACTAAGCCCTTGTCTACACTACAGAATTAAGTTTACCTAAGTTAGGTCAATGTACAGCCACTGCAGTAATTATTGCAGTGGTTCATGTCCACACTATGCCCCTTCTGTTGGTGGTGTGAAACCTCACCAGGAGCTTCCCCTGACTTAACTATGCGGGGCACTGCAGGGCACTGACAGCTAGAGCCCTGCCCTGGGGCTGACAGCCCAAGCTCAGCCCCATAGGGGGCTCACAGCTGGAACCATCCCCCCCCCAGGACTGACAGCCAGAGCTCTGATCCCCACACAGGGCTGACAGCCAACAGGCAATGTAATTAATGCAGTGTCTACACAGACACTGCACTACCCTAACAACATCAACCTAATCGCGACACCTCCTGCGGGGGTGGAGTTGTTAGGTCAGTGTAGTGGGCAGCTTATATCAGCGGGCTCAACATTGTAGTGTAGACACTTACAGAGGTAGGTCGATATAAGCTGCCTTACATCGACCTACCTCTGTTGTGTAGACCAAGGCTTACTGTAGGTCATTGTTCTTCACCGTTGTGTGCCTCAGTTTTTTTTTCTTACCTATACAATGGGGATAATGATATTAGTCTTCCTCATTAACATAGTTGGAGGAATGCAAATGAATAGCTTATGTAAGAGCAAAGCAGTTCTATTCCTTCATTATTATTATTGTTAGTAGTAGTATACCAGTGGCTACTTTTAAAATTTTTGGCATATATCCACTTAATGCAACTCAGCATCAGGCTGTCTGAAATAAGTAGGTCTACATCTTATCTTCAATTTTGTGTGAAATCAGAGTTTCTGAGAGCGGAATAAGGATGATGGCCTATTTTTAAGTTGCCTGGCTATGACACAAGAAAACCAGTTCTTGTGTGACCTTGGGGAAGTTACCTCCTCTCTCTGTGCCTCTTTTTCACTTGCCACCTCCCTTTGTCTTTCTTGTTTGTCTCTCTGAAGCTCTTCAGGGCAGAGGTTGTGACTTAATTTGTGTTTGTACAGCACCCAGCACAATGGTGTCCCCAACTAGAGGTGAATTTTTTTTGGTGAATAGTAAACTCACTGGAAAAGTGCATTTTGGGGCACCAAACAGAAAAAAAAAATCAATTATTTCCTCAGCTTTAGCCCTGATCTCAATTGAGTCCTCTGGGTGCTACTGTAATATAATAAACAGAGTAACTTCCTAGCTGTGCCGTGTATACAGAACCCCTTCTAAGCTAATTGATTAGGCAAACATGTCCCTCATTCCCCAGGGATCTTGGAGACATACTTCACTTCTGTTACAAGGAAAGAATGGGCAAGCATGTGATCTCTAACCCACCCTGTTTTCATCTGCACCCAAAGGCCTGAACAGATGGAGTAATCAGAACAAAGCCTGTCACCCTCCAGAGCAAAGTCCCAGGGAATTATCACACAACGCATTCTTCTGTGTATGAGTTGGATTGCATTCTGTTCTTTTGTCAGCCACTATTTATGGCCTTCAAGCATCTTCCCCTGAACTGTTGGCTGGAGTTTTACAGCATTCACAAGCCTGGACTGATGTCTGTCAGCATGTAGAGTGGAACAATTAAGCGACAACTTTCTAAGCTAATTCATTTTCCGTCCTTGAAAGCCTTTGGGAAAAAAGACACCATAGCTGGGTTAGCTTGTTCAGACAGAATAAGAGTCAGAACTGGTTGAAACTCAGGGAGCGACCAGGGGCAGCAAGGGGCAAATCACTGAGTTTTCTTTTGGTTTGGTCTAAAATCTTTCAAACGTCGCTAATAAAAATCTTCGCCACAAAGCTCTGTCCGCTTTTAGAATCAAACTGCAACCCAACCTCTTCTGAAGGAAGAGCCCACTAACATCATTGCATTCAGAACCAAAGGCCAAAGCCACTTCTTTGCCTAGGCTTTCCCTCCATGGACCCCTCAATCTCACACATTCACTGGGAAAAAAAGACACCAAAACCTCCGAGGCTGCATCTTGGTCTCTGGGAATCAAAAAAAGAGAATAGTACATAGTTGCCTTTTAAATAATGGGAGGCACTCAGATTCTCTGGCGATGAGGGCTGTATTGATGGATGGATGGAGGGATATGACAGATATGACTGAAAGGGGTGCAGTAGAGAAATGGAATTGCTCCCTCTTTTATTTAACCATCTCCACCTCTTGTTTACTCTTCCCCCCTCACAGTCCTCTCCATAAGCAGCCTCCATGCAGAACTGCAGTTCCGGAGCCACATCAGTGTTGGAGGCAACGCTGTGGGCATTGACAGAAGGGAGCTGCTTTAGACTGAGTGGAACATGGTCCAGCCAGTGCTTGAGGGAAGGGGTTGTTGTGATGGCAAACCTGGTGGCTGAAGTCCTCTCTTTATCCAAAATACAGGCACAGCATAATTTCTGCTAACAGAATTTTCCTCCAACCTGTCCTCAGCATCCTGCAACCCTGGAATCAGAGCTGGACTGAAACACCAGAAATCTAACAGCGAAAGACTCTATCTCATTACAGTCCAGTCCATTTTGTCTCTTCAAGACTGGCTGTATCCTATTTTTGGAGACACGAAGGAGCTGGCTGGCTGTGGCAATGGAGAATTACATTCAAGACTTGAACGTGGTCCTGTTTGTGCCTTGATGTCTCTTTCTCTGCAGTAAGGAGTTTCACAGAAGTGACATTCACAGTTCCAGGGACAATGGGTGGGTTTGTTCTGCTGTCTGATTCTGTATTAGGGAATCAGAATTTGCTCCACTCTCTGACCTCACTGCAGCAGGGCCATGGAGGATAAAGTGGACAGGTTTGCAGGCTATTGAAAGAATGCCCCATCAGGGGAGACAGAAGCATTTCTCAGAGGTAGTCAAGGGAGAGAAGTATTAAGAAGAGGAAAATGTTCACTATCATGATGGCTTTGGGGTTAAATCCACCATGGAAGTCTAGGACTGGTTGTCATGGGTGGCAGGTCATTAGGAAGGGGCAAGCACACAGGAAAGCTGACATGCAGAGGAACCTCAAGCTGGCTGAAGGTAGCCAGCCAAACAAACAAATAGCAACGTTGATGGAAACTGGCCTAGAAATATAGCTATAAAAATAGCCTGTGATTTCAGTAAGCAAGTTGCTTCTTCAAGTTATTTCTCATGCTAGCTGCATTCTTTAAGTGCCTGCTCATTCTCTCCCATATGGATATGATGTTCTGTGTTCCACATACAGTATGTAACTTACTGTAAAGCCTGGAACAGTCAAATGGGGACACGGTTTACAAGAAGCAGTAGAGATGCAGCATTGCAGTCTATAGTTGATGGCTCAGCACCAAACCCGAGGCCAGGGCGCCATGCCTGGCAGAGGGGTAAGCAATTTGTCGAGCCTCACCTCGCCATGTGCTAATGCTTCCTTTCTCTCTCATTATGTCATCCCTGGGTCTCTCCACAGCTGGACCCAAGAACATTCCTGCATTCCTGTTTGCATACCACAAGGAAATGTATTTTTGCGGCTTTATTGAGAACTACCGCCGAAGACAAAACAGAGCGTATGTGCTTTAGTCTGGGGCTAACAATAACTTCACACCTTTCCAGCCCAGCCAACTTCTGTTAGCGACTACAAACAGCACTGCTGGGCTCTGCCTTTGAGATAAAGAGCCAATGCCCTGCAGCCCCAATTCAAAGTCATAACCTTCCACCAGGAAGGGAATCACTCCGGTTGTGAGCTTGATGTCTTCCATATCGTCCCAGCGTATCCCCACCTAATACATGGGCACACACAAACTATACCCCGGACTAGCCAGCATGCATTCCAGGTTGGGAAGAGTGCAGACGAGATGATGTCATATTTCTCAGCCCTTTGCTGAGCCTTTAAATTGCTGGATGACATCCTGAATGAGTAATGGATTGTTAAAAAGGGGTTGTGTCAACAGGTCACTCTTGCTGCTGCAGGATATGCCAATGACTCAAAGAAAGACAAATGGATTATTTCTTTGAGTGAGTGGTGACTCACTGACATCTGCATCTTTCTGTTTATAGAAGTGAATTCCCTCATTGACCTGCAGATTTTTTAAAGTTTAATTTCATCCCCCCCCCCCTCCCTGGCTATTCTGTTTTACAGTAAGATTTTTTTCCCACTCCTTTAGTCCATTCTGGGCTTTTTACAGGCATCTCTTCTTCTGCTGTTCTCTTCAGAGGATCCTGCCAGGAGAAGCAGAAGTGTAAACTTCCCTTTAGCTAGTGCCCCTATACCATTCTCTGCATCCAGTCCTGTTGGGAATACCGTAGCCTTGAGCTCCTTCGGTTCCAAAGTGCAAGGCACTGTATATCTTTATTTAGAGCAGTGATTCTCAAACTTATTTGATCGTGCCTCCCTTCTTTGTGTCTGTAGTAGTTTACATCCCTCCCCCCCACACACAAGTACGTGTGTGTGTGTGTGTGTGTGTGTGTATGTGTGTGTGGTGGCGGCCATGCTTCACTTGAATCGGTTTCGGCTTCGTTTTTCACTGGAGTTGGGGTTTTTTTTCTGTTACATGAATGAGTCAACGGTCCATTGTAATAAGAGCAAAAGCAAAACTGTGATTGTGGTCGATGCTTGCAATTAAATGTGCACACCGCGTCGTAGCAAACGGATTAACGTACAGACGGTGATGAGTTTGTAGAATGCTATGCAAGTGTAGCAGAAATGCACAGCGCCCTCTGAGGACCTGATATGTCTGGAGGAATCAGCTTTGCTAGTTATTCATTGCTGTGGTTAAAATATAAGCAGTACTTTTATTTCCCTAAAGCTTCTCACGCCCACCTAGAGTACATTCTGCATCCCCCAGCCCTCTAGTTTGAGAACCTCGGATTAGAGAAATTCCTGTTGGGACAAATTGAGACAGTGACAGCTGTGATCCAGAGCTCCTGAACCTTTCCCTACAATGACTTCTACTGGCAGGGGCTGGGAGAGGAGTAACTCAGAGCTTCCACAGCCAGTGCTCCTGTAGTGTTCCTACAGCAACTCCTGCTGGGAAAATTGAGACTCTAGACCAGGGATCAGCAGCCTTTCAGAAGTGCTGTGCCGAGTCTTCATTCATTCACTCTAATTGAAGGTTTCACGTGCCAGTCATACATTTTAACGTTTTTAGAAGGTCTCTTTCTATAAGTCTATAATATACAACTAAAATATTGTTGTATGTAAAGTAAATAAGGTTTTTAAAATGTTTAAGAAGCTTCATTTAAAATTAAATTAAAATGCAGGGCCTCCCGGACCGGTGGCCAGGACCCGGGCAGTGTGAGTGCCACTGAAAATCAGCTTGCGTGCCACCTTTGGCACGTGTGCCATAGCTTGCTTATCCCTGCTCTAGGAGCTGAGAGTTTCCCCACAATGACTTCTCCTGGGCTGAGCTGTGATCTCCTCCACAGTCAGAGCTACGGTACCTTTCCCTGCAGCGTGTCCTGCTGGGACAAGTTTTCCCCAACAAACAGCCAGCAGTCACGTTTCCTTACCACCACTAGACATCTCAGTGTGGACAACTGGCCAGCCAAGAGCACTATTGTAGTTGTCAATGTGACCAGAGAGCATCTTTCTTTATCCCCTGCCTCCCCCAAGAACATGTTAATAGATCAAAACGCCCTCATCTGGTTCTTATTAAGCAGTGGATTTTTGGGTTGTTTTCCTAGTTACCGGCTGAGTGCTGGTGATTTTCTTTAATGACAGGCTCAGTGATTTCAACTTGTCAGGGGACGCTTGTTGCTCTGCACTACTCTGCTTCCATGAAATGCTGTAGTATGTTAGGGCTGGCCTACCCTCAGAGAGGAGGATGCTCAGATATGGGGAGAATACGTCCTCCTTTCCTGTGCCAGTGTATCTCTCACATCCCTAGGTGGATCTCACCTGGAAACTGAGCAGTCTGAATGCTGGGAGAAGGTTTGGACCTGCAACCACTCACCAGGGATTTGTGTTGTCCTGACATCTGGGAGGTACATCAAGCTGAGCTGCATATTCAGCAGGGGGAGCGGGTGTCTTACAGGTTCTCTTGCATTTGCCAATGGAGCCTGAAATTGGGGTGAAGGAGGGAACGAGTAGTTTGGACAAGGTCTGGTAAAAACAGGAATAGAAGAGGGAGTTGGATGGAGGGTGTATGTTGGGAGGGTGGAGAAGAAAAGGGAAATGGCATCTGAAGGGGAGGAGGAATGGAGGAGATGTTTAACTGACGCATTTGGCAACTAGGAGAGAGGTCATGATGGAATGGGACTTCCTGACTGGGACTGTGGGGAATTTGGACAATGAGGAGGCATTTGGGAAGAGTTGGTGGGAGAAATCAGCAGCCTCATGTCCTAGGTATACTTGTCCACAATGTCTCCATGTAATTTATGGGAGATGAGCTTGCTGATCCATTGTTCCCGTGTAGAAGGGTTCAGCCGGGTTCGGCCCTCTCCGGGGCGGCGGGGAACCAGACGGCCTCGCTACGTCCATCGGGTTATTTTGGGGGAACTAGCCTGGCCACGGGGTTTCACGCCGCGGCAACGGTAGAGGCCAACAAACAGCTCTATTCCATAGACCCAGGCCCTATTTCAGGGTGGGGCAGTCGAGAGTCTCTGGCTCAGGCCCTTATGCAGGGGCTGAGCAAACAAATGAGTTCAGGAAGCCTAGGCCCTGGCTTCAAAGGGCCTGGGGAGAGGGGGAGACGGCCACCCGCACGTTGGGTGGCAGGGGGGACGCAGGCCCACCCACTCCACTGAGTCCCAGCCCGGGGCCCTAACAGCTGTAGACGACCCGCTGCTGTGTCAGTGGGGATCCTGGCCGCAACACACTGACATCGGCTCTGGGTGTGCTACAGCCAGACGAGGGTCGGCTGCCCCCGGGCTACTTCCTACCTCCCCCTCGTGTGGTACCTGCGTCCTCCACGGAATCGAGCACCATGGGCTTCTCAGGGTACCCGGCGAGCCGTAGGCTTGGCAGCTCCTCTGGGTAACTTGCCACTGGCAGGCTTAACAGCTTCTCCGGGGTCTGGTCAGCATCTGGACTTGGCTGTTCTGGCCAGTCCTCGAGTCAATCGCAGACTGCAGGAGTCTCCCCACCGGGAGCTAGGCCACAGGCGTCTGGCTTCTCCGGTGGCCAGGCCTCTAGTGAGCTCTGGGGTTGGGCTTTTGTACTTCCTGTCCTGCGCCCTGACCTCTGGGGGGCGGGCGCAAGCTCCACTGGCTCCGCCCACTTTGGCGTCCAGAGGGGCTCGTCCCTCTCCGGGACGGCGGGGAACCAGACCGCCTCGCTACATCCCCCTTTCTAAAGTTTATAATGCTAGAGACATCACGATAAGATTCTCTATACCAAAGAGGTTTATTTGCTCATTGTATCTCTGTTCCTCTCCACAGCGAGCACTTGGTGTGTAGATGCGGTGTGTTGTACTAGCTAAATGTTAGCCTTCATTTTCTTTAAGTCTCCAAGGATTGCCCTGTCAGCGGGGAAAGGCAGCCATTTTGGGTCCAGTCCAGAGCAGACTGTCACGACAGAGAAGCATGCCCATTGTGTAATCTCTCTCTCATGGAGACTTGACTTTTGCTCTCTCTTGTTTGGTCATCTTTTGGGGGCCTGTCTACACTGGCGGGGTTTAGCAACTCGGGTAGCTATGCCAGTGCATGCCCCTAAAGCCAGATCCTTAGCTGGTGTAAATCAGTGTGAAGCCACTGTAGTCAATGGCACAACACCTGGCTGCTAGCATAGGCATGGCACATATCTGTAAACTGTAACTTGCACTGGGAGGTAAGCTGAACCACTGCAAGTCAGTTTCAACTGGTGCAGCATGTCTACACTAGAGGTGAACACCAGTGCAGCCACAGCCATAACTAAACCCCCAGAGAGGATAAGTCTGCAATTTAAAATGAAAAGGATTCTGACTGAAAGTGTCTGTTTACTTTGTATATAGGAAATACATCATAGTCTGCACTGGGAGTGAAGCGGCAATTGAGAAAGGAATTAATGAACACTTAAAATCAACTGCAGAGAAAAGAGCCTTTGAACCTTGGCAGTATCCCTCAAGGGTTGTTGTCTGCCTTATTCTTCTCCCAATAAGAATATTTTTTGCTGACAAAATTTATTGAGATTGTAAGAAACCATTTTACAAGCTCTAAGGGAGGAATGCTCTGATGGAATCAAAGCTAGTATGAAAGGCTCCTAGTGATGGTAAATAGTTCCTTGATTTAAAATGCAGCCTTGATACTGTAAATCATGGTTGGTTTGCATTCATATGGGCAGAAGATCAGTGGTTTGAGCATTGGCCTCCTAAACCCAGCGTTGTGAGTTCAATCCTTGAGGGGGCCATTTAGGGATCTGGGGCAAAAATCTGTCCGGGGATTGGTCCTGCATTGAGCAAGGGGTTGGACTAGATGACCTGAGGTCACTTCCAACCCTGATATTCTATGAAATTCATATTTTTGCCTGCTACGGTTTGAAAACTGATCATCTGAACAAAATTCCCTATCTGCGATTTTGTTGCTAAAAAAAGTATTTAAAATCCTGGAGGGATTCGAGTACAGGGGGAGGAACCAACATTTTGCCATTTCACAGCATAAGAGAGTTTGCAATGAAAAGCAAAAGCCTCTGATTCCTAGGTTGCCTGGGTCCATTGCAAATATTTCACAAAGCCCTAAGTGAGGCACCAAAATGAAGTGGGGGAGGGAGGGGGGAAGCTTGCACTGCTCTTGTGTTGTACCTGTTGTATGCCTAAATAGGCAACTTCACATTCAAAGGTTGTCAGTCAAGCAGCAACTTTTTTTTTTTTTTTTTAAGAGGGAATCAAATCTTCCAGGTGACCTTGGAAATAGTAGTGAGGCTAAAGGGCAGTAGTGCTGCATTATTATAGACACTAAGGCCCAGAGCCTCAGCTAGAGAAGCTTGAAGTCAATGAATAGACCTTGATTTACACCAGCTGGGGCTCTGACCCTTCAAGCCAGGGATGGAATAGAGATGGAAGGGGACGTGGCCAGAGAGGCCCTGTGCCCCAGCACTTCTGCACCCATACAAAACTCCATAGGGGCAACTGAAGCAGAGACACAACTCAAGGCACCACTTAGGGTTGCTACCACCTGTGCTGGGAGCTTCACTGGCTCCTGGAGCCCCTCAGTAAGGGAGGCACAAAGCTACTTCTCTGCTGTTTTTGCACTGGCACTTGTGCAGGGATAAATCTGCCCTTCTGAATAGCAATGTTTTTCTCCCACTTTGCACAGCTGTAAAGGGCTCCATGAGCTGTAGGGCAAAGGTGAAGCAGGCCCTTAGGATTTGATCCTCTCATGCCCCTGATTTCAACAGAAGCAGGTTTACCCTTTAGCCGCCAATCTCAAAAGCTTCTGAGCACTCTCCATGGCTTTTGACTTGAAGTGGAATGGAGGTTCCCAGCCTCTTTGCAGGATAAAGCCCCAATTTCTTACATGGCAAAAGGGAAATCAAATGAAAGGAAAAGCCCCCAGGAATGCACATTCCTCATCCGTCTCTTGCTACAAAAGCACTGCACACTAAGCCAACCTGGTGTCCAAGTTTTGTAGAAATGGGACGCGATTTCCACTGCCACTGTTTGTATCATCGTTATGCAGCGGTGTTGACAGATAACATAAACCACATCCCATATCGCATGACTCCGCCACTACGTCCCTCAGAAAGCAAGCAAACCACAAAAGAATACAGAGCTTGCCTTTTCCTCTGTCTCTTTCCTATATGGATTTCCTCAGGGGGCCCCCACCTGCTCCAGCAGGAAAGAGAAGGGGCTTTGTTTAACTTCATTATCTGTGGATCTGAGGTCTGCTGTGATCTCATAGCAGATACCTTCATGGAGAAGCTACAGGCATTCCTCTAACCTCAGGTTTTTTCCCTGAACTAAAGACCGTGCTCCCACCATCAACAGGTAGACAGAAAAAGAAATTGTTTCCAATCTTATCACAGTGAATTAAGGAGCTCTTGGAATGGGTGGTTTTGCAGGAGATAAATCAACCCCTGCTCCTAATGCAGAAGCATTCCTTACACATTGGGAGTGATGACTCCATCATGCCACCTGGCTTTGTGCATCAACTAAAACTTTGTCTTGCCTCTTCTTTGGGAATATCATTAGATAGAAGCCCACCTCCTCAGCTGGTAGAAATCACTGTAACTCCATTAAAGGCAATGGGGCCAGATCCTCAGCTAGTGTAAATCACTGTCGGTCCAGTAGAGTCAATGCATTTATGTTAATTTACACCAGCTGAGAATCTGGCATCAGAGTTCCCATTTGGGTAGCAGATTGGTTGTCAAAGGTGGTTTCTGCCACAGAAGAAAGAGGAGGGGTGGGGCAGGGCAGGATTTTCACCTAGGTAAGAGCACAAGCACAACTCAGGCACCTTGAAAAGTAGGTTGAAAGCATCTCTGACATAAGCAAGTTGTGCAAGGATTTAGGAAAAGCCCTTTAGGGGAGATAACTCACTCCGCTCATAAATCCTGGGGGAACTTTCATGAAAGATGCCATAGGTCTGAATGGAGCCAGGTCACCACAACTAGTTCACCACCAACCAACCACCTCCTTTCAGCCTGCGTTGGCTCGGTAACACCCTGCCTCAGTTTCCACTTCTGCTCAGGGCCCCTTACAAACGTCACCCCATCCAAATAGTATAAGACAAAATTCCCTTTCTGGGTTTCTACTTCATTAAGTCCAAATAGAGCCTCCTCCACAGGCCAAATAGAGTTCCCCACCATTACTCCTCACCAAGGTGGAGACACAATCCTACCCCCTGGCTGGGCAGATTCACATAAGTTCCTGCTCCTGGAGGGAGCCTTCTTCACTGCAGTCTCAGGTAGGGCCCAGCCCCTCTGCCCTGTGGGACTATCTGTTCCTCGTGGACTTAATTCCTTCTCTTCACTTCGGGCAGTAAAGCAGCTGTGTCACAGGTTGGTTCAGACCTATCTCTCTTTAAAGGGCCAGACACCCTCTGACACAGACCAGTCAAATTGCCTCAGAACCCACCATCGCTATTGGAATTGCTTGACACGATTGTTTGTCCCGGTTTGAACTAGCCTGTGGATTGAAGTCCCTCTCAGTCCCAGAAGTGGCCCCTTTAGGCCATGGTTGAGGCATGCTAGCAAGGCAGTGCTGAGAAACAGTGCAATGGCACTGCCACGGGGGTATGTGGTCTGTGGATGAATACATCTCCTGTTTCCAGGACTGTCGGTCCAGCACCCTTCCCTAGCAGTGACAGCACCATACGTTGCTCCCTGTGACCTTCAGCCCAGTGGTTAGGGCACCTGCCTGGGATATGGAAAGCACAGGTTCAAATTTCCATTCTGGAACAGACCTGAGGTGGGCAGACATATCTCAGTCCTGTCATCCACAGATCCTTATGTACTTGACCCATTTTAAAAACTGACTGACAAATTACATGAGGAACCCTCCACTGAAATGCAGGTGCCCCTGGTGTGGAAGATGGCGGCCTTTAAACAGCATATGACACTACACAACAGTTCAGAACAGGAACTGAGGGGCATACCTTATCTAGCTGGAACTGAATGGGTATCTTAGACAGAATGTAAATACCCAATCAGAATTTGGCCAGGACACCCCAGTCTCTGAAGTTCAATGGAATTTAGGGATCCAGTTCCCTGGGGCTCCTTTGAAAAGCTCAGCCTTAGTGATCATGGGGAAGTCAAAAGTTCAGCTCCTAAAAGATGTCACTTCCAGCAATACAGAGCACTCTGTCTCTGTCCTGGGAGAGCACTGGTGTTGTTTACCCTAGTAGTCACAGATAGAGAGACACCTGATTTTCCTGAATTTCATTCTGGCTTGGCACATGCTGTACAAAATTGTCTTTATCTCCATTTGGTTCCAGTTCAGGGCTTTAGATTTCTTGCTATTCTATATATTCACTGTTTGGGATTGAGGTAGCTAGAGGGATATTTGCTTCATTGCAAAATTTGCGTTAAGTGGTTCAAAGGGAAGGTAAAGAAATCCCAAATATATTGCTCGGTTTCTCCAGGCAAAGAATGCTAACAGGTTGGAACTGCAGAATACACATGCACATATTGCTAAATCTCAAAGTGTTAAGGGGAAAAATACTTAAACCTTCAGAGTGAATTAATTTATCTCCTGTTTTGAATTAGTTGTTTTGCTTTAGCAAACATGACGGCATTATCCAGATATGTACCCAGAGATAGGTTGCCGGGAGGCATCAAGCACACACAAACTCGAAAGAGAGAGAGAGGCTTATTTATCAAAAGAAACTGTAAACTCTGTGGAGTGCCTCTTCAGGTACTGCAGGCTTTCAACAGACAGGGCAGGAAGTTAACATTTTTGTATATTCAAACTGTTTATGGAGTTTTATGAGATATTGTACAGGAAAGATAGGACAGGCCAGATCCTCAACGTAAATCAGAGTTGTTTCATTGATTTCAATGGAGCTAGGCCAATTTGCACCAGCTGAGGTTGTGGCCCAATGGCTAGTGGTGGATGGACCCCAGAAAGTTCCAAGGTTCCATTTGGAGAAGCAAGTTTTACGTTGATACATACCTTTTCCAAAGCATCCCGTCTCCTTGGGTGTGGACAATCAGGCAGGAAAGCTCACAAGTTCCGGATTTTTCTATGATTTCCTGCACATCTTGTATCCACTTAGGCTGCAAACACCACAAGAAAAGATTCTCAGATAGAAATTCAGTACTTTTTGGTCCAGCACAAATCAGATCCAAGGATCTCAGACACTCCCATGAAAATGAAGAATAATAGGGCAACATTAATCAGGCATTTCTGAGCCAGTTAAGGCAGCCAAAGAACCTGGACATGTCAAATGAATGTGAAAGTTGTTGGCCTTGATATTAAGAAGTGCCTGCACTATCTAGCTACTCTATGGATGTCCAGAAATATCTGAATTTGAAACATTCCTGGATAGAAAGCCAAGCTGCTATAATGCATTTTAATTTCCATTATCCCTCTTCTTTATAGCTTACAAAGCATGTACAATGTACTTTTTATTGGTAGCACTGTCCCCTTCAGTCAAGAAGCGGGTAGTTTGGATGCATACCCAATACTAATCTTTCAGCAAAGGAACTAAGGGAGTTGATGTGCTGGTGAAGGTGCCATCTTTTTTATTAGATGTTCAGTGGAGGTCTGTCTCTGTCAAGGTGGCTGTGCAGATGGAGGTGAAGATCCCCTGGCTCTTTCTGAAAGAGTGGATCAGAGCACAGGTGTGCTGGCAAAGCTCCCTTCTCTCACTGAAAAAAGATTTCTTTTGTGATTAAAGAGTTATAGGTTTATAGGTAAAATGTAGTAACAATAAAACTAGAGGTACACGCAAGTAATAAAATTCAGGTCCAAATCTATATGTGAATCCAAATGTGTCCAAAATCCAGGGACGTTCTTATCTAATCTATCTCTCTATGCTGGCACATAAAGTCCCAGATTCGATGTTGTGATTCAAGATAAGAGTTAGCCACAATACTTAGATTCAAATTTGGCTCTGGATCCACATTTCTCCAAAATGTATTCAGACTCAGATTTTTGGTTAAGTCTCATCTGTTGGTAACACAGGTTCTAATGGCCAAGAATGTGCTGAGTGCTTAACATCCGCCTCAATACAGTCATTTCCCCACTGGTGTCTAATAAATTGCATTGTAAAGCATTTTTGGTACCTCCAGTGTGAAAGGCATTATATAAAACTAAATACTGTGGTGCTATGTTATTGAAATTCTGGAATCTGGGCTCCGAAGAGCTGGTCTCTGAAAGATGCAAGTCACATTGTGTTTGCACATGATTCATGAGTCCAAGAGATCTGAAAAACGTATTAAGAATTCTCTGCTTGGAAGGGTTTCAGTCATTGTAAAATAAGCATAAGCTGGAAGAAATTTCTTCCCTGGGTCTTTCTTTCTCTCCCCCATTAATGTGCAATGTAGTCCAGATGCCTGCTTGACAATGGCACTCATATACACATGAGATTTAAAGGGACACTCTCTGGATTCTAGGCTGGAGTCCTTTATGGCAAGTTTGGAACCTGCAAAGGAGATCTCCAATAGGGCATCTCTCTGGTAGATGAACACGTGCTTTGCCAAGTCACTGAGCCAATGAAGATCCCAGGAACAATGTATCTGCTCATATTGCTCTTATCTCACACAGAATACCATTGAGATAAAAAGTGGCTAATATAAGCCAGTGCTTGCGAAACCTGCCACTATATTACTAGAGATAGGCACTGAAGCAGGATGCTTGGGGCCAGCCAGGTGTTTTCACTGATCAGGTGCAGTGGAAGGGGTGGGGGGAGGAACATGTGTTCCCTACTGAGAACTGGGCTGTCCATAACGAAGAGGGGGGTAGTGGTTTGGGAGAGGCTGTTTGACGCCTCTCAGAGGAAAGAATCCTACAGGAAACAAAATTTAAAAAATAAATAAAACTGGGGTGGCAGTGGGTCCTTTGTGGCCTGGGGATAAACCAGCCCTCAGAGGCCTGAACTCAAACTCCAGATCAAATGCTCTAGCTCTCTGGTGAAGGCAATCGTGAAATCCTGACCTGAACCCTGATCCATATTCTGTGTTTCAGGCATATCCCTCATTATTACAACTCCACTCTGTTCACTTAAGCTGTCCCCAAATTCCACTGATCCCCACACTGAAGCCAAACTCTAAAAGAGGCTCTGGGGAGGGTTAGTTTAAGGATACAAGAGTGAGTGGTCTCCTCATGGAGCTCCATTTCCTTCCCTCTTCAGTACTTTCTCCCAGTCTTGGACCCCACCCTGCACTTCTAGCAAAACACTGGCTATGGAACCCATCCCATATTGGCCTTCCTGTTACCTGTGAAGATCTGGCTGCTTGTTTATTAAATAATGGGTACCGTGACTTTCGAATTTCACATGCCCCAGCATCCTGTGCTGCATGGGACATATCGACCACTCCCCCCACTACCATACATCAAAGCTCAACCAATTAAACAGAAGCAAAACCTAGGGCTCACCAGAGATGCAGCCTGACCCTGCTTTGTATCTTCAAAACTAGGGGGATCCGGGGGACTAGAGCGAAGCCAAATAAAGATAAAGCAATGGGCTTGGGGAAGCTGAGGGTCTGGAAGAGATGCTGATGAGGGGTAACCTGGTGGAGCTCCTTAATCTGCCTCAGAGGCCTTGGCACAGCTGCTGTTTTGGCCACTTGGATCTGCAGAAGTACCTAATTCCAGATTTGGGGTGGCAGGGAGCGATGGCCTACTGGAGGTTTTTTGGTAGTTGTAGAAGTAGGCTTGGGACCCAGCTGAAACAACCAGCCAAACTAACCTTAAAGCTACCATTAGGTCGTCTAAATGGCAGAAGTGGCCCAAGCCACAGAGTTCAGATATTAAACTTCAGGCTACTTTGGTTTCATCCTTTATATAAGTAGGGGGAAGTTCACACCTGGATCTGAACTTCCCCCAACGTCTTCAGTGGTGGTGCTACAAAGTAGTAGTGTTGAACTGGGCTCCAGGCTGCTGTTGTGTAAGAAAAGTCTGGGCGACTGATTCTGTTAACGTAACCCACTCTGGGAGCATGGGTCTTTAGCTACCTCGAGCAGCTGGTGCACATTAGCTGCTAACAATCTGCTATAAGTGCTACCTAAGGAAGTATTCTGGAAGAACTAGCACTTAGCCTGGTAAATGTATGCTTTCAATAGTGAAGGTACGGCCTTCAAGCCCCACTCACAGCCCCTGCAATTGTAATCCCTGGGTGAGTGTGTGTTACAAGTCCCCATCCACCAAGGATATGATATGTTCCAGCCCACAGCTTTAAAGGACTAGCTCTTTAGCTCAAGCTGTAGCAAGTGATGCTTTTACATTTGCAGGTCCCTAGTTCAGTCCCTGGTGTGATGTTCATGAGGCCAGTCATCACACAGTGATTTGTGCTATTGGCATCGATGCTGTTATACCAATATACTACCGGTGTGAAAGCAGAGCCAGCCCGAGAGTCATTATTCAAAGCTATTTTATTATAGCTCTAGTTTGCCCATCCTGGGGCTAACCTGAAAACATAGCACAGGGACAGACTTGGCGAGATGCTCTGAGAAATGTGTGGTTTTTCCCCCCCCCCCCCCCTTGTTGTTGGCTGTTTAGCAATTTTGGTACAAGGGCAGATGAAATAAATCCTCCAGTGGCAGCTTTGTGACCAAGCCTTTTCTGGGAACCACTATTTCTTTCTGTTCGATTTATTTGCAGGAAACCCAGAACTGATCCTATGCAGGGAGCGTGAGGAACAATTTGCTTCACAGAGTGCTATAAATCTCTGAGCCTGTGGTGCTAGTGGGCAGGTTCCCCCTCAGGGACTTTTGGAGCTTTCTCATGAGGAATTTCCAGCCACGCGGGGGCTCTGCTCTTTGATAGCACCAGTGATGTTAGAACACATGGCAGAGAGGCTAAACCGCATCTATATATCACCTCCATTGAGGTGGCATATAAGTAAGGGGAAACGGGGGGAGAGGGGAACACACATTCAATCTTACAAGCACCATTTTGTTTTCCCTTAATGCTTCTTTCTCCCCTCCCCTTGCCTCCCCCTCATGCACCCCATTTTTTTTCAGTAGCCGACGGGAGTGGTAGGATTTCAAGGGGCCAAGACAAACTGTTAAACATTCTGATTCCTAACGGTTCCTCTCAGAAAACTGCTGACAGATGCAGAACATGAGATCAGAACTGGAGAGGTTGCCAACCTGAGGCTCACGGCCAGCCATTGATTCGGTCTTTTTATAGTGAAATCTAAATCTAGGGTAGGTATCCCAGCCAAAGACTATGTGTCGCTTTCTCTCATCGCCTCCTCTCCCCACCTTCCCCTCCATTCTCCCTGTCATGCTTCCCCCTTTCCTGCACCTCCACAAATTTCTTGTCCTCCACTGTCTTTTTGTATTTACTGTCATTGCTTTCTTCTCCTTTTCCTCTCCCTCGTATTTTTCTGTTTCTTCATTTCTTTCTCCTCTTGAGCTAGCAGAATACATGGATGCCTGCCCGGCTAGAAAGGAGAGAAAGAAAAGTACAGGAATTTGACCGATGCAGCAAGTTTCTCTTTTCTTGGAGCCTCTAATTCACTATATGGCCTATTTGTGTTTTGAAATAATAGATGGATAGAGCATGTGAGAGAGATGGGATGGGGACTCATTAAGTACTGAGGTCAGTCGGGGCCTTGCAGAAGGGGAGAGAGGCCACTTGTCAATTTAGAAAGGGAGTGTGTTGATTCCAACCAAATAGGTAACAATACTGGTATACACACTGGCTGATCCACAGCTTACACCTACAATATACCCAAGGCCTGCTCTTCTTCAACACCTGGCCACTCTCACCATGGGTGAGGTTCATCCCTCATTTATTACCGTCTCCTACAGCTCTTGGCTCTACAGCTCATTGTGACAGTACATTCAAGGTCAGGAAGTTGTAGAAGTGGCCTCCCTACTGCTGAGGTAGGGGGTGCATAGCGAGCCAGCACCGTCCAAAATGTAGGTGACACTAGCAGGGGAAGGAACATAAAGATGGAGAGGGGAGGTGCTCTCCCCTGGAGGAATTTAAGAATTCTGGGTGGAATTTAAAGCTGTCAGTACCTGAGGTTCTGGTGAAAACACTGATGCCAAACTCCAGGGACACATCTCCCACCAGACCCTCTTAGGAGCATAGAGGATATACGGGTGCAGTGAATGCAAAGTCAGGCGACTAAAGGAGGGCAGTAACTATTGGGGGCTCTGTGCACAGAGGCTGGTGTTTGAGTGCTGGGTCGAAAATGCTGACATAACTGTGAAATGATTTGAGATTGCTCCTGGGTAACCAAAGCATGCCTTCTTGGGTGACTTGTATGTGGACTTGTATGACTTGGGTGATGAGTCCAGGATGGATAGATAGAGTTCGCTCCTTGAAAATATTTACTGTGAGAAACCTTTTTATTTACAGGTAAAATATTTACTGTGAGAAACCCAATCTAGGCATGTCTACGTTCAGACAGGAATACAAAGCATAACCCTTAAAGCTCTCCTCTGGACTCCTCAGCCTTCGTCGCCTCTCCTGCCAGCCCCATCAAAGTCTTCCCTAGCCCTAGACTGCTACAGTCATTCTGAGCTGGAGCAAGTGGGAACTGTTTAGCAGTGCACTGCTTAACCAAAGCCTTCCTTCCACCCCTGCAGCAATCAGCACATCAGGAAATCGTTGGCAGTAGATCCCATTTCCTGCCTGAATGGGGCTCTTGTGTATTCCCGGATGCTCATCGAGCAAAGGAATGTCAGAGGCTGAGATCCATCTGCCAAAGACGTGGATCCCCTGCTTTCTGGCTGGCAGTGTTAATGGCTGTGCTTGCACAGTATTTCCTTATCTCATTAGCAGCTGGCAGCATCCCTCAGGGAAGGTTTCTCACTTTGACTGGCAGCCATGGATGATTAATACGCAGGATCCCAGAGGCATTGTTTCTTCTGGCTGCTGATGTGTCATAATTAGAACATTAATCCCCAAGCTGGTGCTTGGATCCTATTAATAAACTGATAGCCAAGGATTGTCTTTAGAAGGGGTGCAGGATGCTGCCCTATCACAGAGGTTGTGATGCTGGGTGACTGAATGAAAGCACAGCTCATGAGCCCTGCAGATGTTGCACCACCACCTCGTTAGGGTTATTTTGTATAGACCCTATAAATGTCATAGTACCTGCTCCTTTCCATTGAAGCCTGTGGGTGTGGAGGGATATCAGTGCTTCACAGGAGGTATTCAGGCATTTGCAGGATCGGAACCTTCGAGTATTATAGGGACTTCATCAAAAAAGCTTGAAGTCAGCAATCAACGGGTGGAATGGACAGTCTCCTCAGAGTTTGAGGAACATCATTTCAGTGCCGGGTTACTCCTGTGAGAGAGAGCAATTAGAATAGAAGGGAAACCTGATCCCCAAAGTGAAGATGCAGGTAAAATAATACAGAAATACTTCTGCCCCTATGCAACAGCTGGCATCTGACTTGGCGGGAGACCAGAGGAGTTCTTACGCGTTGCTAGGAGGGAAGGTTGGCAGGCTACAGGAATTATCCAAGGGTACCACCCATAGCCCTGTGGCTGTTTATGGTTTACCAATGAAATACAAGCGGCTGGCCCACTGACCTGCTTTTGATTCACTGTCATCTTAAAAAACTACTACTAAAAAACAGAGAAAAGCAGACTCCAAACTGCCTCTGTTCCAGAACCCTGAGACTGACAGGGAGCATGTAATATTTTTCATTTTGGGAGAAGATCCTCTTCCACCTTCTGGGCAGCTGATGGAGAGATCCACTGTCCTTTGGGGCGGCGGGTGATGAGAAGAGACTGCTGACTACACAACATCCTTTTGGTAGGTCTCCTCGGGGCTATGTTTCTCTTGGTGTAACACTGTTCTCCAGAAGGCAGATATGATGATACAAGGTCACAATGCAGAACCTGCATGTGGAGGGAGCAGGAGAGAGTCACGTGCACTTAAATCCAACAGTTGGCATGTGAGTCTGCCACAACCACAGGTCACCAACTAACACCCAACATGTGGGAATAGGACTCATTCCGGCAGTGAAAGTCCAGGCATTTACTCAGTGATTCCACTAATCCTCCCCATAAAAGAAACCAATGATGAAGATGTGAGCAGGATTATTTCATCCAGCAAAGAACAATGACAGAATAGCACCGACACAAACTAGTCCATGATACTGGTTGATATTGCTCTTGGCAACACATTATTTAGCTGTTTTAGTCAGTGCTGAGCACACTAAGTAAATAAATAATAGTAATAATAAAACTATTACAGGAAGTCAAACAGAGGTGCATATGTTTATGCCTACATTGTTATTGCTAATTATTTGTATTGCAATAACCACCTAGACGCTCAAATGAGATTGGGGCCCCAGTGAGCTAGGTTCTGCACAAACCCATAATAAGAAACAGTCCCTGACTCAAAGAATTTATAGGGCAAATAGACAAGAAGGGGGAGAGAAATATCATGCCCAAGGTCACACCCCAAAGCCACCAAGTCCTAACCCGGTACGCTAGCCATTGGACCATCCTGCTTATCTAGATGTTATCTAGAGAGAGGTTTATATCTGGAGGCGGGGAAATATAACATGACTTTTCCCAGTGGCTCCACCTTTTTCGCACTGATTATAGCTGACCCAAAATTCACTGCCTCTGCCGAGCTGGGAGGCCTGGGTGTGTAAATGAAGTGAATGAAGAAGCAAAGGAGAAACACCACACTGAAAAGCAAAGTGTTTGTATTATACAACAACGTGGTAAAATTAAGTCAATCTTTTTATGTTCCCTCTGATCTGATACATTGCCAAGGACTCCAAAGACTTTGCAAAGGCCACCTAAGGGGCGCTCACAGAGGAAGGTGACTGATAATGGTGTCCTTCCTTTCATGTGCTTTTTCTCTGCCTACAGATATTCCTTGCAGAGCCGATGAAAGAGAGCTGCAAAAGCACGAAAGGCCCAGAAAACATTAGTAATACTGACAGCCCCCCCACAAAGTGGAACAGCTTTGCAACTGCGAGGAACTAACCCTATAGATTAGGACCTAAGAGACTGTCCATACTTGAAAAGCGACCTGCGGTTAATAATGGTTTTCAAAAATGGGATCCCACCCCTGACCAGGATTGAAAACGGATTGGCCACTAGTGTGGATAAAACCAAACTGTTATCAATACCTATTACAGAAAGCATGCAAGGCCCCTGGGTGAAGGAGGTTTCCGTTAAAGGGTGCTGAAAATGATCTGACCCTTTCTATCCTGGAAATCAAATTATTATCTATTGAGGGTGACAGGAATAGGACCGGTTGCTAACATCTGTTGCCAGTCCTGGCTCAAAACCACCCATAACTGAAAGTTACAAGTTCTATTCCTGCACAGGCCCTGATTCAGATCTTGCTTACTCTGCAGGAGAATAGCACATGATCTGGGAAAGTTACAGTGGTTTAGAAACACTATAAGTGAGATCAGAATGAAGGTTCATAATCTCCATCCACTGCCTATTTTTTTGGCAGCTATAACAAAATATAAGGATACATGTATACAAAATGTGAGCATGTGTGAATATCAATCCAGACAGCCTGTATTTTTTGTCTATCCCTTCCACTCTTCCCTGAGTTTTACCATTGCTAATGCTGATTTATACAGTGTGTTTCAGATGGAAGAGGAAGTGGTATATTTTGGACCCCTGAGAAAATAGCGTTGACCTAACATGTCTTCTGGTCACATGACTGGACATAAGTAACTAAGCTTCTAGTCAAGGTCAACAAACCAGATTCAGCAAAATACCTTCTATACTCAGCCCTAAAGCAGGACAGAGGTAGTTAGAAACCAAGAGTACACCTATCAGAGGTGGTTGAAATTATTTGAATGTCAAAATTTTGACATTTAGAAATGTCAACATTTGAAAAAAGGGAAAATTTTGGATGACATTTTCAGAACATTTCCACCCGCCCTTCACACCTTGGTTTTTTCACCAACTTCAGAGCTGGTCAACATTTTTCAAATTTTGAAATTCAAAAAATTTCAAATGTTGATTGTCCAGATTAAAAAAAAAAACAGGAGAAATATAATGGGGGGGGGGAATCACATATTTTCCTCCTTTTTTCAACCAGTGCTAATAGATATATCAGAAAATATCACTGTTAATAGTCTGTGGCTATTTTGTCAAAGTTTGGTTACTAATAACCCAAATTTGCCTGCCCCAATACGGGTTGTTGCTTTCCTTTTCTAGATTCTGTGCGACCAGCTACAGAGCTGCTAGAGATGTAGGAATGTCCAGTGGTCCAGGGGCTAGTTAGGACTTAGGAATTTTGGGTTCAAGTCCCTGCTTTATCACAGTCTTTGTATATGACCTTAAGTAAGTCATGTAGCCGCTTTGTGACTGAGTTTCCCCATCTATTAAATGGAATGATAGCCCTGCTTTACCTCACTGGGGTGTTGTGAGGATCAATAGAGTAAAGACTGTAATGGGCTCGTGCATCTTGGTAATAAGGGGCCATATAGGTACCATGGATAGTTCAAAACCAAACCTCGGACAGGGGCACAAATAATGATTTTGCAGTTCTGTATCACCTTGGACCCAGGGTTGACAACAGGTATCAGCAATTGGTCCCACCCACTCAGTCTGGAAAGAAGATGATTTGACTGCTAGTGTATTAAAAATGTTGCTTCTCAGCATGTATTATCCCTATTTTATAAGTGGAGAATAGAATCTGAGATTGAACTGAGCAATGGTCTGCACTAACCACTAATTCCCTTCCCCACTGTTTTCCTTACAGTGACGGCAAAGGATTTATGGAACTCCAGGTGGCTCCCTCAGGAACAGATCACAGGCCTGGGAAGACAGCAGCAGGTTGAGATCATCTGGCTTCTGACAAAGAGATGGTTTCAACCAATCCACTCCAGGGAGTCGGTGTACGTGAAAACTCCACGACTTCCAAATGGATGAGGAAGATTCTTTATGAGCCCAGCCAAGTGGAGTGAAAACAACAAGTAGCTAAACATGAAGCTCAAGGCAGCAATACGCAGAGGTGAGATGAGTTAGTGCCGTGGTGGGAAGGTGAGGAAGAGAAATCCCTCGTGTTTTGATTGTAACACACTTTAAAGGGGGTGTGTATTGATTGGCATGGTGGCATTTTATTTACTGTATCGGAGGCTGAGAAGCTGAGATGGGGGGAGAGTTTAGATGCAGTATCAGGAATGAGAGAATTGGGCAGAGGGGCTCAGTTATGTTACTAACATGAAGTGGGGAATCAGAGTTTAGAACACCATCAATGTTCTGAATCTTTAAAGCCACATGTTAATGGTTCTCTTAAAACCACTGGGAGTCCCTCAGTGGAGTCCTGCACCCTGGCCACTGTTCCATAAATGTGAATGAGACTTTGAAGGGTAGAGGGAAAAAAGGGAAGGAGATACTTTATGGAAGGGACACAAAAGCTTTCCCATAGAGGGCTCTAGTTTAGTTATGTTAAAAATGAGACAATCCAGCTTTAGCTGTAATGGATTCTTGTGGGAAGGGCAGAAGAAGATGTTCCCCAATGGGGTTAGGTTTTCTTCTCATGCTAAGAAGATGTGACATTATAATTTATATCCCAGTAGCATCCTAGGGCCCCAACTGACATTGGAGCTCCAGTGTGATAGGCGCAGTACAAACATATGGCCAAAGGTAGTCCCTGTCCCAAGGAGCTTACAATCTAAGGAGACAAGAAAGACAATGGGTAAGAGGGGAAACAGAAGCATCATGCAGTGCAAGTTAGTGACAGATTCAAGACTAGAACCGAGGCTTCTGGAATCCTAAGCTAGCAGCCCAGCCACTAGACCACACTGCTTCTTAAGGCATTCAGCCACTGGTTATCCTTATGCATCTAGAAGTACCTTGCTAGAACTCCACTCTGTTGCTGTAGCCATGTCAGACCAGGTTTATACGATCATGCTGCAGATATAACCTGGTATAGGCAGGCTGGGGTTTGTATTTTCCTTCCATGGCTTTGAGTGGCACACTAGAACTCATGCCATCTTTCCGCAAGCTCCCCTGTATTTGTCAAACTTCCCTGATATGGCCAGTAAACATCCTTTCTTCCCTCCTAGGCCTGCAGTGCATGTGTTTATAGCTAGCACGGTGCAGTTAATTATAGGTCCAATCCTGCACGCACCTTTACTGATGACAGTCCAACCATGAGCCTTTACTCATTAAAATAGTGCTATTGGCTTCAGTGCTCATGTGAGTAAGGATTGCTCTGGCCAATAAGGATTTGCAGGATCAGGTCCTAGTTTTCTTGGTATTAGGTTGTTTTCCTTTTTAAACCTTTCCTGATTTCACAGTCTACTTTTGTGAAACAGATTAAGAGTTGGGGATTAAGTGTTTGCAATGATCGTGGGGAGCTTGCCAGCTAGTGGTCACTAACAGAACTGCAGCTGGAGGGAATGTCTCCATTACTGACATCTGGCTGGACTTTCCAGGATCTCCCCATCTAATGTTCGTGCCTAATTAGAGACCAGGAAATTAATGAGTAAAACAAAGGAATTTAATAAAAGTCTCCAATGCAGATGGATCCCATTAACTGTTTCTCAACCTGCAGTAACTTTCCACACAACCGCCCCGTGACGAAACCCGTGAGAGGTCAGTCTGATTAGCAGACACATGTATTTGTCTAGCATTAAAATGCAGCATGGTTAGAGTTGGGGCACACACATATCTGGGAATCTTAGGAAAAGAAGGTGATCTTGAGAGAGCCTCTATATTAGGAATGAATGAACGGGTTCAAACCTTCCCCCCAAATTCCAACAGAAACTTTTTGCAAACACTAACTTTTCTGAATTGTTTTTCATTTTTTTGCTGCACTTTCAGATTCTCTCCAAAATGTTGGGTTATTCATGCTTGTAAGATTTCTGTTCCATCCACATCTACTGCTTATGGGATTTCATGTCCAATTTTGAAGACACAAGAGATTTGAATAAATATATGGGGCCAGATCTTCAATTGGTATAAATCAACATAGCACCACTAAAGTCAATGGAACTGGGCCATTCTACCCTAAGGAAGGGCATGGTTCATGAGGGGTGCTTGTTGAAACCAAAACAAAATGCCTGGCCTTCCAATCTATCTAGGCCTTTATATGTCCCTCATCCTCAGTCTCTGAGTACCTCACAATCATTACATGTATTTATCCTCACGACATCTCCATGAGGGAGGGAAGTGCTATTATCCCCATTTTACAGACAAGGAACTGAGGCCCAGAGGCCCAGATCCTCAAAAGTATTTGGGCACCTAACTTCCATTGAAAAAAAATGGAAATTAGGAGCCTCCTACTTTGAGGAGCTGAGCCTCTGTGCCTAAGGCCCAGATCTTCAAAGGTATTGCAGTGCCTTACTCCAAGGGGAGTTGGGTGCCTCAGTTCATTAGGTGCATCAATACCTTTGAGGATCTCAACCTAAATGATTCGCCCAGGGTCACACAGAACACTTGCCGCTGAACCAGAAATGGAATCCCAGTCTCTTGAATCCCTGTCTAGTAGACCATCCGTCCTACCTCTGTTGGCTTGCTGCTAGTCTATGTCTTTTTAAGCAAGAGCTAGACTTGGCGTACAGAGCCCTGAGATGTTTCAAAGCTAGAGGACTCTTTGGCCTGGCAGATGTTTTTAGATACTCAGTGTGACACTTTCTGTACATTCCTCACTAGGACTTTGAAACAACCAAGGAAAAGACTCCTCCAGCAAATCCATGCCAGGAGGTACACTGAGCACAATGCATGCTGGGACAGAACTCAGGACATTCAGTGAGTGCTGGGTGGATATCTGTGCATTACAGCCAGGATTAATAATAAACCTTATAGTTGTGTACCTCCTGACCACAGCTTAGTGGTTGTATTCAAGGAGCTTCCACTAACAGGGGACATAAAACTTCATTCATCTGAGAGAGCTCCTTAAATCTTAAGCTTCTTTTTTGTTAATAGAGCAAAACTCCATTAAGCATTTTCCCCTGGCCAGCTGCATGAAAATGAGTATCTACTCTCTGTACACCAAAGTGGCTGAGGAAACGGACAGGGCAGAAGGTTTCAGCTGGCGCTGACACATATCCCATTTCCCCATGCTATACACACTCCCAGGCATCATTTATTAGTTCAGTGTTTGTCTCGCAAATTGCAAAGCAATGCCTGGGGCTTGCCCTGCATTCCACACCAGACCCTCTCAAGTAAAGTACAACCATTTATAGCCTCAGCTGAAAGATGCATCTGAAGGATGAATCAGAGCAAGAAAAGTAATGGCTATAGAAATAACACCAGGGAATAGTGGACATGCCAGAGATTAAAGTATGTTCCAGAGAGAGAAAGGGAGAGAGAGATAGAACTACAGAAAGGAATAACAAATACTGGGTACATGACAGCTTTGGGTTATAGAACCTCATATATCTTCCAAGCAAAACTCCGCTGTCAAAGCACCAGCTTTCAGATTTCAAAATCCTTCCCAAAGATCTCACAATTTAGCCAAGATGAGCTCTTGCTCTCTTTCCAGGGTGACACATTAAGGTTGGACCTAGAGATCACAATCAAGTTCATGGCCCTCCTGTGCTCGCGACTGTTTACATGCTACTTGGGGGGTTGTACCCTGGAAAGTGGTGACTCTGAAAAGGATTTGGGGTAACAGTGGACAAGCAACTCAAAATGAGGTCCTAGTTCAATGCTGTGGCAAAAGGGGCTAATGGGATCCTTGGAGGCATAGACAGTATTAGTGAGTAGACAAAGTGATTTTACTTGTGTACACGGCATTGGTGAGAGTGATGCCAGAATACTGCATCCAGTTCTGGGGTCCACATTTTGAAAAGAATGTTGAAAAAATGGAGACGGTGCAGCTAAGAGCCATAAAAGTGATTTGAGGGCTGGAGAAAATGCCTGACAGTGGGAGACTTAAAGAGCTCCATCTGTTTAGTTTATCAGAGAGACTATTGAGGGGGGGAATAGATCACAGTGTATAATCACCTTCATGAGGAGAAAATACTGGGCATTAAAGGGCTCTTTAATCTACTGGAGAAAGCAGAACAAGAACCAATGAGTGGAAGTTAAAGCCAGACAAATTCAAATTAGAAATAAGGCACTTTTTTTTTTTTAAGAGTGGGGGTGATTAACCATTGGGGAAAACTACCCAGGGAAATGATGGATTCTCCATCTCTTGGTGTCTTCAGATCAAGACTGCCTGCCTTTCTGAAAGACACCTCTCAGCATGGAACTGACACCATTTATATGCTTCTGGCGGGCCAAAGGCAGAGGTGGTGGATAAGGGCACACAAGCTGCATGACTGAGTGTGGGGGTGAGAGGATCTAACTGAGGACAGCTGGGAGATGGTGTAAGTGACACGAGATCTGATTCCCTTCTCCATCAGCACTCCCAGCCAAAGCACAAGCCTGCACCCGAAAACAAGCAACCATGCCGTGCCCACGTGAACAGGCCTGAAAATGCCCCCTAGTCACATTCATTAGTGAATATTTGCATGGCCCTTTAAAGGGCTGTGTCATTCAATGTGCTAGGGCAGTCAGGGCCGACTTTAGGAACTGCAGGGCCCGATTCGAATACCCAGGGCGATCCAGGTCTTCGGCGGCACTTCGGCGGTGGAGGGGGGGGGTCCTTCACTCTCTCCGGGTCTTCTGCGGCACTGAAGGACCCCCCGCCGCCGAAATGCCGCCGAAGACCTAGACCGCCGCAGAGTGAGTAAAAAATATTGGAAAGGCGCCTAAGGCGCGGGGCCCGATTCCAGGGAATCGGCCTAAAGCCGGTCCTGAGGGCAGTGATAAAGTATTAGCAGAAGGAGTAGAATCTCCCTACGTGGGCTTGGGGGTGGTGGTCTTGCCTCCTGAACACCTCAAATGAAACCCTTAATAATGAATAGCCCTGGTAGATCCAGTGCCCTGCAGAAAGGCATACTCCCAGTGTGTTCTCGAAAGGATCTTCACAGCCCCGCAGGCATCCACTGAGCCATTGTTTTCTTTTAATTTCTTTTTATAAACTGACTTAAAGCCAGTATAAATATTTATTGGCAACTTGGGAAGCATTTTGCTGCCAGTTATTTGAACATTCTGTTTCCCTCTCGCTCTATATGGGGCAATTAGTAATAAGCATATTTTCAAAATGAATGAGTGGAACATTAATTTCCCCATAGCCTATGCCCTTAGGCCTCCTCCTGCATGGAACACTTTGCATGTGTTTAGGCTCAATCTGGTGGTCAAAGCTTTAAGCTGCAGTCCAGTAAAAGGTTTCACAAGGCGTCTCTGAGGATTGCTATTTCTGAGACTTTTGTGCCAGTCATGTTCTCCCCTTTAGCTCTTGAAGGGTGGATTCTGTTCCTCAGGGGCAGTGATGGAAGACCTTTCTCAAGCATATTGATCTGTTAACTCATATTGAAACAAGGAGCATACACCATAAAAGAAGATGAGATAACTATATGCTCAGCCCAGCTGCTACCCTACCAAATATCTACTACCTATCATTACTAATTAATTATCATTATTATTATTGTGTTACCATAGCCTCTAGGAGCCCCAGTCATGGGCCAGGACCCCGGTGTGCTAGGTGCTGTATGAACAGAGAACAAAATGACTATTTCTCCTGAGTTGTGCTGAGTATCAGAACGCCAAGTGACATCGATTATTGGCATTGGGTAGCCCTGTAGCTGCAATCTGGCCAACTGTGCTCTATCTCGACTTGCTGATAATTTTAGTTGGTGGGGGGAAGTAAGGACACAGAAGAAATCCACTTCCAGTCTTGATGCCTACACACCATCCAACAATATTAACCAAGGGAGTCTGGTGACAAAGTTCTTTCATAATAATTGAGTCCTCTGGGGTGGATGAAGTTGGAGGAAAAGTTGGTGAGAATGAGTCAATTCATTAATTATCACAAAGTAACTCAGCGGGAGACTGGATTTTTTCCTAAACACCCAGGCTATGTTTTTTTTACGTACATCCACCCCCACTTATATATATATATATATATATATACTTGGTGTGTTCTTTCCATCTCTCTGTTAACCTCTCACTGCTTAACCTCTCACTGCTTAACCTCTCATTGCTGCCAGTTGCGGTACTAAGCTCTGGAGGAGGGGGATCTTGGTATAAAAATGTGCCTAGGTTTCTATTAGCCTGTAAAAATCCCACGCAAATTCTTCCCTGCTGGTGAGAGCCAGTGCCCTTGCATGAATCATGTGTAGTGAGAGGAGTTTGGTCACACAGTGCTAATCATAATGGACAAAGTTAAATGGAAGCTACGACTGTATATAATATTTATATGTGTAGATTACTTTCCAGCTGGGGAGAGAATCATCATTTATCATTCCAGCTGGGGAGAGAATCCATCTTTATCTTTTCTTTATCATAGCAGCTTGGACGGTGATCTCCACAACTCAGCAGGTCAGGCTTGGCTCTTACCTCTGGGACCTCCTAGGAAAGCCCAGAGTACTGTGGGAACCAGTGCTAGTGACTCAATAAGTTGCACTCTTCCATTTCAGCTTCTGAACTAGAGCCGCAGTGGAAAGATACATGGCTGTGTGTATACCAACACCATGGTTGTCATACGGGATTGAAGCAGAGATTTTTCGGCACCAGAAAAACCTAAGCCTCTACCACTTTTGCTGAAGGAGAAACATCAATTAGCTGTAAGTAGCAGGCTCATATCCGAAGGGCAGCAGTGACACTTCCTCTCATAAACTATTGCTAGTATACAATAGGTGCGGTTCCACTTCAGAAGTGACTGCATTACTGCATGACGCGAAGCCATAGCCTAGGTGCTCAGAGGTGTGTCGATAGGCAGCCTCTTTAAATCGCCAGGAAATGCTTTCCAGTTTATCTGCCTCTGCATGTGCAGTGACTCAGGCCTGACAGACTGTGGAGAGACCGGGGTGGATTACATGTTGGACTGATCTTATTTCCTCTCTAACCTAGCTCTTTGTTCGCTCTTGTGTTCTCTCTCAGGCACTCAGAGTTCTCCTGAGAATGTGAGAGTTCCCCATTTCTTAAGGGAGGCCCTGCTCCTGATCTCATTGGCTTTTGCTATTGACTAAGGCTAGGTCTACACTACAGCGGGGGTCCGACCTAAGATACGCAACTTCAGCTACGTGAATACCGTAGCTGAAGTTGCGTATTTTAGGTCGGCTTACCTGGCTGTGAGGACGGGGGAAAGTCGACCGCTGCCGCGCTGCCGCCGACTCCGCTGCCGCCTCTTGCCGTGGTGGATTTCCGGAGTCGACGGCAGAGCGATCAGGGATCGATTTTATCGCGTCTTCACTAGACGCGGTAAGTCGATTCCCGATAGACCGATTGCTACCCGCCGGATCGGCGGGTAGTGAAGACAAAGCCTTACATGGGAGCAGAATCACACCCCTACCCATGAGCTCTTTGAGAGTCCTCCAGGGGCACCCTCAAGTGTTCTGTGACATTATTATATCATCTTCAGTGAGCACAGCGGGGTTTCTGGGGCTTAGACCTGTATTATATATTGGGTCAAGTAGGGAATCCCTCATCATCTGAGCCAGGCCTACTCCTTCCCCTTCAAATACCTGCCTTGGGGATAATCTCTGTGTACTCAGTCAATTGCCTACCACCTTTCAGCAAACATGCCCGCCTGTTGCTACCATTTGAAAGCCATACCCCAGACAAGGCACTGAGAATCAGCGGAGGGATGTTTGATTGGATGGCCAAAGGCAACCAAGGATGTTCCAGCTACAAACAAATTCCCTCCTGTATGGAGAAAGCATTACATTTTAGCCTCTTTAGCTAACAGATTGAAGACCAAGGGGATGTTTCAATGGATTTGTTTTCTAAAATATTGTCCACAAATAGCATTGTTGCAGTTGCTATAGTAACAATGGGCATTTATTAGGTAGAAATGAGGACCAAAGAGCCAACTAGTCAGTTACCCATCTTTTGGGCTAGCTCACCTGCTTCTCATGAGTGATAGAGACTGAGGTCAAAACCAGAACCTAGCATTCCAACCCCTTTGAATTTAAAGGGAGCTGGGGGTGGATCTAACGCCAGGGATCCAAACTCCCCTTTATACTAACATGTTTTCTGATTTTGGTTTGGATGCAACTGAAATCACATGAAAACCCACCATTTTCATGAGATTTTGGCCCAAGATGGCCAAGACATCACATGTTCTGATGAGCTCAAGAGTTTTAGAGAGTCTAGTAAGGACAGTTGGGAAGATGTTAGCACCACCAAATCCCTCCTGGAATCTGAACTCTGGCCCTGATTTGTTCTTCAGCATGAGCCCTATCCTAACCCCATTTCCTGTATTAATATTAGTGATGGCTAGACTTCAGCAGACTCATTGCTTTGGTTCAAATAAACTCCTAAGCCATTCAGTTTCTTATCCAAAACATTATTGAAACCTCCTGATGCTGCAAAACTGGGCTGGAGTCCACATGGGAATGGGCTTTCTGGTGAGCTTACAGGTTCTGCTATCTTCCGCTAGAGACAGAATGACCTTGATGAATAGCTCTAAACTTGGTATTCCTGCATTTCTGCTTCCAGTCCCGGTAAATATTCATGATAACTTTTCAGAGGCTCCAACAGACCACATGATATCAGAGTTTACATAGTAATATGATGACTAAACAAAGAAAACTTAAGGTCCTAAACTTAATCCCACAAACCCCAAGAAAAATCACCCTTCATCATAAAAATTCCAGGCTGACAGCATGGGCTTTCCAATAGCAGAATGTTAAACAAAGGGCTCTCAGACCTGCCAAACATGGTGAGCAAGCAAAAGAAAACACCAGGTAAGAAGATAAATTGCTTGATAAAACAAACCACGGGGCACTGGGAATACATACACATATCCATAAATACACAGACCTTGTAATGATCAGTAGAACTAGTTCCAAGTGATTTCTTCATGGCAGAATACAGAACTTGAGCAGGCTGACCAACATGGAAACCTGCATGGATGGCAGACTATGTGGAGCCCTATGAGTTACAACAATAATAAAACTTCTGTTGCTGATTTCAAACTCTTTATAAACTAAAAGGGGGCAAATTGCCAGGATCAGTGCAGACAGCACCTCCACCAATAAGTGGTGCTGTATATTTATTTTAGCAATAAGTTGTTGTCTTGCTTTGATATTGTGTTCTTATCTTAGTACAGGTTGGGGCAGGGAGAGGCTAGGAAGAAGTTATGTCCTGCTTGTGTATGCTGGATACTTGCAGTGTTCCAATAAATCCTTTGATTTCTATAAATGAATATTACAACCGCCTTCCTCCACTTTCTGCATTGTAACCCAGTTCTCCTTTCCCCCCACCATATGGATGTGACTCAGCAAATCAGTCTAGGTTGCAGGAAACTTCCTGGTTTTGTGTTTTGCTTTTTTGGACTGTCCTAAGGGACAGATTCTCATCCTTTTTTCCTCCCACGTGCAAACAGCATCCTGTCCCTTTAGCACCAAGAAGCCTGCACTGCCCACACCAAGGCCGGAGAGAAAGAACCTTGAAAGACACTGAGGTTTCTCATGCTGACTCATGCTCATGACTGAATCTTTTCTCCCAAGTGTAATTCTCGGAGCTAATAACACTTACATATCACATGAAAAAGAATTGGGAGATTTTAAAGTTAATTTAGTGCTGGTGAAAAAAATGCAAGATGGACAACTCTGGAGACTGGAGCCTTCTAGTTGTCTACAGAACAAGCAATAGTGAAAATTCATCTACTGCCCCACCCAATGTACCTCAGCCCTGACCTGTAGGGACCACTTTGGCTAGGTGAGAGGATTGATGCACTGGTTCTTTAAACCTATGTCAGGCAATGAGCCCGAAGGGGTTCTAGCCGGAAGCTCCAGAGTGAAGCAGAGATACGAGCACACACATAGTGGTCGAGATGTTCAAAACTAACTTGTGATTTTTGGGGTGTCTCTAGTTTTGCGTGCCCAGCTAAAGACACTTTAACCCTTTAACTGCTGAACCGCAGTCCTCTGAAAATCAGGCCTCTTTAAATCAGCTGTCTCAGGCACTCAAAAATCACTAGATAATTTACATAACTTTGAAAATCTTGATCATTAGCTCTAGGCATAATACTGGTTTCTTCCTTGTAATAAAGGTCCTTTTTTGGGGTAGCATAAAATGATTTTTCAACATTCTTATATAATAGTAGGTAAAAGGAGAAAGTGGACTCCATGGCCCATTCATCCAGTGACATATCTGGTGAGACTTCCGGCAATGGAGGACTGGGACAAGTTAGGACTCTTGTTTAAGCAATAAATTCAGAACACAAGTCTTATCCTGTAATAGGGCCAAACCACCATGCCAGGTGTGGTGTGGTTGTGATGCAGACAGCTGTCTATTACAACCTAATCTGATATCACCGAGAGATTCCACATAGTTCATTACGCTGTCATCAGAGAATGGCAACTGTAGCCTTACAGGACTGTCCACCAGCTTGGAGCAAAACAGTCAGCCACACTGTTTAAAAAACATCCAACCAATTGTCACAATTTTTTCCAATCAGCTCTGGAAGGTCTGTTGGGGGCTTTTCAAGTATGAGTAATAATGATCTGGATAGGCATAAAACACTCATCAGTAGGGGCTTTCGTTAATTGTCTTGGGAATAATTGTATTAGACTGTATGTTCTCCGGGCAGGGCCTATGCATTCCTGTGTGTTTTGAAAGTGCCTCGGAACCATGTGGAATCTACACTGTGGAAGTGTATATGGTAACGAACTAACTACTAATAATCATGGTGATAATAGTATCAACATAAACAATTCTAAAGCAGACTTCCTAGACATGGTACACGGCTGCTTTGTCACAACCAATGCCATTGAGTTGCAGTGGGTCTGATTCTCCTCTCTCTTGGTCTGATTCTCCTCTCTCTTGCATGAATGTCCACCAGGAGTGATTCCATTCAAGCCAACAGAGCAATACTGGGTAAATCGGCTGTGAGAGGAGAATGCAGCCCAATCTTTTAGCTGTAATTCGTCCTCAGCAAACCATACCACCAACTCTGCCTTTTGTCCTCAGCACCTTTGATGGTTACGAATCTCCTGGGATTTTTTGTTTTGTGTTGTTCTTAATATTTAATCACTAGGGATGGAGCGACAATTAATTTTTATTATTTATTTGTACTCCTATAGCGCTTAGGGACTGGGACCCCATTTACAAAACTCTTCCTGGAACCTAGTTCAGAGCTGTCCTGTAAATCATTTCTCAGGTTTTCAACAAATATTCTCTCTTTCCCGCTCCATATGATTGATGAAGGAAAAGCTGAAATGTTCCCTCTCACACAACAATCACTCTCAAATGCTGTTTCCTTAACCGCATTATACGTTACTGGCAAGTCTCACCTTCCCATCTCCTCCACTTGGCCTAACCCCCTCCCTGCATTTCAATTCCTTGGGGACTGTGTTATCATGACGGGGTGCGGGGAGGAGATTACAAAAATGGCATTCTGTAATATTTTATGCAGAAATCAAATCCTCCCTCACTATGAAGTCATTGTTTTCATGCATAACATTCACTGCACTTAGGAAATTAATTTCAATTACTAGATTAACTTTTTTTAAGGGCTAGATCCCCAGCTGGTGTGAATGGACATAGCTCAGTTGACATTCATGGAGCTTTGCCGATTTAAACTAGAGAAGGCTCTTGCCCTCTTTCTTAGCCAGTTCCAGAAAATACAGGTTGATATAATCAGAAATTAACATATTTTCAGAGAGTCAGATTCTCTCCTGCACTGAGATCTGCCCAATGCAAGGAGAGAGGGACTGCTAGGGAATTAGTTATGGCTCCCAAACTCCCAAGCTACCGTAGGTCCAGCCTTGGCAATGGTGTAAATTAGAACAACCTAGGGGCCGCTCTAAATTAGAGCAGCTGCCGATCTTCTCTACATTGGGGTAGGGAATCATTACCATAATAGCTAGCTCCACTGGTCCACCCACCACTCAGCTGAGCAACTGCAACTAGATATCAGTCCCCCAAATGGCTCAAAAGGAGGCCATCTGCGGAAGACTGTGGCCCAGAAGATAGTATATATGCCACACGGGTAGCTTCAGTGCAACCATGACAGCTGCCATCATGGCCAACACACCAGGGATTAAACCAGGGCTCTCCAGAGCTAAACACATCAGCAGCTACAGTTTGCGCTAAAGAGCCAACCCTCCCCAGCTCAGGCTGCAACAGACTCATCTCTTCAGTGGGTCATACACAGAGAGGGACTTGTAACACCCACTCTCCAGTGGGTTACCCAAGCTTCCCTCATGCTGTCTTGCTGGCCTCAGCTGGAGTGGTCACTGCACGGGGGGAGGAGAGGGAGGTCTTCATGCCCCTTTAGTTTGCTAATGAGCCTGGCAATTTTACATGTGATGTGGCTGCGAATTAATTAGGAAAAGGACTTAGGCCCAGATTCTCAAAGGTATTTAGGTACCTAACTCCCATTGAAAGCAGCAGGAATTAGGCACCTAAATGCCTGAGGATCTTGGCCTTAGACTACAATTCATTTGCCATGGGCTCCATCAAGTGGCAGATGCTTTTGGTCAATACCACCCTTGGACTCAAACCCGTGAGTGCTAAGCACCCTCAAACCCCATGGAAATCAGTGAGGGGAAAGCGGGGGCATTCAACCCCCTGCAGGTGGTACTGAGCAGCTCGCAGGACTGTGTCAAATATGAACTAGAACGAAAGACTCCAGGCTGTGTCCTGCTAACATCCACAAAGCCGCCCGGGGTTTTAGATGTTTCAAAAGAGCTCAGGACCGGGTTTTTAAGTGCTCAGTCCCCAGCAGCTCCTCTTGCAGCACTCACAAGCAAACCCAAGGTGCAGAGCTCCTGGGACAGTCTCGCAACTTATTGAGGTGCCTAAATGGCCACTACGCTCTTTGAAAAATCTCCCTGGACTGCATTTACTGAGCCCTTCGGAAAACTCCCCTCCCTGATTAACTCCGACTATTTGTTTTCTTCGTATGTAACTCCGTGTTTGAAATAAAATAATTTTACCTTTTAAAAAAAAAAAAAAAAAAAGCAAAATATTGACTATTAATACCGCTGCTGAGCAAAGATTGTCCTGATTCAGCAGATCCTCACCTGGAGTCAATGGCATAGCTCCATTGACTCAAAGCTGCATCAGTTTGCACCGGCTGAGCATCTGATGCCAAGGCTTTCAATGACAGGCTTTAGAACGGGTGGCTGAAATCACCTCAGCTGAGTTTAAATCCACTCTCTTTTCATTGTCAGTTTTGCCAGTTTACAGTAGTTGAGAGAGCACTTTCGTTCAGAAAGAGGAGTGCATAAAACACGGTCAAGAAAAAAAATCAATATGGAATAACCCTTGTAATTGCATTTATAGCTCAGGGGAACCTGTTATTCTTTTAAATCTATCCAAAACCAAAAGTCTGAGTGGCTGCCTATTTGTTGGTGTTAAGACAAATGTCATAGATAATGAAATCAGGATACATTGGCCCATTCTTAGCTGTAGCCAAGCTGTGCACAGCAACGTTCAATTTAAGGTGGGTTCTGCTTGTGCAAAACTGGCAGAAAGCCATCTTTATGCATTTCATTAGTGATGTCAGTCCATCCCCAGTTTAAATAAGAGCAGTCTGATTCTTTGTACTGTCTCTACCTTGTTATCTAGGAGCTGAGATGAATCTAGCAAGGCCTAAAGCTACCATATTATTCTGACAATTGGAAGGAAGACACTCTCTTTGGGGGCATGGTCAGCCCACTTAGGTAGAGCGGGAGGCCAGGGAGTGAGCTACTCCCTATATCATGTTTTGTAGGCAGCAGGGGCATGCCAGGGGACACTTGGCATGGCCAGAGTCTGAGCTAGTGCCTCAAAATGTTTCCTCCTCCTTGCCAGCATCACTTCCATCTTCCTTGGCTGGAGCTCCAGGGAGCTGTTTTCATCCATGTCCAGGCGTTTCCCTCGTCCAAGTGCGTATTTCTTCCAGGTGTAATCTGTCTCGTGGTATTGACATTCTCAGCTGGGAGGGACATGTGCCTTTGGATATCAGATGTGAATTGGCAGAAGGAGGGAGGCAGGATGACAGTGGCCTCTCCCAGGCGTCTCCTATATGCACTGAAAAGCAGAGGGATCTCTCCCCAGACAGGGCCACTGAAGGATGAGAAGCTGTTGCCCATCATCACTCTGTTTGAAACAATTAACAGAAGCCAATTTAGTGCTTTGCCTTCCACTCTCACTGCAGCTAGTATATGGGTCGGCAGCAATTTGAGTCCAGCTGGGTCAGAAACAGTTCATAGGCTTGACATGAGTCATGAGGTTTCTATCCACAGTCATCAACACAGCTAAAGCCATCAACATGCTGTGGCCCAGTGTGCATCCTGGTTGTGCAGGGTCTATGAAGCTAATGGAGGTCCAGCACTGCTGGAATATAAACTGATCTCTAAGGGTGCTTTCCACAAAAGCATTTAGATGCCTAAATTCCAGATTTAGGTGCCTAAGTCCCTATTTGGATCCACAAAACTCCACCAACCCTGTTGGTGCCTAAACTCATTTGGCATCTCGGTCTCTCAGGGTAAAAGTTTCCTAGGCACCTATGTTTCTGCTTCTGGGCATGTGCACTGCTGCCTCTCTCTGTGTGTCCAGCTGCCTATCCAGAGCACGTCACAAACCAGTGCAAGACAGGCATTTGGCTGTCTGAGTTGCATACTGGGTGGTGGGGCCCAACTTATAACTTTCAGATCAGTGGCTAGAGCACTTGCCTGGGAGGTGGGAGACCCAGCTTCAATCCCCCCCTGCCAGAGAGTGGAAAGAAAGGATCTGAACAGGGGTCTGCCTACCACTCAGGAGCGCGCTCGAACCACTGAGCTAGGGGTAGTCTGATGTGGGGCTCCCTCAGGCTCTCCTGTGGAAGCCGTTCCATTGTGGATAAATAACAAAAGAGTGGCTGGAGCAAAAGGACTGAACCCCGCGTCTCCATAACCACTGAGCCACAGAGTCATTCTCATGCTTTCTTGCTAGCCCCAAAATACTTCAAGCGTCATTGGGACAGAGAGTGAGTCGGCGGGAACAGGTGTGACAGGAAAGTGGTCCCAGGGAGAGGCAGAGAGGCCTAGCAGGGGGGATAAGAAGCCACCCACATGGGACTCTCTCCTTCAGGGTCCAGAAGACGTTGGTCTGACTAGACAGCAGAGACATTGTTTGAGGACTTTAAGTTTGGGCGCCTCAGTCAGGCTCCTGAGGTGAGGACCTTATGAACTGATAGTTATCATGGCTCCTTCCCTGAACCAGACACGCCATTTTGTTAGTGTGCGTTGGCTTCTCCTTGCCCAGTGAACTGACTGATGCCCTGTTGGGTGTGGGAGAAAGTGGGGCTCGAGTGCAGTACCACAAAGGGATGTGCAGGGACAACCCAGAGCATTTACAGGAGTGTGGAAGACTGAAGGATGTGGATGGAGGAGGGAGCTCAGAGAGTAGGTTTTCTTAACCTTGTATTACATGTGATAATGCACCCCCAAGCACTCGTAAAGCCTGTAATAATATCTCCGAGCACCTCAGGCTCCACTTCTGTGGTCGGTGATGTCACCAGAAGCCCTGGCTGGAATTCCAGCCTGATGAGGTAGCGCAGGAGGCAAGGAGGTGAGTTATTCCCTAGATCATATTACGTAGGAAGCAGGGACATGCTATGGGGTGCTTGAAGTTGTGTTTAAGGGAACACAATCCACCTTGGAGTGAGTTTCTTGTCAATATAGAAAAAAATGGTTGGAATGGTAAAAACCTCGAAGCTCTGCCACAGCTACTCACTCTGGGATCCAAGAGGAAATTGATTCTGTGGCAGCGCCAACTGAGCTGCGGGTTTGTTTGTTTTTTTGGTCAGACGTCTCTTGTTCTTGTTAGCTCTGGTTCTTGAATGCCACCTTCACGAGGAAAGGTCAACAAAGCCAGAGCGAGGGTTTCGCAGCACGCTGGCCTTGCGTCCATGATTGAAAGCTCTTAGTGGGTAAGCCTGACCAAGGTAATAATTACTGGCAATGTGTCACTTTCCCTGTTTTATTAAGGCTATTTTCACACAGTTAGCTGGAGTTTCTACTCAGTTTGCTTATTTTTCCACCAGGGCCTGGCTTTCCTCAAAAGTTCAGATCCCTTTTTTACTACATTTTTTTTTCATGTATTCCAAATGTAAGTGTGTGTGGAAAAAATGAACGTGCTGTGCTGTTTGTCTCCCTGTTGACTTTCGGTGTTGCAACACCCATGGGGCCTGAAAGACTGCTGTGAGACATCAATGGGTCATATCCAGAACGAGGGTGTAATAGGCGGCAAGTGATCTCTGTTCATAAATGGCTCGTGCAGGGGGGACTGGATGGCTCTGGGGAACTGGTAGTTGGCTACAAAACCTGGATTGCCTTCTTGAGTCCATCCCAGTTTGCTAGGGACCATTTTTGTTTGTATTATGGTACCCAGAGGCCCCAACCAAGATCAGGGGCTCCATTGTGCTAGGCACCGTACAAACACGTAATGAGAGATGGCCCCTGCCCTGAAGAATCTACAGTCTAAAAAGGCAAAAGGTTTGGAGTGTATAAAGGTGCAGAGAGATGAGATAACTAACCTAACGTCACACGACAGGTCTATGATAGAGCTGGTAATAGATCCGAACAGTCTGATTGCCACTCGAGTGACCTAACCACTAAAAGGTTGATTGGAGTAGGACCTGTGTGAAATGAGATGGTGACCCTGTGTCCAGTTCCCAGCTACATCAGGGTCCCAACCCCAGGACATTACCATGCTCCAACCCTCCACCTGATTGTTTACTGGTATTAGCCAGAACCAGAACTCATTGGAGCCCAGCTCAGATTAGGCAGCAGCACCCAAGGGCCCTGATTGGTGGAAGACCAGAGCTCCTGTTTGGCTCACCCCGCACCCTGCCACTTAATCCAGAAATGGAACAGGAAATTGTCTGTACAACTGGGCTTCATCCTGCTTTGGACTTCTCCCTCAGTGCTACCGGCTCCTGTCTCCTGATCCTAACCTCCTGGTTTCCTGATATCTGATTCTCAGTTCCTGAGCTCCTGGTTCTGAACTCTGGCAGGTGTAGGGACCCTGCCCTGTGATAACCACTGGTCCCAGCTGCCTACCTCCAAGGCCTGATAACCTGCCTTATACATGGCTGTAGGCGGTGACACTTCATGAGCATCTGCTTCCTCCACAATGCCATTGCCCTGCAAAGAGAATGCTGAGACTGTGGCTGGGCCGCTGAACGTTCCTGGTGAGGTGAACACAACGGGCTGCAACAATCAGCAACGTAAATGCCAACATTTAGGGGCTGAGCACCAGTTCCTGAAAGTCTCTTGTTTTTGTATAGGTCTGGGTCTAACTCCACCCTCCAATGTCCAAACACTATGGAACATTAGCGTGCTCAAAATCCCAATTGGACTGTGTTCACTCTTAGTCATTCTCCCATCAACTAAACACAAAAGGGCAAACGGAGCATCCTGGAGACAGTCATAACAAAGGCACAGGGTTTGTGACAGTCACTTCTATAGCATAAGCCTTGCCCGAGTTACAGCTATTCCGTCACTGACACGAGAAATCAGTCACAGATGCTTTTTTAATCATTCCCTTTCACACACCCTTCCTCCTCCGCTCCATGAAAGAGCCAGACACAAATAGTTTCTCTCTCTGTCTTTCGAATGTGTGTAAATGAAGAGCAATGTGAATTGACAGCCTGCCACCTTCTGGACAATTTTGAGTAGTGTGGCTTCCACAAAAATTAAATTGACTTGGGGGAAACATTATTTTTAAAGACAACCCAGTCCAAAGAGCAATGATGTGAGTTCCAATGTATGTTCTTGCTCCTCAGGAATAGAAGAGGGGGGGAAAAGGTGAGGGGGAAAGGCAGTGTTTCACTTCCCAGTATTCTTACCCATGCACCAGAAGGCTGTGGGGTCAAATCCATGGCTATTTTCCTTTCCCTCCCTCTTTTCAACATTTATATGGAGTGTTGTGCTCATGAAAATAGAGACCATCTAGAGCCACAGATAGTGCATGCAGGTACTGTGCAAGCAACCTGCAGGTAGGTCTGTCACTGTACTTCCCTCCTTACCTGTAAATCCTTTGACTTCTCCATCTAGGGTGACCAGATATCCCGATTTTATAGGGACAGTCCCGATTTTTGGGTCTTTTTCTTATATAGGCTCCTATTACCCCCCACCCCCGTCCCGATTTTTGCTGTCTGGTTACCCTATTTCCATCCCTCTCCTTCCACACACAGTTCCAGCAGTTCACACCAGTCCTAATTTCTAACACTGCCTGCTCTTCCAGCCCTCAGACTCCACACAGCTCTGCAGCTGCACCTCGCTCCTGATCTACATCCTTTTCTGGTCCACTCGGACTAAATGTGCTGATTTGTGTCAAACCCTGTGGTAGTTTTGTGAGAGACTGAGCTGAAACCTAGGGCTTGCCTACACTACTGTGCAGGGTCAATCTAAGATGCGTAGCTGAAGTTGACGTACTTAGATCTACTTACTGCGGTGTCTTCACTGCGGTAAGTTGACAGCTGACGCTCTCCCATTGACTCCGCTTGCGCTCCTGGTTTTGGTGGAGTACCGGAGTCGAGGGGAGAGCGCTTAGCAGTCGATTTATCGCGTCTAGACTAGACGCAATACATCGACCCCTGCTGGATCAATCGCTGCCCGCCGATCCGGCGGGTAGTGTAGACAAGCCCCTACAGTGCAGTACAAACAACACAACTACCAAGCCCATTTTTACTCACAACTTCAGGTCGCTGGAGATGAAAGACCATAAAACTCGCCACTGCATCAAGGCTAGTTTGTGGTGTTTTTGACTCTGATCTAGGGTTGCCAAGTTTGGTTGGACGTATTCCTGGATGTTTCATCACATTAATATAATATTAATCTTTAATTCCTGGAGACTCCAGGGCAATCCTGAAGAGTTGACAACCATACGTTGACCAACAGGTTTCATAATCAACCAATAACTCCTCAGCTGGACAGGAAGGTGCACTGTCATCAGAGCAGGCATGCAAAGTGCTCGCAGAGAACCATGTAATCTTGTATTATCATAAATAATTGTCATAAAATCTCCTGCTAATAACAACCCTGCTGTAGGGGGATGTAAGCCCAGACCCTTCCGTACTAAAACCAGAAACAGCCACTGCTTGAGCTACAGGAGAAACTCTTCTTGGCAGGTGCTGCAGTAGAGTGTTCTAGAAATAACGGGCTGGACAGGGCCTGAAGAGATCATGTAGTCCATCCCCTGCACTGAGGCAGTATTAAGTATTCCCATACCATTCCTCACAGGCATCTGTCTAATCTGTTCTTAAAAAAACAAACCACTCCAAGGATGGGGATTCCAGAACCACCCTAGATAACCTAGTCCAGTGCTTATTATCCCTATTGTTAAAAGTTTTTCCTAGCATCCAACCTAAATCGGCCTTCCTGCAAACTAAGCTAATGACTTTTTTTCCCTTCCCTCTCTGGACATGGAGAACAAGTAATCACCATCCTCTTTATAAGAACATATTTGAAGACTGTTATCATGGCCCCCCTCAGCCTTTTCTTCTCTAGTCTAAATATGCCCATTTCTTTCCACCTTTCTTCATAACTCATGTTTTCGAAACCTCTTAATTTTGTTGCTCTCCGCTGGACTCCCTCCAGTTTGTTCATATCTCTAAAGTGCGGTGCCCAAAACCGGACACTGTACTCCTGCAGAGGCCTCACCAGTGCGGGGTGGAGCAGAACAATGACCTCTCATGTCTTACATACAATACTCTTGTTATTATATCCCAGAATGACAATTGCCTTTTTTTGCCACAGCATCACACTGTGGACTCATGTTTAATGTGTGATCCACTCTCACTCCCAGCTCTTTTTCTGCAGGACTGCTGCCTACCCAGTCATTTCCCATTTTATATGTGTGTATTTGATTTTGATTTTTCCTTCTTTCATGTAGTATTTGTCTTGATTGAATTGTATCTTATTGATTTCAGACCAATTCTCCAATTTATCAAGATCATCTTGAATTCTAATCCTGTCCTCCAAAGTGCTTGCAAGGTGTCATTTGCAAATTTTATAAGCATACTCTCTACTCCATCATCCAAGTCATTAATGAAAATATTGAACAGTACCAGACCCAAGACAGACCTTTACAGGACTCTACTTGATACATCTTCATATGTGGTCCAGCCACTAGTACAAAGGCCTATATTCTCTTAGCATGGATTAAAATAACAATGCTCAAGTGGTTGTACTAAAAAGGATGTTAAATAATCTCCATATCCACATCTGTAAGGAAATCAGAAAAGAATTTTCCCTTATTTATTTTCCAAGGAGCCCATTCTTTGCTCTAGGAGCCTGGACAAATGTTTGAGTGACCTCAATCTAAATAAATAGCATAGCATAGGTCAGTGTTTTTCAAAGTTCTGGTCGCAAAGCAATACTGGGTCGCGGCATGTAAGGCACTGGGTCGCCTTGCTCAGCACCCAGGGACCCTAGCGGCTCTGGTCAGCACTGCCAACTGGGACATTAAAAGTCCCATTAGCGGTGCTGCCCAGCTAAGGCAGGCTAGTGCCTACCTTTTCCGACACCGCGCTGAGCCCCTCTGCCTAGGAGCCGGACCTGTTGCTGGCCGCTTCCGGGGCGCAGCGCAGTCCGCGGTGCCAGGACAGGCGGGAAGCCTGCCTCTGCACCCCGGCTGCGCTGCTGACCAGGAGCCGCTGGAGGTAAGTCTGTGCCCCAACCCCGTGCCCCAATCCCCTGCCCCAGTCCTGCACCCCCAGAACCCCTTCCAGCTCCACAAACCTCTCATCCCTGGCCCCACCCCAGAGCCTGCACGCCCAGCCCAGAGCCCTGATCCTCTCCCACACCACAACCCCCTGCCCCATCCCTGAGCCCCCCCAACCAAGAGCCCCTCCTGCACCCCAAACCCCTCATCCCCAGCCCCTCCTGCACCCCCAGCCCAGAGCCCTGACCACCTCCCACACCCCGACCCCCTTCCCCAGCCCAGAGCCCCCTCCCACACCCTGAACCCCTCATTCCCGGCCACCCCCCGTCCTATTTTAGTGCATTTTTGCTGTATTACGTATAACAATTTCATTTCTCTGATTAATATGAGAATATTTTTCTTGCTTATTAACTTGCACAGCTGTTTCTTCCCAGAATGGAGAGATGGGGCTCTCTGGTATTCAATCAACCTGGCTCAAATCAGTTCTCTGCTAGGCCAAATGGCGGAGACTGCAGCAAACATTTAGGTTTTGAGCTGAGCCCAATTCAGCCATCCCCAGTGAGGAGACGGTCAGAAAGACTTCTGGACCCAATCCAGTCTTTTATAGTGAAGCAGGCTGCTTTGCCCTTGAGGTCACAGATGTAGGAGCACCACAGTGGTGTGTGCAAGCTAAACAAACTCCAACCACAAGTTTGCATTTGGGAAACTGAGAATGTCTCTTATACAAACATTCACACTGCCGGTCCCCAGGGGAAGACCACCCCTCATTGCCTCCTAGAGACAAGAAAAGGTTCTTTTTATGTTTGCTTGTAATTCAGCAGAGTCTGTTCTCCGGTTGTAGGCATGCCATTGTGTGTGTGTCGTAATGAGCTGGTTAGGTGTATACATGCACCACTGCCTTCTTCCAAGTGGAATCAGAAATGTGTTCCATAGCCCCAATACAGCTAACTTCAAACAGAGATTCTCTTTTAGCTCAGAAGGCCTGTGCTTTTAGAGCAAGAAGGTTTGTTCCTCTGGTTTTAGAAGTAGGATATGAACTCTTGTGAAGCCAAGCACTGGAGAATGACCCATGTTAAACTGGGGGGTATGTAAGGAACAGGCCAGTAAGTAAGTGCTCCACTGCTCTCTACTGGATAAAATCAGAACTGTTCAACTGTGTTTCATAGGCTTTATATCACTAACAGCCAGTGGAGTTTCCCCTTTAAAGTAGTATGGGGTGTGTGCATCTGGAGTAGTAGGATTTGAATTCTGTCCCCTCTCTTACTGTGAAACTTGGAGTGGCTGTGATGTGCAGCACAGTAACACCCAGGAAGTGCCTATATGCCTGTTGAGAACATTTTGGAAACTTCAGTTACCCACCTTGCAGCTAACGGGACCAGATATTTGAGATAAAATGCATCACGTGGGACAGGGCTGCCAGCCTTGGGGTTTTATCCCAAAGAACAAATGTTATCATAGGAATGTAGCATGTTTGAGTGCAACATGATGATGTTATGATGCGCCAACAACCTGTTGAATCACGGCACCAAAAAAGGACACTGCATCAGAAAGTCAGCTTACCTTCTGAAAACCTCAGCACATAGGAGCATGGCCCATGGCTTCTTACCTAAAGTAGCTGCTTACCTAACAAAATCAGGACAAGCCCACAAACACCAGATCTGGTGACAAATGGACCACTACTGAAGTTCCACCAGGTGAGCTGTGACTTAGAAGAACAGCACAGAATTCCAAGGCTACGCAGGTGCTTGCAGCACAGTCCAGCATAGATGCAAACAATGCCATTGACAGTAATGTGTGCCAATGCTCCCAGCAATCAATAGCAGAACAACCCCCCAGAATTATGTTTCTGCTTGGAGCATTTCATTTACTGGAGCCTTGTTGGAGCTGTCTTGAAAGTTGCACTGATTTTTTTTTCAGAACTATTTTCATCGAGAATGTATGTCCTTCTATTTGTGAGAAAATGAAAGAGTGGCATTATTGTGCACTGACTGGGTAATTTGGCCTTGCTAAAAAAACCAACAAGGAGTCCGGTGGCACCTTAAAGACTTAAAGATCTCACTTCTTCAGATGCACGCATGCACTTCTTCATGCATCTGAAGAAGTGAGGTTTTTTATCCATGAAAGCTTACGCCCAAATAAATCTGTTAGTCTTTAAGGTGCCACCGGACTCCTTGTTGTTTTTGTGGATACAGACTAATACGGCTACCCCCTGATACTTGGCCTTGCTAAAGTACTGGCATATTCAGTTGTGAGTACGTGAGATAAAACTTAGCCTGAATGAAGGATGTCTTGACATTTTCCACTGGCTGTGGAGACGCTGATCCAAAATCCTGCTATTCCCATTACATCTCTCTTCAGAACCCACCCATCCTAAAATTACCGTAAGATCAGCGCTGACCTTGAGATGCTAGCCAAGAAATGTGCTACTGATTTTTTCACCCCTCCACTTTCCAAACTCGCTTGGTGCTGTGTGATTATAAGGGCTCCCTTACTATTTTCTGGGATTAAGAAGTGCTCTTGTGAGCTGCTTGGGCAATACTAAATATTGCAAATTGTAGGCAGCAATGGACGGAGAGTGCTGCCTTTATGAATATATTAAGTACCAAAATGCAGGCATAGAAATGTCACTTTCAAGTACTTTTTTAAGTGCCTGTAATTTCTATGTTCTGGTAATTTTTGCACCTTGTTAATTGATTAACCTCTTTCTCTCTGATGTCCTCATCTCCCCTCTCTCTCCCCCTCCTCTCTGGCCCAAATGTGGCCGCCAACTCCTTTCTGACCATGTCTGTCCTCTTCTTGCAAATCTGGCTTGGTGGCTTCCCCGCTTCTTTCACCTACTGACCTAGTTCCTCTTCTTGCTTTCAGTTCTCCCCATAACTCCAGTCCTGACTTGACCTCAGCCCTCATCTCTTCCTGTTTTCCCATTGTGACTCTAGCCCAGCTAATCTACTGATACCATCCTTTGTCTTCTTCCCCAGTCCCTGACTTCAAGCCACATCCCTCATCTCCTTCAAGTTTCATGATGTCTTCCTTCCCAGCAATATCATGTGCAGTTGGTGCATAGCGTTCTACCCATTCATGCCTGTATATTTTAAGTAGAGTGGTCAAAATGTTTTGGTCAAACAATGGCCTTTCTTTCTGGAAATTAACATATTTATGAAGGAAAAAAATCTTTTGAAATGTTTCATTTTTGATGGGGAAAAAAACCAAGCTTTTTTGAAGTGTTAAAGACTGAAAACAAACTTCTAAAACTGAAAGTTTCCAGTTTTTCAACAAAAAATTAGTATATTTCTGCAAAATTTCCAGGGAAAAAAATGGAAAATTCCTATCAACTTTTCCATGGAAAATATTTTCCAAACAGATCTAATTAGGTATTGAGGCCAGGTCCTTGCTGGCTTAAAGCTATGAAACTCCCTTTCATTGAGTATCAAGACTGACCCCCACCCCATCTCACCAAGAAATGTGGTCTCTTTCTCCACATTAGCTGTTCCCCAGAACAAGCCTAGATATGACCAACAAGTAAATAATCATGTAATAATTAGGGCTGTTAAGCTATTAAAAATTAATTGCAATTAATTGAGTGATTAATCACACTGTTAAATAATAATAGAATACCATTTATTTAAATATTTTTGGATGTTTTCTACATTTTCAAATATATTGATTTTAATTACAACACAGAATACAAAGTGTACAGTGCTCACTTTATATTTGTTTTTTACAGTTACAAATATTTGCACTGTAAAAAACAAAAGAAATAGTATTTTTCAATTCATCTCATACAAGTACTGTAGTGCAATCTCTTTATCATGAAAGTTGACTTTACAAATGTAGAATTCTGTACCAAAAATAACTGCATTCAAAAATAAAACAGTGTAAAACTTTAAAACCTACAAATCCACTCAGTCCTATTTCTTGTTCAGCCAATCGCTCAGACAAACAAGTTTGTTTACATTTGCAGGAGATAATGGTGTCCGATTCTTGTTTACGTCACCTGAAAGTGAGAACAAACCTTTGCATGGCACTGTTGTAGCCGGCATTGCAAGATATTTACATGCCAGATGCGCTAAAGATTCATATGTCCCTTCATCTTCAACCACCATTCCAGAAGACATGCGTCCATGCTGATGACGGGTTCTGCTCAATAACAATCCAAAGCAGTACAGACCGACGCATGTTCAGTTTCATCATCTGAGTCAGATGTCACCAGCAGAAGGTTGATTTTCTTTTTTGGTGGTTTGGGTTCTGTAGTTTCCGCATCGGAGTGTTGCTCTTTTAAGATTTCTGAAAGCATGTTCCATACCTCGTCCCTCTCAGATTTTGGAAGGCACTTCAGATTCTTAAACCTTGGGTTGAGTGCTGTAGCTATTTTTAGAAATCTCACATTGGTACCTGGAATGGTGACTGAAACATGAAGAGGCGTATGAATGTTTAGCATATGTGGCACATAAATACCTTGCAATGATGGCTACAAAAGTGCCATGCCAACACCTGTTCTCACTTTCAGGTGACATTGTACATAAGAAGCCAGCAGCATTATCTCCCATACATGTAAACAAACTTGTTTGTCTTAGCGATTAGCTGAATAAGAAGTAGGACTGAGTGGACTTGTAGGCGCTAAAGTTTTGCATTGTTTTGTTTTTGAGAGCAGTTATGTAACAAAAAAAATCTACATTTGTAATTTGCACTTTCACAATAAAGAGTTTGCACTACAATACTTGTATGAGGTGAATTGAAAAATACTATTTCTTTTGTTTATAATTTTTACAGTGCAAATATTTGTAATAAAAATAATATAAAGTGAGGACTGCACACTTTGTATCCTGTATTGTAATTGAAATAAATATATTTGAAAATGTAGAAAAAAATCCAAAAATAGTTAATAAATTTCAATTGGTATTCTATTGTTTAACAGTACGATTAAAACGGCGATTAATTGTGATTAATTTTTTTGAGTCCTGTGGCACCATGCGTCTGACGAAGTGGGTATTCACCCACGAAAGCTTATGCTCCAATACATCTGTTAGTCTATAAGGTGCCACAGGACTCTTCATTGCTTTTTACAGATCCAGACTAACACGGCTACCCCTCTGATACTTAATTTTTTTGAGTTAATCGCGTGAGTTAACTGTGATTAATGGACAGCCCTAGTAATAACCATCCTGCTCCTGCTGAATGAGTGGAGAATGAGGATGCCCACTGATCAGGTAATGGTGGTAGAAGGATGCACCAGGTCTATTTGTCATTCTTCCAAAGAGATGGATGGTGGGGACTGGTTGCATGGCTGCTCCTCAAAGATGCCAGGAATGAGAAAAAGCCAACCACACATCCCAGCATTGTCAGGACAACATACAGGGCATACACTCCCTCTTGAAGGCTGTTAAAGATAAATCGGCTTTGGCGCTAAGGTGACCAGGATAGAGAAGAGAATCCAGGTCTGTGGGGAGGTTCAGCAATATGGACAAGGTCTGGATCCCTTTTTGCACAGACCTTGATGAGGAATGTCTAAACCTAGACTAGAGGCTCATGAGACGCTGTGGCAAGAGCCCATCCCACAGCAGGCACCCTTCTGCCTCTGCATGACCTTGCAGGCACCAATTCTTGAGTTCCCTCCTAGTTCTTCCAATAATGTGTTCACAGCCCAGCCACTTAGGGCATGGCTACACTTACAGATGTAGAGCGCTTTGAGTTAAACCAGCCTTCGGAGAGCGCAGTAGGGAAAGCGCTGTAGTCTGTCCACACTGACAGCTTCAAGCGCACTGGCGTGGCCACATTAGCAGCTCTTGCAGCGGCCACAGAGAGCAGTGCATTGTGGTAGCTATCCCAGCATGCAAGTGGCTGCAATGTGCTTTTCAAATGGGGGTGGGGTGGAGTGTGACAGGGAGTGTGTTGTGTGTATGTGGGGGAGAGAGAGTGGGTTTTTGGGGGGCTGAGAGCACGTCAGCATGCTGTCTTGTAAGTTCAGACAGCAGCAGACTCCCCCTTCCCCCCGTCTCTCTCTCACACACACACAGCATTCCACAGTAATGGTTGCTTTGTCTCAGAACAGATAAGCAGCTGGCTGTCAAACGGAGCTTTCAAAGGGCATATCCAAAACAATGACAAGAGTGGCCACTTGATTTAAGGGGATTATGGGACGTTTCTGGAGGCTGATCAGAGCGCAGTAATGCAACACCTCGTTCACACTGGCGCCCGGACGTTTCAGCCAATGCGCACCAAGCGTTAATCTTCTCGCCGAGGTGCAGTACCAGGAGCGCTCTAGCCCTGGAGTCAGAGCGCTCTACATGCCTTGCCAGTGTGGACGGGGAGTGAGCTAGGGCGCCCGGGACTACTTTAATGCGCTCTAACTTGCAAGTGTAGCCAAGCCCTTAGTAACGCTTCCCTTCCTGGGGCTCAGTTTATTAAGTCTGCAGGAAGTACTGCCTACTTTGGTCTTTGAAGCCCAAAACCTGCCCTCTTGAGGTTTCCAGTTTGCAGAACTCTTGCATGAGGCTTCTTGAGATCATTTTCTTGGCTCATTAGCATGGAGAGAAACAGGCATATGGCACAACCCACAGCATCTCATTTCCAAAGACATTTCTTGGATCCAGCAATGTGTTGTCTTCTCCAACAGCTGTTTTATCAAAACACAACATCTGTCCTCTTCTCTCTCTCTCTCTCTCTCTCTCACTCTCCTTTTCATTAGAATAATGTCTGGGCTGTACTTGAACATGAAATGAACATAAAGAACAACAGGAATGTGTGCAGAATATAAATACTGTGCCTCTGGTTCTCCTCTTATGCCAGGGTAAGCCCATGTTCCTGATTTACTCAAGGGTGAGTGAGATCAAACTCAGTCCTACAGCGTCACAAATGATGGTGAGCTATCTCACGGTGTATGGAACTTAGTTGATGCCCACTTACCAGAGTGCGCTCTTTCACTCTGAAACATTTTATTTTAACAAGGGAAACCGTGGTCCTTCCCCAGCTCCACTTCCACAACAACTGGCTGACAGCCATTGATACAGCAGGAGATCATTCATTGCTTCTTTGTCAAATGCACCAGAATAAACTTCCACTAGGTGGTACCAGACAATCAGTTTTGATGTACCATGGACAATGTTAGAAATTCATAAGCTGTCGGTAAACTCAGAAATTTAGGCTGAGCATTTCACTGGCACTTCAATGGCCTAATTGCCTTAGGAGTCTTGGAAAAATCCCATAATGTTCCCTGGCCTACAGATTGTGATCTACTTGTAAATGGACCTGGAGCTTTCAAATCCCTCTGGCCCTGCCTGTGTTCTAGGAACTCTATAACATGGGTACAGGTTGGGTACCATAATTTGGTCCTCCGAGAGTAGCCCCATGAAAATAAGTAGGAATATTTGCAATGCACTACTTACCATCTGAAATTGGGCCATAAATCAAAGACATACTGTAAGTCAATGACTAAGTGGAAACAGACTCCTTTGCTATTCTTTGTATTACAGTAATACCTAGAGGCTGGTAATGGGCCAGCTGTTTCCCATGCACCTCCTCATGGCCTAGAGTCACATTTCAGTTGTTACAAGGAGGAGAGAGAAAAAGTGTTCTCATTCACCTGCGAGGCTAGACCAAGAAGCAATGGGTTTAAAGGGCAGCAAGGGCGGTTTAGGTTGGACATTAGAAAATATTTCCTAACTGTCCGGGTGGTTAAACACTGGAACAAACTGTTTAGGGAGGTTGTGGAATCTCTGTCTTTTCAGATTTTAAGAGCAAGTTAGAAAACACCTGTCAGGGATGGTCTAGATAATACTTAATCCTGCCATGAGTGCAGGGGACTGGACTAGATGACCTCTTAGGGTCCCTTCCAGTCCTATGATTCAGTGATTTGTAGAATATCAGGGTTGGAAGGGACCTCAAGAGGACATCTAATCCAACCCCCTGCTCAAAGCAGGACCAATCCCCAGACAGATTTTTACTCCAGTTCCCTAAATGCCCCTTTTAGGGATTGAACCCACAATCCTGGGTTTAGCAGGCCAATGCTCAAACCACTGAGCTATCCCTCCCCCCAGATAGGGGACCTGGCTAACTTTCTCCTCTTCAACTGTTAAAATCAACTTCACTTCAGGCTTTTTCTTAGTCAAAAGATACCCCTCTTTGGGGACTAGGTTTATTAATATAAACTATAAAAACTCAACCTCCCCAGAAGAACATCCATTCATAAGCCTCCACAACACCAGGTTTCTCTTCCTCCTCCAAGACCTTCCTGTCTAGGGCCTTTGCAGTCTTTTCTCTGCTTAAACAGGGTCTCTCCCAGGCCTGGAGAACTTTCCTCACGCTCTGCCCCCTTGATTGCAACTTCCTGTTCCTTTTACACTGGAATCCCTTGATTTCTCTCAGATGGGACTCATTCGGTAATTGGGACTGGTTTAGCCCCAGGCTCTTCAGCCCCTGGGGCAAGCCAGACTGGATATGTGCCTCACTGTGCTAGGCACTGCACATACATATAGCATGAGACATATAACATAATCTAAGCATACAAGACAGAATTACTACCTCTACTTTAAAGATGGGAAGCTGAAGCACTAAGAATAAATGACTTGCCTAAAGTCATGCAGGACTCCTGTGCCAGAGCTAGGAAGTGAACCTCTATCACCTGGATCCCAGGTCAGTGCTCTAGCTATAAACCTAGTTGTTCTCTCCTTTACCAAGGCATCCTAATTCCCAGCTCCCTGCTCCAGCCACCCGACTGTGGTCCCTGTATTCTGCACCCTTTGTCTGTGTCTCTGAAGCACAGTCTAAATTCTCTTCCCTTCCAACAAAGGGTCAGCCATGTCCATCTTCCACTGTAGCGGAGGCAGGGCAGTGATGTTTTTGTGCAGCTCAGAAATGGGATTTTTAGGCTTTGCTGCTGGATTTTTTTTTTTAGTGCTGGAAAATTCTTTAAGTAAAACAGCAAAACCCAATATCCAGAAAAAAAATCAGCTGTCCCAGCTCCGGAGCCTTCATTTCTACTGCTGAAGGCAAAGCGCAAGGATTGAGTGGAGCTTATTTAGAAGCCAACCTTGTTCCAAGCAAACTGCATTGGAAGCTGAGACAACAAGACAAGTGGCAAACATTGCAATAGAGCAACTAGAGGCAAGTGCAATCGGTTACTTGACTAATGAAGCTGCTGGGTCCATAGGAGAAGCCCACACTTCTCATTCATCATCTTCATTTAATTAGCAGAGGGGGCGACCTTATGGGTAAGTGAAATATGTAGCAAATCCCACTGACGTTTCAGCAACTTGCTGCACAACCAAGGAACGCTCTGTACAGTACCAGCTAGTTCCTGTCAGAGTTCAGGGATGGATTTGTTTTTAAAAAAAAAAAAAGGGAGAAAGTTACAACTGATAGTTTATGTGGCACTTTCAATCCAAAGATCTCGACAGACTGCCTCACCCAGTACAGGCTAGATTGCAGATTGATGGTACAGTAGCACACCTTGGGGATCCAGTGGAGATCAGGTTCCCATTGTGGTCAGTGCTGTACAAACACATAGAAATAGTTATGACTATGTTGCAATCACAAGGTGGGACTGCAGCTTAAGTAGAGGAACCTGAGCTAGCTTTTTATCTAGGGTGCCCTTCTGCACCAGCAATTACCCAGGGTTCTGAGTGGACTTGGAGAGCCTGTACTGAAGCACTGCTTCATGGCTATAGTACCTATCCCAGCCAGATTAAAGCTCATTCGGGTCTGACTACTATACCTGCAGTATGGAGGTGTCCTCAGGAGGCAGCCCCAAAGGGCTGTGACAAAATAGAGAGGGGAAATGACTTGCCCAAAGTCATGCAGCAGAGCCAAGAACAGACCCCAGCTCAGCTGGTTCTGAAGGCCAGTTGCTACCATCTGGACTACTCCATCTCTTTACAAGCTGCCTTGAGAAATGGTGGGCAGGGAGCTGCACTGCTCCGGGCCCACATCCGAGAACAACCTGTGACTCAGCCAGCTACAGTCCCTCCCTTGCTAGCCACTTGCTCTGAGTGAGGACCAAAATACTGCGTGCCTTTTTGGCAAGCTGTTTACCTCCCACTTGTGTGTCCAGCCAGCTGCCTGGTCAACAAGTATCAAGTGAGTAATGCCTGCTCTCTCCACTATGGCTGGAATGTCAGCATGAACAGAGTCAAAGAGGGGGGAATGAGTGGGAAGGGGCTTAATCCCTTTCATTCCCATGGCCCGGAAAGAGCTCTGACAGAGCTATGGGCATAGGGGGCAATACTATGCATGTTGAAATCAGTAAGAGTTTTCCCATTGCCTTTGACAGGCATTGGATCAGACCTGTAGGGAATATTTTACCAACCACTAAGGCAGCCATTTCTGGAGTTGAGGAGAGAAGCTGCTTAACAGCATAATGCAACATGACATGACCGTTTAGGACACAAGATGAAGCAGAATGCCACAGCCAGTTGCAACTGCACGGGGAATCTCTCGCTGTTCACCATTTTGCTATAAATGAGAGCTTTACCACGAGCCTGGTATGAGGGGCAGAGCATTGATGCAGTGCCCCAAGAGCAGCTGACAGAGAAGAGAGTCCCAGTTGGATTCCCAGTTTCCCTCTGCTTTGGGTGGCAGGGGGAATGCACCCTGCACCACCACACTACCTGACATAGCAAAGGTGCCCCTGCACACTGGCATGGTTGCACTGCTCGGCATGCCAGGATGGAACCTCTGAGGCGCCCTGCACAGGAGAGGCTGTAGGGGCACTTGCTGTTATCCCCTCAGTGCTCCTATTTATGATGCTTACTGCCCTGCACAGGATGGCCCTAATTTGGCCTTTATAGAGAACCATACATTTTCAAATTGCTTTATGAATATAGACTAGGACACTTTCCCTGCCCCAAAGAGCTATGCAAAGTTCAGGGGTGTTTGGAGCTGGGGGGCTAACTAGGGCCTATGTGATAAATTTTAAAGAACGTGAAGGAAAGAACCAAAGATTAGTACCCATAGGCATGGGAACTAAAGGTGTGGGGGGTGCTGCAGCACCCCCAGGTTTTACGTGGAGTCCTGGCTCCTGGCCCCACACCCAGGGCTCTGCTCACGGCCCTGGGCCCAGGCTGCCGGCCCTGCGCCTGCCCCCAGCTGTGGCCCCAGCCTCAGCCCCCTTACCCCGTCTGCCTCCTCCTCCAGGAGACACGGCCCTACTCCTGGCTCCAACTTGGGCGGGGGGGCGGCAGACAGGAGTAAGGGGGCTTGCTTTCAGCACCCCCACTATAAAAAGTGTTCCCACATCACTGTTAGTGTCCCCAAATCATAAAGTGTTCTAGTGATTGGAACAGAAAACTGGGAGTGAGGCATCCAAAGGCCTGTTCTCAGCTGACTGCATGACCTTGAGTAAGCCACTTAACCACTCCGTGCCTCAGTTTCCCCATCTGTGAGATGGGGATAATAATACTTCACTCGAAGTGGTGCTTTAAATTTTAGCAGGTAGGGCTTTGAGGCCCTTTTATGGGAAATGTAAAATATTGGGGGGAAAAACAGCATTTTAAACTCCCAAGTGTTTCATGGTTTGAGCTTGTTATTTATTTTGCAAATTTCTAAATCAAAAAATGGCTTGTCTGTTCACTTTTTGTGAAACAAAACTAGCGTGTCTCTCGTTGGGATTTGCATGATGTCAGCTTAAGTAACCATTGTGCCGGATCCACCCAAAGTGTATGGGAGCCACATATGTATGCAAGGCCCTGTCCGTGTATTCATATATAGCTCCGTGTTTTAGGGCGAGATTGATTTTTATAATAGATTAGTCTTTTCTTGGCTTCTGGCCAGTATGTGTGGAGCCACTCAATCTGTTGTGAGCTCAGATTGATTAGAGCTTTTGAAAAAATGTGTAGCAGATTGCTCCTTTAATGAAGATAAATCATGTTGATGTCACATATACTAAATATGGTATTGCAAAGGGACTGTTTGCATTGTGCTATTGGAGGTGGGTTATCAACTCCATTCTAAAACTTCTGCTTCCTTCCATTAGCGACATTGAGAATTCGAGACATGGGCACAATGCTGTTCTCAAAGCAACGGGAAAACACAAAGCAGAGCTCAGCTGAAACAAGAGGTTTTGCATGGTTTCCACCTGAAGTCACCCCAGGTGTGCCTGATGCCCAGAGGGCCTGATTCTCCAAGCCCTGGCATCTTCTGTCGTCCTTACCCCAGTGCAAAGTGAGGTTAAAAAAAATCAAAATCCTCTTCTAAGCAGAGTTTTGTCCCCGAAAGAAGAGACATGCCAGCCATGGTGCAGCGCAGCCTGAATGTACCGAAATAGCATTCTGGCTACACTACATCTCTGTCAGCCCCTGCAGCCTGGGGGTGAGGTTAGAGAACATGGGGGTGGGAGGATGGGGCTAGAGCAGTGTGGGGGTGGGGTTAGTGGGCCAGGCTGTTAGGGAGATGCTTCAGTTAGGACTCCACCACTGCATGCCAGAGATATCATGAAGTCCACTAAGGACTTGGCTGTTGATGTCGATGTTTAGATGGAAGGTGCTTAGATTAGTACAGTGATGGATGGTGTCTAAAGCCCTAAGAAAGACCGAAAGAAAACCCTACTAAATCACAACGGTAGCATTTACACCCCCCTTGCACTGACATAAATGGCTATATATGAGATTTAGAGCAATAGAGAATCAGACCCCTAGAGTTGAAGGCCAGAAGGGAACATTACAATCATGCAGTCTGACCTCCTGCCTAATGTAGTACAGCTGAGTAGGGAAGAATAATTTCCTCCAGTGGAGGGATCACTGGGTGAAAGTCTATGGCCATGGCATTTCAGCCAGTGATTCCCCCCAATGGAGGGAATGATTCTTCCCTACCATGTAGTACTATCCTGTGCTAAACAGGGGTCCTAGGACTATTCACTATCAGCCCGGGGTCATTCCAACACTGGGGCTTATAAGAGGAGGCTGTGTGGTCAGGTTTTGTTGGCGAGAACTCCCAGCCATCTCCTGGAGCAGAGCTGTCCCCTTGATCTCATCCACAATAGCAATTAGCCCTCATTGGTATAAGGAGCATTCTGCATTCCCTCTGTCTTGGGGTACACAACGTTCCTTAAGAACATGACCTATGAAGGAAGGCTGAAAGAATTGGGTTTGTTTAGTTTGGAAAAGAGAAGACTGAGAGGGGACATGATAGCAGTTTTCAGGTATCTAAAAGGGTGTCATAAGGAGGAGGGAGAAAACTTGTTCACCTTAGCCTCTGAGGATAGAACAAGAAGCAATGGGCTTAAACTGCAGCAAGGGAGGTCTAGGTTGGACATTAGGAAAAAGTTCCTAACTGTCAGGGTGGTTAAACACTGGAATAAATTGCCTAGGGAGGTTGTGGAATCTCCATCTCTGGAGATATTTAAGAGTAGGTTAGATAAATGTCTATCAGGGATGGTCTAGACAGTATTTGGTCCTGCCATGCGGGCAGGGGACTGGACTCGATGACCTCTCGAGGTCCCTTCCAGTCCTAGAATCTATGAATCTATGAATCTTAAAGGTCGAAGTGAACAGGCTCCGTTCCCAGGTCTGCCCCTGACGCCGTGTGTGACCTAGCACTCGTCACTAAGCCCCCTGTTTTCAGTGTTGATCAGGAGCCCATATTCACCACCCAGGCACCTAAACTGAAGTTACCTTATTTTCAGAGCCGCTGAGCAGCCAGAGATGCTATTGACTTCCATGGCAGGGGAGAGCGTGCCGTGCCTCTGGAAATCAAACTAACAGTGAGGTCTGTCCCTGTAAGGGCCAGGGGGCTTGGGGCCAGCCTACCTTGTTACCAGACTCAGCAGAGGAGGGGCTCAGGTGAGCCCTATAAAGGACTGGGAGCAGCAGAAGGTCCCTAAAAGTGGGGAGGGCACCAGCACCTGAAATATGCCCCCTTGCCCCCACACTGCCCCTTCTCCCTGAGGCCCCACCCCCTGCTCGCTCCTCTCTGCCCCCTTCTCCTCCCCTGTTGCTTGCCCTTACGGCTAGTAAAAGGTGGGGGGGCTATGTTCCCCGGCCTCTCCTGTCCCGGTGCCCCGGACTGAGAGCATTCAGTTGAGGAGAGTGGGCTCCAGCAGTGAGTGCGGGGAGTGGGGTGGGGGGTTCTCCTTTCAACACAGAGAAAGGCAAGGAACAAGCCAGGGCTGGCCTGAGCCATCTCCTGTCCCGGTGCCCCGGACTGAGAGCATTCAGTTGAGGAGAGTGGGCTCCAGCAGTGAGTGCGGGGAGTGGGGGGGGGGAGGGGTTCTCCTTTCAACACAGAGAAAGGCGAGGAACAAGCCATGGCTGGCCTGAGCCGCAGGGCTCAGGCTTAGGGGCTGTTTAACCGCAACGTAGATGTTCAGGCTCGGGCTGGAGCCCAGGCTCTAGGAGCCTGCGAGGTGGGAGGGCCCCAGAGCTTGGGCTGCAGTCCGAACCTCAGCGTCTACATCTCAGTTAAATGGCCCCTTAGCCCAAGCTCCAGGAGCCCGAGTCACCTAGCCCAGGCCAGGCCAGCTGTAGGTGTCTAATTGCAGTGTAGACCTACCCTGGGTGAGCAGAGGAACTGCTTTTGTTTTGTCTCAGTTCAATGTTTGAGGAATAAAACTGTGCTTGGAAAGTGTGGTAGAGTCTCCTTCCTGGGGAGGCCAGGCAATCCCCAATGAGCAGGGGGGAAACTGAGGCAGCAGCTAGCCTGAAGCCAGACTGGGTAAGGTGGCCCTGTTACAGTGACTACTTTTATTTAGGTGCCTGCAGGTGAATGTACACTCCCCTAACCCTAGTCCTGGCACCTTTCCCCACTGAAATGCAATGACTGTAGTGAAATGCAGGGACTGCTAGTAACTCCCAGCGACAGGAGACAGTTAAACTAAAACAGAGCAGAGCAAAATGCAGAAAACCTCTGTCCAATTCAACTGCAGAGGCCCTTACCCGGGTTGGGAAATTGGTTCATTACTGACACAGTGATATCACTTCCTCACTTATCAGTTCCTATAGCAACAAGGGTTTCCTTGGAGGTCTCCATACTCTCCCCCCTGCAAGCGCTGGCCGGGCCTGGCTTTGGGCGAGCTGATCAAGCACAACCCACGATGGTACGGATACAGGCACTCTGCGCTGAGATGGTAGGAGAACTTTGCGGGGCACCTTAGATATCTACCAGCTAGGGGTGGGCTGTATGTGCATAGCCATGAGTGTGTTGGAGAAGTGTGTTCATTGCTCCTTTTCCCCTGCTTCTCATAAGCAAGAAAAGTGTGATGTTCGGTAACTAACACAGACAGTGAAGAATTTCTCCATGAACCAGGTTTTGCACTCTCGCTGCTTCACTCCTTATGGGCTAGACTGATTATAATTATTATGATTATTACTTCTGTAGCACCTAGAGGCCCAGCCAACAGCAGCATCTCCATGTGCTTGGTGCTGTATATGCACATATAGTAAGAAACAGTCCCTGTCCTAAAGCACTTACAATCTAACTGGTCGAGACAGACGAAGGGTGTGGGAAAGGGAGAGGACATACAAGCAGAAGACTGGGATGTGAGGTAGGGAGAGTAAGGGTCAAATTTTCCAAAGTGTTCCATGCCTAGGGTGACCAGATGTCCTGATTTTATAGGGACAGTCCCGATTTTGGGGTCTTTTCTTATATAGGCTCCTATTACCCCCCCACCCCCATCCTGATTTTTCACATTTGCTGTCTGGTCACCCTATCCATGCCCACAATCTGGGCTAGTCTACCAGTTGAGCTCAATATGCCGGGCTCTGAGACCTCTTGAAAACTATCCCAATAGGAGCTGAGCATGTCTGAAAATCTGGTCTAATTGAGGGTGCTGATGCCTTGAAATCTGGCCTCCAGAGTTATACACTGAGCCCTGGCAGAGCCACAAGTTGGATATAGATCTGAGTCCTATGCCAGAACCTTAACCCCACAACTACCTTCCCCCAGTCCCATAAAATCTTCTCCTGAATGGAGCCAGGACAATACATCGTTCTAGTAGTGATCCATGGATGAGGTGGTCTTCCGGCTCACTGCCCCTTTGTCAATATCATTGTAAAATGTCAGAGCTTCTTTTCCCAGGACAACCACTGCTACCCACCTCTGCTTTACACTTCTTCTTTGACCCCATGGGGATTTGACTTCATGCTGCTTATGACATTACATTAGTGAAATTACCTGAGTGATGCCTGCAGCCTTGTTCTTGCTGGAGGGTGCTTTTGCCCTGGCGTTTAAACGAATGATTCATTTTGGCTTCACTGCGAGCTGTCACTTCATGCCTAAGGGTCAGAGCAACATTTAGCAATGTCAGGCATGGAAAACAAACAGTACAGACATAAAACTAATTGAGCCCTATATGCACACACCCACAAAGCGGTAGCTAGGGAACGTTATAGTTCTGATGTTAACCTGTCAAGATTCAAAGGGACAGATGGCAGCAAGCTGGTCTGGGACTGCATTCTTAACTCCCCAGTTTAATAATAATACCTAGCTCTTAACATCAGCAGATCTCACAGTGCTTTACAAAGGGGGTAAGCGATACTATCCCCATTTTATAGTTGGGGAAACTGAGGCATGGGAAAGTGAAGTGACTTGCCCAAGGTTATCCAGCAAACCACTGGCAGAACTAGGCCTTCTGCATCCCAGTTCAATGTGCTATCTGCTAGGTCACACTGCCTTTCAAGCTTATTGTGAGGAGTCAGAGATATAGAACTAGTGTGATACTCAGTACAATAGTATGAATTTCTAGCTAGTGGGCTGGTAATTCTCCCCTAATGAGGCTGGCTATAAATACAGGGGGTAGATAATAGGAACATGGCAATTGCCCTAATATCAGATGAGACCCAAGGTCCACCTAGTCCAGTATCTTCTCTCTGACAGCGACCAGTGCCAGGTGCTTCAGATCCTGGGTGCTGGAACTGGCGGTGTTGCTTGAAGTGGTTTCCATTATATACAGGGTCTATCATTCAGCTGAATGGCTCTCAGCACCCCGACTATACAAATTGTTCCAGCACCCCTGCAACAAATGCCAGAGTGTCCTTTTTCCATTCCAGAGACACCTTTGGCCAGTCTGTCCCATTGCCTGGTGGGATCTCTAGCCTTTTCACACCACCGCTTTATATTAAAAATGGCGGCAACAGGCCCCACATCCCAGAGCTCTTTGGGCTGCATTTGGCCAACAGACTGCACTCTGACCTGCTCTGCGACCTCTAGTAGATCTAGTCTTTGTCGAGTTATCTGTGTATGTGCGTGACAGAGAGAAGAAGGGAATCTTTTGTTTTACGGACCGCCCTGATTCAGGAACTCCATTCAGCTGGTGTCAAGTATCAGAGGGGTAGCCGTGTTAGTCTGAATCTGTAAAAAGCAACAGAGGGTCCTGTGGCACCTTTAAGACTAACAGAAGTATTGGGAGCATAAGCTTTCGTGGGTAAGAACCTCACTTCTTCAGATGCAAGTAATGGAAATCTCCAGAGGCAGGTATAAATCAGTGTGGAGATAACGAGGTTAGTTCAATCAGGGAGAGTGAGGTGCTCTGCTAGCAGTAGAGGTGTGAACACCAAGGGAGGAGAAACTGCTTCTGTAGTTGGCTAGCCATTCACAGTCTTTGTTTAATCCTGATCTGATGGTGTCAAATTTGCAAATGAACTGGAGCTCAGCAGTTTCTCTTTGGAGTCTGGTCCTGAAGTTTTTTTGCTGTAAGATGGCTACCTTAACATCTGCTATTGTGTGGCCAGGGAGGTTAAAGTGTTCTCCTACAGGTTTTTGTATATTGCCATTCCTGATATCTGACTTGTGTCCATTTATCCTCTTGCGTAGTGACTGTCCAGTTTGGCCAATGTACAAAGCAGAGGGGCATTGCTGGCACATGATGGCATATATAACATTGGTGGACGTGCAGGTGAATGAGCCGGTGATGTTGTAGCTGATCTAGTTAGGTCCTGTGATAGTGCTGCTGGTGTAGATATGTGGGCAGAGTTGGCATCGAGGTTTGTTGCATGGGTTGGTTCCTGAGTTAGAGTTGTTATGGTGCGGTGCGTGGTTGCTGGTGTGTATCTGGAAATCATCCTGCCTTTGTTAACACCCTCCAATGATCTAGACAGAGAATCCCAAAGGCAAGGAGCAGTCTCAATAAAACTTCTGGCCAAACCGGCACATCTAAGGTGTGGCAGATCCTGCCTGGGCGGATGAAACAAAGTGGGAAATGTCAGCAAAGGTATGGTCTTTATTACTCTCAGAAGAACTCCACTTTTAAGGAAGACTGCCTGCCTGCCCCTTACCCACCATGGCAAAGGTAAGGAAGGGGTGTCCCAGAGAAGGACTTTTCTGCTCCCTGGCCTCATACTTTGACTCACACCAGAGTTCCTCTATGTCAGGGGTTCTCACACACAACCTCCAAGTGCCAGGGGTCACAGCCACCTAATCCTTTCCATGAGAGGAGAATCCAGCTAGATCCTGGCTTGGTGGGGGTGCCTAGTATGGAAAAGGTCGAGAACCACTGATCTGTGGAATCGTCTTCTTCATGCTCTAAGGCCTCTACAAATTTGTCTCCGGAGCGCTGTGGGCATTGGGGGCCAATGAGAAGGAAACCCTGGAAAACGGAGGGCGGCTGGGGTGACACAGAATGCTTAGAGCTGTGTGGTTTGCATGGGGTGGGGAGCATGACCTTGTCCTTGTCTTTCCTGATCTTTCCAGCTCATTCTAGAAAGTCTGGCTTGCAGTGAAAAATGTAGAGGAAAGAGATGAGCTGTGTTCCTCTTCTCCCAGGTGCATCTAATGGCATATGTCTATCTTGCTGGCTAAGTAGGTGACTGAGGGAGTTCTCTGCCAGTCTTAGTCTGCCCAAGACAGTTGGACGGGAGATGCTGAGGTAGATGTAAAGTCAAAAACCCAGCTTCCCTGATGTCCGCAGAAAGCCCATCCTGTGAGAGTGCACCATTGTTTAACATCTACCTCCCTCTGTGATAGGAGCTCCCAGGCCCTTAGCCACATTAGGCTGGAGAGGTTTTGACTGGAGTTTCAGACCAAGGCAAGGAAAATCCAGGGTCCAAAAGGAGGTAACAAAGAGGTAAAAGAAAAAGCAGGGAGGAACCCTTTCTCTACCTCATTTTCTACTCCTGTCCCAGCTCATCCCTTTCTCTTTATCTCCTTCTTCCTTTCTTTGTTTCCCCTCTAGTTGCTAATGTAAGTAAGAATTTAATACACTTAGACAGAAGAGAAAGTTGTTCCATTAGCTTCAGACGCACAACACATCTTCATTAGCTCCCCATGACCTTCAAAATAGCTGGTGATAAAGATAAAGTAAATCTGGAAAGACAAATATAAAGACTCGCTCCTCCCCCTTACCCTCATTCCCACACCGTGCACCCCCCTAGGGCATGCATTCAATTACCAGAGATGAATGGAGCAAACTGGTCCAGCATTTAGGATTTTTTAATATATATGTTGCAAGCTTCCGCCAGCAGATGGCTCCCTACTTCACAAAATAAGCTCCCTCCTGAAAGGCAGATTGGGCGAGATCCTCCTGGAAGGTCAGGTTTGTTTGCAATTACTCTACTCACTTGGAGGCAGCCAGTGGGGCCTCAGTTCACAGGCCCTTGCACTTTAGGTTTCTAGGAAATTCATTTTTTGACTGGGGAGAGGAGGGAGGTGTGGTGAAGTGTAGGGTGGACGTTGCTACATCTCTGCTCAAAGCCAGACCGCTCGGCTTCCTGACCATCTCCTTCTAGGAGCAGCAGAAGCTTCCGAGTTGCATACTGGTGACATGGCAAAATGTTTTGACTAAGCCTCCAAAGGGCAGAGAACATAAGAACGGCCATACTGGGTCAGACCAAAGGTCCATCCAGCCCAGTATTCTGTCTGCCGACAGTGGCCAATGCCAGGTGCCCCAGAGGGAGTGAACCTAACAGGTAATGATCAAGTGATCTGTCTCCTGTCATACTTCTCCACCCTCTGACAAACAGAGGCTAGGGACACCATTCCTTACCCATCCTGGCTATTAGCCATTAATGGACTTAACCTCCATGAATTTATCTAGTTCTCTTTTAAACCCTGTCATAGTCCTGGCCTTCACAACCTCCTCAGGCAAGGAGTTCCACAGGTTGACGGAGCACTGTGTGAAGAGGGAAATGAATCTTTCAGTGAGGCATTTGCACTGGGATTCTGGAAATGTAGGTTCCATTCCCCCAGACATCCTGCAGGACCGTAATCTCTCTGTGCCTCAGTTTCCTACTGTGGTTATAGGGACTGTGCCTTTAAGGACTAAGCTTCCTAGACAGAGAGACTGGACAGGGTGCTGTGAAGCATTTGCTACGCAGAGCCAGTTGGATCCAGACACAGAGCAGAGCTCTTGAAAGCTCCTTAAATATTGAGCACTCACCGAACACCACATGGTTCCTGGAGTCAAAAAAGGACCTAAACATGACTCAGAATGGAAGAATGGAGTAGTGAAAACCCCACCAGAGTTGAAACTCTCTGGAGATATGTAAAACAATTGGAGAAGGTTTAAACAGTGCTTCATTCTCTATCTGCAAGCAATGGCTGCCAGAAAAAGGAAAGACAGTCAGAACTCAGAAGGGAGCCTTATTTCTGACAATAGCTGGTTCTGAAGCACTTGATGTGCTTAACCATTTGCAATTAACTCATGCAAGGGAGGCCAACTGAACAGCTGTGCTACAGAAATCTGAGTATTGCACGACACCTAAAAATGAAACACGGGAGAAGTTTTCAAACAGAGCACAAAATAAGGGGAGACCGTAGAAGTGCTTGTGACTGATCTAAGGCTGAAGAGTCAATCTTGCAATTTAAGGGGACTAAGTTTGTTCCTGATAAGAGACTAGATCATGGTGGGAATCTGGAACAAAAAAATAATAATAATCAGGCAGCTGGAAGAACCATAGTTAATCCTTGACAAATCAATTAGAATTTACCAAGCAACAGAAGTTGCCCAGTGCAGAATAAAACTTATGGAGAGTGGACAGTACTCTGACACTGTAGATGTCAGAGAATCCACAAGAAAAGAGACCTCTGGCAGAAAGGTGTGTGGAGCTCAATCTCAGAGTCCAGCTGCACACAGGCTGTTTTCAGCCAAGACAGTGTCCAGCATATGGGGAAAGATGTAAGAAATGCAGTGAAGTACATCACCTTCCAAGAGTTTGCAAGCCTCAGCTGAGGCTGGGCAGCATGGGCCAGCACCATTAGCTCAGGGTTATTTTTCAGCGGCACAATGGACAATGTTGGACTTCTACGTTGGACATGGGCATGCAAGCAAGGTGTTGCCAGAAACAGTGATGTTGGCACTAAGAGGAAAGCCGCAGGTATTGGAGAGTAAATGGGTAAAACTCAGGCTTATAGGCGTGAGCTTATCCCCACTAAAGGATTGGTCAAGAACAAATTGGAAGAGATATGCTTTGTAATAGTAGCAGGGAAAAGAGTACCCAGTATTGGTTAAAATGTGTCAAGCCCTCGGTCTCATCAAGAAGGGGCACTCTTTTGTGTAACAGAGGTCCAAAACAATTGAGGAAGAGATTGAGGATGTCTTCCGGGGGATGAGGAAACTCTTGGGATTCAGAATAGAGCTGAAAGAGCCTAACCACCCCACATTTCACCCCTTTAGGAAAGTTCCCTTTGCCCTAAGGTAGAGGCTAAAAGAGGAGCTGGACAGGGAACCAGAAAGCAAGTAAAAGAGCCAGCCAAGTGGGTAAGCTTATTGGGCATTGGACAAAAAAAGATGGAACCATTCACTGAGGCATAGACCCTAAAGTATTAAATAAACATGTAAAAAGGACACGTTTTCACTGCCTGCCGGGGAGACGTTTCTGGGGAGGTGGCTTACACCAGATACATTTCTACAATGGATACATCAGCAGGGTTCTGGCAGGTGTCCGTTTGCACATTCAACCCACCCTTGGGGGAGGGAATTTCTACAGGCTGTCATTTGGGTTGCATTCAGCACCCAAGATGTTTCACCGGAAGAGTGTTAAGTGGTCTTGCAGTGGCTCAAGAGTGGGGTACCAACATCAGGCCAGATTGTTAAGAAGCGGGCCACAAACCTCTAAGTGAGTTCAGTACTTAGATGTCACCAATCATCAAGTATAAACTCTTCAGGCATGATAATGACCTTAACATGGAGTCACAAACAATCCTCTTGAGTAATCCAATCTGTCTTGCCACCCAGGTGAGCATACCTTTCTGATGGATAGCCCCTTACAATGCAAATACACGGAAATAAAGGAGGAGGATTTGGCCTTAGTCCAGGGGTTCTCAAACTTTTTGCTAGCATGTCCCCATTTTAATGATTTTTTTTCCTCCCAGGACCCCAGACAGCATGGAGAATGCCATTTTGGAGAGCAAAATGGTGTCCTCCACACAGCGTGATCTCACATACACCATCTGTGTGAGGTCACAGTACCTGGAAGATGCCATTTTCTCTTCACAGCATGATCTTGTACCTATGGTTACTCCTGGGGGAATTCTGTGCCACTGTGCATGCACATAATTAATGAGCCACACCTATTTTTACTTTTTTGTGCAGAAAAAAGCTTCTGTTGGAAAGTTGCTGCAGTTCCACATTTTGCCCACCAGAGGGCACTATGGTGCTAGAACAGAGCAGCCTGAGCGGAAAATAACTTCAGCTGCAAAGTTGCTGCAGTTCTGACTTTTGTCCACCAGAGGGTACTGTGGCAATAGAACAGAGCAGCAGTTCCTGGCCAGCTAGGGAAGAGAAAGAGCCTGCCTTATTCACAGCGCCTGTTGGGCCAGGTCAGGAGACAGGGTGTATGGGGAAATAGACAGCGTGGGGCTGCTGTGGGGGGTCAGACAGGGGCTCATAAGGGCTAATGTGGGAGGACAGACTGGGGCAGCGACTGAATGGGAGTGGAGGCACATGACCACGGGGGGGAAGGAGGTGCGGGGCCACTTAGGTACAGGGGGTGGCTGAGTGGGGGCACAGAGACACATGGGGATAGAGGGAGGGGGTGCAGGGCCAGATGGGGGAGTGGGTGTCAGTGGGGGTGGAGGGACACATTTACACAGGGGGTGCAAGGACACATGGGGGTGCAGGGACACATTGGGACAGGGGCAGATGTGCCTGAGTGAATGGGAGAGGTTAGGGGTCAGCCAGGGTCTGCATGGGGGAAGCTCCCTAACAATCCCTCCTCGCCCCCCCCCCCCAAAAAAACCCCTGTTCCATACTTTTTCCCATCTATACCCAACCACCCTCCAAGTTCACACCAAGGCCCCTTCCCAGCAATTACTTCCCTCTCCCCCAGCTCCTCCATTACCCCTGACTCCCCCAAGGGAGATTTGGGGGCTGCAGACTCTTTGTCTAGCCCAATGATGGGCTGCATGCGGCCCATCAGGGTTATTTGATTGCGGGCCGTGAGACATTTTGCTGACGTTGACCGTCCGCAGGCACAGCACCCCGCAGCTCCCAGTGGCCGCGGTTCACCGTTCCCGGCCAATGGGAGCTGTGGGAAGCGGCGGGCCGCAGGAACATCTGGCTGCCACTTCCTGCAACTCCCATTGGCTGGGAATGGTGAACCGCGGCCACTGAAGCTGCAGGGGGCCGTGCCTGGAGATGGTCAACGTCAGCAAAATGTCTCACGGCCCGCAATCAAATAACCCTGATGAGATGCACGCGGGCCACAGGTTGCCCACCACTGGTCTATCCCATTTGACAAAAGTCCATTGGCACAATGTCTAGAGCTAGACTTGCACGTCAGTCTGATTAAAAAAAAAAAACTAAACTTGTCCAGTCTCAGCTGAAATGTGGACTGTGATGACCAAAGCTACTGCTCAGGATGAGACCTAGCAAAAAGTAATTAAGTCTATTAGCACAGCATGGCTGGGACAGCATCTACCCAGCCCCTATTATGAATTTAAGGGGGAGATATCAGCCCTAGATGGGATTTTGTTTAAAAAAGACAGCAGGATGGTGATTCCTAACTTGTTTAAGAAAAATAAGTTGAAAAGGATACACGAAGACCATTTATTTAGGGATTAAAAAATTAAGAGATGGGTCAGAGATGTTTTATACTGGCCTCACGTGAACTGTGACATTGAGGAAGCTATCAAGGTTTGTAGCATATGCTAAAAATAGAGACCAAGTCAAGTGAAAGAGCCTGTGTTGATGACACAGGAAAAATTGGTCTCCTGGAGCAAAATAGGTATTGTTTCGTTTATGCTGGCTGGAAAGAAACTATGTGCTTGTCCTAGACGACTATTCTCACTTCCCTGAGAGAGCCTAACTAAAAGATATTACTGCTAAAAAGATAATTGTGTACATCACATCTATTTTTGCTAGTCATGGAATACCAGACATAGTAATGTAGGACAGTGCGTCACAGTTTAGTGGGTATCAGTTTAAGCAGTTTGCAGCAAAGTACTGGTTTAGACAGGTAACCGCTAGTCCCTGTTATCCCCAATCTAATGGATCGGTGGAAAACTGTGTCAAAATAATAAAGCACCTACTGCAGAACATTGCAGAGTTCCATATTTAACACTGTTAAATTATAGAACGGTACCAACGAAGCATGGCTTGTCACCTGCTGACATTTTGCTCAACTGGAAACAAGAATGACTGCACTGTTAGAAACTGATGTCACTGGGGACCTGCAGATGTATTGAGAGACAGATAAAGTAAAACAAAGCAAAAAAAAAAAAAAAGAGTTTGATGTGGGGTCATAGAGTTTAGGGCCAGAAGGGGCTACCAGATCATCTAGTTTGACCTCTTGCAAACCATTAGCCACCAGCAGCACCCAACACCTGCACGCTAAACCCAGGCACTGCCACTGTATCTCTACAATGGAAACCAATGGTCGCAAAAAGCAGTGAGGTCACAGTAGGTAGCCCCATGGTCTGAGGAAGTTGTCACCCCATACTAATTACTGAGCAATAGGCGATACCGTCTCCAGATCCCAGGAGAGGGAGAGAGATCAGGGTCTCAGACAGGCAACAACTCAAGCAGGTTGAGACAACAGAGGCCCAGGACCTGGAAAAAACAGATCAAGTGAACATGCTACCTCCTGCTAGCAGCGGTGCTGATCTTCCAGGGGCTGCAGCTCTAAGGGACAGTGCAGGACACCTCAGAGACGAACTGAATACTGTTAGTAAGTGTAGTCATTAGGTTGGTGCTATGTATTTGTAAGTGTGTGTTATGTTTTGTCTTGAAATGGAAGATGTTGTATTAAGGGTTGTGCCTTTAAGGGCTGAGCTTCCCAGACAGAGAATCTGGGAAGGGTGCTGTGAAGCTCTAGTTGTTATGCTCAGCCAGCTGGAACCAGGCACAGAATAAAGCAGACTTCTTGCAAGCTTCTTAAGCACTGAGTGATCCCTGTACACCACGCCCATCTGTAAAAGGAAGATAGTCATTCTTCCTTTCTCTGGCACTTTGTCTTGTCTCTATAGCATGTACGATGTGTTGAGCTCAGGCCCAGGCTTTAGGCTGAGAGAAGAGCTGATGGTATAGCACAGCGCTGCCACAGAAAGATTCCCCATGGGGAATTCACACTGGCTGTGGGATCCAATCCTTTTCAGAGGAGTAATTAAATGTGCTGGCTCATTTCTGGGTACTGTTACCCTACTAGCCAGTAGAGAGCTCTACAGTTCCCAGAGTACAGGAAAGGGATGGCCTTCTTGAAGTCAGACTGGATAGGAATAGGGAGAGAGCCAGAATCTACACAACAGCCGACAGGCCAAGGAGCAAGCAGCTGGAGAGATGTGCAGAGACTTTATGGGGCCAGCAGTAGCGACAGCAGGAAACAGGATAGCAGCCAAAAAGAGGATGATGTGGAGCGGTCTGACACCTACAAATCGTCTTACTTCTATACCTGTGTGCAACCCACTGGTTTGGGAACTGCTGTCTTGATCTATTGGTTGTAATTTCAAGCCAGGTTATGTGGACCTTCATGTTTCTGGCAGCCGTAGTAAAGCAGTTATGCATTACACAGAGTGTGCATGAGTTGATGCGACCCCATGCAGCACTCCATCAGATATCTAGAGGGCACTGGAGAACTACGGCCCTGCTCAAAAAATGTCTGTCCCCAACTGGATTTTTGACAAAAAGTGAGAGCTTTGTTCAAAGGTATCTATTTTCCTCTAGATTTTTCAATTTTTCCTTTGAAAAACAAGTCCCCTGCCTCCCTTCCTTTTTGGTTTTGTTTTGTGATTTTTGTCTTTCAATTAAGAGTCAGATTTTTTGGCAAAAAATTGATGAAAATGGGGGAAATAAATCATTTCCAAAGAGCTCGGATTCACTGCCCCACATTGCAGTGGGGTCTAGTACAATATTCATTGTTGTATGCTCCCCTAGCATGTCCTGTATTTGTCTCCTGTCTGAACTAAGCAGAAGAAACCTTTTCAGTCTTTGCTTACAAGGAGGTCTCTCCATGGTTCCTCACATTCTCAGAACCTCTCCTGTTTCTGCTTAGACCCCTGGTGAGTTAGGGTGGCCAGAACTGAGCACGGTATTGCAGGTAAGGGGTTACCATGGAGGCATTATAATATTGCCAGTATTTCTTACCTAGTTCTTTGTACATCTTAACTTTTTCTCTCTCTCTTTTGGGTGACACTGCACACATCTCTTAAAAACTCTATGGCTCGTTTTCCTGAATAGTTCAAATGAGCCCTTCCAAAGTGCTTTATCTTGCATTTGTCGACACTGAATTTCATCTGCCTTTGCGCGGCCCATCCAGCTAGCTTTGTTAAATGTAATTGAAATTGAGTTTGCAGGGCTGGGGATGATGTAGCAGAAAACCAGAGTTCTCTGCTGCAAAGACTAAAAAGTATCCTCTGACTTGCTGTGGTGCTTGATTTCTGCTAAATCCAATCACATTAAGGTTGTAATGAATCATGGTGTATGTTTGAAAAGGAAAGGGGGGGGGCAGAATCTTTCTGTTACACTAGGTGTAAATCTGGGATAACACTTCTGTGTGTAACAGAGATCAGCATCTGGCCCAGAGACTCCAGCAACTGCAACTTGGTCGTATTAAGATGGGCGAACTAGAGTATGTGGCATTAAATGAGGCTATTGATATAATAGGCATCACAGAAACTTGATGGAATGAGGATAATCAATAGGACACAGTACAGAATATATAGGAATGAGACAGAGTAGGTCGCGCTAGTGGGGAAGTGGCACTATTTGTGAAAGAAAGCATAGAGTCAAATATAGTACAAATCTTAAATGAATCAAACTGACCCCTAGAATCTCCACGGATAGAAATTCCATGCTTGAATAACAAGAGTACAGCAGTAGGAATATACTACCGATCACCTGACCAGGAAGGTGATGATGATTGTGAAATGCTCCGGGAGATTAAGGAGGCTATAAAAATAGAAAACTCAATAATAATGGGGGATTTCAGTTAGCCCCATATTGACCGGGTACATGTCACCTCAAGACAGGATGCAAAGAGAAAGTTTCTAGATACCTCTCATGACTGCTTCTTGGAGCAGCTGGTGCTGGAACCCAGAAGAGGCAATTCTTGATTTAGTCCTAAGAGGAGCACAGTATCTGGGAACTACACAAAAAAGAGGAGGCTAGTTAAATAGCTAGGTCTGAGCCAGTATGGCTGTTCTTATGTTCTTATATTTCAAATAGAAATAGGCCCAAGAGCAATATTTGGATTCCTAGCTGGATTTTGAATATGTTCAGACGTCAGAGGTACAGATGGTCCATTTCAGCCCAGGTAGGGGTGCTAAGCTCAGCATTTTGGTTTGGACCCATCTCAAGTTCCAAGGGTTTAAATCATGCTAATTCATAGAAATGACTTGGCAAATAATCTGGAATAGTGAATGCCTCTGAGTAAATTGTAAGCTGCCAGTGGGTAACTGGCAAACAAGAAGAGCCTAAATTCATAGAATCCTAGAATCCTAGAATATCAGGGTTGAAAGGGACCTCAGGAGGTCATCTAGTCCAACCCCCTGCTCAAAGCAGGACCAATCCCCAACTAAGGTGCCTGACCTTAAAAGCCTCTAAGGAAGGAGATTCCACCACCTCCCTAGATAACCCATTCCAGTGCTTCACCACTGTCCTAGTGAAAAAGTTTTTCCTAATATCCAACCTAAACCTCCCCCACTGCAACTTGAGACCATTGCTTCTTGTTCTGTCATCTGGTACCACTGAGAACAGTCTAGATCCATCCTCTTTGGAACCCCCTTTCAGGTAGTTGAAAGCAGCTATCAAATCCCCCCTCATTCTTCTCTTCTGCATACTATATAATCCCAGTTCCCTCAGCCTATCTTCATAAATCATGTGCTCCAGTCCCCTAATCATTTTTGTTGCCCTCTGCTGGACTCTTTCCAGTTTTCCCACATCCTTCTTGTAGCGTGGGGCCCAAAACTGGACACAGTACTCCAGATGAGACCTCACCAATGTCCAATAGAGGGGAATGATCACGTTGCAAGTTGCAAAATGAAGGCCAGAAAGTCAGGTGGCAAGGGGCAGAGCTCCACCGAGGATCGATGAACAGGAGCTCTGTGGAGTGTTATTTGTAATCTGCATGTAGGTTGGGCAGAAAATAGTGTGTAACACTAGCTTGGTTGGTGCTAGAAGTCATTTAGGGTGAAGTTCAGCCCTGTGGAGAGCTAGGGAAAGGTCTATGCACCACTCAACCCCCTCTTATGCCCCAGAGTTTAATTGGAACTTGAGTTATGCACAGGCCTGGTCGGCTCTCTGCACAGGGGTGAATTTCATTCTTTGTGAAGAATAGATTAGTAAAAATGTTGTTTGATGCAAGATCAGGTGCCCTGTCAACTTGTGCCTATATTACTGGTCTTCCAATAAACAGTAGTTCACCAAGATGGGGGAAGTTGCCACGGGTTTAGAATCTGATTTGTACAGAAATGATAACCAATGATGCACTTAAAATCTCTGCCTGTCCCTTTTAATAGGAAGAGCAATCAATAGATGTGGAGTTTATTAACTGCGGCGTTGCAGCAGGAAGAATGTAAAGGACAAAAGAAACACCTTCCCAAAAGTGTCTCTCTCCTCCCACCCCTAGTGTGCAGTCACAGCACCCGTAAATTACAGTGCACGGTAACTACAAATTACACTTTGCCTGAGCAATCTGAGGATCTGAAAGTGTTTTGCTCAAAAAATTAAGGCTGGAAATTCAACGGCGCCAAAAGGAACTAGGTGGCGAAATTCAATGGGAGGTGGGAACCTAACTCTCATTGTGCTCCTTCAAAAATCCCAGCTTAAGTCTCTCAAGCCCTACTATCAAATAGAGCCATATTGTCATCCCTGTTTGACTGAGGGGAAACTGAGGCACAGATCGGTTCTCTGATTTGGCCAAGCAGTGATAAAGCAGGGTAGAGAACCTAAAAGACCTGACTTCCCTGTTCTACGCTCTAAGCACTAGACCCGTTGCCATCATCACAAAATCCTGCTACTGTTCGTCCCCATCGCTGCTCCTTTCTCTTTGGGAGTGCCCTGTGGTCCTGCTGTACAGTGCCAGCATCCTCTAAGTCCCAAATATTGCTGCTCTCTTTAATGGCATCGCATTAATACAGCGATTTCCCTGTCCTCCACCCCCTGTGGTTCCTGTGAGATGCACACAATGATTCCACTGTCTTTGCAAATGATCAGCAGTTTCAGGTAACCTTTAGCAGCAAAGAAATAAGATTTTTTCCTTCTTTGCTGAAGTGTGACTTTAAAAAATAAAGCTTTTTTTTTAATGAGGGAAAATGCGTGAGGGAGAAAATGTAAAGGGTTCCTAAAAGTATATTTTAAGAAAGGCCAAATGAAGGAAATAGACCTCCCAGGAGATCAAAGATGACCCTGCTGTGCCAGAGCCAAGGAGCTACCTTTCTCCCCCTCTGGCCACAGTGATTCAAAAGCAACTGTAGAAATATGTTTTTCTGAGGACTGGAACCCTTGGAAGCCACATGGGGTACGTCTACAGTGCAAAAAGAATAATAATAACCCAAACCCTGCAGCAGCAAGTATTCGAGCCTGGGTCTACAGACTTGGGCTTGGGGGGGCTTGCACGACAGGGCTAAAAATGTTCCCATGCGGACTCTGAACCCCAGCGTGGGTGTTGGGTCTCAGAGCCTTAGCGGGAATGTCTATGCTGCTAGTTTTAGTCCTGTAGCATGAGTCTATAGACCCGGCTCTGAGATTTGCCACCCTGTGCCTTTCTTGAGGAGTGGATGTACCCACAGTGTTAGAGTTGGAATGTCTGTTTCCTACTTCAGTCACTGCAGTGACCCCTACTGGATCATGATGGGATTGGTGTATCTCTGAGCTTCCCCACCACCAGCACTCTCCCCATACTCCTTGTAGAAATTGCACCGTAGGCTGTGATATTAGCTTTCACAAACTAAGCAGTACTAGGCCTGGTCAGCTCTTGGGTGGGAGTCCAATATCTGTCACTCCTGGCTCTTAATCAGTACGAACTTATGCCCTACCTGGTTGCAGCGCCGCTGTATTGCTCAGACTGACTGAGGGGATCACTACTGTTAATGACTATTATTATTTATTCATGATAATTAAATACTCGTGGGTATTAAAATCTCAGGGCCTGATTCTCCTTTGCACTCTGTACACAGGGGCATTGGGCCCTGTGCCTTGAGCAGTTATCCTATCTAAATTCCCCCCTCCCCCTCCTTTGCTGTAGGTTTAACTAGTTATGGATCATCACTTCTTGTCTTAAATGTGCTGTGTAGCATTATTGTTAAGCCGCTGCCAAGTTTATCCAGAGGGCCTGCATTTCAGCAGTCGGCAGAGTGACTGCTCTGTGTTTGCGAAATCAAGGGAGAATAGTTGTAAAGTGCTCTGGATCCAACTGGGATGAAAATACAGTGCTGATAAGTATAAGATATTGTTATAGGGATCCCTCCTGGGGGTCCTTGGGTTAGCAGGCAGCTCACACCCAGCACTTCTGCTCCAGTTCTACTGCTCCTTTCTTTACAGGAGCTATAGGTTTAAAGATACTCTGGGCCTGATTCTCCATTATGCGACAGCTCTTTCATGTCACTCTGGTAATGTAAAGGGGTGTTAACATGGCTGGGAATGGTCCCCTGAGAAAATCTTTTTGTATAGGGAGCTTCCCCCGCCAGTGCCCATCTGGTGTAAAAGGTGTTACACTGGCCCTGCTCCAAGCTGGCTATGTGGGGGTGGACAAAGGGCACTATACCATGAGCAGAGGAAGGATGGTCCAATGATTAGGTCACTAACCTGGGACTTGAGCAACCTGGGCTTAGTTCCATGCTATACCACAGGCTTACTGTGCAACCTTGGCCACGTTCCTTAGTCTCTTTGCACCTCAGTTCCCCCTCTGTAAAATGGGGATAATAGCACTGCCCTACTTCACAGGAGATGCTCAGATACTATGATAATGAGGGCAGTATAAGTACCTTCAGTAGATATGACTATTCTCTGTTTCCCAGGGACAATAGGCAGCTGTTGGGAGGAGGTCATAAACTAGAGCAGCCTTGAGGCTGCACGAACTTATATACTGTGGGCTGGGCAGGCCCTTGCACATCCGCAGAAAACAGAGCACAAAGGTGTTGTGAATCCACCTTTGCCAAGCCCTTCCTTCTCTAACTCAAGCACAAGAAAGGAGTAGAGAAGGGAGCATTCTATTTCCCCCATCAACTAGTCCTGCCCCACCCAGGAGAGGTGGAAGTGGGGGGAGACACTGATAATCACCTGGGTCCGAGGAAGTTATGGAAACACAGAAAAGCTCTACAAATTCCATTGACCTTCGTTCAAAAAATATGGAAATATCAATAGGCTGTTTTGGGACCTGGAAATGCTGAGTACAGCTCATGTATGGGAAGTTCCATTCATCATGGAAACCTAACTGAAGGCTTTTATTTGTAACCAAATTTTGTAGCCAAACTCCCCACGCCCCAGATTTTCCATTACCCATGTAATCTCCTTTATGCAAAATGACTAGGTTTATTCAGCGTCGGTCTCTGTTTGTTACGGATCAAAATGGGATGGTTCAAATTTGTCAGGGGCTAGCTCCGGTTTCCCCTCCGCAGCTCATCCCATGCCGCCCTCACTGAGGTCCCAAGGCTCTTGCTTCTCAAGTGTTTCTCTGGGTGTTTTAGAAGAGACTAAAAACTGATTTGCGTATGGCGCCTAACACACGCTTAGCATCCCAGAGTGCTAATGAGGAACATATTGGCAGGAAAGCAGCTGACTAGGCCAGTACAGCAGAAACAACAGCTCACACACAACCCTGCTTATTACAGGGTGTATATTATTAAGAGAGGGTGTCAGCCTGGATTGGGTAGTTCACCTAATCTTCTCAGGTGCCTGGGAATCGGCTAGTCAGCCACTGGAGGGAGCTCAAGTTTAAAAGCTCATCCAAAATATGGCACCTTTAAAGAGCTGTCATGCCCTGGGTGCGACACGGTGACTGTAGAGTGATGCACAAGCCCAGGGCCTGACTTGACATTTTAGGGCCTGGTTCTCCTCATGTTTCTCAGTGTAAGTCAGCAGTAGTGACATTGAAGTCAATGGAGCTCCACTGGTATAGAATGGGTGGAAGCTGGAGGAGAATCACATCTTCTGGTGGACAGGTGATGCTGATGCCAATGGAGACTGTCACTTTGGCTGGAGGGTAATTCTCTCTAGGCCAAATCCTGCATGCCTTCCTGAATTCATACATGGGAAAAACTCCCACTAGCTTCAACAGGAGTTTGCTTGAGTAAGGACTAGGTAAAAACTGAATGATATAAGCACACAGCTTTCAGTGAGAGATGCACATAAGAAAGGCCATACTGGGTCAGAACAATGGTCCATCTAGCCCAGTATCCTGTTTTCAGACAGTGGACAGTGCCAGATGCTTCCAAGGAAATGAACAGAACAGGGCAATTTTGAATGATTCACCCCTTCTTGTCCAGTCCCACCTTCTGGCAATTGGAGGTTTAGGGACACCTGGATCGTGGGCTTGTACCCCTGACCATCTTAGCTAATAGCCATTGATAGACCTAACTTCCATGAACTTATCTAATTCTTTTTTTAACCCAGTTATACTTCTGGCCTTCGCAGCATCCCCTGGCAATGAGTTCCACAGGTTGACTGTGCGTTGTGTGAAGAAGTTCTTCCTTTCATTTGTGAGAGCGGGACCCGATTTTAGGATTTGGCCTATTGCTTTTGAATAGGAATAGGGCTGAGGGAATAACATTCACAGCATGTTTTATTCAGCGGGAGGAGTTCTGTGTCCTACTTATAGCTGGCATAGCTCCCTTCCCAGTCCAACTGACCCCTTCTTTTCTTTCCATACCCCGTGAAAGACACACTTCACAGCACGCCATCCAGAGGTGATGGGTGGGGGGGCATGTGGGGTCACATTCCCCCGCCCCCCCGATTTGCTCTTTGTCTTGTACTGACTAGGCTCCCACAGACTGAGCATGCTCAGTAACACTGCTGAGGCTAGCTGCCCTCACTCTGCCCCCACCCACTATGGGGCAGGCATGGGTAATCTCCATCTGCATAGCAGCACAGGCTCCCAGGAAGTGTATTTAGTTTAGAGCAGTTTATTTAGAGCCCCAAGCTGGCAACACACAGTAACTGACAGGAGTCACAATAGCCATAGGTATTTTTAGCTCAGCCATTTTTCAGCTGAACACCAGAGTTTAAAAATAAACTCAGTATAATTTTCTAACCCGTTTTAAGATTCTGTGGTATTAACAAGCTCCGTTGATTCCAGTGGAACGAGGCTGATTTACTCCCGCTGAGGAGCTGACCCGATCTGTGTTAACTGTACATAACAACGTGAACCAACCTCACCCCACCCTCCCACTCCCTGCCTAGAGATGAGCTCACAGCGCGATACGTCTCTTGCAAGCATTGCGATGACGTAACAAGGGTCTCGTTTTCAAAGGGGCTGCGCCCCCGCAATTCCCATTGCTGTCTCTCTGAGATGAGTGCTCAGCATGTCTGCAAATTACACCTCGGGCCAGCAACAGCTTTCAGGGAGTTTGGTCACTGATTTTAGCATGAGCAGGATTGGGCCCAGAGGCGAAGAAGCCTGATAAGGTCACATCTTCTGGTGAGGGCTGGATTTTTCTCTATAATGGTTGTTCTTGTGCTTTGTCCGGTTTCCAATGTCACAAACAACACAGCGCCAGGCCTACGGTCTACCTGGGAGTGATTTCTTTGTGCGGCTTTAGAGTCTGTGCACAAAAATGTTTCATTTGCTTCTTTGGTTTTTATTATTTATAAAGATAGAGGGGGGAAATCCCCGTGGCCCTGAGAAGCTCTATAGTAAGGAAAGATGGTGGGTTTGGATTCAGGCAGATGCTGTGGGAACAATTACCTGGAAGAAAACAGAAGAGGGGGTGTGGGGGGGGGAGGGGAAGTGCCTCAACTGGAAGAGATAATGAATCGCCTAGGGATTTGGGAATCAGCCTTCCAAAGAACAGGGGGGGTTGCAAGGGCTGAGAACTGGCGCTTGCAGCTGTGGTCAGAGCCAGGTCCCGTTTCTCTTGGGGACTAAGGAAAAGGTAGACCCCCCCCTCCACAATGGCGTTCTCTGCTCACAACACTCCCTTGGCAAGCTCAGCTGCTGACTGCAGCCCGGCCAAGGTAAACAACACTTGTGGGGGCTGCAGCAGAGAGATCGGCTGGGCCTTGGCGGTCCCAGCTGCTTGTCAGCAGAGAGGTTCTTTTGTGCTACATCCAAACCAGTGTAACCTCTGTGTGGACCGGAGGAGCCTGGAATTCCAGGAGAACTGCAGCAGGGACCCTGGGCAGAATCTTTCAGCTGAAGATTCCCCAGACGCTAGGGACCTGTGACCTGTAGTGAATCCCTTTTTTCACCTTCAGACAGACCGTTCACCTGCGTGGGCCAGTCCTGTGTACAGTCCACACTCCCAGTAATGTGGCTAAGGGATTCTGCCTTGGTATTAAAGGGAGAATAAACCGGGGGGATTAAATGATGAATAACCCAATTTGGGTTGCTGTCCCTGCCCTGCCTGAAGTACAGTGTCACTTCTAGCTGCTTCTGTTCAGTCCAGTAAAGAAACAAGGATCTGGGTGTGCAGTTCAAAGCAGGCTGTTGCACTAGATTATGCACTGAAATAAACAGCCCTAGTACCACTTACAATGTAGGAAAGGATAGGTCAGACTACATTAAAATAGGGCACCTTAATTCTGGCAGCTGAATTATTCCACTCCCATCTCTGAACCCTTATCCCATGTTGCCCCTAGTCGTGGGCTAACTTATCACTCCCAGCCTGCCAGGCCCCCAGCTTCCCATCTTTCAAGACCCTCCTAAATACGCATTCTACAGAACCTCATCTGCATAGCAACGCAGGCTGCCATGAACACAATCACCCCAGAGCTCCACTCTCTGCATTAGCTCCCCATTGAATACAGAGTCTAGTTCAAGGGGGTGTCTCCTTATATTCAAGGCCGTTTGTGGGACTCTGCAGAGCTACCCGAAAGGTTCTCTTCCCCATGACCATGAATCTGTCAGCCAATAGGGGAAGGTGATGGAGATGGACCTGGATTCACAGATAGATGAGACTGTAACTCTTGGGGCAGGGATCAAATTTCTGTTCTGTGTTTGTACAGCACCTAGCACAGTGGAATCCTGATCCAGGACCGGGCTCTTGGGTGCTACAACAACACAAATAATAATAATGAGATGCATCGGTGAGACCGTTACCTGGAAGACATGGGGAAAAAATAGATTAAGATGGAGAATTATCTAAACTAACTGCTTCCTCTTGATCTTCAGTGTGATTTGTTTTGTAGCGTGTAAGGTCTCCAGGGCAGAGATCTGTGTCTTCTATGCTCTGTGCATACATTTGGCATTTAGCGAGACCTGAATAGCAATAATTCATTGCAGATTTACATGCTAGCCGACCCAAGCTTAAATCAATAGGATTCCCTGGTTTTTAAACCAACACATAATTCGGCCTAGTTTTTGTATGGTTTCTATTTCCTTGTTTTAAATATAAGCAAACATTTAGGAAGCAATATCAGCTGACGAAAGAAGGATGCACAGGGTGAGGTGAGGCTATCATATGCAATCCCTGGGGCTCAGACTAAAATGTGTCCATTTAGCAGTTTATTAAGTAAGCACAGCGTATATCAGCAAAGATTTGAAACATCTTTGTTCATTATTTGTTATTGTTTCACCTGCTTTGAAATAGGCATTGCAAGCGGTTTGATTCACGGATTAGAATTTCGTTTCAATTGTTGCAAGTCCTTTGTATATGCTGCTGAAATGACGCTTTGTAAATTCCCACAGCAGCACTCAGCAATTCATAGCAGATTCCCTCACACCTTCTACAGTAACAATACACTCATGGGGCAAAGACTGGGGGAGGAAATCTTTCTATTTAAATGAGAAGCAAGAGGAATGGATGGTAATCTTGTCTCACTTTTCCTGCGAGTGACTGTTTAATAGATCATGGGTTTAAACATCTTGGTTATAGAGCGTTCAGATCCGGAAAAGAATGGGCTAGGTCTTCAGTAGGCGTAGGGAGCTAGGTTGATTTATGCTAGCTTAGGCTCTCGCCCCGTGAGTTTATTCTTTCCACCATTCACAGGTGTCTGTGGTATACTATACATGTGCATTCGTGTGCATTTCAGTGTCCTTGTCAATGTCCTGTGTTATACTTGGGTCAGACAAAATGATCACAACTATGGCCTTGAAATCTATGACCCATGTAGCATCAAAGCCAGGTCTAATACAGGACAGAACAGGCTGCCAGGTAGGGCAATGACATGTTTAAAGGATGGTTTGTTTTGAGACTGGCTGTGGGAGGTAGACTCCATCTTTGTATCTTTCTTTCAATGTATTTAGTGTGAAATTCCTGCTGGCGACAGGTGCTTATTGGCATTGCCCGGAGGCTGATGTTCCCTCTCTATCCAGAGATCAGGTACCACCTGGGTAGCAGCGCAGGGCAAGGTTCCCTGTGCTCCTCTGACAACATGCCTCAGTTCTGAGTTCAGTCTGTTCAGTCCTCTGTGCTAAGTCTGCCAGCAAGGGGGCAAGTTAGCCCTGGCTATGGAGAGGATTTTTGCGATGTGAAGCCTCATCCGCTGGAAGAGGGCTAAGGCCCAGCACACTCAGACCACACAGGCATCTAGCAAACAGAGGTGTGTTCTTCAATGCATAAAATCAAAACTATTGTTACATGTGATAAGCACAAAAGCCCAGAAATATGGGTGAAATTCAGCCCAGTTGAGAAGGCTCATTTGAATCCCATGTAAGCTCCATGTTGAGGCATTTTAAGTGGTGCATAGACCTTGCCCTGACCCTCTGCACCTGGGTGAATTTAGCTCACAAGAGTAGACATAAACACGAGGGGCCTCCTAGGGTAATACTATGAATTTGGCTGAATCAGGGTAATGTTCACAACTCGCCACAAGGGGGAGCAATAGGTTAATAAAATCTAGAAGCAAAGGGCGTTTGTAGCATCGGGCTTTGTAAGCGCGAAAGCCTGTCTCTCTCACCAACCGAAGTTGGTCCAATAAAAGATATGACCTCACCCGCCTGGTCTCTCTAGTATCCTGGGACCAACATGGCTACACCAACACGTCATACAACGTGCAAGTTTGTCTCTTTGCTGAGGCTTGTCTCACCCACCTAACGTTGTGAGTTTTCCTTGTTATTTTCCTAGTCCTTTTCGCTCGGCGAGTAGTTTCATAATTACGGGAACTACATTTGCTGGTGTGTTTTTAAATGCTAGTTTTAAATAATCAGACCTGTTCTGGAATTATAAGCCCAGGAAGTCACAGCTCTAGTCCTCTGCATTATAAAATCAAAACCCAGCTTTGGTTTCCCAGCTCCTTGGATGTTTTGTTAACCAGATCACTAGCTCTCCTGAGGCCTCCTATGCCAAGACATCCCCCAAGCAAACAATCAGTCTTTATAAATAGAACTGCAGCCTCAACCATAACCGGAGAGCACCACTGCCAGATGCTGCCGAAGTAACTTTGGCACTCTCTCACAAGGGAAATCCCCGACTCGGGGGGAGGGCGGGATCCCCGCCATGATCCGGGACACCCCCTTGTTTGTGAACTCCGGAGAAGCTGTTGTGCCACCTACAGATGGGGTCACAAAAACATTCCCGTGTTTCTCAGCTTCTGGAATTGCCAGCAAGTCCTTCCAAAGTGTGTTGTGTGTGTTTACTACAGGAGATCAAGCCTCTGGTTTGCTCTGTTGCTTCCACCCACGATCACTGTATGAATAGCAGTAACTCCTCTCTGGCTAATTATCTCTAACTAGGGTGCAGCTACGGTTTCTTTAACAAGCACACCAGTGACTCAATTGCCTTCTAGCCTTGACTATCAAGAGACAATCATGGGAAGGGGGAAAATGTTTTGTTGTTCCCTAGAGGATTCTTCCCCCTCTCTCCCCCTGAGCGTCTCCCAGCCTCGCTCCGGTAACATCACTTACTAGCGTCTCAAAGCTCAATGTTCCAGCATAGGTGTATATAGTGGTTACTTATAGTAGAGCGCTGCCGAGAGGGCCTAAGAGATCGGGACTCCATTGTGCTAGGCGCTGTACGTGCAAAATAAAAGACAATCCTTTACAATCTAAATACCCAAGACAGACAAAGGCGGGGCGGGGGGGGGGAGGGGAAGAAGCATTATCATCTCCATTTTACAGAGGAAGTGAAGCACAAATTTGAGTCCCTTGTTCTCATTAAATAGTGGCCCATTGAAGTTAACAGGACTGCTCGGGGTGGGGTGGGGTGGAGTGGGGCTGGGGGTAGTCTACATGAACAGTTACTGCATGGCAAACTGGGGTGCAAATCTGCTCAAGTGGGGGGCCTGGATCTGGCGGGCAGCCTCTGAGCACACCCACGGAATTGGGCCCTGAATGTGAGTTAGGTGGCTGAACACCCATTTTCCCGGGTGCAGTCGATTTACACCCCAGTGTGCCAGGTACTGACTGTCTGGTGGACCCTGCTGCTGTGCACTAAAGGTTCCCAAGTGCCCTTTGTGTGGGTCAGCACCTATGAGGTACTTATAGTGCACAATAGCAGGGCCCGGATGGACAGTTAGCACACAGCCTACTGACTGCTCATCTAGACGTGCCCTGGGAGTAAAGTGGTATCACACTTTGTTCATTTTATGGGTGTTTGCCAGGTCAGGACCTTAGAGAATTGCTCGAGGTGACAGAGCCGGGACTTAAACCCAGATCTTCTCAGTCCTAATCCAGTGTGGTCTCCCAGGGTCCTACAGTAACTCAGCTGTGGATTCATGTGAAATCACTCTCGAGCCAAGAAGGTATAGGGAGGATGCCCTACATGCTGTTCTGGAAGGAATACAGAAAGGTTCCTGTGCCACCTTGAGCAAGTCACGTAGGATCTAGATTCACGAAGGTACTTAGGCACCGAAGTTGGGGTTTAGTCTCTGTGGCCACTGGACCTGTAGGGGCCTAAACTCACTCAGCGCCAAAATGTTTGCAGTAACAAGTTCCTTCAGCGCCTATGTTTCTGCTTCTGGGCATGCTCAGTGCTGGCTCCCTCTGGGCGTCCGGATGCCCATCTCCCGCCTCACCCCCACAAACCAGGGGAGATTGCTGGTTAGCAGCCTAACTCCCCTTCAGGGCCCAGTCCAGTAGGTGTGCTCAGAGGCTGCCCACTGGATCTGCCCCCCCCCACACACACACATGAGTTCACACAAAAAGAGCTGGGGGGGGAGGAGAAGGACAACCTTCCTCATAACTTTTAGCCCAGTAGCTAGGGCACTCATCTGGGGCACAGCAGACCCCCGGTTCAAGTCCCCCCTCTGCCTGTTGGGAAGAAAGCATTTGAACAGGGGTCTCCTATCTCTCAGGAGAATGCCCAACCACTGGGCTATGGAGTATTCTGACTGGAGCCCCCTCGGTCTCTCCTGTTGATGTCTTTGTCAGATCTCCCATTGGCTAGTTTAGGCAGCTCCCCGCCCAGCATGCTGGCTTTTGTGGATCACCTTTTAAGGCTTCAGAGTAGCAGCCGTGTTAGTCTCTATCCGCAAAAATAACAGGAGTACTTGTGGCACCTTAGAGACTAACAAATTTATTAGAGCATAAGCTTTCGTGGGCTACAACCCACTTCTTCGGATGCATATAGAGTGAACCATATATTGAGGAGATATATATACACACACATACAGAGAGCATGAACAGGTGGGAGTTGTCTTACCAACTCTGAGAGGCCAATTAAGTAAGAGGAAAAAAACTTTTGAAGTGATAATCAAGATGGCTCAGTACAGACAGTTTGATAAGAAGCAAGTGTGAAAATACTTACAAGGGGAGATAGATTCAATGTTTGTAATGGCTCAGCCATTCCCAATCCCTATTTTTAAGGCTTCTAACTCTCCTTCCATTCATTGCATAGGTAAACTAGGCAAATACAATTTAGATGGGGCTACTATAAGGTGGGTGCATAACTGGCTGGATAACCGACCTCAGAGAGTTGTTATTAATGGTTCCCAATCCTGCTGGAAAGGCATAACAAGTGGGGTTCCTCAGGGGTCTGTTTTGGGACCGGCTCTGTTCAATATCTTCATTAACGACTTAGATATTGGCATAGAAAGTACGCTTATTAAGTTTGCGGATGATACCAAACTGGAAGGGATTGCAACTGCTTTGGAGGACAGGGTCATAATTCAAAATGATCTGGACAAATTGGAGAAATGGTCTGAGTTAAACAGGATGAAGTTTAACAAAGACAAATGCAAAGTGCTCCACTTAGGAAAAAAAAATCAGTTTCACACATACAGAATGGGAAGAGACTATCTAGGAAGGAGTATGGCAGAAAGGGATCTAGGGGTTATAGTGGACCACAAGCTAAATATGAGTCAACAGTGTGATGCTGTTGCAAAAAAAGCAAACATGATTCTGGGATGTATTAACAGGTGTGTTGTGAGCAAGACACGAGAAGTCATTCTTCCGCTCTACTCTGCTCTGGTTAGGCCTCAGCTGGAGTATTGTGTCCAGTTCTGGGCACCGCATTTCAAGAAAGATGTGGAGAAATTGGAAAGGGTCCAGAGAAGAGCAACAAGAATGATTAAAGGTCTTGAGAACATGACCTATGAAGGAAGGCTGAAAGAATTGGGTTTGTTTAGTTTGGAAAAGAGAAGACGGAGAGGGGACATGATAGCAGTTTTCAGGTATCTAAAAGGGTGTCATAAGGAGGAGGGAGAAAACTTGTTCACCTTAGCCTCTAAGGATAGAACAAGAAGCAATGGGCTTAAACTGCAGCAAGGGAGGTCTAGGTTGGACATTAGGAAAAAGTTCCTAACTGTCAGGGTGGTTAAACACTGGAATAAATTGCCTAGGGAGGTTGTGGAATCTCCATTTCTGGAGATATTTAAGAGTAGGTTAGATAAATGTCTATCAGGGATGGTCTAGACAGTATTTGGTCCTGCCATGCGGACAGGGGACTGGACTCGATGACCTCTCGAGGTCCCTTCCAGTCCTAGAATCTATGAATCTATGAATCGGGCAACTCAGAGTGTGTCCTTCTGACTTTCTAGGCAACTAAACGTGAGGCACTGTAGCGTTCAGCATTGCCATGCCTAAGTCCCTTTGGGCCCAGGTATTTAGGTGTTGTGACACTCAGTGTTGCAATGCCTAACTGATTTAGGAGCCTGGATCTCATTTTCAAAAGGGATTTAGGTACTTAGGACTCTAAATACCATCGACTGTTATTGGGATTTTGACTGCTAAGGGCCTAAGTCCCTTTTGAAAATGAGACTTGGTCTCCCCAGTCGGCTAGGTGTTGGAATGCTGAGCCCAGTCACAACTAAATGCCTCTGAAACATCTACCCCCAGAAGCCTACAAGATGCCAGCAGCTGCCTAGTGGGATTTTTCAAAAGCACCTAAGCAGGTTTGGCTCGTAACTCCTGTTGAAATCCCATAGAGAGCAAAGGGAGTTAGGCATGTCACCTGCTTAGGTGCAAAAAGAACAGGAGTACTTGTGGCACCTTAGAGACTAACAAATTTATTTGAGCATAAGCTTTCGTGGGCTACAGCCCACTTCTTTGAATGCAGTTCATGTAGCCCACGAAAGCTTATGCTCAAATAAATTTGTTAGTCTCTAAGGTGCCACAAGTACTCCTATTCTTTTTGCGGATACAGACTAACACAGCTGCTACTCTGAAACCTTCTTAGGTGCTACACTAAGCACCTATCTGCATCTTTAGCAGCCTAAATACCTTTGAAAATCTTACCTTTAGTCTTGCTGGCCCAGATCCTCAAAGGTATTTAGGCTCCTCACTCCCACTGAAATCAACTTTTGTGGATCTGGGCCTCTGGGCCTAAGTTACCCCCAAGTAATGTGGGGATAGTACCACTTCCCTGTCTCACAGGGGTGTGCTATTATTAAATACACTAAAGACCGTAAGGTGCTCACACTATGGTAATGGGAGTAGCCGGGAAGGGTTGTGAGAAATTGTTCTGCTCTTGGGCCTGTTTTTGGAATCTTCTGAACTCAAATACACCCCTCCACCACCCTTCCTATCTTCATGCTCCCAAACTGTTGGAAAGTGCTGATCCAGCTCCACACTTGGGAATTTGGGCCCATGTCTAGTCCTTACAGAACAGAACAAAGTTGCTGCTATTTTGCAAGTCACTCTTGGTTTTTAAGAACGTATTTTGCTACATTTTTCATTCCAGCAAGAATTCCTGTCATTCCCTGGCTGATGTCAGCTCTGTCCTAACCAACTACAATTTTAAGAAATATCTGAGAGATGATCGAGTCACCAAGAAACGCTAAAGAGATCGGTTAAAAGGGAAGATAACAATTTTCACATCACAAGCTGTTTTTCTCAAAGAGACCAAACAGCTGAGGCTACCTGGTTCATAGCACGGTTCCTGGTAGGGTGGTAACATCAGAGGTCCAGAACATCCCAAGTAACTGCTGATCATACACTGCAGGACATGTAAACACATCACCACATGGGTGGAAATATTTGGGTAAGGAACATTATTTGCTATCCTTAAATATATGCAGTAAGTGGACTTATACCAAGCAATGACTTCTGTCCTTTACTGTCTGCAGGAAATGTAGCAAGAGGCTGAAGAAAAGAGAATGGCTTTCAGCTGAGACGGGACTGCTTAAATATATCTGAGAAATAACCCTTAAGAATACCAGTCCCCCTCTTCGATCATTTCTGGGAAGATGCTTTCAATAAAAAGTCATACTCGCTTACTCAATACCACTGTTTTCTGTGGCCTATTCTACTCCTCTGAAACAAACAAGAGCGGGAATGACCAATCTGGGTCACTACCAAGTTCCAAGTCTTGAATTAACAATCAAACCATTCTATCTCCCTTTGCACAGGGAGATAATACAGAGCCGTGTGCAGTGCCGATTCATACGTATGAGGGAAAAGAGCTTTAGGAGTCAGAGCCTCTCTGAAATGGTGGAAATAAATGTGATGCTTGGAGCTGGAGTCTCCGTTGCCTGGCACTTGTGGAGTCATTTACACCAGTGCAAACTGTTGTTTGTCTGATTTAAGGGGTTTTACGCATTGTGGCTGCATACCCTTTATGGTGTAGCATGGAACAGCAGTGGTTCTGCCCTTGTTTTCCGTTGCTCCGTCCAGCATCTTCCATCGTTGAGGCGCCAGTTAGCCAGCACCTGAGCTGAGCTCCCGGGTTTTAGCTCCTCCTTCGAAGCCTGACACCAGCTTCAGGTGTCATGTGGCGGGGCTGACTGTGCCCCCCAGCAGCCCATTAACCCTTTCCTGACTCGTGTGGGGCTTGCACACACCAATGCACATCCACTTTGTACTGATGTAAGTGACTTCACAGGATGAGTGACATGGCGCATCAGGCCCAAGTACAGATATAGACCCTACTCCAGGTCAACATGCCTGTTTGGAGGGGCCTGTCTACACTACAACTTGCACCAAGCCAGTCAGACATGGAGGTTGGCCCAAGCTGCATTTGTTGGATGCATGTTCGCATTTCAACGTCCTCTGTCTGTCGATGTCTAATCCATTGTATTACAAGAGCACTCATCACGATAGCCTAGAAGGGTGACATCCAGGGTTAGTTAAGTGGCCATCACAGTGGTTTTTGCTCTGTGCCTTTCAGTGTTCTAGGAAGCTTTGCTTGCGTGTCAGACGGAAAGAGAATGCATGTGTGAGAGACGGTATGTTGGTAATTCCTTGTCACTGCTTATGGCAGGCAACCTGTAGCAAACGAATGCACCCTGTTCTGAAAATGAAGAGAACTTGGCTCAAGCATATGTCAGTTCTGGGTTTTTGAGCTAATCCCATCTCTAGATCAAAGGATGGTTAATTGTGCATATCGATACTCTGTAATGGGTGGGGAAAAGCAAAACTTCTTTACAACTCCCCTGTATTTCCCCATCCATTGTTCTCGCAGATCAACTTGCATTGAACACCAGGGTTTGGAAAGTCCGTTAGCTCATATCTATCATTCGTATTAGAAGTAACGCTCGAGGCAGCCTTGTCTGTCCTGAGCTGACATCGTTGTAACGAGAGGCAGAATATTTGCAGAGTCACCAGTTCCCATCTTCCTTTCTCATGACAGTCTGTGAGCTTTTCACTCAGTGACACTTCAGACCATATTACAAACTGCCACCTTAGTCCTCCCTCACAAACAGCTTATTACATACTGGGCCACAGTCCACTCTGGTGCAAGTGGGTGCAACTATATGGAAATCAGTGGACTTGCGCCAGGAATGAATTTGCTACATTTGCACTTATCTGACACCTGTGATAGTTTATAAAAAATAAGGGAGATTGGACAAGAATGTTCCCTGCATTCAGGCAGACTACAGGAACCAGCCTTTGTGCCTCCCCATGCTACAGAACATTTCTCCCACTTATGGAGGCAAACTGCTTACGCAAAGCACAAGTCTTCAGCAAAACACCCACTACATGACTATGTGTGCAGAGCTCTATTTATCCTGCGCACCCCATCAGATGCACTGAATCTGTCTGGCTGCACTGCCTGTTTTCCTCACTTCTAATATACTCGGCTACTCCCCCTCCTGTGCAAATTATTCCTCTTCTGGCAGCCTTCATCCCCCTTCCATTTGGACACAGAATTTGTGCTGATGGAAACAGGGAGCAGTAGGTGACCAAGATTCCTTCTAGCCTTCTGCACCTCTCAACTGCCCATTCTAATGTGTCCATATAATTTGTGGGTCAGACTCTCATGGTTACATCCCTTCTACTTTCTCAGTCATGAGTGTAGGAGGTAGAGAGAGTTTTCAGTTCTTTCAGTTACTGAATCCCCTGGCATTGATCTTAAAGTGGAACAAAAATCACAAGAGAGTAGCGTGTAATGTAACCCCATTTAAGTGAGCTTTGGTTAATCAATACTCCTGGTTAACTCATGACTGGTCAAGTCCCCCATGACCTCCATCTACTCCAGGGTTTTCAAACTTGGGGGGGAGGGATAGCTCAGTGGTTTGAGCATTGGCCTGTTAAACCCAGGGCTGTGAGTTCAATCCTTGAGGGGGCCACTTAGGGATCTGGGGCAAAATCAGTACTTAGTCCTGCTAGTGAAGGCAGGGGGCTGGACTTGATGACCTTTCAAGGTCCCTTCCAGTTCTAGGAGATAGGATATCTCCATTTAAAATAAATGACCCCTCAGGGGGTCACAAGGTTATGTCAGCCTCCACCCCAAACCATGCTTCACTCCAGCATTTATAATAGTGTTAAATATAAAAAAAGAGAGTTTTTAATTCATAAGGGGGGTTGCACTCAGAGGCTTGCTGTGTGAAAGGGGTCACCAATACAAAAGTTTGAGAACCACTGTCTACTCCATCCATTATTCTGCCAATTATCCTATGCCCAAAGGTTGAAAAAGTCTTCAAACCCTTTGGACAAATGAGGTTTCACTGTACTCAGGACCCTTTTACTATACTAAGTGTCCTTGAAGCATGTTAAAAATATACTATGGGTACTAAAATTATTACACATTCCAAGAGAAGCCCCCTCATGTCTGTATCTTTGTTATGCACCATGAAGCAATTGTAAGGCCCGTCTTATGTTTTTTTTTTTAAAAAATGCTGAAGACAAGCAGGTGGCAGATCTCTGCTTATTATGGGCTGGGATCCCACCCTGTGCAGAGGCCCAGGACGAGGCCTGTGCATCACGTCTGTCCCCAAGAGAGAGCTTCAGTAGGACATAGGCAGTGGTGCCACGGATCTGACGCTGGCCCAGCGTACAGAGATAAATTTCAGTCTCCAGAAGCAGCAGAACTTTGGCCAGACTGTGCTCTGTTCTAGTCACCGAAGCTGGTTGAAAAACAACATCACAAATATTTCATCCCTTTTTTTCAGCTCTTTTTTTTTTTAATCTAAATTTGAAATTTTGACACAACTTGGTGGTTGAAATTCGAAATGGTTTGACAAGCCCCGATAAATGAAGCTGGGTAAGTGGAGGGGCAGCATGGTACCGACTTGCAATGAAGGGAGCTGGGTTCTGTGTCCAGCTTTTCCATTGACGGGCTGGGTGATAAGACACTTGGCCATTGGCAAAATGGAAGCTGCTACATACTCAGTTGTTCACTGAAAACTGTGGAGAGGGGGGAGAGAATAATGAGAGATTCCTCGTTATGGGAAAAGTCACTTCACCTCTCTGTGCTTCCCCTGATAAGAACATAAGAATGGCCATACTGCATCAGACCAAAGGTCCATCTAGCCCAGTATCTTGTCTTCTGACAGTGGCCAATGCCAGGTGCCCCAGAGGGAATGAACAGAACAGGTAATCATCAAGTGATCCATCCCCCATCACCAATTCCCAGCTTCTGGCAAACAGAGGCTAGGGACACCATTCCTTACCCATCCTGGCTAATAGCCATTGATGGACCTATCCTCCATTAACTTATCTAGTTCTTTTTTGAACCCGGTTATAGTCTTGGCCTTCACAACATCCTCTGGCAAGGAGTTCCACAGGTTGTGCGTCGTGTGAAGAAATACTTCCTTTTGTTTGTTTTAAACTTGCTGCCTATTAATTTCATTTGGTAACCCCTAGTTCTTGTGTTATGAGAAGGAGTAAGTAACATTTCCTTATTTACTTTCTCCACATCAGTCATGATTTTATAGACCTCTATCATATCCCCCCTAGTTGTCTCTTTTCCAAGCTGAAAAGTCCCAGTCTTATTAATCTCTCCTCAGATGGAAGCCGTTCCATGCCCCTAATAATTTTAGTTGCCCTTTTCTGAACCTTTTCCAATTCCAATACATCTTTTTTTGAGATGGGATGGCCACATCTGCACACAGTATTCAAGATGTGGGTGTACCATGGATTTATATAGAGGCAATATGATATTTTCTGTCTTATTAGCTATCCCTTTCTTAATGATTCCCAATATTGTTTCCTTTTTTGACTGCCCTTGCACATTGAGTGGATGTTTTCAGAGAACTATCCACAATGACTCCAAGATCTCTTTCTTGAGTGGTAACAGCTAATTTAGACTCCTCCCACCTGTCGTCTCTATTTCAATTATAAGCTTTTGGGGGCAGGGATTGTCTCTGATTATGTGGAAGGGTTAGCTCAGTGGTTTGAGCCTGCTAAACCCAGGGTTGTGAGCTCAATCTCTGAGAGGGCCATTTAGGGATCTAGGGCAAAAATCTGTCTGGGGATTGGCCCTGCTTTGAGCAAGGGGTTGGACTAGGGGACCTCAGGAGATTCTATGATGTGTGTAAACAGCCCCTAGCGCAATGGGGCTGTGATATTGGTGGGGGTTTCAAGGTGAAATTGTAAGGTAAAAAACTATGGGTAGAAATTCACCCTGGAAACCCCATTCTCAGAGTTCTGTTCATCTATTCAAGGAACAGCAATAGCTACATGGCCGGTCAAAGGGGCCCAGGCTGCAAATGTTGAACACTTGAAGCAGTACTGATTATAGTGAACAGATCTTGAGTGAGTCAAAAGCTGAAATACATTCCCATACAGCCTTTGGTTCCGGATTTTCCAGTTCTCTAACTACTCAGTGCATAAAGCGCTAAGCGGCCTTAAAGCAAAGGGAAATTCCTTTTGCCTAACAGGAACCCCCTGCTGGAGGAAAGCCCACAGAGGCAGTTTCCACACCAGTCATACCCCATCCCTGAAGTAAAAGGAGGGAGAACATTCAGGAGCAAGTCCTATGCCTTGGTAAGAGACAGAGCCATGGTAGAGCGTAGCTCTGATTCCCCCCAATTCTCCATTGACATAAATTAAAGCAGCTATTGTGTAGCTCTAATTTACCCCAAGGCCAGGTGGCTGAGGGTTAGGGACCAGCAACTGGTTCCTGGAATTCCCCCCACTCCACTGCACCTGCAAGACGGAGGTGGAGAATCTGCATCTCTATGAATAAATTTGCACAGCAGAAATATTCCTTGAAATCATGATCTTATCATGAACCATTTACAAACAGGAAAATTGTACTTAATCCAATGGATAAATCGTTTGCTGGGAAACAGTTCATCCAGCTCAAGCTGGCAGCAGTACAAGAATATAAGCAGCAGGCTGCTTGCAATAAGACGTTTCTGAGTTTGTATTTTTGGTGTGTTTGAAAGGCACTGATCCAAATTCTGTTACACTGGTATGAATCTGGACTCCATTTGCTTTAATGTAGTCATACTCTGAGTTTTACACAGGTGGGACTGAGGAAGGAAACTGATGCACAAAGTGGATAGGCGGCGGAAGGAATTACTCAATATTCTCCTCCCCTCACAGTTTTCAGTGAAAAAACTGTGTAGGCAGCAGCTCCCATTCTGCCAGTGCAAACTGAGACAAATTAAAGGGTATATTAAGTAATTATTTTAACGTCACGGTAGCAAGGTTCCAGATCAGGTTGCAGAAGGCATTCCATTATCAGCTGGATTCTTCACAATTACCTTCTAATTGGTTATATATTTGTGTATAAATTAAGACCGGAAAGGCTCCAGCCTTTTGTTTTAGAGTCATTAAATAAATGCTTCAGTGGGTTTGGACTAGGAGGAGACAGGGAGCCTTTACGGTGATCAGAACAGATGGTAATGTCCCACAAGGGGGACGTTTATAAGAATGCAAATTCCTTTTCAGATCTCACAGTGGAGTATGATTTAGATACATATTTGATAAACAGGCGACTTTGGATCTCTGTGTTGGGGATATGGGCGGTGAAATGCACAGCTGGTAAGCTAACTCGCATCATGCTGAACTTTTTAAAAAGAGGAGTACTCCAAACAAGAGTCACATATTACAGCTAGTCTAATAATATGTATATAGCCCCTTCTGAATATAGCTGCAATAGGAGGCTATGAATAAATTGCACTTAGGGTTTGTCTAGGCAGAAGCTAGAAGGTGTAATCCTCAGTGCAGGTAGACATACACGCGCTAGCACTGCTTGACCTAAGGCCTAAAGATAGCAGTGTGGCTGCAGTGGCACATGCAACAGCTAGGGCTGGCCTGTCGAGTATATAACCAAGGGATTGGGCAGGATTGTCCTCAGGGCAGCTGCTGCCCAGGCCTCCATGGGTCGTACACGGCTATATTTAGGTACTAGGTCAATCCGAACTAACACTTGTTCATCTATCTAAGATGGTAATTACATGTCTCCGATGCTGTGTAGACATTTCCCTAGTCTCCTTGCATTTGAATCACAGTGGGAGATTTTACTCATGTAGAGTGAAATTCATCGCTGTGCTGAGGACTTGGGCAAGACTTAGGCACCACTTAAACCCTCAAAATAGGTGTTTAGTGAGCCTTAATGGCACCTAAGGGCTGGTCCTTGGGTATGTCTTCACTAGGAAAAACACATTTCCTTACCACATGTTGCCTAACATGGTATCTGAGATCAGGTATACACTACAGGTGTCTGCTGGTCTAGCTGTGCTGGCCAGGGGTATGAAGGGGTGTGATCTCTGACCAACATAGCTGTGCTGACAATAGCCCCTAGTGTAAACACAGCTATGCTGGGAAAACTGCGTGTTTACTGGTATAGCTTGTTTTGCTTAGGACTGGGGGTGGAGGGTGGAATAAGTTATACCAGTAAAAGCACAGTTTCCCCAGCATAAGCTGTGTCCACACTAGGAGTGCTTTGCCAGTATATTATACCTGCATCAGTTTCCTTAAACAGGTAAAGTACACCTAGTGCAGACATGGCCTGAGATGCTAGTCTGGAACTCGGGAGACCTGGTTTAATTCCCTGCTTTGCTACAGACTTCTTCTGTGACACTGTTGAGTCACTTGGACTATGTCTCATCACAGTCACAGGGTGTGTTTGCAGTATAGACATACCTTTAGTCTCTCTGTGCCCCAGTTACTTATCTGTAAAATGGGCATAACAGCACCACCCTCCCTCCCAGCGGTTGTAAGAATCAACATATCCAGGATTGTGAGGTGCTCAGGTACTGCAGTGGTGGGGGTTATATAAATACCTAAGAGAGATAGTAATGAACACAAGGAAAAATCCTATTGAAGACAAGGTGGGTGTAGTTATTTAACATGAGTTGCAGTTTGAAACAAAGTTTATTGGGGAGCCTAGGGCTTACCTTAGCCTGCTAACTCAATGTGAGCTGAATGCTAATGAAGGATAGTGAAATCTTCAAAGAGAGGAAATTAACAAGAAGAGGTAAACGAGAGGTAGGGAAGGTGTGGGGCAGACACCCTATTTTGACATGAATATCAAAGGTCTGTTCTGGTATATTTAGGAGTGCAGAGAGAAACCCTGGCATCCTTCACCTACGAAATAAACTGACAGCTGGTTTTGCTTCGTGAAAGAGATCTCAGCCAAGCTGGTTGAAAATACCAGGGAAAGAAGTTGAGGTAAGCTATCTTATAAGAGATGGGGGAATGCCTTGTGAGTTAAGTTTAGTGACTAGAAAGCATGTTATGATTCTGTTTTACACGTTACCGTTTGTTCCCATCTCTCACACTCATTACCTACTGAATAATTTATTATCACGAAGCAACTGTTTCACACGGACAGGAATGTCCATGTGTGGCAGAAAAGCTATTGAAAGTGTTCTAGGGTGTGAAACCTGTGCCATTGCATAGACTCTTAGAGTGAGATTTTGAAAGTCATCTTGGGCATTTGGATGACCAATATCCTTTAATTTTAATGAAACTGGGTGTCCGAATTCCTTGAAAATCTTAAACTCTGTGTTGTCTTACCAATTGTTGCGTGTTTGTTTTCATGAGCGAACACACTCATTCATTTTGACTGGGTTATCCTCAACGGACATCTCCACTTGCCAGTGCTCAAATGTGGGACACAATTCATAACAGCGTCCCAAAATGAGGGCCACAGAAAAATTATTTATGCAGCAAATTTTGCAGATTGAGAGTTAACGTCCAGTAGCATAACTCTCTCTCTCTCTAACCTCCATCTCATTTCTGATATCAACAATTTTCAACAGTAACAGTGAGAGGGCACCAAATACGTGTGGAATGTAGGTAACACAGGGGTTGAAATGAGTGACGTGTCTGAAAATGACGGACATTTGAGAGCCATGATCCTCAGCTATGCAAAATTGAAAGTTTTGGGTTGGATTTGCAGAATCACACAGTGTTAGCCTAACACTGCTCCCATTGAACTCAATGATAAAACTCTCACTGACTTCAATTGGCTCCGAGTTAGGTCAGGGCTCCATGCTTGGGGGGAAAAAACCCATATCCTTAGCTTCTAAGGGTTTGTAAAGAAAGAAAGAAAGAAAGAAAGAAAGAAAGAAAGAAAGAAAGATGTGTTCTTAACCCAGGTTAAAATATTAGTGAAGACATAGCAACTCGGCTTTTGACTCAGATTACCAGTTCAAGTAAAAGCCTATATGGGAGTTTGGGGTTCAACTTGAGCTGTTAACCCAAGTTAAAGGCTGAGTTGCTGTGTCTTCATTGCTATTTTAACCCAAGTTAGTTAACCCAAGTTAAGAATGCACCTTTTTTTTAGGGTGAAGACATACCCTAACAGACTGATCCTGCAAGGTCCTCTTTGTCTCATGGGAGGTGCTAACCATCCACAGCTCCTTTTGGAGTCCAGATGCTGAAGTCAGTGAAAGCTGAAGGCTATTTAGTAGTTTGCAGGACCAAGCTGCTATTACTGTAGAAGACCATCTGTACCCCAGGGAGCAATGCAGAACAGTATTCTACCATATATTTTGTAGCATTTGTTCAGTCCAGTTCTAAATGTTGGCTAGCAAGAGGGTGATTTCATTTTTGAAGGCTATTCCTCAGTTCTATAGATCAATTTGCTGTATAGTTATTGTCTGCTTCCTTTGCAATCAACCCGCATTGACTCCAGTGAAAAGGAAGTTAGGACAGTACTGCATGCTTTTGAAAAAGTCCACTGTGACACAAAGGCCTTTTGGTGGTTCACTACTATGTTAACAACTCTTGTCAGACCTGACATGCTCAACACACCGACGACACTGTCATTATGGCATATGCCCAAAAGGTGGCATGTAATGTATCACTGGAAAATGCTCCCTGATCATTAATATTCTTGCTCAATGTATGTCTGAGATGTGTACAAAGAGTTAGGGATATGTGCTAGAATTATGTTCTTAAAATGTGTTTGGCAAGCAATGCATAAGCACAGTCTGCCTTAGACAAAGGAATGTGTATTTGTCTGTCCAGCCTGGTAATCAGGCAGATGACAATGAAGGTCCATTTACATATAAGGTAAACAAAGCTATCAAGTGTAGGAGAAGATAGCATGGCATCTACAACCCAGCAGGAGAGAAAAACTTTGTCAGAGCTGTAAAGGCAGGGGTCTGAACCTCAAATCATAAGTAATTGAATCAACTGGTTGTATACAAAATTGATGTGTTATAAAAGTGTGTCAGGTAAAGTATTTTATGAAAGCTAATGACACACTGGTGATTAATGTCATTGTGAAATGTCTGTATTAAGCCACATTGAGGAAATATGGATACTCAGAGATATTATGCATTAAAGTCTGTGATCAAACATAGGAAGAAACAGATTTTCCCTCGGACTGGAGGGAAGGTAGCATTGTGGAATCAGAACAATGGAAGCCCCATTTACATATGACTCACCAGGGGGGTGGGAAGTCCACAGGAAGAGAAGAACAGCATGAGGTCATCTTGAGTCTGGGGACAAAAAGATGAGTTTGGGAAGGTAATATAAGTAGAGAAAGGAAGTCATCATGCCATCCATCATTGGACAGATACAAAGGGTCAGAGCTCTTGCAAGCTGAAAAAGATGGGTGTTTCAACCAAGGGCGTTTATGTCTCGCAGGACTGAATATAGGTGAGATGCCTCCTTAGGCAAAGATTTTTCATCTAAAAAGACCAGGGAAACCAGTACCTTGTATTTCTGTGGAAGGTCCTGACTGAGAGACAGCAAGTGGCTTGAAAGAGAAAGATTGGTAAGAAATCTACCTCAAATCAAGGCTGTAGATTGTTACGGGTATTTACACTAGAAAGGGTATTTTTACTCTTGTTTGTCTGTAATCCTTTGTGACTTTATTCCATCTAGTTGGTATCACTGAACCTATATTTTTGTGTTAATAAACTTGTTATATTTTTACCATAAACCAATTCAGTGCTGTGCTTGAAGGGAAGGATGTATTTACCCAGTTAAGTTAAATCAATGTGCTTTTGTCTCTTTAAATGATCAAAAGAAACCTTATTATTTTTCTGAGTGATCCAGGAGAAGGCTGGACACTTCAGGGCAGATGGTTTGGGGAAAATTCGGGACTGGGAGTCTGTTGGGGTCACCCAGCAAGTAGTAACCGAGGCTGGTGGAAACCAGGGTGGGGCTGTTAAGTTGTAAGCAGGCAGCTGGGGTCAGATCGCTGAACCTGGGCGGCACAGCACACAGACCCTCAGAATACTGCATGCTTGTCTGGTGTTTGTTGGTGTCCCTTACTGCTCTGCATTGCATCCCAGAATGTGATACCCACTCTTGAAGTTCATCAGGTAATTTTCTTCTTCCTGGAGCACTCACGTTGGCTTTCTGCTATGACAGAAAAGGCCAGATATCTTCCAACGTCCAAACCTTTATTACTGATGATAGGGTGGACATACCAGTGCTGCTGGGCTGTCAGATCCCAGATTGTGTTTTCAGAGCCAGCTGTTAGGAAATCATCTTTTGACTTGTAAGCTGAGCAAACTAAATCTGGAAGTCTTAGGGAGACACATTTAGAACCACACAATGCTATGTTTAGATGGTCTCTTATGTGCAAAAAGTGTTGAATAGGAAAACACCACAGATCACTGGACTTGTTTTAAAGGCTCTGAAAATCAGGGGAATGTTTCATGTTCCTAAATATGGATTTAGGTGGCTAACTGTAAGCATCCATGTTTGAAAATTCTGGCTTTAATAGACTAGCTTTCCATGGCCTTTTTAAAAAAAAAACCCAGCATACTGATTAGGTGGAATTCTGTTTACCTGCCTGGCAGCCATGCAAGAAGTGGAATGGGAAAGCCATAAGAAGAAAGAAAGTTTCCATGATTCTGAAAGTGACATTATTTGCAAATCAATGAATGGTCTCCAGTTACTTATTCACTACCTTATAGATGGAGTTCTTAACAATTGGACTTGAAGCAATGTGGACATTGTCCTAGACCAGTGGTTCCCAAACTTTAACAATATGTGAACCCCTTTCATTAAAATGTCAAGTCTCGCGAACCCCCTCCGAAAAATGAATATTTCCAGGGATTTTCTCCTTTACCCGAATATAAATTATAACAGCAGTGATCTTGAAAATATAAAATTTGTTTTTATGACATGCTTATTACACATTATTTATTATTAATTATTATTGATCATTACAGTATTTTTATTACATTATGAAAACAGCAACATTCTTCCAAGATCTCACTTTCGTAGCTTGTATCACATTGAGTAAGCCTGTTATGAGACAAGAATCTTATGTTTCATCTAGGAGTATCAGATGTGAAACAGCATGAAGGTATTTAAGAAGCCAACTCAAAGAGTTCCTCCTACACAAGCGCTCAGGTCTTGAGCAGTCCAGGCAAACAACGCACGTTACTACAAAGCTTAAACTTGTTCTTCATCATAATTTTAAAAACAACACTAGCTGCCTATTTAATTTTAAAAACAGCAAAAAATATCCACCTCCCTTTCCATTTCTGATAAGTAGTCTTGAAGTTTAAATCTCCTGAATGTGATAGATATGCTTGCTTTGATCTGATTAGCTCTTGGAAGTCCAGGGGCTCTGGGCTGCCGGCCCTGTGCTGCCTGGGGTTCCTAGGGACAGCTCTGTCCACCATTAGGGAATTTTTTCCAAAGAACCCCCTGTAACATTTCGCCTACCCCCAGGGGTTCACAAACCCCAGTTTGGGAACCACTGTCCTAGACTATAAAAAAGATATCTGTTTAATCATGGGACAGAAGTGTGGTTTCTATTGTAAAGAGTACTCTACCTGGTTGGGTATCACATGACTCAGGCACTCAAGTTAGCATCCTCACTGGGTTTGGGTTTTTTACTCAAGTATAGTTTTAATTATGTGTTCTATTCCGGCTTTGCAGCTGGCCTGCTGGGTGATCTTCGGCAAGTCACTTCACTTCTTAGGGCTTGGCTACACTTGCGAGTTACAGCGCATTAAAGCAGCCCCGGGCGCACTAGCTCACTCCCCGTCCACACTGGCAAGGCACGTAGAGCGCTCGGACTCTGCGGCTACAGCGCTGCTGGTACTCCACCTCGGCGAGTGGAATAATGTTTGCTGCGCCCCCGCTGGAGCGCCGCAGCGCCAGTGTGGACGAGGTGTTGCATTATTGCGCTCTGATTGGCCTCCGGAAACGTCCCATAATCCCCTTAAGTCAAGTGGCCACTCTTCTCATTGTTTTGAACTCGCTGTAGGAATGCGGATATGCTGTTTGAAAGCTCCGTTTCTGACAGCCGGCTACTTATCTGCTCCGAGACGGATAAGTGTGGAATGCTGCATGTAAGAGAGAGAGAGAGACGGGGGGCGAGGGGGTCTGCTGCTGTCTGAACTTACAAGACAGCATGCTGATATGCTCTCCGCCCCCCAAAAACCCATTCTCTCTCCCCCCACATACACACAACACACTCCCTGTCACACTCCACCCCACACCCCCCATTTGAAAAGCACGTTGCAGTCACGTTGCATGCTGGGATATCTGCCCATAATGCACCGCTCCCAATGCCACTGCAAGTGCCGCAAATGTGGCCATGCCAGTGCGCTTGAAGCTGTCAGTGTGGACAGACTGCAGCGCTTTCCCTACTGCGCTCTCCGAAGGCCGGTTTAACTCACAGCGCTCTACATCTGCAAGTGTCTCTGTTTTGTTCCCCATCATTTGTCTATCTTGTCTCATTGTATAGTAAAGTCTTTAGTGCAGGGACTGTCTCTCACACTGTGTGTGTACAGTGCCTAACTCACTGGGTCCCTGATCTTAGTTGGGGCATAGAAGCGTTATCACAACACAAATTAACAATAATAATAATTAATAATAAATAGTATGGGGAAAAAACTCCAGAACTCCTTGGGTCTGATTTTCCATAAGTAGAGAACATCAACAACTCCAGCTGAAGTCATTGGATATGGTGGAAGCTCTGCCCTTCTGGAAATCAGGCTCCCTGTTCTTATACCATGATATAGATTATATCGATTGTATTGTACAAAAGAAAATACCTTTTTTTTTTTAAATCACTACCAAAGTAATGTGTTGAACCTCAAAAACGTTTAGAATCATGATTCAGAAAAATTAAGATCTGCAAGTTTGGATGCTTATTTCAAGCCTCTTTTAAACCTCTTTGACGTGACAAGGTCACGAGAACAGTACTTGATTTTGACGGAAAAAATTATCTCTGTTGTGGTGCACTGATATTTCTGCTCTGATCCCTGAAACTGCAAATGGAAAAGGCTCATGAAAATGAAGAGGAGTAAAGAAATCAAAAACTGCATGAACTCAATTGAACCTTTAGGGAAAAAAATCATATTCAATTCATTCCAAATTTGGGATGATGGTTCAGGTCTGTTCTTATTTTATCTCTCACTAATCACAACAAAAATTGACCACCATATGCTCTTTATGCATATAAACTGTGTACATAAGGGCTTATATTGGGGTGAACTTGGGGGAATGATGTTCCCGTTCATAAAGCAATTAATTTCATATATGTTGCAAGAGGAAAGAAGGAAAAAGGGAAGGTCCTTTGGCTAATATTTACCATTCCAGCTCTCGTGCATAATATAAAATTCTGGCTTCACACCATGCAGCTTTTTCTTTTCTTGTTCTTTTTTTTTTTTTTTTTTTTCTCTTCTACAATGTTCTTAAAAAGCTGAGAATAGTTTATCTTAGCATTTGTAAGTTTATTTTTGGATGTAATTACAAGGTCCGTTATGTCAACGTTGTGAAAATGTTGAGCCCATTGTCCTTAGGAAACCAAAGTGATTATCGTTGATTTGGTTAGTTACACGATTGTTTAAATTATAATAAGTCACCCTCGTTGTTTCTTATGTCCAGCTGTGTTTATGGGGTAAGATCTGCTCACTCAAATGTTTACAGTGTTCCAAACATCAGGAAAACATGCAGCACGGGGGTTTTCCATATGCTGCTTCATTATGACTGAGGAAGGGATAGCTCAGTGGTTTGAGCATTGGCCTGCTAAACCCAGGGTTGTGAGTTCAATCCTTGAGGGGGCCATTTAGGGATCTGGGGCAAAAATCTGTCTGGGGATTGGTCCTACTTTGAGCAGGGGGTTGGACTAGATGACCTCCTGAGGTCCCTCCCAACCCTGATATTCTATGAAAGCGTTCTGTCACAACTGAAAAAGGTCTTGCTTCAGGATAAATTTAAAAGACACTATCAGATACTGTTGATATCTATTTATCAATGGTGTCAGCACCCACAATCAGGGACATATTTTCCAAAGAGATCAGTATGTTGTGTACATATCCGGTGCGGAGCTGCTTTGAAAATCTAGGCAAAAATCCTGGCACCATTGAAGTAAATGACGAAACGCTCATTGATTTCAGCGGGGCTGAGATTTTCTCCCCTGCTTGTCATTCATCCATCAAGTTTTAATTACTGTTTTTTTATGTGTAGCTTATGTTTAAGATCTAATTCCCAGGAGAGTGTTTGTGTGTATGTGTGTAATTACTTTTGGTTCGCACCTGAAACTGGAGTAAATTGGAGTAGCTTCACTGAAGTCAATGGAACTATGTAACATTACATTGTCTAGGGATTTGGGCCTGTTTGTCTAATGTCGTCTAAGGTTCACGTCTTTTTTTTTTTTACTTCCTTCTTGGTGCATTGGTCTCCCTGATGCTGAGAATCATATTTGATCATGGGAGGAGCTGAGTTGCATTTGTGTGGTGCTGAAGGTGAATTGAGGATCCACAGGATTCCACCGAATTGAGCCTGTAGGCTCCAGTTCAGGAAAGCAGCCTGTGACGGGGTATATCAGACTCTCTGAGGCCCCCTGCTGGAGGCCTTGTGGCCCTGCCACATCCAGCCCCAAAAAGGGCAGTGGAGAGGATCCTCCAAGCTGCCTAGAGTGGTTGTGTGGGACACAGCCAATCAGGGCCCCGAAGCCTAGTATAAGAAGAGCTGCAGGGCCAGCAGGAGTTCAGTTCTTTGCTGGAGCTGTAGGAGTGTGGATGGTGTGTGGTTGGCTGACAGAGCTACAGAACCCTGGACAGGGCAGTGCTACCAGAAGCCAGGGAGAGCGAGGCGGAGCCCTGAGCTGGTTGCTGGGACTCCATTAGGACAATGCCCTGAAGTAAGGGGGAAGATGGGGCAGGGCTGCAGTGAAGTGGCCCAGGGAATTGGAGAAGCTGGGCAACATAGTTAAAGGGACATAGCTGATGGCTGTGAACTACAGGGTACCTGGGCTGGGACCTGGAGTAGTTGGGAGCCTGGGTCCCCCCCGCCATTAGCCACTGGGGGGAAGTGGCCTGGACACTGAGGCACCCCAGAGGGGGAACTGAACTATAGTGGCCCAGCTGGAGAGCTGTAGCCAGGCAGCCCCAAGAGGGCGAAGACATTGTCTCCAGGGGGGGAGCCCTGGGGCACTGTTCTATCCCAGAGCAGGGACAATCTGAGAGAATGAGAGTGCACTCGGCCAAGGGGGCACTCAAGAGAGATGAGTGCACCCTATTACACAATCCCATGCAGGGAAGCACTTATTCATAGGCTTACGTCCCATTGAAATTCATAGATTCCAAGGCCAAAAAGGACCACTGTGATCATCTAGTCTGACCCTCTGTATAATACAGGCCACAGAACTTCCCCAAATAACTCCTAGAGCAGCTCTTTCAGAAAAAATATCCAATCTTGTTTTAAAAATTGTCAGTGATGAAGAATCCACCACAACCGCAGGTAAACTGTTCCAAAGGTGAATTACTCTCACCATTAACAAATTATGTCCTATTTCCAGTCTGACTGTATCAAGCTTCAACTTCCAGTCATTGGATTGTGTTATACTTTTCACTCCTAGATTGAAGAGCCCACTATTAAATATTTGTTCCCCATGTAGATAGTTATAGAAGCAGGGATTTAGAAGTTGCCCAAAATAGCTATTGCACACTAGCTACCCATGTAGACACTTATTCCACTGTTTGGAAGTGGATTACGCTAAAGTGCAGAGTAAGAGCACCCCTATAGGGAGCCAGAATGGAATAGCTATTGTGCCTTAAATTCATATCCTATTTATTTCGCAATGGCTTCCGTGTGTAGACGTTCCTACGTTTGCTGCAATTGAAGTCATAAGCCAACCTCAAACTGCTAGGGCATTAAGAGGAAACTTTCCCTGTGGGCCAGTTGTCCCATAAATATCACCCACATAAACGGCTGGGAGAACTTGATGGGGCCAGCAGTGAAAGGGGAACTATCCCCGCAGCAATGGCGGGAGACACACCAAGGGACAATAGGTAGCTCCTCCCACTGGGAGTCTCTGGCACCCATTGGCCAGCATTCCCCAGCTCCCAGGATTTAACCCAGTGCTGGAGCCACGTAAAGCCTCTTTCAGCAATAGTCCAGCAGCCCGCCCTATGCATCTGAGCTAGGAATGGGAACCCAGCCTGACAAGAGGCTGTGGATTGCTCATTGAGGCGTTAGGAAGGAATTTTGTTTCTCCCGTGGGCCAATTGGTGAAGGACCAGGGAGTGTTTTGCTTCCTTGCAGCCCCTTCAAGCCACATTGAGTTAAGTAGGAACATGCTTAGTACCTAAATGAGGTACTGGGTGGAGGTTTTTTTATTTGGTGCAACTTGCAGCTACTTTCTAGTGCAGTTAAGAGAATAAAATGAACGGTTCCCAGAGGTAAAAGACCTGGGATTTGGGTGATGGGCCTTGGGCTCATGATAGGGTGAGACCTTATGGCCTTCATGGGCCAAGTTCAGACCTTGTGGTCCTCGTGGGCTGAGGTCCCCACCCTGCTGTCTTCCTCTTATGGGGGACAGGGTTCTTGGACTCAGAGAGAGCTAAGTCCTTGGGGTAGGCTGAGGAGAGCTTACCCCAAATTATGGGTTATATGGTAAGGAGACCTGTAACCCTGGTGCTCGCACCAAACTAATTAAATGCCTGGTATAGGAGAGTAGGGGTGATGGGCAGATAGTGCCCCTCCCCTGTGTGAAAGTTTAATAAAAGTTGTGGCCTGACACTTAATTCCATGCATGTGTCTGTCCTCGTGTTGCTGCTGTGTCCGCCTCAATGGCCTTTTGCAGGGTTTGCACCTTCCTTTGTAGCAACTGTTATTGGCTAACGGTGAAGGGTACTGAACTAGATGGATCTCAGGTCTAATCCAGTATGGCTATTCCTATGCTCCTGAGAACAAAGAGAGGAGAGCATGACAGCACACTGTATTCTTGCTGTGTTCCATTGTTAATAGTGCAGACTGGGTGGGGTGCTTTGATTTCATTTCCCAGCAACAGGGTTGTGGATTATGATGTATGGCTCATATATAATGGGCCAACTTGTGCCCTCAGTTCCACCCATCCAACCTCACTGTAGTCCATAGGTATGAATGTGATCTGAATTTATCCCTTGTAACATTAGAACTGTGCAAAATTTTCATAATGAAAGCCAAAATCAGGAAGAACGTCATTTTATGAGGGAAACTGAGCTGATTTTTTTGAATTTCAAACTGATAACTAGTGAAACTCATCGTTTTGACCTAAAACTATAAACTATGTAAAACTGACCCATTGAAATCGGACATAGTTGTTTATTCACTTAGGCTCCGATTCAGCAAAGCACTTAAGCACATGCTTATGTTGCACTGAAATAAATTAATGTGCTTAACGTTAAAGACATATTTCCTGAAACAGGGCGTTAGCGGTGTTTTGTTTCATTAATAATGTTCTAGGGGCCTGGGATGCTTGTATGGGCTTGAGATTTTAAAAAAATTAACTCAGTTCCATTGTACATAGAGGAGTAAATGTTATCCCCTTGTGTGTGGGAAATTAGCAGTAATGGAAGCTAGGGAAGCTTAATTTTCCCTGTAACATGCTGAGAACTCACCTCATTGTGTCTGCCTAATTACAGGCTGAAATACAACCCTCTCTCTCTCTCTGTTAGCCATGGTGAAAAATATTAAACTAAAAAGTCATAAAGACAGAAGCGGGAACGCAATCTCTGTTTTTCCAGTCCCTTCATTTGCAATATGGAGACATATTTTACTTCTAAAATACCACAAATCAAATGTTTTTTTAAAGTCAGACTTCAACCAAATTATACCCGTGTGGTGTTAAGAATATTTTTGTGTTTGTGGGCATGTATATATCATTGTGTTGTGTGGAGATGCACTGCATGTGTCTATAGACGTAATTCTGGGCGGCATTGTCCCTATGACTGGGAATTTCAAAGAAGCCGAAAGCAATTATGGGCTCAAAATGCACTCAACTTCATCAAAACTTGGATGATACAACCCCATGGAGTCCTTTGAAAATCCAGCTGTCAGGGCCAGGATGTGGGCAGCCTGTGTACACCAGTCAGTTACCAAGTTGCGGTCAGGGGATGAGTAGCGGGGTCAAGCCAGGATACTAGGTTATAGGCAGCAGACAAGTAGCACAGTCAGAGTCCAGCTGAATCAGGTACCGGGTTATAGACAGGAGGCCAGGAATGAAGTCCGGGATGAACCAAGCTCAGGAGCTGGAGTCTAGGATCCTGTCTAAACTGCCGCTTAAGTTGATGTAAGTTACATCACTCAGAGGTGTGAAAAAATATCCTCCTCTCTACCCCCTCCGCAGCTTACATTGACCTAACGCAGTGTCTACACAACACTGTCAGCGGGAGATGCTCTGCCGATGACTTAGCTTCCGCCTCTCAGGGAAGTGTAGTACAGAAGTCAACGGGAGAGCACTCTCCCGTTGACTTATCACGTCTTCACGAGACCCACTAAATGGACTCCTCCGCATCGATCACAGCAGCACTGATTTAGCGGGCCAGTGTAGACAAGCCCTAGGGTTCACAACAAGGCAAGGTCAGGAGTGGAAGCAAGCAGGCAGTCCGCATCATTATTCAGACAAGTCCCCGTGATGGCTTTCTGGTTTATATTCCTGCATGAGCCAATGAGTGGGCTCTGGGGGGCTACCACTCAGGACCTGCTGGGTGGAACTTCCTGCAGCGTCTAGCTTCACAGGGTTCTTCAGCAGAAACCCAGCCTTGAGCTTCCAATGTGGAAATGTTGGCAACTCAGAAACTTCCTATGGCCAAGTCCCATCAGTTCTTACACCAGCCTACTCTGCTTTATTATAGGTGAGGCTGGTAGCACCACTTATTGTTAAGGTTGCCCAACATTTCCCATTATAAGACCCTGTTTTTAGTTTATTGTAACTTTGCCAAACTTTAACCATTTTAGCTGAAATTTTCCATGGCCGATTTCTGCCTCAAGCTCAGTACTTTTATTTATTGACCATTCCAACCAAAATGGTTTAGCTGTATCTGAGAATTAGGATAAGAGGGAAAAAATGTTCTTTTGCCCATGTCAAAGGTTTCTGACAACCTTTTGTGGACAAACTCTAGTGCCCCCATTGTTTAGAACAGGGACTTGAAATTTGGCAGGGGTGGCCTTTGTCTCAGGCTGTACCTTTTGATGTTACTGTGAAAATCTGCCCAAATTTAGCCTCTGAAAAATATCACAGTTTGCATATGCTAAGTAGAGACATAGATTTTAGCGGCTAAATTTCCCAAAGAGTCCTTCCTCACTGAGCATGATCCAGACCAGGGCTGAACAGGACTTTCCCTGAAACTACAGTTCTAGGCTACTGTGGGCTGTGGTGGGAGCTGGGCCTCTGTCTCTCCTGGGCTCTAACCCTAACCCTAGGCCAAAGCAGCATGGAGGAAGAAGTTGCCTGACAGACCTGGAGGGAGAGGGTGAAGAGAGGAGACTGAGACAAGGAACTGTGGGGGCAAGAAACTGGGACTAGAGGTTGGCAGAAGGAGAAGAAAACTGGTACAGAGAGCCAAGGCAGACTGGGCTTCTCTGGGAAAGGAGACTAGGACTGGAAGCCGGGGAAGGAAATGGTGAGGGGATTGTGACCCAGTGGGTGGAGGAGAGACAGATTGGATGAGGAGCCAAGGGGAAAATTGGAACTTCCAGAGCAATGAGTCTGGGACTGAGATGGACTGGGGGAACAAGAAGGGGAGGGGGGGAGTTCAGACAGGTCTGACAAGGAGCTGAGGTATGGGGAGAGAACTGGGACTGGCTGGGCAGAGACTGGGGTAAGGAACCAAAGGAGGATAGGGGGAACGAGACTGTGATTGGATGAAGACCCTGGGAGGAAGATTGGGACTAGGAGCCAGTAGGGACTGGGAATGTTGGAAAGTCAGGAAATGCCAGAATTAAGGCTGCCTGTGCAACCTTAATTCGTCCGTCTTGTGCATCTGCATTATGACACAGCAGCGATACTCAGACTGAGGCTCTCGAGCCGCAAGCGGCTCTTTAATGTGTCTCCTGCGGCTCTTTGCAGCACATGCTATTAAAACACGGAGTGATTTCATTATTAATGATCAGGATGCTTTTACTATGTTATTCACCAATTATAGTTGATAAAATAATACTTGGTCAATCATTTTGCTGTGAGTGTGTGTGTATATGTATACACAAGCATAAGCAAGTTCCTAGGGTTGGAATTTTCTGACAAGGTTACAACTGAAAAAGCAGGTGACAGGAAGATTAATTTAAATCTTAATTCTAATGAGCACTGCTATGTCCACCATAGAGTATATGCAGGCGATACACAGAAAGACAGATATTTTAAAACTCCAAGATCATTCTTGAAAACTCAGAATGTTTTTTATCAAGTTGTAGTGGATGACTATTTGACTGTAACTCAAAGCAGTCTCAGTGAATAAAAGACAGAAATAGAATTCATGGGAACCTAAGATGATAACACATCACTAGCTTCATTGTATGTGATGTTTCTTGTTTCATGTGACTACAGAGGACCAAAAGTCCAGAAAACAGAGTCTGCCATCATACAAAAGGCACCCCTGTATAGAGAATGTACAAAATGTTCTTAGATCAAACTAAAAAAAAAAAAAAAAAAGGCCAGAAAAAGCTAGTTGAATGCTCCCACAGCCTTACTCTTCACCTCTTGTATTGTTACATGCTCTGACATCATGCTGTGTTTCCATGGAGAAGTTTTTGGTGTCATGAAAAGGGGCTTAGAAGTCAGAACATTGTGACACTGAGAGAGAGTGTCTGTGTATTTTCAAACATTATGGAAATTATAAGTACACGCTCCAAAACTGTCAAAAATATATACTTTCAAAAGGCGAATGCTTATGTGGGATTAACTCCTCATGTTACACATGTTCTCTGGAGTGTGTCATTTCCCCCACCCATCTCCCCAGCCCAATCCCGCAAACAGAATCTGACGCTCTGCACCAGATGCTAAATGAAGCTATTTCCAAATCTAGGTGTCTGTTTTGTGCTAAATGTGATCTTTCCAGATCCAGTTGTCTCCCCAGTGTGTGTTGTCTGGATGGTTTGAAACCGCTCACCTAGTTAGTTGGACCAAAACGGACCCTAATGTGAGTCTCAGTGATGTTTAACTCAGAGTAGGTTTCTTTTCCATGATCACCTTCCCCAAATGAAATGTCAGCTTCCTCATATTACATGCAATACCTCAGTGAACTGGGCTGTTCAGCCAGTGGGGATGCACATATGGAGTATATTTCTAGGAAATGTTATGCAAACGAGTTCGGAGAAAAAAAGGAACCATAGGAGATCTATGTCAATATTATCCCTGTTTTAGAGAGAAAATCCATTCCATATGTTGCCTCTCTCAAGCTTTTTTGGAGGGGGGGTTAATATTTTAACCATAGCAGCTGTTCCTTCTATAACTAATTGGCTCCACACATTAGTAACTAACACTAAACATTTGATCTCCTTCAGTTCCCAGGGTCTTCATTGTAATGTTCAAAAGACATGGTTTACCTGGATTTGAAAAAACAAAAAAGAAGTCCCCATTGCAATCAGTCACAGCACTAATCAGTTCAGAGCATGGATGGCAGATGAGCGTTACCATAACCAGCTGTGTCTGACCTGTGGCATAGGAAAAAGTTTGTACTCTAGTTCTACACTTCTTTGTTTCAGATGAAGCAGAATGACCATATGGAGAAGAAAAATACAGAAGTGCCTAAGTACTTAGGAGCCCCTTGAAAGTCAATGAGACTTAGGCTCCTAGGTGACTAAATTACTTTTGAAAATGGGACTTAGTCTCTTAAATCACAGGTACTTTTGAGAAGTTTATCCTACTATTGGATTACATTCTTACACCTGTACCTGCACAATCCCTTGTCTCTATCTAGCTTTCATTCCCTCTTCCAGAAATTCTTCCCTGGCCTGATATAGCGCCCATGGAAGCCAATAGGGGAAAAAAGAAAACACCATGGTATTTTCAGTGATACAGGCTCTCTTTGGCATGATGCTCTAAGATTTCACCAATGTTATAAAGTTACTGAGCCACATTCAAGGACATTATCTCTAAAGCTGACAGCCCAAAATTGTTGTCAAAAATTGCTTTCATTTTTAAAAATAAATTTTAATCAAATTTGTTTTGAAAAGGAATCAAGGAAATGATGAACCCTGTCCAGAGAACTTTACCTGGATGGACGTGAAATGTGCCAACCCATGTGGGCACCAGCTAGATGTGAGGGGTTGGTATCAAAAGGTAAAGAAACAGGAACAGGGGTGATGAAACAGGAACAGGTTCAAAATGAGGGATCCAGAAGGGGACAGAGAATCCCATACGGCCGCCACTGGAGTCAAACCAGTGTGAGGTTAATTGTGATCTTTCTGGAATAGGCAAACTGATTGTATCATATAACTGGCTAGGAAGTGAAATGGTTTTACCTGGGTTTTAATCAAAACCCAAAGATCTGGAAATTAAAAAAAAAAATTGAAATAATTTCAGTTTTTGTGAACCAAATATTTAAGCCAGTTTGGCAAATACTGATGGAAAACCCTGAAAAATGTCATTTAAAAACAGACATTCCCCACAGATATTTCAGTTTTGACTTTAAAAAATAGCCATTTTCAGTCAAACAGAAGTTTTGAACAAAAAAGTTTGAGCAGCTCTAATAATAGTCAACCAAGTCTTCACCAAAACTAGAATTGAATCCGAAGCAAACCATTCTGATGCTTTGAAAAAGTTCCAGTACTTTCTTTTATGTCCACATGCTCTGTACTTTCTGCTTCTAATGAGCATCAAAAGTGAAAGTGCCAAGATAACCCAAGAATGCCTGCTGCTATGGTGTTTGTGGGCTGCAGGGCTGGTGCAAGGAAGTTTCGCGCCCTAGGCGAAACATCCATCTTGTGCGCGCCCCCCCCCAGCCCTGCTGCAGCTCCCCACCCCACCTCCACCCTGAGGCGCCCCCCCCCCCGTGGCAGCTCCCCACCCCAGCTCAGCTCTGCTCCGCCTCCTCCCCGAGCACGCCGCCCCCGCTCTAATTCTCCTCCCCTCCTAGGCTTGCGGCGCCAAACAGCTGATTGACGCTGCAAGCCTGGGAGGCGGGAGAAGTGGAGCGGCGACCGCGCGCTCGGGGAGGGGGCATAGGAACGCTGTAAAAAAAATCGGGGGCACCGCTTTTTGGCACCCCCAAATCTTGGCGCCCTAGGCAACCGCCTAGTTTGCCTAAATGGTAGCACCGGCCCTGGTGGGCTGACCAAAAAACATGAGTAGCAAATATAGTTTTGTACATTTATTTGTAGATGTTAAGGTCAGAAGGAACCATTACGATTAACTGGTCTGACCAAGAAAGACTACCCAAGGAAGATTTCCATCCTGAAGATTCAAGAAGTTCAGATATATTTTTTGATAAGTTTCCAAACTTTTGAACTTAAACTCTGTGGGCCAAATTTTGAGCTAGTTTAAATAGCCACTGCAGTCAATCTGAAATCAGTAGAGCTAGGTCAATTATGTCAGCTGAGGATCTGGCCCTATTTTTTTTTTTAAGCTTCTTACATTGTGAATACCCTTAGCATCTCTGAAACTTTCGCTAGGGTGCTGTCCCTATGGTACATGATGTCAAAGGGTAGCTAGAAAACTTATTAGCTTTATTTCATGGACTACTTTACTGACCAGTGATTCCAGTTATCAGCAGGCCATAATGGCGCTGCCACGCAGGCAAAGATCACTTTAGCTCAGTCAAAGTCTCAGTCCACCACAGAAGACTGCAAAGTTTGGGTAAGAACAGAAGTGTAGGTAATGTGGTTTAGTAGTTAGGGCACTAGACTAAGAGTTAGGAAACCTATGTTCTAGACTTGGCTCTGATATTGACCTGCTTTGTGGCTATAGACAAGTTGCTTCTCTTCATAGAGGTCAGTATCATTATCCCTATTTTATAGATGGGAAACTGAGGCAGAGAGGTAGAGTGACTTGCCCATAAGGTATTTGGAATAATGGTCTCTTACAATATGTTTAGAGCAGCTAGCACAGACAGGTCCCTGGTCTCAACTGGGGCTCTTAAATGCCACTGTAAATAATAATAATAATAATAATAAATAGAAGAAGGGAAGGTCCAAAATATTTTACGCCCACCGTCTATTGCACCCAACCTGGTGCTGCAGGAAATTATCCATATTAAATACGGCTTTGCCTATGCACATCTGGCATAGTCTGCCTACAGATTATTGTTATTCTAGTCTTTTGTGCTGTCTTATGGAGCCAATGTCACTATTACTAAACTGCTTTAAAATGTATGGGGGCTGTTCATATGCAGGTGAAACTCAGGTAGGGGACATTTATTTCAGCTTTTGGGGGGGGGGGGTTAAACTTGTTGCTAGCTGCAATTAATTGCCTATTGAAGCTTTGTTTTTGCAAATATTGTAGTGTCAAAATATTTTAATCATCAGCTTCAAATTTAAATTAAATAATCAAGAAAACAATCACGGCTTCCCATTTCAGGTAATTTTTGACTTAGCCAATAATTGTGGGATTTTATTTTTCCACTTCAGCAATACATTTGGAGAAGCAATGCAGTGCGATCAGATTGTCTGTAAGTGGCAGAGAGTGGGGCTTCATTTGAAGATGGGCGGAGGTAAGTGCCTTGTACAAAATTCTACCCCAGCAATATTGGATTAATTATCTTGGAATGTTTAGCAAATTGGTTCATTAGAGAATAAATGCCTGCTGTTTGCACCTGTCTCCAATTTAGTTTTGATGTGACAGCTGTGGAGAAGAAAAGTTGGAGCACTGCTAGAGAGGACTGGGCTGGCTTTGAGGTTGGTTAGACTGCTGTTTTTCTGTCAGAGTTCCCTGATATGTCTTCCCCCATTTAAACAAAAATTAGATGTGTGTTAATAATAGCCACATGGATTCTACAAAGGTCATACAAAGGGAAGGGAGAATAAAGGGGAAAGTGTGTTAGGAATGATGAGCAGAGAAAGGGAGATTGAGTGGGCAGGAAGAGGGAAGAACAGAGAAGTAGAGACATGTGTGTGTGTGTGTGTGTGTGTGTGACCAAGGTGGTGGGTATGGATGACTTTAAGGCAGGATGCTTGGGATCTAGGCCTGATGGTGTGAGGGGTGGCCTCAAACCTTAGGTGAGTCTGTGAAGCCAAGACCGTCCAAAGGGGCTTGATGAGCAAAATTGTTCATGGTGATGTGAGAAGGATGATGAGGGAGCAGCAGTAATGTCAGAGGGGACGTGGGGAATGAAAGCCTAGTTCTTTGTTTGCTGGGAGGGGTAATCAAAATGTTAGCGGCTATGAGCCTTACTTAGACTTCTTAGGACAGGGAGGTGACTGGAGAAGGGATGGAGGCAGGAAGAGGGAAGAGGAAAAACAGTCTGGAAGGGGGAGGGGCACTGTTTTATGTCCTAGAACTCAGAAAATGTGGAGCCTTGATTCAACAAGGTATCTAATAACATGTGACCCTGTAAGCACTTGCCTTCTCACACTGAAGTACCTCAGAGAGGAGGTATGATCTAGAGGGTAAAGCAGGGGACCCCAGATTATTTCCCCAGCTCTGCCACTGACTAGCTGTTTGACCTCAGGCAGAGGACTTCACCTCCTTCTGCCTCAGTTTCTCCATTTGTAAAAGAGGGATTTTTTTCCTTATCGCTCCCTTCCTGAGGCTTAATTGAGTAGTGATGTTTATAAAGCTCTTTGACACCTTTAGAATGGAATGGAAGCCACTGTGGAAGTATAACTTTATTACTTTATATTTATTAAAGGTTAAGGCCCACTCTGCAGAGGTTAAAAAAAGCAGTGTGAGCATCACACAAGCTGAGGAAAACACTCACTTTAGCCCATCCTCTTCTTTCCAATGGCTGGACAATAGCTGTAGGTTGAGGGGTTTTTTTTAGAGCACCCTAATATGGGCTAACTTTTGTTCAGCCTCAACTTCCAGCCACTAGCTCTTGTTAACAATGCAACAAAGATATAACAGACTGAGATTTTTTTTTTTCAGTCACTTTCTAAATTAATTTGGAGGGGAGGAAATACTGCTAGAAAAAGAGGAGTTTGTGTATATTGCAGAGCTGAGTATTCTGCCTGGAAGGTAGGTGTGTGTGTGTGTGTGTGTGTGAGAGAAATGGCTTGTGTTCCTTAACTTCCTTCTCCATGTGTCTATCCCTGCAGGTTTAGTGAGACTGCTAGTCTAAACCACGTGGCTGTTCTTAAAGCTGTCACTAGAGCTGGTTGAAATAATTCTCTCTCACACACACAGGATTTTTTTTTTGTCAAGAATGACACCTTTTTAGAAAATGAAACATGCTAGGAAAAATTGTCAAGGTGATCAATATATTCCATTTTGTGTGTGAGACGACGTCTACATTTGTAATTGGAATCTTTATCAAAAACAGTTTCAAAATCATCATCAGAATGTTTTTGATTACCAAAAGCCTCTTGGTTTTTTTTTTTTTTCCAGTAAGGAAATATGGCACTTGGTAAATGAGAAATTGAGGAAATTTTGATTAAAATAGTGCGAAAAACTTAGCAAAAATACCAAACATGAATCCATTTTGACCCCTGCAAAATGGAAGCACTTTGAATTTTCAAAATTTCTCCCTTCTTTCTACCAGCTCTACCTGCAATCTATTTAAAGCCCTGACCCCTAAGTGCCTGAATTATTCTTTCTTTAACTTGACACTTTGTTTTCACTGTCGGAATGTTTCCAGCTTCATCTGTGTTTGCTGATATATATATTTTGCCTCCTTCCAAATGGTTCCCTATGCGTGGGGCTTTTATCCTCTCTACAGTTAAGTCCCTTCTCCAAATCTCTTATTGTTCTGCTTCCCCTGTCTGTCCTAGGATTGTGTGCTAATTGGGGCAGGGACTGTGCCACCTTGATGTAAAGTACTTAGCCCAATGTCGGCATTGCATAGACTAATACTGCTCAATACCTTGGACAAGAGATCTTCTAACACAGGGGTCGACAACCTTTCTGAAGTGGTGTGCCGAGTCTTCATTTATTCACTCTAATTGAAGGTTTCGCGTGCCAGTCATACATTTTAACATTTTTAGAAGGTCTCTTTCTATAAGTCTATAATATAGAACTAAACTATTGTATGTAAAGTAAATAAGGTTTTTAAAAGGGGATGGTATAATGGGCTAGCCTAATTTTGGCAATTAATTGATCTTTGACTATTAACAGTAAATATGCCCAATGGCTTGTGATGGGATGTTAGATGGGGTGGGATTTGAGTTACTACAGAGAATTCTTTCCTGGATGTCTGGCTGGTGAGTCTTGCCCACATGCACAGGGTTTAGCTGATCGCCATATTTGGGGTCGGGAAGGAATTTTCCTCCAGGGCAGATTGGCAGAGGCCCTGGGGTTTTTTCACCTTCCTCTGCAGCGTGGGGCACGGGTCACTTGCTGGAAGATTCTCTGCACCTTGAAGTCTTTAAACCATAATTTGAGGACTTCAATGACTCAGACATAGGTTTGATACAGGAGTGGGTGGGTGAGATTCTGCGGCCTGCGTTGTGCAAGAGGTCAGACTAGATGATCATAATGGTCCCTTCTGACCTTAAAGTCTATGATTCTATGCAGAGCCCCCCGGACCGGTGGCCAGGACCCGGGCAATGTGGGTGCCACTGAAAATCAGCTTGTGTGCCGCCTTCAGCGCGCGTGCCATAGGTTGCCTACCCCTGTTCTAACATATCTGCACCAAACTGGCTTCTAAAGATTGCCATGACTCTTATTTTGTCTCTGTCTTTGCCAGTGTTTCTAAGGCATTCATGAAACTAAATGGGGCGCTGCCCAGTGGCTGATTTTAACCCTACTATTTCCTTTCATTCTTGTCATTGCTGTATGTTCTCTTTGGATTAAAAGGGAACTGGTTTTACACATGTTCTGGAAGTGTTCATCCTTCAATGGATGGGGGTAGGGGAAAAATGAAAGTCAGAGACTTTACAACACGACCAACTAACGTGATTGTAAAGGTGCTCAATTGTCTATGCTAGGTGTCAAGGCATGTTTCGTATCATGTTAGCTAAATTTAATTAACTACCTACATTTTTTAAAAGCATCTTTTACTTGATTTAGACAGACCAAAGGGCCTTGATTCTCTACTCTGTCCAAGTGTACAGAGCCAACTGTAGCTCCCTGATACTTTGCCTCCCAGCCCTGATGGTCCCTGGCTGCTCAAACTTCCTACTTTAACTTCTGCCTTTGCTGTAAAATCTATAAAAGAGCTCCTATTAGTGGAGAATCAGGTATAGTACAGGTTCCCCTTTACATGGGGGAAACTTCAGCTGGAAATCTCCATATAGTCTGTCACTTTATGCTGCAGTGAATCTAGCCCATGCAGACTAGAATAAGCAGGGCAAGAGGGGCAGAGTTGTGAAGGGTCTTGAAGGTGAGCACAAGAACTTTGAACTTATTTCCTGCAAATAGTTGTTCCGGGTCTAATGCTCAACAAATGTGAATGAGCGTTTTCCAATTGTGCTTTGATATTGTCATGACTTGATAGAGAAATCAACCAGAACATTTATATCCTGGCAAGATCTCTGACTTTGGATGTGGTTCCATTAGAAAAGGTTTCCTATCATTGTCAAGGTAAGATTGTTGATTTTTTTTTTTTTTCTCATTTGGTTTCCCTCGCTTCACTTTTGCATGTAGAAAAAGACGATGCCGTGATTTTTCTGTATGGTTTTCCATTGAATAACTAGGGTGCCTTAAACTATTTTTAAAAAAAATATGGGGTGGCAGCTGCCAACCTAAGATGCACTGACAAGCCAAATATCTTAGATTGCTGACTTTCTGCTGGCATGTTCTCTTATTTATGTAGAAGTCTATTTAGGTCCCAACCTTTAAAAGACAAAGCATTTGAAACATTCAGTAGATGTTGCACAGCTCAATTGCTAGATTGCACACTCTTTATGACAAGGATGCTGGATACTTCACTACACTGCAAATCCAAACAGACATGGTTGATTCCATTACATACACTTTGCATTATCAAGCTTTCTTCACAACTATCACAGCTAGAGACTTAGGGTGAGATCCTGGCCCCGCTGAAATCCAAGGCAAAACTCCTATTGTCTTTGCTGAGGTTGGGATTCACCTTTTTTTCAATGAAAGCTGAGACTCTAGAAAACAGAGGTGGCATCATATCATACCACTGCATGTTGAATCTTGGCCTTAACACAATGTCCTTCTCCAGAAAATCTGCCAACAGAAATTGTTTGTAGAGTGAGAAATTAGCATCCTCTTCTTCCTGTGCTTCCCCATTTTCACCTCCGAGCAAAGCATACATGAGCTCATTTGGGAAGAGGAACAGGAACTACTGGGGGATGGAGCTGGCCAGAGGACGACAACTCTGTTTCATGGCATCTTTTGAGGTTTTGGAATTTTTCTGTTCTGCCTTGGAATGGAAACACAACCATTCAAATCTTTCAGCGAAAATGGAATTGTCAAAATGTCTGGTTTTCTGGATCAAAACCTGAGCTTTTCAAGTTGAGAAGGCATGTCTATAGCCACGAGGCTAGGGACATGGTCTGTGATGTGGGAGATCTAGGTTAAGGAGCAGAGTATGTTGTGCACTTTTGTTTTATCACTCTGAATCCGGCATAAATGTGGATGTTAGGAATCATTAAAAAGGGGAGAGAGAATAAGACAGAGAATATATTATTGCCCTTATATAAATCGATGGTACACCCACATCTTGAATACTGCATACAGATGTGGTCTCCTCATATCAAAAAAAAGATACTGGCACTAGAAAAGGTTCAGAGAAGGGCAACTAAAATGATTAGGGGTTTGGAACGGGTCCCATATGAGGCGAGATTAAAGAGGCTAGGACTTTTCAGCTTGGAAAAGAGGAGACTAAGGGGGGATATGCTAGAGATATATAAATGTAGGTGGAGAAAGTATATAAGGAAAAGTTATTTACTTGTTCCCATAATACAAGAACTAGGGGCCATCAAATGAAATTAATGGGCAGCAGGTTTAAAACAAGTAAAAGGAAGTTGTTCTTCACACAGCGCACAGTCAACGTGTGGAACTCCTAGCCTTCACAATCTCCTCAGACAAGGACTACAACAGCGTTTAAAAGAACCTCCATGAATTTATCCAGTTAAGTCTATTAATGGCTATTAGCCAGGATGGGTAAGGAAGGGTGTCCCTAGCCTCTGTTTGTCAGAGGGTGGAGATGGATGGCAGGAGAGAGATCACTTGATCATTGCCTGTTCGGTCCACTCCCTCTGGGGCACCTGGCATTGGCCACTGTTGGTAGACAGGATACTGGGCTTGATGGACCTTTGGTCTGACCCAGTATGGCCGTTCTTATGCAGAGGTGAAACTCAAACTGGAGTCTCCCACACACCAGGCCAGCGCCTTAATATACAGGCTTTAGAATGTGAGAGATTGAGCTCTACTGTTGACCTATAGAGTTCCCTTCCAGTCCTACATTTCTGTGATTCTATGACTTACCAATATCTGAAAAGCAAAATTCTCTTTTAGACTTTGGGAGTGGCTTAGGGCAGGGTGTGGTGGTGGTGAGATTTAAGGGAATATAATGACTTACTAATGAGCTGCAAAATTTCTATGTCTTTATAATTTACATCTGAGGATTGAAAATGTTTCCTTGGAATGTTATATTTCCATGTAGGTTGGGGTGGATTCTAACCAGCTCTGTGTAGGGTCTTTGATCCCTCTTGACTCCAGTCCCCCAGGCCTTAGGAAAGATCAGTCGTGGTGTGGTAGAAAGCAAATGGAAATAAAGTGCGAGAGAGATGAGAGGGAAGAAAATCAACAACATAAAACACTGTTTTCTTGTAGGATTTGAGGCAAGGACAAATTGCCTGTGATCTCACTTCCAAGCAAGGTCCGTTTATTTGTACTGCTGCTGAACTGACCATGTTAGCAGTGGCTGCCTACTCACTTATTTTGAGGCCTAGCATGTTTGCTCTACTCCGGCATGCAAAGGGAGTTCCCCAATGACATATGTTTGGTGTTTCCCCGGCTATCTGGGGCAGGGGTCAACTAGCAGAGCTCAAGCACCAGGGTCCTGATCTAAAGCCCAATGCCATCAATGGAAAGACACCCATTCATGGGAATGGCCTCTGGATCAGGTCTGCTGCATGCTGCTGTGGCTTATATGGAAGAGATTAAACAGATCGGAGCCTAAATAAATTTAGATAATTAACTGGAGTGTGAAAGTGCCATGAAATCAGTCTGTGGAATCTCAAACAGCAGGGCTTTGGGAAGACTCCAAGAAAGGCAAATCCATACCATATCAAGCCTTTCCTGTATGTATAATATTTTCCTGGATGTTATGTCTCTTGCCTGCAGAAATTTGAGTGCTTCTCTTTTTACCTCCTTTACAGGAGATGAAGGATGGTGTTGTGGTTAGGGCCCATGTCTAGGACTCAAAACACCTGGGTTCAATTTCTGATTCTAGCGCTGACTTGTTGTGTGACCTTGTAAAGTCACTTCATCTCGCTGTGCTTCAATTCTCCCCCATAAAATATGGGTAACAATACTTCTGTTCTTCTACCTAAATCCCTTCAAGGTAGGGGTCATCTCCTAGTACGTATGCATGCAGTGCCTCGCACAATAGGGCCCTGACTTCAGTTGTGGCCTCTAGGTACTACTGTAATATGAATAATTAGCGTGACCACGGCTAGGACAAGCTGTGCAATCTCTGAGTACAAAGCTGAGTACAAAGAGAGGCTGTAACCTCCCAGAAGTCCCATACACTCTGTTCCCTTTTCTGACTCTGGACTGAAAGTGGAGTTAGTGCAGTAAATCCTACCACACCAGCCAGCGCTCCCACATCCTTTGCTATGGTAACTCACCATCTGGGAGAATGGAGAATTTATGAAGCTTCTGCACACTCAGTGACCAGCCTTGGTAGGAGAATTTGGAAGCCACTCAAACATCTATCTAAGCAGCTTTGAAATGTTAAACTTTAAAACTTTGGGCTTTCTGAGCTTTTAAACTCCAGCATTTAGTAAATGTCTGTGTGGTGGTTAAATGAAGTGTTCCCCTCTGCCAAGTTACAAATCTCCAGTTTGCTCCAAGACTACCCCTCCCCCCCAAAAGTCTTAAAGTTGAAGTTGATTCATGGTTTTCACAGCTTGTAAATCTAAGGAAATGAGACCACTCATTTTTATAGATGGGTACACAAGGTATGCATAGCATGATATTCAGAAATGCAACTCACTAATTTTAGATCTTGAGACCTTACACTGAGGACAGAAGCTTCCTTTGATACTGAGCAAGTTTGATAAATGGCTTGGATTTTATAAACCAAATAGATCATAGGGTGTGAATATTTTTTTTTTTTAAATATTGCTGGAGGCATGTTCTCTGTCCATAAATCATAAGTGGCTAAAAATGGACCAGAACCACTTTCTGAAGGAGTACTGGTTTGTAAAGGGCATATGCTTGCTTGAACAGGACTCCATTTTTGGTCCACAATATTCTGTTGGTAACCAAGTGGCATCCTGTAAATAAGCAGAACCAAAGCTCCTGATGGAAGTGACCGATAGGCTTCAGGGAAGCGCTATATTAAGGTTTTTGTGTTTGTATTTTATTTTTTTTAAAGCTGGCTCCCATCTCTAGATGGAGCCACATCAAAAGCCCAAATCTGAACAGCTCTAGAACTCTGGGAAAGTTTTGATCCACTTCTAAATTTCTGAAGAAACAAGGAAGCAGATATACTTTCCTATCAGTGGCTCTCTGAGACTGGGATGAACTATAAATGTTTTTGATATCCAGGATAATCTAAGGCAAGGGCTCTTTACCTATGAGGCAGGAGGTATTGGGGTGTGGGGCAGGAGCAGCCTGCCCTTTCTATATTGTTAAATGAAACTGGAGTCTTGGCTAGATCCTGGTGATACTGTGGGAAGGAGGAAAGTCCCAGTAAAAGAACATCTGAGAATCACTGATCTAATCACCTATGATGATCTAGCTGCATCCAGGATAATCTAGGTAGCTGCTAATTCACCTACCCAAATTGTAGTTTAGTAGACAGAAATGAGTCCTTTTCTTTTTGTTTTGGTCCCACCCTGGTTCTCGTGTCATCTTTGACCCTTCTCCTAGGGTTGCCAATTGTGGTTGGACATATTCCTGGACGTTTTATCACATGACATAATCTTTAATTCCTGGAGACTCCAGGACAATCCTGGGGGGTTGGCAACCCTACCTTTCAGAAAGGAAACAGATCATTGCTTAGGAGCTAGTCATCCTGTTCCCTAGTGTGATTTGATGCCCTGTAGCAGACACCAGCAAGTACCCATCTTGTGCTCTGTCTTCAGGACATTGATCCATACACATTCAAGGTCATTTGCTTCCAAGTGGTCAGTGATCCAGAAACAAATGTCACTTTTGACATAGAATGCCCCTGTCCTCCCCCTTTGCTTGCATGGTGACGTACACACTCTTTTTTTTATTATTATTATTTTCTGTTGTTGTTCTTCCTGATGTTTCTGCTTTCCAGACACTTCACATGTATGATGCTCACATGTTATGGTGATGGGAACCCAAGAAATACCTTATCTAGGCAAGACAGGTTAGTCAGGGATGGTGGACCTGCTCCTGCCTTCTTTAATGACAAGCATCTCTATCTCATATCCCTCACTGTGTGCCTAGTTGAATCACGGGGAAGTATAAAGCTACATTATTTGCACCAGCCAACTGTGCTCTTGTTTTTGGAAATCAAAATTGACTTGAAATTTCCCAGAAGGATGATCAATAAATCAATCTCTCTCTCTCTCTCTCTCTCTAAATGAACCCCAGAGTGACACTTGTTCTTCTTGACAGCTGAATAGGGAAGGTTTAGGATCCCTTGGGCAAGATGTTTCCTGTTAATGAGAGAGCCCAAGTTGGCCAGAGATAAAACCGTCAGGTTTATTTATTTATTTATTTTAACTACCTATGTGAAGCCAATGCCTCGTAGGGTCAGACACACAGACCATTGAAGTAAGTTGGGTGCTTGCCATTGACTTCAGTCGGCATTGGATAAAGCAAATGGTGAGGTATAGTATGGATATTTCAGCTTCAGGTCAATGGCTGTGCCACTGAAGTCAATGGAGCGAGGCTAATTTATATCAGCTAATCTGGTCCAAGAAATATTAAGCGTGTATAAAAATGAAAAATAGAGGATGAGAGAACCTTTCTAATTTTTTTTTAAAGAGGGGGTTAGGGGGGTTGAAATTTGAACTTGGGTTGGGGGCTTTTAGTTTGATTAGAATTGGATGACCCTGGGTCAACTGGTTCATGGTATTACGCACTGGGCCTCCCACATTGCGGGTGGTACAAATGACATCACTCTTTTCACATAATGGTTTCTGAGGTACAAAGAGCAGCTTGCGGGTGAAGCAATGCTCAGTATTTTTGACCCCTGATGATTCCACCAGAGGTTCTCCTTTGGTTAGGACCTCTGTCTAGCCAGCCTGAGCAACTCAGTTTGAGTTTTGGCAGCAGTCCTGTGTCATGTACACTCAACGAGAATAACACTCTACGTTCCCATATTGCCTTCCCTCCAAGAATCTCAACCAACATGAATTAATTCAACTTTACAACATCTCTCTATAGGAATTGTTATCCCTCTCATATAAATGGGGGGAACTGAGGCACAGTGAGATTACCATGCTGCAGAACATCTGCTGCAGTATGTGGAAGAAAAAACAGGTCCCTGACTTTGTGCCCTGTTCTCACCACTCGATTGTGGTTTGTTCCATAAGTCAGTGAGTAGATTGTAGGAAGAGGTGTTCTTGACTTAAGTTCACTGTCATGTCCATCTGTGGGTTGACAGATGCACCAGAAAGCCCTCAGTGCCCACAAAAATGCCAATTTAAATTAAAATTTTATTTTATGACACTTTTTAACAACTTCCCTGTAGGCACACACATTCCTCCCCTTTGCATCTCTCGCAGGCTAAATAAAATCCTGCAGCTTTCTTTTAAATAGCTGTCCTGCTGGCTTGCTTTCTAGCCATGCGAAGTCCTTCAAGGTGTTAAGCAAATGTGCCTACCAGTTTATGGGAGCCATTGTAGCCCCATGAACACTTCAAGACTCTCGCATTTGAAATAAGCCTAGACCCTAATCCGCCGCTCTGATTCAAGGGAAGAAAATTGCCTGTCAAGTTCCCTCCTAATAAAGTGTCCTCACTTACTGTCTTTGGAAAATGAGTGAGTGTTTTTTCCAAGCACCACTACAGCTGTGGGAAGGCTTCTGCCGTTTTGACTCATGGTGCTTATTCCCAAGTGCTGTCGTCGCTTTTTCCTATATTTATTTATGGGAAATTGTTCTTCGCTGTGTTTGGCTCCCAAGTCTGAACATATTCGAAAGTTCTTTGAATAGAAAAAATACATTGCCCCACGCCCTTCTTGATCCCTGAAACATTTAGTTCATTCAATTTCATGTGGGTGAAAGATGCCTCACTGAAAGCTCTTCAGACCTCAAGTCTTCAGTCCCAGACCATGGGTGGTGGTATAAGTTACATACTCTGCTTATAATTAATGAAAGGACAAATAGAAGGTAAAAGGGACTACAATGATCATTTAAACCTGAGCCTCCGTTCTCCTCTGAATCTGTAATCCTGCTGGGACCTGATTCTTCACTGCCCTGCATGGCATAGTCGCTTACACTGATTTTGCACTCACTGTGCATTGGTGTAAACCGGGAGTTCTCAAACTTCATTGCACCGCAACCCCGTTCTGACAACAAAAATTACTACACGACCCCAGGAGGGGGGACCAAAACCTCAGCCTGCCCAAGCCACACTGCCCAAGGTGGGGGGGGAGGGGCAAAGCCGAAGCCCAAGGGCTTCAGCCCGAGGCTGGGGGCCTGTAACCTGAGCCCCTCCACCCAGGGCTGAAACCCTGGGGCTTTGGCTTCGGCCCTGGGAGGTGGAGCTCGGGCTTCGGCCCCGGACCCAGGCACATCTAACTCCAGCCTTGGCGGCCCCATTAAAATGGGGTCATGACCCACTTTGGGGTCCTGACCCACACTTTGTGAACGACTGATATAAACCATTCTAAAATCAGAATGGTGATGGTTACGCTCACTTTACACTAGTGTAAATGACTGCACTACACCTTGCATCTGATTGTCACTTACACTGAAGGCTTGCCTATATGGTGTGTTAGTGTACACCACTGGTGTGTGAATTCTAATATGCCTCATGTACTAAGTGGCCCATGTAGACCTTGCTGGCATGCACTAAAAGTCCCCTAGTGTGCATTAACCTAGTACTGTTTGAAAGGGGCATATGTTAGTACACCTCAAGAAACTTCTGAAGGGAACTATGGAAGGAAGGGGGTAATGAGGGTCTACAGAGCCCCTATGATGGGAGAAGAATGGGGGGTCCTGCTAGTGGAGGGAGGGGAGAGTGGGGGGGCACTCAGAACCCCTGCCTGGTGGTGGGGGGAGCATGAGGGATCCTTCCATAAGGGGGAGGGAGAATGGGGTACACAGAACCTCTGGTGGGGGAAATTGGGGGATCCTGGTATGGGGGGAGGAGAAGGGAATGGGGGGCCCTCATAGAACCTGGTTGGGGGAGTTGCAGGGAGTCCCTGAAGTAGAGGGGGAGGGTGGCACACAGGGAGTATGGGTGTGGAATGGAAAAAGCAAAGAGCCCTTGGGGCATACAATAAGCTTGGCCTACACAAGCTACGAGGTGTGCAGCCCCCGCTAGTATTTATGCCTTCTAGAGCACCTTTGTTTAAATGAGGCCCAACATACGAGAGTGTGAGGGAACCCTGGGTTACCATCGTACCAGGCGCTCAGCGTGGTTAAGACTCTTCCACCTAGGACACAACCGCCTGGCATACAGCTCAGACCTTCGAAGGTCCAGGGATCGACCCACTGAGACCTCAGAAAGGAGGGATTTCTAACCCACACCCTCTGACGACAGACGTCAATCCTCCTGATGAGGGAATGATGGATTTTTTTAAGAAAAAAATCCCAGCCTCAGAGCATGTAAGTGAGGTCTGTAAAGACCTAGTGCACAGAGTCTAGAGTTGAAGTATTGCACAAAGGTGCACATGAAAGAAGGTGTGTTTTTGTTTTTTTTAAAGTCAGTTTAGTTTGAAGCTTGTATATATCGGCCCTTGGCAGACATAATGTAAAAGCATTAATAATGGCTTTCTGTGTGAATGGAATTGGAAACCTCATCATATCCTCATTAGCTAGTAAATATTCCTGTCTTACCCAAGGTCTTTATAATAAAGGTTTCTTTTTATAACCAGATCCTTCTTACTCCATAGATCACTCCTCCCTGTGCAATTGAGAAACATCCTTCTCTCCCAAGCCAATGTTCAAAATGTCCCCTATTCCCCTTTCATCACGTCCATTGCCCGCACTTACTGATCACTTGCTTCCAAGCATGTATGTGTATTTTGTAAGTAATGTTACTACTTCTAAGAAACATTCCTTTCAACCCGCAGTGAATATTTCTCACAAGCATGAGAACATTTTACCCTTTCATTTGCTTACCAGACATTGCATGATTTGCAATGGAAACTGGCAGGAACACTTAAAAAATAATAATAATTAAAAAAAAATCCATGACCGTCTCAGAACTGAAAGATGATGTATTTGCTGAGATGTGCAGGGTTTTTAAGAGGGCTACAGTAGTCCTTGAGAGAGAGCAACCAAGGATGAATTTGGCACAATAAAATGAAACAGAGGCAGAGTGGTCTAGTGGACAGAGTGCAATGGGAGGAAAGAATGACCCTCGTGGCACATATTGGTCACTTTGCTTTATGCAGAACTGGGAGGTGCTCAGATGCTATGGTTATGAGGGGGGTATGAGACTGTCTATAGAATAGAAATAGATGGAGGACTGAAAGTTAGGAGAGATGCCTGTTTGTTGATTCACGTTGTGCTCTTGGGGAAGTTGTTTAGGCCAGGATTATCAAAAGCGGCTACTGAGTTTGCGTGCTTCCATTTTGGGGAGCCCATTTGAAGACCTTGATCTTTCAAAGTGCTGACCCCTCACAACTCCACTGGAAATCAATGGGAGCTGCAAACGCTCAACACCTCTGTTAATCCAAGCCAAGGTGTCTCTTCCTGACTCTCAAAAACGGAGGCACCCAAAAGTCAGTGGGAGCACTTTTTTTTTTAATAGTTATAAATCCTTCTGTGTCTCAATTCCCCAATCAGGATTCATAATTCCAGCCACCTTTGGGAAGTGATGAGCTCTTCAAATGAATACCCTATATGCTGGAAGACTGAACCTGTTGTAATTTTCTGCTCTTGGACCAACGACGAGTTCTTTAATGGAGGTGGTTTTCTAAATAAAAGATGTTGCAGATTTGAATTTGGTATTAGGACTGCCTGAAAAACAAGAATGCCGTTTCACAAAAAATTGAGGTTTGAGAATTTGGGTTTTGTTCCACATCAGAAATTTTTCAACTCTGATTTTTTTTCAGAAAAGATGTGGGTGGGTGTGTGACCAGCTTGACTTGGAATGTTTAGCGATACTTTGGGATGGATTGGAAGTTGCTTAATTTTGGTGGTCTCTGGTACAGCTTTTGCTGTATATTAGAGCAGGGGAATGGCAAGTGCTCCAGACAAGATGCACACCTGCAGGAAGTAGCCCTTTTTTGTGAAAATTGTGAAGTCAAGTTTTTGGTGGGCTTGGCGCGTTGAAATGTCGTCATGTCACGTTGCAAAGGGGCAACATCCAATTGTGCAGTGAACACATTTGCATAGAGACCAATGATGGCACTAGGTTACGGTTGTAGGAGGGGCAATGTAAACCTCTCTCACTGCAGAAAAATTCATTTATTAAGGTCAGTTTTGAAAAGGTCCCTTGGTACATTTCTGTGTAATGGATGGCCTACTCTCTCAATTGCTCCAGCTGTTATGGAGCTCCCACAAGCAACCTTTGGGTTATTGCTTCTATTTCCTTCTCACCACATATCCAACCTCACCCCAAATGTTGTCACTTCTCCCTTTGTAACATTTCTCAAATCTGCCCTTTCCTCACTGTCCCCACTGCTAATGGGGAGCAAGGCTGATCTTCTGATTAAAGCACTGGCCGGGTACTTGCATATTCTGGGTTCACATCCCAGCTTTGTCACAGACTTCTCTGGCCTTGGGCAAGTCATGTTCCCTCTCTGTACCTGAGTTCCTCATCAATAAAATTCACGCTTGTGAAGCACTAGGATACTGTGATGAGAGAAGGTCACGTCAGTAATAGGAAGATATTGTAACCTCCTCTCTGACTTTCACATCTTCCCAATTAAGTCTACTCAACATTCAGCAGCTCAAGTGATCTCCCCCGTCCCTCCCCCAGCCACTTTTCTGCCTTTGTCTCTTCCCACTCTCCCCTTTTGAGCCCATTGTGTGTTGCTCCCTTTGCCTGGAGCCATATCCCGCTTCTTGCGAGCCAGGGATCCTCACTCTGCTCTATCCAACTCCTCTTCCAAGTCACTCTTTTGACCTTCACTTCTACCATGGGCTTCTATTCCCATGATGTCTTCTTGGCCTACCTCATTCTCTATTTTAAAATATTGGAATTCACAAGAATTGCTTACCATTGGCCTCATCCAGTCCCCCTTAAACTAAATGGAAAGAGTCTCCTAGATTTCAATGTGGATCCAATGTCTAGATAATATGATTCCCATAAGTTTTATCCTCCAACCACCTCCTTTCCCTACCCACTTCCATTGTCTGGATTCATGCGCTGTGTTTTAATCTTGGATCAGTAACAGTGTTAACAACATTTGATGCATTTATTGTAAGACTCAGGATATTTGCTGGAATTAGGTTGTCACCTAAAAATCTCAGATTCCCTTTCCTTTGTGTTTTAATGGTTATAAAGCTTTAATGACAGTAGATGTTGATATTCAAAAAGATTAAAAAATTGTCTGTACCCCCATTGTGTGACAGCCCCCCAACATTTCCCATACCTGTGAAAATTTAAATTGCTGAAAACAAAGTGCTTTGAATAAACTTCAATATTATCTGTCAAAATTATTTAAAATAACTCATTCTGCCAAGACAACATATACATGTATAATAATAGAAAAGGGTACACTGTATGGTAACTCGCTACATACCACTGGAGTGCATATCATATGCAGTGGAACAGCTGTCCCCACATAAATCCTTCAACTGAAGAAAGGAGAACAGAGTGTTAAACTGACAGCAGTGAATGGAATTAGAAATATGATAGATGGATGTTAAATTAACGGTTGTAAATGGCACATAGGACAAAACTGACATGAAGGTTAATTTATTTTACTTTAGTTTCATTTAACTTTTTTTTTTTTCTGAATGGGTAGTAACCTTTGTGCCCCAGGGGCAGAACATCTCTGATCATAACAGGATGGAAATGCCATTCTGTCACGATGCCAGCACAGAGGATCTAATATTGGGATCCCATAGATGAAGTTGGAAAGAGGAAGTAGAGAATTGACGGATGATAAGAGCTCTGTATTCCCTGAGTGTGCAAAAAGAAGACCAGATGCTTCCTTCTCTAGCTGGCTTTCTTTTCTACAGTACGTGGGCATAGATGGCTGGGGAGAGGGCTTTAGGCCCACCCCAGAAAAAAAAATTAGGGATTCTATTATAAATGAAGGAACTACTGAATTTGGAACACTTTATTAAAAATCTACAAACTTACTCATTGTAGAAAACTATTCATTAAAGCCTTTTAAAAACGCGAGTAAAAAGAATGACATACAGACTTGCAATATCACATGCCAGCTGAGGTGTGACAACCCACTGTTGATTGAAGTCCTTGTTTAATACAGCACCGAGCACTGGAATTACACTCGGAGCATAGGTTGCCATACCCTCACAATAATTCTTGATCAGCTCCACCAGTTCGGAAAAGAGCTGATGTTCTGTTTGGCTGAGAGAACTGAGGTATTTCTGAACTGACCTTAATGGTCTTTCTGTAAACTGACAGCTGGCTTTCAACAGATTAAACTGAATAATCAATTGATTATGGTGGAAACTGGATCACCTGAAGAACAGTCTGAACTTGTATTTCTTTTATGTTTATAGTTATGAGAGTTTTTTCAAGATTTTGAATAATGTTGTAGCCTTTCTGTTCCAGTCCTCACAGAATATAAGCATTACAAATCAATTACTGAGAAGTAGATGTACTTATAAAACTCCTTTGCTGAACTTGGGAAACTGGATTTGCAAATTTGACACCATCAGATCAGGATTAAACAAAGACTGTGAATGGTTAGCCAACTACAGAAGCAGTTTCTCCTCCCTTGGTGTTCACACTTCAGCTGCTAGCAGAGGACCTCACTCTCCCTGATTGAACTAACCTCGTTATCTCCAGACTGATTCTTGCCAGCATATTTATACCTGCCCCTGGAAATTTCCATTACATGCATCCGACGAAGTGGGTATTCACCCACGAAAGCTTATGCTCCAATACATCTGTTAGTCTTAAAGGTGCCACAGGACTCTCTGTTGTTTTTTGGGAAACTGGCTTCACCTGTCCCTACTTGCACCTTCTTGGGAACTTTTCTTTTCTTTGAAAGTTCAGCCATTTTTACTGTCTCCAATTTTAAGCTTTTCTGCTGGATTTGCTCCCAGAATAAGTTGTAAATTTCATCTGATTGGATGGACTGTAGTGAATTAAGAGTCCTTTTCACAAGAAATTGGCTTTCTGTTGCTGAAACACCTTGCAACGTTTTGGACAGGCTGTCTACTGTGTTTAGGACTTTTCAACCTAGTTCAAGACCAGAAAGTTAAACTTTTCCATTTGAGTTGCTAGGCCTCCATCTCAAGCTCACATTTCAGGATCTTTCACTGAATCCTTCACAACTTCCCACAATGCAAGGTCCCTCTCAGAAATTGAAGATGTGATGTGTGCTGTCTTGCTGGACAGAGGACACACGTAGCTAGTGATGTATTTAATACTTCATATTTTATGTCCTGAAATATAGCCTCTCATTTGGGTGATTTGTTTAAAATGAATGTCATGTGTTTTTGTAAACAATTTCAAGAGTGTTTCTTAGAATAGTAGTATTTTTAATAGTGTCCTGGCATGCCAAATTCAATTGCCCATAGCAATGAGTATATTATGCAGCTTGTCGTTTCTTCTGTTGCAATCTGGTTGCTTTACCTAATACTAAATCTGCCATAAGCCAGCACCAGCATCGCTTTCAGTGACAGTGGTTGATCCAAAGATTTAGAGCAATAATATATTTTAATTACTGATGCAATTACTCCACTTTACAGACTACATTTTGCAATCCATTGAACTCTCCATGAACATGCATATCATCCACATATCGCAAGCATAAAACCACTTGTTCTTTGTCAGAAAGGTCTGTTTCATCTACCATTGCTGTATAACACTTTCCAGAAGCTCTCAGAAATATCCTTCACAATTTCAAGAGCCGCAATTTCCATTATCTCATTTTGAATAACTGGACTTATCAGTTAGTCTTGACTCTTTTTCAGCAACTTTGAAATATCAGGCTCATAACCCGCCTGGAAACAAAGCAGTTGAATAAAGCTCCAGTCAACCTCTCCACTTCAGGGCATGGTTTCAGTCTGTTAAGTATAAATACCTCGCAGTGCATGTCCTTGTCTGGCACGATAACATATATTTAATATTTTCGTTAGGATCTTCCTGTTTTCTTCTTTTTTCGGAGAGTGCTGAAAACGTAGCATGTCACCAACTTTCTTTGTGGTCTTTTGAAGAAAATCAGATATTTCGTGGTGACAAGGAAAAGTTTGGTACCTCTCAAATCTGCCCCAAGGCTTCTTCCAATTAGAGAATGAAACCCTCTTCCGTGTACTTAGACAAAAGTCATTTGCACCCAAAAGCTTTGCAACAGAAGAAACAAAGTATGTACTCATTGGCTTATGAATAATAGAGTCATTGAAAATCATCAAACCAGGGTGAGCAGAAAGAACAGCCTTGTGTTCCAAAGTTACATACAGGGAAATATTTAAATGGTGCTTGATGAGGTATCTCAGAAATGCTAACAATAGCAGCAACTGGCATTTGGTTCCTGTTACAGGCAAGGGCAGAAACAGCTTAGTACAAAAGCCAGTGGAGGTTGATCCACTTTAATCTGCTGTGTTTTAAGTGATTTTATTTTAGCACTTTGAAAATATCCACTTTGTCTTCACTCAGTAAGAATGTTGCAGGGTCGCAGAATTAAAACATGCACAATATGCTGTGGCAAACTGAAATATTGATTTGGCCTCTTGGTTTTATATAGTCCCTGCATTCTTTGTAGAACAGTCTAGTATTTGGCAGAATGAAGAAAGTGTCTGCCCTACAACTGATCTCTGGATTATACTGAAAAATACTTGGTTTTTACATTTTGCTTCTGTAACCCTTTGGCCAGGTGGAGTTGGTAGCAACAAGGGCTGAGTTCAATATCTAGGGGTTATCTTAACAATACAAAATGGAACTGGTTCAAGCCCCCACCATGTTAGTTTAGAAAACTAAACACCAACCCACGGCGCCTTTTAAGAGGCAAAACTTTCCCACTCACAAGCAGAGTCTGCGTATAACAAAAGAAAACCCTTTTTAATTTTTTTTAAAAAAAGGAAAGGGAATGCAGCATTAATTTGGGAAAACACCACAACTACATTCAAAAGCAAATAACCATCCCACAGTGTGTTGGACAATGTCCTTTGCCTCAGTTTCCCACCTTATGGTTTGAAAGTCCAAACAAATGTCCCCTTAACACGGCCCTCCCCTTTCCCTCTGCTGCACCCCACTCACAGTTGGCTGGCCTTAGGCAGCGAAGACCCAGAGTTCAGAGATGCATTCACATGGGTCCACCTCCCACCCCCGAAAGTGTGGGGGGAGGAGGGAAGGCACTGAGCAATGCCTCCATGCTGTTGCTGCCTCGGTTCACCCTTCTGTCGCTCATCTCTGCTGCTCATCTCTGTCCAGCTCTTAGCAATTTCTCTGAGCAGCGGAGAACCTCTGTTCTTCTGCAACGTTGTCCCCATACCATGTCTAAGGCTTAGCCCCTAGACCAGCTCATCAGTGCTTTCATCTCTAGTAATCACTGAACAGAAATAAGGACTCTCTCTCAATGGAGTTTAATCAGCTCTATCTTTAAACACTGCAGAGGAGAGTGTCAAATGGTGTATAGGACTCCTTAGGCAGAGTCCACACCACCAGATAAGAATGCCTGTCTCTCTCCCCCCCCCCATCTTCTGACATCTCTGCATTCCTGCTTAGCAAGTGAGGTTCAGTTGAGGGGGACACCCTCAATCAGGGCATGCTAAGTACAGTTCTGCTGCCATTTACGCATACAACAAAGATAACTCCATTTCATTATCCCACATTAAAATTTAATTTTTTTATTAAAGCTAATGTTAAAATTATATAATACCCAGGTGAAGAAAGTAGTGTCTGTACATCTGGGTATAGTGCTTAAATTCTCCAAAAGAACAAAGTTTGGTTTAAAAGTCATACAATACATATGGTACATAATCAGCAATAACCCAGATTTAGATTAATAAATCTAAAGATACAGTTTAGATATTAGTATCCAAATATTTGGGTACATCACTCATGAAAAGTTTATACAGAGCGTTGGTTGTGGAAAGCAAATATAGCAATGAGTGAAGATTGTCCCTCAATGTTTGAGAAATTAGGATAGATTGTCCCTTAGGAAATACAATCCATCAGGGAAGTATTTCAGTTACTTTCCTGACTTTGTTTCTTATCGGCACTCCAGCTCATCTCTCCTGGTATTGCCGATGTCCGGTGATGTGTTCTAGGTAGATGTCCCTCGACCACCTGATGGTGTCTGACACCATGAGTTGCCGCATCAGCCAAGTTTAGTGTTGACCAATTCCGTATTCTCTCAACACTCACTCGTTACTGGGGTCCCATGAGCCCAGGGCTCTGACAATCAGGGCGTGACTTTGAACCTCGTAGTCTCTAGCTCTCAAGGTGTTGGCCAGAGGGGCATATTTCGCCACCTTTTGAGATCGGGCATCGCAGAAGTCCGGGGTCCTGTTCTCAAAGGGAACTATGACTTCCACCATGACTACCTTCTTCTGGTCCTCGTTAGTGATGACAATGTCTTGTCACAATTCTGGGGATGGCGGAGTTCACTGCAACTTTCCCCACGGGTGGAGGGATGGCTCTGACTAGGAGATTCTGGATGGTGTTATGTCACGGCTGCCAGGCTCTGGAATGGGGCTTGCAGCTACACCAGAGGTGGGGCAGTGTGTCGTTGGCATAGCCACACTTCCTGCATCACTTGTCCCGATTCCCGTGGCGGACAGCTCAGTTCAGTGGCACGCAGTTGAGCCGGGCCCTGTGGATGAACCTCCGGTTGGCAAATTGGGTGAAGCTGCCCCTGGGGAGGAAATGGTTGCTGGTGTCCCACTTGCACATCACCTCAACGGCCTTGCCCTGGTCCAGCTTCCGCTTCAGGTTTTCCACATACTGCCACCGGATAGCATCCTTCCGGGTCCTCTCCAGCATGGTTCTAGCTCTCGGAGTGATGATTGTGTGCTCTGTATTCTTTGAATTGTAACCCCAAACCAGCTCAGATTCATCCCTTTGGCAAAGCAGGTGTGTCTGCTGAACACCTAGGCAGGTGTCCTATGTAAGTACAGTCTGCTCCTGAAGTCCCCCGCTTCCCCCAGTGCATCACTTGATGTGAGGGTAGAGCTCATTCAGACCCTGCCTACAATGATGTAATCCACACACCCCTCACCTAGAGACTCTGGTAAAGCAAAGACTACAAATAAGATGCCATCTGAAGGCCCTTTGACTTTGAGGCAGGATAGGCCTGGAGATGAAGGTTGAAAAAGATTAGTCAAAGGATCATGGGCTCCGTGATCTCTGGCTTCTCCTCTTCCCTTGTGAAAAGAGCACATGGACCTCGTGCAATCGGGAGGCACTTGGAGCCCACCCCAGAGGAGGGGCAGCTGGCTGGACTTATCCCAGGTCTCCCTAGAGAGAGGCGGGATCAGAGGTCCTTTGGCACAGAAACAGAGAAAAAGAGGATTAGTTGCTCTTATGGGAAACAGCCAGCCTGGCTGCAAGAGAAGCACAGACAGGCAAGCCTCAGTCAGGCACGCAGAATTCCCCTTGATGTGAAGAGGAGACATGCTTGCTGAGGCATTTCCCATTCAGGGAAGAAATGAGACAGTGCCTGCTTCAGAGGAAACCTTCCACCTGGCCTCGGCTACCAAGAGTCAGCCGATACCCCGTGAGACAAGAGAGAGACTTCAACTAAAACTTGGACACGCAATGGTTTTCCTACCCCAGGAGAATTTTCAAGGTGTTGACAATTCCCACCCCCCCCCCCTTGAATTAGGACAAAAAGTTGAAATTCAGAAACATTTTCTGAATGGATACTCTGAAAAAGAAATCCAATTTTGTTTTGATTTTGACCTTTTAAAACTATAAATCAACTAACATTTTGAACCCAAAAAACACAACTTAATTTTGAAAATGTTGAAACAAGGTGTTTCAACCATCTCAGCACTTTTTTGCCTCCTTTCCCCAAAAAACTCCCCTCCCCACCCAAATTGGGAGATTTGTTGAAACTGACCCTTTCCCGCCAACTGTTCCAGTTTTGACAAATCAACTTTTTTTTTTGATTGAGAAATCATTTTGTCGGATAACTTCCAACTGGCTGAGTGTCGGAGAACTGAGACCTCCTGGACTGAAGAGAACAGGGGATAGTATTAAAAACTATTTTCAACAGCTATTATTTTTTTAACTCTACATAAAGAACGGCCACACTGGGTCAGACCAAAGGGCCATCTAGCTCTGTATCCTGTCTCCCAACAGTGAACTCTAGCCTTTTCACATAAAGAAGTTGCCTATTCCTCTGCAGTAGCATAGGCTGTAATGAATTGGCATCAAGGGTATGGTGAGGTTAATGTTGTAATGCCACTGTTATATCCACTGTGGTTCGGGGTCTGCTAAGCTTTGTATCCACAAGCCAAATTCTTTGGCTTAGCCGCAAGCCCTTAGCAAATCCTGAAAGAAATCATATATTTTTAAGAGTTACACTCACTCACTCGTAGGCCTCTGCTTCCAAGAAAACAAAATATTAGGGACCTGGAGGTGGCCCAGATACAAATATCCGATTCACGGCTTACAGCATACAACAGTGCATATCTCAGAAAGTCCATGCCATTGGAGGCATGTTGACTCTAAGGCTTCAACCCAGATATGAGTTCTTGCTTTGTGATATCTGCGTTCAGTTGTTCCTGCTAGGTCCTTGTTTCCTGGAGCTGTGCAGTGAAATCATGGGATCCGAAGAGTCAGGCATTGCCATCTCCCGACTAAGGCAGGACATAGTGCTGCATCCATCGAGAATGGAGTTCCTTCACAGCTTGATGTTAATGCATGAAGGAAAGGATATGCCCCTTTATCTCCCCAGCCCTCTGAATAGGGAGTAGGATTACAGCCCAGGTGTGAAATCCTGGCCCTAATGAACATAGGCGCCAACTTCCTCTCTACCCAGGGGGTGCTCGACCTCCACCCCAGACCCCGCCCCCACTCCACCCCTTCTCCCAAGGCCACACCTCCGCCACGCCTCTTCCTGCTCCCACCCTGTCTCTTCCCTGCCTCTTTCCGCCCTCTCCCTGGAGTGCGCCCCATCCCCACTCCTCCCCCTCCCTACCAGTGCCTCCTGCATGCTGCAGAACAGCTGATTTGCGGCAGGCAGGAGACCTATTACTCCTGATATACACAGCAGTATCACATAGTCTTTTTCTGGAGAGAAGCCCCTATCAGAAACCCAGTACATGGTGGTATAAGCTTGCTTCTGCAGAAGGATAAACTGTTGAGCTGTCTTGAGTGCTTAGTCATACTAAGATATTACTCATACCAAACACTAATTCATCAGCTCACACAGAGAGCTTTTATGATGGTGGAGTCACCCGGAGTCAATTAGCCATTATCACATTCTTCTCATGTTCCACAACAAAATAGGAATTGCCACAAAAGAACAGACCAACAGTTCATCTGATCTTGTCTCTGAGGGTAGCTAACACTGCATTCATGAGAGAGAAGGGACACAACCTACATCTTGGCTATTTATTCAATAGGGAGGGAAATCCGTCTTGGCCCCTACTTGTGGCTAGTTTATATACTGACAGATGAGGATTAATTGCTTTGTAATTGTGTTTCAATTAATTTTCCATTCTTATTCCTCACATGTCTAATCCTTCCTTTAAAAAAAAAAAAAAAATCTTGCTGAGGCATTTGCTTAAATTACATCCTGTTGTAGTGAGTTCCACCGGTTAATTAGATGTTGCATTAAGAAAAGTGATCCCTTTTAACCATTTTCAATCATTTATGTAATAAGCCAACATTTTAAAAGGTAAATTTGTTAGGGAGCATAATTCATCTGGGCAGAATCTCACATTAGTGAACAGACTTGATAAAACTGTTGTAATATATATATTGTTAAAAGTGCTGCCTATTTGGCAGGTCCGTACCTTACAACGAATCCTCCATAAAAACATCAAGAATCAAAAATATTAGTATTGAAGATAATTTATGTATTGAAAGACTCTCTTAGCTAGCTGTAATTGGCACAGCTTCATTGCAGTTGGGATAAATTTTCATTATTGATTTCAGATTCATCCCTTTGGTCCAATATTGCTAATCACAGCTTTTTATAACCATCTTCCTTTCCTACTCGGACATATTAAGTGGGCCTGATCTCATTGACATAAGTGCAAATCAGGAGTAACTACATTAAAGTCTGTGGACCAAATTCTCTTTGGGTCTAAAGGGGTAAATCTCCATTGAAGTCAATGGAGATGCACCCATTTGCAGTTGCTAAATATTTGGCCCAGTGGAATTACCAGGATAAGATTAAAATCGGGAACAAATTGCTTGGATTTTTTGCTTACTATAACGTACTGAGCTGGGCATTCCTATGTAATTTATGCTACAATGTTTTGGAAGAAAGGCTGGGGAGAGGGTAATACTTATAGGGGTTTGATAAGACCTTGCCTAGAATCTGCCCTTTTTAAAATCTTTCCTAGCAAAGTAGCAGCCGGCTAAGACAGTCTTTTAATAGCTTGCTAAATTCAGCCATAAAACTGATGTGATTGTGGGTATCCTGGGACTCCATCACTCTGGTCCTTTTGTATGTCTGAATAGTGCTGTAAGAGATGCAAACAAGTTACTTTTGAAAAGATGGACACTGCCGCTGTAGTATAAGGCTGCATTGAATTTTATTCACCTAGTATTAAGGACATGTCATGCACTTTGCAGAGTGTACTCTTTTCGCTCCTTATATTTTAAGTGTCTCCAGTATTCCCTGCCTAGACTGCAGTTCAGTGGAATTGTGCCTGTCTCAAGGTCTTGCTTAGAATTGGTAGAAAAATCCAAAGAATGACACTGAAAACATTCCAGATTGTGAGAGTTTTATTATTTTGAAGGGAGAAGGGGCGGGGAGAATTGAACATTTTTGAGGGTGGTCGTTTTGGATGAAAATCTAATACTTAAACATCACAATGTTTTTCAGCTAGCTGTGGTCTTAGTATATTGCACAATTTTTATATAAAACCACTTATGGCCCCTGACCATGCCCATAAATCTGAAAGAAAACCACACGGGCCTGCTACGATGTCTTCTCAGCCCCAGACATCAACAGCCATATTCTAGCTCCGCATGTACCCTTTCAAAATCCGCTCTCGAAGGAAACTCTAGAGCAAACAGGTTGCATCTTGCAGCATGTCTTGAAGTTTTCCAAATCTGCACTCTGACAAGCCAGGAATGAAAACTTATTTTGGAGTGAATGATTCCTTGCCAAGAACACCCTGCCACCAACACACTTTTGTGTTTATACTAGGAAGTGGTAGCCAACTTGAACACCTCAAATGACTTTAATCCTCATGGTAGTATATGGAGACAAAGCTAGTCTCTCAGGTAGCCAGGATTCAAATGAGATGAGATGGTTTCCTTTCACTTAATGGAGCGAGATTTATCTCTACAGAACCACCACACTGCTTGGTTGTGGACAAGGTCTGTGAGCCAGAATTTAAACCCTATTCTGATGGCAAAAGTGGGACTGAAGGCTGCCACAGCCTAGTCCTAATGGAAAACCACCACACAGGAGCAAACTTCACCCCTAGGACATAGTGACCATTCTGTAATGACTTGGGTACCTACTAGGATATTACCATGTTCTCAAAATATTGGTGATCAGAGCCTAACTCACCTTCCATATATTTGGACACACAGAAGATGTATGTTGGAGGGTTTAGTCCTTGAACCTAGCACTGCCTTATAACCTCCTTCTCTTCTCCAACCAGCCATGCACTGGGATGAATCGAGCCTTTCATGAGAGCAAAAGGATCGCTCACCTTTCAAGAAACCTATTCTAGTGGAACAGCCTCTCATCCATAATAAACACTAGGCCTCAATGCGCCGGGAGGTGCAAATGGCATTATCCCTTTGAAACCCAATGGCATTCTTACATATAAAGAACAAATCCGACTGTTACAAAATAAAACTAACAGGGCCTTTTCCCTCTGCTGTTCCATATGAATTGAGAGTACTCTGTTCAGTTAGACACTTTCACATGCTCTTTTAATGGCTTTCTCAGAGACTCATTCATTTTCCCCTCCACCCTGGATTCTTCATGCATTTGGAGGCTTGCAGATCCCTATCAAACCAGGTTGTGCAATTAAGTCAGTGTGATAAAATTCTCACTGCCTGCTGAACCACCAGGGAACCGGTGCTGGGAGGGAGGCAGGGAGGAATCATTTTTTCATGCCCTCAGAGTTTAAGTGGGGCACAGGTGTTGGAAGGATGCTCTCCACACGGCTCAATTTCACCCTGTCTGAGTTAACCACAACCAAGGGAAGCAATTTCCTAGAGCCATAATGACAACCAGGGAGCTGATGCTTGTAGCCTGCATGGATGCAGAAGACCTTGTTCTCCTCTCATGTACACCTGTATAAGTGTCCTGACTTCCAAGGATTTACTCCTGGTAACATCTGTGGAAGCAAGAGGATAATGAAGCCCAGTAAACTCTCTCAATGTAGGTCCCCCATCCTGAGGGGGGGGAGGAACCATTGTTTGTCCCCAAAGGACCCAGTCCTAGAGGTCCAAGGAGGTAGTTTGGGCTGAGTAAGCACTGCAACATGGGTAGCATGCCTGCCTATGCAGTCCAAGTTTATACCACTCTATGGCTCCCAGAAAGCCAAGTGTACCCTTTGGGCAGGGTGAAAAATGTCAAAATGACATCAAATCCTTTTTGAAGAACATAATGCATGTTTGCAATCTTTGTAAAACCACTTGAAGATGGACATGATCAGCAAAAGTGGTTAGTGACGCTCCACTCTATTCCAGGGGCAATGAAATTAAGCATGCCTCCTTGCTGCCTTTCCAACAGGAGCCAGGCCAGACTTTGTACATCAGCATCAATTATTGAAATGGGCCAATGCAATTCCCAGACCTCAGCAGACTTTCTCCTCTTGGCAAAGATGATGGCTTCAGCATCCAGGGAATAGAGCCGCATTTGCTCCTAGCACGTGGCAGGATGATGAAAACCTACCAAGCGTTTCTGGAGGAAGAAGAGACCAAAGTGGCCTGAGTGTGAACATTCAGTCTGCCTGCTGGGCAGGTTTTTGGTGATGCCTGAGGTAATAGGAGCACTTAAGAACTTCTTAGTCTGTAGGAGTCCACCTTTTTGAGCCTAACCCTGCAGTCTGTGCTCTTACTGAAGTCAATGGGAGTAAAGGGTCCCACCCACCCACTTTGCAAATTAATTTATTTAGATATTTCACTAGAAGTAAGGGTGGAAGAGAGGAAAGGTGTCTCTAAGTCACTTTTCTTCTCCTCTGATCATGTGGCTATCAAAGGCCATTTGGGGCTCTGGTTTAACTTAAAGCATCCTCAGGGCTGCTCTAAGTTACTCGGGCTGCATCATTCCCATAAGACCACTCTGCCCGCTGAGGATCAGCTTCCATGTGCTCAGCCCCTGATCCTTCCTACCTTTAGATGCCACTTCCCTGTCTCCCCACCACCACACCACCTATGCAGCAAGAGCCAGCAGGTGGCATAGAGCAGTGGGTCTTGAAGAGGTGTCTTGTGGAACAACTCAGGGAGGTAGTACAATGTACGCTGTAGATAAGAGGGAATTTTGTCCGTAGTGATAGAACTTAAAAAGATGTTGAGGGCTTGTTTTCATTCCACCAGTGACACGTCCTCAGGTAGTTTTGAAGCTAGCTCAAGTTTATATGAACCTATTTTGTCTAGAAAATGGGCTGGGAATCTCCTGGGAACAGTCTTTGCTTATTATTTGTAGGGAGCCAAGGGTGTGTGAAGTGCCATATAGAGCAAAAGGTAGGGCATTGTCCCTCCTCCAAGGACCTTCCGATGTCCGGGCCTGATACTACAGATACCTACCTATTGAATGTTGTGGTTATCATCATTAGTAATTCATTGAAGTCAATGAAACTACTAATGGTAAGCACTATGTCTGATAGCAAGCATAAGGGTGGTAATCCCCACTCAGCATCATGGCACCTAAACACAAAGCCTGAGTTAGATGCCCAGGCTCCCTATCCAATGGATGGGGAAAGATAGGCCCCATACAATGTGATCCATAAAAGCCAGCATGCTAGGCGGGGAGCCACGTAGGCCAACCAATAGATTTGCTAAAGCCTGCCCCTTTCACAGAGATAGGTGCCTAAGTCTGGGCACAGAGAGGTGCCTAGCTCTACTTAGCGATCCACAAATGGGACCCTGTCACCTGGAGTATGGTGGCTTAGGCACCTAAGCTGTTTCTTGCAGGAATGAGTTAGCTGCCTGCCTTGCTCCATGCACAATGACTGGAAGAGGAGATGGTACCCACTTTCTAACTTTTAGCCCAGTGGTTAGACTACTTGCCTGGGATGTGGGAGATCAGTTTATTTTTTCACTTATGTGCAAGACTTGACAACATCGACAACATAATGCAATGTAGGGACATCCTCGGACAGCTCAATTATGTGACCATAATCATATCTCTTCTGGCCAAAAATAAGGTCTAAATTCTTGTCTGAGAGGCTCCTTTTTCTTACAGATTACTTAAAAAATGTATTCTACAGTCTGATGTCGCATTCGCTTCAGAGTTTCTTTCTGTCTAGTTTTAAAATTAAGATTTATGTATATTATTGTGAAGTTTGGCAGGAACAGCCATGCAATAATGTCAGAATTTAACAGGAATGCATCCTAAAAACGGTAGATCCAAGTTCAATTCCCCCCCTCTCTGCCAGAGGGGGAAGCAAGGATTTGAACCGGGGTCTCCCCCCTCTCAGGGGAGCATACTAACCCCTGACGTCTGGGATATTCTCATGTGAGGCACCCATAGGCTCTCCTGCTGAAGCTGTTCCACTGTGGATAAATAACAAGAGTGATGGGAGATGGGGGACTGGGCCCCGGGGCTCCCACCCCACCACTGGGCTACCGAGTCATTCTCCCATGCTATCTCAAACTCACTCTCTGGCTGAATGACAATTAAGGGATTGAAGGAGCCCCAACACAGAATATCCATTTATCAGTGGTTAGTGCACTACCCTGAGAGGTGGTAGACCCCTGTTCCATGGTTTGTGCCACTTCTGGCAGCGAGGGGGGGAATTGAACCTGGCTGTCCCACACCCCAAGTGAGGCTTTAACCGCCGGGCTAAAGAATTAGAAGGTGGGCACCTCTACCACCTCCAGCTGGATATTGAAATGGATCCAATCTTATCAACATGCTGAGGGGCTGCCTACCGGATTGGGCCCCACACGCAACTCACGCAATCATCCTTCTGTCTTCCCCAGTTCACGAATCACTCTGGGGTTTAGGCAGGAGGTAGGTGTCCAGACACCTAAGGTGAGGCAGCAGTGCCCATAGCCAGAGGCAGGAACACAGGCACCGAGGGGACTTTCACCCTGAAAGCTTGGGTACCACATTAGTTCAGGTACCTACAGGGTTTGGCAGGAGTTCTGTGGACCATAGTGGAAACAAAAGTGGGACTAAATCTGGGGTTTGGGCACTTGAGTACATTTGACGATCCCACCCTAAATAATAATCCTAGACAGCTCTGATAAGATTTCCAGCCCATTTTCTAGACCAAAGGGGTTTTTTTGGATAAACTTGAGCAAGATTCAAATCAGCATCAAAACATGTTGGTACTTATTGAAACCAAACAAACTGTCACAGTCTTTTGTAACTTCCCCATCATCACAGGCAAAACTCTCCTATCGCTATAAGCATGGTACAATCATTCTCTAAAGACCCACTTCCGAGTGCTGTTCTTAGTGAATCAAGCTGACTTGTAAAATTGCCTGTGGTTGTTCCCCATCCCCTAACCTCTGTCTACTTGTTTGTGACCTCCTTAGAATACAGACTGATCACCTTGAATGTTTGGAACGTGCCTGGCACATAATCAATGCTCCTATTAAAACATAATAATAAACATTGGATTGCTCTGACTTTGATACTTAAACTTCCAACTTTAATCCTGAGGTGTAACCTCCCCTCCCCCCCCCCTGCCCAAAAGAAAACCCTGAAACCATTTCTAGCTGAGACTCTGTTTTGTGTAAATGGTAAGATTGCTATGTTATCTGAACTGGTTCACTCTATATATTAACATATCATATTTTAATTTTTTCTATCTGAGAAACTCTAGACCAGATTCTGGTTACCCTGAATATGCTTTAACAGCACTTTCATTCTCTAGTGGTCCCCGTTGCAGTGCTGAACGTGAGTTAAGGGTTAAAGGAGCTGGCCGTGTGGTTCATTCAGCCTTGAAAAACTGCTGAAAACTTAACAGCGCAGGCACAAAAACTACTCACTTTCCTTTTGCAATGATAGTGAATTATAATGGACAAAACTAATGATATTTTACTCCCCCATCCAAAAAAATTACTCATCCAAGATGAGTGGGTGTGGAAAATTTTTGCAAGGCAGGTTGGAATGAAGGTGCCAAGCGATTGCATTGACTAATAAATTCTGCATTGCAGTTCAGACATCTCCATCTCTAAGTGGTACATCAGGAAATGCAAAAACATTGTGCTCCGGGTAAAGATGGTTGGCCTTGTGAGAAAGCACTCCACCAACATTAGCAGAACATCCTGTGATGGTAGATTAGGGAGGATGAAATGATAAATAATGTAAATGCTATTCGTGTATGAATTTGACATCCAAGAGAGACATTAGTCTGCTCCTTTGCACTCTTTATCCCAACAATTCACTTCCAAGTACGTCATATCCTCTTATGTCTTCCCCTTCTTAAACCCATTTCTGCAGCCCTAACCCACTTAAACAGTCCCCACAACGTCAGCTGGATTTCTGGCATGAGTACAGGTTGCAGAACTGTTTTGTCTCTTGTGTTGCATATGTTAAAGTCCAGGCAACACAAGGGATTGTCTGGGAGCTCCACCGAAACTTAGCAAATCACAGGCCAGCTCCAGCCCCCCCTCACTTCCTGATCACCCCCTTCCAGAAATAAGAGTGGAGGAGACGATAACGTACTGCCCAACCTCCCCACTCCAGCAGGAGAAGCCAAAAGAGATACAACCAAAGGCCCGATTTGCTTCACCTGCCCATGGCAGCTCAAGGTCCCTGTCTGATTTGAAGCCCCATAATAAATTGTAAAGGCAACCCCGCTGTTCTGTGCCTAGCAGAGAGGTCAGTGAGATATATCCTCAAGATTGACAGCCTTTCTTGAGAACCTTCACACAGTCCCTTTGATGCTCCCATGGGAGTAATTTCTGAGGTAGTAAATTATCTCTGGATATAAATCCTTTTCTGGGAAATAAAGCCACTATTTTGCACTTACTAAGTTTTACTTGCCTCAGAAAGAAGCAATTTTAAAAGATACACTTATCAGGCTCACTACAAGCAATAATTCAGACTTGCGAGGAAGATACCACTTAGGCAGTTTATTGTTGTAAATGGGATTAAAATTCACTAGCTTTTTATCAGAGTAGCAAGATCCCATAATATACAGCTAATCAGTAATACTAGACTGTGCATCCTGTCTGAATTGTTCCATTCGTGACTTCAGTATAGATCCCTTTTTTTTTTTTTTTTTTTTTTTAAGGAAACCTTCATGCTGTTGCATACTTGAACAAGTGTCTGGAAATAAATGTGTCTGACACTTTTGTTTCCTTGTGTCCTTTGCTAGCATCATATTTCACACATTTGTATTGGAACAAGCGCTTTCTGCTTTGCAGTTCAGCTTGCTGTGGTTTGATCCTGCAGTGAATGCATAATCTTGTCTCTCTGTGACACCATCTGCTGATGCAGAAAAGTCATGATGTCACAGCACTATGATAACCTCAATCACATGTCATCAAACAGGAAGGACTGCACATTTTAAACAGAAATCGTTTAGGAAATTAGCATCTGATAAGATGTATGAAAAATGCCTGAAAAGTGAGGGGTTGTAGTCTGATGTTTACCTGCTCCAATAATCTGTTTATCTGTCTCTAGTGCTGCAAAGCAAAATAGCATCAGTTGCAGTTCATACATCTTTCTTAAAAGTAACCAGGAGCTAAGACATGCTTTCTGCCTGGATTGTTCAAAAAGAATTTCCAATACCCACCCTAGTGTGAACCAATGTCCTCTAGGAGCTGAAGTTTCTTTGTTGAATACTGGAGATAAGCAACATTCCCATACCAAACCTTGGGCACTCTTGCATCCAGATCTATTCCAAACATTGTAGTTTAGACCCATTACTACAATAGGCCTGAATTGCGAAACCTAATCTGAACAAACCAAACTTTGGGGGAGTTCAGTTTTCAATCCAATCCAATATCTGTGACTTGAGCCCACTTCACCAGGAAACTAGCTTTTCTGATAGCCATGAAATCAGATGGAAGGATTGAGATCGGAAATTACAAGCAGTAATCTTTCATTTTCCTACTGCCAATACTGCACTATGATTGTGATACAAAGCTGGGGAAGGGGGTGATTAAAACACCAAGAATCCTTAGACCCACAGGTTTGAATCCTAGAAGGGCTGACTCAGCTATTTAGGCTTACAAAATAGATAAGCTCAGTATCATGCTTCAAAGAGGAATAAACACGTTACATTATGAAGAATGCAATGCACATTTGGACAATACCTATCAGCAGGAGAGGTCATTTGTTTAAATGACCAAACGAGTTTGCAGGGTGGGGTGGGGTGGGGGGGCAGATATTTGGCACATATGAACTGGAATGTGTCTTTAAAACTCCTGTTACAGCAGCTCTGAGCAAGGGCTAAATCCTCCTGAAATAGCAGAACTTACAAACCAAAAGAGAGAACCTTAAAAACAAAGACTAACCTTAGAGTCTTTCTCTGACTGCCTCTCCCATGCACCCCGCTGTCATCTCCTTGTGTCAAATGCCTAACAAGAAAATATATGCAATGCTACTTCCTGTGGTCTTGCTTAAGAGACACAGCTGTTGGGTGGATGTGCAGAATGTAGAACTTTAGGTGGACCAGACAGCAAATGTGAAAAATCGGGACGGGGGGTGGGGGGTAATAGGAGTCTATATAAGAAAAAGACCCAAAAATCGGGACTGTCCCTATAAAATCAGGACATCTGGTCACCCTATGAACACTGAGTAGAATCCCTGCCTCTGATTGAAAAGTGCAGGAGTGCAGAACACATTAGAGGTCTAAAACCAAATGTGCCAATGCCTGCAAGGCGTAACACATCAATAACCACTGCTTCGATGCTTGAAGTAAATGGGTGTTAGTACCTTAGTGTGGGTGGCCATCAGTTCCTCATTAGGCTAGATAATAGTTTGTGATCTAACCAAAGGAAGGGATAGCCTAGGAAAGAGATTGCGCTTCCATGAGTCACTGCCTTGGGGTGTAAATTGGGCCTGGTCCATACCTGTATGTTGTGTGATTCACCAGCATTGCTACACCACTGAGCACTGGTGCTTTACACCCACTCTTCTCCTTGTACCTGCCCTCAGGATGGTTCATAATATGGTCCATTTTCTTATCTCTCTCTTCTCGTGTATTTCTTCCACCATCTATTATTTCCTATGTGTCCAATATTATGCTTTTGACTCCATTAGGGAAGTGGGGAGGGGGAAGAAACCAAAAACAGGGGACCCTTCCATTCTATCCTGGTTCTCAACGGGATGCTAAAGTTCAGAGTCTTAAGTCCCCTATAATTTTTTTTTTTTTTTTTACAAATATCCCACTCTAGTTGCATTCCCTCTGCCTCCCAAGTACTGATGTCTTGTTCATGTTTATTTTTCTCTCTGCTTCCTTTTGGGACTCTCAGGAATTTTACTCCTTTTAAGGGGGGTAGCTGCCACTGGAATGAGTGGCATGCATGCTCTACTATGACTATTGTTTCTGGAAAATGGGCAGCTGCCAAGTAGGATTGAGAGGATGTGATTAAGAAACCTATTTGAATCTTTCCCCACAGCTTTTTTTGTATTCCAATCCTTCTGGGGACATTTCCTGCGTCTCTTCAAAAACTGGGGATTGACACAGCTGTGGGTTGTTTTTAGCCTTTGTTGACTTCCATTTATGATTTCCCATGTGGATTATGCAAAGGCTGTAGCAAACATGACTTTGGGTCCTATTGCAAGTCTCCAGGGTAGAGGATGGAGGAGGCTGTCCCTACAGATTTTATGTTAGGGTGTTCCTTTGGATGAATGTTTACTGTTTCCTTGCGGAATTTAGGAATCATCCTGTTTCTTTCACCCAACTGTTGGACTGTGCTAAACTCTTCTCTCCAGTTTTATCATGTTCAAGGCTCCTAATATTTGTTCTGTACTCTTCAAGTCCTTATTATGCTGTGGTATGGCTTGACTTTATGCCAGGACTAATGCTGTCCATATGGAGTGGAAGAACCACCTTGGAGATTATATATACACACTCAGTCCAAAGTTGAATCAGAACTGATTTTTTTTTTTTTTACTTGAGATTCACAAAAATTGTGGTCCGCTTGTTTTGCCTGTTGCTGTCCAGCTTTGCCTGCAACCTCCATTCTCAGAGCATTCCTCATTCTGGGGGAGGGATAGCTCAGTGGTTTGAGCATTGGCCTGCTAAACCCAGGGTTGTGAGTTCAATCCTTGAGGGGGCCACTTAGGGATCTGGGGCAAAATCAGTACTTGATCCTGCTAGTGAAGGCAGGGGGCTGGACTTGATGACCTTTCAGGGTCTTTCCCAGCTCTATGAGATAGGTATATCTCCATATATTATTCCCCCACCCAGTGGGAAGGGCAGGCAGTGAAAGGCATCAAGAAAGGCTTTGGAGTTGGAACCTTGCAGCTCAAATTTGCAGACATAGGTGGTTCAGATAAGCTTCTTATACAAAAATGAACCAATGGATGTTTGGAGGGCAAATCACAACCAAGATGAAATGTCCATGTGGACATGGACTTTGTCTTTTCACTTATTCTCTAAAGTACATGGCACATATTTGGGAAGAAGAATAACTTCTTTCTGGTAGCTTTTCAGGACATTTTACCTATTTTCTCATTACTCCCTTCCCTTCTTTGCTTTGCCAAGAATATTTTGAGAAGGCCACAAAGTAAGTCACCCTGCACACTTTCTGGTGGTCCAAGATTCATCTTTTATTTCTTAGATGTGTCTACGTTTGTTGGGTTCTCATAGGCAAACAAGCTCAGCCAACACACTGTGAGACACTGGAGGATAGCCTAGGTAGTAGAACTATATTTCCTATCCTATCTCCTAGAACTGGAAGGGACCTTTCAAGGTCATCAAGTCAAGTTGAGCCCCCTACTTTCACTAGCAGGACCAAGTACTGATTTTGCCCCAGATTCCTAAGTGGCCCCCTTAAGGATTGAACTCACAACCCTGGGTTTAGCAGGCCAGTGCGCAAACCACTGAGCTATCCCCCTCCCCTACAAGTATTTCAGCATACCTTGATATGTTTTAGCTCCAGGCAGCGTCCCACAGTGATGCCCCTGTGGCAGAATATAGATGTATCTGTGTGTTGCTGACTCTGTTACTTATTTTTTCTCTCTCTCTCCATACTATCTGCAAGTTTTAATCTCTGCCCTTCTAAACCATGGATTCAGGTGGGACCTTTCCATGGTAAGTGTGAGGCACCAGAATTTAAATGGCAACATCAGTCTTTCTCTAGAGTAAAAGAAAACCATGCATAAGAACTGTCGTGTCTGGAGACTTTTTATATAGGTTTGTTTTGTTTTTGTTTTCTGATGGTTGCAACAGTGACATTCCACAGGAACAATGAAAATGTCACCCTCAGGGGTCAAGCTCATGAGAACAGGGGAAGAACAGTCTTCTTGGCAACTGCTCAAAAGACTGTGGAACTCCCAGAGGTGGTGAGAATAAGCCCAGACCTTACCACATTCTGAGCAGGATAGTCACACAACAACAGCAATGACCCTTATCTAGCCCACTTGTTAGGCTCTTTCTTCATTTAGTTCAGTTTTATGGAGCATTCAGGTGTTATGGGTGGCAGATAGGTAGCTGGAGGCAGCTGTGGAAATGCAAAGATCCATTGGAAGGTGGTTGGGTTGGTGGGAAGCTTGTGCTGGTGTGGTTAACTGTGTTGTACCTGCTATGTGGATAAACACAAGAGTCCAGTCTCCAGGGCTGTCAATCCAACCCCTTTCACCAGCACTACAAAAATAGATAGAGTATTGTATTGTTAATAGATGATGATGTGATGCATCTTGGTAAAAGCGAATAACATAAGTTGTATGAGATTCATTTAATAAAATGCTGAAGCAGGGATTATGGTGTATGATCTACCTAACCCTATTTTCCATGTATAACGTGGCATTCACCATCAGAAACATTTCAGACAAAGAACATATTTGAAACTTGGTATTAACAAGGCTATCACAGAGGGGTTAAGAAGAATATCCAGGATCTGTTGGTGATAGAGAAGTTCTTGGTCTGTGTGACCTTTTCTGCATAGCCCCCCGGGGGAAGTTTCCATAAGGATGAAAGAGGGATGACACACACCTCCAGCCAGCCTAGTGACCACCCATTTCACCAACAAAGAACACCACCTATTGCAATGTAGACATCCTCTTAGTTTCAATGAATAGTAATTTATAGTTCTGAGGAAGCCAAGTCGGAAATAACCATTAAATCCCCTGATGTCCAACAGAAAAGCCCGTTCTGTTCTTACATCCTGTTCTTCTTCTTACTTACCCATGCTCTTTTAATATTTTTAAATTAAGCTAGTTAGGCCATCCTTACAGGATAGGGGACTCTATCCTCAGAAGTAGCAACTAAAAAATGGGGGAGTCATGGTGGATAATCGGCTAAACACAAACTTCCAGTATGATGCTGTAGCCAAAAAGGCTAATGCAATCCTTGGATGCATAAACAGGGGAATCTCAGGTAAGACTAGAGAGGCTATTTTACTTCGGTATTTGTCACTGCTGGAATATGATGTCCAGTTCTTGTGTCCACAAGTCAAAAAGGACATTGAAAAAATAGAGAAGGTACAGAGAAGAGCCATGAGAATTAGTAAAGCATTAGAAAATTTGTCTTATAGCAATAGACTTAAGAAGCTCAATATATTTAGCTTAACAAAGAGAAGGCTAAGGGTGACTTGACTATAGTCAATAAGTACTTACATGGGATACAATATTTAATAATAGGCACTTCAGTCTAGCAGAGAAAGGTATTCAATGGCTGGAAGTTGAAGCTAGAAAAATTCAGACTGGAAATAAGGCATACATTTTTAACAGTGAGAGTAATTAACCATTGGAACTACTTACCAAGGGTGTGGTGGATTCTCAATCACTGAAAATTTTTAAATCCAAATATTGGATGTTTTTTCCTAAAAGTTTTGCTCTAAGAATTATGTTGTGGAAGTTTCCGTGGCTTGTGTTATACAGGAAATCAGACTAGATGATGACAATGGTCCCTTCTGGCCTTGGAATCTATGAATCTATTTGGAATTGTGAATTGCTTAACAAACACGAGCAACAGGAATTAAGGAGTCTGCCATTCCCAGACCTGATTTGGGACAGGAATATCGTTCTTAGCGAAGAAGAAGCAGTATCATATATAGCTTCTTCCATCTCGTGTGAACACAGCCCACCTCTGTGGTACTATCCAGACACTCTTTAACCAACATTACAAGGCTACTAATAGAGATACCAAAGGACAAAAATGGGAGACACCATTCAACTTGCTTGAAATACATTGACCTTTCTGGAAGTACAGAATGAAAGAAATGATATTTTACTTTAAAAAAAATCGGACCTGCCCCTCCTAAATAATGTAACATATAATTGCCAGTGAGGGATACCACCCCATTACACCTGCAGCAAATGTCAGATGCAGAGAGAGGAGTTAAAAGGATGTGATCTAGCCAGGTTTGGGGCTGCCCAGGAAGGAGAGCAGGGCTCTTCTCTGGAGGTGAGAAAAACCTGGTTGCAGCCTAGAGACTGAGCTAGCTTGTTGGTTAAATGAGCCTCCTACAAGAAGGGATGGCCTGACCTGCAGAGATTTAAATTATGGATTGTTTGAAGACAAGCCCTGAATAGAAGGGTGGGGTCACACCAAAGAGTCATTGGATGACACTGTTTTGAGTTCTGGGGTTTTTTTGTTCCTTATTTCTTTTGGACATTAACAACCTGGGAAGCAGGGCCGTCTCCAGCGATTTTTGCCGCCCCAAGTGGGCAAAAAAAAAGCCGCAATTGGCGGCACTTCGGCGGCCGCTCTACCGCCGCCGCGTCATTCTTCGGCGGCAATTCGGCGGCAGGTCCTTCCCTCCGAGAGGGACTGAGGGGCCGGCTGCCGAATTGCTGCTGAAGAGCTGGACGTGCCGCCCCAAGCACCTGCTTGCTGCGCTGGTGCCTGGAGCCGGCCCTGCTGGGAAGGGTAGGACTGAAGACTGCCTTGGCTAGAGGACTGAAGAAGCTCTACCTCCAACTTTGCAAGAGATATTACCTAACAGAGGAGACCTGTGGCTGGGTGAGTCATGCCCTGACAGGCCACGATGGGGGTAATGCAGAGGCAAAGCCAGTCGCATTTTCATGTCCTCTGTGTGTGTATATATATCTTCCTACTGTATTTTCCACTGCATGCATGCGATGAAGTGGGTTTTAGCCCACGAAAGCTTATGCTCAAATAAATGTGTTAGTCTCTAAGGTGCCACAAATACTCCTCATTCTTTTTGCTGATACAGACTAACACAGCTACCACTCTGAAACCCGCAAACTATAGTGGGTTAGCTCCTCAGTTGGTGTAAATCGGGGTAGGTCCATTGTCTCTAATGGAGATAAGCTAATTTATACCAGCTGAGGATCCGGCCCACTGTAAGCAATGAAACTGCATGCAGCAGATTTAAGGATGAAGTTACCCAAATTGTAATTTGGCTATGATACATAGGCTGGCTGGCTTTCTGTTCTTTCAAAATGTCCTATGAAGTCTACTATAACCACAAATGTTCAGAATTAGAGTCAGCCAAACTACTCATTAGAAATAATTTGAACAATTTAGTGCCTTTTTTAGTTAACTGGTCAGAAATTCACAAATCAATCCCCTTTGCTCTGAATGTGTTTGTTATTTGTAATTATTTATGAATAGTTTGGAGGACTCCTTTTCAGACCACATGTTGTACAGAACTGTTCACCTCATCTGTTTTCCATCCCCGATTCCTGATGAGTGGTGACATGATATTGTTTCTGCTTCCTGATTGGATGACTAAAAATTTTTAAACAGGAGAATAATAAATAACATATTTTGCATTGTGAATTTTTGGACAAATAATCATTAGTGCTCAGATTATTGAAACTTGCTGCTCTGCAAATGTTTTCATGATTATCAGGTAATTGCCTGCTTACCTGCTGATAATGAATAGCACAACACTTTGACTCTTAAATCAAATTGTGGTGCTTTTATTATTTACATGTGGTGCAAGTTTCTTCACCAACCTTGGCCTGAAGAGCACTACTAATAGAAGTGAGAAGACCTCTGAGGCTATCTCTACACTACCGCAGTAAGTCGACCTAAGTTACGCTACTCCAGCTACGTGAATAATGTAGCTGGAGTTGACATAGCTTAGGTCGACTTACTGTGGTGTCTACACCATGTTGGGTTGATGGGAGATGCTCTCCCGTCGACTTACCATACTCTTCTCGTTCGGGGTGGAGTACCGGAGTCGACCGGCAAGCGATGTGTGGTCGATTTGGTGGGTCTTAACTAGACCCGCTAAATCGACCCCTAGTGCATCGATCACCGGAGCATTGATCCAACTGTAGTGTAGACATAGCCTTAGTCTGTAGATTCATCCATTCCTTGACCTCTTTGATGAGACCATCAGATGGTTATGCTGCAGACAACTGTCCACTAGGAACCAGATCAATTATATTATTTACAATGAATGATTAGGTATAAGCCACCTTTTATCAGACGGTAATGACTTTGGTCAAGAAGGCATCAGTCTTCTTCATGGAAGAAAAAGGAATATGTTGTTCTCCAACGTGGCAGAGGCACAGTAATTTCAGCATAGATGGTAACAATACAAATCATTCTTTTGACTAATTCTCATATTTCTATAGCCAAACTTATATGATGTATGTTTTTTTTAGGGGTGTTTTATATTTCAAGATCAGGACAATCTTTTACATTCCAATCCTTTTAAATTCCTCGTCATCCATTAGAGTACTTTTGTTCCTTGGAGGACTTTTAACATATATTTGTACCTTACTGTCATCTAAAAAAGTAGCCATTAAGTTGATTGATTTCAGATGAGCGCAATTAGTTTTTGGCATGAGTGCTAATGAACAGATATCTTCATTTTGTATGAAAAATAATATATATATATATATATATATATATATATATTTTAAATTACCAAATATTTTCTGTTACTCAGAGCATGTTCTCCACACTATTTCCACTGGATTCCTTCTAGCCGTAGTCGATTTATATTGTGAATGGTTACAAAACAGTGAGTCTCACCTATAGCTTGATTCTCCCTCCCCCGCCCCCCACCAAAAAAAAAAAAAAAAAAAGGAATAAGCACCCATAACTCCCACTGAGAGCACTGGAAGTTCCAGATGCTCTCAACACTTCTGAAAATTCTAATCTTCTCTATTCAGAATTCAATAGTGCATCAGACTATTTATGTATTTGTATTGTGGTAGCACTCCGGCACCCCACTCCTGGACCAGAACCCCTTTGGCTAGATGCTTGACAAACAGAGAACAAAAAGATACCTGTTCCAAAGACAAACAGAGAACAAAAAGATACCTCTTCCAAAGAGTAACTATAAATCCGATTGCTGAAAATTCCAATGCCTCAAGGATTAGAACTGCGTAACAAAATGTGCGTGAAGCAGAAAGAAAACGCATAACGGGAACACAATGTCCACTTGAAAAAGACACTTCCATCTGAAGTGTTTGACCTACTTTGTTACAGATGACCTTGAAGTTTACCATCATGGATATAGATTTGAAGGGGGGAAAAACATCCCTCTCTATTTCCTCCCCCCAATTTGATTGCTTTGTGCATTTGACAGCACTGTGTGTACAGTCTCACCTCTTGAAGTTGAAGAAGACTTCTGGAAAAGAATTTTAGTCCATTAAACACCTTTTTTGGTATGGCCTTGTGCAGCTGTGATTCTGCTCGGTGTGTACTGTGCCCTTAAAAGTAGGAACCCTGATGGTCAGCTGGGGGCAGCAGAGCTTTTATGTATTTTCAAAACAGATCATCTCACTCTCTGCCTCCACTTTCTCTCATGAAGATTTTACCCTTGTTCTTTCTTTCTAAGGATCTGTAGTGTAGATGTAGCCAGCATTGGCACCGGTATTGCCCCCTCTGTAGTGTAGATGTAGCCAGCATTGGCACCGGTATTGCCCCCTCATGTAGACACAGTCTACACTGACAAAATTTTCTGCTGGTATAGGAACACCACCTCCCCAAACGACCTTAGCTGTGCTGACAGAATCACTCTTCTATTGAGATAGCTGAGTCTACATGGGGGCGGAGTGTGTTGCTGGAATAGCTATGTCCCTAGGGGGTCTGTGTTGTTTGTTTCACACCATATAGCTATGGCAGGCAGAGGTGTTTACAATTTGTTTTTCAGATTTTGAGACTATTTTGTCTAAATCACCCCCAAAAATGAAATACAATTTTGACAAATTTTTTTATCAAAAATTTCAGAGGGGGGAGAGGGGGATAATTTCCTGACCAGCTCTATACTTACTTGTTTTAAAAGTGCCTAGTGTCCTTTGATTTGTCTGAATTATTAGTAATTAATCTTCATCCCTATATAATTTCACTTCTGTGCTCCAAAACCTTATAGAAAACTCTGGAGGCCATTTAGGGCTATGTGCATTGAAGCAGAGAGCTAAAGAGTTAGGATCTTCTGCGCAAACTACATTCAGGGAACTCTGAAGCATCCAGTAGGTAACATATGTGTTGTGCTTGGTTTAAATATTTAGAATGAGTGTTTTTTTGTTTTGTTTTTGTTTTGTTTTTTAACCAGAAATATTTGGAGGCAGTGTGACTTAGTGGATAGAGCACTGGACTGTGACTCGAGACCTGGGTTCTGTTTCAGCCCTGTCACTGGCTTGCTGGGCAACCTAGGACAAGTCATTTCCACTCTCTGTGCCTCAGTTTCCCATCTGTAAAATGGGGATAAGGATGCTGACCTCCTTTTTAAAGCTTTTTGGACCAGATCCTCCAAGGTCTTTGGGCTCTGAACTGCCATTGATTTGATTTCAGTGGAAGTCAAGAGCTTAAATACCTCTTGAGGATCTGCGAGAGACAAGATGGGTGAGAGATTAGAAAGAGAGAAGCTCAAACACTTGTCTCTTTCTCCAACAGAAGTTGGTCCAATAAAAGATATTACCTCTGTGACAGGTTGGATCACAGAAACCCCCTTGAGAGCTGCCACCCGATGTGCAAAGACTACCCCTGCTTCTGTTTTCCCTGCCAGCTCAGGACTCCAGCACCCTGTCTTGCTGAGCCAGACACTCCAGTCTGCTCTAACAAAGACTCAGGGTCTGAATCACTTGTCCCAAAGCTGCAAGTTTACCTGAAAACAGCTCTCAGTAGTGTGCTTGTCTTTAGCACTCAGATGCCCAACTCCCAATGGGGTCTAAACCCAGATAAATCCGTTTTACCCTGCATAAAGCTTATGCAGGGCAAACTCATAAATTGTTCGCCCTCTATAACACTGATAGAGATATGCACAGTTGTTTGCTCCCCCAGGTATTAATACATACTCTGAGTAAATTACTAAATAAAAAGTGATTTTATTAAATACAGACAGTAGGATTTAAGTGGTTCAAAGTAGTAACAGACAGAACAAAGTAAGTCACCAAGCAAAATAAAATAAAATGCGCAAATCTATGTCTAATCAAACTAAATACAGATAATCTCACCCTCAGAGATGCTTCAGTAAGTTTTTCTCAGACTGGACACCTTCCAGGCCTGGGCACAATTCTTTCCCCTGGTACAGCTCTTGTTCCAGCTCAGGTGGTAGCTAGGGGATTCTTCATGATGGCTCCTCTCCTCTCTCTTCTGTTCCACCCCTTTATATATCTTTTGCATAAGGTGGGAACTCTTTGTCCCTCTGGGTTTCCATCCCCCCCCCCCCCCTCACTGGAAAAGCACCAGGTTAAAGATGGATTCCAGTTCAGGTGACATGATCACATGTCACTGCAAGACTTCATTACTCACTTGCCAGCACACACATATACAGGAAGACTCACAGGTAAACACAACCATCTGCAGACAATGGGAGTCATCAAGATTCCAAACCATCATTGATGGCCCACACTTTACATAATTACAATAGGCCCTCAGAGTTACATTTTATATTTCTAGTTTTAGATACAAGAGAGGTACATTTATACAAATCAGATGATCACACTCAGTAGATTATAAGCTTTGTAATGATACCTTACAAGAGACCTTTTGCATGAAGCATATCCCAGTACGTTACATTTACTTATTACCGTATTTTCTCTAAAACTATCCCAGTTACATTATATTGACTTATTATCAAGTTTTTATAAAACCATATAGACTGCACAACGTCACAACCTCACCCAGCTTGTCTCTCTCGTCTCCTGGGACCAACACCGCTACAACCAGGGCCGGCTCCAGCATTTCTGCCGCCCCAAGCACAAAAAAAAAAGCCGCGATCGGCGGCAGCCGTTCAGCAGCAGGTCCTTTGCTCCTAGAGGGAGCGAGGGACCTGCCGCCCCCGAATTGCCGCAGGTGCCGCCCCTCTCCCTTGGCCGCCCCAAGCACCTGCTTGTTAAGCTGGTGCCTGGAGCCGGCCCTGGCTACAACTCTGCAGACAACAATTGAAAGATCTGGGCCTTTGACATTTATAGAGGGAAAAACACTGTATAAAGCCAGATACTTATTTTTTTTTAATTCCAATAGAAAATGAAATAAAAAAGTTTTTGAAAATGTCTGCAGACTCCTCCCACCTCTCCAATTTTCTAACCAGCTCTGCTGAACATGGACGTAGGCACCTGTCTTTCGGCACGTTTGGAAATATTGACAGTTTTAGGCTGCGATTGATGCCCAAATTCAATGGGAACTGAGTGCCTACCTCCGTTAGGGTCCTATGACAGTCCCAGCTTTAGTTTGCTCACATGTAAAATGATGATAATATAGGGTCAGATTTTGCAGGCTTATAAACACTGTGGTGTGCTTTTGGCCTGGGAGTTATTCCGTGGTATTTAATAGAACTATGAGCATGAATGAGTATTAGGCAATATTCGTAAGGGTGTGAAATCTGGCCAGTAATGTGTAATGGAGCTAATACTGCCTTATCTCATAAGAGTGTTGGGAAGATCGATGATTTTGTCTGTAAAGTGAAGGGAAGTGTTATTTGCCATAAATGGTAAGTACTGTTCTTATTAAGGCATCTGTTACCCAGTCCTGCACACATTTTTTATATAAAAGTCCTTATCACAAAAACTGAAAAATACCCCCGGCATCAGAGCTTACCATCTGCATTGATGAAAATCACTTAAAAAACATGAACAGGAAGGAAAGTCCCAAGTTTCAAATGTAGATTTTGCACACTGTGAATTTCAGGGCTGTTGGGAAGCACTGGTTTGGCCGGGTCCATCAAAGGCTCCACTACTCCGCTCCTGATCTGGCTTAGCATTCTCATACGCAGGGCTGGCCTTATGGGTGGGCGCCATGACATGGGCGCCGTGGTCAGGTGTGGGGGCAGTGCCATGGTCAAGAGGCTACAGAAGGGCTGTGCCCACCCAGGAGGCAGGAAGAGAGGATAAAGAGAGCTGCGGGGAGGGAGTCAGGCGCTCACAAGTGTCCCCTCTCTGCCCTCCTGGCAGCATGACACCTACAGTCCTGCTATTGCTCCATCTGCTGCTGTTCTGACTGCTAAGCGGCTGCCCCCTGCTCGAGGAGCAGTACTTAAAGGGCAACATGTTCCCTAAGGCTGGACCTGCATGTTCTGTCAACCGCTTCCCACCCCACTCCCAAGTCCTATTGGGCCTATCTCTAAGCATGATAAAGGGGAGGCTGCAAAGCCTTCATTCTCTAGCATGCAGATTTTCCACATGCCAATAGTCCAAAAATTATAATGATTCCGAAGGCACTGTCCTAGAGTCAGCAGGAGAAATAAAAATCTGGGTAGGCCTGTGATAAGATAAGTTACTGAAGTTCTCTGACATGTGATCTTAGCTATAGAATATATACTTGGAGCAACAGAACATTGTGCCTCTCTCCCGCACCTTCAGCCTGGGGAGGATATGGGAGGCGGTGAGGAGCTAGATGGTTGGTTTGTTTGCTCAGTGAAGCTTTTGTGAGTACCAGCTGTCAAAGATTAATGGCACTGAAAATGTTGCTTAAGGGGTATAGGCTGTTGAAATCACTGTACCACATAACTCCTGTGTCAGCAGTCCCTGATGTGGTCTTGCAGGGATTCTCTACTGCTCCCTGTCTGGTTTCCTTTGGTTAGTCCCTGATCAAGGCAATTCTTGGCCCCTGGCCTCTAATTTGGCCCAGGGGTCTGCTTTGATCCTTTTGGGCCTTGTTTCTGGAGGCAGCCAGGTGTGATGGTGTTGTCCCTTCGCTGTCTCAGCCTTTTCTGCCTCCCCTCTTTCTCTGAGCTCTCTCCTTTTATAGCAGGCCTTGTTTCCCTTATTGGTTGCAGCTGAGGGTGTCTGCCTCCAAGACTAGCAGTTGTGGCAGCCACATGGGGGTATGGTCAGACTGATTTCCTGCAGGCAAGAGAGGCTCCACTTCTGCCTCTGCTCAGTATGGGGTTTGTAGATCCCATTACATCCTGATGGAACCTCTCTGTAGCGAGGCTGGGAGTTTAAAGGAGCTGAACAGAGTTGGGTGCCTAACTCCTCTAGTCTCCTTTGCAAATCCCGTGCCTATTATAAAAGGCCCTATATTATGAGGTTCTGAGCACTTCAGCAATGTGCTTCATGCCCTCAGCTTCCAGAAGCTGGGAAGGGGCGATAGGGGATGGATCACTTGATTGCCTGTTCTGTTCATCCCCTCTGAAGCACCAGGCATTGGCCACTGTCGGAAGACACGACACTGGGCTAGATGGAACTTTGGTCTAACCCAGCATGGCCGTTGTAATGAAATCTGTAAGGGCCCAGAGAGTAGCCATTCAAAATTCACACACCCATCATGCATCATCTGCTATCTTCTCTTATCTCCCAAGAATTTTGCAACCACTCCATTTCACAGTACTGACAAACTCACTGGTTTCAGTCCTCTAGTATTGGCTCAAGCAGATCATATCTGGGGAACCATTGTTTATTTTTATTTTATTTTATTTTTTATTTTACTGTCAACGGATTGACAAATAGCAGGCTCTGTGTTTCTTCTCTCGAGCCTAGATAGGCTCAGCATCTTAATGTGGTATTGATCCGAGCCCTCTGGGATTTGAATTTGCTTGACTTTGTAAAGTTTACATGGGTAGGATATCTAAAATCAGACAGCTGCCAAGGTGGAGACTGAACTGTTTGATCTGGCTAACTCATAATTAATTGAGCTGTTAATGTGAGTATTGGATAAGGACACTTGAGGGTGTTTGGCCGGAGACATGGAGTTTGACAGATGGACGCTATCCAAATTTCAGTCAGGTAGTCTCAAAAGATGATTTATAGCTGGGGATAGTGGAATGTAATGTGATGTGATATTTTCCAAATGAAGCGGGCTGGTGGAGGGTTTTTTTTTTTTTTAGATCCGGATACATGATAGAAGTGATCTGAATTTGCTATGAAAATTCTTCAGTTCAGCAGTAATAGAGCTTTATTTTATATTGCACTCTTTATGCCCAAACTCTCTCACAAGCACTTTTCACATCATGAGCTACCTAATAATGCAGTGGACTGGGGGCAGAGCAGTTACAATGCACACAAGAATCTGTCCCCAACAATCTTGGGGGTCCAAGTCACCCCTGCTAACACAGGGAGCACAAACTACATAGCACGTTCGAGTGAGAGAGGACCACTGCACGGCCACTGGACGGCAGGCAATGTTTTCAGAGCTGTTAACCTCTCGGAGTTCCACCAAAGGAGATGAGCTTTATGCTATGGGGCCCCATTGGCAGGGACTGCAATGAATTAATATATTGGCTAGTCATGCTGGCAGCATCCCCCTCTGTAGAACAATGAGTAGATCTGGAGAAAGTAGAATCATAGAATATCAGGGTTCGAAGGGACCTCAGGAGGTCATCTAGTCCAAAGCAGGACCAATCCCCAACTAAATCACCCCAGCCAGGGCTTTGTCAAGCCTGACCTTAAAAACCTCTAAGGAAGGAGATTCCACCACCTCCCTAGGTAACCCATTCCAGTGCTTCACCACCCTCCTAGTGAAATAGCGTTTCCTAATATCCAAACTAGACCTCCCCCACTGCAACTTGAGACCATTACTCAAAAAGGTCAGTTTTCCAGAGGGGCTTGTGTTGCGGTGAGACTAGAAACATAGGGATGAGAACGTAGGGGTTGCTCCTGAAAGGGGTTAGACAGAGCCGTGTGTTTAGTAAAGTTCCCTTTCTCACAACTCAGCCTGCTTGCTGCCTCCTTTATTGCTAATAAAACAACTTCCCAGTCAGCACCACCACTGGTTATTGCTTGTTCCATTCACATTCAGCACCACCCATTTAAATGGACCCCCAGGGTTGCTGATCTACCACAAGCCCCCGGTGGCTGGAGTTGCCACAGCTGGTACCGGCACGTTTGGTTACTCCAGCTTCATTTGACACAAGCCAGCACCCAATCTAGCCTTTGGACATTAGCATGTGGTTTATAAAGAGAGAGAGGTAGACCTAGGATCTTCAACCTCCACATGCACATTGATCCTAGGTGGGCAGAGGGAACCAGGGGACAAGATTTAATTACAGTTTTTGTTCTCCATCTTATTCACACTGCTGTCAACTCTCTCATCTTCTTTTGGAGAGGTCTACAGTTCAGCCGTCAATGATAAGAGCATGGGTAGGAGTGAAAATAGAGAGAAAATTCGGTATACAGATAAGCATGCAACCCTGTGGTTTGTTCCCAGAGCTCAATATTAGTGACATTATGAAATAGGCCTGAGCTTGCAAAAATATTCTGGGTGCTAACATGCAGCTGAACATATAGAATATCCCACTTTGCTTCTTGGATTCCCATATATAGCAGTGCCAGAAATATATTATAAAACTTGACCAGAGTTAATCTATTGTATAGTATACAGAAAATCTTCCTATTTCTCATGGCCTGAATGATTTTGCAAGACATGCATTATCATTGTCGTCGTCGTCAGAGCTGGGTGAAAAAGCTTAAAGACAAAAACTCATGCAAATGTTCATGAAAAATGTTTTCCATTTTATGACCAGTTGTATTCATCTGTAATGTGGACTATTTCTTTCCTTTGAACCCCTTATGTCTACTTTTGGGCCAATATACCTTTTTACCCAAAAATCAAGGATCTATCTGTTCACCACATCAAATGAAATCTCTTTTAATCAATGTTCAGTGACTCAATTAAGTGGGGGCAAGGACAAGGGAAGGAGCATATCTTGGTCACCAAACATACACACACATTTATTAAATATCCCTAATAACATGATTGCAGGACTCCTATGTTTTCCTAGATCCTTTCCCACCTCTTCATATTTGTTTGTGGTTGCATTTGTAATAAAGCTACTCCAATGGGAGCAGAGAAGATGGAGCTGTCAGTTTCATTCTAGTCATGACATAAATCAGTGATGCTCTCTTTTATTTAAAGTGTATTCAGGGCTGGTGAAGGACAGCAGACTGACATTCCGAGATTGAAGTCCTCAGAACTGCAATCCACATAACAGGAGCAGTTTGAGTAGAGCTTGAGGAAACTTCCCCTACACTGTCTGCTCTGTGGCTGCTGATTTTTCTTATTTCCCACAGTTTGCAAGCCCAACTTTAGGACCTACAAAACTTCAATGCTCTCTGACTTTGCATACAGTGTCGTGTTGCAAGTGGAGAAGGTCACAGCCGTGTGCTGGATACTGCCTTAGAATTATAGAATATCAGGGTTGGAAGGGACCTCAGGAGGTCATCTAGTCCAACCCCCTGCTCAAAGCAGGACCAATCCCCAACTAAATCATCCCAGCCAGGGTTTTGTCAAGCCTGACCTTAAAAACCTCTAAGGAAGGAGATTCCACCACCTCCCTAGGTAACCCATTCTAGTGCTTCACCACCCTCCTAGTGAAAAAGTTTTTCCTAATATTCAACCTAAACCTCCCCCACTGCAACTTGAGACCATTACTCCTTGTTCTGTCATCTGCTACCACTAAGAACAACCTAGATCCATCCTCTTTGGAACCCCCTTTCAGGTAGTTGAAAGCAGCTATCAAATCCCCCCTCATTCTTCTCTTCTGCAGACTAAATAATCCCAGTTCCCTCAGCCTCTCCTCATAAGTCATGTGCTCCAGCCCCCTAATCATTTTTGTTGCCCTCCACTGGACTCTTTCCAATTTTTCCACATCCTTCTTGTAGTGTGGGGCCCAAAACTGGACACAGTACTCCAAATGAGGCCTCACTAATGCCGAATAGAGGGGAATGATCACGTCCCTCGATCTGCTGGCAATGTTCCTACTTATACAGCCCAAAATGCCGTTAGCCTTCTTGACAACAAGGACACACTGTTGACTCATATCCAGCTTCTCGTCCACGGTAATCCCTAGGTTACAGCAGAACTGCTGCCTAGCCACTCGGTCCCTAGTCTGTAGCAGTGCATGGAATTCTTCTGTCCTAAGTGCAGGACTCTGCACTTGTTCTTGTTGAAGCTCATCAGATTTCTTTTGGCCCAATTCTCTCATTTGTCTAGGTCCCTCTGTATCCTATCCCTACCCTCCAGTGCATCTACCACTCCTCCCAGTTTAGTGTCATCTGCAAACTTGCTGAGGGTGCAGTCCACGCCATCCTCCAGATCATTAATGAAGATATTGAACAAAACCGGCCCCAGGACCGACCCTTGGGGCACTCCGCTTGATACCGGCTGCCAACTAGACATGGAGCCGTTGATCACTACCCATTGAGCCCGATGATCTAGCCAGCTTTTTATCCACCTTATAGTCCATTCATCCACCCCATACTTCTTTAACTTGCTGGCAAGAATACTGTGGGAGACCGTATCAAAAGCTTTGCTAAAGTCAAGGAATAACACGTCCACTGCTTTCCCCTCAACCACAGAGCCAGTTATCTCATCATAGAAGGCAATTAGGTTAGTCAGGCATGATTTGCCCTTGGTGAATCCATGCTGACTGTTCTTGATCACTTTCCTGTCCTCGAAGTGCTTCAAAATTGATTCCTTGAGGACCTGCTCCATGATTTTATCCAGGGACTGAGGTGCGGCTGACTGGCCTGTAGTTCCCTGGATCCTCCTTCTTCCCTTTTTTAAAGATGGGCACTACATTAGCCTTTTTTCAGTCATCCGGGATCTCCCCCGATCACCATGAGTTTTCAAAGATAATGGCCAATGGCTCTGCAATCACATCCGCCAACTCCTTTAGCACCCTTGGATGGCCCCATGGACTTGTGCTCATCCAACTTTTCTAAATAGTCCTGAACCACTTCTTTCTCCACAGAGGGCTGGTCACCTCCTCCCCATACTGTGCTGCCCAGTGCAGTAGTCTGGGAGCTGACCTTGTTCATGAAGACAGTGGCAAAAAAAGCATTGAGTACATTAGCTTTTTCCACATCCTCTGTCACTAGGTTGCCTCCCCCATTCAGTAAGGGGCCCACACTTTCCCTGACCACCTTCTTGTTGCTAACATACCTGTAGAAACCCTTCTTGTTACTCTTAACATCCCGTGCTAGTTGCAACTCCAAGTGTGATTTGGCCTTCGTGATTTCACTCTTGCATGCCTGAGCAATATTTTTATACTCCTCCCTGGTCATTTGTCCAATCTTCCACTTCTGGTAAGCTTCTTTTTTGTGTTTTAAGATCAGCAAGGATTTCACTGTTAAGCCAAGCTGGTCATCAGCCATATTTACTATTCTTTCTACACATCAGGATGGTTTGTTCCTGCAACCTCAAGAAGGATTCTTTAAAATACAGCCAGCTCTCCTGGATGCCTTTCCCCCTCATGTTATTCTCCCAAGGGACCCTGCCCATCAGTTTCCTGAGGGAGTCAAAGTCTGCTTTTTTTGAAGTCCAGGGTCCGTATTCTGCTGCTCTCCTTTCTTCCTTGAATCAGGATCCTGAACTCGCCTTGCATTGTTTGGTTTGGACATGCTAACGCAAAGCCATGCCATGGTGATATAAGGCCCCAGTCCAGCCAAGTACTTAAGCATGTGATTAACTTTAAATGCGTGAGCCGTCTCACTGACTTAAATGGGACTGCTCACATGCTTGGAGTTAACTTCAGTTTAATGCTGTGCTGAATCAGGGCATATACGTCACAAAGTCGTAACACATTGTAATCCCATTAGACCAACTCTCAGTGGTGGCCAGCCTCTCTGCCTGACCAGCGTGACTCAAACTTCACCTAGGGCCTGACCCAAATTCCACTAAAGACAACAGAAAAATTCCCATTGACTTCAAAAGGCTTTGGATCAGGCCTTTTGAAAGGCAGATTGATTTAAAAAACAAACAAAACCACCCTCATTGAAGCTGTGCTAGTTACGGTAGCCAGTTATTGCCGTTTGGTTGTTGCTGGGAGTGACTTGTGGTGTTGACACATCATTTATGATTGTAGTGCCTGATTACCCTAGTCACGGATCTGGAGCCTGTAGAAAGGTGCCTGGAGCCTGTACAAGGTGCAGTACAAAAACAAAACAAAAAGACAGCCCTTGCCCCCAAAGAGCTTGCAGTCTAAGTAGGACATTTGCCTATTGGGATCTGAAACGCAACCATCAGCCCTTTTTTATGTGGGGCCGGTGTCATCTCCGTATAAACAATATTTTAACAAATTGTTACTTTGGATTCACTAGAACATAAAGTTTTAGAATGGCAAGCTGTGAATGTGAACTCCGAGGTTTAGATGTTCAAAGGGGCTGCGGGTAATTAGGACCCAAACTCTGACTGAAAGAATTAACTTTTCTCATCTCTGGAATCTTTATGCCACACAGACATCATAACTTCCCTCTAGACTAAGAATGCGTTTAACAATCAGCCCATATTTCCAGTTGTTCCTCTTTTTTCAATTTGCAATGTCCCACTTAGCTAAAAATCAATTTGTTGTTACATGAATTGCTGCAGGACATAAAAATGTCCAATGAATTAATATTTTGCACTGTGTTTTACTCAGACATAATAGCCAGACAGTACAATATGACCATGCATTAGTCCTTTCTGACAAGGCTTGTTTTTTGTGATTACATTACTATTGCCATTTTAGCCATTTTGCATTCCCTCCTGTCTCCTCTTCCCCCCCCAGCACTGCCACCCCTTGCATTGAGGTAGATTGCCAGAGACCTGAGGTTGTTTTTTTTTTACCTTCCTTTGTAGTGTGGGGTACAGGTCACTTGCAGGTTTGAACTAGAGTAAGAACTGGCCCAGCAATATCGGCAGGAAGCCAGGGTTTTCGGCACCCCACCCCACAGGATTGTGGGTCCAGTGACCCCGGCTTGAGCAGGCTCCCTGTCTCTAGGACGGCAGCGGCAGGCAGGCAGGGCAGGCTGCATGGCTGAGCTACCAGCAGCCGAGGTAGGAGACCAGTGGGTGCAGGGGGCGGGGGTGCAGCCAGTGGATGAGGGATAGAATCTAGGTGGGGGACTGGTGACTGGGGTCAGTCCCCGGGGCAGGGGCTGGATGCATGGAGGTAGTCACTGGGTGAGGGACTGGATGCTGGAGGGGGCAGTCTCTGGGGAAGTTGTTCTGCCCTGGACAGGGCACCCTGTCTCTGCAGGGAAACCATGTGTGCCAGCCCAGTGTTGGGTGGCATCTGGATGCTGGGGGGACAGTCCTGAGGGTCTGGGTGATGGGGGGCCTTCCCTGGCTGGGGGGGCAGTCTGTGAAGGGGGTGTGGGGGCTGGGTGCATGGGGGGCAGTCCCTGGCTGCGGGGGGTCCCTGTACTGGGCAGGGTTCCCCATCTTTGCAGGCAAGCTCCACAGCCATGCTCTCTGGGCACCCAGCACAGCCATGCCACCACCAGCAGCGTGGAAGTGAGGGTGGCAATACACCATGCCACCCTCACAGTAAATTCATTAATTTGAACAGGTAATGTTTTGACTTATTTTACTAATTTAAAATGCTCTCGGTAGACATTTGCCAGTGTTGAAATGAAAGGTACTATACCGATTTGAATCATATTGCTGTCATATAACAAATACTAAACCTTATGGTTTTTTTTTGTAGCTGTACAGCCAGTGTATATATATTGTGTGGATGCAGCCCACATAACACATACAGGGCTTCATATGCGGCCCCAGTGGTAAATAGATTGAAAACCACTGGACTAGAGGATCATGATGGTCCCTTCTGGTCTTAAAATCTGAGTCTGAGACTATAGGCAGCAGCTGGGGAAAGACACTAGAATGAGGAACACTGTATATCAAGTGAGGAAAGTGGGAGTGGAAGTTGTCCCCTCACAAAAGATTTCTTCTAATTAAGCTATTTCCAGTGAATTAACTAGCCCTCACTAAGATGCCTAGCTCAATCAAGGAATCTGAACATGTCCCATTTTGACGGGAACTGTCATGTTTCTGGTTCCCAGCAGCTTTCTTCTTATCAGAATTGGCCCCTAACTTTGTGCCCACTGTCACTTGTATGGCATGAAGGTTCAGATCCTCTCAGTGCAGAAGGCGTGGTTGGAGATATCGAGGGAGTCCATTATAGCTCACTGATTCCTGTGGCAAATTTGTGCCATCCTATCCTATGGGCTCCTCTGACTTACCCTGGCAGGCAGCATTCCACCAAGGGACTGTATTCCAAGAGGTGGTTGGAGAGCAGAGCGTTCAGCCACGTGGCCGTTTCCCACTCCGCCTCATCTCCTCTTGCCTCTTAGTTCAGAGCTCAGTTGAGGTGGGGAGTGGTGCGCTCGCTCTGTGCAAACTGAGAGCTCCCTCACACCCGGGGGATTCTCAGCTGGTCAAATCTGGCCGCTTTCATTTCACACCTGAGTGGAGCAAAGGGGCCAGAACACAGAGAATCCTGCTCGGACATTAATTTTGCAGGAGCCAATGAAACAGAGGCTGAGTTTGAAAATGTGGCCCCAAGGGATCAGTCTCTGTTGCATCTCTTTGAACAAGGTGCTATAACAGGGGCCAACTGTTAGTCCAGCCTAAAGAGACGCCGTGACGCTCAGGGGTAATAACTTCCTCCGTCACTTCAAAACACCGGTAAACCTGAGCAAAGACAGACAAAAACCTGTAGGCTGTTGCAGTAATACTTAGCATTTATATAGAATGAGGAACACTGATCCTCAGCCCATGATCTCAATCAATACCCCAAGTGCCTTTAAATGTTATATTAGTACAGGGTCCACAGGGCGCATGTGTGTGTGTGTGTCTAAAAGTTGGACCTGTTGTGTCCAGTGTGAACATTCATAACAATGTGTTCATAGTTTATAAAGCCAGAAGCGAGCACTGTGATCATCTAGTCTCACCTCCTGTTTAAAACAGGCCACAGGACTTCCTTGATTTTAATTCCTCTTCGAAGTATATGTTTTAGAAAAATGTCCCGTCTTGATTTACAAGTGCCAGTGATGGAGGATCCACTACAACCTTTAGTAAGTTGTTCCAATGGCTAATTCCTCATACCGTTAAACATTGCACCTTATTATAAGTTGGAAACAGTATTTACTGTTCGTTGTGAGTGTTTGGAGTACAGTCCTTCTTGTCTGGTTAGAATTTCCTAGCCTAAAGAAAATGTGTAGCAGTATGGATTGCTTTGTTGTGATTGCAGTATGTAACATTGTGTATGGAAAGATCCATCCTGGAAAGGCCTTAACCCAACAGCAGGTTACGAATGGCAGGTATGTGGGGATGGAAAGAGGAGCATGGTTGGCGAGGTCTTTGCCCTGCAAGGGAGTTGAAAATAGCTGGTATGTGTGGTCTGGAGTACAGTGTGAACCAGTGGATGGTGCACTGGATTAGGCACCAAGTGAATTGGGGTCTATTTTCAGCTATGACCTTACTTCCTATACAACATGAGGCAAGTCACTTTTCCTCTCTGTCTTTGTCTCCCCTCCCATCATTTGTCTCTCTGGTCTATTTAGGTTGTAAGCTTTGGAGCAGGAACTTTCTCTCTTTGTGTTTGTTCAGTACCTTGCACTTTTGTACTGTAATAGAAATAATAATCACCACCATCCATGGACTACTGGTGGTTTGTGGGAATCTGGCTGGTCCTGGCTCCTTGTCTTTGTTTCCAACTGATACATTTTATGGAAAAAGAAGCTCAAAATGTATTAATTTTTGCCCCTACTCTCATTTTTCCTCATGCAATTGCAACAAGGAAGTTATATGACTGTGAACAGGAGGGGAATTACTCTGTGGAGTTGCAAATCATAGAAATGTAGGGTTGGAGGGGACCCTGAGAAGCCATCTAGTCCACCTCCCCTGCACTGAGGCAGGACCAAGTAAACATAGACCATCTGTGACAGGTGTTTGTTCAACTTGTTCTTAAAAACCTCCAGTGACGGGGATTCCACAACATCCCATGGAAACCTATTCCAGAGCTTAACTACCCTTATAAAGTTTTTCCTAATTTGAAGACTATTATCAAATATGATAAGGGCTGTTATAAAGAGGAATGTCCAGGGTGGTGTCCATAAAACAATCTTGCTGCTTAGATGCAGTCTGCACTATGAAAATGTCAAAGAAGTGCTGTTCTAACGCATTTTTAAAAGGCTATAAGATGGGATATGACATTTGATTCCATTCTTATTGAAAAAGACCACTGATGGGGAAAAAACAGCAATTCTTCCTACATTTTCGACATGACCCACATCTTATGGGACTTCTGTCTGGATTAGCGACTATTTTCTGTGATGTTTCCAGCTACAGATGAGTGAGCAATGAGGCAGTGTTGCCTAGTTATTAGAGCACTAGACTAGAATTCACGAGACTGACACCTGTGTTCTATTCCTGGTTCTACCTCTTACTGGGTCACCTGAGGTGAGAATTAATTCCTGAGACTTCAGATTCTCCCCCCATGCCTCTGAAAGATGTTGATTTTGAATTAATAAAACAAAAGCATCTCTTTTTATCTTCTCCAGAAGCCCTACCACTGAGTATATGCAGCCTGAGGGATTTTTCCCCTTCCCCCCAAAAATTGCCCAAGTACTTCTAGCACATGGACTCAGTATGCGGCAGCCAAATAATCACAGATTTAATAGTCCCTCAACACCCATTCACACACCAGACCGTAAATGCTCTGAATTACCCTTTTCAGCAGCTGCAATACCCAGGCAGAATGGGGTGAGTTAAGGTTAAGGATATCAGTTTAAGCCTTGTTGGTCCCAAACCAAATCCTTAACATTAGTTTAATGTTGTTTTTCATCTTCTTCATTCTATATATGCATACACTTAAAAACAGAGTAGGGGTTACTTATGTCACAGCTGTGCATACTTTCCTTGGTCAGTGGGAACTTTTACAAGACCCAGAATACGGGTTGTTTGAGAGTCTTGTCAGTAGGTAGGATCCTCAGCTGGTGTCAATTGCCAGAGCTCCCTTGATTTCAATGAAACTGTGCTGGTTTACATCAGCTGAGGATCTAAGCAGAAAATGTTTCAGTGGTCAGGTTACTTGAGACATCTTTTTTGTCTGCACAGAATTAAATCTGTTCTTTCCTCCCATTCCCCCCCCCCCCAACCTCCCACCTTTCCAGGGTTCCATTTTTCACAGCCTTCATCTGTTTTTTTTTTCCCCTTAAAGAAAAAAGAATTATTATTTTAACGAAGATGGAAACAAATGTTGTTGATTTTGCTTTAGCAGCCAAGTAGGTTGTGGTTCAGAGAAACAAACAATGGGTTTTCAACTTGTTTAAAAGAATCATTCCCAGCAATTTGTCTAATAGATTAATTTCTCTCATTCTGTTCAAGATTAATGGTATATTAAGCAGATGCTTTAATCTGGCTGTCTGGTGCTATCTGGCTATACAAACAGCAGGCAATTGTCCATAATTTGAGACACTTTGCAGAATGCGAAGAAGCTTTAATAGAAATCTTCCACCAAACCTACTTAACTACTTAGTTACTACCTGTTTAGCTGATTGAAAGTTTTCTGTCCAAAACTGTTTTTGCTAAAACTGCATTTTTCATGGAAAACATCAGTTTTCCTCAGGAAAAAAAATGTTTTTGGCACTGAAAATTGATTTTTTTTCCACTGGAAATTGAAAAATCAGTATGCTGCCAAAATTTCCAGTTGCCAAAAACTTGGGAGTTATTTGATTGGAAACCCAGAAAACTTTGAAGAAAAATTGTGACAAAACTATTTTGTTTTTTGTTGAAATTTTCTATGGAAAAAACAAAACCCTTTCCTGAGGATTTTTATTATAGATGCACTATTATATAGGGTTTATGGGCAATAAGCATTGAATTTCATTGTATTCAGGCAAGGCAAGGTTAGAAGGCAGCATCTAATGTCACTTCTTACATTTCTGCAACCTGAGTGCCAGATTCCGCATCAGGCCCTAAATATGTTAGCAACCAGTAAAAGGCTTGTAGACATCATCAAGCAAGTTCCTGGCTGGTGCCTATTGTATGAGTGACCTTTTCTGATTGGCTGGCCACTGTAAGCTTAGCCAGTCGCAACTCTGCTTTTATTTTAATTTTACCCTTCTTCCAGGCAATAGACAAAAGACATCTTTTTTCCCAATCTGAGCACACATTTGTATGCAAACGTACATGAGAGAAAGCAGCACCGATGGTGGTGGAAGTTTATCAGGGCCCTAACAAGCAGAGCTTAATGAAATGAAGCTGCAGTGGCAAGGATAAATGACAACAATGATAAGATGGAGATTCATTCATTAGGGAACTGGTCCAAAGGCCACTGAAGTCAATGGAAAGATGCCCTCCTTGGACTTTTGGAATCAGGCAGTGTGTTTGTGAGAAGTTTCCGTACTATGTGGCAGGGTGCCATAGAAATGCCAATAAATAAAATACTGCTTTCCTTTTCTTTTGTGTGGCTAATTGTGTATATGTACGGAACCTGGGCCAGATTCAGTTTCAGGTCAGACATCGATGCAATGTCCTCTCTAGGGCAATACATGAAAACAGCAAACGTTTGCCCCATGTTTTCATCAGCTATGGCTTCCTGCACATCCCTCCAGGAAAATTATTTCAGCTAGAAGCAGGTGTCTGCTCGGCAGAGAGGACCCAGTAGGGTTTACAACAACACATGCACATGTAAATTCAAAGAGCTTAAATAATCCCACAGAGCCCTGGCCATTGGTCTTGTCCTGTCAGGCCAGCAGAAAGTTGAATTAAAAATGTTTAGAGGCCATCAGAACCAGAGGTGGATCATTTGTACACTGCAGTTCACCCTCACTAGGTGTAGAGTGTAGACCGATGTTCAGCCCAAGACATAATTTGGCTCTTTATAGTCTGTGTAAAATTTGTTTGACTCCTTTGGTCTCATTACCTAGGGTGTCACATTTTCAAAAGAACTTGGCTTCCTCTATTTATTTATTTATTATTATTCCTAAATAAGCTGTAGCTCTCTACGCACTGAGAACAATAGGAGCAGTTGGATACTGAGGTCTTTTGAAAATGTGTCCCTAGGCTATTATTAAAGAAAATAATCCTCACTTTTTTACAAGTAGGCAAGGAAGGAAGAAAAGAAGCAAGGGTGAGAAAAGCCACCCTACTCTGAACTTCATAAAGATTTGTTTTTTCTGGACCTTCTCCACCAGACTGTAGCCAACAGGAAAGAGTTGAGTGAAGCATGCATTGCTATCTGAATACTGCTATCCTCTATCCCTCCATATTGAGTGTTACTGTTAATGCCAAAAGCTATATATTGTTTGGGGGAGGGTAAGGATTTAAGGAGCAGTTTCCTTCTTTCCTGGAAAGAGGCAGAGACACATTTCATATGTTGTCAAGTGTATGTTGTTGGGTGTTTTTTCTGTTGTCTGAACTGCTGCATCTTGCTCTGACATGAATAACTGTTGGCGCTGTGAAGTGTATCCTAGGGAAATGTGCGGCAGACTCGGAGCATTGTTTTGTTGCAATACAGCATCAAATTGTTTGGTTAAGCACAGGTCATTTTACCGCGTTGGCCCTGGATGGTGTTATCAGTTGAAATGTTTATATTTCCCTTGCTAGTTGTACATTTTATCTTTGCTTTTAAAATGTGCTGATCTGTTTGATTTTGATGAATTATGGTTTTTGGAAAGTGAATTTAGTGCTGGCGGAAGGTACCAGACCGAGTACCCTAGGGGCTGGTGTGTTTTGTTTCATAGAATAATAGAAATGTGGGGCTGGAAGGGACTCACGAGGTCATCAAAACCATATCATAATGCACTATGTAAATCCACGTTATGTCCACACCTTGAATACTGTGTGCAGTTCTGGTCACCCCGTCTCAAATTTTATATATATATAATATCAGAATTGGAAAAGATAAAGAGAAAGGCAACAAAAATGATTAGGCGGTAAGGAACAACTTCCATATGAGGAGAGATTAAAAAGACTGGGACTGTTCAGGTTAGAATAGATGACCAAGGGAGCAGGATATGATAGAAGTCTATAAAATCATGCATGGTGTGGAGAAAGTGAATAAGAAAGTGGTATTTACCCCTTCACATAACAAAAGAGTCAGGGATCACCCAAGGAAATTAATAGGCAGCAGGTCTAAAACAAACATAAGGAAGTACTTCACACTACACACAACCTGTGGAACTTGTTGCCTGGGGATGCTGTGAAGACCAAAGGTATATATGGGTTCAAAAAAGAATTAATAAGTTCATGGAGGATAGGTCCACGACCCGCTAATAGGCAAGATGGTCAGGGACACAACTCTGTGCCCTGGGTATCCTATAGCCTCTGATTGCTAGAAGCTGTGACGGGATGACAGGGGATGGATCACTCAAAATTGCCGTGATCTATCATTCCCTCTGAAGCATCTGGTATTGACCACTGTCGGAAGACAGGATACTGGGCTAGATGGACTGTTGGTCTGATCCACTATGGCTATTTTTTAAGTTCTTGGGAGTTCTTAGCTCAGGGGTCATGATGAGAGCTGGGCAAATAACTACTTCTTTTTTTGGTTCTGTGGGAGTTCCAACTCCCCCCACCCCCCAAGGAAAATAATCTGTTCAGATCAAACTGAATCTGAAATTTTTTCACAGTTTTCAGTGAATCAAAACAGCAAAACTGTCAGCTTTGGGTCTGTCCAAGAGTGGGGATTCGATTCAAACGTTGGTTCTCCCACATCTCTGGCGAGTGCCTTTATCGTTAGGCTAAAGGTTATAATTGTGTGTGGGGGGGGAGGGGGTCATGACTACCCTGCCCTTTCCATATTGCTATAAGGGAAAGAGTCAAAGCTAGATCCTCAGTAGCTGGGAACAGGATGATTGAGAACCACAGCACTATTCCATTACAAATTGACTGAGCCATCCAATTCCTAGTCTGCTACTTATTAATAAATGCATTTGTTATGTCTGGGACTCCATTTCGTCCACGATAACTGCAGGTGTGCACAACAGCCACATTTCCCTATGTCCTATGACCATTAAATTGCTTCACTGTGTACAGATATATCTGTTCAAGCTGGGGAAACGTCCCTTATTTCCTCTTACACACATTCCTCCAAATAAGGAGTGGAATTATGTAAATACCCACTCCTATGTTACTCTTCTTATGGGTCAGATTCTTATCTTATACTAGTTTTTTCCCCCTGATAGATCCAGTGACTTCAGCAGAATTATGTGTGGTTTACACTGATTAAAGTGAGATCAGAATCAGGCTCTGTGTGTGTGTTGCACTTTGGCAAATGCAATCAGAAATATTTTAAGAGTTGAGTAGACCTGGTTTAAAAAATCCCAAATTAGTTCAGTGAAAATGTTTCAAAATGTTGAACTTCTTTCATTTCAGTGTTCAGTGTGGAACTTGGTTTGGTTGGTTGCTTGTTTTTTGGGGGTAGTTGCTTTGGGTTTTCCTCCCATGAAAAATTTCTATAGTGTTGAAAATATTTTTTGGGATAAAAAATTGTTTGGGGGGAAAAAGGGCATTTTTCCCACCAGAAAATTTTCCTTTTGACAAATATTGTTGGCTAGCTGTGGTGTTGAGTCTGCTACTTTCCATAGTTAGTTGCAGCACACGTTTATGCTATCAGGGTCTAAGCACTGTCATTTTGTATTCTTTTAAAATACTGTTGGTCTAAAGGGTGAAATTCACCCAGCTGTGAAGGGCTAGGACAGTATCTCTCTGTAACCTAGTGGTGAGTGTGTTTCAAACATCCACCTCTGCAGGGCCGCCCAGAGGGGGCGGCAAGTGGGGCAATTTGCCCTGGGCCCCGCAGGGGCCCCGTGAGCCCTGGCTCAGCGGTGGTCCGGGTCTTCAGTGGCATTTCGGCAGCGGGGGGCCCTTCAGTCACTCCGGGTCTTCAGCGGCATTTCGGCAGCAGGTCCTTCAGTGCTGCCGAAGACGCGGAGCGACTGAAGGGCCCCCCGCCGCCGAAATGCCGCCGAAGACCCGGACTGCTGCCTGTGAGTACAAGCGCCGCAGCTCCCCCGCTTTGCCCCAGGCCCCCTGAATCCTCTGGGCGGCCCTGCACCTCTGTGCCTATTCTACAGGTGATGTGAGACCATTAGAACTCACAGCTTGAGACTGAGGATCATAGGTGCTGGAACTGGGGATGCTGGAGGTGCGGCAGCACCCCCTGACTTGAAGTGGTTTCCATTGCATACATGGTTTACAGTTTGGTTCAATAGCTCTCCACACACCCCTATAAAAATTGTTCCAGCGCCCCTGCTCAGGATTTTTTTAGCCCAAACAGTAGAGCTGTCACTTATATGATGACACTGAAAATCTCCAGAACTGAAAGCGTGAGCTGCTACAGCTTGAGCTAAAAAGGCAATCTCTGTAGCTACATGGTTGTAACTCACATCTTCTGTAGATGGGGGTCCACATAACATACTGAGTAGTGAATTGCATACTTCCTCTGGACAGAAGCAGCAGCTCATCCCAGGTTACAAAGGTCTCTAGTTGTTCTACTTCTGGACAAGTCCCCTGTGTAATGGCTGCCATCTCAGTCAACACTAGGAATTGAACTTATAACCTCTAGAGGTAAAGGCATGAGTCTCCAAGCTTGAGCTAAAGAGGAGGCTCTGAAACAGAGAGGTGTAGCAGAGTCACATGCTCTGTGAAACAGACACAAACGGGGAGGTGTAACACACATTGACTAGTGGACTACATATGCACCACTTAAGTCCAACTTAAGACACTTGAATGCGACTGAAGTGGAGCATACATCTTACTGTTAGCCCTCTGCACAGGGATGATTCTGGTCCATAAGTGAACCACCAAGGACCCATCCCAAACTGATCACCTAGTATGGTCCTTAAATTAAAGTTAAACAAAATGATACCAGAAATTACAAGGAAGATACTTCAAAGAGGTCACTTTAGACAGAAGTTGCCTGTTGATTGTAGTCTTTAGGTACACATTTTACGGTATCACAAAACAGATTCAAGTTTTGAAATAGGAAACAGAATAGCCATGTTATTTCCAAACTTTAAGTAGTATTTGTATTCCCTCCCTTAAAAGTAAACAGATGGTTTACCTGCTGTGTTAATGTGTATTTGTAGTGATGGAAATTACTAGTCACATGTTAAACTAGTTGGGTCAAGTTGCTGCTAGAGGGAAAAAATCTGTGCGGACTTACAGTTTTCTTGGGGATTGCTTTGCCGTGTGGTTGGGCAGACTGTACCCTGCAAATTCACTGCATGTACAGCCCCAAATTCAATCCTGGGATCTCCCCAAGAAGAGAGCCTGATGAACTCATCCATAGCTGCATCTGAAGATTGAAATGCGTCAGAATCAGAAGCTCGTTAAATGGAGGGACGACTCACTTTTTTGACTAATGCTGAGGTCATTCGACTGAAGTGGAGACAAGTCTTATCTGATGGAAGCATTTTTTTTCCATCCCCTCCTTGCTTATTATAATTATTTTCTTCAGCTCAATACTGCCCGAAGAAATGTGATGTATTTTCAAAATTAAATTTGACTTTGTATCAAGGCAATTTATTCCCATGAGGAGATGGTGTGTGGGGGAGTGGAACGTATCATGCCGTAATTCCCTTCCCAGTAGATTTTGCAGATTTGAGGGTTTTTTTCCCCTGTGCACACATTTTAAAATAAATTAATTTTCTCTAATGACATTATGCATTCTTATTTAATGAGGCAGCATGACGTTCTGAGGGTGGAGTTTCAATGTTTCTCTTACCTGTAAGCCTTAGTTCTTCAGAAGGCGGGGGAAAGAAACATCGACAGCCCTGAGCTTCTGTGGTAGAACATCATTAATTTATTATATATTATTATTGGAGCACCTCGATGCTTCAGTCAAGATCGGGGTCCAATTGTGTTACATGTTGTACATGCACATAGTCTTCAGGGACGAACCCTGCTGCCTCCACCTCCCCACCAGGCTGTCAGCCCCAGGCAGCATCGCCTGCCCCTCACCTGGCTGGCTAGGGCCTCTAGGGAGAAAACTTGTTCACCTTAACCTCTGAGGATAGAACAAGAAGCAATGGGCTTAAACTGCAGCAAGGGAGGTCTAGGTTGGACATTAGGAAAAAGTTCCTAACTGTCAGGGTGGTTAAACACTGGAATAAATTGCCTAGGGAGGTTGTGGAATCTCCATCTCTGGAGATATTTAAGAGTAGGTTAGATAAATGTCTATCAGGGATGGTCTAGACAGTATTTGGTCCTGCCATGCGGGCAGGGGACTGGACTCGATGACCTCTCGAGGTCCCTTCCAGTCCTAGAATCTATGAATCTATGAATCTATGGAACGGCTTCCAAAGGGGAAGAAAGGAGAAAGGTTAGGGTTGCTCATCTTAGAAAAGAGACGACTAATGGGGACGATGATAGCTGTCTATAAAATCCTGAATAGTGTAGAAAAAATGAATAGAGAAGTATTATTTACCCTTTCCCGCAATACAAAAACCAGCAGTCGCTTGATTAAACTAATAGACAGCAGGTTTAATGCAAACAAGAGAAAATATTTTTTCACACATCACACAACTAACCTGTGGAACTCTTGGTCATGGGATGTTGTTGTGATGTCGAAAAGTATATCTGCGTTCAAAAAAGAACTGGATAAGTTCATGGAGGGTAGGTCCATCAATGGCTATTAGCCAAAATGCCAGGGACACAACCCCATGGTCAGGGTACCCCTAAACCTCTGACTATCAGAAGCTGGGAGTGGAAGACATGGATGGATCTCTCCATAATCACCTTGTTCTGTAAACTTCCCCTGAAGCTCTGCTCTGGGCCACTGTCAGAGACAAAATACCAGGCAAGATGGACCATGGTCTGACCCAGTATAGTAGCTCTTATGTTAAAGCCTCCCTGTTTCTGATGATGGTATCCCACTTCATCCTGGAGCCCATCCTACTGCATCATGGAGTTCATTATCCAAGAGGTTGTGCTACCTCCCACAGACTGAGGAGCTGGATGTGCAGCATGAGCAGAGCAGTGGCTCTGCACGGTTGGAGCGGAGAAGGATTTTATTTTAATTTTTAATCCTGTTTTTCAGCTCTCCTTTAGACCAGGATTTTAAATTTCAGGGCAGATGGGTACAGGCTCCCTCATCTCAATGTGTTGTGAACTATTCAAATGGCACAGAGAACAGCCAAGTTCAAGTCCTCCTTCCTTGTGGTCCCTGTAGGGCAACATCGTGGAATGTCTTCAATGATTTCAAAACCAGTGATGCCTTGATATTGCATCTCAGCTGAGGCAAGCTGTTCTGCAAGGCTCATTTCTGGACAAAAAGCCTTAAGGCCGTCCAGTCTGGTGGATAGAGCTCTTTACTGGTAATCAGGAGAAATGGCTTCTACCACACACATACTGTGCAAACATGGGCAAGTCCTGTCATCTCTCTGGGCCTCAGTTCATCCATCCATAACATAGGAATGATACCACTTCCCTACCTCTCGGGGGCTCATGAGATTTGCTTTTGCAAAGTATTTTGAGATCCTTGCATAGCTCTCTAAAAGTGCAAAGAATTGCCTTTTTTAACTTAGGTGTCTATCTGTTGCGGCCACCGGTTGTACAGCTACGTAACACAGGTTGGGAAATCAGCATTCTTTGTTCGGTAACTCCAGCAAGCAATTAGGATGCAGGGAGCAAACATGTAATGTCCAGATTAAAATGAAATCAGAACCTTCCCTGCCAAAACGCCAACTAAGCCTATTTTGAGGTTCCTTAAAAGGTGGGTCAACTTTTTTTTTCTTCATTATTTTTCATTTCTGCAGGAATAGAATATCAGGGTTGGAAGGGACCTTAGGAAGCCATCTAGTCCAACCCCCTGCTGAAAGTAGGATCAATCCCCAGGCAGATTTTTGCCCCAGATCCCTAAATGCCCCCCTCAAGGATTGAACTCACACTGCTGGGTTTAGCAGGCCGATGCTCAAACCACTGAGCTATCCCTACTATATGTCTGCAGTTTGGCTGACATGAGAAGTGCTGTAAAAGGGCAGAAATGCCAGGAGAGAGCTGTTCTGGTAGCATTACTGGCTCTCTAAAAACTGGAAACCACATAAGGGACTTTTTTCTTCCATGTAGCGGGGTGGTCACCTGCTCCTGCCCTGAAGGGCTTGAAAGCAGCCCTGGAGAGGGTTGCAGCTCTGAAATCTGGGCTGATTGGGGAAGTAGCCACAGCTGGGCCATGGCCCAGTCAGGCCACAGCTGGCCCTTATAAAAGGGCAGTGGACCGGAAGTAGATAGTCTCTCTCTCTCTAGCTGTAGAGGGAGATGGACTTGGCTGCAGGGACCTGAGCAGAGTACCTGAGTGGAGCAGGGCTGGGGAAAGGCAGAGGAGCTGGGGAGGCTCCAGCCTGGAAAGCCCCAGGCTGCGGCCTAGCAGAAGGCCAAGGGGTACCAGGGCCGGCTCTAGGATTTTTGCCGCCCAAAGCAAACACAATTTTGGCCGCCCCATTTTTTAATTACCCCACCCCCGGCCCCGCCTCAACTCCGCCCCTTCCCCAAATCCCCAGCCCTGCCTCCTCCCCCCAGGCTCTCAAGCCTGGGAGGGAGGGGGAGCAGCGGCGCGCGAAACAGCTGTTTCGCGCGCCGCGGCCGCTCGGGATCTCCCCCTCCCTCCCAGGTTTGAGAGCCTGGGAGGGAGGGGGAGACTCCGAGTGGCCGCGGCGCGGGCGCCGCTTCTCCCCCTCCCTCCCAGGCTCTCAAGTCTGGGAGGGAGGGGGAGCAGCGGCGCGCGAAATGGCCGCTCGGGATCTCCCCCTCCCTCCCAGGTTTCAGAGCCTGGGAGGGAGGGGGAGACTCCGAGTGGCCGCGGCGCGGGCGCCGCTTCTCCCCCTCCCTCCCAGGCTCTCAAGCCTGGGAGGGAGGGGGAGCAGCGGCGCGCGAAACAGCTGTTTCGCGCGCTGCGGCCGCTCGGGATCTCCCCCTCCCTCCCAGGCAGCAGCAGCGGAGGTGAGCTAGGGCGGCCGCAGCACATTTTTAGGGGCAGCATTCTGGCGCCGGCCATGCCGCCCCTAAAAATGTGCCGCCCCAAGCACCAGCTTGTTTTGCTGGTGCCTAGAGCCGGCCCTGAGGGGTACTGGGGGTTGCAGAGGGCAGCCCAGGGGTAGGCAAAGGCAGCAGGTCCAAACCCAACCTCGCCGGTGATGAGTAGGCTGATACTGCAGTCTGCCCCAGGGCGTGGGGGCTAGACAATGACTGGCAGTAGCCTTATACTGAGGCGAGGTGGGGATAGTGGGTGGGGGCTCCCTGGGGAGGCCCTGAGAGAAAGGGGTTACTGCCAAGGGACAGCACCCCAGATAATGGGGCCCCAGGTCCGGGAGGGACACGGGGGGCCAAATGGCAGCGGGACACCGGCCTGCAGAGGGCGCTCTGTGCTGGAAAGAGCTAATTCCCAGCGACAATCAGCAGGAGGTGCTGCAGGGGTGAGTCCACACATCGCTACACTCCAGATTTCCAATCCCATTTTGTTGGCCCAAGAGTTGAGTCTGGGATAAACCAGGTCAGGTAAAAGAAGCATCTCTTTCATCTCCACCTCATTTATTTTATAATTATGATGGGTACTTGGAGTTTCCAACTCAAGTCAAGCTGTGGCTGCTCCGCGCCTCCTGACAACCAGGCCTCTTATAGTGGATTGTGCCTTTAAGTGCTAGTGGGTGGTAGCCTGCAGAATGACCTCTGAGCAGGCTGCAGTAAAGGTATGCTTGATGGAACCACCTGGGCTGTGGTGTCTCTGCATCTTATACGAAATGGGAAAATGTCACCCCCACAATCACTCTTGTCCATGTCTATCACTTGCTGGAGTTAGGGCCTCGTACTTTAACCTACCCCTATTTCTCCAAACACAGCTCTGTTTTTAGCCTTGTGACAGCGCCCATCAAAAGCCTACAGCTGTCTTCACAAAGCCACTCAAGGTCACTTGGCAATCCAAGGAGGAGGCAGCGTTGCTTGTGACAATCATATTGGGAAAGATTGTCCGCTGTTAAATAGACTTCAGTTGCCTTTGCCTTTTTTATCCTCCTGAAACAACCGCTGCTCAAACAATTGTAATTCTTCTGATGCCTTCCTGGAAAACATTCGGCTTGGCTCGCAGCACAGTGTTGTGTAAATAAATATGTACCAAGCAGCAAAGTCAAGGAGGAGAGTGAATCCTCAAATAATTATGTAAATAAATCCGCACCGTGCTCTCTGCTATCAGCTACCATGTACATTTATATTAATCAGTATGGACGTTACTGGCAAGTGAATCTATTTCTCTGCATTCTCTTGGAGGCTCAAAATTAATGTTTAATTCCGCTCCTCATTTCACAGGAAGGGATATAGGGGCAGGCAGGGCTGTCTTATCTCAGCATCCCTTCAGGTGTCTCTGGGAGGCTGAGGCCAATCAAACTTTACATAAATAAGAGCATTTGGCACTCGAGAGTTTCTGAGCTTGATCCAACACTTTTAAAGCACAATTGGGGAAAAACACAAACACTCATCTGCTAGGATTACATTTCATTTGTCGATCTCTCTTGACCTCTTGCGGGGGGGCTAAAAGACATTCAGCAACAGCTCAATTCAGAGACAGTTGTATATCCCCAGATGAACTTTTCTGATGCTTCATTGACAGCAACCACTTTTCTGCCAAGGAGCATGGCCCTGGATTTTGTATCCAAAGGATTAATTTGTCCAGGATTTGGCACCCTCAGTTAATCACAGAATAAGTGAAAAGAGGCAGTTGGTTCCTGCTGCTTCTGTGTGGGTTTGTTTTTGTTTTTTAACTCTCTTCGGCCTTTGAGTCATATTTCAGGAAGAGGCGAAATCTTCATCTTTAAGCAGGCACAGAGACTAGAACGCAACCTGAGTTGTGGGTGTTAGGTCCTGTCACAGGGTGAGCTGGCCCTTTAAGTGGGTTGGGGCTCAGCCTCACCTGTGCCAGATAGCTGGTAGCCCAACTCCTCAGGTGAAAGACATGAGTCCAGTGGTCATGTTGCAGGGGGACCAGGTGTGGGAATGCTCCATTTAAGAGCAGGAGATCCCCCAAGAAAGGGCCTAGGCTGAGTGCATAGGGAGAAGCCCTTAGTGGGAGGGTTATGGGGTAGTCAACAGGGATGCTGAAACGAGGGGTGCTGGGGGTGAAGCAGCACCCCCTGGCTTGAAGTGGTTGCCATCATATATAGGGTCTACAGTTTGGTTCAATGGCTCTCAGCACCCCTACTATAAAAACTGTTCCAGCACCCCTGGCAGTCAGCATAGTTGTCTAAAGTCCCAGGGCTAGAAAACTATGGTAGCAGGTGCCATGCTATGAGGGGATGCAGCCACTGCTGTGTACAAGGTAAGGAGGACTGTGTGGAGCCTGGTAGGGTTGAAAACTGGGCCCAAGAGATGAGCTAAAGACTGTAGTGGTAGGAGCAAGACCCTGAGGAGAAGGGCCATGCCTGGCAGGAGGGATAACTCAGGTTCCATCCTCAGAGAAATCGAGGCAGCAGACAGACCCAATTCCATTTGAGGTGAGTATCTTCTACGGGTCCCTAAATCACTTGCTATAGTTTTCCTAAATGCTTTCCCACAACCTTATTGCACCAGCAAGCTTCCTCCTGATTTCAGGATCGGTTCTTCATTGCCTTGCGCCTTGTGGAGTCATTTACATTTACACCAGTAAAATACCATCAGATGAGAATGGCAGTGTCCTTCACTGACTTCACACTCACTTTACACTGGTGTAGATGGTGAAGGGAAATGGGGAATCAGGCCCTTATTTTTTGTTTCCTTTTAAAAAGAAAAAAAAAACCCTAATAAATACATTAATTCAATTAAATAAAAATATGCAATTTTAAAGTCACGAGATTGCAAATGCAGTAGTCAGTACATTCCAAACGCTAAGGGCTGCTCTCATAACATTCATTTTTGTGTCATTTTTTAATTGCCACGAAAAAGTCAACATCAGCCAACCTAGCAAATTGCAGTGCTTGAGAAATACCGCAGTTATTTCCTATTCCAAGTATAAGGATACACGGCAGTATCTCAATTACCACAGTATAACCACTGGTTCTCTGTGTGTTTCTCTCATCACTGTGACATCTACGCCTTTGTGTATATTGGAGCTGAGCAAATAGCTTATCAAAATTCCCCTTTATTTCTGTTTGTGAGTTGGCTGGGAGCTGACTGTGACATTCATAAATCTGTGCCTTAGTTCGATGGTTTCTCATTTACTTTTTTCCTTTGAGTTTGAAGTTTGTTGTGGATATTGAGGTTCAACTTTGTACTGCATTGGCTATTTGTCATGTGATGATATTTCCCTTCCCTGATTGGAGAACTCATCTAACCAAAATAGTGCAGATTGTGCAGGGAACTGAGGTTGGGTCTCCTACGCAAGCAACCTACTATAGGGTCATTTTGTCTCTTTGGCCCAATGACTATGCAAGTATCTGATACAACGTGGAAGAGCTTCAACAGGAGAGACTGAGAGATCCACCCCATAATACTCCATAGTCTGGTGGCTAAGGCACTATTCAGCAAATTGGGTCAAATTCACAAATAGTTTCAGCAGACCCAAAACTGCAATTATTTGAAATAAACTGTCTGAAAAATGTAATCCCATTTTAGTCACGATCCCAGCACCTTTCCTCCTGGGTCGGCAGGAGCAGAAAAGATCTGTGTGGTGCATCCTACTACCTGGTCTGTGTGGAGAGGGTGTGCAGACCCCAGTTTGCAGTCCCCATGGGAATGGATGGGGAGAGGGCAGGTCCCAAGTGAGGGATGGAGAAAGAGTGTGGAGCTACTTTGTGTCTGCTTCTCACAGGTGGAAATGGTTACTCAGAGAGCAAGATGTTGGAGAACCAGAAGCAGTGCAAGGGCGGGGCACTGAAAATGCTATGAGGCTGTGACAACCAGCTGTGTCCCCAGCATGTTCTCTGCCGTTCCATAAAGGGCCAGTTCCTCCTCGCTTTCCTGAAAGAGTCTCATTTCTACACTTAAAAACATGAGCACTTGTTCAAATAAAACAATGTGTGTTCCGTATAGAACAGTAACGGTTACTCCGCATACTCTTAAGCTTACTGTGCTTCAGTTTCCCTATCTGCAAAATGGGGATAATGTTTGCCAACTTCGTGGGGAGAGGGGCTGGGAGTCTTCATAAATAGTTTTGATGTGCTTTGAGGTCTTTGGATGAAAATAACTGGTAAAACCTGAGCCTTGCGACAGGTGAGTAGCAGCCATCCTTCATGAGAGTCCCCCAAGCCGGAGGGTTTGTAATGAACATCCCAGAGACAGGGGCCCATGACTGGTCTCAGTACAGAGGGACGATGCCAGCAGCTTTGCTCCCCTTTCCACTGAAGGAACTAGTGGTGAATCCTGTTGCACGTTCCTCTACCTGGCCTGAAGGGTTCAATGGGTGCGCGGGGGGTGGGGTGGGAATAAAGAGGCTAGTGGTACTGTTCCCATGGGAATGGGCGAGTAGGAGTGAGGGAGCAGAGAAAAAATCTGCAATTATTGCTTTTTAAAAGAGAATCTGAAAAGGTGTTCAGTGGCTGTGCTTTGTTCCACTCTGAGCCCCGCCCTTTGGCAGGGGAGTGGCTTCTCCATAGGCATGTCTCGCCTTTCCTTTGAAAATCAGAAGGATTTATCACATGGGTTTGTTGCATCTGGAGTGGGGAGCAAATCCGGGAGCTGCTACTCAAAGGAGTAACGCACTCACACAGGTTGGAAGAATACAATTGTGTGTGGGTGGCGGGTCCAGTGAATCACTGCAGCCTCTCCTTCTGGCTTAAAACGAAAACTGTGAACTTCACCGACTGAATGAGATGAATCCATAGAAATGAAATAGTCCTTATGCATCCCAGTCTGGCTTTGGGCTAGGCTTATTCTTATTCTTCTCTTAGGTCTCCATTGATCGGACCATCTCCTTCCTGAGGAGGGGTAGAGCATGAGTGTGGGGACAGGGAGCATACAGGACAAGAGGTCAGTTAGCCCGGGAGCTTGAAACAAGTGTCCCACAAGATGCAGCAATGTCTTCACCTTGGAACTCCCCATCCATATCGATCAGACATTGGTCTCAAAGCATCAAAGCTACCTTAAGATGGTTTATCCAGAATGGGGAAAGCATATATTGCATACATTATTGGATACCTTTGTCCCCAGTCAAGCAGACCTAACACTTGTCCGATCTTTGAATGTTTTCATTGTTGGTTGCCACAAGGTGGCATTGCAGATTAAAGGGAAAACATCTCCTCTGGTATTCTGTAGAATAACAGAGGTCTGGGGACTAAATAAATAAGGAACAGAACCACCTTGAAACTGTTCTGAGTCCCTTGAGATAAAAGAGACCTCTGGTTTTCACTCATGGGAACCTGGTTTGAAAGAGTGTGCAGGAAAGGCTGTGAAGAATTCTGATTGCTTTAGGATCTGGAAACGTTTGGCCATTCAGATCTACTGATCTGCTACACCTCCAGCTTTGGTGTGTTATATATTTTTAGAACTGTGTGAAAGGCAGTGGCTTCGGCTCACAGTCTCTCTCCTTTCAGGTCACGTGAGTTCACACCCGAAGCAAAACTCGGCCTACGCCACTACACTTTCCCTGATTTCCACCCAAAGCCATAAATTGGCCCAAGCTTGACCAAAATTCAGGCTCACTGTAAAGCTGGTGAATTTCAGCAAATGGGGCACAGGCTTTGGGTTAGTTAAAAATAAATAAATAAAATAGACATCTAAACTTTGCAAGCTGCACCTGGGGTTTCACTACAAAAGTTTTCCTCTGGTTCTTTCAATTTTTAGGCTACTGTCATGTTCAGTCCTTTGTGTTATAAGGTGTGAAGGCTTTGTTCAGAATATTCAAAGGTCCTCAGCTCCTGTTTGAATTCCAAATTAAGTGGGCAGAAGATTCCGGTATGATGGGTGCATATTGGGTGCTGAGCACTTTGGAATATCTGGCTAAACACTGACAGCAAATCCCTATTCAGGAACTACAGATTGCTGAATCTCATGGTTCATTTCACAATTTTATTCCCAGTTACCTGCATTATAAGCTCTTTGGAGCAAGGAGTTTCTTGTTACTGTGTGTGTGTGTGTGTGTGTGTGTGTGTACAGCATCTAGCACAATAGGGCATGGATCACTGACAGACCTCTAGTGTCACTGTAATACAATTTCTGCAGTTACTAATGGCTCCTTTCTCAGCTTCTAGTTCTGTCCTTTTCACTGGCATTCGTTGGTGATTCACAACCACAAAGCTGATATCCTGTTTGCCACGTGCATCACGCAAAAGTAGCTGCGTGAAAATGAGTCTCTTATGGATAAAAACAATTGCTATATAGAACACGGTGTGTATGTGGGGAGGAAGCCCAAGTACGAGTAAAGCTGGAGAATCAGGGTGTCTTGGGGTTGTATGTTTGTAAATGAAATAGTTTTTCATGTTCACCTACAGTTTGGGGCAAACTGCAGAAAGATAGTGTCTGTTCCAAAGGTTGCTGAGGTTTTTCTCTATGGAATTATCAAACTTCTGTCTGAGTCAAATGCAGGGGAATTGGCAATTCCACCCCGTATATATTTGCTAGGGGAGAAGGACTGGTGTGCAAGCACAAACACTAGTGAAAAATCTTACACTCATGCAAGGTAGTAGTGAATAACTTCTTATGGTTTCTGTTGAGGCTATTTTCGTACAGTCCATTTAACAGAAATCCAAGAAAAATGCTCCTGTGTGTTTATACTGAAGGTATTTGATTCCCTCTCTGAAATAGCACAGGATGGATTTGTTGAAGATATAAATTGTGCACTTAGCCGTGTTTTTGGTGAGTGAATTTTTTACAAACTAATGCTGATCTCACCCAACATGTCTGCTGTTCCTAAGTGTGGGAGACCCTCTGAGTGAGGCATTGGACTAAGATTCGCCTGACTTAAATCAATTCCTCATTCAGCTACAAGATTCCTCTGTGACCTTGGACAAGTCACTTAGCCTGTCTGTGCCTCAGTTCCCCATTTTACAAATAGAGCTGATGATATGCTTATCTTGCCCATTCCTCTTGTAAGCGCTCGTTGGCAGGGACTGCCTCATACAATGTGTATTTAAAGGGCTATCATGTTGGGACCTTGAGGCTGGGATATCAAGTATTTAACAAATAACAAATAACATTTAGCCTATAGGTTGTAAATGAGCTGTTGGCTTTCACTATTCATGGTATGTGATTGGTCACCTTAGCGATGGCATAAATGTATATGGCTATGTAAAATCCAATTACATTAGGATAATTTAAAAGGGGAGGATATCAACCTTCATGCTTCTGGGAATAAGCCAACCACTAACTATTAGGGGGTCAGGAAGACAGTTCCCCACGAGATAGATTATTCCATAACTAGCTACTGCTGGGTTTCTTGCACCTTCCTCTGAAGCAGCTGGGGCTGGCTATGCACTTCTGTCAGAGTGGCTAATGAAATAGATGGACCACTGGACTGAGCTGGTCTCCTAATGTCTAGATTGCTGTGGTATGTTTTTGCTTCTCAATGGGAGCACTGTGCCTTCTCTAAGAGAAAAGTAACAAATAAATTATCCTGCATAATGCACATTCCAGAGTGAACATTTGGCCAAATCAACCTTTGTGCTAAAATAGGTGAAACTTTGGGAATTCACAGACACTTCAATGAGTGTGTCCATACTCGTTAAGAACATGATCCCCACGGCTCACCACCATCTGAACATGATGCTTTTATTCACACAAACATATTCACCAGCCAGTTCTGTTTTGGATGGATGATGACTGAGTCTGAAACATCATTGGCGAGAAAAGCATCTTCCAGTAGGAAGCAACGACATAGATCCAGAACTGAGGACATATAGTATAGTGATGGAGTCTGCTAGTATCCAATAGGAAGTAGGCTAGAGAGATTTGGATGCAGCCTAGGGATTCTCTGGGTAAAATGCTGAATATGGTTTCATCCATTGTGTTTACATAACTGTTAAATAAGGAAGCTTTGAAGTGAAACCTGCAGCTTCTTTATCCTGGAGATAAGTACAGACACCCAAGACCCTATTGAGTAAATATGACTCTTACACCACTATTAGTGGCTTGGTCTTACACAAACTGATGCAAACTGACAAGCATTCTGGTGCACCTGGAGGCTTAATAAATTTCTGTTGAATTCCACGCTAGTGGAAAGGCATATTCCTCCCCTCACTTGTTCCTGAATACACAGGAGTCGATTTCCAGCTGGCTGCAGTTTGATTTTAGACTTTGTTTTACTTTCATATCAAAACTGGATCCTGCTAACACATGTCAATGACCTGATCTAGCTATAGACCCTCAGGGAGGAAGTTTTCAGAGCATTGCACTGGAGGTTAGCCACCTGACAAATGTTAAAGTCAATTAACCGAATCACCCCATCCTCCAGGAACAACACAGGGAAGGATCTTGTTTTCCCTAGGAAAAGAGCCTGGGGGCTCCCTTTGTGGAGTTCCTCCCAGATCCTTCCATCAGAGGGGTAAGGTTTGACTCCCTGCAAAACAAATGGGCCAGGTACTTTATAGAACAAAGAATAAGATTTAGAGCTCGATTCCTGGGTCCAGCCAAGGTGCACTTGGCAGAGGACCAAGGGTGTCAGACCAATGTGTCTCATTCTGGCTCTAACTTCCACCCCGTTTGCTACAGCCTTAAGGAACCATTTCAGCAGCTGTGTATAGTCATAGTTTAGAGAGATTCTGGCCATGCCCCCTTTCACTTGGCCACAGCCTCTACTCTGGGAGCTGAAAGAGGAGTGATAGTATGGAGCCACTATGCTACGTGACTGGGAACCAGAGAAAAAGGTCACATGAGCGCCGACAACCCAAACCCATGGTGTTTCATAGATCTCAAGACTTATTCCACCCTTGTTCATGCAGCTAGTCAGCTTGCATTCTGATGCATGAGATTTCTTTACCCACCCACTCCTGTCGTGGCACTCACTGGCCAGATTCCAGTGGAGTTACACAGGAATTAATGTAGCCCAACAACTAAAAGCATTCGCAGCCGTAGGCCAAGACCCCTGATGTAGGCCTTTGCTATGGAAACCTCCTATTAGTTTGAATTAGAATTTAGGGGAGCAAAAGCCACTGGATTTGGCCCTATAAAATTGCCCAGCTCCTTTTTAAAATGCCCTACAGCCAGAGGGCTAGACCTCACCTAGTGCAAATTGACACAGCTCCATTGACTTCAGTGCTAATGTGCACCAGCCGAGGGCTAGCCCTTTAGTATTTAACTGTACCTGGAAGGACATCTCCCTGTTCATGAAGACCATTGATTTGAGAATTACTGTTTGTATATCAGGAATACAATTGCCTTTTCTCAGTTGGCCACGGCCAGCTGTGAAAGTTAAGTTTCCCCTCCTTCCAGCCATTCATTATGCCTCTGCAGCAGCACAATGCGGTTGGTGGGGGGCTTTTAATTGACAAAAGAGGCACAAGGCTCTGGGGACATAACAAAGTCAGTGGGAGCGTGTGAACAGCAATTTATTTTGTCAGTTCCAGTTCCAGTCACCCTGATATGTGAAAATTGCGGATGTCAGTTTCTCAATGTGTGACTTTGACACATCACATTAAAAAAAAATCTTTGTATTTTCTAGAGCTTTGGAAAATAAAGTAAAAACAGGGCGTCAGAATTAGCAAATAGAGCACGGCATTATGGGCATTGTCCCAGCGTGGGTGTACCCATCCAGGCCGTAGGAGGTAAAGCCAAGTACCCTGGACCACCTCAGATGAAGTGCTGCTATTCCTTACTGCACATAGCCTGGAGGGGCTCCCTCAGGTTTTGAAAGGATGAAAGTGAAACTTTCCATTGAAACAATAAATATTGTGGGAGAGTTGCTGTGTGGTTACGACGGTGGCCTGGGACTTAGCAGACCAACATTCAGTTCTCAGCTCTGCCACAGACATCCTGTCCTTCTGAGAGCAAGTCACTGGGATCGTCATAAGAGCCTAAGGGGGTTAGGTGCCTCACACATTAGAATGGATGTGCTGGACTGCATCTGGGCTCCTTTGAAAATCACCACTCTCAATCTTTGTGATTCACTCCCCTCATCTGTAAAATGAGGACAAAGATAATACCTCCTTTCCTCCTCCCACTCTGTTTTTCTAGGATATTTAGACTCTAAGCCAGCATTTCCCAAATCACAGATCATGACCCCCAGTGGGGTTGTGCCATCAGCAGATGGGGTCGTAGCTGTGTCCCTACTGTGAGGAGGGTGCCATTTTGCGCTGCAAAACTGAGTCCTCCAGTTTGCTCTTCAAAATGGTGTCATTCATGCTGGCTAGGGTTCTGGGAGGAAATAATTGATTAAAATGGAGTCATGCCAGCAAAAAGTTTGGAACCACTGCTGTAAAGTCTTCTGGGTGGAGACTGTCTTTCACTATGGATCTATACAGCCCCTAGCACAATGGAGCTCTGATCTTGGTTGGGGGTCTCTACATGCTACTGTAATAGAAATAATTATACTATCCTTTGTACAAACAAAGGAATTCTAGCAGTAATGTTGATAATGAATATTGTTTGGGCCTACAGCACTGGTCCAATAGCAATTAATAGTCAAGGGAGCAGGTTAGAAAAATGGCAACCGAGTTCATCCAACAGCTTAACCAAACTTCAAGAGTTGGAGAGATAAGTTCTCTGAGCCTCCAGAAAACGTCACCACTGTGAGGCAAACCCACAGCCAGACCGGGCTGCTCACTCAGGGGCAATGACTCACCTCACAGCCCGCTGGGGATATTACACGGACATGTACCTGGCGCGGGTCTCTCCCCCAACCCTGACACTTGCAGCATGAGGGAGACCCTGGCGCAGATTTACATCAAGTGCACCAGGCTCCAGCCCCTTTTCCAGCTCCTCCAGAACCTTCTCCTTAGGTTTTGGCTGCACTTTCCCCCGCATCTCCTGATATTTGCACACCCGTCCATGGCCCCACAGAGTCACGAGACCTCTTCATTAACCTCCTCCTGGCGCTGGCCAAGGTGGCCGTCCATTATACCAGGACGAAGGTGTTGGTCAGGGGAGGAGGGGTGCTCTGCGACTGTGGGGCCTATTTCCAATCCTCCCTTAGGTCACGTCTCCGGGCAGAGTTCCTCTGGCCATGGCCACTGGCTTTCTGGACACCTTCAAGGAGCAGGGGGTGCTGTCCAGGATTCTCTGCCCAGCATCCCCCTCTGGTTCCCTGATTTTGACCCTATGACCTCACTCCCGTCCCCGTTTTATCATTCCCCCCACTCTCCCCGTAGACTCTTTTGATGCCTGGGTCCAGTGGCTCCTTGCCTTAGGCTGGTGGGCAGAGGGGAGGGCTTTAGATGTGGCAATTCAATAGAAGCAATGACTCACCCCTCTAGCAGAGCCTGCACTGACTCATCTCTCAGGCATGCTGCAGCAGCCTATCCCTCGGCAAGGCCCAGGGCAGATGAACCCCAGGCACAGGTATTTCAATCTCGCCACCAGAACCGCCTGCAAGTTAGTCTGTGCAACAGCACTGCTTGGCTAGCAACCCTCCTGCTGCCTCACGGTGTTAAACTCCCTCAACCTTCTAGCCTACCCTCAATCCTGTCCCTGCCCTAGCCTTGCCCAAGCCTTGTCCAAGCCCATTTCAGCCTTGCCCGTACCCTATTCTGACTTCGCTCCAGCCCTGTGCCTGACCCCCATGCCCTTGGACTGACTCCAACACAGCTTCGACCTTCAGCCTGCATCCAGACTTTGACTACGATCCTGATTTGGCTTGTCTATGAACTCTGACCCTGGTTCTGACCCACAGCCTGTCCCCGGACCCTGGTTTCAGTGCTGCCCGTGGCCCAGTCCCAACTCTCCATCTGGCTTCAACCGCTGGTACCTGTTCTCGACCACTGCTCCAACCACCAGGCCTCACCACCTGGACCAGAGCATGACAACTCTTGGCAGAAAATCAAGTGGCAACACCCTTCTCCCACAAAACATCCACACATAAGCATTGGCAGGTCACGCCTGGCACCATGACCCTGTTCTCAGGAGTTTCAGAAAGCTATCTTTTCTAAATTTACCCTTTCATCTCTCCAGTCCAGGCCAGGACTCAGTGAGACCCTGGATACTAACGCTAGGCAGAACAAACTATTCAGTTAGCCTGAACCTAGAGAGCCCAAAAGAAGCAGAGAGTTTGTCTGTGTCCAGTGACCTCAAGAAGGAATACTCAACTGAAGCCCATAAGGCAATCTAATGAGGCCTGTGGCACAAGCCACTAATGGCTTGGTCTCCTGAAGGTTGGAATACTCTGGTCTAACTTTGGTTGTTGGGTTTAATGTGTGGGTGCTGGGTGGTATTGGGGGCCTGTGGTATACAGAGTGTCGGAAGAGATGATCTAGTGGCCCCTTCTGGCCTTCAACTGTATGAGGCTACACGTGCAAGAAAAGGTTTGATAGAACTGGGCCTTGCGACATTGGTAGCTGCTAACGTTTTCACTCAGGGCATGTCCACGGTATAGCGGCACAGCCACAGCACTGCATCTTTCCGGCTTCAGTGCCATAGAGTAGATGCTACCTGCCTCAACGGAAGGGGGTTTTCCATTGATGTAGTCAATCCACCGCTCCGAGCAGCAGTGCCTAGATCGATAGAAGAATTCTTCTGTCAACCTACACTGGTGGTGGGGGGAGGATGAGGTCAATCTAACTACCGCCCTCCGGATGCAATGTTTTTCACAGCCCTGAGCAACGTAGCTAGGTCAACTTAAATTTTAAATAGAGACTAGGCCTCAGTGCAGTTGGAAAGTCCAAGGTCAACACAAGTAGAGCGGATTGCCTCTCTGTTTAGGACTAATTGTCATAAAGTCAAAGTTTATGATTTTGAAACAATTGATAAGATGACATTTCTTGTCGGCAGGGAAATCCTCAGCAGGAGTGTTTTTGTCTCCTGTAAATGGGTCTCCCTCTTAACAATGCAGTACATCATCTTGAACTGTGCTACGATAACTTTCTCTATTCATTTAAAAATGGAGGATAGGCAAATCTCACTATACCATCCTTGTGCTTCGGTCAGGGCTGAAAGCAGCTTTAGTCTCACAGGACTGAAGACATGGCTTTGAGGTGGGTCAGAGGAAGATCAGCCCTTGGTGACAGGGAGCAGTGTCTGAACTGGGCACAATTCAGTAAACCCAAGTGGATCTCTCAGCCGTTGGTGCAATTAGCAAGGATCTCCTGTACTTGTCCATGTAAGCAACATTCTCTTGATGACTTCAGAGCCTATGATCCATCGGCCAGTTTCTGGACCCTGTGCAAAATTGCCACAGATTAAAAGTAGCAGCATGAATTCCACGTTCATGGTACAAAGTGGCAGCAGTCTTGTTGAATATGTCAGACAGCAATTGCCTTTCCCGTTCACTCCATGGTTCATCTAGTCCAGTCTCCTATCTCTGACATTGGCCAGTAGTAGATGCTTCAGGGGAAAATGGCAATTATGGAATAATCAGCCCACCAGGAATGTTTACTCCTAACACTGTCAGTTAGGGGTTGATTTAAGCCCTGACTCAGGAAGTTTTAGTCAACTAGATCACAGTTAACTTTTTCTCTCCAAGCCCCCAAAACAGGAAAGCATGAATGGTGCTTATGTGCTTTCCCAAACAGGGATGAACTTAAGCCCATGCTTAAATGCTTTCTTGAATCAAGACCAGCATCGGTGTTATGCTGTACTTTGTTCATGGTTGGAAATGGGACTATATTAATCTGGGAAAATTTCCTGTAGAGAAGCTAAACCTAGTGCAATGTCTCAGGAACTCAATGTCATGCTGAAAGCTAATCCCCTGTCTGCATCCAAAAGAGACTGTGCTTAATGGATGGCACCTATTACTCACTGCCATACAGTGTGCCTTCTCAAGCACTGCAACAGCCTGTTCTTTCACCAGCTAATGTGTCAAATTTTGATCTGGTCTCCTACTGTGTTTTCCATTTATTCCCAAGGTTCTGGAGAAGGTCACTGCATTACAGCATCAGCAGCACCTCCATACACATGATCTCATCCATAAATTCTAGGCTGGCTTCAGGCAGGGGACATAGCAGCCCTGAGACTGCCCTTTGGACAGTTTGTGCAACTCATCTTTTGTGGGAAGCTGATTTAAGGATATGTTCTCTATGAGTGCTTCTTAATCTCTTCACCACTACTGCTTTCAGCATAGTGGACCACAGTGTCCTTTTGGAGTGCTTGAAGCAGATGGAGAATCTGTCTGGAATTGCTCTATCTTGGTTCAAATCACATCCTACAGAACACCGCCAATTCCTTTGTTACGTATTCCACTCCTCAGTGCAGATTTATCTTTTGGTCCTGCTGGGCTGTCCATTGCTTTGAAGTGTATATTCGATCCCTCTTGCTTCAATTACTTTTCAGCATGGCCAGAGTTATCCCTGTTATGCTGATGTAGCAAGAGCTCTCTTGGCGGAGTTGTTTTGTCTGCCAAAGCCCAGAGGTGATTGGGAAGGAATTTTGTCTCATGGTTAGGGCAGCAGAATGGGAGTCAGGACCCCCAGGTCCCTGTGGACCTTGACTAATCACTCAGTCTGCACCTAAGTTTGTGCTGCAGTTTGCTCAGCTATAAAACAAGAATGACAATACTTACTTTCCTCATTTATTATTATTCATTCCTTTCCTTACTGCCTTCCTCCTGCCAGAGCCTTTCCCCACGGCGGGAGTCTTTCTCTTCTGTGGGGAAAGGCTCCGGCAACTCCCTGTGGTGGGGGAAGACTCCAACATGGAGCCTTTCCCCGCTGCTTGTCTGCTGCCGGAGTCCCTCCCCTGCTGCCTTCCTGTTTCAGGAGCTTTTCCCTGCAATGGGGAAAGACTCCAGCAGCAGGGAGGCAGTATGACACTACACTGCTAAAAATAGCAGTACTGATGGGGGAGACATTGCTTGGGCGTGGAGAGAGCCATGTAGGGTACATACCCACAAGGTTCAGGAGTGTCTTTACTCTACTTGCCTAAGCAGTGCCTCACCATCTACATTGCTATTTATACCCGTGTTAGGGGGTATGTAGTTTATGTTCTCTACATGCTGCTGAAAGGAGTATGCAATGTAGATGTACTCCAGGATAGAGCCTAGCCAAGAAGCCATTGGATGGAAAGATATGGAAAACTCCATTATTTCTTTGCATCTTTATTCCATAGCTTCTTTAAGAGGTTTCTAGGAATGCCCCACTGATTTCTGTGAGGTGAGCAACACCAAATAAATAAAAATACTAAATGGAACAGACTCTTCCTTCCAAAATGAGATTTGGCTCAAGAGGAAAGGGCCATTCTCAATGTAGATACAGTATCCACGTTGTCACTCCTCTTTATAAATACAACTACAGCACAACTTTAAAGCCAATACAGATGCAGAGGTCTACTATTTGCTCACGCTGAGTGTTAATTCTGTTATTCCTATCAATATACAGGGAGGAACAGATGCTCACTTTTTTAAAATCGTGAAACTTGTGCAGGCTATTGGTTTCATCGGGCTTGGAACCTAAGGTATAGTTACATAGAATCTGTCTTACTGGATCAGATAATTACTCCAGTATCATGTCACCATGAGAGCCAGAACCGACTGCTTCAGAAAAGGGTGGTGGGTGGTGCTGGAAATAGGCGTAATGCACATAGCCAACCAAGCAATGCCCTGTGTTTGGAACTATTACCCTGTATTTCTGTAATGCCTTCTAGCTGACGATTGCAAAGCACTTGACCAACATTTTTTTAACTAAGCGCAAAGTAGCCCCTGTGAAGTACAAAGCATGATCATCCCCATTTGACTGACAGGGAAAATGAAGCCCAGCGAGGATAAGTGACTTGCCCAAAGTCACGCAGGAAGTCTGTAAAAGAGACAAGAGGAGAACCCAGATTTCATGACTGCCAACCCTATGCTTACTTTCTCCAATGACTTCCTTACTCTTGCAGTATGGAATAGTCCGTTTACTACCTGCGCTCTATTCACGCTATACTGACTGCAATAAGCTTTTAACATAAATTGAAACTGTTTTAACTTGTGCGGATTATAAGGCTCAGTGTACTCTACTAGCAGAGAAAGAATAGTGAATAGCAAAACAGCAATAGTAAATTCTTAGAGACTGTTAATTACTCCCCATTCTGATGCAATGGGTTTATCATAGTCCTTGTCCTGTCCCAGTCAGGAATGGAAAAATCCAAAAGGAGAGAGCAGAAGGTTCCAAATAGGGGTTTTAATGCCAGGTCTTTTTTGGGGGTGGCTGGTTGTTTGGATAAAGTATACCATGGAAACAAGCCACAGTTGTACAACTGGTACCCACATCCAGTCATTTCAAGCAGGAAATAGGCTAGCCAGAAGTGAAGTGACATGATGAAGGACAAGGAGGGGCCATCCAGGGCTGATAGAAATGTCACTAGAAATGTAATTTTTCCTGGTAACTATTTTGGGGGGCTAGGGGAGCAGAGTGTGGCTTTCTTGTGGTTGCTCAAGTTGGCCAGCTCCCAACTGCTTTTGGAAAAAGTTTATTTTTATAACTGTTGCGTTTATCGGGGGAGGGAAAGCCAAGTCTGTTTGCTGCAGCACTTTGGCACAGGCCTTCGGAAATCATTTTAGCAATGCTCTGCCCTGGACAAAGTGCATTTACTTTCCAACCTCTGTCCTCACTTCCAAGCAATAAGCTACTGAAGGCTTCATTTACAGTCAAACACTCAGTTGTGTTCCTATCGGCAGCCGTTCTTTCCTGCAGACGTGGTACATTGGATTTTTATTTGTCAGAATGGGATGAAGGAAAAGGACCATATCCACCTAATGGTGTCTGGCTACCAGTAAATGGTGGATATTCCAGAAGGAGGTATGGGGCACAGGATATCTTCAGACATAATAAATCCAGTGAGTTTGTTACAAGACTGCCAAAAAAGGTACATCACTTGAGAAAAAAGGAGCTTGTGCCATTTCCTTTGTTTTGTTTCATGCAGTTTCCAAATATATGAGGCCACATCCTCAGCTGGTAGAAATCAGCATTAAATTCAGCAGAGCTGTACTAATTTCCACCAGCTGAGGATCTGACCCATCATCTGAAAAATTTTTGGGGTGAAAACCATGCACTGTTTTCAGTTTTTGATTACTTTAACATAAGTAAAAGCTGCTCTTTGATCACAGTACCGAACCAGTTGACATTTCATAGTGTCTTCGGGGAAGGGAATGTTTGGTTATTTGTATGGAGTATATTCAATGTATGTATGACTAAGGTGTAAGGCATCAAGTACAATCATTGGGCACATAATAAAGAAGAAATTACGTTTTTGAGACTTTAAAACATAAGTTATTGGGCTCGATACAGGGGCAACTGGTGAAATGTAAGGGCCTATGGCAGGGGTCCCCAACGCGGTGCCCGCAGGTGCCATGGCGCCCACCGGGGCGTCTAAGTGCGCCCGCGTACTGGCCGGTGGACGAGCATCCGCCGAAATGCCACCAACAAGCATCATCATCCAGAGGCGTTGCTGCTGAAATGCCGCCAATTTTCGGCAGCATTTCGGCGGCGACGCCTATTGACATTGCCGCTTGTCGGCAGCATTTCAGCTGATGCTCGTCCGCCGCCACAGTCCTCTGTGGCTTGTCGTCTGGTGGGTGCCAGACGAAAAACGTTGGGGACCACTGGCCTATGGTATACAGGAGATGATCTAATCATCCCTTTTGGCCATAAACTTTATGAACCTAAGTCAAAGGAAGGCTCATTCTTTTAAACATTTCCCACTGAAGCTGTTTCATTCCCCATCTCCAGCTGAGGGCTATTGCTAACGTTATGTTCTAGGGCTCAGTCACACAAACCTTTACTCACCTGAATACCTTTGAAGTAAATGAGACTACTCACTTGAGTATGACTACTTACTCATGGGAATATGGGTTTGCAGGATGGTTCGTTTGAGAACTCCCCCTTTCTTCCCCAAATGTCACTCTATCCCTTCCCCCTGCTCCCTGTACACAAATTTGATCCAGTCACTCACTTCAAAGATGCAGTTGAACGCCAAATGCCTCCTGCTCATCAATCTCAATCTAAACTCAATAAAGTACCTTTTGAGAGGTCATTTTGTTGAGAGACTCTTTAATCAGCATGTGTTTAGAGCTTTTCCATTAACTCAGTGTAGACATATTGTTTTCCATAATTAGACCCAGACAGAGTCTGATATAACCAGCTAAAAGATAGAATAGAATTCATTTCTCATCTTGACTTCTTGAAGGTTCTGAGTAGAACAGAAGTGGCACCAGATGCATTGGCTCAGATCTCAAGAGGTCTCCATTTGTCCAAGAGAGTATGGAGATACTTCTGGTATAGCCCTTATCTCTTATGAATGTTTGAGGTTGAAGACAGTGCTCTTCTGAGTAAAGGACTTAAAACAAACAAACAAAAGAGAGGCTGCATTCAGAGGAGATATGCTGAGGGAACATAGAGAATGGTATCTTCTTATTTTCCTCTGCTGGAAGGACTTGGAGGGTTTAAGAAGAGAAACATTCTGTTGCCATAAAGAAATGATGACATGACTAGAGATGTCCTTGCACCAAGTTTGGATGGCCTAGTGGTTAAGAAGGCATTGGGCTTCTATTTAGAAGATCTCTGTTCTATTCCAAGCTCTGTCATTAGCTTTGTGTTACCACGAGCCCCTATCATGTAGACCCCATTTCAGGTAAACACTTCACCATGTGCTTAAATCCATCTGTATTCAGGATAGTTTGTTATTTCCTGAACAAGGATGTTTTCTTGAATCAGGGCCTTAATCTCTCTTTGCTTCAATTCCCCATCCGTAAAATGAAGATACTAATACCTCTTTCCTCCTGTCCGTCTCTTCTATTTTGATTGTAAGCTCTTTGCAGCAGGGTCTGTTTCTTACTTTGTGCTAGTATAATGACTAGAACAATGGAACCACAGTCTCAGCAGATTTAAAGTAATAAAAATAAAGCAACTGGGATGTTGGTTTTCTTTGGTCCCTGTCAAAAACTGGTGAACAGAGTTCATCTTACATATAAATTTTATATTTAAAAGGCACTATTATAGTATTGCTACTAATAATAGAGATGATGATCCAAAACCCATTGAAGTCTATGGAAAGATTCTGTGGACTCCAACAGCCCTTGGCTAACGCTCCTGGTGTTGATAAATTTTGGATAACTATTTGAACTTTTGGCAGTCTGTGAGAAACCAACCTCTTGAGGTTTGTCCATTGCTGCTAATAATGCTTTTCCTGAGGTCTTCTGCAAAAAAAACCCAACAAATGTATCACCTAATGCAGCTAATGAGTAACTAGACTGGGGTAGTTGATTAATAAGAGACTATGCGGTTTAACGAGCAAGTGCAAAACTTCTGGTCACTGCTGAGCTGGGTTTGAGGATTACAGTTTGCAGAAGTTGGAATGAATTTGCTTGTGCAGGTATATTTGATTGAATATTTTCCACTCCAGTAGTTGAGAGAAAAAGTCTTAGCATTATGGAAACTTCCGGCCATCTCATGCCACCCTTTTCTCATATAACATGATGGGACTGGGATACACATTTGGTAGTAATTTTTATGGGGCTGAATCTTCCCCTCCGTTTTATACATATTGAATGGTATCTTCCTGAACAAGGAGTCAAATTGGTTTCACTGAGACTATTTATGGATTATGGTTAGATCCAGACAAAAAATGGATTTGCAATTTGTTTGCAATTTAAAATTTGTTTTTAAAATTGTTTTGAATAGAACAAAATGATGGGTTTTTTAAATTGAAACTTTTTTTTCAAGTTCATGATTTTTTTTTTTTTAAATTGAAACTAAAAAAATAACTTTTTTAAAAATGTTATTTGAAACCAAATGTCAGTGTTTCATTTTGAAAATGTCGAAACTAGTCATTCTGATTTTTTTAGAAGTTTTTTTTAAACAAAAAATTCAGCAAAATTGACATGTATTTAAGAAATGTTTTAGTGTCACTGAATCTGCATTTTTTCACCCCCAAAAACATGTCCAGAAATGTGCCCAGCTCTCTTACCTTACTCATATTGAGTGGTACCATAACAGAGTTAGCCGCACCACAGATTGTTCTTTGCCCCTGTGAATGCTTCAAAGTTACTTCTGTTTTGAGAGTTCCTGTGTCTGTAATTTTTTCACTGTCTGCCACTGGCAGTCTTATTTTTCGCTCCCCATGCTAAAAGAACATAATCTCAAAACTTCTCAACCGATCATCATGTGCTTTAATATCTCCTGTTAGCCTGTCTCCCATCTTCAGTGTTTTGAAAGTCTACAATGAGACCAAATTGCCACCATATGTCAGCTCATCCTCTCTCATACAAAAGTTCTTCTAAGAACCAAGGGCCTAAATTTCAGCGGTGTTTAGCACCCACAACTCCACTTGACTTCAATGAGATCTGTTTGGCTCATGAAGAGGCCACCATAACATATTATCTTTTTTTCCTAATTTTTTTTAGGCATCCTAAATTGGAGGTTGTCATAGCTCAGTAGGCTGCTTTGTCTTTTAGAGTGTTATTTTCAAAGGTCTCTAAGGAAGTTAAACACCCAAATCCTATTGAATTGGGACCCTAAACCTCTTTGGTTCCTTTGAAAATCAGTGTTTTAGTTTTCAGACATCAGATGGACAAACATCAAAAAATTACATTTCACAAAGTTAGGTCGGTCATGCAACAATTTTTTTGTTACAATGGTTTGGTGGATTTGTCAAAATCCATTTTATGTTGTTGTCCTTTAACTTCGCATAGTACCCATAGAATGGGAAAATGAAGAAATCATTTCAGCTGGATGGACCCATTGGTACAAAGCTCCTGGGTGGAATCACATTATAAAACAGGCAACCTTTTTAACTAGATCAGTGTTCATGATGTCTGAGTTTTGTAAAATTAATGCAATTTACACCCTTTCTACAGTTTGTTTATAAAACAAATGACCATGGTTTTTTTCCCTTTCGGCCCCTCCTGTGGTTTAAATCTGTCCTCTTCTGATCGACAAGTAAAATAGAACTGGCTTAGTTCTACCCTGTTAGAATACTCGGCACACCATATTCGGCATAAGTTTCAGAACCTAGGTATAGCTCAATGCTACCAATGTCTCAGGGGCCTGTAGGAACTCTAGATAAACAGGGTTTTTTAAAACTGGAGCAATGTAATAGTCTTCTGCACTGTTAGGATGGGAACACTAAAGCTCCCACTCTGCAGTTGGATCCATTTGGGCAGACCCCTATGGTGATTTCAGTGTGGGCTCTGTGCAGATGTAAGGTTTACTCATATGCATCAAGTTACAGGATCAGGCCCTGAAGCTTTTCAGAATAAAGAGAGATTAATAAAATTATAGTTCCTAAAATCTGAGATTACCTGTAATGCAAGAGCCTTTTCTGGAAAAAATTCCCTAAGAACTAAGGGAGAGATTTACAAAGGGCAGTTATGGTAGGCATCCAACTCCCACTGACTTTCAGTAAGAGACTAGCCCCCATTTATGTCCTTGAAAACCTCCCCCTAAGTGAATGTAAGACTTCCCATGTTATATGAACCTGGTACAAAGTGATCTTTGAAAGGCGGTATGGGAGAGCCAGGAGCCTGAATGAGTAATGCCAGAATAAGTGAAAAGCTTGGCTGAGTTAATGTGAAAAACTCCAGGAGCGTATGCAGTAGATGCTAAAATTGTTAGGGGAGCCTTGTAACTGGAATATGGTTTTGTAGATTGTGATTTCATTAGAGAGCTTTCTTTAATTAATACAGCTCCTCTAGAGTGCCTTTTCTCATCTGTTTCCCCTCCCCTCCCCTCCCATCCACATCCACATGCATTAATCAAATCGTTCTCCTGTTCACTCCATGAATTGAACATGGGGACTTAATTCCTCATTCACCTTTGCAGAAGGATCCAGCTCACGCATAAGTTAAAGGCGAGTTATTTGATCTGTGAAAGCCGGCTGAGCCACAGCGCTCTGGAGTTCGCAGGTTTCAGCCTCTTAAGAGTCTGTCTCTCTTTTACTCCCTAATCCTTCATTTCCTCTGATATCATCACTCAATTGAAACAGAGGGGCCGCTTCTTGCCTTGAGTAAAAAGCAGCCGAAATTTCTGTTTGGCTTTATCTTCAGGCAAGTTCAGGCATGTTCAGGCATGTCCACGAACATTTCAAGAGGTTTGAATTTCTCAAGCAAATGCACCACTCCCCCTGCTCCCATCCTGTGTACAAAGCTGTTTGACATCAGTTCATTCTTTTGAAACCTCAGGATTTACACAGAGTTCTGTGATTAAGTTTTACTCAGTGTCCAGCTGCTGATACTTATCTTCAGATTTCTAAAGTAAGAAGTTACAATCAAAAGCTTCGGGATACAGAGATGAACAAATAAAGATGTTTCGGGGTGGTTCTGCTTTTGTCATGCGATCTTCCCAGCTTGCTTCACATTAGGGTGTTCACAGTCATGGGATCTTCCAGAACCTCATCCTGAAGTTTTGGCATGTGATAGTATCATAAAGAACCAAAGCATTCCAGAAAGGTGTGCCTGCTGTCCATGTGAACAGACTAAACCCTCCTTCTGGAATATTTTTGATGCACACAAGCTTTTGTTTACAGAACTGAAGTCTTTTTCCTTAGCATCTCATTTTCTATGGAGGGGGAAGATATTGTTATCCGTACTCAACAGGGAGGTATAAATGATTCATAGGAACAATAAAGGAGTTCACAAAACACAGAGGGAACTTGAAGATGCTAGGGCTGGGTGACTCTTCAGAAGATTTTAAGTAATGTGAAATTAGCAAAAATGTGTTCATGATAGTTGAAACAGAAATATTCATAACTTTGTTCTGGGACCCAGACTATTGCTTTTTGTAACATTTTCACCCAATGATTATTTTTAATCCTTGAAATATGTGACATTTCTCCATTTTGCTTGTTCAGTGAGGGGGAAAAACGACTTTAATCAAAAATATTTTGAAGTTCAACTTTTCAAAAATGTTATGTTTGTGACCAAAAATGGTGAGGGGTTTGCTCTGAAAGGGGACCATCTTCAACTAACGATATTGCCCTGGGGCTAATTTTTCACTTTAAAAAAAAAATCATACTTGCAAGCAATAAACTGAAAATTTGCTTTTTTAGTGACATTAAGTCAGAATGAAAGGCAAGATACGCCGATTGTTTTGGTTTTCAGATGTAATTCACTCAACCCTAGTTCTCTGGTTCATTCGCCACATTGTAGTCAGTTCAGCTCTGTATATTTTCTTCCACATTCCCTGCATCCCAAAATACTTCCCAGGGCTGAACACTTGCAATCAAAAAACCTAAAACTCGAATGAGGAATTAAGAGGGCTGAAAGCATTTCTCATCTGGAAATAGAAAAAAACGCCCCTATTCTGCAAAGGCAACAGTGTTGGCAGATCCTAGGCACCCACTCGGAGTTCCATGGATTTCACTGGAGTGCTGGAGGTCCACCCAGGTGGTTTACTTTGCATTTCTGGGGCCTACGAGCTGATAAAGAGGAGCTCATCCATTTATAACCATTTACATCAGCAGAGTCTCCATTGCCTTCAGTTGAGTTGCATTCATTCAACCAGCAGAGAACTTAGTCCTGATGTGTCTGCAAAGCTTTTGAGGTCTCCTCCCTCCTTCCCTGTCTCAAATTTTATTCTTTTCCTTGCCTCTTCTCAGCCCAGTCACATCCTTCTCATACTCCCTTACTCCTTCTACCTGCCTCTTATCCACGTACCACTAACTATGCTCAAAATAAATTTAGGTCCGAGTTCGGGAAGAAAGTCTACTTAGTTAATGCTTTATTTTCTTCCCAGTCCACTTTGACATTCCCATTCTAAATCAGGTTTGTCTAAATTGGATGGCATCTCTGTTTCACGTTGCAAATCAGGCAGAAACTTGCCTCCAATGTCAGTTGAGATGCAGCTTTTTGAAAAAATTGTTTCAAGTCATTTCAGATTTAGAGCTCATCAAAACCCATAAAACTCCCAGGGTGTCCAATGGTTTCTTGCCAAGGGCTATGCTGAAAAAACAACAACAACAAAAACCTATTTAACTTTGAATAATTGCAGCCATTTTGCTTTCAGAGTGTACTGTGCACTTCTTTGGTACCTCTAGGGAATAAAATACTTGGAGACTGCTTAGATAGCTACATGTGAAAAATAAATACTGAGCATGTTAGGGTCTGAAGTTGCTAGTCTCAATGTGTTTTGCATGCGTGCACACATTAATGGCATTGACTTGTTGATCATTTGTAAGTGTGTGTGTGTGTGTGTGTGTACGGGTTCTTGCATTTGTATTTACACTTCTGCTAAGCTGTAAGTGGACAATTGTTTTTCTCTGGTTTTTAATGGCCTCTGAGCTGTTTCTGGAGCCAAAAATTATGCAACTCATTTTCCCGTGGTATTTGAGTTTCTAGGTGGCGGAGATTTTGTGAAAAATAATCTTGCATTATTTTATGCTCATAAATCAGTCCCTGAGTCAAAACCCTGAAAAACATGAATGCAAACAACAAATGCTGAGATGTTTGGGCATGTTTGTATTTCTGCAGTGCCTGATACACAGCCCTAATTCTAGGTCATTCTATTTAAAACTAGACAGAACAAAGTATTAGAAACTATATATATATAATAGAGAACAATCAAGAACTGGTGGGTAGGTGGGCTGTGAACAATCAATCTGTATAGATACTGCAGGGATGAGGGCTATATAGGTATCTGAGCCCCTCATAGTCCCTAGTGGATTTTATCCTCATTATGCTCCTGAAAGATAGGGAAGTATGATCTCCTTTTTACAGATGGGGAACTGAGGCACAGGGTAGATAAAGTGATTTGGACAAGGTTACATGGGAAGCCTGTTGCTAACCTAGGAAGTGAAGCCTGGGATTCTGAGTCCCAGGCCAGTACCTTATCCAATAAGGCGTCCTTCCTCCCTACTGATAACAGGTGTTTCCATGAAAAGTCACAGCTGTGCTATATCTTGGCAAAGTTAAATCAGGCTGCTATGAACTTGGCATGATGAAGACCATTAATGCATTGCCGTGGGTATCTAATTGCAGCATAGACATACCCAAAGTGGCTAAATACCTGAAAGGAGAAGTTCTTGAAATCTCAGGAGTTTGCTGTTCTGAAACAACGCCCTCCCACATCTTTTTACCAAAGGTTTGTATAGCTTGGGAGGGAGGATGATTGACATTCTGGGATCCCTACCTCAGCTGAACCTAAACTGCTGGGCCAGATTGAGCCCTTACTTAGACTAGGTAATGTTCCAACACTGTGGGACCCCACAGACTTCAGTGGGACTATTCATGGAGTAAGGTCCTATTAAGTGTGAATAGGAGGTTCACAATCTGGCCCCATGTTGTTATACCTGGATATGGCCCTGAAATCATACCTTTCATCTGAGAATCTCAAAACACTTTGCAAAGGTAAGTATTATTTTTACAGGCGAGGCAACAGCAAGGTTAAGGTCTAAATATTCAAAAATGTCCACTCAGTTCTGGTACCTCAGTTTTTGGGTGTCCAACTTGAGACACCAGAAAGCAGTGGACACTTGAAAGATCCGACTCTGAGGGTCCAGGATGGTAGGTACAGACGTGGGGAAGCTAGTCTCTGCCACCTCTTGTGCTCCTGTGGTTCTATTCTATTTTTAATGTGCTAACGTGATAAAAGCTAGTGCAGTATGTCTCCTTGAGCCGCAAAGTATATTTCCATCTTGAAGTGTGGACATACCCTAATTAACTTGCCAGAGGCCACACAGTGAGCTAATGGGCAGATAAGAATAGAGCCCAATACTCCTGGGTCTCCTGCTCTAACCACTTTACACACTATCTTTCTCCAAACTGCTCTGTGGTTTTGTACTCAGCTCAATGATAAGCAATGGGATAAACACCAAAGGCCCAGTTTTCAAAGGGGGGCACTTACAAAAGGATGCTGATCGCCCCATTTCAACACTCCGATTCCCATTTGGCAAGTCCCAGGTGTACAGGAGTAGCCAAATGTGGAATCAGGTAGCCTAACTTCGGTCTCAGGGAGATTTTATACACTCTAGATTGGGGCTGGCTGGCTCAGCACATCGACCCTCACTAGGGCTAAACCAGCATGATCTAGACCAGACGATTTCCAGCTGCACTGACCGTTTCCCAAATTCCAGCCTTAAACCTGGGACCAAACAAATCAATGTGCAGACGGTTTCATTGTTGTTGTTGTTTTATTAACACAGCTGCCTTCAGCCCAAAACAAACTACCCTAAGTAGGGACAGGAACCGTATAGATAGAAGAGGTCTCCGCATTGCTGAATCTCTGTTTACAATCAGTGGGTCTTTGAAAAATCCCATCTTCATGGATTATCCACGGAACAGCAAAAGTTAAAAGCCAAAGCTGTGTGTTATTTTCCCTCTGTTAATGTTCCTCTTCTTGAGATAAGAGTAAACAAGCTGGCCTTTATTTTTTGCTGATCTGTGGGACTCCCCCCCCCCCCACCTCCTTTCTTCTGGGCTACATATTATAAATGGGGAAGAACTTTAGAACCAGGGGCCTCTGGCTTAATGCACTAAGGATTCAGTCAGGCCAAAAATGCCTGTAGCATATGGAGAAGGAAAGGGCCAGCAGTGAGCAAGCTTGGACAGATGTGCTTTAGAGGGAGGGTGGTGTTAGTGAGGGTGGAGGGAAGCACTCCCTTCCACTCCCCAAATCTCTGCAGAGGGCAGCCAGTCAGGCAGACCAGACCCTTTTTGGGACCCCCACAATTAAGGAGAATCCCTGGAGGCATTTTTGGCCAGAAAGTTACACAAGCACACAAAAGGAACAGTTCAGCAGCAGTCCAATCCCAAGTGACACGGAGCTTTTCTCTTAATTCAGAGCATATTTCAGGCTTCAGCGGGAAAAAAAACCAAAACACACACACACACACACACATACACAGAATCTAATGAAACAATTGTAGTGGGGGGGAAAATGGAATGTGGCTGCAACTCAACTTGTTAGGAAGGGGATGGCGGGGAAAGAGACAAAGTAAAAGAAACAATTACAGTTTTCCCCCCAAAATTCCAATCAGCATGGCAAATCACAAGCCCACATGGGGTCTTTTAGGAAAATCAGGCAGGCTGCTCCCCTAGCAGGAGCAATCATCGAGTAGGAAGTGCTCCATTGAACCAGACTTACAAATAGGTACATTCCCCTTGCAAATATTATTCTTGTCAGTCGCTCCTTTCTTTGCACTTATGAAAGGGCAGCATCTCTCATCCATTTTGGAGGTTTTTTAAAAAAAATCCAGGAGATCCTCACTCTATTCTGCTTCTTTCTAGATGAACCTCACCCTTAGTTGCCATTTTTATGAAATAGCTTTCTGCTGAAGACACTGTGGGACAAACACGTTTGTCGTTAGCAAAGCAATTGGTTAGTACTGATACTTCCCGTGCAGGATCTTTTCATTCAAGGATCTCAAGGCACTTTAGCAACGGTAGCTTGCAAGCCCTCCTGTGAGGTAGAGCAGTAATATTAGCTACCATTTCACAATTCGGGAGGCTGAGTCACGAAGAAGTTAAGTGATTTGCCCAATGGCCCATGGCAGAACTGGGATTAGACCCTGATGGCTAGATACCCAGGCATGAGCTTTAACCACAAGGCCATCCTTCTTTATTCATTATTTGTATTGTATTGGGCTAGTGCCTAGGGTCCCCCATCAAGAACCCAGACCCCCTTGTGGTAGGTATTGTACAAACACAATGGCAAGATGAGACTGGCCCTGCCCCCAGTCTGTTTCAAAAGGCGCATTAGATGGATCCTATTTTTACCAAAGCCTAGTACAGCTAGTTCATTACCTCCTTCCAAAGAGCCTCACTTAAAATCTGTTTATTAACCAAATTGCCTTCATTTTTATAGGGTATAAAAATGCTGGGAAATGATAACCAAATCCTTTGTTTTAAACTAAGTTATTTAGACACAGTAGGCCAGATTCTGCTTTCAGTTACATCCAGGTCCATAGGAAGTTAATTGGAGCTATTCCTGATTGACAGTGGTGCAAATGGAAGCTAAGTTTAGTCCGGGGGGCAGTTCTCTGGCCTCAGAGACAGGTGTACCTGCCTTTTGGAGTGTGTGGGTGCATATGTACATCTGTGGATGCTAGGGTCAGATTTTCAAACTGTGGTCTTTAAACTGCCTCCACAAAATATAAATACTGCTGGTTTCCATGAAAATGGTCATTTCGCTGGTGGAAATCGGGTAACCATGTGTGCAAACAGGCTTGTGCTAAATTTTATGGGAGCACGTTAGGCACTTCAGCCCTAACCCAGGAGGCACTTAAACATGTGTTTAGCTTTTAAGCATGAGTAGTCCTATCAGCTGTCCCATTAGTCCCAGAAGTTGACTTAAAGGGAACTATTCATATGCTTCATGCTAACCACATACTTAAGTGCTCTGCAGGCTTGGGGCCTTAGGGACCTCATCCAGTGCTCACTGCAGTCAATGGAAAGAGTCCACATTGAGGTTAATGGCATCCATCCCATTGACTTCAGTGGTCATATCGTCACGCTCCTAGCTTTGAAATTTTGGTCCATGTATGTTGTTTGATTTAAAACTACATTTTGATCCTGTGTCCCAGATTAAGAAAACTCCATTCAGCTCTTAGCATCCTAAAGAATTAAAATGCCAAGTCACATCGAGGATACATTGTTGATCCCATTAGAAAGGAGAGCCTCCGTGCAGCCTGAAGCCTTTTGCAATAGAAGTCATGTAACCTGAAAATGAACAATCCTAATTCTTAGGAATGATCTTTGTACGGGTTTGAAAAGCCAGAGTGCCATGGCAGAAGGAAGCCAAATGCAAAGTGCTTGGACCTGAAATCCCCTTTCCATGTCCGTTAGATGACATCATATAATGTGTCCTCATTCTTCATGCTTTGCATTTCCCCAGATATTTTGGCATGGTAGCCCCTTTTGCACAGTAAATCCCTTGGGCCAAATCCTGACCACCTGCCATTCTCAGGGAGGTTAGGTGTGCTTTTGCAGTGCTGTGTCCCTACTACACCACTGCCCCAGAATCATGTGGATGTCAATGAGACTAGTCATTTTAAAGCTAATCACAAATGGGCAGGAACATGGCTTAGGCCGGGGTGGCCAACCTGTGGCTCCGGAGCCACATGCGGCTCTTCAGAAGTTAATATGCGTCTCCTTGTATAGGCACCGACTCCGGGGCTGGAGCTACAGGCGCCAACTTTCCAATGTGCCGGGGGGGGGGGTGCTCACTGCTCAACCCCTGGCTCGGCCACAGGTCCTGTCCCCACCCCACCTCTTCCTGCCTCCTCCCCTGAGCCTGCCATGCCCTCGCTCCTTCCCCCTTCCCCCCAGAGCCTCCTGCACGCCGTGAAACAGGAGGTGCGGGGAGGGAGGGGGAGGCGCTGATCGGCGGGGCAGCTGGTGGGTGGGAGGTGCTGGGAGCGAGAGGGGGAGTTGATGGGGTGTTGCTGACGTCTTACTGTAGCTCTTTGGCAATGTACATTGGCAGATTCTGGCTCTTTCTCAGGCTCAGGTTGGCCACCCCTGGCTTAGGCCCTGATCGTTTGTGATCTTTAAAGATCACATAACCCTCTTTATAAGAGTATCCCCAGTTTCCTCGCCACATCTCAGTATGGGTAATTACATTCTTCCTCCCTGAATTCCTTCCTCCTGAAGTTTCATTTCCATCTGGGCAGTCTTCCGCCACTTCCTGACTTGGACTGTTGTACAGAGTAGAACATTGCTGTGCACTTTACATCACATACCGCGCTGTGCCTCAGAGGCAGCTGAATTTCTACCCCCTGCTTGGTGAGTGCAGTGCTTTGGGGACTTTAAAGAGCTTTGGGAAGACAGGTGCCATAAAAACATTCCTTTTCAAAGTGCTCTCCTTTGATTGATGTCATTTAAAATGTCTTAGCAAGTTCAGAGATGGACTTTAGGCCCCTGCTTGCCAGGGAAACATGAGAAAAACACATTTGCATGTGTGTTTATGGGGTCCCAAATTAGGTCAATTTATGCCATTTTAAAGAATGTCTTTACAAATGTTTGTTGTACTCCAGTGGAGAGAGCGCGCTGATTTATTTGGTCTGTGCAGTTGCCCCCTGCCTGCAATATGGCAGAGGCCTGAATATCACAAGAATATTCAGTGTCTGAGGGAAAATATTTACTCTCATTTGAAACAGATATTCCAAATTCCTTTAAAAAAAAATAGAAACTTAAACCTGTCACTGAAACCACGAACAGGACTTTCCAATTCTCACTAACACTAAGGGATATTTCTGCTTTTTCTGGTTTCCATTCTCCCTCCTCCATTGCCCCCCCCCGCCACCCCTTTCTTATAGCATAGCAAGGTTGGAAATTGCTGCTGGCTAGAGGCCACTGATGTATCTACTAGGCCATTTAAAGTTATTGCTCTCTGTTCCCTGGAGGCCAGTAGAAAGTTCAGCTGTGATCACAGGGAAAGAAAAAAAAGAGCTAAAAATAATAATTTAAAAAATAGGCAGAGTGTGCAGTTCCCTGTCTTTCTCTCGTGCACTCTAACTCATGGGTGAATAGCATTCTGAAGGTGAACAGAAAGAGTGAGGAGCAGCTTTTTGTGATGGGATTCTGGAACTACTCAGGGTAGAATCAAAATTACAGCCAGGAGGGAGGGTTTATGTTACTGTACACCGTTTGGAATTCAGGGGTCAAACTTTCCTCTCACTTATGCCACTGTAAATCAGGAGTAATTCCATGGAAGTCAGTGAAAAGTTCAGCTGCTGTAAAAATGATGTCAGGGAAGGATCGGGCCCATGGTATAAAATATAGATGACTCTGAATCCTAGCTCTGAACACCCAGGAAGTTTGGGAGGGATTTGAAACCTTACCCTGAATTTTGCAAATCTGTCCGAGCAATGGCCCAAACTCAAATGCTGTATCCAAATTAGCCTAAACATTGGATTGTTTGAGGAGATCTGGATCTAAACTATTTGTTGGAGACCATCTATGATGTTTTTTTTTTAAAAAAAAAGCCAGAACAGTGGTAGATTTTCAGTGGAATTTATTTACTCTTTTATTACAGTCTCTTTTTTTTTTGGTTATTGCATTGGATTTTAAGAGCCAACTTTTCAATACAGAGCAAAATATGCACTCTCAGGCACAAACAGGAAACTGCACACACAAAATACCGATTTGCACATTTGCACCATTTCCCGTTTTGCATGTGCTAATGTGTGGTTTTGCACACACGCTTAGCTATTGGTGCATGGGCAGGAATACTTTTGTAGGCAAAACTTAGATGTCTGTGTCTGAAACGATTTCCCTACATAAAAACAAATTGGAGTAGCTTTATGTTTGTGATGATGACCCAATAGACTTCAAACTCCCCTTAAACTCTTTCTAGAGAGAAATGCGATGACTGTCCTATGAAACTTATCAGACCAAACTAGATTTCTTTTTCAATTCTTTCTCTAGTAGCCCTTTGGCCTGGTACTTCTGGAATGAACTGGCCAGATGTGCTCTCCTTGTAACTGGGAGCGGATTTCAAGGAGGGAGAAGAGATAGAAAGGAACTGCGCTGTAAGATGCAGTTATCAGTGGGTGTTGAAAAGGTACAAGAGTTCTCAAAATGATTGGAAGAAATAGGTGTCATATGATGGATCTGGCCTTTTGCCCAGCACCAAATATATAAAATGTGGTTCAACTCTGCAATGGGGAGAGGTGTGGCCTCTTTATAGATGAAGGGGTTTGGTCACTTTAAGAAAGATGCCTCTGAAGTCCCCTGGCATTCCTCCAGTCAGGATGATGTTATTCCATTGAGGGATCCACCTTCCTGACTCAACTCCCTTTTAAAGCAATTCAGTCTAGTCATACATGGAGCTGAGTCACTACTTGCCCTCACCTGTGTGAAAGATGCCACTAGACAGTATATTGTTCTTTATTCATTATCCACTGTGTCACAGTGACTCCTTGAAACCCCAGCAGATATCAGGGTCTCATTGTCTTAAGTGTCATACACAAATTGTAAAAGATAATCCCTTCCCCTAAGAGCTTGGGCCCAGGTCCTTAAAGGTATTTAGGCTCTTAACTTCTACTGATATTAATGGGTGTTAGGAGCCAAAGTACCTTTGAGGATCTGGGCCTTACAGTCTATATATAGACAAGACAAAGGGTAGGAGAGGGAACAGAGGCAAAGTGAATTGCCCAAGGTCATGCACCAGGTTACTGGCAAAGCCACAATTAGAAACCAGGTGTCCTAACACCCAGTCCAGTGTCCTAGCCACTACACCAAACTGCCTCAGATTAATGCAATCCCTTCCACAGACATGTTGCTTGTTATTTCCCATGTGTGGTCCAGTTTGGAGGAGTCCATTTGATTCCTTTTGTCATGTTGCCAGTTTCTTCCTGGGTAGCGGGATGACACGTTTTATGTTCAGAGGAGCTCGGTGCCATCCTGTGTCACAATGGGTTAAAAAATAAATAGCTCTGTGTACTGGGGGTGCCAAATATTTCCCTCTGCTCCATCTCCTTTTGATTTAAAGGCTTTGTTTATCTCTCGGTGGAGTCGCTGGCAGGCCTTAAAGAGATATATTGCCTTGGTGCAGACAACAAAGACTCTGCTACTATAAAGCAATGGACTGTGAAGTTGAGTGTGTGTGTGTGGGCCTGCTCATAATTCAGGAAGGGTTCTCCTTTGGGAAGCTCCCAGTGGACACTCCTAGGAGAAGCGTGCTAGTGTCTATGAGGGTTCAGACAGGCTCACTGCCTTTGATGTTCTCATAAAGCTATCACCCTAGTGTTAGGAATTCCAGGACTATTGGAGTCAGTTGTTATACAGTCAATAAAAGAAATCAGACCTTTTTTTTTTGGTAACACAATAATTTCAGGGCATAGCCCTGCTCCCCCCTCATCCTCCCTGCTTAACCAGCATAGACCAGTCCAGCAGCATGCCCATAATGATGTTGCATCTTGCACCACAGACACTACAGCCAACTTAACAAAGAGCAGAGGCTCCCACTTGGTAGCTGGATTTTGCTGCATATTTGCATCCTGCATAGAACCGTGAGCGCGGTTCAGATCAGAAGCAGTTTGTGTACCCATGCAAGAAACAATTCACCCAGCCAAGAGGCAAGTCAGAGGCAGTAGCAGAGGTAGATTAGCCTTGTTTCAACTGAAGTCAGTTGTATGTACTATGGCTAGTGCCTTCCATCAGAAACCTGCAGTTTATCATAGAATCATAGAATATCAGGGTTGGAAGGGACCTCAGGAAGTCATCTAGTCCAACCCCCTGCTCAAAGCAGGACCAATCCCCAACTAAATCATCCCAGCCAGGGCTTTGTCAAGCCGGGCCTTAAAAACCTCTAAGGATGGAGATTCCACCACCTCCCTAGGTAACCCATTCCAGTGCTTCACCACCCTCCTAGTGAAATAGTGTTTCCTAATATCCAACCTAGACCTCCCTCACTGCAACTTGAGACCATTGCTCCTTGTTCTGTCATCTGCCACCACTGAGAACAGTCTAGCTGCATCCTCTTTGGAACCCCCTTTCAGGTCGTTGAAGGATGCTATCAAATCTCCCCTCACTCTTCCCTTCTGCAGACTAAATAAGCCCAGTTCCCTCAGCCTTTCCTCATAAGTCATGTGGCCCAGCCCCCTAATAATTTTTGTTGCCCTCTGCTGGACTCTCTCCAATTTGTCCACATCCTTTTTGTAGTGGGGGGACCAAAACTGGACACAGTACTCCAGATGTGGCCTCACCAGTGCCGAATAGAGGGGAATAATCACTTCCCTCGATCTGCTGGCAATGCTCCTACTAATACAGCCCAATATGCCGTTGGCCTTCTTGGCAACAAGGGCACACTGTTGACTCATATCCAGCTTCTCATCCACTGTAATCCCCAGGTCCTTTTCTGCAGAACTGCTGCTTAGCCAGTCAGTCCCCAGCCTATAGCAGTGCATGGGATTCTTCCGTCCTAAGTGCAGGACTCTGCACTTGTCCTTGTTGACCCTCATCAGATTTTTTTTTAGCCCAATCCTCCAATTTGTCCAGGTCACTCTGGACCCTATCCCTACCCTCCAGCATATCTACCTCTCCCCCCAGCTTAGTGTCATCTGCGAACTTGCTGAGGGTGCAATTAATCCCATCATCCAGATCATTGATAAAGATATTGAACAAATCCGGCCCCAGGACCGACCCATGGGGCATTCCGCTTGATACCGGCTGCCAACTAGACATCGAGCCATTGATCACTACCCATTGAGCCTGACAATCTAGCCAGCTTTCTATCTAGCTTTATAACACAGGAACCCCTCATTTGACTAAACAGAGGAAAAATGAGCTTAATCTTGAATATAAGTGACTTGCAGCTTGGTGTCTTTTTTGCTTATCACCAGAAAATGAATCTATTGACAGGGAAGGCAGAACACCAGAGACATTTGAACTAATGCCAGTAACTAGGCTGTCGTTTCCATACAAGGGCAGACAGGCAGCTGCCTGTCCCTGTTTTATTAGCAAGTTATGATCCTTGGGTGTATCTTACCTGTAATTACATACTGGACACTGACCCATTGAGTTTCCAAATTAGGGATGGGGGAAATAAGCAGAGATCTCCATGGGTGAAATTCACCCCTGTGCAGTACGAGGCTTCAGCACCCTTAAGTCCCATGCAAGCCCTCAATGCAGAACAGGACCTTGGAAATTAATAACGTCGGCTCATTATAACATTCTATCAAAATACTTAAAACATGGGTCCTCATCCTGTGGTTTGTTAGCTCCTGAGAAGCTATAGCCATTCTCCTATTCTTTGTGGCTAGACAGGAAGGGGGCACAATGGGGCAGTAATACACAGAAGGTTGATAATCACTGCCTTAAAATAAACTTGTTTGCCTGTAGAGAAGTTATTAATGCCCTCTAACAATGAAGGCAAATCTGAGAATTTAGGGTTTGTCTACACAGGACATCCAGGAAAATTAATCTGAATTAACTACAGGCATGCATTTGAAGTGGATTAGTTAAACCACATTAAATCGCTGTGTGGACACTGTAATTCAGAATTAAAGTGGCTTTAATTTGGTTTAGTTTAATTCAGTTTAGAAGTGAATTAAACTAAATCAAATTAAGGCCATTTTAATTCTGAATGATGGTGTTCACCCAGTTGTTTAAAGCAAGTTTAACTAACCCACTTCAAATTCACACCTTTAGTTAACCAGGATTAACTTTCCTGGGTGTTCCTAGGTCAATAAAGCCTTACTGAAAATCTAGTGGAAATTACTTTTCAAGTGATTGATGTCATGACCTCTAATTTCCTAATCATCTAGGAAGAGTTCAAGTCCAAGTGCTTGTATATGCAGAATGCCAAAATTGTATATACAGAGCATCATAATTATGTCATGGAGATTTACAGTGCTTCACAAATCATTCATAACAATTATACGATTTATCATTGACTTTTTTCTAAGCAGAATAATTGTGATTCTCCTTGACCCTCCTATAACAACTTTTCCTAAAATGCTTTTCTCTTTGGTGGAAAAAAGAAGTAGACAAAACAAAGTAGACCCGCTTAAATGATAGCTTTATTTACATATGTTTCTAGGGGAAAAACCCAAATATTTGCTACGGAAATTAAGGAAGAGGCATTGGGTGAGTCAGAAAATCTTTCGAGTCAGTAGTGAGTACTGTTACAGATGATGTTAGTAGATGGTGTGCTGTTAAAGGTTCATGAGACATAAAGCTGAGGTTCTTGCTCGTTGCGGTCACTAACAATCCTGTGGCACTATTTGTAGCAACAACGAGGTACATTTGAGTGGGAATCTTTCAAATGTTCTAGGTCTGGTGCTGGAATGGAAGATCCGCAAAATGTAGGTATGGGGCTTACGGCTGAGGTTGACTACTGCTAGTATTAATTATAGCCAGTGGAGATGTTTTCAAGTTCAACGTTTGACTGATATTTCAAAATGCTGGAATTAAAATGAAGAAAAAACACCCCCAGGAAGCAAGTTGCTATTTTTTCATGTTTCCACGCTCCCTCTCCCCATCCCCCACACTTATCAAACAATAATAGAGCTGATAAACTAATTTAATTTAGAGATTGCAATGACATTTTGAATTTTGGAGCGGGGGGGGGGGTGTATTTTTGTGAACTTCCCTCCTTTTATTTATTTATTTTTACAAGCTCTACTACCAAAGAATGATGAGTTTAAAAAACTCTTCTTTATCAGCCATCTTTCATGCCATAAGAAGAAATTCAGGTTCCTGTGTGGCTTAGTGGCTAAAATGGTGGAATGGGGCTTGGGAGGTGTGGCCCCTAGGCCCCATTCTCCTGCTGGATAACCTTGGATAAGTCAAATATTTCTTTGTGCCGTAGCTTTCCCATTTGTAAAGGGGGATAATTATACTGGCTTCCTTTGTAATGTGCTTTGAGGGATATGGATAAAAACATAAGCTAGAGCTGGGTATTATTATTAATGACAACAAAGTGATATGCAGTAGAAACATAATAAAAATGTCCCTGTACAAATCCAATGCACATAAAAATAAATGAGGCACAAAAAAAGGAAAAGGGCAAAAGAGGACGGTATTGAACATAAGTCCAAAAGAGAAGGCCCTAAAGAAGCTGAGAAAGGAATGGGGTTGTAGCAGTCAAAGCAATCACCAGAGTACGCAAGGAGGTAAAATAAATATGACTCTCCCTATTTTATCTACATCTTTTATATCCCTTTGTCAGTTGTTTTTTCCCACTACAAATCAGCTCTTTTTGGTCCCTTGGCCTTTAAAATACACCCGTTTACACTAATTGACACAGATTTATTGACATGTAATTTACACTGACGTCAACATTCCTTCTGAATTTGGATCAAGGAATCAAAAATTCCAGGGAAACGAGAACCCCACAGCAACTTTACAGCAGGCTGTGACTGATTCATTGTGTCCTACAGCACATGTGCTATTGTATCAGTACATGCTATTCCACAACTATTGTCAGTGCATGCTCTGGTAGGGTACATGCTTTTGTACAGCTATTGTGTTAGCACAATGTTTACATCAGTGCATGGTATTGTACAGGGGGGGAAAGACTCTAAGGAGAAACTATGATTGATTTGTAGTGTGGTAGCACTGAGGAGCCCCAGTATGTCATATCAACACATAACAAAAAGAGTTTTTAGGACAGTCAAGGTTGATGAATCACTTAATTCCCACTTACATTATTTTATATACATATATAAAACCTTCCACCCCATTTCTGGCTCTTGCCCACCTTCTGTACATTGTTCTTTACTTCAGGTTCCCTGTTTTATGTAATATTTTCCTCCACAACATTCTCATCCTAGTCCTGAGTTTAGTATTCCCCATATCTCATGACGGATTAATTCATAAAGTTATTTACATTTGGAAGAGCACATAATAAGACTTTTGTTGTATACTTTTCTGATGTTGCTTTCTTTACAAAAAAAAAAAAGCAACCAACAATGATAAATAATAACGTAATGTTTTATGTTCGATTGTCTTTTTTCATTCCATCGGATCACATGGATATAAAGTGATCATTTCATCTGCCACTGAAATGCAGTGCTGGGGTGGAACGTGTCATCTGCTTAACAGCATACAGCAATGCTGTAGAATAGTTAACAGTAAGACGGGGTGCCAAGCATCTGCAACTGTTACAGAAAGCAATAGGAGCACTATTGAGAGCAAACCTACAGAGAGCTGTGATACCATGTCAGAATTGTATGGGGAAGGTAATCACCATGGACTTGATCCTGTTCCAGTTGAAGTCCACGCTGAAGTTCTCACTGAATTCAGTGATGTTATAGAATCAGGCCCTATATTGAGGCATAACAACTCACTTATTATGAAAAGTGCCCTGCAGTTGTTAAAAACAACAAATGCTCATGGCCTCAGACTTACATCTCATCAGACTTCCATTTTTATAAGCCTGCTACGGTATCTCATGTCTTACACTGAATTATATTGAAATTATTAAGTATTGCTCACACAAGAAAATAACAGACACAATCATTTTAATTTCCTGATGCCTGTCCATCAAAGCTGTTCTACAGCAGGTGCCTTAAAGCTGCTAGAAAAAAGTTGCAATAATCTCATATTATGTTTTTTAGGTAACCTAAATATAGGGGTAGCTGCTGACTCCATGTAATACCTTAAAAACAGATCAAAATTTACAGACAAATTTAAACCAACGCTGCCTGCCAAAGACTTTCAGAAATAAAATGTCTTTAAAAATATATATAAGATCCAGTGATTCATTCATAACATTTGATGCCTGGTTCGGCACTCATTTACGTTATGTCCCTTAACCAAGTTCTAATTTATATCCTGTTCCTTAATCTAGTTCTAATTTATATGCAGTTCCTCAGTCTAATACATTTGTTCTGCACTCAGTAACTCCAGTAATGGATTGTGCATTGTGCGCGAGGGGGAGAGAGAGAGGTAGGAGACACCCAATGGCTCATCGAACGAGGAGTGTTCCATGTTTATTCATGTATTTCTCCATTCAGTTTAATTCCATAGAGATAATTATCCATGCACAAGTCCTCCTTTCTCAGCTAAATTAGAGGGTTTCCCATACAGCACATCCTCCCGAAACTGCAAGGAGTTTTCTCAGAATCTTTAAAGATTCAGATATTGTGAGATTCTCAGCTTAGCACTAACCTTTCAGGTCCTTCCTATTTTCATGCCAACACCTATGTCATCAATCCCATTATAGAAAGATTCCTCTAATCATAAAACCCTGCTGGTGGAAAACCTGTCCTAAGCCTATGAAAAGTCAGAAGTACCAGGTGGGATGTTTTTGTTGTTAGTGAATCATATCTGGTAGGAGTTGTTGCTTTTCCTTTTGCCACACCTCCAACCCCCTCTAAACCTCCCAACCAATCTCCTGAGCCGAAACACACCATGGAAGTATAGTGTACAGTAATTGCTTCATTGTGTTGCTTTAAGAGGAAAGGAAAATAGCTATTACTGTGAGCAAGTACTTCTGTTTTTTTCCCTCCAAAATGCCGTTGTGTGTTTTGGTAACAAAACGTATCATATTCCGAAACTGTTTTTGAAAACTTACAGTTGTCTGGACAAATGGTCATATTCAGCTACCACAGAAGTAAAGAGAGAGAGAGAGAGCAACCAAATTAAAAATATACCCCTTTATTTAAAGACAGAGATTGACTGAGAGTGATCAATATTCATGTACATCTGTCCTTCCCCTGTGTACAAGGCAAAAGCTAGCAAAGCTGCCGGGCCGATGCATAGCCATGCATTGGTACCTGTGTTCTTTCCTCTTCTCTTAAGGCACATTAACGTTAATGGAGTTTTGGTTTCAGATTGCAATATTTACTTATTTACCCATTTGGCTGACACTGTAAATATGGAATTTAATGGTCAGTGACTGGTTGAGAGACAGCTGTATAAATTCAGGCTACTGCCTATAAAGGAGCTGTTCTTCTATAAAGCTATGCTGGAAAAAACAAATACCAAAACAAAGCAAAACAAACAGTAAACTGAGCTCAGATCCAGTCCTGGAGATATCTGAAAAATTATTACTGGAAAATGTATTAGGTCAAAACCTGCCACAGTCTCCTGCTGCTGAATCTCATCAACAGTGTTTTGGGAGAAGTGATTTCATAGCCACACGAGGGCTGCTGCCCTCATTCATGTATATTCAAACTGAATGTGGAATTCTGGACTAAGAGAAAAAGAATCCACCCACCCACGTAAAGCATCATCTGTGCTGACCTGTGTAATGCCTCATCTTCAAAGACCCCTGACAAAAGCACCATATGACTCAGCCCATCTTATTCCCTGTCCAAAAGAAATGAAAAGTTCAGGAGTTTATATAAATGTTTGGTTAGCCACACACGTGGTTGTCTGGATCCTGGGGCAGGGGTAAGGATGAGGCAATCACTGCTCGATGCAGAGCTTGGGACCTCATCATCGTCCATGTTTTGACCATAGCAAGTGCCGGCTCTACACAGACTGGAATTTTCAAGAGGGCTCAGCACCTCACACGCGGGTCCGGTTTTCCAAAGACCTTTGCACATTGGCTGCATGTTGGGTCCTGAGCTCTTTTGGAAATCGGGCTATAGGTGTCACAACAGGAGCTGCTGTGTGTTGAGCACTCCAATGTCTGGCCCTGTGCTCTAGCCCATATAGCACAGGCCTGGGTACCCAGAGACGTAAAGGTCTTGCAAGGTACATACATACTCCAAAACATGCATGGCTGCTAATACTATGTGCCTTCTACTAAGCATAGCACAATACTTGTATGATTGATCTAAATTACTACAGTAGCTGAAGAATCAAGCTAATGCAAGGGTTAACTGACTGCCCTAAGTTACTATGTCTGTGTCCTAATTCATTTTAATTCAGGCGATTTATCCTCCTCTATGCTCCAGCTTTTTCCTCCTGCAATTCATTTAGGGCCTGAGTCAAAGCCCATGGAAGACAATGGAAAGTTTCTCATTGACTTCTATGGGCTTTGGATCAGGCCCTTAGACAGGAAGCCCACATCTCAGGGCAGAGGAAGACTGTCTTTGCAAGGGCAGGGATGGCATCGGTCTTATGGGAGCTCCACAAGAGAGTCATTGGAGTTTGGAAGGAGGAGTGGAAGAATTAGGTTGGGAAGTGAATGGAGAGTGAGTATGATTGGCTCTCACATCGTGCATGTGTAGTTTGCAATAGAGCAGGAGTTCTCAATACTTTTCATAACATGGAACCCACCTTAATAAAAAGATTGTGGATTGTGGATACCTTCCCCACCATTTGGGATCATGTGGACCATTTCCCTTCCCACTTTGGATCGCATAACATCCCCTTGGCAACTACATGGAGAAACCATGGTAGGAAAGCATTTAACATATTTTTAATTCTCTTTAAGAGCAATCAAATAGTTAATCACACTGTCTGCTTTTGCTCTTTGTTTCATGTCCCTCTCCCATCTGTTCTGCCTCTTTCAGCTAGAAAGGAAGAAGAACCAGCACCATGTGACCGTCCAGCTCTCTATAGGTCACCCCTGGTGAACCTCTGCCTTAGAGGTTAGGGATGGGAGGTTGCAACCTGTAAGCAACAGGTTAAGAAGCTGGACATGAAAATAGTGGTTTTGATAGTGAGCAGGGCATTGCGTCATCTGATATGGGATTTTGTTGAAATATATTACTGGATCACTGAGTACAACAACAACAGAAAGAGAGCATGAACCGATGTCTTAATCAGTTTATACATCTGACCTCTTCAGAGTCTTCTCTCATGTTATCTATAAGCTAGACTGTGGTTTATGTATATAAACTCCAACAGCCTTTGTTTTCCACTAGCGTTCTGACAAAGGGGGAAAAAAGAGACTACAGCATTCCTCTTCCTAAGTCTGACTCTGTATACCGAGGTGGCCAAACTTACTGCTGAAGCCCCCAGCACCAGCATATATGTCCCGCTGGGCTGAAGCCGCTAGAGCCCTCTCCCTGCTGGGCAGAAGCCCTTAGCCCCACCCCACCACACACCCCAGGGCAGAAGCCCTGAGCTCCCCACACCCAGACTGGTAGGCGGAGAATGGGAGGGCAGGACATGAGGTGCTCCACAAGCCACACTTTAATTTGTAAAAGAGCCACATGCTATATACTCTCGGGAGCTGTGATCAGGTGAGGTCTCCTAAGCTAGGAAGATTTGGGTCTCCTTGGTACTTGGACGTAGAGGATTCAGTGACAACCCAGGCACTTCAGGAAGAAGTAGATGGAGATAATTTCATAGGCAGCACTCTTCGTGCTCCATCAGGACTGAACCAGCGGCCCAGCAAGGTTGTGAGGGCAGATGTTGTGCTGGGATGAAATCTAAAACTGAGGCCATGGCTGCTTCTGATCATTAAAGAATCCATGGCACTTCTCACAAGAGTAGGTGAAGAATGCCTTTTAGATTCATAGAGTTTAAAGCCAGAAGGGACCATTGGCCAGAAGAGACCACCAGATCATCAAGACTGAGCTGCACATCAGAGGCCACTAAACCCTACCCAGTTACCCCTGTATTGAGCCCAATAACCTGGATTAGACTGTATCACAGCCCTCAGGAGACTAAATTGTTCTGTGCTATAGGCACAGAATAGGAAGGACCAAGGTGCAGCAGTGCCCAAGGCCCATGCAGTAGCTGAAATTGCTTTGTGAGATAAGCCCAGATGATGCTCGCAAGCTGTGGCCAAATCCTAATTTCAGCAGTTATATTTTGTGAACCTAAATGCTTGCTACAGCTTCAACTGGATAAGGCATTCTTCACTTCTTGCCTTAAACGGGTGTGTAGTGTTAAACAGCTGCTGTGTTTCACTCCAGAGGTGGCTGCATTTCAGTGCTATATCTGCCAGTTCGTGTGTGCGCATGCATGGACATGTGGAGGTGTAGAACAGCAAATATTGATTGCATCGGAGGGCAATAGCAGACAGTCAGATATTGACTCAAATAAAAGAAACAGTTCCTGAGATGCTGTGTATTGTCTGATGCTAAAGGATGAAGAAATAAACACAGCTGAGGAAGGTATTTGTTTTTCTCCTCCTGGGAAGATACATTTTATTCCCACTGCCCTTGGAGTCAGTGCCCAGCACAATGGGAGCCTGGTCCACATTGAGTACTCTGTCATACAACTAGTAAATAATAGTAATCGACATTCATTTTATTACTCCCTAGGATCTGTACAGAGAAGGCAGAGGCCTGGTGCCGGTGGATACTTAGTGGGGAAATGGCAGCCCTCACGAGGGTACACGCAGACTTCAAGGGGCGATAACCTTAAAAACACAATGTGGTTTATGATTTCCTCTACTGCATGGTCTGTTTTTCTCTGGCAGCCATCAGGGAGAGAGAGTACAATTCATTTCCAAGCCATGTGATCTGCATTTTATTACTTCATTATTAGCAACTGAAGTTTAAGGCTGGGACTGTCAAAGGGGACTAAGGGAGGGAGGCCCCCAAATCCCAGTGGAATTTAATAGACAGTGGGCACCTAACTCCCTTAGGCTCCGAACCTTAATAATACAGCTATAGGGCCTAATTCAACTCACCTTCCTCAGGTGTGGCCCAAATCCTGGTGATTTTACTTAGGCAAATCATCCCTTGAAATCAATAAGCTCTCCGCTCTAAGCAGGATTTGGCCACTGGTCTCCAAAGTGCTTTGGGACCCTTCGGTGTGCAAAGCTGTATATGCTGCAGAAGTTGTTGTTGTTTTTCCCCCACTTGATGCTGTTCACAGAGACACAGAGTAGAGTTTAAGGCCAGAAGCAACCACCACATCATCTAGTCTGACCAAAGGCCACTAAACACCACCCAGCTACCCCCAGGCTGGGCCCAATAACCAGAATTAGACCAAAGTATTCCAGCCTTCAGGAAACTGGATTATTGCGTGCCGCAGGCAGAGAACAGAAGGAACTAAGGTGCACCAATGACTGGGGCCCCTGCAATGGCAGGGGGTTGATTTAGTGAGATGTACCCAGATGATCCTAGCAAATCACCCTCCATTGCTGAAGGAGGTTTTCAGTAAGGGCTGCAGAGCAGACGGTGCATGCCCATTTTGTCAGGAATGCTGGCATGAGGCCTGGCAGAAAGACACCTCCTCTGACTCATCAGCTGAAAGCATTGAGATGTATATATTTAAAGCAAAGCCCTGTTTAAAAATTAATGAACTGCAAAGGGAGAGAGAAGAAACTGTCTCTCTGTAATGCAGAAAGAGGCCCCAATGACCACAGCCCTGGTCCCTCTCCAGATGATGTCATCATCAGTCTAAATAATAAATTTTTAACGACGTGGAAAAAAAAAAAGAGGGGGACTCTATTTCAATGAGGAGTAAAAGTAGCTGGTGGCAGCAGAATCCTGAGGAAAAATGTATGGTTGGGTGAGTTTTTTTGCTCTGTGTAATTAGATTATCCCAAGTGTAGGAGTGTACTGCAAAAACCACAGGGAACTGCCAGCATTTGACTGCTGTGCGTCTCCCCATGCCACACACCCGTCCAGAGTGGAAAATGGGGGTGGAGGGGCTCAGAATACATAGGGAAGTGCGGCTTTCCAAAACCATGCCTGCCAATAATAAGCAGTGGAGGCTAGAGAGGAAGATATGGACTCTCCGTAGCCTGAGGACGAGGGGCTATTTTACCCTCTCATAAATAACAGTGCACAAGAAATATATTTAAAATAATTGATTTTGGCTGACGAAAGCATACTGCATATTATCGTTCGCATAGTCACAGTGGCTGCTTTAATGCAGGTTGGGTCGTGAGCAGCCTCTTTTCTTTTGAGATTCAGTCTTCCTATTTTGTTGTCATCCTTCATGAACGTGCTATCACTTACTACAAACACATAACAGGGTGAATAGGGCAAAGCCAGATGGAGATGGGCAAGACTCGACAGGTTTGGTTCATGAGGATTTTTGCATTCAACATGGTCTGATTGGTTTTGATTCACCCCAACTGCCCATTTTGGTTGTAGTCTGTGTAGTCTGTCCTTTTCCAGAGGGTACAGTTTACTTGGTTCCCAGGCCTTGGGTTTTGCTCTGAGTTTCAGGTTAGAATCAGCACAAAAAATCCAAAGGGAAACTGAATGGATACCACAGCGTGTCACCTGGTTTCAAAATGGCCGCAGAGTGGGTCTAGGATCACATGCATCGTTATTATTGTTAGTGGTTAGTTGAAACCTTGTCAGAGATTGGAGCTTCATTGTTCTAGGCATTGTATATGCACATACGAGAAAACCTTTCTCCCAGAGAGCTTATGAACTGAAGAGACAAGACTATCATTACTCCCATCTTGCAGACAGGGCATAGAGAGACAGAGCAATTACAAGTTTTACCCAGGGTCAAGCAGGACATTGATGGCAAAGCTGGAAACAACCTAAGTTTCCTGCATAGCAGTTCGGTGCTTTGCCCACAAGACCATCCTATCGCCACCCAAAAGCTTTATGAACATCAGCTAACTTTCCAGTGGATAAAGAACAGCTAACATTCCAGTGGATGTGGACTGAACTTCAAGTTTTAACCAAACCCTTAACCCAGGTGTGATTCATGAGGTTTTGGGTTTTGTAATGGGAGATTTCCATGGGTCTAGTACCAGATTCTGTACCTGGCTCCCAAATGATAAGGTGCAGATCTAGGTTGTATCCTGTAGTGGACTGATCCTGTTACACTTGACAGTGAGCCAGGTTTAATGTAGAGTACAATACCTCTCCACCTGTCAGTGCCCTAATGAGAGGGAGGATTGGTTTTATGTTTAAGGTTGTGGACTGGGATGCTAGAGACCTTCATTAAAGTCCCTACTCTGCGACAGATATCCTGTGTGACCATTGACAAGTCACTTAGGCTCAGAGTCTCAAAGATATTTAGGCTCCTAACTTCCATTGACATCAATAGGATGTCAAATACCTTTGAGGATCTGGGCCTTAGTGGGATCAAAGGAATTACCTATCTCACAGGGGTGCTGTTAGAATAAATACGTTCATATCTCTGAGGCACTCAGATTCTACACTGATGGGGAACATATAAAGTACCTGAGACCAGGGGTTCTCAACCTTTTTTCTTTCTGAGCTCCTCCACGCCCCAACATGCTATAAAAACTCCATGGCCCACCTATGCCACCACAACTGTTTTTCTCCATATAAAAGCTAGGGCTAGTGCTAAGAGGTGGGAAGCAGGGCCATTGCCCAGGGCTCCATGCCACAAGGGACACCACGAAGCTAAGTTGCTCAGGCTTCGGCTTCAGCCCTGGGTGCTGGAGCTCAGGGCCCCGGGGTGCAGTCCTGCGCAGCCCGGCTTCAGCTTTTAACTCAGCAAATGAGCTTCAGTAATTGTATGCCTTCCAAAATATGATGGCAGTGAAGCACTTGTGGGAACCATAAAGTCACCATAAATTCCCAGCTGAATATGGATCACTACCCAATTCCAAAGCCACAAGCTTTATTGTGCCGCTGACAGAAGAGGTGAAGTTCCCAGAACTAGATGTGTCTCAAGCCTGCCAGCAGGTGGCACTAGCATCAGAGTTCGAAATATTGTGGCTCACGGCCTCGAAGTATTTTGGTGACTAACTCCCACTGACTTTAAAGGTAGTTTGGTGCCCAGGTACCTTTTGAGGATCTGGGCCTTCATCACTAAGAACTAGATTTGAGCCTGAGCTGGAACCCCAGCTGCAAACAACCTTGACCTCTAAGGGTGTTTCAAATCCAGAATTGAACACAAGTCTGAGTTATGCGGCATGAACCTATCTCGGCTCTGAACATACATAAAAGACTATTCGGGGAGTGAAAGGTTAAACCACAACTCAGTACATGTTGGAGAGGAAGGATGGTCTTGTGGTTAAGGCACTAGGTCTGGGACTGGAAAAAGGGAGATTCTATATTTGGCTCGGTCACTGACTTCCTGTGTGACCTTGGGCAAGCCACATAATCGCTCTGTGCCTCAGTTTCCCTTTTGTAGTGTGGAGATACTCATCCGCGTTCCATGTATTCTGTGGCACAAACCCTAAACTCTACAGCAAGATGACTTCAGTCTCTCTCCGGGAAATGCCCTTCATTCCCATCTTCCCCACAAACACGCGTCGCTTTGGCTCATGGATGAAGGTGCGCGTTGACATACACTTCAGCAATGTAATTATCGACGGAGGAGTTTTCCTCCGGGCTCTCCAGCTGACTCAGCTCCCCAGGCCCTGGTTCCCACAATGTTGTCTGACAGGCATTGGTCAGGGTCTGTTTTCCCCATGTGCGCCAGGGAAGGAGGGAGTTTGGAGACAGCTTCAGCTGTTCATCTCCTAAACTCCTCATGCTTCTGGCTCCCCCTGCTGCCGGGTTCATGGCACAGTGCATGGTGCAGTTAATTCCTCTGTGAGGGGGGGAAATCGGGAGAGAAAGAGGCAGCTGCAGGTATATCTCAGCAGGGCAGGGAGACAAAACCTAAATATGGATCCACCTGGCTGCCGCAAAATGGAGAGCTCTGCTGCTGCAGAATCACACATGACCTGATGCCCCGGGTGAGATGAATGGGACAGCTCAGGACTATTGTTTTAAGCTGTCTGCAGGCTCAGGCAGATGTGACTGCATCAATTTACTACATTTTCAAGGTTGTCTTTGCAACCACAGGCACTAGACACTTTTTTTTTTCTTTCTCAATGAAAGCTGAGAGTCTGGAAGCACAATTCTGCAGCAAAGGGGAAAGGCCGTGGCAAATTCCACAGGGCCCGGAAGATAATATTTCATTTCTTCCACCTGTTGTGTGGCGTAAGGCCCATATCCTCAAAGATATTTAGGTGCCTCGCTATCTTTGAGGATCTGGGCCTAAGCTTTTTGGAGCAAAGACTATCTCTTACTATATGGTTGTAGAGCATCAAGCACAATGGGGTCCTAATCTCAGTTGGGGCCAATAGGTCTTGCTGTAATATAAACAATAGTCATGGTATAATAGTCCAAGTTCAACAGAGTTAAATAGTGGTATTTGTTATTTGGAAGACATAGTGGGAGAGATGGAGAGGAACATTTAAGAAACCTTGAAAATCTTGAAGGAAAAATAATGCCAAAAATATGGATTTAGGCTTAATAAGGAAGCATTTCTTCCACAATCAGATGGATGTAGGAGAGGATAGTCCCATTTTAACTGAGAAGACATGAGCTGAGATCATTTTTGGCAACATGACACTATTATGGCAGAATCTTTCTGACTTTATTCAGTGTCTGCATTGTTACGAGCAGACGTGAAATGTGTGTGGACAGAAGAAGGAACCGAGGCTTTCAAGGAAACAAAAGGAAAATGGAATGGGTCCAGTCTGTATTGTTTGTGCATTGTATTCTTCCCCTGTGTCCCCTCCGAGGTACCACCTGGGACTCGCCTGTTAGCAGGGATGAGAGTTACTATATTGCACATGTAGAAAGAAGGAAAAAGAAAACCTACAGGGCTTGGTTCTCCACTGCCTCAAATTGTCACCTAGCTCTGTTCAAAGCAAGTGTAAAAATGCTACATCTGAGTTTTTCACTTGATGCTGGTGATAGTGCGTTGCACTCCATTCACACAGGTGTAAATGACACAAGAGGCCAGATCCCGGAGTCCAGCCTTTCTTCTACACTTCTCAGCTCATGAGGGATGTGTGCAAAGGTGGCTTTTTGCCACTGAGCCAAGTAGGTCCAGAGCAGAAGGCTGATCTATGTTGTGACATCTCCGTAAACTGCCATCTGGCAGCCAAGCATCCCTAGGACGTAGATACCTGGCCGTTCCCTTTCCCCCCAACCAGAAACCCTGCACCTGGGGGATGACAGAATGGCCCAGGAGCCCCTACTACTCTAGCTCCGTGCCATCTGCAGATTCTGCTATGCCCAAGAAATTCTCTTCTGTCCCTTTAAACTTCTTAACACCATTGGTGCATTTCTCAGCAGTCTTGGTGGAGTTGTGGTTCCTGCCCCAGGTGCAAGGCAATGGAGATTCACTCTCCAGTGGCTATTATTAGTGTAGTTAAATTCACAAGTACTTGTTCACAGGAAAAATTTCCCTTGACCAAAGGTCACAAACATCCAATAACAGTCATTGGCCTGATTCTGCTCTCTACCAATCCAATCGTACATTGACTTCCTTGGAGTTATCCCTCACCCTGATTCCCAGGTCAGTTAGGGTCACTTTGCACAAGTACCTCCAGTGCAGAGTGGCCCTAACGTTGGTGAATCCAGCTCCCACTGTATCCTCTTCTTGGAAGGGGGACCCTTAGATGGTGGAGAGCTACAGTAGCTTCCTTCCCCTGTTACCCAGTGGTGGCGGCATGGCCAGGATATGCTCCCTCTGCCCCAGCATTGATTCCTGGTTGCTAGAAAACACCTGGGTGCTGTTAGAAGCTGGGAAACATCAGAACACTAATAATCTATGCCAGGGAGCTATCCAGTGACAGGCCTCAGGACCCCTCCTAATCTTGATCCGAGCATGGACAGACCAGAGCAGAATCAGGTTCGGGGTCTAAAGGCTGGGAGTCCAACCAGAGCAGCAGCAGGGATGAAGACAGGCCTTAACCGTAGCTGTATGCCAGCGAGAGTGTCACAGCATCATTCACTGTGGAAATGGACATATTCGCGAATGTCCTGGACAACACCCTTTACAAAACACTCGTGCCCAAAGTGGAGTTGTCACAGTACCTGTGGGTAGGAATATCTCTGCCCATGGATCCAGAACAGCTCTCCCAACAGCGGGGAAAGCTGAAAACTATTATTACTGTAAATTCAAAGGGGAAACATACTTGGCGATCCTTTACATTATAGCTGGCTCAGGAGGATGTCTGCTTAGCTGTTCCACTGCCAAGATGTTGGATTGGATTTAGATAGTACACATTGCAATGGAACCACAGCACATACTGAGATCTTAAAAGAAAAAAAGTTGATTTGTGTTTCAAAGGGATAGTTACAGGAATCCTGATCAATATGCTTGTCCAGAACTCTGCTTTCTTATTTCAAGGCCTGGGCTGAATAGAAGATTACTGCGTTGTACGTGCATATGGAGGAACCGGTACCTGCAGTTGCTCAACCTCCTGGATGAATTCTTTTCTATTCTTGAAAGCAAGTTGTGAAAGAGCTGGAAAACGTGGAGGAACAGATTGTCATCAAATTGGTATCTTGAATCAGATTTTCTAGAGCCCTTTTGAAAATGCAGTCCCTAAGTGTTGCCCTAGGAACTGCTAGGACCAGAACACTTTTGAAAAGGTGGCCCTTATTTAGGTGGAGATGAGCAGAGCTGATTGAATACAAAATGTTTCCAGCCAAAATATGGGATTTAATTGAAATCAAAAAATTTTGGAAGGAGAAAAAATGTCAATTTTTGACAAAATGCTTTGATTTTTTTAAATAGGACAATTATAAACAAAACATTTCATTTAGGCATTTCCCGAGCAACATTTTTGGGAACTTTTTTGAAATTTTCAGTATGTGTGTTTCATCCCATTCTGGGGCAAAAACCAATGTTGAAATATCAGGCTTTCCTAGGGGACAGAAATTCTATTTTCTGAACCTCTTTAGTGCTGAGTTCTTTTGAAAATCTGGCTCTGATTGTAGTTTGTTGAGCACTTGGAAAGTTGGTCTGGCTCTTGAGTCAGTTTTCAACAGGAGAAGGGCTAAATAAGAAGTTGGATGGACACGGGGCTTCTGAGTACACGGTGAGCGTGCCATATTTTTCTGACAATGAATAATTCTATTCATGCCTTGAATGGTGCTATTGCATTTTTGAAGTTTAGACTCAACAAAGTATATCAGCAGTCAAGGCTAGCTCCTCCTGAATCTCAGCCTATGACACACATTGGTCGTCAGTGATCTAAGAGGCTAACTTTTGGAATGCGTTCAGATGCATCACTGATTCAGGGTTCAATTTCTGGCATGCTTCAGCACGTTCCCGATGTCTCCAGCTCCGGTGACGACATCTTGCTATAAGGAAAATCTTGGCTGGCACATGATGTACCCTTAAAGCTCTTTCTGCAAATTAAGCTGGATGTGACATCATCTTGACTAACCCCCAGTGAGTCACTACAGCTTTGGGGTATGTCTGCACTGCAGCTGGAGGTGTGATTGCTGCTCGGGTAGGCAAACTTGTGCTAGCTTTAACCTAGCTAGCCCAGCTGAACGTAACAGTGAAGCCATGATGACATGGAGCCGGACACAGGCTAGCAATGTAAGTCATGTGCTCTGGGTTCCAGGCGGACTTGTACAGCCTGTGCTCCTTCATCTTCACTGCTGTTGACTGCAGTGTAGACATACCCTTTATGTTACCCCTTTGTAAGGTGAGGGCTTCTTTATTCATTTGCCCACCCTTTTCCCTTCCCTCTTTTTCTACCCCCAGTTTAAAGTATCTGCACTCCGCCAGTCCAGTGCAAGACATTTGATCCCGTGCATTATACATTGCCTAGATTACAACCATTTTGGTTAATTTATCATCTTGGAGCTTTTCTGCAGGCAGCACCCTCCTAAATTTTCTAAGGCCAAAATGAGGACTACATGAAAGGTTATCTATGCAGAAGATTTCCCATTGGGTGGCAGACCTTCTTTTAGTGTAAATGTCTCTCTGTCCTGGGACCCATGATTCTTCTGTTTCTGAGGAACATAATTTTCTGCAGTAAAATTGATCTGACACCCCACTTGTGTGGAAGGTAGGTGAATTTGGCTCTAAAATAGAGCCGTTCCTTGAACTGAAGGACATCGGAGAAGCATGGGGGGGGAGGGGAGATGAGAAATAGAGAATGCATATTAATAGGAGGCCAAGTAACAAGTCTGAGCTGAGTGGTATCAGGGGTGTGAACATAAATTGAAGAAAAAAGGAGAGAGAGCAGTGAAAGAACCCAAGAAGAACTTCCAGAGAAAGAAAAATGTCATGAAACAGCCACATAAAAGGCCGGCGCGGGGCCACTGGGAGACTTTCCATGGGAGCCGGGGCCCTAACCACTCTTTGTGCCTTTGAAAATCTTCCCTCTTGATTATCTCCCACTTCACCAATGGCAGGAGGCCTGAGATGCACCCTGTACTGTCTTTTAGTTAAATAGGAAAATTCTACCCTAGCTACAGAGATCACCGTAGGAAAATTGGGGGGGATGAACCAGGTGAAGGGCAGTCAAACTGGATCCATGGGCACTTAAAATGACAACGAATGCACAGAATACATATTTTGAGGTTCAGTTTGACTAAAAAGAGCACAACTCCCTCGCAGGGGTTTTAGACAGTAAGCTCTGTGGGGCTGGGGCAGTGTATTTCTGCTTTTGGACAGTGTCTAGCACAACAAGATCCTGATCTTGAAGGAGGCCTCTGGATGGTACTACAATAGAAATTATGATGATGATGCTCCTAAAGGAAAGGAGAAGAGGGGATTAGAGGAGTGTTGGGAATTTCACAGCCCTGGCCACAGAGAGTTTTAGAAAAAGAATCATCAGTAAGATTCAGAAAAGGGGCTACCCGGCCCTATTGCACCAAGTCAAGAGAGTGGGGATGTCCTGCGTCCCACTAGGATATGATCAGTGAGCTGACAGGAGGAGATAGCCTCTTGGTTCAGACTCCTGGTGCCAGAAGGGGAAGAGGAGGTTTCCAAAGAGAATTCAGAAATAAGAAGGGAGGGATGGCAGAAAGCCATCCATGAGGGAAACACAAAAACTGGGCAGCCAAGGGTGTTTGTGGGAAAGAGGATGATGTGGAATCAGGGGCCTCAAGGATTCAGATCCTGTTAAAAAAATATTTGGATGTGCCACCAACCCCAGAGTATTTGGGAGCCAGTCCATCACTTGTCCGGCTTGAGGTGTATTGGCAGTGCTGACCGGAAGATGCTTGCACAATACTTGTTGGTCCTAGCCAGCATTGTAAATCCCTCACTGTCACGAGCACCAAAGAAAACTGCACTCGCTGACTCTGCCTCTCAGACACTTGGCTGGGAAAAGATCTCTCAAGCCTTGAACTCCCCCTCCACCCACACTTGCAGTCCCAGAGTCACCAAAGAAAGGCAAAATATCCTGCCAAATGTTTGCTCAGTTCATTTTTAAAGCCTATTTTTAACCCTTGTTTTGATTCTTGATTTCCCCTCCCTGCGTCCCCTTAGCAGAGTCTTCATTTTGGGGATGGTCCGTCGGAGCCAGCTCTTTAGAAGACCTCATTGGGGGTTGCCAAGGAGGAGAGACTTAGTGAGTGCTCTCACCAACTGCTCCTCCCCCTTCGTTTCTGTACATTGAGGGTTTTTTACAGACTTTTGCTGGGCGTAGAACAGGGGTTGGATTTCAACCTCTCTCAAGGAGAGAGCCGTGGGCAAAAGCTCCCGTTCCATAGTAAACAAACCAGCATGTCCTTCCCCCACCCAGTCGTACAGGTTTCTGGGAATAATTAGAGGGCCCCATCCTGCTGGCTTCACTCATGGGACTGTCGCCGGTGACGTCATGGGCACGTTGCCGTGTGTGATCCCCGGCAGAATCTCATTTCTGAGTATGGCGCTCGACCCTCTAAACTCGCAGCCTTCGCTGCGATTGGATTTGCCAGTTGCCTCACCCTCAGAACCAACCTATAGGATCTCTACCTCGGGTCTATCCCTACCTCTAGCGGAAGGCATGAGAGCAAGAAGGGCTGGGCCCAGCTTCTTGCATCAGTGTTGCTCTAGAGTCAGCCCAAACGAGGTGTTCTTGCCCCACCACCGTCACCCCCCAGGGCTGAGAACTCTGCTTCGGAAGCGCTCCCAGCCCCTGCTGGCTCCAAGCAGCAAAGGATCATGTTCCGTCCCAAAGACATTTCCCCCACAGAGACTGGGGTGGTTGAAGTGCATAACTTTGATGTATAGTCAGCGGTTCTTGTAGGAAGTTTATAACACATTCATTTATCAAGACTTTCATTGTGTGCACGGCTGGAGAGGAATGAAAGCAACAGATTTATTCCTTTAGGAGGCCAGCTAATCCTATTTCAGCAGTTGGTGGGGGAGGCGGGGGGCTTTCGCCTTTAAGTTCAGCACAGCTCGCTATGCGGCGCATTCGGATGAGCTCCACCTAAGCACATCACATTCATTCCCTCGACAGGTCTGTTCTTCAGGCTTCTGAAGTGAACCCCGAAATTCACTGTGCTCGCTGGTGGGAATGGCTTTGAGGCCTGTCAGAGATTTCTGTCCTGTGCTTTAATTGCACAGAAAGGTGTAAGCCATGCTCTCTAGCCTCGCTGCATTCCACAACGTTAAATAATCCGCTAAATGATTGCAGGCCCCATGAGGGAGGGCACTGCTTTCTCGCTCTCTCTACACACATATCCTGCGATTTGCCTCAGAAGCTCCTACGTGCCCGGCGAACTTTGATGTACGGCTAGCCTGATCCAGCGAGGCGCTGAACGCCTTCTGTGAGCTGCCAAGAGCCCTCATTGCCTGTTGAAGTCAAAGGGAGCTCAGGTTGTCAGCACTGCAGTCAGCACCTTGCAGGATCTATGCCCTGCATGTAGGACCTGAAGTTAAAACAGTGATTGTGTCCAAACTTTGTGCCACTGTGGGATGCATTGGAAACTTGACAGAAGCCCAAAGTTTGGCCCTAGTTTGCATATGCATCATTTTAAATGCCTGAGACACGCATTCATACTCGCTGTGTGCATCTCCACAGATTAAGCAGGGAGAAAATTGCTTGTTATTGGCGTTCACCAGCAAATAAAGACCTGCAGTGTCTTCACCCTGTAGTTACAGGGGAGAGGGGCATCTTGGAATGGACACATTTTATGACTCTGTGGCAGTGGTCCCCAACCTTTTTAGTCTGGCGGGCACCAGACGATGAGCCACGGAAGACCATGGCAGCGGACAAGCATCCGCCGAAATGCCGCCGACAAGCAGCAACGTCAATAGGTGTCACTGCCAAAATGCCACCGACAAGCAGCGTCATCCAGAGGCATCGCCACCGAAAATCAGTGGTATTTCAGCGGCGACGCCTCTGGATGACGCTGCTTTTCGGCGGATGCTCGTCCGCCGGCCAGTACGCAGGCGCACTTAGATGCTCCGGCAGGCGTCATGGCACCCGCGGGCACCACGTTGGGGACCCCTGCTCCGTGATTTATATCTCGTCCTTAAAGTTTCCTTTGGGTAGCTCTGGGTTAAAAAAATGAATTGTGGAGAGAAAATCCTCTGAAACCGTTCTAGGCTACTCAGTTCTTTATTGTACAACTGGGGATTATCAAGGGAGCCTAAGAGATTTAGGCACCCAAATCCGCTTGAATTTCAGTGGAAGCTCTGCTCTTTTGAGAATCCCACTCACACTCTTTTTGTGTGTTATGTTGCAGTTTGTGTCAGGATGTCATTGTAAAGTTGTTACAAAAAGTTATCCTTTGCCATGTCCTGTATTACACTGGTGCCTCGTGGCATTAGCCAGTATTGGGGAGGGGGGGCTTATTGTGCTAGTCACTGTACAGACACACAGCACGAGACCATCCCTGCCATAAAGAATTTACTATTCAAGGGGGCAAGACAGCGAAAGGATGGGGAGAGAAATACAGGCCCAGAGAAGTGAAGTGATTTGCCCCAGGTCACACAGCAGGTCAGTGGAAAAGCTGGGACTAGAAGCCAGCTCTGCCGATCCCCAGCCCTGAGCATTATCTGCTACACCGGACTAGTTGGGTGACCTAGTGGGTAAACTAGTCAAGTGGGAGTTAGGAGACCTGGCTTCTATTCTTAGCTTGGCTGAAAACCTAGGGCAAGTCAGTTCACCTTCCTGTGCCTCAGTGATATCATCTGTTAAAAACCGGGATAATGATGCTGACCTTCTTTGGAAAGTGCTTTGAGACCTACTGATGAAAAGAGCTAGGAATTATTATTCTCTCTCAAAGCAAGGCTTTTGCTTGCTCTTACATTGCAGAGCTGCCACTTCTTTGATTCCACCCCTCCAAACTACGTAAATAACTTTGACATTGTTTAATAGGGAAATCTGGACTTTTCCCATATATCCTTCAAGTGTTTACTGTCTTTGATGTATGATCCCCTCACCTGTATATGCAGTGGTTATGGAATGTTTCTTTTCATCGGTTTATCCTATATCCTATACTATATCACTATAGTATCTGAGCATAGTCTCTCTCTTGGAATATTTGCTCCAGAGTTGTTATCTGTATCTGGGGTAGAAGAGTTTCTTTTTAAGGATGACATTCCTAGGTACAAGAAGCCTGGGAAGGAAGACAGAATTATAAGGCCATTTCTGAGCCTTGATCTGCAATACAGGAATCTCATCGTTTTGCGGTGAGTAACACTATTCAGTCTCCTCTTTTGCCTGGGCTATATATATATATATATATATATATATATATATATATATATATATATATATATTCATTGCATGTGATACTCTGCTTTAGCATGCAGTCTCTGAAGGTTCTAGGAAGAAGCTGAGTGTTTTGCATAATTGTCTTTACATTCTTCAATTTCATGTATCTTCAAATGTTCTTAAACTTAACAGAGACAAAAACTGAGCTGCTATTGATTGGCTCCCCTGTTGCAGAGGTCTCAGGTTTTCCGGCAGTGGGATTTCTTTTTATCCTTCAAATAATGTTTGTGACCTCAGAATCATTGTGGCTTCTAAGCTTTCTTTGAACCCATATTATCATGTAATTAAGGTGTCTTCCAACCACCTCAGGAATCAAGCCAGACAGAGATCTCCCCTTTCTAGGCTGGTTTCAGAGATCTCAGTCTATCCTTCATTTTAAACTCAATTCCTAACCTGACTACTACAGTTACTTGCAGATTTTGCAGCTTGTCCTCTTCAGTGTCTGCAGTTGATACAGAATTCAGCAGGTCAACTACAGGATTTACTCAGGTCTGAACCTTGCATTGTATTAACTCCATCTCCCAGTTCTCTAGTCCCGTTGTTATTATTATTTAGTATTATGGTCCCACTCAGAGGCTCCAGTCCTCATTGTGCAAAGATGTATGAAAATACAGTCCCTGCTGAGTTTCACTGGCTCCCAGCAAAGCAATGGGGATTATTTTAGCTCTTTGTTGTTTAGAACGTATGCCTTGATGGAATGATGAATGTAATAATAATCATGGGATTTACCTTTCAAGAACATTATTGGTTCTTGCACTGGATGTTATATTACTTTTGAAGAGTGCCTAGGGTGCTTGAATGTAAAAGTACCTTGGAAATGTACATTTGATTGGTTGACGGATAAAGTAGAGCTATAAGCCAACTAAAGAAATGACACTGTCAGTCAATCAATCAATCACTGTATCCATACAGTAACTTTCACAGCTGCAATTTCAAAGCCCTTTACAACAGTCAGTATTCAAAACAATTCAGCCTAGACAATACAGTTCCAAACACAGTCAAACACTTTTGGGAAAGAAAAGGGGTTTTTTTTTAATTATTTTGGGGGGTTAGGGGAAAAATACCCAATTATGCTGATGATAAGAAGAGACAGAGCAATTCATGGCTGAGGAGAATAATTGCAAAAAACCTATTGGCCAAAATTTTGCATCCAAGACTTTCAGCATTAACTAATATCATGTCCTAATTCTTGTTGGTCCAAAAGCCAATTTCCAAATCAATTCTGACTGAAAGTGGGGAGAGACCCTATAGATATTTCAGGATTGGTGAAAAACGTTTGTGACAATGGATGTCAAAGATCTTTCATCCTGCCACATTCTGGACCAAGTTCAATTCCTTGTAATAAAAATTTCTGGCCAAGTGGCGCATTGAGTGTGAGTATGAGCCAATCTTTATGTGAGAAAACCACGCCAACCTGGTTCCAAATCAGTAAGTGTTCAACAGGATTTAATCCTCCATATATTTTTATTATTATATAAACAGCTATTATATTGGTTTTAAATACGTTTATCAAAAGGGTGGTAGAAATCCAAGGTAACTTCCAAATTTCCCGCTGACACAGGAATGAGTTAGCTAAGACACTTCTGAAGTGAACTAATGCAATTGGGATTTTGTTTATATGGATTTTCCCTGCCAAAAGACCAATACTCAGATTTAACTTTTAACTAGTCCACACTAGAATTAGGCAAACCTTTTCCATGAACATTTGTTCAAATAAAAAGTTTGATTTGCTTCAAATCAATATGCGGACTGGAATCATAAGCTGCTTGCTTTCAAAGGTGCTGAGCCCCTTAGCTCCCAATGAAGTCAATGCCACTTATTTAGGTGCCAAAGAAGGGACTGGGGTGAACATTTTTGTAAGAGGAAAGATTTTCAAAAGAGCTCAACACATTAGGTCCTGAACACGTCTGAAAATCCAGTCCATATTTCAGGGCTGCCCAGACGGGGGGGGCAAGTGGGGCAATTTGCCCCAGGCCCCGCAGGGGCCCCCACGAGAATATAGTATTCTATAGTATTGCAACTTTTTTTTTATGGAAGGGGCCCCTGAAATTGCTTTGCCGCAGGCCCCCTGAATCCTCTGGGCGGCCCTGCCATATTTAGATGCCCAAATAGAAGCTGAGCTCTTTCAGAAATCTGGTGTCACATCTGTTCCTGTACTTGAGCAAACAGGAAACTTTCAGGGGATACTATGGATTCAAAAAAGAACTAGATAAGTTCATGGAGGATAGGTCCATCAATGGCTATTCGCCAGGATGGGCAGGGATGGTGTCCCTAGCCTCTGTTTGCCAGAAGCTGGGAATGGGCGTCCAGGGATGGATCACTTGATGATTACCTGTTCTGTTCATTACCTCTGGTGCCCCTGACAATGGCCACTGTCGGAAGACAGGATACTGGGCTAGATGGCCGTTCTTATCTGATTCTGCTCTTAATTACTGTTTTTTATACTGGTGCAATTCCACTGACTGTAAACCTCAGGGCTACTGTAGAATCTTCTTGGGAGTCATGACAGGGAGGCTGGTCCAGTTGTAGGGGTCTACCATTTGGGAGAAGGGGGTTCAATGCCTGGCTCCGTCACATATTGTCTGGGTGACTTTGGGCAAGTTATTTAGGCCAAGATTTTCAGAAAGTGACTAGTGATATGGGGGGGGGGGCTTATTTTGGGATGTGGCTCAACTTGAGATACTTTAAAGGGGCCTGATTTTCAGAGGGTGGGTGCCCAGCACTTTCTGAAAATTGGGCCCATATGAAGTGATTTGTTGTAGGCACTGAAAACTGAGGCAGCCAAACTCACTAGTCACTTTTGAAAATCCTGACCTTAGTTTATGGGCCTTAGTTCCCTGTCTGTTTAAAAAAAAAAAAAGGATGTGATGGGGGAGGGAGAATAACATGTCCCTACCTGCCAGGGGTATTGTGAAGGTGAATACATTAAAGATTGTTAGGTACATTATATAGCATCCTGAAGGATCCTTAAGATGTAATAAAAATATTACTAACTATATAGGGATTATTTTGCCCGACAGCAAAATGCAGCCACCTCTATGGTTGAAAAGTGAAAGAATATCAGTGCTACACAGGATTATTTTAATCCTGAGCCTTTCATCTAGCCAGTGAAAATCCACTACTGAAAGCTTTTTAATCTCTGTCCCCTTACATAGTGGTATAATGCAATCTCTCCCAGGGCAGCAGAGGCACTAGGTCAGCCCTGCCATACAGACTAACTCACAGATATTTCAGAGGATAATTGACAGGAGAGCACCATTTCTGTCCAGCCTAATTCTACCACCTGGCACCTATAATAACATAGCATCTACGACCAACTGTCTAGTGCCCTGTAAAATAATCAGAAGGAGAATACGGTTATTTAATAGCAATAAAATTGTAATAAGCTTCTCTAAATACAATAACAAAAATTAAATTAATCCAATATTAAAACACTATCTATGTTTAAGGAAAAAGCCGTAAAAAGGAGATCCTTTAGCACGTTAGTATAGCATCAAGTTTAACAGCTGAATTAAATAAGGAGTTGACTTTAAATAACTATAACAATCTCACTTGCTCTAATGAAGCACAAGTCCAGATCTACTTTCTGTACTATAAATCCTCCCTAAATCCCAGTTTTGACATTGCCTGCTTCTGAACTCTGACATTACCACAGAGATATTCATCCTGTAGAGTAAAACTTAAGACCAGATGCTCAGCTAGGACCTTATCCTTGATAGCGGGTAAAATTTTCAAAAGCACCTGACTTATTAGGAGCCTAAGTCCCATAGAAATCAATAGAACTTGGGGTCCTGAGGCTAAAAACACTCTTTTTTCCTAGTGTAATTATGGCTTAACTGACTCACGCACTTTTGAAAATGGGACGTAGGCTTTTAAGTGACTTAGACAGTTTGGAAATTCATATCCACTATTTCTCTAGCTGTCTATGAAGTAGTGACTGTGATGCTTTCTCGGGTCACACAGGACTGTGGGTGACCTTGTTACCCCTCTGTCTTAGCAAAAAAGAGACTTGCTGTAGCTTAACTAGGTGACAGCTCCTTGTCAGCCTGGGTCTGTTAGTCAGCCAAACAATCTTATCCAAAGCTCTGCCAGTCTTTACTTTGCCTTGCAGTTAATGTTTGATGCACCGTAGACCCCAAACCCACTGATAGGGATTTCCACTGCAGTGTCCAGCCTCTGGTACTGGACACTCACAGAAATTACCAAGTCTGCTTTCTCTAACGAGGCGGTATACACACCAGCCTGCTAGCTCAGCTGAGGAGTCACACTTTAATATTACAGCACTGAGAAGAATTCACATTAAAATCAAGAATAAGTTTATTAACAAAGAACAGAGATTTAAATGATACTAAGGAAAGATAATAGAAACAGGAAATGGTTACAGATAAAATAAAAGGATAACGTGTGCTAGTGACTAAAGCTTAACTTAACAAGCTACAATCCTTTGACTAAAACTGTTTCTCACCCTCAGAGTCCTAAACCACGATCCAGATTTTTCATGAATCATTCCCCTCTACCAGGAATGTTCCTCAGTGAAATGGATAACAAAATGTCTTTTTGTTTCACCTTATATTTCCCCAAAACTCATTGATTTGTCCCCAGAGACAAAATAATTCCCGGTAGCATTGGCCTCTCATGCTGATTTCACATCCCTCTGTCAACCTGGCTTTTCATGTTGACTTACATGCAAGTGGGGCTTCCTTTGTGTTGATTTCACAATCCTTAATTTACACAAGTGGCAGGGAAATAATTACCTTCCCTCTTGTCTGGGAGCAAACCTGTTTCTCCCTTTGTTTGGTTACAGATTTTAAAGCATAATATCAGTAAGTATCCATAATTCTCACATAGTGTTAGTACATATGTTTCACAATGATATTAACGACTAGTGTGTTACATGCTTTCATTTGATACCTTACAAGACACTCATTATAGATCAAGGAGCAGTGAGTTTGTCAGGCCTGATTGGAGTTGCTGACACAGAGTACACCTCTACCCTGATATAACGCTGTCCTCGGGAGCCAAAAAATCTTACCGCGTTATAGGTGAAACCGCATTATATCGAACTTACTTTGATCCGCCGGAGTGCGCAGCCCCGCCCGCCCGGAGCACTGCTTTACCGCGTTATATCCAAATTCGTGTTATATCGGGTCGCGTTATATCAGGGTAGAGGTGTACGAAACTATCAACAGGCCTCTGTGTCACAGTGATATCAGAAGAGCATAGTTGCTAGAAATGGAAAAGACACCATAGACTATTGGATTCATTTCCCTTTGCAAAGTCAGGATATAGTCTCCCGTCACTTCACAATAGAAAATGGTATCAAACTCATACTACGCTTGGGGTAAAATTTTCAAAAGCGCCTAAGTGACTCAGAGTCTAAATGCTTGTCTACATGATGAGTTACTGTATGGCAAGCCAAAGTGTGAATCTACAGTGCACCAACTTGCCGCGCAGTAACATCACACATAGATTCTGCTACAGTGCACTGAAAGTCCCTGAGTGCAGCTTAAGCAGCGTCCACACGGGACATTACTGTGTGGAAAGGTGATGTGCTGTAGATTCAGACCCTGGCTTCCTGCTCAGTAACTTGCCATGAACACAAGCCCTAAGTCCAATTTTCAAAAGTGACTTATGTACTTAGGAGTACATTCCAATTGAAAATTGGAATTAGACTTCTAAGTCACTTAGGCTTTTTTGAAAATATTACCCTTCTTCTCTGAAGAAAATGTGAGAGGCAGTATTGTCTAGTGGACAGAGCACTGGGTTGGCATGTAGGATACCTGGGGTTTATTTCCAGCTCAGCCACTGACTTGCTCTTCAACTTTGGGCAAATCATTTCACTTCTCTGTGCCTCCGTTTATCATCTTGTCCTTTGTCTTGTTTATTTGAATTGCAAATTCTTCAGGACAGGGTCTGTATGTTACTACGTGTGTGTACAAAGGGGCCCTGATCTTAGATTACCATACTACAAATCATGAACAGTAATAACTGTAGTTACAGGAGAGATTTTTACTTTCCTATCAGGATGATGTGCTTTAAGTTTTTATTTCTTTTAGCTTGTTAATAGGCAACCACCCCGCTAGTACAAACATTGCTGGTGAATTGCAGATTGATAGGTGAGATCCTCAGCTGGCATAAATTAGTGTGGGTGGGGCCATGTCTACACTACCCGCCGGATCGGCGGGTAGTAATCGATCTATCGGGGATCGATTTATCGCGTCTCGTCTAGACGCGATAAATCGATCCCCAAATTGACGCCCGTACTCCACCTCGGCAGGAGGAGTAAGCAGAGACAACGGGGGAGTTGCGGTGGTCAACTTGCCACCGTGAGGACGGCCAGGTATCTCGAACTAAGATACTTGGACTTCAGCTACGCGAATAGCGTATCTTAGATCGATCCCCCTCCCCAGTGTAGACCAGCCCGTAGTCTCTTTAGGGGCAGTAGTGCCATGCCAATTTACACCAGCTGAGGATCTCATGGAATGGTTTTATAAAAGAACCATGAGGAGAGGCCTCCGTAGACATAACAAAGACAAGCACATGTCCCCATCTTCAGTCAATGAGTCTTTTGCAGAAAACTTTATAATATTAAGCTCTCCTGAACATCATTGATTTTCAACCCATGGTCCTACAGACTTTTCCCTCTTTGTGAAATCGTTGCTGCAAAAGGGATTTTGCAGTATTAGGATGAACTCCAGTCATCATTGGGAAGTCTTTGTAAATAATGGTGTTCAAGGTCTACACCATCTCTTGATCCCTGTGTTTCTATAATAATGAGAGGTGTCTTTTCCATGGATAGCCACTGATTGGGAAATTTAGGGTGACCATGCTGCAGAGCACATAACTTCAGTTCCATTGACTTGGTGTTGTCTTATGACATCCCACCTTATTTAGGTTCAGGACAAAGAATGTCCTGGTTTAAATCTACACTACCAAGTAGTCTAGCAATGATGGCCCACAGTCAGCATTAGACATGCCTGTCTTCATTCTCCTCTGTATGAGCGATTTTTTTAAAACTATTCTATTTTTACAAAGAGACTTTTTATCCACAGCCGACATGTGCAGAACTCTCAGATGGCCTGTTTCAAATCTAGTCAAGGTCATTGAAAAGAGAGATTTTTAAAATGGTTAGGGCTCTTAAAAGTCCTTTTGGATTTCCCAGAAGTGAAATGCAGCGTTTACGCAGTAAGCCTTTTAGATCAAGGACCGGAGAGTCTTTCAACATCGTAAAGCCCGTGCAGACTTTAAACTGTAATTCCCAGCTCATTTGCCGAAAGAAGAGAAGAGGAGGGAAATGAAATGAACTGAAAGCTTTTGCCTTGAGGTCTGGTGGAATAGGCCTTCTGAAGTCTGGAATCAGAATTGTTTCAATCTATGTAAATATTGGGAAATTAAATTCCATATGTCCAATGCCAGATGCTTCCAGCTGCTGCAGCTGTATGTAGAACAGTAAGTAGACAGTTTTGCCTTGTCAGGCGAAAAAAACAAAACAAAAAACAAAAATGTCACTCCTTGGAAGGGGTGTGGATTGTCATTTGGCGGTCAGGAGGTTGATGCATGCAAGTGACTGGATGCCAGTGATCTGACAAGCCAAATCACTGGACAGTTGTAAGTTCCATGCGAAGCTTAAAGCTGGAAGATCCCAACAAGGATGTCACCATACTTGGAGCATGAAACTGATTGTAACATATGTTGCTTATTCCAAAGTGTATGGAATTTATATGCATGTGGAAAAAAAGACAGGTTTGGATCATGAACAGTTGTAATTGGTCAGTGTCCAGTTGGTCCAATGTCAGTGTACCTCAGAAAAAACAACACTAAATGGGCAAAGATCCATCACTTTGCCAATCAGCCACTGTCAGTAGAGCATGCTGGCATGCCACCTGTCAGTCATTACTGGTACCTCTCCGTTTTACCCTCTCGGTAGGTTATACAGCCACTGTTTCCTTCATTTCACTCAGCATATTGACAGGGCTCCAAACTTTTGGACGGTGCATAGTTGGGTTATTCGACAGGTTTGCAAAGTTAGGTAACAGGTTTGTTATTTATATCACACCTATCACACTGGAGCGGAAAAAGAAGCAAAGACCTAGTGGCACGACCACATTTTCAAATGACCTATTTTATTCAAAAAGCACATACGCCCCTAATGAAACTAGAGATTTGGGAACCCTTGCGGTAACTCCAGCTGCCTAAAAATTTCAGCACCCCTCTCCCCCACCCACCACCACGCACCACACACACTGTGTTGCTTCTGGCTGTCAGCAACTCCATAGCCCCCGGCTGGCCTAAATTCAGTGGAACTTCTGCCAGACCCCATAATCCAGCCCACGCTGACCATTTTGAGTGACTGTTGCCGTGTCTGTCCCCGTTTTTTTCCCCTCCATGACAAGTGAAATGGTTTCTCTAAAAGAGCGGCCTTGTGGCTTCTTTGACATCACTCCAGACGTTCAGTAAACAAGAGGGAACACGGAGGCCTTTCGCTGAGGTGTGGGAAGCGGGGTGGGGGACAGAAGGCGAGGAGAGATGAGGAGTTACTCAGCATTTACTGTCTGAGAAGGTGAGAGTCACTGTGGAAAAATCCGGCCACTTTATTGTTCTAACCTTTATTTAAATATAGAATCTATAACCCATTTTTCCAAGGAATTTAAAACAGTGGTTTTTCGCTCTGGACCACGCTGTCCAATTTCTGAAGTACAACATAGTTATGGATTATTTTATGGAGCTGACAGTGGGGCAGTCTGGGGGAAAAAATAGTCGAAATAGCCAACAGCAGTGTGAGAAATAAACCTCTCTCTCTCTGTATGTGTGTCTCAAGTGAAAGATTGCCTATTTCAAGCCTGCCAAGGCTTATACTTTCTTTTACACTGCTCCATAGCCCTCCCTCTATAGACTCCCTGACACAAGGGGCTTAAACCTAAGGTTTGCCAACAATAACTACTGTTTCTCCATGGAAAGCCTATAGGAACAGTTCATAACAGGAGCGCTTGTCCACCTATATGGCCTGAAAGGATTATTTGTAAACTTTGCCGGCTGAGAAATATTATTAGATGCAATGTTTTCTTACTGCAGGCCTGGAAAAAGAGGTTGGGGGGAAAATATCATGAAGCAAGGTGTTTCTTCAGTGTTTCCAAAGCCTCTTAGTCTACAGCGGTCACAGCCCTTTTAACATCTTCCTGCCTGCCCCGCCCCCTGCCACCTCCACCAGCAGGCACAGCGTGTCAGCTTGCGCTCCCTCGCCTGCGGTTTTATCTTTTGGTTTCTCGTTATGTGTCAGAGGAATTCCTTACAATATACATTCCTGCTCCCCTTCCATTCCCTCTCTCTCTAAAACAAAAGTCTTACATGAAGTATTAGAACTTTTAACATGGTTCTAATACTTCGCTTAAGACTTTCATTTTAGAGAGAGAGAGAGAGAGACCCTGTGTAAACACCCCTCCCTTCTCCTTGATCTCAAACTTGTCAGGGTGGTTGGCGTTTGAAATCCAAAGCAAGATATTTATTCATTATTATTATTATAGCTATTGTAGTAGCACCTAGAGGGCCCGATGGAGATCAGGGTCCCATTGTGCTAGGCGCTGTACAAGCACAAAGTAAGGCAGGGGTTCTCAAACTGGGGGTCGGAACCCCTCAGGGGGTCGCGAGGTTATTACATGGGGGGTCGCGAGCTGTCAGCCTCCACCGCAAACCCCGCTTTGCCTCCAGCATTTATAATGGTGTTAAATATATAAAAAAGTGGCTTTAATTTATAAGGGGGGGTTGCACTCAGAGGCTTGCTATGTGAAAGGGGTCACCAGTACAAAAGTTTGAGAACCACTGAAGCAAGGGATAGTACCTGTCCTGAAGATATTAAAATCTAAATAGATAAGGAAGACAAAGAGTAAGAGGACAAATAGAGGCACAGGGAGGTGAAGTGACTTGCCTAAAGTCACACAGCAGGTCAGGAGAGCAGGAATAGAGCCCTCATCTCCTGATTCTCAATCCGGTGCCCTACAATTCAAACACGCTGCCTCTGAACCTGGATTTTGCAAATGAACTGCCCCCTTTTTTTGAACCATCCACATCTCCGTTTCTCCCCACTTTGCCCTCCCTCTCCCCATCAGCTGCTTCCATGACCTTCTCGGATTCAACTTTTAGCCTTTGATTTGTTTTGATTCTCCTTTGGCAATTGTTGGCCCCGGCCCTCCTCTCCGCCGTTGAAACATAGGGATACAGAACCAAAGAGTAGCTTGAAAAGCTGAGTCGAAGAAAGTTAAAGGTGCCTGGAAATGAAACGTCCATTAAAAGTGGTCCTAAAGTATTCATCAGACGGAAAAAAAATGTAATGAAGGCTTCGATTTTGGGGAGAGGGTTTGGCATCATTTGCAAACCAGTTCAATTAGCTGTGAATGTATTCTGAATTCCTAGTCGGCTTTGTCTTCACTGCAAAAAATAAAAATAAAAAAGCTATTTCAATGTTAAAAAAAAAAAAAAAAGCCATCTCAAAGTAAAATCCTAGTGGAGAGAAGGCAAAGTTTGGGATTTACCTTGATGTAGCTAGTTCAGATTAACTCTATACTCAGCTAGCTACATGGATGTAAAAACTACAGTGCTTTGTCTCCACTAGGACTTTATTAATTATTATTATTATTAATTATTTACCTTATTGTCGCATGTAAGAGCCCCAGTCATGGGCTACGTGCTAGGCACTGTAAAACACAAAACAAAAAGACAGTCCCTACCCCAAAGAGTTTACAATCTAAGTATAAGAGAAGAGACGACGGATGGATACAGACAGACCAACTGGGGGGTCCAAGGAAACAGTGAGACAATACTGATCAGAATGATTTATGTTGCTGATGTAAAACCACACCCTTTACTCTAGTGAAGTCAAACGCACCCTTTACCAATCGCAAGGGTGAATAATTTTGAGACTATGAGTGGTTCATGAGCTGTTCACTTTGACTAGTCATTCACTTTTTGTTTTGTGTGGCCGGTCACCTAAATCTCATTGCTATTGTGTCTTGCTCCTGAACTGAGTTACTGGAACTTTTCAGACAGGAGAATAGCAAATAAGAAATCACAGAATTCCAGTACAGATTTTCAGAAGTTTAATCATTTAGGCTAAAATTCACGAAACGTTTGGGGTTTGCAAATATTTTCACAGCTAACATCACAGCTGTCCAAAATACATATACGAACAGTGGAAGAGACCACTAAAAGTAGTGAATCCAACTCAAGGTCCAGGTTTGTGAATAAATTAGAGAAAGAGGAACCCCCTTCCCCCCAAGTTTTCTATAGCACCCATCACCATAATATCTAAGCTCTTCCCAGGTTAATTCCATTTTTATGGAGAAGCCCCGTAGTAGAATCTTTTCCTTTCCATGCTATAGGGGGTTCTTCTTTTATATGTCCACCCCACCCATGACCTCTACATATGGTTTTTTTAGAATGTTAATTGACCTTTTTGGAACCTCTGTAATAAACCTGGCGTTTTGGTTCCTTCGGAATTTCTGATGAAAGTTCAGAATGATTCTTATTTTCTTGTGATCAATTTACCCATCTCTAGCTGTAACATACAGACACTCCTGTCATGATGTCAGAGGGGCAACCCCCCCCCACCCCCCTCTATGACATAAGCGTTATGTCAACATATGGCAAACATTTCCCTTAGCCTTGTTTTCTCCCAGCAGTAAAAATGCAGTAAAAAGCCAGGGCCTTTTCACAGAGGGGAAAACTCAACTACAACCTTCAGGACAGGAAAAGCAAATATACTTTTAAGAAGTAAGTTATTGGGACATAGCTAAATATTTCCAAGAAATAAAATAACAAAGGAGCTTGTGTCCAAGAGGAGTCACATATCTCAGAAAGTGTAAGCATCATGGAAAAAAAATCCTGCCGGATTATTATTGAAAGGTTAGCTGAAATGAAAAGCAGGCTTATGCAGCCAAAGTAGTTTCTGGGCTTTTAATTCATTAGCTCAGGTTTCATCGACCAGGATTTGGCCCCTGGCACGTGGAATAAGATTAGTTCGTTAATTGTTGAGTCCTTTGGAATTAATGTACTGGAGGTGTGTTTTTCCCCCTTCTGAAAAGTCCCCCTGGGTATATAAACATAGCAGCAATTTTGTTGAACGTGGGATCAGAGTCAGTCATGCCAGGTTTGGCTTGATGAGAATGACTGAATCCTGTAAACAAACGGATAGTGAAAGAAATAGAATTTTTTTTTAAAAAAACATCTCTTGCAAGGCTTCCAGTGAAATATTTGGCCAATTATATATTGAAGTCTAAGAAATAGTAGCATTTTTTTTGTCCTTAGTGAAATATACGGTAGATTAACTTTTTGCACTTATCCGAGGGGTAGCGCTGCGTCTTTAGATTTGTGATCCACGCTTGTGAAGCTATAAAGGTTCTTTCATTCTGACTAGTTCCAGGACCACCAGGAGATGGGCCTGAGCAGATCTGATAGTCAGATCTCTTGATCAGTTTAGCTCTGTTCTTGGTTGGTGGTGGGGTGTGTGTGTGTGTGTGTGCGCGCGCTCCCCCAACCCTACACAAAATGCACCTCCTTCAGGCCAGCCAGAAGAATTTGCCCTTGGGGAAGATTGGTTCTGTTTACACCAGTCTTCCCTTGGTGAGGCAGTACATACTGAGGGGTCAGATGGGGTTGTCCTCGGGCAGCTAGCATGAGCTGCCGCCCATGCCATCCCAGCGACACAGCTATTTGTAGCATTCTAGCTCGAGCAGAGCTAAAATGCATATGCCTACTGGAGCTGGGAATTGATAACTCCCGGCTGCTGTGTAGACATACCCATTGTGACTGGTCCTTGTGCCGGTACTTGGTGTGTGGGGGGGAGGGTGCATGAAGCCCATCTCAGCTTTTCACAGTTGCAGACCCTGTGATTGGAGAGCCAGGGACTGGTCTTACTGCCTGCTTCCAGGGGGTGCACATAGCCCCAAAGGTGACAGAAAGAGCCATGAGCCCACCACCCCTCTGCCCTGTCCTCTGGAGCAAGCCCTGTGGATCTGGGGGAAAACGCTGTACCCCGTTGAAGGGGTGTATCAGTGGGTATGTTCCCACTGCACACTGGCTTGGTGCAGCTCTGTACCTCTCCCAATGAATAACCTTATAACATGTAAATAATGGAAGCGTGGTTATCATTACTAGGGACCGATAAGCTAGCAACTAAAATAAACACTGAGCCTTCACAGAGCACTCAACCCAGTAATTTCTCCACCACCACCTTGCTCCCTAGATTTGGAAATACTTCTGACAAATAGATAGGACCTCTTCTTCTTCCCTGCCTCTCTCTTATTTACAGATTTTACCCATCTGCATTGACATTCCAGTTGGAAGAACCATCTCACCAAATTTCCACTGGGTCCACTAAATCATAACCTCCTTAATTTAAGATGAATTCCAGTTATTCTTGATTGTTCCCCTGGATCCTTCAGTTGCATATGCACGTTACTATCCTTATCCTTCATCTTGGGTTTCAGAATCTTTCTGTCTCCAACCTTACTTTATCTGCGGGAAGTACACACCGGATCATTGGAGTGAAAGCTTCCTGCCACAGGGTGTACCGCCTGGTGGTCCTACCACACCCTGCCCCAGGAAAGGAACAGTGAAGGTGGGTCTTCCAGGCCTGCCTAGAAAGGCTGCAGGGAAGCAGCCAATCAGAACACAGCAAGCTCAGTTAAACGGAGCTGCAGGTCCTGAGCAGGTGAGTTTCTGGCTGGGACCAGAAGAGGTAAGACAGAGGGATTGTCCAGGCAGGGAGGCCTGGGGCAGACCCTGTGCAAATGGGGAACAGATGCAGGGAACCCAAGGACTGTAACCCTACGCTAATGGGTAAAGGTGATGGGACAGAATGGGAAGCATCCCAGGGAATGGTGCAATAGCAGCTATTAAAGGAAGCAGCATATGGCTGTTATTTGTAGGGTCCCTGGGTTGGGACCCAGAGTAGTGGGTGGGCCTGGGTGCCCCGACTGGCGAAGTGGCCAAAGCCCTGAGAAGGGGACAAGCTTTGTTTTGGAACCCAAGCAAAGGGCTGGAATTTAAAGAGGATCTGGAGATGGGGCTGAAGACCCCTGGAGAGGGCCAGCTGTTAGTTGGACTTCCTTACCCTGGAAGGGGACTGAAGTTGAGTGACCTGGCTGGAGAGTTGGGATACCTCAGAACCGCTAAAGGCAAAGCATCTCCAGGGATAGACTTAAAACTAGCCTATAAGGGGCTGAGAACTGAGCCCAGGCAGGGCTGCAGATACCAACCAGGGCACAGTGATAAACCTTATTGGACCTTTGTTACTATGGAAGGGGTTCATCTGGTTTAGACTATGTGACTTAGCCAGAGGGCTGAGCCACTGAAAACTCATCTGATGAGGGCAACAGCTGGCAGAGGGCCCCAGGAACGGGGAGAGAGAGAGAGAGGGCAGGTTTGCACCCAGGCAACAGGAGGTGCTCACGAGAGGTGAGTGTGCCCTGTCACACTCCCCTTCTCCCCAGTTCCTACCTAGTTTATAGCTTGCCTGACAAGACATGCCAGTTTTAAACCTAGGAAATCAGATCTTCTTCATAATTTGAGCCGGCTGTCAGGAGTGAGGCCCTGCAGCGGCTCCTGCTCACTGCTTCTGACACCCTAAGGAGTCAGCCAGGCTCGCTGAGGGACCGCCCTGCCTGATTGGCTGAGGCAGCTAGCAGGCTGGTTCTTAAGCCCAGCAGCAGTAGCATCGCTGGCTGCTTAATGCACGTGCCTGTGGACACGCTGCCTCTGTGGGCCCTTCTCCTGCTTTGCTCCTCCATGGCTCTAGCCCAGATCCTGCCAGTTTTGTTTCAGCCTTGCTCCCACCTCAGAATCAGCCCAGCTCCTGCCTTTGCTAACTCCTGGTAATTTGGCTTCAACCCTTGACTCTGGTTCTGGCTTGATTTATGCGACTGGCATTTGGACTCTGACTTTGGTTCTGACCTGTGGCCCTGGTTCTGACCCTGTCCCAACCCTTGGTTCTGACATTTGGACTCTGAGCACTAAGCCTGACTCCTGCTCTGACCACTAGGTGTGAGTACCTATGACCTGGTCCCCTGGTCATAGGTACTGGCTTTTGTCACAGTTCTCTGTAAATCCCAAATCCTCCACCTGTACGTAACGCCCACTAGCAAAATGTGGGTCCTTGTCTCCTTCTAGTGACTGATCTCCATAAGAAAATAAGAGCCTACTCTAGCTAATGGAGTTACTTATTTAGCAGATGTAGTAGAGGCTCCGGTTTTTGATACCATAGGTTCATGGTTCAAACCCAACTGTCAGCCCAAAGAGGAGCAGTTACACATTCATCTTTCATTTGCTCATTCCTATTAGTTGTCTTCTTTCTTTGCTTGCACTTAGAACTGGAAGGTTTACCTGAGTTGCTCCTATCCTAAAATCTCTTTCCAAATCCTTGCATGATTGTATCAAATCGTGCTTTTTTGGGGTCATTTGTTCCTTCGTGGGCTATAATCAATGGGAAATGCCCGGCATTCTTTATGAGATTTATAACTTTGGAACAATATTATATCATTATGAACATTAGATCATTGTTATATCATGAGACCTTTGGGGAAGTCCCACTGCTAGGAATTTTTTTCCTGCTACTCAGCCTAAATTTTACTTGTTATCCTCCCACTACCCTTAGGTGTACCTCCGTTGGCTTGCCCTAGACATCCCCTTTTGTTTTCTAGTATTTATGTCTGTGAAGATGGGTATCAATCCCCATGATGTCATTTTTAAACCAGAGATACATGTTTAGTTCTCTTAATCTTCTCATAAATCAACCCCTCTGTGCCCTTTCACCAATGAGAGGCATGTTTTTCCTATGGCTCTGAACGTGAAATGTGAAATGTGTCCATTACAAAATACCTTGTATCTGATTTCAGGGAGAAGAAAGAAATAACTTCAGAGATCATGAGGGCATGGAAAGCTTAATGCCATCCATCAGGTAAAGTTCCTGTGAATCGCTAGCCTCATGCCTTACATTGCATGCTGCAGAATTCTTAGAAAATTTCCAGGGAGCCCAATGTTAAGCAAAGGGGTATCGGAATACAAAACAAGGCACCTAATAATTCATGTCGCTTCTGACCCTTGCCATTCAAGATCAGGGCATTTCCTTCCTTACACTTTGTAAAAATGTGGTTTTAATATGCTTGGATAGGAGGACAATAAGGCAGAATTTAAATTATTTTTGAGTCTTCAATTCCACTGGCCTTAAGAGACATAATGACAAAGCTAGTTTAATGCCATCTGCTCGAAGGCAAAGCACAGGGAGGAGCTCATATTGCAGGGTAAGCATACAAAGGAATGAAAATCAGAGGTAAGATTGTAGGGTTTTTCTCCAGACCTTCTATACCAATGACCCAACCTTCCAGCATGTTCCCTAAGATCTATATGGTGCTAGGGAATTTTCTGGGTTCTTGAGGCAAAACCCTGTGCTGCTTGTTCTGTGGAGGGGTAAACCCTTCCTACCTCACCACACCCCAGAACAAAGAGGCGAAGACCCTATAAGGTGAACCTCACTGAGGTTTTTATCCCATAGACTTTTTCCATGGGAGAGGGCTATCTGGGGTAAAAGTAGAGTAGGAATACAGGGGTTAAACTAAGATAGGGAAAAATTCCTGATAATTAGCAAATGCCTGTCAGCAAGAGGTATTTGGCTGTGGAATAGACTCCTACCGATAATGGTGGAAGACTACCACTTAGGTTTTTAAAATCAGGCTGGATGAAATACTAGAAAAACTCCTGTAGGAGACCATCCTGAATTAGCAGGAAGATGGATTGGATGATCTAGTAGGCCTTTTATATCTCCAGCTTTGGTTGTATGAAAGCAGCCCCCCAAAAGAGTGGGGTAAAGCCCCATTGCCTGACTCATTAAAAGTAGGGGGCCAGATTATGAACCCCTTACTCACCTTTGTGAGCAGTACCTCCCATGAGTAGTTCCATTGACACCAATGGGATAACTTGTATTAGCAATTCCTCCCCATGAGTAAGTCACACAATTTGGCCGAGTGTGAACACAGGGACAGGGAGTAGCCATCATAATAGAGTGTCAACTACATGCAATCTAACCCCATGTTTTGTAAAATCTGCACAAAAATCCCACATGCTTTTCATGTGCTACAAATTGAATATTTCGTAGTCTTACTTTGAATTGTTGTTTCTATTCTCCTCCAAGACAGAAGGAAATGTTCACAGGCAAAAAGGCTGTTGTGTTTTTGTTTGTGTTTGTTTGGTTTTTTTCTGAGAAAATTATTATTACTGAGTCAAATCCTGTGTTCCTTGCTCAGTTTTCACTCTCCCCTTACCTGGGCAACTCTTTTTTTATTATCAGAGGGTAGCCGTGTTAGTCTGTATCCACAAAAACAACAAGGAGTCCGGTGGCATTTTAAAGACTAACAGATAGTTAGATCTGTTAGTCTTTAAGGTGCCACCGGACTCCTTGTTCTTTTTTTTATTATTATTATTTTTATTTTAGAATATAAATAAGAGGGCCTAATTCTTCCTCTAGGTACCTAATCAGAAATACTGCTAAAGGAAACTACTTCAAATTCTTGGGATTCCAAAAGCAACCTGATAGAGCATTATCTCCCGTGGCTAAATATTCAGTTAAACTACCCATTTTATAGGCATTTTAGGACCCAACTGTGCAATCCCTACTCATGTTGATGAGTGTGGTTAGTCTTTCAACTGTGCCATGAAGATATATTTGCAGAGACAGGATCTAATTACAAATATCTGGGAGAGTGAAGTCAATGGAGTTACACCAGCAGTGAATTTACTTCAGACTCCACTAGACTGGGGATGCGATACCATTTGTTGCTTCTTGTGTAACCCACGGGTGAGTGCATGATCCCACTCTGTGCTTGATCCACAAAGGATGTGAGTCTGTTACAGCCTTAGGTAGGGAGCTTTGGTTCTTTAGATGAAGTTGTAGCAGCTCCGGTGTCTAGTTCTGGAGGATCTCCGGTTCCACCCTCGGTGTGTTAGCCAACTCGGCGGCCGTCATGCCTGCTGATTACCATATAAGAAGTTCCTCATTACTTATAAACCAAGCATCTTCAGCACATTTGAAATTAAAATGAGCTGCTATTGATTGAGGAAATCAAACTGTTTTAAAAGTAATCTTATTTACAATCCCTTGAAACAAAGGACTTTCTGTATACCTACAGTGCGTGAGCATCAGTGATTCTGAAACAGATGGATTTCCACATAAGACAGGGAATCCTGGGTGATTCTTAGTCAGTGTCTCCCTTGCCAAAGGAAAACTGAGTTGTATAGTTGTTTCATGGCAAAGAAAACAAACAACTTTATTTAAACATAATTAACCCATCTGAAAATATTCTTAAGTGGTGTTTTTGTTGTAACCAGTGTTTGGGGAAGGTCTTCATAGCTCTGAGTCATCAAATGCCTATTTTGAATGTTAAAAAGGTTTGTCTAGCTACAGTACAGATATTTTACTAAGAGGTCTGAGTCCTCTTTTTCTGTGTATTGTATCTCAGGACACTTACTCCCTTTGATTTTGCTTATCAGTCGACATGGGGGAACACAGAGAAAAAGATCCCATTCACCTTTAATAACATGTAACCATCTTCCTTTTATTTGCTCACTAAACCGTGATAAAATTGTCAAGGAATAAAAAGTCCAGAAAAACGCTCTAGTTTGCATGAGTCTCTGGTTTCTGGGTGTTAGACCATACAGGAGTATTTGCGGTCTAATGTCAGCCCTCACTCTTCCAAACATTTGTCTAGTCACAGTGTATTATTTGCTTATTTTTCCACAAGGGATAATTGGTATTTTTCTTCTTCTGTGCCCCTAATGTCCATAGACAGCTGTGCTGTTACAATGCTGGCAGGTCTTATTAAGAACTGTGCAAAGCTTCCAATCTCTTGGTTCCCCAAACTTACGCTTGCTAACTAAAGTATCCTTCTGAGTCATCTGCTAACCTTCAAGCGCCGATGCCACTGGGCTTGGCATAAAGTAAATCTCATTCTCCTATGTTTTTATCCAATTGTCTTTCATTCTCCCCCATTTCTCTTTCAGTTGTGGTCCAATGACTGGGGCAGGAGACTGAGTCAGGACTCCTGGCTTCTATTTTTGGCCCTGCCGCAGACTTTGTGTGATACATGGAGCAAGTCACTTAGCCAGTTAGTGGAGTCCATCCATGCAGGGTCTGAATTCACTTTGTTTGTAATTCAAGAACATTACCTAGCCACGGCCCGAAACAGGACCCCTGTGGTTCATAAGTTGCCAGGAGACCCTCCCTCCCGCTTGTTGAGCTGGTAAGAGCTTTGCTAAACTCTCTCACTTGAAAGTTACCCTTTCAATCTCACGCAGCAGAAACTGGAGCTGTTGTGTCTCTGGGTAGCAACCTCATGACTCAATCGTCGGATAAAGGGAAGGATGCTACATATCACCACTACGTCAGTCACTGAGTGGGTAGGTGCAGGAGAGGATTTAATTAAACAAAACAAATGAGACAGGAGTGCCCATGGTAGAGGTGGGTATTAAATAAATGGCCGGCAGTATAGGGATAGGGCCCAGGGGTAGTAAGTCAGGCTGCTGCAGTAAATTGCAACTAGCAAAGAAAACAAATCTCCTATCAATCAAAACTGAACGCAGCCCCCTCCTTGCATGTTGCTTTTACGAACCTGGAAGTCAGCCTTTTAAATCACACTCTGGCTATGCAGGTGGCTACGCAAATAGCATAAACCAGAACTTGTCAAATCCCCGAATCTGGCTCGTCCTGAGCAAATCCCAGAAAGAACAAAAATACCAAAACAAAAACACCGAACCTAAACCAGACTTCCACGTCTGGGACCAGATCAAAACAACGAGAAGCCCAAAAAGATTAAAATAAACTCAACTCAGATTAGTTTATTGTGTTGCATGTTTCTTGAGGCGAAACCATTTACTTTGGAATTACTTACACACACTCCTCAACTGGACATCCAACATGCTAATAGTTTGCAGAAGAGTTTAGGAAAATTGACTCTAGAAAACAGATGAGTGTGGAGAGGCACCGTAGAGGTCTCTGAATTCCTCTCTGCATATTGATATACAGTCGTTGTGCTGACATGGTCAGAAACCATGCAGCTGTTTGATAACTCTCCTTTAAATAGCTGTGCACACAACCTTGTATGCCCATGAGGGTGTTATACACTATAGTGCAGGTCTTGGCAAGATCACTTTTGCTGCATACAGGGAGAATGGAGCAGGAGTGAGGGAACCTCGAAAGGATTGGAGGTTAATTCAGGGAAGCATCAATAGGATTTTGCGTGCCTCCTCTTTGTCACATTTTGGCATTCAAAGCCCTGGGCAGAACCAGTTAGTGCAGAGGTGGCATGAAATTGAAAAACAATGAAGAAAACCGGCCCCTTCCCCCAGTTTTTTAACTTCTTAAAAGGTTTGGCTTCAGATTGGATTTTGGATAAAGCTTTGGATGGTTCTTATTTAATCCAAACTGGTTAGCTCAACTCTGGCCCGGAGCCCTGGGTCATCAAGGTTTACGGGATCTGGTGTAGCAGGGGTTTGCTACCTCTGTGCTGTGACACCCCTGGGTAATGAAAGGCATCAGAGATCATGACCACCTCACCTAAGTGGGAAGGAGGTGCTGACTAGATGGGAGGGGAGGCCCAGTATGGACAAGGAGGGCACGGTATGGTCAAGGTTGTAAACCCCTAATGTTTTGACAGTACAAGGCTAGTCTCAGTCCTCTCTATGGAGAGGCAGGAGCAGGAGCAGCCTCCCAGTCACTCCACACAGCCACCCTGGCTGGAGCAGGCTGTCAGCACTAAGCAGCAAGGAAATCTAACCAAACCTTGATGGCTTGGTGCTGCCTCTCCACTAGGCTTCCCCAGACTGTGGGGCCTGCACAGGGTCTGCCTGGGGCCTCAAGCCTCATCTTAGAATGACAATTTTATTAATACGAAAATGCCAGTAGCTGCCTGTGACTCTCCGGTGGCCACTGCAGTGAGGCAGGCCATTCCTTTGGTTTTAAGCAGGCCAGTCCTCTTTTTCTGAGGTTTTGTTCCCTTGTCCGGTACTGAGACAAAACCAGATGTGGTTTTGTCAGGTATCACGGATTGGGGATGCCATTTTGAAGAGCCCGGTGCGGCCATTCCCAGAAGTACAGGAACGTCGGGTATTCTGGGGATGTGACCATGGCCTCCCTAGCTGCAATGACAGTCTCTGTCATGCACTCTAAAGGGCTGCAGGCATGGAGCAGGGCACCCCCTGAGGTGACTGCCTCCTCCAGGCTACTGGGAGGCTGCCCTGATGCCAGAAAGCAGGGAGATGGTCTCGCCTCATCTGATCTCCGTGCTGCCCATGCTGGTGCCTAACAAGGATGGAGGCTGTGGCCAGGTGCCTTAGGGCCTAGACGGTTGGCAGGGGCGCAGACTTGAGAGACAAGGATTTAAGCAGGGGCACAGCATGGAACACGATGTGGTGTGAGGTCTCAAGGGGAGAAAAGGGAAGCAGGGGCAGAATGGGTGAGGACCCCCCCACACACACACACACATCCATCAACACCCTCAAGGCTACAGGTTCCACCCCCCTGCCCCCAGCCATCCCTAACCCTGGCTGCATCTGGCTTGCCCTCCCCTATGTGGGTGGCCCTGGCTCCCCCCAAAACCCACTGGCTCCCCCACCCTGAGGCGAAAGGGGAAGGGAGATGTTAGGATGGGGGGGGCAGAGAAGGTGACAAGTCTGCAGGAGCAGGTGGAAGAGGCAGGGGGCCAGTGAGGAGGAGAAGGAGAGAAGAAAGAGACCGCAGAGGCAGCTGGTCATGGCATGGCTGGTGTTGCTACGCCCCATTATATGTAGTGCAGGCTGCAGTACCACCTGCTGCCACACGGTGGGGTTGGAGCTTTGTGGGTGGGTGCGGTCCATCTGGCTGCCACTGCCACCTGGTGTTGAAATCCCATCTGGGCTCCCTGTGTCACAGGGAGAAGGCACAGGTGCTGGAATATGGACTACTGTGTGGCCGTTTCCAATCAGCCCATCCCCAGAGGCAAGATACGAGGCCTCTAGCACAAGCTGCCTGCTTCTCCAGACCCAGCAACAGATAGGGTGGGTTTCTGAGTTGGTGAGGAATTTGGTGGAGGTGGTTGTCTGGAGGGGTGTTTCTGAGCATGAGGGCATTGTAGGTGGGACGGTCTCAGAGCAATGCGGAGTGGGGGGGGGGAGGGAGAGTGCTTTCCTGTTTCTTTGGTTTTGCTTTAGTGTTTGACAACTTGACTGAGTCAAACTAACTTCCCCATAAGAGACTGCATTTAACTGGAATCTGGGAATGAACGTTTGTGTTTTTTAGGCTGGGATTAGGTTTAAGGCACCTTAATTGTAAATACTGCATGTTTTCTGTTGCCGCTGCTGTATGATTCTGACCTTGTATAACAGTGTTACTGCTGTATTTCTCTTTTTCTTTGGTGGTGCCCAATATAAGGGTGTAACCTTTCAGAACGTCTCTTGGAGAGACAGCAATCGAGACCCAACTAGGGCATTATGAATAGGGCTGTTTGTGTCCATTATGAAGTCAATCTTGCAAGTAGCTCCACACGGGAGGACTCATAGACTTTAAGGTCAGAAGGGACCATTATGATCGTCTAGTCTGACCTCCTGCACAACGCAGGCCACAGAATCTCACCCACCCACTCCTGTAACAAACCCCTAACCTATGTCTGAGTTATTGAAGTCCTCAAATCGTGGTTTAAAGACCTTGCCTCTGTGTAGAGCCCCACTGACTTCAGTAGAGTACTCTGGCTACAGAAATTCACTCACATGGAGAAGGAGCAGAGGCTAACTGGGCAAACAGGAGAGCATTTAAAGTGCAGTCCCAGAGTATGGGAAAAACCCTCATCTCATTCAATGATAAGTCAGGGAGACTGTGCCACTGAGGTACAACCTTGGGCATCCCTTGGTACTTTGGGTTTTGTTATTTGTTTGGCTGTTGGTTGGACTCAGACTACAGAGCTGGGAAGGAAGTCTGACAAATCTTTCCCTTATTTTTGGAGGGATGGAGGAATCTTCTCCATCTATATATCAAACAACAACTAAGTAGGTAAGGCTGCTCGTATAATCTTCCCAGAATCCATGGTGATCCTTCAAAAACCTCGCTGTTGCCAAAGATTGATGATCAGTAGGGATGGATGAATAGATATCCTTAAAACAGTACTTGAGACAATCCTGTGCCCAAAACTCCAGCTGGTGTTTTAAAAGTATTTTTAATTTTTGTGCCCCTAGTTCTGGACAAAACTCTGAGCACGGCTGCTGTTTTAGCTGTATTATCAGCCCCAATGAGAGCCGGATATTTTTGGGATCCCACAAAATGCCTGGTTTGCAAATCCACAAAGAGATTCAGATTGTTTTGAATAAGAATCCAGATTGCTGTTGTGCCTGTTCCCAATTGAAATGCTGAAGCTTTGGTGGCATCTCATTACCACTGTAGAGACGACCCATTTAGAGGAGTTAAAAACTGAATTATTCCAGGGCTTCAAGTAGAAAACTGTTTCCAGCAGGGGAATGAGGATAGGATACTTCTGTTCTCTGTGATATCTTCTGCATAAATCAAATGTGTGTCAAGCTGGCATATTGTGTTGTCCGTTTTTAATTCCGGATTCATTTCGATGGGGAGGTTTGCTTATAAATCAATGGTTCAATATGGCCCATGGGGAGAGAAGGGCCATTTTATGTTTGTGTAACATTTACTAGACCTGGTTAAATGGACGCACATCAAAATAAATGCTGTAACCTTTCAATAATGTTTAGTCTCCTTGAGAATGAACATACTGTGAATATGTGTGTTAAGTATACACCATTAATAGTCTCCGTGACATTTGGGCTGACTCCACAGAGACAACCGGGGAGGTGAAGGACAAGTACTGAAAATGGCATCAAAAGGGAAGAACAATTCCTTCAAGGCACAGAAATGAAACTCAGAAATAAAATTTATCAGCAATCTCAGGAATAAAAATGGATTATCCCGGCTATCTGAATTGAATTTGACCCTTGTAACGTCAGAAGAAGCAATCTACGTCCATGACGTGGGTTTCTCTTCTGAAGCGGCGACAGGACGGTGTCCAGAAACTCCTGGAAAGCTGCCACAGATGATGGATAATCCTAACGTTAGCTAAAGGGTATTTGCCATTGTTGAAGTAGAGGGATTGTTTGTTAAATTCAGTTTCTCTCTGTTGGATTTTTCTGCGTGTGTGTTGGAAATGATGAGAACGTGGATATAGGTATCTAAGGGCAAATTCATCCCTCGTGTAAACAAGCACCGCTCCGGTGATCTCAATGGAGTTGCATCCACTTAAGCCACGGTTGAATTTGGCCCGTAGGATTCGCCATACCAGATCAGCCTAAGGGTCCATCAAAGGGCTGGCAGGGGAGGGAGGGATCAACCGTCTCTAAGTATAGAAGAGACCACGGGCGCACACTTGAAATGCAAAAGTGGCATGGAAGTACGGCTCTCCCAGCTGTCCTGAATTAGGTAATTCTCTCCACATGCTTGGCCCCTGATCCAAAGCCCATTGTAGTCAATGGAAGGAATCCTTCTAACTTCTGTGGGTTTGGATCAGGCCTCATAAGACAGAGAGAGCTTTCCTTGGAAGAAAAGAATGCAATTACCGGGGGGATGCTATGGCACAGGCTTCCGTATAGGTTGCAGAAGCCTGCCTGCCCTCCTGGGTACATACTCACTTGTGTAGCCAGTACTGAAGCAAGCACCCCTGCATCCTCACTTTTATCTGTAGCGAGCTACCTAGAGTACCGCTGACATCTATGTGAGCTGCCATTCACATCCCCAGCTGCAGTTTAGACGTACCTAAGTGTTACACTGAAGCCCGGCCTGTAGCATCCTCACTGCTATTTTTCACAAGCTGGAGTAGTGTTTCTTCACCTTTCCAGACTACTGTACCCTTTTCAGGCATCTGATTTGTCTTGTGTACCCCAAGTTTCATCTCACTTAAAAACGACTTGCTTACAAAATCAGACATAAAAATACAGAAGTATCACAGCGCACTGTTACTGAAAAATTGCTGACTTTCTCATTTTTGCCATATACTTATAAAATAAATCAATTGGAATATCAATACTGTACTTACCTTTCAGTGTATAGTATATAGAGCAGTATAAACAAGACCTTGTCTGTATGAAATTTTAGTTTGTACTGACCTCGCTAGTGCTGTTTACGTAGCCTGTTGTAAAACTAGGCAAATCTCTCGATGAGTCGACATACCCCCTGGAAGACCTCTGCGGACTCATGCTTCAGAGCCACTGAGCTACAGTACCCCTAGCATGGTTACGTCTACACAAGCCATGTATGGTTTGGAGCCTCTATCTCTCTAGAGGTGTGTAATTCAGAGCACAAGAGAGGCTGTCAGGGCTTCGGGTGATGCAGATGTCTGTTCAGATTAAGACCAAATATATGCTGCCTTAGCTTTCATAGTTAAACTGCCACAGGCCTTGACATGAAGAAAACTGCTACTTCTTCCTTAGGTCATGCACGAACGCCTCTGGCCCTTTACCACCAGATAGGCTGCTGCAAAGGGGCTGATGGGCCAAGGCCCCTGAAGAATGTCCCTATACCAGGCACAGAGCCAGCTCCTTTAGTCCTGAAGGACCTCTGCAGCAGCCCTGGGCTCAAGAGACATTCCAGGGTGGGCTGGGGTTTGATGTGGGTAACCTGAAATGTGGGCAAATTGGGTGTGGTTGAGGATTGGCTCTAGTTCTCCCGGCAGATTAAATTTGTTTTCTGGTGAGTTTATCATCACTGTGACTCAGCATCTTTAGACCCTGAAATCAATAGTAAAGTTGGTGGTGAGGAAGAGAACTTGGGAGTCATCTCTCACAGGTTGATGGGCCACAATAAGGCAATGTTACATACAGATGACTCATGTTCTTGCAAGTTTCCCAGCCAATTTTTTCAGACAGAAGAGGTTTGGATATGCTTCCGAACTGAACCCAGCCTCCCAAATGTTTGAGGTTCACCCATTACTATTTTCTATCTTACTTCAGCAGGGGTTTAATTTTAGAACAAGCACTTTGCTGTGCAAACACTAAAGGCTTTGCTTAAATATTAAATGTTAAAGTTACAGGTTTGATTTTTTTTTAACAGCAGACTGGAAATACGTAACCTAATTTTCAGAGTTGCAGAAGCCGCATCAGTTTTAAAACTGGAATGGACTTAGTTTATTGCAGGTAGGATTCCAGCATTGCTGGGAGATGTCACCAGGATCTCCATAATTTCACCCAGGCCCTGGGATACTCAGTATTTGAATAAAAGAGAAATGATTTGCAATTTAATATGAAGATATATAAAAAAATCAGGGTTGGAAGGGACCTCAGGAGGTCATCTAGTCCAACGCCCTGCTCAAAGCAAGACCAATCCCCAGACAGACTTTCGCCCCAGATCCCTAAATGGTCCTCTCAAGGATTGAACTCACAACCCTGGGTTTAGCAGGCCAATGCTCAAACCCACAGGGAGGGATAGCGCTGTGGTTTGATCATTGGCCTGCTAAACCCAGGGTTGTGAGTTCAATCCTTGAGGGGGCCATTTAGGGATCTGGGGCAAAAATCTGTCTGGGGGCTGGTCCTGCTTTGAGCAGGGAGTTGGACTAAATGCTCTCCTGAGGTCCCTTCCAACCCTGATATTCTATGCTTCTATGAAAGAACAGATCCCATGGTGGGAGATGATACTGATAACCACTATCCCTCCCAATTGAAAGGGTACATCAGGAGGACATGGCACGGCACCATTCCTGCAAAGACTTACTTACATACATAACTTTACTCACTAAGAGTAGTAAAAATAATTGGAGTGTTAAGTATGTTCTTAAGTTTGAACAGGGCCTAGGTATCCTCTTTCTGCAGGCAACGTGGGGAAATTTAAAGAATGCTGTGGAAGTTGCCAGTGTGGCATATGGTTGGGTAAAGTTTGGACACCGATGATCTACTGTGTCAAACTCTTCTCCTTATTGATGCTTGTGATCGAACCCCTCTCCTCCAACAAGTACAAAATTTCTCAGGAGTCCTTTGTGTGGGGAGTGGCACCAAAGAGTCAGTGGGTCAATAGCTTCCCTTAAGACTAGTTCCTTGGAATGAATTTAATTGTGTTTCATGAGCCCTGGTGCTAAAGGAGGGAATGAATATGCAAGCCGGGCAGACACCTGGTTGCAGGAAGAAAGAGAGTTTACAGAATGCATCATCTACTGAGAAGGAATAGTGGCCTAAATTGATCTTTGCCTCCTTCATGGTGATGCTTGAAACAGAGAGTTGACTCTTAACCAAATAAAAATAGAAATGAGGAACAATGGAACATTTCTTCTTGTGTGTTTCTGATAGGCTGATAGCCAGATTATACCTGTGTTGATCAGATTTGCTGCCCCTTCACTCATATCCTCGGTGTGCTCTATGGATCTCATGAAATACTGCCAAAGCAGGCCTTCCAATGGGGATGAAGGACAAAGCTCTACACAGCTCAACAGGCAAATAACACCAATGGATTGTTCTATTCTGAAGGATTTTCGGTACGTGGGTGAGTTTTTATTCCCCTCCATCCCTCTACTCACACAAATTATTTTCCCCTATGTGGCTGTATTCCCCACAATAAGGTATCTTCTCTCCAAACATTCTTATGTTTGGGCTTGTCCAATGAAGTATCCTGCCATACACAAGAAAGCACTCCCCATGGGTGGAGGTATAACATCCTCTGCAAGATTTTTTCCACTTACCCTCATGTGTGGGGAACACTTCCATTTGTATCTTCTTCTCCATAGCATTTTCCTGTAGATGGGAATGCCCCCAGAAGCACTTCACTAGAGACAAGGTATGTCCCCGTTAAGAATTCCCCTGTAATTGTTGTCATTCCCCTATGTATTTCCCCAGCATATGAGGCATTTACCCCAGGTGTTTCCCCATATGTCAAAGGACAACCCGTCAAGTATTTCTCCCACATTCCCTAAGCATTTCCGTTAACGTGGTATTGAGGAAATGACAACCTTTGCTCATAGGTCTTCTCTCCTTTGTCCCTTACTCCTCCCCCAAGTAGTGGTTTTGTTTTGGCTTTTCTTGATTAAAGTTTTCCTGTCACTTGCACTTCTGTGAAAGCAGTGGGATTGTGCTGCCTCCTAGTCCTCTTCCACTTTGCTGTTCTTTCTCATGGATGGGATCTACAGAGCTGCAGCAGGGGGATGAACTCTGGAACGCTGTATGCAAGCTGAGAAAGTAGTGTGGACTGTTTGAATTAGCAAAGAGTTGGCAGTCAGGGTCTCCGTCCTGAGGTCCAATCCCAGGTTTCTCAGTGACTCATAAATCGCTTAACTTCTTTGGATGTCCAGGGCATGGTGGTCTTGTGGATAAAGCACCGGCCTGGGGCTTGAAATTCAGTTCTGGGCTCCAACATAGACTTCTTGTATGACCTTAGGCAAATCACTTAATCTCCCTGTGTCTCAGTTCGCTGTCTGTGAAGTGGGGATAACACTTCCCCTTTATGGAGGAATTGTGAGAGGTAATGTGTTAATGTTTGTAAAGCACTCATATGATGGGTGTCCTATAAGTATGGCTATCTGTGTATTGGGGATAGTTATACATATCTACCTCATAGGGTGGCTGTGCTGCTTAAATATGTTTGCATAGTACATTGCAAATGCAAAGTGATGGCATTGTTCTTTATTATTAGGAAATCCTGAGGTGCTCTGAGATGAACAGAGGCCATTCTGAATTACCTGAGCCCTGGAGAGATGGAAAGTGCAGACTGGAGAAAGAGACAGTAATGGAGGGATTGCATGGAACTTTTTATAGCTAGGTTGTCTGTTCAGGTAGACGTTAGGTTGATGCTGACTGAACATTGTTACCACCTGCTGGTTATTTAGTGGCCTGTATGGTTGCAGTTCAGTTCCCAGTGAGCAAATGTGCATGTCAGAAAAAAAAATCCTAATCCCGGATCATTTGATTGGCACTAATTGGCACTCTTTGTAGAGGTATCAGCCAAGAGGCCAAAGAGCAAATGGCCTGTGGGGACTTTATTCAGGAGGTCCTGGGTCCCAAGCCTTTGCTAATTCCCCCAGCTCATTCTGTTTCCGCAGCTGAACGCTCTCTAGAGGTGTGGACTTCAGGGTTGGGTTGACGGACATTGGGCCTAATTCTCCATTGCCATTTGCACCTGGGCAAAGTAGAGGTATAAACCATTACCAAGTCAGATTTCTCAGCTTGCTCACACTGGCTGCAGAGTTTTACGCCTGCTGTTCACAGGCGTACATGACAATGCAAGGTGCAGGGAAGTGGGAAAACAGCCGCATCGGCTGTGAGAAGAAGAGGTGCATTTGACTAGGTTGTACCTATTCTGTGGATAATCTTCTGTCTCCAAGGCTGCTAAAGGGGGCCACATAGGGATCTGGGGCAAAATCAGTACTTGGTCCTGCTAGTGAAGGCAGGGGGCTGGACTCAATGACCTTTCAAGGTCCCTTCCAGTTCTGGAGATATCCTTTCATCAGCAGTAAATTCACTTTAAAAAATCAAATAGAGAGGCAGAGAGATTAGTCAGAGTTCTCAAATGTTTCAAGAAAGTTTAATGTTATTATCTCAGCAGACAGATATCCAACTATCCCTCCGCTGTTTGACATAACGGGCATTTGCTGACAGCGACATTATGGAGCTCTCTCTCTCTCTCGAGTGACTGAAGGCGATATCATCTTGCTTAAATTGTATTTTAAAAACATGCCAATCTAACAATTAAATTAGAGACAGATTTTACTCTAATGGAAACTTTTTGCTGCTTAATATATAAATTTCCTTGTTCATTTGGAACCCCCAGACGTCACATAGCTGCTAGATTCCGAGATCCCTCCAGATCTTTCCTTTCCCTGTGATTCTCTCAGGTTTATTTAGGAACTATTGATCTACCAAGGCTGCATTTTTTTTTTTTTTTTAAATCCCACAATTTTCTTGGGCCACAGAATTTAACTGACTGGGCTGTATCTAAAGCAGGCTGCTTGCCAGCTAGACACCTTTGCATGCTCACCTAAGCTAATTTTACTCCCCCTGGTGGAGAAATCAGTCGGTGTCAGGGTTCTGCTATGTTATTCGCATCACCACAGAAGCCAATAAGGGGCGACTCCAGATAGGGTGACCAGATAGCAAGTATAAAAAATGGGGACAGTGGGTGGGGGGTAATAGGTGCCTATATAAGAAAAAGCCCTCAACATTGGGACTGTCCCTATAAAATCGGGACATCTGGTCGCCCTAACTCCAGACTGCCACCAGTGGAGGTCCCCAAGCACAGGAGGGAAGCCGTACAAGGGAGGATGCACATTCCCTGTGCATTGCAAATCCCAGTTCTGGGCACAAGGTTGAAATGGGCTGGGGGGAGGAGAGGCTGTCCAAAACTAGGTCAGGGATGGGGTCAATCCATGGCATCAGCTTCTACATGGATCCTTTGATTCTCTCCTTCCCTTGGCATAAGGGGATGCTAATGTTGTGCAGCCTGTGGGTCAGCACCAGGGAGATATATCGGCTGATAGGTAAGATCCTATAGTCGGATCCACCGGGCAGATCTCAGATGAGAAGCTTTCAGTGGGACGCTGCAATATGTATCTAGGACATTTTGCAGGATTTTTCCATTCTCCATATATTCCATAGTTCAGCTTGGGACAGATATAACCCTGATGTAATATGTGGCACGCTATTAAAAGGAAACATACCATTTCTTCAAGGTCAACCCTCTTGATTTTCAATGGATAAGAACCTCCTCTCTGTGTGGATTTATAATCTTAGACGAGCAAACTAGGTACCACTTTGTTTTAACCCTCTTTACAGAATGGCAACGCTTCTGCAAAATACCAGAAGGGGTTGTGAGATGTTGTGACAAGCTGCACATACAGCATGGCAGTGAAATGATGGGCATTTCACATTCCTACAGGCTTTACGGCTCTGATGTATCTGGCTGTGGCAGAGCGGAGCTGAAAGTCAAGGAGGGTGTGTCTGGCAAAGCTAACGCGGATGAACACATTTAGGAATGGATAATTGTATTAGATGATTGGCAGGGATAAGAGGGTGTGATGGGGCATTCACCCCACACCAACACAGATGGGGTTAAAGTGGCAAGAGAGGCCAATTCGCTGTAGGCTGCATCTGCTGGGGAGCTATGGGGCAATGTGCCTGATTGAGAACGAAGCTCACCTGGGCAGGAGCAGGCAGGGAGCCTAGGAGTTGAGGATGGAATGGGGCTGCAGGGAGGTGAGCCTGCAGTCACGCTCCCTGATCCAAGAGGAAGAGGAAGAGCCTGAGAAATGGCAGGGTAGGAAGGAGCAGTAAGGCCTGAGACCATAGACCTGAACTGCCCCTGGACTGGAACCAAGTGTAGCGGGCAAGCCCGGGTTCCCCTATAAGCCGCAGCAGGAGTGGTGCAGTCAACACAGAGGATATGGAGACTGCCTGAGACTCTGTGGAGTGAGACTCTGGAGAAACCCCAGAAGGGAAGGACAATTGTGGAGGGCTAAGCCCCAAAGGAGAGGCGCTGCAGCTCCCGACAGCGAGAGAGGGGCCGCAGAGCGAGCGACTGAGACAATGGGCTGAGCGACTGCCAGATGGGGCGTGGACAGTGGCGAGCTAATTCCCCAGATGAGCCATGAGGAGGCGCCGAGGCGTGGTGAGTAGCAGTCCTCATGATGGGGAAAATGAGAAATAAATTATTCGCCCAATATAATGCCCACGTCTGCATAGCTGTTCAGATAATGATAAAAATATGTATAAACAATTTGTCCAACAACAAAAATGCCCAAACTCATCCCAGAAATGATTTATAATAAATAATTCAGCCAGCTCTTGGCAAAGGGACATGTCCCCAGTTGGTATAAATTGATTTACACTTGCTGAGGGTTTGGCCCAAAGCTTTCCTTTCTCTGATTCACATGCCACTTCAACATCTTTGTAAAACATTGCCTGAGATAATCGTGGATTATCTCGTACAACGATCTGCCGCCAGTACTTTAACAAGGGGCTCCCACAAAAAACGTATGCCCCCCCCCTTAGCCTTCGATCAACCTTCTAGAATGGGTGCATGCCATTAAAGAGGGTCGGGGCAGAAGGCTGGAGAATCGATGCCATTTGTTTTCCCATTGAAAACAAAACCACGTTCACTTAACCATAACCAAGGCGGAAGGTGACGCCACACTGCTTGGCAAACAAACTTATAATAAGTGCACTTGCTGGAAAAAATTATAGGTTGTTCCTGAAAAATACATTGCGTATATTGCTAGCATAACACGGAATTCAATGTGTGCAGTCTAAATGGGCCGGAGGATGAAGACCTCTTAGGACTGGATCTTGCCACCTTTCATTATGCTTGGTAATACCTTACTTTGCAAGTGGTCCCATTGGAATCGGAAGGGTAGAAACAGGCTCTTAGACGATACTTACCATTTGGGGCAATCTTGTACACTCCAAGGGCAAAGAACCGGCTCTTCTGAAACATTTTTTTTTTAAGTTGAGGAATAAGTTGTGTCCGGCAAAGATGTTTTAACAATATCTAGATTGGTACTGAACTCCTTTGGAGGCAGGCGTTCGCCACAGTCCTCCTTTGCAGGGTAAATTTTAACATGTGTTTTCAAGGCACCCCTTCTACCAAATCAGTGCTCTGTTATCATCTGTGTCTCTCAGAGGCAAACAAAAGTACACGTCAGAAAACTGTCCCACCTGGGCTAAGACTGTGAATAAAAGAATATTCGAGCAAACCTGTACGTTGGACAACCAGAATGAGGCACCTTGAACTAACAATTTAACACCTCTATAGCAATGAGTATGTATTTCAATAGTGGCATATCTGGAAATCTCCTCCCAAAGCACATCAACACAGAGAGAGTGGAGCTGCTGGCTGCCGAGGTCTTGGACTAATTTCTGCTCGTGTCCAGAGATCTACAGAGGACTGGAAGAGACTCTTGCGAGCCTCCCATACAAAGGAATTTAGCTGTAAGAAAGGCATCTATAAAACACTGAGGAGCAAAGAGGTCTGGAGAGCTTAGAACAGCTTACAAAGCACTAGAGCATGTCGTTAGAGGGGCAATCCTCCATTGACCATTGCTGGGGAGAAGAGTTCTCTTCCAAAAATAACATCTGTGATTCATCATTATTCCTGTTACAAGGTCTACAGCCTAGGCACAAGAAGATGAATGAAGGGGAGTTGCTTTAGCCTTGCCTAGCAATTTTCATGGCCGCTGTATATTGTAGTGCTTTAATTACCTTTAATGGGCAGAAGAGGTTTAATATGGTATCACCAATGTGACAGCTCCTTCCTTGCCTATTAAATTGAATGGGAATTGCACGCCAGACGCCCTTCCCCTCCCACCTGTGTGCAATACTATGAAAACTTTAGGCGCAGAGTGTGTTCTTAGTTTGTTGCTTTCTGTGATCAATTTAGGGAGGAAAGGGGGAAATTGCTAATGGAAATGTGTCCAGATTATTTTCAGAACCATGTTTTATTCCTTCAATTGACTGTAATGGGACCGTCGGAGGCTTTACAATTGGCCATAAAACCTTACAGTCCAGGGTGGTGGTTTAATGAGCAAAGGGGCTTATAAAAACGAATGTCGTTTCTTTTAAAATTATCAATAATTTGATAAATTATCAAATTTATCATTTGATAAATGATTCCCATTTATCAAAACATTAGCCAATACTACAAGAAGTAGTATTGGCTAATGTTTTATAGCGAAAGGGCAAAACAGGCAGTAAATGCTTCAGCAGGGCTGGGTGCAGTGCCAGTCAGAGGAGAAAGGGGGGAAGGGTGTGCAGAGATGAAAAAGAGGTGTGGTGAGAGTTGACAAGGGGAAGGATGAGGGGAGAGAATGGAAGGCGGCAGTAATGGGAGAAGGGAAAGTGAATTTAGAGGAGTGGGCTGTGAGAGGAGAAGGGAAGGAGGCAATACTGGAAAGTGTAGGGGCATCATTTGCTATGGGGCCAAGGGGGCAGTTGCCCCTCTAGATCTTGATTTGACACCCTCCCCCAGACTTTTCATAGGACTATATTCTCCATCATGTCTTCCACTTTTTGTCCCCCACCAACTCTGCAGGATATAAGATGATCATATATAATGTTCTGTATGCTGACACAACTTTGCCCCCCACTCTCCAGAATTTTTCTGAGATGATGTCCCCCGGGAATGGGAAAGGTGACAGTGAAGGAAGACTGGTAGGCAGTAGTCTTGGGGGGAAGCCAGTGTGGCAGTAATAGGGGAGTGGAAGGTGCTAGTAATGGGGAAGTGGGGGAAAGCAATTGGTGGCAGCGGTGGGGGAGTGGAAGTGTTGATAGAGGAAGGGCAGGTGAGTAAGAAGCTTGCATGATTGAATCAGTCGTTTTTTAATGACTCCTCCGGAACTGTTAAGCTGTATCCCGGGAATATGGATTTAGAGACTTTTAGGAAACCTGATTCTGACCCCTCGTTGCCCTCATTGTGTCAATGAGTAGTCAGCGGCTCTTAAACCTGTGGATTATTCAGCTGCTGCACAGGTGCACTCCATCCATGGGCTAAATCTCTGTATGAAATTTTTACTGAAAAGAATGTGCTAAAAAGAGCCTACGTTGTTTATATTCCCTCCCCCGAAGCCTGGTGTCCACCCCGCTGACTAATGTCTGTGAAATTTCTCTCTGAGTCCCCCAATGCTCCAAACCAACCAAGTTCCTTACCTGCCAATAGTGAGTGATAAGAGTGCCTGAGGTGACTGCAGCCAGATAGTCTTTGGGTGATTATAAGGATTTGGAGCTTTGCCTAGTGATGGAGAAACCTCATCAGGTTCTGAGATTCCATTCAAACAAGCACAGATATTTATCCAAGCTTATCCTGACTGCTCCTCTGCAGAATTAGGCTAGATGGCAGCTCTCTAGTAACTCCTGCTTCCATTCAGGCCATAAATACCAAGGGCTAAGCTGAGCCATAAAGGCACCATAAAGGCAATGAAGTTCCACCACCCTATGGGAGCTGTGGGAGGCATTGTACCTCCAGGGAGGCATACACTGCAACATCTCCTGGGATGGTATACCCTCCTACCTTCTGCACAGCTAACCGGCTGCATGGACCACTGTGCGTGTGTGCGTGGCGGAGGCAGGGGAGCATGGCCCTGTCTCCTCTAAGCCCCCTTTGGGGTTGACTGCACCTATAAGAGCACCCAGAGAAAGAAGATGCTTTGCTCCTCAAAGTCCTTGAGTGGGGAGGAGAAAGCTTGCATCCTACTCCCTCTGCATCCATCCAAGGGCCAAGGTCTTGGGAGAACAGCCATGCTCGTGGTATTTTGCCAGTCTGCTCCCATTCTCATCTGAATCTAGGTGCATGGAAATGAAAAAGAACGGGTAGTCAGGGAAGAAATTACCCAATACCTATTTAAAGTCAACCCCAGCATCCCTCCAGAATTGTCCGCGATTCCCAGGATCACTATAGTACGGTCTTGCTGCTTCCCACTTTCACTATTACGTCATGTTAGTTAAGCACTGACAACATGCCTGGTGCAGTATCACAAACAAAATGAAGGGCATCCCTGCTGCGAAGAGCTTACAGTCTAATAGGCAGAGGTAGAAAAGACTGGGCTCATCGGGAAGCCGAGAGGAAGGATCATTTCCCTTCTCGCAGGCTGTGCTGAAGGAGTGATCTTTAGGAGGGGCATGGGAGCAGAATGGCTTGTGTCTTGGCACACCAGGCTAGGTGGAGTCAGGGGCGGCTCTAGCTTTTTTGCCTCCCCAAGCACGGCAGGCAGGCAGCCTTCGGCAGCATGCCTGTGGGAGGTCTGCCGGTCCCGCGGCTTCAGCATACCCGCTGCAGGCATGCTGCCGAATCCACGGGACCAGGGACCTCCCGCAGGCATGCCGCCGAAGGCGGCCTGACTGCTGCCCTCGCAGGGACTGGCAGAGCGCCCCCCATGGCTTGCTGCCCCAGGCACGCGCTTGGAGCGCTGGTATCTGGAGCCGCCGCTGGGTGGGGTGTTGGGGGAGGTTTAGGTTGGATATTAGGAAAAACTTTTTCACTAGGAGGGTGGTGAAGCACTGGAATGGGTTACCTAGGGAGGTGGTGGAATCTCCTTCCTTAGAGGTTTTTAAGGTCAGGCTTGACAAAGCCCTGGCTGGGATGATTTAGTTGGGAATTGGTCCTGCTTTGAGCAGGGGGTTGGACTAGATGACCTCCTGAGGTCCCTTCCAACCCTGATATTCTATGATTCTATGTCTGTAAAAGAGGCATGGGGATGGTAGTGGGAGAAGGAGATCAGTGGGTCTCAACACTGGAGATGATTTAGTCCACAACATAACAAGGAGTAACTTGGAGTTAATGGCCTGAGGAGGAGGGGATCAGCAGATTGCAAGCAATAGAAACAATTACGGTAAATTGCCCAGACAAGTAGACTTTTTGAGGAGATTTATATATTCCCATTTATCAAAAATTAACCCCTGGCCTTCCACTGCACCCATCCTCCCATCCTGAATTTTCTAGACAGTGAAGTCCTTGACATCCTGATGCCTTATGTAGGGCAGTGCAGGTTCCTAGTTACGGCACAGCTCTGTCATGGCCCATTACACACTGCCCCTTCGGAATACCCTGTCAGTTCTTGTAAATTCCTTATGCCCCATGGACACGCCTCATGCAACAAGGATGGGGGAAGGCTGAACACTGTCTGTGACTGTAATGTGCCAGCATACTATGCAGTAGAAGAAACACCCCTGCAGCCTTCACTAGAATTCAGTGTCTCTTTCCCTGAGATGAACCACGAAAAACCAAAGGGGGAAAAAAGCATCCAAAGGCGAAATACTCTATCCCTGTCATCTGCTTCTTATCCAAGATAACTGCGTACCACGTATCCCAGGCATTAAGGCTGCATAAGCTTGTTATCAAATCAATTCCACTTCTGCTGAGACCAGGCATGCGTCTTGAAGACTTTAAATCTTGCCCCTCCTTGATGATTTGCTAAGTTTAATATCTGTAATGGACTCTGGTGCCAGAGACACTCACGGTTCTTTTCCAACAGGAATTGCTGAATGGATGAATGACTCATTCTGCAGCCAGGAGATAGAACGGTAGCCTTCGATATTCTCCTGGTTTAGTGGGGTGGGGTCGTGGGTATGCTTTCAAATAAATAATCTACCTTTCTGCTCCTTCTGCAAGCCCCTTCCTCGAAAAGATCCTCTCTCCGGGCTAAAAACAGGATAATGCAAACAAAAAAAGGGGGAAAGGGGTAGCTGAGGGGATTCCTGCGGGAGCCGAACTTTATAACTTATGCCTTGCCTGGAAGTGCTATAAGAAATTAATATTTGTTACAGAAACAGTGGGGCTGCATTAATATTTTACTATTAAATGAATATTTAATTTGAAAGCTTTGATTGGAAAGTGAACAAGACAGCTGTGACACAAATAGTTGTGCTGATCGTGTTAAGAAACGTTAATGATTTATTGACAGTGTTGGACGTAATCACTTTACACTGGTTCAGTTACGTAATGCCTTTGAAATCTTGGTAGCGCGATTACCGAGAACAAAAAGCCGGCTGGCTTCCATAATCCTTTTGGGAAAGATGGGTAGGAGGGAAAGCGTGAATTTCTCCATAGTTAAGATTCCCACCCCATTCCCTTAAGCCATTCCTGGGGCTCTGAGTGGTTGGAAGCTCCACCAAAGGCAACATCCTGCACCGTTTCCTGCTGTGAGTCCTGCTTCCAGATGCTGCGGCTACTGTCATTCGGAGTGCCCTGGAAGCAAGCACTAACTGTTCCCCACAGCCAGTCCTCTCCTAGACTATTCCCTACAGTGACACCTTCTGGGAGAGGCTGGAGCTTCTGTCACTGAAAACTATTTGACCAGGGTGGTTTTTGCTATTCCTTACAGCTTTTCCTGCTGAAAATGACTAAGACCAGAGTATCTGTGAGTTCTCATCTAACCAGAGCTCTTAATCACCAAATACCTCTTAATAACTCCCTATAGCAGTAATCCTTGCAAGGCTATAAACACTGGGCCTATGGTATCCATCAACTGCCTCACACTCCTGTCTTGGGGTTTCATTTGGGAGGGATATGGGGAGCAGAAGGAGGGGTTTTGATCTGCCCCATTATGTGCATCCACAGATCAACATTAAAACCCAGCGGGATTTTTGTAAGAATCCTAGCTGAGATGTGGACACCCAGTTCCCATTACTTTGAATGTGAATTGAGCATCAAAATCCCTCCGATGGCAGCTTTGAACAATCTCAGCCTGCGTTTCTGAATTTATCAAAACTGACCTCTTATTTTTGTTCTTAGAGAGAGAGAAGAAAAACGCCTCCTAATAATGGGGGTGTGGAATGTGTTGCTGACGTGGTTTGTTACTTATTAGCTGAGAACAGGAAAACTCATCACAAGAAAAAGTAAAGGGAGACTGGTATGGGGGGGAGGGGAATTGGCCTAGGGTACCTTGAAAATTGTACCATACCGTAGGTCCTGGCCTCGTGATTCCAACAATGTGTTTCTTCTTAAAGCACGAAATTAAAAGAAAAACAAAACCTGGCTTTACTGTGTGACCCAATATAAACAAACCAGGAGAATGTGCTTTTTTTTTTTCTTTTTTAACTTGGTGCCCTTGTAAAGATCAGTTTTAATAAGAAATTCGTCAGTGGAATCGGGAAGCAGAGTCCCAAAATATAGGACACAATTAAAAGTAAATTAACATTGAAGCCTAATAATCTTTCTTCTTTTAATTCTACTTTAAAAAAAAAACTTTTAGTGAGTTTAGTGCTGGTGAGAGGTGGTGGACAGAGAAAGGTGGTGGAACTCTGTGTAACAAAGTAGAGCATGAGCAAACCAACCCTATCCAGGTGCACCCACCCTCACCTGCAGTCCCCACCTCCAGGGAGTGAGAGAATTGGATAGGCTGCCTCTGAATCCAGTCCTCAGCCTCTGTGTCAGTCTCAACAAGTATGCCGATGGGTAGCAGTTGTGGTGACTTTGTGACACGAGTGTTCAAACGTGAGGATTGGGGACTGCCACACGCAAATCACTGCATATAAGGTAATCAGAAGTCATGGGATAAGCCTAATAATCTTGACCATTCCCCCTGGAGGATGAAATCATACATTAGATGAGGCACTTCTAGCATAGTTCAAACTACATAAAGACTTAGGGGATAATACAAAGCCCATGAAGCTGAAGGAAAGATTTCTATTGAGTTCGAGGGGCTTTGGATCAGATTCTGAAGGAGGGAGATTTAATAGGTACTTCTAATAGAACTGCAGTTGCCTGCCGCTCTTCAGGGGTGCAGGCGGCAAGTTTTCTGCCGCCCATTTAGAGAACCCAAGTCGGTGTGACACTCATAGGTGTCCATGTAACATCCCCCATATTCTAACCAAGGGCATGGCCAGCGCTCCAGACTTTGTAGTGTCCTGTATCACACCAGGACATCAGTGAGGGCTCCTACACTTCCCTGAAGAACCAGATAAGCACAGCAGAGGATAAAGGGGTATTTTTTTTCAAAAGTGCCCTTAATTTCATGGGCAGTGAATGAGGGGTACAGGCAATGCCCCCCTTAAAATTTTGACCTAGAGCTGCCACTGGTTTGTGACCAATGGTACACCTTGGTCCATGATGTATTTACACATTAAGATAGATGGAGATGGATTGCACTTATTTAATCTCAGCTTTAGTGATGAAAGCAATAGGGGGTGGTGGGAAAAGGGCAGTTTGCCATCAGCCTCACATATGGCAGTAGTTTCCTATAAACGTACTATATCGTATTCATTTCACGCAGTGACATATCACAGAAAGCCATCAATGCCAAGTTTCTAACAGAACCCCCCACCCCTCCAATTTTTAGCTAGGGCTTTATTTGATTTTTCTTGTGTGTGTGGGGGGGGTTCTTCTTTTCCTTTGTCTGCCTATCTTCTGTTCCCCCCCCCTTCCTTTGTTTGTTTGTTTGTTTTGTTTTCTTACCGTATTTGAGGAATCTCTATTGCACTCAAAAGCTTGGGAGGAATGACTGGAATGTCTTGATTTAATACAGTTCTGCCGGCACTTTCCTGTCACAAATCAATTAATTTCTGCACATTCTGACAGTGTAATACTCAGGAAGAAAAAGGAGCAAAGCCTAATTGGGGGTGGGGAGAAGGCAAGGAGGGGGCTCTAGCATGGTTTTATGTTCTGATGTAATGGGGATGGGAAACACTCCCAAGAAACTTTGCAGGAGCTGAAGCAAAGCACGTTACTGAAAGGGAACAGTGATGGGTGGACCTACCTCCACCTTACGTCTGGCAGACAGGAGGATTTAAAAAAAAAAAACACCTTGTGGCATACAGACTGATCACTGCAGATGAGTGTCTTCCTTTGCCATCCCAGCATTTCCAGAACTGTGTGACTAGATAGGACCAGGATTTATGCAATGCTCTGATTGGATATGGTCTTTCCACTCCCCTTTCTCCAACCCTGCTTTTGAACCCAAGGAACCAACCAGGAACATGGTTGAAGGGGTCCAATGGCCATTTGTAATTTGCCTCAGTTCCCCATCAGTACAATGGGGATAATAGCATTGCCCTATTTCACAGAGAGCTTGGAGGATGAATACACTACAAATAATGAGGACTCACATACAGTGGTGATGGGCAGAAGCGGATTACAGTTTTGTGGGGTCCTGAGCCAGAGCAAGTGAGGGTCCATCCACCCACCCCGCACTCCTGCCAGGGAAATAGGGTTGGAGTGGGGGGGCTTGCAGGGCAGGTGAGTGGAGCGGGACAAGCCAGCGGAGTGGGGCAAGCCCCTGTGCCTTGCTCCCTGGCAGGAGTGATGGGCAGGTGGAGCGGGTCTGGGTGCCAAGGCCCATGGGCACAGGTCCCGTTGGCCTAGTGGCTAATGTGCCACTGGTGATGGGGGCCATATGAGTACCCAAGGGCTTATCTCCATGGGGGAAGACTGGACTGGCTATTCTGAACTAGCACCCCATGTGCTAGTGCCGAATAAGAATGTCCACACAGGAAGTAAGTGTGGAATAGCTCTTGCACTTTACATTTACATCCTAGCTGTTTTGCACTAACTTTCCCATGAATTCCTCATGCAGACAAGATAGAGATTCTGAAACGTGTATGGCTTTTGTCAGCTCCATTATGTTGCTTGCCCATTCAGTAGGGATTGGCTTACCTATGCAAAGTGACCTACCTTTCATTTTCATCCATTTCTTCAGTTGTTGTGGAGTGGCCATTAATTATCATTCCTGGCACGGTCCTTGGGGTCAGCTGAAGCCCCAGAATCAGAGAACCAGGTGGCAGTGCAGAGTTGATAGCTGACTGCTGCCAGCCAGCTGCTTCTGTGGTGGGCAGCACTACCTGCCTCACTTAGGGGGAAGGTTAAGGACTCATTGGTGGGAAGAAGACAGGAGTTCATCAGGGAAGCTATGAAGTTATCTGTGCTAGGGGGAATGGGGCTGGGATTGGAGGACAAATCTGTCTGGGGCAAGCATTAGGAGCATGGGGGAGAATTTAACTTTAATCTACCCATTGGTTTGTTGTAGATGGGCCCAAGCCACAAAGTTTGAATCAGGATCTGAACTTTACTAATGTTCGGGGTGTTTAGATCCAGGGCTTTGATTTAGCCCCTTGCACTGTACACATAGAGGGGATTGCTAAGTTCAGATCTGACTGAGTTGGGGCAGTCTGGAGCAGGGGGTTCAGTTTGTGCCCATATCTCGTGTGGGTGGGACATTGCAGTTGTGTTACTCAAATGGCATTTGAGAGAAAGAAGTAAGGGAATTTCTGAGGAGCAGAGAGAGGCCTTTCTCCTGAGTTCTCTCTCTTGGCTTTCATTCTATTGAAAGGCGCACAGTGTCTTTCTCTTGATCAGTTTGTTTATCACTTACTTGATTATCTTCCTCAGCAGCAAGACAAGACAGGTTTTCCCCTTTGATCCTGTCAGCATCACCATTCAGAATAGAAAATTGGTCCTGGGGAAAACACACTTAGGTGTGTTTGACTCATTTGTGAAAGTCATGGGACCTGATAGATGGCATAATGTGCCCTGGCCTGACCTGATCTAAAGGCCTCTCCAGGTGGCTGATTGAATTGTCCAGGTTATTCTGGAGCAAAGTACTCCAGAGTACATTTCTATCTCTCTCTGACCCCTACCCTCGTCACCTCATGCACACGCATTAACCAGCCGAGCACCTTGCTTCCGGCTTTCAGAGCAGTTCACTCAGCTCTTCTACTGTAATGCCATACCATACTGACTCAGCCTTCAGGAGAGCTGAGCGAGTGGTACACAGAGCACAATCCTTGCTTCCCCATCTCCCGGACACACAGCTCCCTTCCAGAGGAGCTGTCAATGCCATGCTGTCCTGAGCCAGCCACCAGAATCTAGGAGCAAAGGCAACCCAACTTCTCTGCTGCCCTAGGCTCCCGGTCTCCCCTCCAGAACGACTGTCAGTAACATACCATTCTTTCTGTTTTCTTTTTAAAATGAATTATGGCTGGAGAAAGTTGCTGGATTGACAGCCCTGGAGACTGATGTCTTCCATGTATCCGCAGAACAGGTACAGAATCAGTAGAGGCCGCATAATTTTCCCCCACTCCCCCGCACCACTGTGCTTTATCTTTATTGTAGAGAAAACATTACTAGGGCTAAGAGAAGAGTTCAGTCTCCATAGCCCATTCAGACCTTGACCTCTCTGCTGAGACTGCCAAAAGGCAGGGTGGAGGGGGTGCTAATTAACAGCAACCGTAGTGGTGTGTTTTGTGTTATGGCTACATGCCCATTTGGATTAAACATATCTACTAATATATTTACAAAGACAGGGGACCCTTGTGTAATAAAAAAGCCCCCTGTCTTTTCCATCTTGCAGTTGTTTGGCTGTCCAGCGCTGGCTAATAAGGAGTTGCTCTTTGGTTTGGCGTAAATGTTTTCCCCCTCTCTGAGACAGCCTTTGTCTCCGTAGTTGGAGGCTGCTTATGTTGCACATCCTGGGCCTCATTTTCAGAGGTATAGCACCCCCATAGCGCCCACTGACTCCAGGAGGCGCTGCAGGTGCTCAACGCCTTTGGAAACCAGGACTTAAGAGGAAAGTCTTTTCCTCCAGTCTTTTGAGGAGAGCAAGGAAGCTGCTCACAAAGTAGTCTGTACAGAGTATGACTATGGAGTAAGTAAAGCAGCTGCCATGTGACAGTCCTCCTTGTGAAAGTCAAAAAACAAATCATCTAATAGTTGAGGGACGAAGAACACATTGTCGTCTTTCATTTATATTCATGGACAGTTGGATAGCTTCCCTGCCCCCCGCCCCCACCCCAGAAACTTGTAGACGTAGCCCATGTTATCCTAATGATCAGATAAACAGATTTTGTGGGCAGAATAGTCATTTACCAGATTTCTTTCCTCAGCATTTGACCCGATGCCAGACATCCTGTAGATTTTAAAAATCATCTGATGAGACAATTTGGGACTTCATCTCAGTTCTGTTCTGGAACACCAGACATCCAGTTAGTTCATCCCGGAATGTAGTCTACTTGTTTAGTCTGCTGCATTTAGCCTTTCTCAAAGTGATATACATGTTACTATATCTTCATGCCAATCTGGAAATACTTTATTAGACAAAAAGAGGGGCGGGGGGTGATCATCATGATTAATATGTAGCACTTTTGTAGCAAATTCCATCTGAGGATCTCAAATCTCTGTGCAAACAGGCAGGTCATCCACTAACTAGGTGACCGGATGTCCCGGTATTATTGGGACCATCCCAATATTAGGGGCTTTGTTTTATATACACAACTATACTCCCCTCCCCCTCCAGAAAAAAGTGCCCTGATTTTTCCCACTTGCTATCTGGTCACCCTACATTTAATACACTTTCAGGTAGGTGAATAATATTATCCTTGTTAAATGAAAGGAGAACGTGAGGTATAAAGTGGTGAGTTCAGTGACTTAGTAGGCAAGTTGGGAATCGAGCCCGGACTACCAGAATCCCAGTTATGTGCTTTATCCCCAGTACACGCTAAAAAGGGGCCAAATCCTCAGCTGCCGTAAAGTGTCGTAACTTCACTGAAGTCAATGTAGCTGTGACCATTTAAACCGGCTGAGGATCTGCCCCCAAAGATTTTTTATATTATTTGCTTGTTGTTACATTATTATTTTTTTTAAGTAAAGGTGAGTAATGTGGATTTTTAAAGCTCCTTAAGGGGATCTCTATACCCTCTTCTGTGTAGAAGTGAATGGCAACTGGGAGTCCGTTTGCCCTAGACAGCTTTGAAAATGTCTCCTCTACAGACCTGAAGAGCTGTGTGGAGCTTGAAAGCGTAGTGTGTCTCTTTCACCAACAGAAATTGATCCAATAAAATATATTACCTCGCCCACCTTGTCTCTCCCCTCAGTGTGTCCCTTTCCTGATTCTATCAACTGGAGCTTTAACATGAGTTTCAGGAGCCCTGCTTGAGATAGTCCCCCACCCAGTGCTAATGAGATATAGTTAGATGGGAATCAGTGTTAGCCTGGGGCTTTAAATAAAGGATGCAGAAGGTTCCTCCTGGAACAATTTGCTGGTGTTTTGTCACTCTTGAGATTAGCAGAGAACAGAGCAATGCAAACATCTTTTGCAACAGGACAAGAGCCCCTTTTGAGTCTGCCTTCTGCCCTCAGCTAGTAAACACAACTTTAAAAACAGCCAGCCAAGCCCTTACTACCTGTATCCTACCATAGAAGTCCAAAACACCATACTATTGAAAGTTATTTGAGGTCATTGCTGTAGTTTATGGCATTGAACAGAGCTCTTTGGAGAGAGGACTTGTAGAGCAGACCCATTTGGTAGGATTAACACAAAGAAGAAGACTGTAGAATGCTATAGTATTCTTAACGCTCATTTTAGCAGTCTATGGGACAGAAAGAAGCAGGAAATTCCCAAGTTTAGGGTAACATTGTTTATCCCAGAAGCTGCATCTCAAAGCCAATACCCTAGTCTCCTTAAAGGCCTAGTTCCGCAACCCCTGTTATGATTAGTGTGGCCCCTGTCCTGTGCACTGAAGTCCATGGGAGAGGGATCACACCTTATTTATGCAGATATTCCCATTGAGCTCATTGAACTCTTGGGGATGGCTCTCATAAGGAAGAGTTTCAGAAATGGACTTTACGTGTCCAGATGATATTGACGGGTACTTTGTCATGCAGAAAGGAGACAAATATTGGGTGAAATCCTGATCCTCTTGAAGTCAATTGGGAGTTTTGCCTTTGACTTCATGGAGCCAGGATATCACCCACTGAGTCCATACTGAACAGAATATTGCTAAAAGCTGTGGCATAAAACTGAAAGGAGAATCTTTGATTTAAAATGATTTTGGGAATCAAACTCGGCTGTGTTACTTTACTGTAAATGCAGAATAACCCCACTGCTAGGGTTGCCAATTTTGGTTGGATGTATTCCAGGAGGTTACTGGAGTTACTCAGGATTTGCACTGGTGTACTAAGGGCAGAATTTGGCCCATCGTTTAGATAATCTATGGCTATCAAAATTTCTTTTCATTATAACCACAATAGAATAGAATTCAACTTATTACTCACCTCGCCCTCCCACCTCCCCCAAAAATGTAGAATTTATTTAATGAATGTAATGAAAAAAAAACCCAGAATACATACTATTGCTGGAAATGTGATATTTCATGATAGAAATTTGAAGGATAAAGTAACTGAATTCCAAACAAAGAGGCTGATCAGCATGGTAGGAAAATGCACTTCTCTGCAGGAGAGAAGTTTAAAGTAAAAGTTTACAGCCATGACTGACCCCTTTATAAAGCGATCAATATATTTTTTTAATGTTGTAATTTATTGCAATTCTTAATTCTTGTATAGCTCAAGCAACATGTTTAAAAATCACAAGAGGTCATGTGTACATTTGTATATGGAGTAACTGAGGAAATTACAATTGGTGAGTCTCTTATCCAGGAATCTTCTTATTATTATTCCAAAGCATCTCTACAGAGACTGGGAGCAGTTCAGTGGTGCCATTGATTCCTGTCCATGGCTTGTTCTGCCATTAAGCCCAGCCTGGGCATGTCCTGATATACAATGTCCTGCCATCTACTCAGTGATCTGCTTCTAGGTCTGAATGTCCTTTATTGTGTTTGCATCATTTTCTTTGGCATCCTATCATCTATTTGTCTTCTACAGTGTCTCCACCATCATAATCTTTTTTTATTGCAGCCCGTTTAGTACCCTGATTTTACATTCTACTCTCCTTCTGACATCTTAAAATCATTCCACTTTATATCTGCCGTCTTCCAAAGAACTCTCATCTCTACTGCCTCCAGCCTTCTGACGTCTGTTTCATTTAATGAAGCTGCTTCCAGACCATAGAGTAATACTGTTAGCACGCTGGTTTGATAAATTTTCACATTGATACAAATTTCTAATATTTTTATCAGTCCATAATTTCATCAACTTCTGCGCAGCACTTGTCGTTAAGGCACATCTTCCTTTAACCTCATTGGTGATGGAACCATCGATAATGATCAAACTTCCTAGATGCGCACAAGGTTTCACTTGTTCGATGATGCCACAGCTGCTGCATTTCAACAATTTATCTATGGTTCCTTCTCCAAGATACAACCGCTTTGTCGTCTTGGCATTTATCAGTCCATGTTGAGTATACTTATTTTCCAAGGTAATGAAGAGTATCATCATTAATTAAGACATGTCTGCCGGTTGTATGATGTTGTGTGCATAAGATGAAGAGCTTACCACTAGATCAGCGGTTCTCAAACTGTGGGTTGGGACCCCAAAGTGGGTCACGACCTCATTTTAATGGGGTTACCAGGATTGGTGTTAGACTTGCTGGGGTCCGGGGCTGGAGCCCAAGCCCCACCACCCAGGGCCAAAGCCAAAGTCTGAGCCCCACTGCCTGAGGCCAAAGCCCAAGGGCTTCAGCCCTGGGTGGCCAGGTTCAGGCTTCGGCTTCAGCACTGGGTGCTGGGGCTCAAGTTACAGGCCCCCCCAACCGGGGCTGAAGCCCTTGGGCTTTGGCTTTGGTCCCCCTGCCTGAGGCAGCAGGACTCGGGTGGGCTCAGGTGTTGGTCCCTTCTCCTGGGGTCATGTAGTAATTTTTGTTGTCAGAAGTGGGTTGCGGTGCAATGAAGTTTGAGAACCCCTGCTCTAGATCATCCAATGTCACACCCTCCAACTCATCTACCATTCTTAACGTCCAATTTAAGAACCTAACGATAAGTGATGGGATTCCATGCTTCCTTATTTTACACCAAATTTGACTTGAACCAGTTTCCTATTTTTTCTCCAATTCTTAAAGCATGACAGGAGTATTCATACATAACTTAGTAATATCCAGTAAAAAAGGAAATATAATAGCAGTAGTTTAATGTTTTAGGTTAGCATATTTATGCACTATTTTGAATACACAGCAATAGGCAATAAAGGACCCATAACAATAGAACTTTGATGTGAATTGTATGCAGGTAACTAAGGCAGGGTCTAAACTTTGTCACATGCACTCATTTTCAAACAATATGGAGATTAAGTAAAGATGGACAACTTGTTAAAGAAAAAAAAATAAAATCCCTTTTTTGAAAAATTGTCAATGAGCCCAAATCAGCCTCACCCACTCCCAATGGTCTTTTGACATTGTTTTCATTTTTGCTCTGCTTCTGTATTTCTCAGTTCCACCAGGATCAAAAGTGGAAATGTCCAAATCTCAGGAAGGAGGCTTTTTCTGTCCTGGTGATTCTGGCCCAACTGGCAGCCAAAATCTCCCGAGAAATGCAATTTTTAGGAGATTACAGTTCAGAGCTTTCAAGTATGGCACAGCTCTGATGTTGTCCATCTGCACAAGGCTGAATTTCATTTGTTGTGAGAAAGGGAAGCAGGATTTGACGCATAGGCTAAGGGAATCCTATTAAGGGAATGTGTGCTCATTTACTTTTTCTAAAACTTTTTCTGGAACATGCATATTTGTTATATCTTGCTTTTTGCTTACATTTTCTTTAAGTCTCATTAGTAGAGCTGGTCAAAACTTGGAATTTCCAAATTAGAAGAAAATGTTAAAATTTGGAATTTCCCACCAAATGAAAATTCCTTTTCAGAAATACTGAAACAACTTTAACAAAAGGTTTCATTTTGATAATGCTGAAATGGTTTGTTTTGACTTTATTATTTAGACTTTTATATAATATAATAGTCAAAACAAAAAATTTGAAATGGAACATTTCGATACTTTTTCATCTAAATATTTCCGCGAAATCAATACGTTCCCGTGAAACGTTTTGATTTCATTGAATCCCCATTTTCTGATGGAAAATTATTGCATTGGAAATTGTGGCCTTTTCCTCCTTAGGTCTTTTACTACTAAGTACTGCCCTTGCAGATCCTACTCGGGCAAAATTCCCATTGACTTCTGTGGGAATTTTCCCAGTGGATAGGGCGCTAGATTGGGAGTCTGGAGGACTTGTTTTTTATTCCTGGATCAGCCATTGATCTGCTGTGTGATCTTGGGCAGGTTCATTTCATTTCTGTATACCTCTGTTTTCCCCTCCCACCATCCATCTTGTAGACTGTAGATTGTAGATTCTTTGGGGCAGGAACTGTCTTTCAGTATGGGTCTGTGCAGCACCTTGCACAATGGAGCCCTAGTCTCGGTTAGGTCCTCTAGGTGCTACTACAGTCCAGATTATAAATAATAATTTAATAAGGTACTCGGGTTCAGATCCTCTCTGTAAAGTGTGCAAGTAATTGAATGCGCCCTTTCTTTTTCTGTCATTTCTTATATTGCAGTACTCACGCATGATTATGGCATAGCATGTGTTTTGATCAGTAATTGCTAATCTGTATCTGCCATACACAGATGTTGCGAGGCTTAATTCACAAGTACCTGTGTTGCATTTTGAGGTCTTCATATGGAAAATGATATAGACTTACAAGAGGTTTTCTTTTTTAGATCATTAGCCCAATTTGGGCTAATGCCTGGGACACCCTTGACCTGGTTAGAGAGGTGCTGAGCATCTGTAGTACCATATTGACTTCCATGACACTCCTTGGATGCCCAGTACCTCTGAAATTCAGGTCCCCTTTGTATATGCCTGAATATTTGCAAATTAGCACGTAAACAAAAAATCCTCACATATATTCACATTAATAATAATTTTTAAAAAATCTAGGTTACCGATTGAAAGAATTGATTTTAGTTCATTTTTACATGTGGATTCTAGATGTAATTATCTATCATGAAACTTCTTATTATACTAGTAGTATAATATATAGAAGCAACAAGGTCATAATAATTGGAGATTTCACTGCAGCGACTCTATTAAATGTTTGCAGAAGAACAAAGCCGCTAGTATTTTGGGGGAGGTTAGGGAGAGTTGTTGGGTTTGTGAATGAATGTAATAGGAGATAACCAGGTTGTAGTGTACTTTTTCTGAATGGAATAGTAGCCTATGGATTTATAATGCACTACGGCTAACTTATTTCCACTTATTAAGTACTGAGAAAAATCCTTTTTGTTGCCATCAGGGGGAGCTTTTGAGATCTTTCAAGAGTGACTATATATATTTAAAAAAAAAAAAGAAAAGAAAAGAAAAAAAAGAAAAGAAAAAAACGTCCCAGCTCAGAAACAGAGATCCACAAACCAGCAAGCAGCCAGAATCTTACCTGTGGCTACAACTAAGCCAAGGAAACCAGGGGAGCTGAATTCCTTAGATTTGAAAAATCAGCCAAATTGAGAGAGGATTTTTTCAATCAATCAAAAATAAAATTAATCGTTTTTATTATTTAAAAAAAAAAAAAACCAAACCAAGAGTCTTTGGGAGCATTCAAAAGGCAAACCCTGCTCTGCTGCTACAGCTTCTGGAAAGCAAATGCTCTTCAAAAAGCTTCACTCCTTTTTGCTCCTGATGATCGGATGGGGACCTTTGATGCAACATTTGGATTAGCTGCACACAACTGCACTGAGGGGGACCACAAAAGGGGGAGCCTGGCTGATTGCATAACTTTAAGAAAATAGTAAGAGGGAAAGAAAGAATTAGAGAGAGAGAGAGTGAAAAAGAGAAAGAAAGCAAGCAATTTTTTAAAAAAAATCTGAGAATCAAGTTTCAAGACTCTTTATGTGCTGCAGAGGAGCATGAGGTTTACCAGCAAAGTGCAAAGGGGAGTCTGAGAGGAGAAATAGCTTACTCTTTTGCCAAGAGAAAAAATAGGAATGTGTGTTTTGGACTGGACTGAAGAGGAAAGCTGGGGAGATTGCAGAAAGGGGGGCTGGATTTTTATCACATTGGTACCTTCACATTAATTGCCCTCTTTAAAAAAATAAATAAAAGAGGAAAGAGGGGAAGGAAAAGAACAGAAGGGAAGGAAAGAGGGGGGGGAAAAGAAATCAGCAAAAGTGTTTGAGACTCTGGAGCTATCTGCCCCTTCAAGCTGATTGATTAGTCATGATCCCTGCAGTTTTAATGGGAATCGTTCAATTGGGAAGGTGGAGCACCCCAGAGTAGATTAGCATATTCTTGTTTACTCATCTTCTGAGGGGCTTTTTCTCTTTTCTTTCATTTTGTGGAGAAGAAGGGAGGGGGGAGAGGTTGGGGGGGGGGGAAGGAGGGGGTTGTGGCTTATGTTATAAAGGAGCCAAAAAAATAAATAGATTAGAGCATCTTTTGGGGGGGAGGGAAATCAGTGGGTCTGTGTCTTGGAGAAAGCTGTTTTTTTTTTTTTTTAAGAAGAAAAAAATAAAGGGAAGAAAATCCAGCAGAGAAAAGAAGAGAGAGAGGAATTCCAGCTGTGGAGGAATAGAGAAGAAGAAGAAGACAGATAGAGTAGGAAGAACAGAGAAATACATTTTAACCCAGGAGGAGTTTTTGTTTTTGTTTTATTTTATTTTAAAAGGGAAAAAACCTATAAGCAGGAAAGAAAGAAAGGAAGAAAAAAAGAAAAGAAAAAGCAACTGAGAAGGGTTATAAAAAGAGCAAATACCCAAGAAGGGTGAACAGGAGAAGAAAGTCAAGGCAAGGAGGAGCCCAAAGCTGGCAGATCGGGAGGATTTGCAGGGGAGAAGGGGGGGGAAGATTGGAAATGCAGCTCTGGAGTTTGCTGCTGCCTCTTGCGCTTCTTTGTACAGCCGTAGCCAGTGGACCCGAATGTGGGATGGACGAGCGCTCCCGCAGGGCAAGAAGGGACACCAGGCACACCCGCCAGATCCACTACACCGCCCCGGGCACCTGTGCCACCAGGTTAGCCCGAGGCAGGCGTTCCACTGCTAGTCTGGAGCCTCTGCCTGTCCCTCGCAGGAGGCAACAGCGGGAGGTAAAGGGCGAAGAGGATTCCCTTACCCCAAGCAGGGTGCTCTATTTTAGTGGACAAGGTGATCAGCTGCGGCTGAAAGCAGATATTGAGCTGCCCAGAGATGCCTTCACTTTGCAAGTGTGGCTGAGAGCTGAAGGAGGACAGAGATCACCAGCTGTCATTGCAGGTAGGTAGCTCCCTGTGCCTGTAGCATCCCTTTTATATTTCACATGTCTGCAGAATAGCCAAGTGTCGGCGTGCACATGTATGTATAATGTATGAATGTATATTTAAATATGTATATATATATATATGTGTGTGTGTGTGTGTGTGTGTATGTGTCTCCGTATACATATACATGTATTGATGTATGTATACACGTTTGTGTGTTTATTAGAGATATCTCTACATTTGATGAACTAGAAACTCCGCAAGTGTGTGTGTGTGTGTATATATATATATATATATATATATATATATATATATATATATATATGTGTGTGTGTGTATGTATATATAAAAGTTAAGTAAACTTTTGCCGGAGGCGATGGCATTATTCCAAATAGTCTCTTTATTTTTAAATTAATGTGCAAATGGGAAGGCGAGTACTTTCTATACGTTTCTAATTTAATTTGATAAGGAAAAATAGAACTGTAGGAAGAGTGAGTGTGTGTGTGTGTGTGTGTGTGTGTGTGTGTGTGTGTGTGTGTGTGTGTGTGTGTGTGTGTGTGTGTAAAAAATTCATGGATACGTAATTTGTTTGTGTGGGAATGTGCGTGTGAGGATCCTATTTGATTTCCTTGGGTTTTATTAGCTTTTCAGTTTATTTCAGCTGTTACCTTTTTAGACACTAGGTTAGCATGTGGTTCCAAAGAGCTGTAAAGGAACTTTTGGCTATTGTGAAGCCTCAGTAGTCAAAATTAGTTCATAAAGTTCCCAACCCCTCAACACTCAGCTAGTACTTGACTGGTACAGCATCTAGAGGATGTTTTTAGTATTTTTTTTTCTCCCCTTTGAAATCACAAGTGTAACACGCATGATTATAAGGTCAAATTGCCCTATGAAATTGTTTAGTACTGAGACCAGTTACTGAGCTAAGCTGTCCGATCGTGACAATAATGAGGAGTATTGCACTTTTCTTATTTAAAAGTTATGAGCCCATCAGGAATTTGTGTTCTTCTTTTTCTTTCCCGCTCCCTCCCTCTGCCTTAGTGCTAAAATGCGGTGAAGCTGCCATAAAATTGGATACTTTTGAGAAAGTAAAAGGTTTACAAACCCTCATAATCACTGAAACATTCATCTTTGCTCTGAAGGAAGCTGTAGAAAATGGAAATGCCCCTTAAACAAAACAAAACCAAACAGGGGAGGAGACGCGGGATGGTGGAGGGGCAGAGAGGACGACATATTTTACAGTTCTTTTGGCAAGGAGATTCCCTGAAAGTACAATTTTTCCTTGTCGTAGGATGCCTTAAAGAGACAGTGAGGGTTTTCCCTTCCCCTTTAACTAGAGTCATTTCCTACAAGAGACCAGCGGATGCTTTTCTTCTCTTGATATAGTCACTGATCAGCCTTTAGGGCTGCTTTCCTCCTGCCTCCCTGCCACATTCCATTCTTTTATTTCCTTTCTCTTGAGTGCGCTATACTTGACCTATGGGATTGTTGTCACTCAAGAAAGTCTCTTCCTTCTCAGGAAAAAAACAAAAACAAAGCAGACTTGGCAGCAAATTGCTTTAATTTCCCCCTGTGCCCGGCTGCTGTGTGCACTTTTAAGGAGGCGAATGCGGTGCGCTTGTCAGTGTATGAGACATTGAGCGTAGATTGTATTTCCTTCTGCCTATGGTAAGGGAAAAAGCTGGAGTCCAACTAGGAAGGAGAGATGAGTGATCTCAGGCAAGGAAGAGATTAGATTATCACCATTCCCCATTATTTATTATTCCCCCTCCTCCCTTATTCCTAATCTTGATTTACAACAGTAGGTCTGAAATTGCTTCCCTTTCAAGTGGGGAAAGACAAAGTGTAGGTTTACACAGATATTGTCAATGAAAATACGAAGCAAATATAGACACTTATTTAATCAAACAGCAGAAGCACTGTTTTACAAGAATGTGTAAACCACATGATGAGGAATCTAGATACACACACGCACAAAGGTTGTTAGTAGTAAAATAAAAGATTTTAATTGAATAGGGGAGTTTAAGTTATTGCTTGTATAAAACACCTGACCCGTTTCATGCACGGAAATAACATGCCGCTAGAAAAGAAATGCCCCAGTTTAGAACCATAAAGCTTGTAGCTTTACTCCAGAGAACGCTGATTATTTTTTTGATTTTTTTTTTTTTGTAAACTCCACCTCCCCCAGTTGAAGAGGAGCCAGGTTTGGCTGTGTGTGTAAACACCTGGACTAGATCCAAAGAGGAACTCACTTGGAGTATCCTCCACACACTAACGGTCTCCCAGACCTGCAGCAAGGTTAGGGAGAGATTAGACTCTTCTCTGAATGAGGAAATCAAGGGTTCCAGGTGCCCAGAGACTTGGCTTTCTCATTTTCACTTGTTTTGGATGTGACAGATTTAGGAATCGGAATCTGCCCTGCAAGTCCCATTGGTGTGACCCCACGGAAGTCAGTAGTCTGTCTAGACACTAAAATGGGAGCGGAGATGGGGCCAAATTCACTGCTGGTGTAAGCGGCAGTCTTGGCCCCTAGAGTCTATCGTTGTCTTTACCACTGATACGTTGTGGGGAGGGGAGGGAGTCAGTGGGGTTGCACGGGATGTAAATAACGGCAGAATATTACCTCCGTGAAACGAAACTTCCCATTTTCTTTAGTATCCTTCCTATCACTTCCTCTGCCCTCCCTCACCAATGCTTCTCTCTCCCCCTCCCCCCGCACCCCCACACCCCGCTGGTTCAGCCCCGGATTTTCATTGCTCCATTTGCCGGCCACAGTCAATAATGTGCCCATAGGGCAGAATGGATGTGCATTGAATTCATTCATTCTAGATCTCAGGTAGAATCCAGGTTGCCATTGGCTTCTCCAAGTGAGCCCTGAGAGAGAAGGAGCTGCTCTATTTCAGGCAAAACGCAGCTCCTGTTCTGCTCAGAAGCCAAATTTCCTTGTGTCGCCCTTTGCTGCTGTATTCAGTTTATTTTTATAAATGCCTAATTTTATAGAGCTACTCTACTGGTTAGTCATCACTTTGGGCCACCCCCCCGTCTCTGAGGGTAGGCGGCCCTCGGTACCAGAGTCTGCCGATTTTCACACTGGTTGGCAGTGATGTTATTTCTGCCCTGCTTGGATTCATTGCTATTGGTTCTGGCATTTTGCGAAGCAAAGCTGTTGAGAAAATTGCAGTTTGACCCATTAATATGTGCTGTGCAAAACCCCAGCCTTGATTGCCCAGAGGCAGACTCAGAGCATGGGATATCCCTTCGCTACGCCAGCCCGTACAGCAGGCACACATGCAGCACAGACGACCTCACAAAACACCGTACAGTCAGGTCGCACAGCGGTTGCAGAGACACACCCCCACAAACACATTCACGCACACATGCTCAAACAGTGCATTATGATTGCTTTCAAAGACAGCAATAATCTCTAATGCAGCCCTTTCTACATCGGGATGCATCTCTAGTGCGTAAACCAAGGAGTTAATTTAACCAGGTTAAACCAGGGTGACCGTTAATCCACTTGGATTACCTAAAATCAGCGCAATGCATAGACTGCAATGCCCTGCTTCTGTTGGACTCCAAGATAGTCCAGTCTACATTTCCACCCTGAGAATTGCTAAGAAATGGGCTCCTCCTGGCTTGCTCCTGCCCGTGTGTGTTGTTGGTAGAAAGCGCAAGAGTTGGATGGCCTGTGTTTTGTTAGCAGTGTGACGTTGACTCTTTAATAGGTAGGAGCTGAGAGGATTGTGTGAATGATCAGACGTGGGAGCTGGAGTAAAAAGGCGTGCCTGCTCCGAAGAGTAAAAGTTATTTGTGTTTTGTTTTCTTTTTTTTCCCCTTTCACTCACACACACTCTCTCTCTCTCTCCCCGTCTCTATCCCTCCGGCTGCCAACAGAGAGCATGATCCCAAGTTAATAGACCTTCATATGTAAGGGAGTGCCTGTGTTTTCCCAACTTCCCTCTTTGGTGAACACACAACTGCAGCAGAATCCAAGGGGAAAGAAATGCCAAAATCAGCACACACTGGAGCTCTTTTAAAGTCACAGCCTCGGTGTGCAGTAAGCCATTTGAGTAATGCCTCCAGCAGGGTTTCAACAAATGGGTTAATCTGAAGGTACACAAGGGATACGAAGTAGCGCTCCAGTGTTCAAACAGCAGCATCAGAGCACATCGACCCACAGTTTCATACCCATGTAATTTCCTCCTATAATTTTTAATCTGCTATCAGATTCATACACTTTCATTGGACTCAATGGGTGGGGTGTGATGTTGGTGCTTTTCCAGCCGGCTGATTTTTTAGCAGGTGCACTTTCAACTGAGTGACTGCTTCTGTACAGATGCTATGTTTGATATCTCCCCCCGCCCCCCGCATACAAAGCAGATAGGTAGGTAATGTAGTACCAAAACGGACAGATAATGCCGCATCTTTTGTTCTTCAACAGTCTGAGGTTTTTCACTTGCATGGATTTGTCATTGGGTTTTTTAAAAATTAAATCTCTTTTTTTTTTTATTACCATAGAAAGAAAGAACCATATGTGACACATTCTAGTCCCATCACTTACTGCATTGCTGGAAGGTGCTCTGATACCAAGGTGATGGGCATGGTATAAGGAATAGAACAGAAAGGCAACAATCTACAGTGATTTTTTTCTGTTTATCTGCATAGTAGGTGCAGCCTGGCAAGCAGTGGGAACATGGTCTTCCACCGAGATGCTCTGCCAATGCTGCTAAACCCTGACCTGAATCAACCACCTGTGGGGTGAGAGGATAAATCGGTCTGACTCCATAGTTCACTGTATTTTTGGCCACTCTGCTCAAGGGTTCAAATAATTGGTGCCAATTTTGGTGGCCATTTTGTGCAGGGGATACTTGGCACTGAGCTTAGGATTACTTACTCATTTCATATTAGCCACTGGTGGCTTGTCATTTTAGAAACACTTCAGTGCTTTCGTGATTTATTTCATTTTGATAGCAGAAATAGGGAGCGGGGAGGGGAGAAGACAGCAACATTGTGGGTGTGGAATTGCAAAACCTCATACTTGTTTGGGGGGAAAGCCATGGGGGGTTTTAAATAATTTTTTCCCTCTATCTGTCTCTCCCCTCCCCCAGTGGAGACAAGGTAGAACTGGTGAAGGGAGGGAAGTTGGCAAAAGCTTGAGAAGGCTTTCCGTTCTAGAACCCAGAGAGTATTTAAAGGTCCTGACGTTTGGGTTTGCTGGCTACCCAAGTGGTCAGACCACCATATTCAGGAGAGCAGTTTACAAAAGAGTCTACGTTCTGGCTTCGCTAATAAATAGAGTAATTGAAAATAAAGGTGGACCGGTGGTCACGGTGGTATGTGTGTGTGTGGAATGGAGGGAGGGTTGTGCGTATGTGAAGGGTGGTAAATTAAGGCTCCTAAATGCTGAGGTTTGTCACAGGGTGAGCTGGTTCCCTCAAGTCCCATATAGGATTTGTACCCAGAGCTTGTGACAGGACTACACTCCATCAGGCCAGCCTCTGGCTCAGTAAGAGTACAGTGTGGGGCTAGCTTACCTGAGGTAGCTTGAATCCAGCTAGCGCGGGTAACAAGAGCAGTGAAGAGAGCACAACGCAGGAGTTTGAGCAGGCTAGTGAGTCAAATACATGCCCAGGGTCTATGCTAGGCTGTTACTCCTGCTCTGAGGCCCAAGCTGTGCTGTCTTCATTACTGTTATCCACTCTAGCTGGATTCAAGCTCGCTTGTGCCCAGCTTTTGCTGTGTAGGCATGCCCTGCGAGAGGGAGATCTGCAGAAAGTGAGCTGCAGGGTCAAGGGCTGGCAGGCCCATATAGGCAGAAGGACCCTGGGAGAGCTTTATGTATAAGGGAGTCTATCGGGGATCGACTTACCGCGTCTAGTGAAGACGCGATAAAATCGATCCCTGATGGCTCTATCGTCGACTCCGGAAATCCACCGCGGCAAGAGGCGGTAGCGGAGTCGACGGCGGCGCGGCAGCGGTCGACTTGCCGCCGTCCTCACCGCCAGGTAAGTCGACCTAAAATACGCCACTTCAGCTACGCTATTCACGTAGCTGAAGTTGCGTATCTTAGGTCGACCCCCCGCTGTAGTGTAGACCTAGCCTTAGTCTCTATCTGTGAAATGGGGATATTATTTTCTTTCTCCTGCCCCTTTGTCTGTCTTGTCTATTGAGATTGTAAGCTCTTTGTGGCAGTCTTTGTTATGTATTTGTACAAAGCCTGGCACAAAAGGTTCTGTTCTTTGGTACAGCCTCTAGGCACCACTGTACTACAAATCAATAATATGAATAATGTCTTTTCTTCCTTAAATCGCTCATTATATCCCACATAGTCCTGAAGCAATGCTCCATGTAGGATTGTATGTCTTTCATTTCCATCTTTTCTACTAAATACTAGCCTGGAAATACCAACCCTACTAGTCTACATATTAAAAAAAGACTGCAGTATTTTACAGCCATGGCCCCGCACACTACAGGTTTGTTACTGCTTTGTTTGGGACAATGAATGAAGACTGCTCCAGTATTTGTTTTTTTAGAAGTGTGACATCTAAAAATAAATGTCTCAGCCTGATTCTGAACTGATGCCAGTGTAAATCTGTAGTAATTCCCTTACATTGGTGTAAACGAGATGTGAATTTCTTCTCTATTTTTATCCCAGCTTTCTGTAGGGGGGAAAAAAATCCCTGGCTCTTCTTCTATTAATTCCTGCTCACCTCTAACCCCCTTCTATTCTTCTCTTTCTCTTACATACACACACACAGACACACACACACAATTCCCAAAGCCCCTTTGATTTTTCTCGGATCAATAGAGCATTTAAACTCCAGTCATAAAGGAAAGAAAGCTTGTTTATTCTTCTAAATTGTTTGACACAAGTGAAGGATCCTGTAAACTCCGTGGGTTTCATTTAATGCATGTGTTTGATATACATTTCAAGCTCCACAAAGCCAGACATAAAAGAAGGCATTATTACAATGGCCCATTGGGAGGAAAATCTGTGAAGAGTGTAAAAGCAGTGGGGGAAAAAAGGAGGGTTAGCCCACAGGATGAAAAGAAAACAAGAGAGAAGCTTGAGACAGTTCCCAGAATCTCCGATTCTGCCATCCTTATTCAGGGTGATCGTAATAGAACTTCTCGCCGAGTAAAGAACTTCTCGCCGAGTAAACTACTGCTCCATCTGACTGACCCTGACCCTATAGACACAAAGTCTATAGTCAAGATTGTCAAAGAGTATAAATATGATGAGCCAGATGCTTAAATGGTGCAAATAAGCATAGCTCCGTTGACTTCTGTTTACACCAGCTGAGTATCTGTCATGAGGGACCTGAAGTCAAAGGAAAGACAGTAAGATGGATGTCAGTGGGCTTTAGATCAGTCACGAGGATTGTAAAGAGACCCTTTTGTGTCTTGTCCCCCTTCTGCATCCCTGCAGGAGAGTTAACATCCATTGGTTTCCTGCCCTATCTTGCCTTGCATATAGGAGACGGACTAGAAGGGGAAAATCACAAAACCCTCAACGTTAGAATAATTGGCAAGGGGAAGAGGTGGTTTTTGTTGTAATCCAAATCCCATTATGGCCTCTGTCTCTTCCAAGCTATTTTTTTCACTGTTAAAATAAGTATTTATTCAAAATACACTGTCCAATTTTCAGGTCTGCTGGATGATGTAAGTTTGTAACTTTCTTGATCAATCCCTCTGCCCTCTCTTATCACCATCATATTCTGGGTTCTTCCCTGACTATCTGGGGTCCTTGATTCCCCCTTATTTCCTTCCTTCCTGATAGGCAGAGTTTCAGTCTCTTTGCCTTTTGCCTGACAAGCAGATACCATGTATGCGGTGTTGTTGTAGCCGTGTTGGTCCCTGGATATTACAGAGACAAGTTGAGGGAGGTAAAATCTTTTATTGGAGCTCTGTGTAAGCTGGAAAGTTTATCTCTGTCACCAACAGAAGTTGTAGTCCAATAAAAGATATTGCCTCACCTACCTGGTCTCTATAAGTAAAAAACATCTCTTGAATAACCTTGAGCTCTCCAAAGTTCTGTTCATCTTTCATCGCATGATGGTAGTGCCCCATAGACCTGGAGGGACAGCTCTTTGATTGGTGCTTAAGAGTTTTTGCCACTCCTTGTTTGAAATGTACATGGTGGGTGGGGGCAAGTGCGTGTGTGTGTGTCTTCCTGGCATTATTGATCTTATCCAGTTTACTATCCACCCTACTGCTCTATGAATATGGAGCAAGCGGTCACTTGAATTGCCTGCACCCTTTCAACATGGGGGTGAAGTGAAACTAAGAAGCATGGGATGTTGGCATGAGGGAGAGTCAGAGGTGATATTAGGTACCAGCTCACAATGATATGGTACCAGCTCACAAAAGCAAAAAGGTTACTGTGTTAGAGTAGAAACCCAATCTGTCCCAGGCCAATTAACTCCTGAGGGCTGGTAGGCTTTCCTCACCTGCTTCTCTTGAGTTAGATTTAGGTCTCTTTTATCTCTTCCCCTTCCATTCTATTGCAGTGACTTATTCTCTCTCTCTCTTTATATGCATTAGATCACTTCCTCATATGCATTTCCCTCCCCCTTGCTCATCCCCTCCCGCTCCATCTGATTCCCAGGGGTTTTCTGTGCAACTGGGAGAAGAGCAGGCCTGTTCCAGACACAAGTGCATCAGCTGCTGGCTCCGTTTCTCCCTTGTTTTCCCTCCTCTCTTGGTGCTCAAGCAGTCAGAGTCAGGAAAGGACTCAAAAAACTCCAAGATTTTTGTTTAATATTTAAGGGAGCAAAGAGTTGAGGGAAATTATTACTCGGGGAGAGGTGCCAATATGTTTGATAACTGTCCGTTTTGTTTATTTTTGAATGCAGGGGATTTTTCACCTACCCTGATTATTCTAGACTTCTTTTTTTGTAATAACAATAACTGCACTTCTATACATCGTCCCAGTCATTCAGAGTTCTCAAAGCACTCTTCAAACAACGATATACTCCATAACTGTGACGTTGGTATTGTCCTCATTTTACAAGCAGGGAAACTGAGGAAGAGAGGTGCTGTGACTGGGGGAAGATGTCACAGGATGTCAATGACAGGTCCAGGAATAGAACCGAGCAGTCTGGGCTCCTGGTCTGATGTTTTAGCTCTTTCTAGTGGTTGCACAGGTTACTCCTTAATCTGGGTTCTGTTCATTTAAAGTCAAGGCGATGTCTCTAAATTCCTGTAGGACTTTTCCCTGCACCTGCTCAGATCTTACTAGGTCTTACTATCCATGTTGGTAAGCAGTGGAGTTCAAGTGGAGACTGGTGCAAATTCATCCTTTCTGACATCACTTAGTTTAGCATGGTGGCAACAAATGAGAAAAGGGAGGGGAGGGAAGTGTAGATCATATTCACTGTTTGGGGAATGGGTAACATAAAAACAGAGATTGTTTGTTTTAAATTAAAATCTCAGATCCAAAGACCATGAACGTCGGGGATGTTGAGATCCAAATTAATTGCTGTTATTTCTAACATGGACCAGCCCCTGAACTTGGGAGAAGTGCAGATCCAATCCAAACTTCTCAGATCAGACCCATCTCTAGTTAAAATAGGATAGTTTAATACTTTGGGGAAACCATTGGTTTATTCTGTGCATCAGTGAATATGTCTGTTTGCTGATACGCATTTTAGAAAAAGCCGGCTATAAGTGTTTGCCATGTCCCCATTTCATGAGCCTTATTCTAAACAAATAAGCTCAGATTATGGGCCAGATTTTCAAGAGCTCAGCACCCAGCAGCTCCCATTATTCATAGTGGGAAGTGTTGGGTGCTGAGAAGTTTGGAAATCCAGCCAGAGATGGCTCAGGGGATTGTCAGTGGGTTAGAGCATTTCACTGCTTGTCATTGATTTGAATATGGGTCTGGTTAATAGATACAGAAAGGTGTTTTCTTCTGATGGTTGTTCGGTGACCTACTGTTACATCAAATGAGTGGTCGCAGTCCAATATGTCCACAACCCCATGAACAACTGCATTTTTGTAGGCAGCATCAACAGGGAAGCTAAGGATTGAATGAGTCATGAGAACAAACCAGTTAGAACTGAGGTGCCCAGGTAGATGCAAGGGGAAATTGCATTATTGTTGTTTGTTGTAGAATTTATCTGTTCTGTGGATAAACAGAAGGACTCTGTCTCTGGGGTTGTCAAAACAACACCCTTCACCAGAAATAGTTTAATTATAATTTTCAATGTAAACAAAACAAGAACTGGAGCCTTCACACAACTTAGCTCTTGAACGGCAACATTAAGGAAGAGATGGAAAACTGGGAATCCAAGCTGAATGTTCACTGAGTATGTTACGCACAGGATTTTGAAACGTGTGTTTGGCAGAGGAAAGGATAACCAGGGTGAGCCAGATTCTGCTGTCGAGTACATCAAAGTAAAACAGGAAGAAACTAGTTGCTCTAGATTTACACCTGTGTAGCAGAGTTTTGAGCCTAAAGGTGTAATACTCAATGGGGAAACAAAGTACCGAAGACTGTCCCCCCCAGGTCTCCCTGAGACTTTCTATTTGCTGAGGATGATTTAATCGGGGTGTGTGTTCGTTCTGGTGATGCAATGGGAAGCGTTTGTACAGCGTGGGTTGTTTTTCTTTCTGAAGCATTTTCTGCATGTACCTATGGTATTCCCACTAGCCTTGTAAAATCACGCCATATACAGTTCACACAATAAACCCTTTGTGTCCCTGACAACAAACACATGTAAACTCGGCTCTGAAGTCTTCTGGCCCCAAACATTTTTTCCTCTCTAATGTTCAGAATCCAGCAATAATATTGCCTCTTCTGTTTACAAACACAAACCCCGGGGGGGGGGGTCCAGAAGGTAGTTAATGAAAGGCAGCCATAGACTCGTCCCCAGGCTGGGGGTTGGAACCAGCAGGGTTACTGGATGTTTCCTACTGTGCATGTGCTTATGGATGTCTCTTTGACAGTATGTCTACCAGTATATCTATGCGGGATGTGGAAGGAGACGAGAAGCAAGCTGCTTCTAGCATCAATTCATTTTTAAAGCTATGTCGAAAAGAGGGATAGCTCAGTGGTTTGAGCATTGGCCTGCTAAACCCAGGGTTGTGAGTTCAGTCCTTAAGGGGGCCACTTAGGGATCTGGGGCAAAATCAGTACTTGGCCCTGCTAGTGAAAGCAGGGGGCTGGACTCGATGACCTTTAAAGGTCCCTTCCAGTTCTAGGAGATAGGTATAGCTCCATAAATTTAAACCCAACAACCATTCAAGGTCCCAAAGGAAAAAAAGATATTTGTTGAGATTGTAGTAGCCTATGTAGAACTCTGTTCAACCAACTATGGGTATCTGAAATTCATGCTTAACCAAAGGTTGATTCTGTCCCCCAACATCAATGTACATTATGCATTTCTGTCTACCTTATCGATCAATCTATTTATACTGCACTCACCACCACATGGTCTGAGCTTATCTGCAGTCCCATTTACCGGGAGGTTTCAGAGATCTCCAGAACCAAGGTGTTAGTCTGCGCTTCAGCTTTTGGGACTAGATGTAAACTTTCTCCGATTTAGGGGTGTTTGTGGTTCTGGCTTGGTTCCCTTCTCAAAACGGGCCGAGGCCATTTTTGGTTGTGTCTGGGTTCATAGCTAAACCTCCCCAGAGTTTGAAGGGGATTGATCTGGAGTTCTGATGTGGGATCATCTTCTACTAAAACCTTTTGGGTAAATATAGTCGTGCTGTCAGCTGTCGAGTGAAGGCCTGATCCTGCAACCCTCAGTCACGTGAGTAATTCTTGGTCACATACGTAGTCCCATTGAAATCAGAATGAGTGGAGGCTGCAGGACTCCTAGATCATAAATCCATTGGAGCTCCATTTTGGAGTGACTCTATTTGAAACACGGATGGCTAGATTCTGGCCTCTGTCCCAGCTGCTCTAAACTACTCTGTTGGTGTACAGGGACTGCAAAGGGGTCACAACAACTCTGGGGAGGATTCCAGTAGCATAGAACTGGCATACATGGCCCTATTCTTCCCCCTCATTCACCCTCCATCAGATGGGGTGTGGAGGAAGCAGCAGGGGGAGAGAGGGTGGGCAGGGGAGGTAGCGCTCGGCACTACAATCACTGGAGACTGTTGAGCAGTGTATGGGGAGGCTGTCATAAGTTAGAAAAGCCCCTGGGTTTGCTTTCACTTGTCCTAGGGACCACACCAGCTCCCAGTTCAGGCAGAATCCAGGCAGCACAAAGGTGACTTAAAGCCACCTGCTGTGCTGTGCCTTTTTGGCCCAGAATTAAAAGCAAAGTAATGAATGGTCTGGAGGGAGATGGTCACTCATTTGTTTGGCAAGCAGCATTTTCAGTGCAGTTTCTGTGGGGTGAGACTTTTGAAAGCTGCTGGCAAAATATGCTGATTTGTGGGTGAACATTGGTCAGTGAACGACAAATTTGACTGAAAAGAGCACAAGAGATGGGGCCAAAGCAAAACCCCACATAAGGACTATACAAATACATCCTTGTTTCTGTAACAGGCTGCAATGAAATCCCAGATCCCCAACCTTTAGAGAAGTTTGTGCTCTTCTGTAATGTTTAGCAATACTTCACTACCCTCTGGCAGCGGCGTATTTCTCTTCCCACTCCCGTATGTTAACAGCTCTTCTGTATATCATGACAGAGTGATCACAGGTAAACTGTGTGCACAACATTCTTCAAAAGCCAATCAACACAATTTGCCATTCAGCTGTAATGTTATTTGAGTGCCATCAGTGTGCTCAGAACATGCTGTCTCTGCCCTAAAGAACTTACAGTTTAGTTCATACAGAAACACCACGGTTCAGGCATTTATCAGACACTGGGTGCCAAGGTAAGCTCCAAGCAGCACAAGATTTCATGGAGATGTCATCGTGGAAGGACAGGATTGTGAAGTGTGTTTTAAGGAAGAGAGATAAAGAACCTGGTTGGAGCACAAGGAGATGGAGACTGCTTACTGATGAATTTGGGAAAGGAACAGAGGTTTTTCTCTACTAATAATTTAGAGGGGCTTGGGGTAGAGAAAAGGATATTTGTGAATGAAAATGTCAAAACTGCTCTATAGGAGAAAAGTAATTTTTCCTCCCCTGACAAGGTGATCTGGAGGAATGAGTCCAGTGATAGGTAGAGGGATGTCCTGAGTTTTAATCCTGGCTATACCTCTGACATTGGGCCATCCACTTCATCTCTCTGTTTCCTTATCTGTAAAATGGGGCTAATAAAACATTCCTATCCTCACAGCAATGTTGTGTGCATTCATTAGTTAATATATACACAATACTTTGCACATGTAAAGTGTCGGTTCATTTTATTGTGCCCAAAATGGTTGGAAGAAGAGCTCTTTCTGCCAGCGTTGCTGTAGGTGCAAGGTATTCCTCACAGCGCTATTCTCTCTGCTGTAGCAGTAGCGTTCAGGTTACAGAATGTACGTGAGACAGAAAGACAGTGGTATATCGTGCACGTCACATCCTTATCTATTTCTCCCATCTTTTTTTGAAAGACTCTTGCTTCTTGTGTATGTGCGCATCAGCCTCTCTCTGGCATTTGTTTCCCTTGTTCAATAGCAGGCTGTTGTCTGAATGGAGTGACTCAAGCAATCCTCTTTTGCATTCAGCATTATGCAGACTTCTTGGTATGAAATTTGCATCTCTTGATCTCTCTCTTGGTTGGCGGAATATTGCAGCGCTAAGAGTTCTGAAATCTCTCTGCATTTTTTATGCCAAAGCCTCTATCTAATCTACCCATCTGTCTATGTATTCCTCGCCATTATTATGGTATCTGAGTGTTTCTGAGGTGAAAGAACTCTATTGTCTTACAGCTATCACTGCAAAAATATATGTGCCACAAATTGTCTAGTTGAAATAGCATCTTTCTTTAATAATCAAAGCTGTGGTTTAGTGGCTAGAGCCAAGGACTAGGAGTTAGGACTTTTGGATTCTATTTCTGAATTTGCCACTGATTTGCTCTGTGGCCTTGGCCTTGCCACTTAATCTCTGCTCTCATTTATATCCCGCTGAATCCCCTTTGCCATGGTGTGGTTGCATACAATATAAATCTCCACGTAACTTGGTCCTGTGCTCAGTCTCTTCACCTGTGAAATGAAGATAATATTAATCCCTCTTTGTAAAGGTTTTGGGATCTTCTCATGAAAAACACTATGGAAGTGTAAAGTGGTATTTATTAACAGACTAGAATATAAAATAAATATCCTTATTGTAAGCCCAGTCCCGTGACATACTGAGCACCCTTAGCTTACATTATACAGAATGGAAGTTGAAGGTACTCATGGGACCTGACTTGCAAGGTAATATGTGTCCTGCACGGTGGAACAGCATCAGGCCAGTTAGTTGACTTGTTTGACTTCAGTATTCCCAACCTTGTAACTTTCAGTAATCAATGCTTTTTATAGTCAAGCCCTCTCCATAACAGCATGTTTTTCCATTTCTAGCTATACAAAGGGACACAGCAGGAAGGAACGGTTTCCAACCTCCTTTTCTTTAATAACGCTGCCTTTAGTAGCACATCACAATATTCACAGACCATTCACAGCATTGAGTTTAGGAGACCGTCCAGCCACACTTGCTGGTGGCACAGCTCATGGTCTGCATGTGTAGGACATGTGCCTGTGAATGTTTCCACTCATGTGCATGCACGTATTCCTCAGTAATGCTCTAAAACATTACATTTTGTACTAGTGATTCTGTAATGTCTTGGGGTACCCCGTAGAGTTTTGTCCTTTTTTTTTAATAAGAGGTGCCTGTGACAGCCTGTGTTATACATGTGCATATGCCTGTGTTTCCATATGTGCTAAGCTTTCAAGCATTGTATATAGGGAAGACCAATCTTTTGCTATATTTATTTTGCAGTGTTTGGAGGGGAGAGGAGATGCGCTTTCAGGGAAAACTGATTATTTGCAAACTTTTTATTTGTATTACAGTAGGGCCCGAAGGACTCAACTTGCAAGTAAAAAATAGCCCTTGCCCCCCAAGGAGTTGCCAATCTACATACACAAGGCAGACAAATTGTGGGAGGGAAAACAGGCATAGAGAGGTGAATAGACTCACCCCATGCCAAAAAGCAGGTTAGCAGCAGAGCCAGGAATCCAGGTGTCCTAAATCCCAGTCCCAGGCATTAAGCACTGGCAGGGCCAGCTCCAGCATTTCTGCCGCCCCAAGCAAAAAAAAAATAAAAATAAAAATAAAAATAAAAAGCCGCGATCGCGATCGGCGGCGACAATTGGGAAAAAAAAAAAAAAGCCGCGATCGGCGGCAGCAGTTCAGCGGCAGGTCCTTCGCTCCTAGAGGGAGTGAGGGACCTGCCGCCCCCGAATTGCCGCAGGTGCCGCCCTTCTCCCTTGGCCGCCCCAAGCACCTGCTTGTTAAGCTGGTGCCTGGAGCCGGCCCTGAGCATTGGACCTTACTGCTTTGCAAAAGGGAATTCTGCCAGTGAATATTTGAAATGAGAAGACACCATGAGAGCATCTTTGGTGAGATGAAATCCGGTAGCATTTGGAGACCCTGCATCTAAGTTTTCCTGACACAAACAGCTCTGCGAGGGATGGACAAAGTAGCAGTGAGAGAGAAAATGAGAACTGACCTCAAACCAAGCCCCAGATTCAAACAATATGATCAATTTAGGAAAGTATTTCCCTGATTCAATCCAAGGAACATTCAACCCTCAGCAGGACCCCTTTGTACTTTTGCTAAAATAGCTCAGCAAATCCATGCGGCATCTCAGCCTCTTCTGGGATGGCTGCTATTCTTAAATCTCATGCTTCAAGTGTTGCCCTCTGGTCTGAGAGATACACAAGTCATTCTGTCTCACCAGTGACACAGGAAAGCCCCTTGGGACCATACAAAGTTTGGATACAGCAGCCCGTCCAGCTGAAACGGCCAGATCAAGTGAGACCCCCTCCGTGAATGTGGCAGATTACCAGTAAAGGGAAGCTGGCCTCCTGGGGTGTCAAAACTGGCTTTGGCTTGGGTCAGGAAGATGTAATGGCAGAATGAAAGGAGATAGTGGGTAGAGGAAAAGGATGATGCATCAGTGTGTGGCTAGAGATTAGGAGTCACTGGGTTTAAGATGGGGGTGTGGACAGAGAGCTGATTGTACTTAGAGGAAGAGATGATAGAATCATAGAATATCAGGGTTGGAAGGGACCTCAGGAGGTCCTCTAGTCCAACCCCCTGCTCAAAGCAGGACCAATCCCCAACTAAATCATCCCAGCCAGGGCTTTGTCAAGCCTGATCTTAAAAACCTCTAAGGAAGGAGATTCCACCACCTCCCTAGGTAACCCATTCCAGTGCTTCACCACCCTCCTAGTAAAAAAGTTTTTTCCCTAATATCCACCCTAAACCTCCCCCACTGCAACTTGAGACCATTACTCCTTGTTCTGTCATCTGGTACCACTGAGAACAATCTAGATCCATCCTCTTTGGAACCGCCTTTCAGGTAGTTGAAAGCAGCTATCAAATCCCCCCTCATTCTTCTCTTCTGCAGACTAAATAATCCCAGTTCCTTCAGCCTCTCCTCATAAGTCATGTGCTCCAGCCCCCTAATCATTTTTGTTGCCCTCCGCTGGACTCTTTCCAATTTGTCCACATCATTCTTGTAGTGTAGGGCCCAAAACTGGACACAGTACTCCAGATGAGGCCTCACCAAAGCTGAATAGAGAGGAATGATTACGTCCCTTGATCTGCTGGCAATGTTCCTACTTATATAGCCCAAAATGCCGTTAGCCTTCTTGGCAACAAGGGCACACTGTTGACTCATATCCAGCTTCTCGTCCATTGTAGCCCCTAGGTCCTTTTTTGCAGAACTGCTGCTTAGCCACCCGGTCCCTAGTCTGTAGCAGTGCCTGGGATTCTTCCGTCCTAAGTGCAGGACTCTGCACTTGTCCTTGTTGAACCTCATCAGATTTCTTTTGGTCCAATTCTCTCATTTGTCTAGGTCCCTCTGTATCCTGTCCCTACCCTCCAGCGTAGCTACCACTCCTTCTAGTTTAGTGTCATCTGCAAACTTGCTGAGGGTGCAATCCACACCATCCTCCAGATCATTAATGAAGATATTGAACAAAACCAGCCCCAGGACCGACCCTTGGGGCACTCAGCTTGATACCGACTGCCAACTAGACATGGAGCCATTGATCACTACCCGTTGAGCCCGATGATCTAGCCAGCTTTCTATCCACCTTACAGTCCATTCATCCAGCCCATGCTTCTTTAACTTGCTGGCAGGAATACTGTGGGAGACTGTATCAAAAGCTTTGCTAGAGTCAAGGAATAACACGTCCACTGCTTTCCCCTCATCCACAGAGCCAGTTATCTCATCATAGAAGGCAATTAGGTAAGTAACACATGACTTGCCCTTGGTGAATCCATGCTGACTGTTCCTGATCACTTTCCTCTCCTCTAAGTGCTTCAAAATTGATTCCTTGAGGACCTGCTCCATTATTTTTCCAGGGACTGAGGTGAGGCTGACTGGCCTGTAGTTTCCCGGATCCTCCTTTTTCCCTTTTTTAAAGATGGGCACTACATTAGCCTTTTTCCAGTCATCCAGGACTTCCCCCGATCGCCATGAGTTTTCAAAGATAATGGGCAATGGCTCTGCAATCACATTCGCCAACTCCTTTAGCACCCTCGTATGCAGTGCTCGTCCGGCTTTTCTAAATAGTCCTGAACCACTTCTTTCTCCACAGAGGGCTGGTCACCTCCTACCCATACTGTGCTGCCCAGTGCAGTAGCCTGGGAGCTGACCTTGTTCATGAAGACAGAGGCAAAAAAAGCATTGAGTACATTAGCTTTTTCCACATCCTCTGTCACTAGGTTGCCTCCCCCATTCAGTAAGGGGCCCACACTTTCCCTGACCCTCTTCTTGTTGCTAACAAACCTGTAGAAACCCTTCTTGTTACTCTTAACATCCCTTGCTAGCTGCAACTCCAAGTGTGATTTGACCTTCCTGATTTCACTCTTGCATGCCTGAGCAATATTTTTATACTCCTCCCTGGTCATTTATCCAATCCTCCACTTCTTGTAAGCTTCTTTTTTGTGTTTAAGATCAGCAATGATTTCACTGTTAAGCCAAGCTGGTCGCCTGCCATATTTGCTATTCTTTCTACACATCGGGATGGTTTGTTCCTGCAACCGCAATAAGGATTCTTTAAAATACAGCCAGCTCTCCTGGACTCCTTTCCCCCTCATGTTATTCTCCCAGGGGATCCTGCCCATCAGTTCCCTGAGGGAGTCAAAGTCTGCTTTTCTGAAGGCCAGGGTCCGTATTCTGCTGCCCTCCTTTCTTCCTTGTGTCAGGATCCTGAACTCGACCATCTCATGGTCACTGCCTCCCAGGTTAGGCTTCAGAATCCATAATTGTGAAGAATGAGGCAGGGGTAAATTCAGGGTCAGAGCAAAAGTCCGTATTTCAAAGAGAGAAAGATGGAAAGGTGTAACTGAATGTAAATGCACATCACACCATTTTCACCCATTCAAACTCTCAGCTGATGATATATATCTGAATATTGCCCTGTAGCATGTCCTGCAGTTTGCCTCATTCATGATCTGCAACAGACAGCTCTGCTAAAGAACCTCAATCCAAACTGGTACTCTTTCCATCCTCTGTTCTTAATGTTCCATTCACGGGATCCTCACACTGCCTTGCCAGTGCACCATGCTGTGAGTTGTAACACTCCCTACTTTTGCGCAGGCACTGCCTACAGTGTCCAGACTATGTGGGCTGCTTTAGTGGTGTTGACCAATTACTAGGGCCCTACCAAATTCACGGTCCATTTTCGTCAATTTCACAGGTCATAGGATTTTAAAAATCATAAATTTCATGATTTCGGATATTTAAATCTGAAATTTCATGGTGTTGTAACTGTAACTCTGAAGGCAGCAGTGCAGAAGTAAGGATGGCACGGTATGGCATTGCTACTCTTAATTCTGTGCTGCTGCTGGCAGGGTGCTGACTTCAGAGGTGGGCACCCGGCCAGCAGCTGTTGTTTTCCAGCCACCCAGCTCTGAAGGCAGTGCAGAAATAAGGGTGGCAATACTACAACCCCCCTACAATAACCTTGCAAACCTCCTCCCACAACCCTCTTTTGGGTCAGGACCCCCAATTTGAGAAACACTGGTCTCCCCTGTGAAATCTCTATAGTATAGGGTAAAAGCACACAAAAGACCAGCTTTCATGGGGGGAGACCAGATTTCACAGTCCGTGACACGTTTTTCATGGCCATGAATTTGGTAGGGCCCTACTAATAACTGCTAAAGGACTAGCCTAGACTGGGGCTGTCAACTTCATTTTCACTTGTGCCCCAAATAAGGCACAGAATTTAGCTCTCTGGTGGGTAAAAGGTTAAGAATGGGCCCTCTGTGCGTGGGGGAGGGCGGGTGATGTTAGGGACTCCTCTGACCAGGGCTTTCCTGACCCCACACAGCTGTGTGACAGAGGGCCAGATGGAGTCTCACTCAAACCAGTCAGGCACAGATGGGAACCAGATCTAAGGCGCAGGTAATAATAGGGTCTTTAAGAAAACTCTTTTACAAGCTTAGGACCTTTGAATTTTCCTCCCTTACCAACTTCTACCAAAGCTCCAATGTCTGAGTTCTGCTTTAGATGGCAATAGTGATTAGTTCTGCCCACCCTGGTGCTTAGCAAATCCTCCCAAATAGCAGAGCAGGATCAGTGTCCCATTATGGCTCTGGCGCTTTAATCTGTGAAACTTCATGGGCTGATCAGCATCAGGCTATGCTTAATGCGTTCACCGTAGGAGCATAGACCCCTGCACCCTTACCCCCAGACAGGTGAAGAATAGCGGTAAAATGCTGGTCCTGTTGACTTCAGGGAGTCCAGGATTTCACCCCAGGAGTGTATCCTTCAAGGAGTGAATCAGAGGTCTCATCTCAAAAGCTGCAGCATTAACGCTTTGGGGGCTATTAGGCTAGCTCGTCAGACATCCTCTGAGAATAAAGAAGCAAATGCAAAAGGGTTTTAAAAAAAACCCTGGTGGTAACCCTTTTGGTGGTCAGCTTCTTTCTGGGTGGTCCGCCTCAGTCTCAGGGCACAACAACAGTCACTGTGGTCTGTACACCGAAGGCTGAAATGACCTGTTGCAGTGACTTCAGCTGAGCTGCAGGCACAAAGAATGGAGCAAAGAGTTAATGATGCTAATTAGCGTCCTGAGATAGGTCCCCAGCTGGGGATGGTTTGGGCCAAATAAGAATCTTTGCCCAAAGATGCAACCAGAAATTGAAGGGTTAAAATAGCGTAAGAAAGTTTGGACAAATTTTATTTCCCGCTGCCCAATCAAACACAAGAACTGCCAGAAATCTTCCAAGGAAGCTTGTACTCATAACATTTTTGTCCCAATCTTGGAAACTCATGAGGGCCAACTACTATGGAGAGGCTTGTGCAAAACCAAACTAGAATTCTGACCTTCTGGAGGTTTGGCCATCACTTCCACATCTTGCCCGCTAAGAATTAAAGGTCAGATTTTCAGCAGTAGCCATCACTTTTGCAAGTGTATTTTTTCCCCTCTGCAAATATCTGTGCACACATTTTGCATTTGTAATAAATTGTAGACATAACTGTTGGAAGTTAAACATTGAAGTTAAATCAAGTAGTCAAATTACACCTCTACCCCGATATAACATGACCCGATATAACACGAATTCGGATATAACGCGGTAAAGCAGCGCTCCGGGGGGGCGGGGCTGCGCACTCTGGTGGATCAAAGCACGTTCGATATAACGCGGTAAGATTTTTTCGCTCCCGAGGACAGCGTTATATCGGGGTAGAGGTGTACTTAATTGTGCTCAAAGTTCATAATGTGTGCAAAATTACAGAGTCAGTTATTTGCAAGAGGAAAATTACACCCAAAAATATCAGACTGGATTAATACCAAACTGAAAATCTGGCTCATAAACTACATTCTTCCAGTTAATATATGGAAACTACATCCTATGAAGAACATATACTATAGCAGTTAGATCACTTGAAAGAGGCATTTTTTCTCAGAAGGATGTTTCCTAGAAAGCAGGAGTGTCTCTGTGGTTTGGTGTATGGGTTTGGCGCTCGTGTGTGAAGAGGAGAGAATTTGAGTCACGAAATAATCATGATTAGAAAAGAGCAGGATGCTTTTCAAGAGTGACAGCAGGAAACGGGCACAATCAATCCCATTCTGTCTGCAGAGTCGCTATTGTGTCCTTCTGTGTGAATCAGACCTAGAAAGTTTTGTTTAAAGTCTGTATATTGCCTCTCTAGCATCTATAGATAGGGGGAAAAATGATGAAAAATAGTATTTAGCTCTAGATTAGGATTGTAGTTTCCCACAGAGGGCCAGAACATCAGATGGTGTAAATCCATTGACTCCAGTGAAGCTACACAGATTTACATCAGTTGATAATCTGACCCACGTAGCCTCACAGTCCAATTACATAACCAGCATGCCCATTTCACATGGAAATGCCCCTAAATTACCAACGAGATTCCAGGTTAACACTGATGTGATTTTTTTTTACAGTCTCCCAGCTGGGTGTCCTGGTTAGCACTGATGGAAGAGTTGTTTTTTTTTTTTTTTAATGGAGACTTTTTAGCCATCTGTCTGGTCCCGGAAGGAGTGGTTGCAAGGTTGTCCCCTCCCCCTGTCCCCACTTGCCCCCATCCTGATCCTCCCATTTAGTTTAGGAGCTGCTAGTGTTTCCTTCTTTGTTCTTCACCCCCCACCCCCATGCTTCCTTTTGTGCAGTGGTGTAAAAGCCATCCCCTCTGCAGCTGGGAGTAGTAGCCGCTCAGCTGGCTCCAGGGCTGCCCGCGGAGCCCTTGTAAAGGTCAGTTGAAAGGGAGTTCGGAAGAGCAAAACAAGTTCTGTTGCCCCCCTCCCCCACTCTCCACCATGTATTTTGACTGCATCGCAGCCAGACTCACTTGTACACATCCCCACCTTGTTGCTCTGCAGTCTTGGCCAGCAAGAACGCTCTTTCAGGGCAGAATGTCTGGCACTTTTCCTGTTCAGCTACTAGCTTGGCCAGTGCTGCCGCTGATTTGCTTCCCTAGCACATCAGGCACAGAGCTGATTCGGGTTTATGAAATGAAATCGCATTTTGAACTGCCGGTCAGCTGATGGGCGTTGCGTGCACTTGTCCAGTGACAGATATACTCCATAATCCCTCCAGAAGGACGTTTCCTTTGGGGACTCTCTGGTTGTCTGATCAACTTTGAGGTTCCCTGACCTCTCTTGACCCAATTTATGGGCCAACTTTCCATGTTGTCTAATATAAGCCCAGAAATATCGAGGCCTTTATTATTTAAATTACAGTAGAATTACGATACAGCTTCTGTACAGAGCTTGCTGCCTAGCGTTAGCCCTCGGAATGGAGAAGGAGGTGCCGCTGGGTTAGCATGAATAAAGCTACATTATTTTCCTATAGACCTTTGAAGGTTAACCAATGTTTCGGTCTAAGACAGAGGGGAGATAAGAGCTGTGGGAGCAGAGATGTTCATGTGTGTGGAGTCTTATGTGTGTGTATGCAAATATTTTTTTAAATCCTTGTGTGTGCCTGGGTGTATATGTCCCTCCATGGGTGTATATGTAAATTGGTTAGTGTGTGCGTGTGATACATCCCTGTGTATATCCCTCTCCTTATTGTGTGTGCTCCTTGCCCGCTTGTGTATGTGTGTATATCTTTGTGTATGTGACTCTGGATATGTATCCCCTTAAAGTCAATGGAGTGTTACTACTGAATTTCTATTAGAGACTATGTGAGGTAAAATAGGAACTGTTGAGATCCTTTGCCCCAAATTCACTCAAATTTGAAATTCAAAAGAAATTTTGAGGTTAGAAAGAGCTGGATATAGACTAGAATGTTTCATTTTTGCAGTGAGACTCTCTGCTCCCTGATTATGACAATGACTGCAAGCAGAAATGATGAAACCCCAGGAGAAAATCTGTTCTTCCAGCAAAACTGGCTTTTTGGAAACAGGAAGTTCTGGAAGTCCAATAGGAAACCTTCACACTTGATTCCTAGCCAGGTTTTGCTGACCCAGTTAGAAGTTCAGCTAGTTTGGATGAGCATCCAAACTTATGGGTGCTGTACTTGAATTGAGCCAAAGTCATGAATGTCTTGAGAGTTCCTCATCTCATTTTCTATATTTATAGAACAGCAGCCTTTCATAAATATCAAACACAGCTCTGTTATTGGTGGACTAGATCCTGACAGCCTTCCTCTGGTAAGCTCCTATTGGAGTCTTGCCTGAGGAAAACTTGAGGAAAAAACTCAAGATTTAGCCTTATATATTTATTACATGCAAAAAAAAAGTTGTTAAAACATTATTAAGGTTGCGAAGGCAAGCATGCAAAATTTAGGAAATGCCAGAATTAAGGTTGCCTGTGCAACCTTAACTCTGCCCCCATGTGCATATGCATTATGATAGTCTTTAATTACATGATCACATACTATTTCATCTCCACAGGACTTGACCCTCATATTTAGGTAGCACCTCCCATTTTTAAGTTTGCTCAACACTTCCCTTTATAAGACTCTTTTCAGTTGCTTATAACTTTGTCAATTGTTAACCCTTTAGGCAGAAATTTTCCATGGTGGGTGTTTTCTGCTGGGGCTGAATTAATTTTGAGAATTTTAGCCAAAATTATTTAGAATAATAGAAGTATAGAAATGTAGGGCTGGTAGGGACCTCAAGAGGTCACTTAGTCCAGCCACCTGCACTGAGGCAGGACCAAATAAACCTAGACCGTCCCTGACAGGTGTTCATTCTTGAAAACCTCCAGTGACGGGGATTCTACAACCTCCCTAGATAACCTAGTCCAGCGCTTAACTACCCTTATAGTTAGAAAGGTTTTCCTAATATCTAACCTAAATCTCCCTTACTGCAGATTAAGCTGATTTCTTGTGGTCCAATCTTTACTGGAGATGAACAGTTGATCACCATCCTCTTTGTAACAGCCCTTAACATATTTGAAGACTGTTATCATGCCCCCCTCCCCCCGCAGTCTTCTTTTCTCAAGAAAAAACATGCTCAGTTTTTGTCTTTCCTCATAAGTCAGGTTTTCTAACACCCTTTATCATTTTTAGCCATTTACATGAATGAGACTAGGGTAAAATAAGTGGATTTACCCATGTTAAAAATCCCTGAGATGTTTAAAAAAACGTTCCAACTCCTCTGTGCTTTGGAGCAGGAATCTGAAATTTGGTTGGGGGCTGGGAGGTGAAGATAAACTTTGTGTCATGGATGTGGCTTTTGCTGTCCTGTGAGAATCCGCCCAAATGTGGCCTATATCATTTAGGTTTTGTGTAAGTATAGGGAAAAAAATCAAGTCACTACCACAGCAGCTGTTTGGTGTTTATTGATCCATTGTTTCTTTGAGGAATCTGGATCATGAACAGCTACAATTTGTTAACTGAGCACCACTCTCCAGAGATCCTGCAGCAATTGTGAAATGCTTAGGGAGATTTAGGTAAGGAGCCACCCCCAAGCAGTACTCCTTTATATTGATACTCTAAACAATGAAACCCTTTAAAAAAGAGGTACCCATTAGAGAAATGACGCTGTTAAAGTGCTGACTGGTGTAGTACTGAAGCACACTCTTCTGTGCTGTCAGATCTTGCTGTGTGCTTTGAGTTCTTACTCTTCATAATACAGTAACTTCTCTCTGTCCCTACCCCACCAGATCAGTCTGTAGGAGGTTTATTGTCACAACGAGGCTCAGTAACGTATCGCTCACCTTGTTGGGGCTCCAAGGTCCAGGCCAGTAGCTGCTCTGTTACAACATAAATGATTTAGTTATCACAAAGCCAGGACTTTTATAAAGTTCATAACTAATCCGCCACTGCAAATGTCTGTTTCTCATATTTAGGCGTGCTGTTCATGCCTCCCCACTCTGATACTACACGGCATCATGTCAAGCATATGGGGCAATCTAAACATAAAGCAGCACAAGGAAAATTCACCTAAAGCTAGTGCCTGCTGGCAGATATTGTAAAGACCTCAATATCGCAGAGAACCAAGGACCAAATCCTCAGCTGGTATAAATTGGCCTAGCTCCCTTGAAGTCACCACGTATGCCAGCAGTAGACCTGGCCACTTGTGTAAAAAATGAACGTATATAAAGATAGAGTTGTCTGTCTATCCTGGACCGAAATCAAATCCTATAGCATGGTTTGTGAGGTGAATGGCAAGTATGCGATCTGAATTCAGCGAGGCAGGCAGCAGCAGAAAAATAAGTACTTGTTCCAGGCCTGAGCAATAACCTGCCACCTAGGCAATTCTTAGGTGTTTTGCTTGAGCCAGTACTTGCCCCTGGGAGTACCCCAGAGGCTGCTTGGCAGCATCGGAAATGGTATAGATGGAGTTGTTTTCTTAAGTACCTTGGAGTTTGAATTATTTAACTGTTCTGGAGGAAAGTGTGTGGAGGCCGGGAGGGAAGGGAGAGATTATTTCTTCGCTTCATAAAAGAATATTGGGTTCAACATTGTACCATGAAATATCCAATGCAGAACTCGAGAAGCTGCTCCAGTGGATCTTCCCTGACTTATCCAATAGCATGGAGCATGGGGATACTTAACCCAAATCTGTCTGTTTTAATTATTTTCCTCTGGACAGATAAAAGCTTTCTATAGGTTCCTGTAGAATATTTGCTCTGTCAAGCATTCCTCTGTGGCTTTGATACTAAACGATTAAAGCATGCTAGGGGGAAAAAACAGCCCCAACCTTTAGCTCCCTCTTCTTGGGCCCCTGACTGCAGCTTTGATTGTTGACCTAAATTCCCCTTTCATAACGGAGTCCTGTCACCTCTGGTTGTATTCTCCCAGCAAAGCAGGCATGGCCAACTTCCAGAAGTGCAAGGTATTATTCCCTCCCCGCCCACTTCTTTTCAAGGCTGCTGTGGACTCTACAGCACACCTGGTGGGTTCAAAGTCACCCCCCCCTCCCCCCGCCCCAAAAAATGCCACCACAAGCTCCCATCCCCCGTTGCTCAGTAAAGGGAGAAACCTGCTTTGAAGTAAAGATTTCAAACCTTAGCTAGTTCACCGGCTGGGTTGGTTACCAGGAAGTTGTTGGTAGCAAGACACAAGAAATAGTGCTGAAGTGATGGAAGGAGACCTGGAGTTTGTTATTGATAATTTGAAAATGGATTGCAGCAGTTTGCACAGGTTACTTTCACTCCCTTTCTAGTGAACACTGCCCACTGAGAATGCTACTTATAACTTTGGCACGGAGAGCTTCTAGCTGTGTGTCCCAGCCTCTCTGTAGCCGTTCCTGATGACCATCTGCTCCAGCCTCAGCATCTTGTGCTTGGTAACAGCAATGCCTCATAGAATCATAGGGTTAGAAGGGACCACAAGGGTCATCTAGTCTAACCCCCTGCCAAGATGCAGGATTTGTTGTGTCTAAACCATCCAAGGCAGACTGTTCCCCCAGTGACCTTTCTTACAAAAGTTCAGCAACCGATGTCATATATTATATGCACAGTGCAAAATTCTCCCCTGTGCAAAGGCCCCACACAAAGATAATGCACCATTTCTGTCCCTTAAAACACAGTGGGACTTAAGTGGTGTATAGGCCTTGTGCATGGCCTCCTGGCAGGGATCAATTATGGTGAGCAGAGGTATACTGTAGCAATAATGGGTAAGGCTCCAAACATCAAGAGTTTGGCTTAAAAATCATGAGATTTAAAAAAAAATAGACTTCTGGTTATTTTTATTTGCTTGCTGGGTTTTGAGTCATTAGGGTTTATATTTTCAAGCTTTCCTCTGCAAGCACAAGGGCTAAAACTTACTTTTTTCTTCATAAATGAAAGCTGAGATTCTGATCTAATCCCCTGACCCCAAGAGCTGGGGCTTTGAGAAAGTAACAGATATCATGAGACTTGTGAGTTGGCAACACTGGCAGTGCTCATCTCAACTAAAGTGCCATCCATCCCTTTCTAGCAACTCAAGGCAGGCAAAAGTGAGGTAGAACTGCAATGTGAAAATTGTGCACCTTTTTTGGGTGGGGGAAGGAGAGGCATTGGTTTTATCTCACACCATTTCATGGCTGAGAAACTTTGCTTTTCAAGACGTGTTTGTCAAATTCTGGTATTGCATTAAATCATCTGCAGCATCATTGGCCTGATTTTCCTGTACTCTGAGGCCCCTTTACGCCACTCTTGAAGGGACTTTAAAGTGGGTGAAAATCTACTGTACCAGAGCAATGGGAAGGGGCCTTAGTGGCTCTTTGTCCTGTATTTGTACAGTGCCTGGCACAGTGGGGTTGTGGTCCATGTCTGGATCTCCTAGGCTCAACCACAATACAAATAATTAATAATAGTAACAATAAGAGTATAAATTATGTGAAAGTTGATCATCTGAACTACATTTATAAAATTTAAATTTCAGTCATTTTGCTCAAAAACAGGCTTGATTTTGGGGATGCAAAGGGGCGCTTTTTGCTCAAAATGCTTTAAATTATTTCTAAGCAATAACTCACGCAGATGGACTCATTTTACAAAATCAAAATAAACTGTGAAAACCCCAGATTTTGAAGTTTTCTGCATGTCTGTCAATTATTTTCACATGTCCCTATTCCAGAGCCTTTTCCTTTGTTGTTATTAGTGGGAGTGATAAATATTTATATTTTGATAGAGCTCATAGACCCCAATTGGGATTGGGGCCTCATTATGTTGGGCATTGGACAAACACAGAAAAAGAGACCGTCCCCTACCTGAAAAGATGTATAAACTGAAGATACAAGCAGATGGAGGTAGGGGATGTGGATGTAACATACAAACAGATGGATGTTGTGAAGGATTGGCACAGTTTTGTTAGTTACAGCTATTGTAGGGTTTTCCTCTCCTTTCCCCTGTTTTCCCTCTCCCTTAAAAATAAACAGCACACAGATATTCTGTACTTCCATAAAGCTAGTCTGTCTTGGAATGGAACCGGTCCACTCTACCCTTGTAGCTGTGGTTGGATATCTGCAATGGTAAATGCTTGTGAAAGGAATATTGCATGAGAGATATGGTCATTTGGGTTGACTGATTGGCCTTTGCCCTAAACCAGAGAACATAAGGAATCAGAATATTAAACTGTTCCATCTCAGCAGCATTCACACAGGCTGGTTCATTGGTGTCCCCATTGTCACTACTTATGTGTCCTCTGTTGGCTATAAATGTTGAATTGATAGCAGCTGTTTGAGCCAAACTCAAGCCACATTGCATCACATCAGAGTTAATCGCACAAAGGAAGGAGAAGGTTTGCGACGTTTCTGTAGTATTCCTGCAGCAGCTACATCTGTTCCACTGAGGTCAGTTGCTAGCCCCATGCAGCGCCTAAGAGGATGGCTTATTATGGTCAAGAAGAGACCATTCTAACTTTCCTCTCAAATCGCCCTCATTTTGAGGGACATCACTCATCTGAGATCCAAAGTTGCTAGGATTTGATATCCCTGCACTTTAGTTAGTGAAAATTTTCTATTTCAGAAATAAAAACCAAGGCTACAGAAACAGACATTTACACTAAATCCCACGGCATTTTAAGGTTTCTGTGTGAATGTTTTTTTGTGCCCCAGTTTTCAGCCTTGGCAGATATGGAGACTGTATTGTTATGTGCAACTTCTTAACTGTTCCTCTAGCAAATGCCCATAAAAGTCTGTATCTTACTATCAGAAAGGTGTGTCTTGCACCTCTCTAACCCCCAGGTGTCCCCCCGGTCTGGGAGGGGCTCTTTCCATACCAATACGCACCTCGGGGCTCCCTCTATCCCAGACTGGAGATTCTAGATTTCTAGTCCCAAGAACTTCTCCTTATGTGGATGAAACTTGTCTTTCCAATGTCCCCCTCATTTACTACAATATTACTTACCCAAGATCATTACATGGTACTTCCATTGGTACATTTCACTTAGTACATTAAAAGAAAGTGCAGAAGAGAGGGCACATCTGAAAATGTATTTGTGTGTGTGTGTGTGTATACATGCGCGTGTGCTCACACACACACATATATATAGTAAAGAAATAAAGCAAGCTGGGACCCCTGACACCAAAACATCATTGGCAGCTTTGAATTTGATAATATTCATTTCCTGGGTAAACATTCACCTTAGCCTGACTGGAAAATGTCATTTTTAAACCTACTTGTTTTCCTTCTCCCTTCTCTCTCCCTCCCTCTCTCTCCCTCTCATGATCAGAAGTGGCAGTATAAGCTTGAAGCTGGTCTTGTAAAGGTTTTGAACTGAGTGCGCCCTACAGATGAATAAACACATTACCTTCCTAACCCTGGGATCTCTCTTCCAAAGGAAACAGGAAAAGGGGGAGCTTAGAGCCCCTGGCAAAATAACAGTGTGCAGAAAAAAGGCCTGTTTAAAAATTTTCAACCTTCCCATCAGAGGATTTGGGGGGGGGCAGGGAAAAGGTGGGTGACAGAAGTGGGGGGAGGGAAAAATACAGTGAATGCTCCCGTAACCTTTGCTCTGTTGATATTAGACAAGACCACGCTGTTAATGAGTGATTGTTAACAGATGGCTGTTGAGCAACTTGTTCAGAGTCAGAAGCAAAAGACGTCGTTTGGTGGTCGTGGTGCTGGGAGGGTTAGGGTGCAGAGGTGAGGTAGAGGGATATTTAGTCTTTTCATGGAGATAGAGCTGTCAAAGATTTATGATTTCCAGTTAGGCCTTTTGGTGGCAGAGGGTGGGAAAGAGATTGTTTTTATGCATTAGGGCTAGAATGCCATTTGGTACTGAGGTCCTTAGTTTTTTTCAGTCAAGGTGTCTACTATTAAGAGCTGAGAGGAGGAAACCTGTATTCCTTTATCTCCCTCTGTCCCTGTATCCAACACTGGGAAAGGGCTTTCCCTAAGACGGGGTGGGCCAGGGTTCTGAGATGGCATTGAGCATATGCTCTCGCAGGTGCTTGACTGCCTGGTCCTTGTTCACCTGCTCAAGGTCCATGTGTGGGGTTGGAAAGGAATTTTCTCCCAGGTCAGATTGTCAGTGAGCTTGGTTGTTTTTTTACACCTTCCTCTTCAATGTGTGGGTGCATGCCACTTGCCAGGATTATTCGAGTCTATCTCACTGAGTTATTTCCCTGCCATTGTGGGGGCCTTGGAGGCACTGGTGCACCTCGGTCCCTCCTATTCTCTGCCTGTGGCACATCATAGTCGCATCTCCTGTGGGTTGTAATACTTTGGTTTCATTTCCCTTGTTGGGTTTAGTGTGAGTGACTGGGTGGTGTTGGTGGCAGGTGACATACAGGAGGTCAAACTAGATGATCTGGTGGTCCCTTCTGTCCTTAAACTCTGTGACTCTATGAATGTGACTAAGACCTCTAACCACCAGAGTGCTCTCTCTCCCACCCTGGGAAGTGATTTTCTCCATACCTCTATTCCCCCCACCGCTCCCTGTAACCCTGGGTGGGGGACTGCTTCAGTCCTCTAACTTCTAGAGCAGGGGTGGGCAAACTTTTTGGCCTGAGGGTCACATTGGGGTTCTAAAACTGTATGGAGGGCTGGGTAGTGAAGGCTGTGCCTCCCCAAACAGCCTGGCCCGTGCCCTCTATCCAGCCCCTCCCACTTCCCGCCCCCTGACTGCCCCTCTCAGAACCCGCAACCCATCCAACCCCCCCTGCTCCTTGTCCCCTGACCACCCCCTCCCGGGACCCCTGCCCCAACTGCCCCCCCGGGATCCCACCACCTATCCAACCCTCCCTGTTCCCCGTCCCCTGACCGCCCCCCCAAACCTCCGCCTCATCCAACCGCCCCCTGCTCCCTGTCCCCTGACTGCCCCCCGGAACTCCCTGCCCCTTATCCAACCCCCCCCGCTCCCCGCCCCCTTACCATGCCACTCAGAGCACCAGGACTGGCAGCCTCACCGCCCGGCCGGAGCCAGCCATGCCACCGCACAGTCTAGAGCACCGGGACAGGCCTGCAGCTCTCGCATCCATGCTGCCTGGCAAGAGCTTGCAGCCCCACCACCCAGAGCGCTGGCAGCATGGCGAGCTGAGGCTGTGGGAGAGGGGGGACAACAGAGGAGGGGCCGGGGGCTAGCCTCCCCGGTCGGGAGTTCACGGGTCAGGCAGGAGGGTCCTGCGGGCTGCAGTTTGCCCACCTCTGTTCTAGAGCATGCTTTCTCTTTTCATTCCTTCCTCCCTTCCATTTCCCTTATATATTTAAATGGAGCTATTTGGACACACAGTGAACCAGAGAGCACTTTGCATGTAGGTGAGTAGAAGCATGGATATGTAGTGTATGAGAGAGATCATTAGTATCGGTTCTGTTGTGGTGCAGTAAATGGATACACATCTTTGGATGTGGGGGGGATCTGGAATACAACTTGTTCATCAGATTCAATATAAGTGTGTATATGTTTCTCTCGCCAGTTTTCATTGGCTGGGATTTTAAAAGGAGCCTGTGGAAGTTAGGCACCCAAATCAATCTCAGTAGGATTTGGTCATTTAGCCCTTAGGTTCCTATGGAAATCCCATCCATTTAGCATTTCTCCTGCTGTATTAGGATTGGATCTCATATTCATTTCTCCTGCTAAACTTTGCATACAGAGGATGCTCCTCCTGGTTTCAGGGGGAGAACGGACTGGGGGCAGGGGAGGCAGAGAGGGAGAGAGAATTAGCAATCAAGGACGTTTCATGAGACTCTACGTGGTTTAAACCAATGAGGTCAAATTTATGGCTCAAATGAAGTTAATGAGACTACACAGACCAGCTCTCCACTGCTGTGAAATTACAAAACAGTTCTGGTCTTTGGCCAGGGCATGGGGGTCCCATTCACACTGCATGCCTCTGACAGTCCTTGACCTTTGACGCTAAGTTCTCTTGTATGGCCACCCGGCCACCAGATGGTTTAACACCACTGGTCTACCCCAACCCTCTTAATACCTCTATATTATTAATGTCAAGAAAAGTAAATACATTAAATAATCTGTTGTCACCCTTATTTATTCCTATTTCTTTTTTGGGGGCCCATAGGATTATATGACAAATGTTCTTACACCTCCCGTGACCGAGGATGGGTCCTGGGGATTAAGACCGTCAGTGACCAGGGGAATAGAGACCCCCGCTATTTCTTCTCGCTGAGGACAGACCGTGCTCGCAAAGTCACCACCATTGCCACTCATCGCAGCTATCTTCCCAACCAGTGGGTGCATCTGGCTGCCACATATGATGGGCACTTGATGAAACTCTATGTGAACGGAGCCCAGGTGGCCACGAGTGGGGAGCAAGTGGGCAAGATCTTCAGCCTTCTGACCTTGAAGTGTAAAGTGCTCATGATTGGAGGAAATGCCCTGAATCAGAACTATCGGGGTTACATAGAACACTTCAATCTCTGGAGGACAGCCCGGTCCCAGAAGGAGATCTTGTTTGACATGGGCCAGGTGATTCATGAACTAGACACCCCTCTACCTCAGCTAGTTCTTCAGGAGAGTTTACTGAATGTGAAAAACACCTGGTCTCCCATGAAGGATGGCAGCAGTCCTCAGATCGAATTCAACTATCACCATGGCTACTTGTTGGATACCAGTCTGGACCCTCCTCTTTGTGGGCAGACAGTCTGCGACAACGTGGAGGTGATCACCAGCTACAACAAGCTCCCCCGCTTCCGCCGCAACAAGGTGGTGCGCTACCGAGTGGTGAACCTCTATGACGACGCGTACCAGAACCCCACCGTCAGCCAGCAGCAGATCGAGTTCCAGCACCAGCAGCTGAATGAGGCCTTCAGCCGCTACAACATCACTTGGGAGCTGGAAGTGCTGGACGTGAGGAACTCATCCCTCCGCCGCCGCCTCATCCTGGCCAACTGCGACATCAGCAAGATCGGAGATGAGAACTGTGACCCCGAGTGCAACCACACGCTGACTGGGTACGATGGAGGGGACTGCCGGCACGTGCGTCACGCCCTGTTCCACAAGAAGAAGCAGAATGGCGTGTGCGACATGGATTGTAACTATGAGAGGTACAACTTTGATGGTGGGGAATGCTGTAACCCGGAGATAACTGATGTAACCAAGACATGTTTTGAACCAGATTCTCCTTACAGGTAGGCAACTTCTTAAACAAATGAGGTATTTATAATAATACCTGTGAACATCAGACTAATGGCAGTCCTGCCAGCTGTCCATTCCTCCATATGTATTGCTTCTCTTGTATTTTGTCGTGTGTGTGTGTGTGTGTGTGTGTGTGTGTGTGTGTGTGTGTGTGTGTGTGTGTGTAATTGGCGCACACCTGTCTCAGCACAAGTCCTCAGACCTGCCTTGCCACTGATTCCAAATTTACCCTCTCACTACAGAAGATCAGATTGTCAAAGATTCAAACGGCCAACTTAGGGAAATCCACAAGCTGTAGGTTATCAGCTGTATGTCAGAGTGCTGAATAGCTGATTTTAGCCACAAGCCCTCAGAGTGTGGGAGTCAAAACCATAGGAAGGTCGCGTTTGGTGAGGGAAGAGGCTCTGAGGTGAAAGCAATTTAAATACTTTTAGGCAGACCTCAGTATACTGGGACTTCTTTAAAGGGTAGACAGTTTATTCAGGGCCCTTTAATGTTATGTCAATGCAGCTTTCTTTGTGCACGCATAGGGAGGGAATGTCATTAAGCGGTTATAGAGAGATGGGGACTGAGTATGGGGGCAGGGGATGGATCACTTGATGATTACCTGTTCTTTTCATTTGCTCTGAAGCATCTGGCATTGGCCACTGTCAGAAGACAGGATACTGGGGTAGATGGACCATTGGTCTGACCCAGTGTGGCCGTTCTTACGTTCTTATGAGTATCAGGACTTCTAGCTTTTGTTATGAGCTTTGTGTCTTCGAGCAAGTAACTTAACTGCCTCAGTTTACACAACTGAAAAATGGCAAAAGTACCCCTTCTCTTCCTGACAGGGGAGCTGTGTGGGCTAATTACATAAAATCCATAAAGCAGTCTGAGATCCTTGGATGAAAGGGTCTACATGTCTACATAAATGTAATTTTTTATTTTGTATCGGTGTCTCAATCTCAAATCACTTGCACTGGTTTGACACCAGTTTGACTCCAGTGACTTCAGTGGAGTTTCTCCTGATTTACACGAGCATGTGTGAGAGTAGAATCAGACCCTTGTATATTAAAAAAAACCAAAACTCACCCTATGGTTTAAAGTCATTATGGTCTGTCTTAAACCTACATCAAATAGAAGGTAAGGGTGAAATTCTGTCCTTCGCACACATTGTTATGGCTTAGAGTTGCAGCTTATAGGGTTATGGGGGGCGGGGGGGGGGGGGGGCGGGAATCACAGTGCTCAGAACATCCTGTGTTACCAGCCACCGCAGAGCAGATTAAGAAGGAAAATGTCAGCTGAGAGAGAATTCCCTACATTGTGTTGGTTCAAGCCATCTCAATATTTTTAGCAGAGAGAAGTTTTAAAAGGACACTGTCAGCTCAGTTTGGGCTCCAAATTTACAAAACATCTGAGAAATGCTTCTTCGATTTTGTTTATATAGTTCCAATGGATCTTTTCAAAAATAAACAAATAAATATTCCTTTGCAGCTGGGCTCAAACACTACATCCTTGTGATAGTGCAGGAGAGTCAGACAGTGAAATGGATTAAATACCAATTATAAAAAAAGGAAACTGACCAATCTACTTTCATTGTCCAGTCAGAGAAAAATGCAGCTAAACAAACACCATCAGTAGAGAAGTGTAAATTGGATTTTTTTTTAATCTTCAGTTTTCATAACCCATGGCTTTAGTAATAACATAGCTAAAATATATTTTTAAATGTGGTTTTTAATCTGACAGTGCCCTTTTAACATTTTTACTGAATCCAACATAACAAACATGCACAAACCTTTTAAATACAATCAAACAAGAAAAGCCTGACTCAGTTTCTTCATCTGTAAAATAGGGATAAAGATACTTAACTCTTTTGTAAATTACTTTGAGATCAACTAATGCAAAGTACTATATAAAAGCTGGGTATTATTATTATGTATTATTTAATTTAAAATCACATGACATATTTAAGACTGTTCCTTAACATTCAGAAACTTTCAGGGCCAAATTTTCCAAACTGCCTGCCCAAAGTTGTGCACAAAAAATGGGCGTGTGGAAGTTCAAGTAAGTCAAATGTCATTTGCAAAATATGCAGTTCCATGGACAAAACAGGCATTTCTACACACTGTTTTTTTCATGTGCAACTGTTTATTCTTCTTCGGGTACCTCTGTGCGTTGTCATTTGTGGATTTGATGCCCCCTGGCATGGTGCTCACGGAACATCTACCAAAGTTGTGGCCTTTGCAGATGTATGAGAGCCCCCTAGTGACTTCGGAGTCCCAGTGTATTTAAGAGCGTGCAGCCCCCAACTGCCCAAGGTCCTTCTCCTCCACAGCGATAAGCACTAGGAACCTCCTTGTGTTGGATCTTCTTAGCAGACGCACATAGCCCCCCCACAACTGAGAAACACAATCGTTTAGCTTAGATCATCAAAAAGAGAGAAAACATAATGTGGCCTAGGCACTGCCTTCAGGTTGCAACAGCCTCATTGATGGCCAGCCGTGCGGCTAAGAAGGTCTTTGAGAAACCTCACCTGTGTAAATGTCTCTTCAGAATCCAATGTGAGAGTTGGATGTGTCCAGGAAAGGCTCACGCCTCATCACAGCGCTCCACCTGTTAGGCATTCTCGCTCCGACTGCATCAAAACCAACCATTTGGGGTTCCAGGCATACTTGATCACTGAGACTTTTGTAGTACAGGCCTCGGCATCAGGGGTTCAGGCTAACAATACAATTGGCAATAAGCCACCCTGGCACTGAAGCCCTCGTCAATGGAATGGGTGAAGCCTCAACCCCCTTGGTACTCCCTTTGAGAAAGGTTCCATCACCACGGCTCCAAAGTCAGAGATTCAGTCAGGACTGACCGTACCCATTCTGCCCCCACGCCTACCACTTTGGGCACCACGTATGGCACCATGTATGTATGTTTCTGAGTCCTCAGTCCCTCTGCTGGAGGCCTCATCACCTGTCGCTGAGGACATCTCTTTGTCCGCTACATGACTCCAGTCAAAGCTCAGCATCACCTAAGACGCTGAGGAAAGGGAAACAGAACTCTGACTCCTCGGAGGGCTCCCAGGAGAAAAGGAAACGGTGCCAGTCACATGATGATTCCTCGGCAGTGTGTCGAGAGGAGGTCTCAGCTTCTTAGTCTTCCTCAGCAGCATAGGGTCTCCACATTTTGCTGATTTATATTCCCCACCCAACCTCAATATCGCCTATACTGGACAGTCCGCTGCCATATAGGATCCTAGCACCCCCAGCAGAGGCACCAACTTCCCTAGATCCCGGGGGGTGCTTGACCACTGCTCCACCCCAGGCCCCGCCCCCACTCCACCCGTTCCTCCAAGTCTCCACCCCTGCCCCACCTCTTCCTGCCCCGCCCCGCCCCTTCCCACCCTGCCCCTTCCTGCCTCATTCCACCCCTCCCCCACCTCTTCCTGCCCCTGCTCCTCCCCCTCTCCCCCAGTCCCCCCTGGGAGGAGACTGAGCCAGCTCCTTTCATTCTTCGACCTAAGGGATATTCCGTGATTGGTCCTCTCAGACTTGATGCATTCGTTTCATGGCCCCTTAGAATTGTTATGTCCCATGTTACAAGAAGTGCTGAGGGTGGTAATACAAATAATAATAGTAATAGACATCGCTCAGCCTGAACCAACAAGGCTGCTCTGGCACTGGCCTCCAACTCTGCTACAGGCTCCTTGGGTTCTCCTTTGGCAGGGTCCTCGAATCCTTCAACACTGCCCTTTCAGTCACTGGCCCTGCTGCAGCTCTCATGTCACTGGCTCCCCATCCTTCCCTTCCAGCACTGACACACACTCCTAGGTGCCGTCTTTATGAGTTACCAGGAGTACTTGACCCCCGCTACGCCCCAGGCCCTGCCCCCACTCCACCCCTTCCCCCAAGCCCATACCCTCACCCCGCCTCTTCCCACCCCCACTCTGCCCCGTTCCGCCCCCTCCCCTGAGCGCACACCACCCTCGCTCTTTCCCTCGCTCCTCCTCCCCCAGCACATCCTGCATGCCACTAAACAGCTGATCTGCGGCGGGTGGGAGGCGCTGGCCGGGATGGGGAGGAGCTGATCCGCGGGGCTGCCGGTGGGTGATAAGCACCCACTATATTTTTTCCGCAGGTGCTCCAGCCCTGGAGCACCCACGGAGTTGGCGCCTAACTACAGATTCTCCACCAAAGAGCCAACACTCCACAGCACCTGCAGATAGCAGTGGAGACAATGACAGAGGACTCCTTTACGATGATGACAACGTACAAATGGGGGGTGTCCCAAGGGATGGCGTATCACCAGATGACAATACTGCTCCCTTAGAGGTGTCCCCTCTGAGCAAGTTTCATCAGTTCCAGGAGCTGCTGACCAGAATAGCTTATACGCTACAAGTGGACTCTGGTGCCATACTAACTGAAACATCTGTCCTTCTCTTTGATGTTCTGCAAGGGAAACCAAACGATAGGATATCACTACCCCTACACAGGGATTTGATTGACCCAGCCAAGAAAATCTGCCTGACACAGTCTTCTTCTCCAACGGTTTCACGACAAGGGGACAGGATGTTCCCAGTCCCATCACAATACTTCATGTATTTTTTCAGCATCCACTCACTGGTTTAACTCATTGGTTATTGCTGTGGCCCTGGAAGAGTCAAGAGATGCCGAATCCACCCACTCTGCCCTTAGAGACAGGAAAGGTGCACTTGACAGGCAGACATATTTCTCGGATCTTTGGACGTGCACATCATTAGTTACCAGGCAGTGACGGCACGCTACCAGTATGACTTCTGGGAAACCATAACTCCTATCTTTCAGCAAAGGATCTGGCTGCTGAATAAAAATCATAGTACATCACCAGGGATCCTAATTTTCCGTGATAAAAAAACCAAAATTATCTGATTAAAAACAAATAAAAATTCATGTTTCTCCACGATTAAAATGAAACACTGAAGTTTAGGTTCCCTAGCCACAATATATATAGCTATCAGTTTAACGCAATGTTTTATTGATATATAGAACCCCATTTAGCTGAGCCTCCATTATCTGGCTTTCTGTATTAACCGAACCACCAGCTGCTTGGGGCTGACAGAGCTCCGCCGCTGTCTGCGCCAGGTGGCTGGTGGTTCAGTTAATACTGAGAGCAGGATAATGGAGGCTCAGATAAACGGGGTTTTACTATATATATATATTTTTTCACAAGATGTAAAATGAAAGAGTCTCTGTACAAATGCAAATTCTGTGGGTTTTTCCCACGTTTTCCCATGGCAAACAGATTTCTAGAATCCCTGCACATCACACCCTGCATGTGGCATATGGTGTATCAGATTCTTGTGCTAGAACAATGGCTACCAGAATCACTGTTTGCAGGTACTCAGAGCTTTGCCCATCAGGCCTCATCGCTGAATCTCATGGACAGATGAAAATCTTCCCCTTGATGGCAAAAGTCTTTTCAGTGAAAAGGCAGGTGAAACTCAAAGCCACCAGAGTGACTGCAAGCTCTCTTGGACTCATACACTTCACTGCCATTTTAGGTGGAAAGCCATGATGTGCAACAGATACCACAGACCTGGCTTGTCAGCGTCCATTCATACTTATGCACAGTACTGAAAGTGCCAGCAGCCCTCCCATTCTGCCAAACAGCAAAGACAAGAATGAACCATCCAAGGTCTGTAAAACAGCCTACTCCATCAGCCTGGAGGTTGCAAGTTTAATATCAAAGTCAAGAGTCAGGTTCCAGTGTTCTGCATATCCTACCCTTTGTCTACTGCCTCTTCCATCTCTCCCTCTGTAGACCATATTGTTGCTGTATAATGGAGTAGATTGTGGCTACTCGATAGAGTTCCTTTCCATTGGACTCCCTCCCTATTCTCTGTCTTACCCCTCCTCAGGGACACTTCTCACACTGCAACTCTATAGGGAGAAATCAATTAATTCTTCGAAAGGGCTCCATAGAGGAAGTACCTCAAAAACTGAAGGAAAGGGGCTTCTATTCAAGTTACTTCCTGACTCTCAAAAAAGGACAGTCTCTGCCCAGCCCTAAACTAAGGGGACTGAACAAGCACCTCAAAATCTTCAAGTTTGGGACATTTTCCTTGTGGAGCATGACTCCCCCCATATCCCAGGGAGACTGGTATGCAACTCTTGACCTCAAAGATCCTTACGTTGACATAGTCATCAGGCAGTCACCCAAAAAATATCTGAGATTCCGCCTACAGAATCAGTATCTAAAATGCAGAATTCATCCCCATTGGCTTATCATCTGCACTTAGGGTGTTTATAAAATGTCATGTGTTTCTGTATCTGGTGGCTGATATTTATAGGTGTGCTATTGAACTCAACTGTAGGAAGCACCTCCCTACTAGAGGAGTGATTCCTCCGTACATGCAAGACCTGCAGACTCTGAAACAACGTTCATACATAAGGGTTTGCTTGACCCTGCTAAGGAAATCTTCCTAGCACAGTCTACTTCGCCAGCAGTTGCACTCATAGCTTCTTCCACGTGTCATCCGTCATGGGAAACTTCATAGGAGACCTCTGCAACACTGGCTAATTTGAATGCACACACTCCAAATGTGGACAACTTCAAGATCAATGGGCTATCCCAGCAGAGCTGTTAAAGAATCTTTTGTGATGGGAGGAGACAGTGAAAAGCAGGAATTTCATTCAGTCCTTCAGTTCCAACAGCTGTAGTCACTGTGGACCTCTCCAGCCATGGCTGGGTTGTCCACATTCAACTCCGGGTCTGTACAGTCAGCAGGGATCCAGACTATCCCTCAGTATTCTTGAACTCTGAGTGACACATTGGGCATTGCAGTCCTTCCTGCCTTCCCTCTTAGTGAACACAGTACAGATACTAACTGACAATGCCACCACAAGGCATGATGTAAACAAACCAGGAGGAGCTCATTCCCCCATGTTGTGTCAGCAAGCGGCAAAGTTTTGGGTGCAGTGCATTCCCCATAGATTACGCCGAATAGCTCAGCAGCTGCCAGGAGTGGAGAATTCCCAAGCAGACTGAACCAAGACCAACATAAATGGTTACTGAAGAACTCAGGGACTCAGCACCTTTCTGCAAATGGTGAACTCCCTCAGTAGATGTGTTTTCCACCAAGGAGAGCACCAAGAGTCGTCACTTCTGCTCCAGATCTAGCGGAGACAAAGAATTTCTAACAGATTGGAGCAGGGACTTTCTGTATGCTTTCCCACCCATACCGCTACTATTCGGAATAATACACAAGACCCAAACAGGGTGAAAGCTCTTCTGGTTGCACCAGGGTGGCCCAGACAACATTGATATGCCAACCTATTACAATTATTTCAAACTCCACTGTATCACCTGCCCTTATCCCTGGATCTCTTATCCCAGGCAGATGGGAGAATTCTCCATCCAAATCTACAATCCCTATGCCTGGCAGCCTAGATGATAGACTTCCAAAGGGGCCTGACCTCTCTTGTTCTTGTAAGAGTAAATCAAGGAAACCTGAAGTCATAAAATATTATAGACAAAAGCGGAAACATTTCACCTTGAGGGTAGGTAATAGGTGACTTGGTCTAGAGCCTCCTCCCCCCATTTCTGCAAGTCTGTGTTATTTGCTACACTTAAAGGAAACTGACTTATCTGTGGCATCCCTGAAGGTTATTTAGTTGCAATTTCAGCAAAGTGCCAGCCTGTACATGAGTCTCCCACGCTACAGTTAACTGATTCTATACAACCTATTACAACACATTAGTGCCATGATTTCTGTAGGGTTTGGTTTTGTGTGTTAGAAGGCTTTTTTGGGGGGGGGGTTGTTTGTTTGTATTATTTGAATTATTTTGAACGTTAACATTCTTTAAAGACTTTGCCAACACTTTTCCCTCAGCAGAGGACTCTGCTACCATGTGGGATTCATATTTAGTATTTGCGAAGCTCATGGAGTCTCCATTCAAGCCCTTTGAAGACCACAAGTGGGTTACAAAACCGCATTCCTTACAGCCAGGCCCCTTTGGAAGTCTATGGCACTAATGTGTTAGCAAACCATCGCGCTGTTCACGCCAGGTGTGTGCTGCATTTCTTTCCCCCGGCACACAGTGGCACCAGAACCAGGGGAGGGCACAGCTGTGACAGGCTGGCTGGCTCTTTTCAAGGAACTTTCCTCCCCAGGCTGGGAAAATGAAGACGGTCAGGTCTCAGTGGTTAATTTCAGGAAGAGGCCTAAGGAGAGATTCCAGGCAGAAAGGCCCAGGAGTGGGGACAAGAGGGCTGCAGAGAGCAAGAAGGCTCCTGCAGGAGACCCCAAGATGCCATGGGAGAAAAGATTCCAGCTGAAGTAAGACTGGGAGCGACTTGCCAAGGCAGGGAAGGATCTGGACAGGAAGGTCTGGGAGGGGCTTAATGAAGAGTGGGGAAAGATGACTATATAAACTGTAAAATGAGAACCTTTCCCTGGGGCTTTGAGGACTTTATTTTGGAACTGTTTATGATACTAAACCAGCCCAAGCCAGGGTGTTGTTGGGTATGAGAAGAACCTCTGTGAAATTTCTGAGGAGAGGGAAACAGAGGCAGGGATGCTGCAGGGCTACCCCATGCCACAAGGGGGCTCTCTGGAAGCAGCCACCCCATAACCACAACTATCGTTCACTGTTGCCCCCACCCCTTCAGGTACAACCTGTGCTGCGTGCTCTCCATCCCCAGCTAAAGAATCTGGCCCCCTGTGTGTACAACAGAAGCACCGCTTTTGAGAAAATGCCCTTTAAGAGCTTTTTACTCTAGTAATAAAAATATAAAATAGATCAGAAGACCTGCTCGAAAAGGTAGGGGCTCAGAAACAATGGCTGGGCGTCGGCTGCAGTCTAACATGCACAAACAGAAATATATGGCATCAGATATTGAGCATCATGGTCCTTCCCCAGGTATTACATTCTGTGGAGGAAGCACATATTTATTAGTTGAGATCATCTTTAAAGTGCATATGATGTCTCCCCAATAGGCCATATGTCTTGATAGCACCCACTGAAATGCCTATCAAAAAATCTGGAAGTGCTTTTTGATGCATTTGACAGAAATGGCTCCTTTAATGCTATCATGACGGCCTGTGACACAAAGCCTCGTCACAAGTCTTTAAGGGCTGTTATGAGATGGCATTATCCCTGTGCAGCGCAGGGCTGTTGCAGTGTTTATAACACGTGCTTATTACAGATGTATTATAAAAATAATTTATGATGCTTGTAACAGTCACTGTAGAGCCGGATCTAGTGAGAAGTGCGATGTTTAGGATCCAGTCCCACTGCTGTGGGATGGTCACACCTGAAATAGAGACGAACCTTGTCATTAGCATTTCAGTTTGCTCAATGTACCAAGAGATGCATGAGAGTATGCACCTCGTAGATTCATAGGGCTCATATAGGGCTGCACAAAATTCAAAATTCTTGTTTGACAGAGGTTTATAAGAATCTTTTCCTTCGGTTTTGATCTAAGCAAGTTTACACCTTCTGGGTTTTTGGTTTGTATGAACCCCCAAATTCTTAGTGAAACTCAATTGCGATGATTTCATTTGGATCCTATTTCAATACATAACACCTTAAATTAAGAAAGGTTTGCATGAAAGTAGTTCAGGGTTCATTAATAATGGATGGATAAACAGACAATTCAGAGCTTCCAAAAGGGTTAATGGCAGCTGTGTTGGAGAAACTCCATGTAACACGTAGCATTTTAGGGGCATAACCATCTAATAAATGTCTTAAAAAGTCAGGAAATTCAGAGTGAAAGCTGAAACTCCATATTTAATGCATGGTGCCTATGTATTCTAACACGTGTGTTCAGTTAGTTTGCTGAGAAGTCTGCAATATAGGGAACAGCAGAGGTGCTCTGAGGGTGGAGTTTAACCTTCAACTCTGAATTTCCTGGTGTGTGCGAGTTGGAAGTGAGTGCTTAATTTTTCCCTATTGTGGTTTTTCATTTTTAATTTCCTTTTCCTTCTAATTAATGACAGCTAGGGGGACTGCACTGAGATTGGATCAGTTTCTTTGGACCCAATCTGATCTCAGTGAAACTATTTGGGAAAAATGGACTAAGCAAAATTCTTTTCTCATTGGGCTAATGAGCTCCAGTAGCCACTCCAGTCCCTGAGAGAAAGAAAGTTCAGAGCAGTTATTTTACAGGGGACTTTGATGGCTCAGGAGGTATGTAATGGGACACAGAACCTTTAAATGACGGATTTAATCCTGGAGCTGATTGGTGATCATTACTGACTGACAGCTGAGTGAAATGAGTTGGAATATCTCAGTCTAGTTGCCAATAGTCAGGTGTGAAAACCACCTCCGCAGCTGGCACAAATTGGCCCACTTGGTTACGTGTCAGCAAAGAGACCTTGGACTAGAAAGGCTTTGGAGAGTGAGCTCCCTTCTGACCTCTAGAGATGGCTCCTTCAGGTCAGGATTGAGCTACATTGATAGGGGAACCTTGCACCAATGCTTCCTGTGTGTGTCCCTGTTGTGTGAATAAACAAAGGACTTCAGTCTTCTGGAGCTGTAACTTCAGCACTTTCCCCCCATACTCAATACATTTTTAAAAATCCACTCCCATCAGCTGTGTAACTAGAATTCACCAGAGTGAAGTATTCATAGAGAAATCTGAAATTTTTCCTGAGTTGCCAGGCTACTGGTTTTGTAACTGACCCGAAATTCGGGTCAGGTTTGTTATAAGGTGTGATAATCTGGGCCTAGTTTCAAATGAACACGTTAGACATATTGTTTCACCACAACATCTTGTGACACTTGTGATTTCACATGGATTTGACATGGAACTAGTCGAATCTCAGCAATTCCTGGTGTTTTTCTTTGAGATTTTGGGGTTCATGCAAACATCAGAGTGAGAGTTTGGGTAAAGGACAGTGAACATAGCATAGGAACTTTGTTAGTCAAACACATAGCTAAGGCATCTCGTCACTTCTAGCAGAACCTACATTTAGGGAAATACCTTAGAAATGCCGAGAATATGGGAAATTCCCTTTACCATCTGAGAAGCCAAACTCTTTCCTTTCCGATGGATAAAAGCTCTTTCATCACCTTTACAGGATGCAGATGGATCGTTTTTGTTTTTTAATTCCCCGAGTCTGGTTCTGCCTAATCAGCATCATCATTTGGGTTTTCACCATTGGCTATTCACACTGACCACAGCTGACAGGTTTAAATCTACATAGGGTTATCCCAGGACCAGTAATAGGATGGGAGTAGCAGAAATGTTTAATTCAGTTAAACCAACCAAACGAAAACTTAGATTAGACTTTAAAACCTGCAACTGCAACTCTACCTACCACCTTCGACTCTATCTCTGAACAGCTCTTTGTCCTGTCTCTATTTCTGGGACTCAAGAGTTTATTGGAGTTGGGGGGGGGGAGGAGGGAAAGGGGGTTGCTAAGTGAAAAAGCCAGTGAGCAAATGGAAATACCCTCCTATTTCCTCAGTCTAGTGCAGGAGTCAGTCTCTCTCCCTCCCTCCTCTGTTATGGGGGGCCTCCTTTTCCGTTTTCTCAAGTTGGCAATGGCCTTATTTAATCAGTTTGCTCTGACGTGGAGCCAAGAAGGGGCTCCGCTGGGTGATGTCGGGTCTTGTGTGCATTCAGACATCCACAGCTGTTAGTGAGCAAGGGTTGGCTTTTGACTACTGAGGGATTTTTTATAGCCACAGAGGGCGACTATTAATAGAAGAAATTTACCAAAACATAGAACTACCCAGCCCTGAAAAGCGTGGGGAGGTTCAGGGGGGTGAGGTGGGGGATGAAGCAGGGAACCTATGGGATTCATGCCAGGAAAATTCAGTGTTGAAATTATACCAAAAGATAAAGTCAAATGAACAGCGCTGAGAAAAGGGTTGAATCTGTTCCTTGCACTGCGATAGCATTTCTTCTCCTTTGTTAGTGACCTGCTCTGACCTTATGGATTTTATTTCTCAATTGTCTCCCTTTGAACAAAATTGTAGTGAGAAAAAAAGTTAACAAAAACATGGGTAGAAAATGTCTACTTTTTGGAGACTTATTAGACTGTGGAATAATTGCCCGAGGGAAGCATTGGAATCTCCACCCCTTGAGACATTTAAATTTAGACTCGAAGACATATGTGGAGAATTGTGCATTAATATGGTATGAGCTAGAGGACTAGAATTTTTTTTTCCAGCTATGATTTTCCTGATAAGATTGTGTGAGCTTTTTGGCCACACAGTCACGTTTACAGATGTAACAGGTAGGATTGATTAGTAAGCAAGGAGTAGAAGGGGACAAAGGTGCCAATTTAATACCTATTTTAGACAGTGGTAGGCTACTGATAAAGATGCAAAGTCCATCAGGAAATAGACCTGTTCTTCCAACTCCTTATACATTTTGCTTTCCAAAGACACAAAAGAAATGAACCCAAACTTTCAAAGGGAAATGAGTGTCTAACTCTCCATTGTCCCTTTGAAAAGCTTCCCTTATATTGGATTTTTTGTGTAAAATGGAAATAAGACAGAGACAGATTATTTGTCAGCAATTCAGAATAAATAAAGAAATATAATACATTGTATAATACATGAGGGCGGCCCTCAACAGAGCCAGAGCTTAGTTTGTTTCAGCAAAGCACCGCAAAGTTGGGAACCTTATCCGAACTGTCTCGCTCTCCAAACTGGTCTGGGAAACTTACAGGAAAACTCCTGAAAACTCCAGGGCTCCCTGTTTCCCTTGAGGCTTGGAATACTGCTAGAACATCTTTCCTTGCAATATGCCATGTTTCTGCTTTCAATCCCACCAGGAACCTGCAGTGGAGAGGGGTAGGAAAACCTGAGAAAAAGTAAAGGAGAAAGTTACATGGCCTTTTTTGTAATGTCAAGGAAACTCAAGTTAGGCTTTGGCTCAATATTTTGGGTGAAGGGTTTTTATTTCATCTGCACGTAGAACTTGTTTACTGTTAGGGCCTCATTCTGTGAGGTGCAGGGCACTCTCAACTCCCACTGACTTCGGTGACAGTTGAAGATGCTCATCAGCTGTTAGTAGGCACTCGGCACCTTGCAGGATTAGCCCCTTTGTCTAGAGCAGACTTCCCCTTTACTTCACATTCCTCAACGTTCATTTCACCGTTTTCATTGAAAAACTACAGAACATTGTGCATGTGTGTTATACTTCCCATCCAGACAGGGATTCTAAAGCATGGGCTTTCACCGAGGTCCTGATCCAAAGCCCACTGACATCAATAAAAAGACTCCCACTGACTTCAGTAGGCTTTGGATCAGGCCCTAGATTCATATAGCAACACTGATCTAGAAGTGACTTCTGGGGTGGGGAAGACAGTAGCCAAGAGGGCAGCCAGTACAAAGCAGCAGACTGCACCAAACATAATGCAAAATGCTCCTGTCAGGCAGATGCAGTGGATATTTCTCCCAGTTTGCCTGAGGCTCTCTGGACGTTTTGAATCTTTCCCTGTATGCCAGTTGGATCTGTCTAGAGCTGAGAGTTCCAGCTTTCCAGTACCCCTTTCATATGTTCAGGATTCATCTGATATATCTGTTGCTGGGGCTAGATTTACATGTGGATTTTTGCTTCCAAGTCCCATGTTTTCTAGCAAACATAGACTTAATCCTTTAGATCTCTTTGACTTGAATGTGCACAGAATATCAGCCTACCTGCCTGAGGCTAGGTCTACACTACCCGCCTGAATCGGCGGGTAGAAATCGACCTCTCGGGGATCGAATTATCGTGTCTCGTCGGGACGCGACAATCGATCCCCGAATCGACGCTCTTACTCCACCAGCGGAGGTGGGAGTAAGCGCTGTCGACGGGAAGCCGCGGAGGTCGATTTTGCCGCCGTTCTTACAGCGGGGTAAGTCGGCTGCGATACGTCGAATTCAGCTATGCTATTCGCGTAGCTGAATTTGCGTATCTTAAATCGACCCCCCCCTGTAGTGAAGACCTGCCCTTAGATTCATATTATCTGAAGCAGGTTAATTTTTAAGCTAGTATACCCTGTTGCCGCAGTTAATAAAAAAAAAACACCTCCAAATGGAATGTGTCAGATAATTTTCCTCCCCCCAAATGTTATACAGTGGGATCCCAGTTTTACAAAGTTCTCAAGATTTTATTAAGCTGGGATTGTAAAATTGAGGGAATCCATTCTGTCTCTGAGGGGGACATGAAGGCATTTCAGATTAAAATGAGTGTTGTAAGTGTTGTAAATTCCGGTTTTATAAAATTGGGGATCTAATGTAGTATATTTCACAAGGAGGGTGGTGAAGCACTGGAATGGTTTACCTATGGAGGTGGTGGAATCTCCTTCCTTAGAGGTTTTTAAGGCCTGGCTTGACAAAGCCCTGGCTGGGATGATTTAGTTGGTGTTGGTCATGCTTTGAGCAGGGGGTTGGACTAGATGACCTCCTGAGGTCTCTTCCAATCCTAATCTTCTATGATAGACCAAAGAATGACCTTATAAAACATTTTACTTGGACCATCAAAAGTCAGATTTACAGTCACCAAAAGCTTAGGTTCTGTAGAAGACAGGAGGTTGTCATTTAGTGGCATTTTACAGCTTGGCCTGTAAAGGGAATCACCGTGACAAACTTGATACGTGATTGCGATATGGCAACCAAGTTGTACTATGATACAACTAGCACATGTTATGACAAGGATAACAGCTAGACTGCGGGGGATAGCCATGAGCCAGTCTACCATATGCCTTTCCATTCATACGCATTGCCATATTTGCCAAAAGTGTGGCATGGAACTGTTATCCTGTAGATGAAAATTAGAGTGATGTGGTTCTCCTCTCTCATATTGCTATTCACCAATGGAGAAACTATTTGATTGTTGTACTCACTCTTTAATAGAAGTCTGCGGTTGTGAAAGATTAAGGCAGGTCATTTGCATATAAGTTCCTTGGTGCGGAAAGGGGTAATTTTCTACTGTCAGGTCTGAGAGCTGACATGAAGTATGTGCGTACAGTTTCCTACAGTTATCCATGACATGTAGGCGCATTATTCCATCTTTCATAAGCTGCCAGTCCAATTTTGTGGGGTTTCGGGAAATGCATCCCCCAGGGAATGTCCACAATCAGCTTGATCTGGACTGCTAATGCTTGCTTTCTGATCTTTACATTAGCAGATCCATATGACAGGGTATACATATGTCCTTCCATCTGTCTAGTGTCTCAGCATCTGATGTGGCTGCTGTCGTCATTTATTTAAGGAGTAGAGTATCTTTTCTGTACGACATATCCTTCGGTTCAACTAATCTGCAAATGCACATGCAAACTATTTTTTGCCTTGCCATACATCTTTTTGGAAGATCCATTAGGTCCAATGCACATTTCGGGTGTAAAAACTGGCAGTGTCTAAGACGACACACTTCCACCCAGTAATGCAGAGAAGTCTTTCGTTCTACTGCTTATCACAGGCTTGACCTGTGGATCTGGAGGAAGGATTTTTGACTTTAGGGAATGAGCTATTTTAGCAACTCTTTTAACCCAGGGTTGTGAGTTCAATCCTTGAGGGGGCCATTTAGGGATCTGGGGCAAAAATCTGTCTGGGGATTGGTCCTGCTTTGAGCAGGGGGTTGGACTAGATGACCTCCTGAGGTCCCTTCCGACCCTGACATTCTATGAGTCTATTTTAACAATGTTTCCCAATCATCCGAAGATTACGCCCACCAACACCTTTCCTGCCATATGCTCCCCCTCCCAACAATGGTAAAGAAATTCTTTCTGTCAGTGGGATTTAGGGTCACTTAAGGTGAAGATTAGAACTGGGTGAATTTATTTACTGTTATTTATTCTGTGTATTCAGGTAGTGCCTAGGAACTCAAAGTGGGCCAGCAAATTGCAGCGGACAATTTATTTGACAATTTTAGACCTTTGTCTGTTCATGAATTATCCAAAACCAAGTTCATTATGTGAAATCATCCAACTGGTTCTTTATATGAACCTATTCCAGACTATAGCTTGTGCTTGCAAACTCTTCATTCAAGCCCTTTTCTTTGAGTAGTCACTGTTCTTAATTCCCTGTTGATGCTACTTGTTTGGTTAAATGCTCTTGTTGTTTCTGTTTCCATCAAGGGCTGACCAAGTGAGTGTTTACAATACAATTAAGCATGCAAATACACAAGCAAATGTGAATTTGATTTGTGCCAATGGTTGAAAGGGATGAAGGAAAGGTCCATGAATACCTGCTGAAGTGAATTCATGCCGTTCGCTGCATTGTTTGGCCTTATTTGTACCTGTGTTTAGAAATACGTTTTGCACTTTTAGGAGGTTGCACATTTCATTGCTTCTGTTGGCCAAGCTCATTGCACACACCAGGGGCTCTTTAGGGTTGCCAGGTGTCTGTTTTTTGACCAGAAAGTCAAGTCGAAAAGGGGACCTGGCAGTGTTCAGTCATATGTATTGACTGGACACCAGAAGTCCGGTTACTGCGGGTGGGGGGAGGCACCGGGTCATCAACCTGCACTAGCCCCGGCTCAGCCGGGGCCACCTCTTACCTGCAGGCAGGCAGCAGGCTCTGAGACAGGCTGCAGCTCCCATCCCAGCTCTGGAGCAGAGGGAGCCCAGTTGGGGGGAAAGGGAGGGGGAGAGGATCCAGCGAGGAAAAATGAGGGGGAGAGGAGCGAGCAACAGGAGGAGGAGGGAGAGGAGCAAGCGGGGGTGGGGCCACAAGGGAAGAGATGGAGTAGGGGGTGGGGCCTGGGGAAGAGGCACAGCTGGTGTGGGGTCTTGGGGAAGAGGCAGAGCAGAGGGTCCAGTTTTCAGAAAGTTGGCAAACTCAGCCTTCTTGCATCCCTTCATTCTGTGTGCCACCTTGCCATCCCACACTATTTTAGGAACTTGCTGCAGAATCACTGGGGCCTTCGGCTCCGTGGCAGCCCTTCTGGCAGGGTACTGAGAAGCATGGAAGCCCTGGGAGCTTGAGGAGCCCCAGGTCCGTGGTAGCTCACCTGGCAAGCTGCCTGGGAACTGAAATGTTCCCAAGTCAGTTTTGCTGGTTGAAAGTCATTCTCTTGAAAAATTTCCAACCAGCTCTACTCTTTCAGTGTTGCCATCTCTGAGTCTCTTTAATGATGTTTAATGTTTTCTTAAAACCCCAGCTCCTGGAGTCCTGTGATTATCTGAGAACCTCAGCTTTCATTTTTTTAAAGTAAATTCCTAGACCTCATGGTTGAGGAGAAAAGATTAATAATGTGACTTCTTAAAGGCTCAAAAACCAGAAGGCAAATAAAAATACCCAATATATTTTTTTTAATCTTGTGATATTTGAACATTTAGGATTGGCAACCCTTCTTGGTCCTCTTGAATTGAGGCCTCAGTCTTCAAATTATGTTCATATTATCATCTTGGTCTCCTTCCAACTTCTTCTACCAGTTGCTTCCAAATATGGACTGAGAGGAGAATTCAGCCTTAATATCAATTGAATCAGTTTTCAGCTCTTCCTCAGAACTGAGGAAAGGTGAGATTATCCTAAACATAAACCACTGATGATCTGCCTGTTAAATAGGTATCAACATAATGCAGAATTCTTCCAGAACATAAAGAAACAAGATTTGATAGTCCATTGTGGTGTTACAACAAAAGCAGAAGAGAAACAGGATCTACAAAGCAAGGGTGTTATTTTGCAAGAGACAGAGCTGAGTTGGTTATTTTGGCCCATCAAGTATTGAAGTATCCGTAACCAACTTAGCTCCTTTGTGAACATATATGTGGGGTTTTATTGCTGTTGTGGGCCTGGTTCCAAGCCTTTCTTTTTCCAACAGCAAATGTGTGTTTCATTTTGTTGCATGGAGTTTATGTGCAGGAGGTCTCTGTAAATATTCAGCAGGGATTAATGTCAAAAAATGAGATGAGAGGAGCAGAGACCTTGAGCTTGTTCTCTTTTCTTTTCAGTTTTTACTACTGAACGCTAATTAGGATAGAGACCAGAGGGAGGGTTAAAAGGTTAAGCATCAGGTATGGAACACCCAGGCTCCCTGGACCCCCCAGCTGCAAACCCCAGTGGGGTCAACTCAACTGAAAAAGACAAATTGAGTACCAGGCCATTGACTGGGTGGGTCTGTCATGGAAGATCTTAAAACGTTAGGTCCTGTCTGCTAGGCGGAGATGGCCAGATGCACAGAGGGTGGGTGAGAGGCCACAAGGGATGGATGACAAGGTGCAAGAAGCCTCTTTCTCCCTCTCTGGGTATGTCTTACAAAGTCCATGGCAGCGAGCCTCCCAGCCTGGATCGACAGAGTTGGGCTTGGAGCTCAGGCCCGGACGTCTGGAGGGGGAGGTGGGCTTCAGAGCCCGAGGTCCAGTCCAAGCCGCAACTTCAGAGCACTGTCTATGCAGCTATTTTTAGACTGCTAGCGGGAGCCCCTCTAGCCCGAGTCTGTCAACCTGAGCGGGGAGGCTGGCGACCGCAGACTGAGTCGACATACGCCCAATGCTATTGTGCAGGGACCAGCCACCATGTAGCTTGGAGGCCCAGGCCCTGCCCTGCTATCTGCCTGACAGGGTGTTGAAGAACGGCAACAGGGCAGGCCAGAGTCGCTGCCTCCCCCTTCCTGGGCCTGCAGAGCTGTTTGGGCATGGAAAGGGGGAGCCGGTGAGATAGCTTCTTTGTCAGTGTGTGATGCTCAAGACCACCAGGAGGGGAGGAAATCTGAGTCTTTTGATCACAGTTCCTTTTAGGGTGTCCGGTGTCAGCCCAGTGGTTCCACACAGCCCAGTGCACCTGAAGGGTCAAGTGTATGCTATGGCTTGTAGTTTCAAGTAGGAACCAGAGATAGGACTTGGCTGTAATTAATATTTATAATGGAAAGTACTAGGCAACCTAAATATAGGGATCACTACCAGCTCTCTCTATAATAGTGGATTTTGTAGAGACTTCTGGAAACAAATAGAACCTGTGGTTCTTTCTTGCTCTCTGGCTCTGAGTCTGATTAACACAGCCTTTGCTGTCTAGTGTCACCACAGGGGGTCTACCCATGTCCTTGCCTGGATCATGGAAAGGACTATTGGGACACTAGACATCCAGCAGTGCTTCTCTTAAGAGTAAGGGTCTGTTCTGGGATCCTAGGCCATAAAAGCCTCTCCCACGCCTACCTGTTGTGCAATGTGCTCTACAGTTATTGTCAGCCTGGTTGTTCTTGGACGCTCTGTGATATAAAAGGTGATATATAACTGTCAAGTATTATTAGAACAGTAGCCGCTCATTCATTGGAAGATGAGTTCTGATTCCATAAGAGAGGCTGTTCATGAGAGAAGTTTGCCTGCAGCTGCTTCTGAAATGGTTAAGCTAATGGATTCAAAGGAAGGCTGACTTATTCAGTGACCACTCACTTTCTCTCTGTAGGTTAGGAGAGCTTTGGTGGTTCACCCAGGTAATACTCTCAGACGCTGAGATAAGAATGATGCCACCTGCTCCTCAAATATTGCATGCATAAGAAAATTTAAGCATGAATAACAAAAGGTATTTAATTGAAGAAAGGATGTAGTATGGTTTTGAAGTTAGCTCACAGTTCTTAGACTCAAGCGATCTAGTTTCTAATCCTAGCTCTCACACTGACTTATTGAGTGACTTTGACCAAGTCATTTTATCTCTGCACCTCAGTTTCCCTAGATGTATAATGGGGATAATGATTCTATTTACCTTCTTCAGAGAGGGTGGAGGGGGGCTTGAGGCTTAAGCAGTTATGGTGAAATTCACTCTATTGCAGAGGTCATCCAGCTCAACGCCTCTGCACCACTTACATCCCACTTAAGCCCTCCAAATATAACTTAAATCAAATGCAGCGGCCTTGTGCCAAGTGAATTTCACTCAATGTTTGTGAAGCATTTTCATACTCAGATGCAAGGTGCTACAGAATTGCTAAATAGTATAACTGAAGCTTTAGCTAATTTGCTTAAAACATACATACATTGATATATTGTTTTAAATTCTTGGATATAAGAATGAGACTTATTACAGCCAAAAGGGCTTTGGAGAAGCAGCAAGGGAAGTCTGTTTTAACAGAACTGGTTTGTGGAAAATATCCTTACACCACTTCTTTCTTTATTATTTGACTTATCTCCATGTTACAATGGTTCAGCATGTAGAGTCTGGAAAAACATCAGGGTAACGAGGGCAGAGTGAATATCAGATGGAGATGACGGATGGATAACAGGCAAATTACTGTATATTTCTCATGGGTCACTTGGTCTCAGTCTTGAAAAGAAAAAAAATAGGAATAAAAGAAAATAAAAGAGACAACTGAAACAGATAAAACAGACAGTGTTGCTGATGATAGAGTATGGTGCAATTTATTCCCCACAATGTACTTGCTCTTAGAAAATATGTCCTCCTTGCAATTCACTGTAAATGAATTCTACTTTCAGTCTAAAAAGGTTGTTGTGTAGAAAGAGCACAATTCAGTTTGCCAGAACTACACCATCTTGCCTTCACCCCACATCCTCCTTTTCCCTCCCAAAAGCTGGCCATCCAGGAAAAATTCTCATAGTTCTTTATAGTTAGTTGACTTAATTTGCAGTTGGTCAGCTTAATTATTGATTATGAAGATAAGAACAGCCATATTGGGTCTGACCAAAGGTCCATCTAGCCCAGTATCCTGCCTTCTGACAGTGGCCAGTGCCAGGTGCTTCAGAGGGAAGAATGAAGAGAACAGGTAATCATTAAGTGATCCATCCCCTGTCAACCATTCCCAGCTTCTGGCAAACAGGATAGGGACACCATCCCTGCCTTCACAACATCCTCTGCCAAAATGTTCCACAGGTTGACGATGGCTCCAGTTTTTCAGACTGCTGAGCAGCCTCCACTCTCACTGCAAGAATGAACTCAAAACTTCGTACCACTGCTAATAGTAAACCATACAGAGGAGGAAGCTACCGAGATAACACATTTGTGTTCCTCAGCAGCACAATACTTTGCAAACCCATAGGTGTAGTCCCCTGTGAAACTGGACAGTGTAACTGTTGGGGTGGGTGAATTATTTTGGATGTATTAAGAGTCACTGTGAATCTTTGCCTAAAGCTCAGACTGAAACGTTGACATTTGAAACATATTGGATAACCTTTTGCACCCTTTCTTCCTGAGCCTCTACTGTTCCCCATCCCAGCCAGGACCAGCAGCAGAAGTGTAAAAAAATATCTGTTCTGTCTGTATTTCTGAATCTCAGCCCAAGTTTGTGAAAGGATTTGGTGAGGATTTATGAAACATTAGAGAGAAATCTGTGCTGAGATTTGAGTAAGCCCTCCTCTCTCTTTACAAAAGTGGGTTTAATTGGCCAGAAATTAGGCAAAAACTGGTAATTTCAGGGGACATTTGCTTTGAGACTTCGAATTTAAATTCAAAAGTAAAATCTGATTCTGTTCCCACTTACGCTAGATTTACACTGGCATAACTACATTACAGCCAGTGGGGTTATTCTGGATTTACACCAATGTAAATGAGAACAGAAATCGGCCCAGAGTACAAACCAATACTAACCAGAAGAAAAAGAAAAGTGAGTGTAGCCTCAAAACTTGGATCCAATTCTAGATTTTGAACAAACCAAAATCCAGGATTATTCAGATTAATGGTTGTCGTTCAGACCATTAAATAGATATTGGCCATTTGGAACATTCAGAAGTTGCTTATGGGCATTTGTGTAAAATACGGCTGTATTTTGTATTAGAGATTCCTTAGGGGAAAGTCCAGTAGAGTAGTATAGGGATGAAACCAGTAGGATTCTATAGAAATTACTCCAGACTATTGGAATTTAATAATGAATAACTTCTTATAGCAGGAATATGCTTAATTTGTTCAGTTCTGTAGAATGGTTCAAAAGTCCTGTAGAAAAGCTATAATTTACTATCAAATGCTCTAGTATTTTTCTGTAAGGATGAGTTTACACTAAATCCGTCCAAAGTTTGCAGAAATTCCCCAGTCTGACTCTGGCTCTGGTCCCTATAGTAAACCAAAGCAAAATCCAGAATCCAAATGTATTCAAAATGTTAGATAGTTCAGCTGCATATTTGTTTAGATTGTGAGCTCCTTGGGCCAGAGACTGTCCTTTACCATGTGTTTGGCAACCCATTGGGGCCAAATAATAAGTAATTTGTATCTAGACCCAAATTTTACAACACTGCTGCAATTACTATTGAGGCTTTTGATGATGGTCTAAATCTAAAACATGACAAGCTTGAATCACCAGGACCATAAGAGAAGCCAATACGCGCTTAGAATAAACTCAGTTTGTAGAAAGTTTATTATGTAGAACATGGTTGTATCAGCAGAAAAAAAACACAGACACCTCTCATAAACATTCAGGTTTTCATCCAGTTGTTTATATCACTTTACGTCATCTCCTTGGAGTCCTTTAATTTATTTTATCCTCTCCAAACATTTCTCTGTGTTCTTCAGACAGAAGAGCAGATCTAGGAAGTCTTGAGGACATTTTGCTGCAGTAAACAAACCAAAATTCCTAAACAGATTCAAAGTTGTAAGTGGGACAATACTTGGAACGTATGTTTGTAGATTGAAGCCAGTTGTCTCCTCTTTTGGTTGCTGCCAGAACTACAATTTCAGGTTTGGATTTCTACTTGCATATAGGCAGTGGGCCGGATTCAAATTGGAATCAAATACTTTGCTGTTCTTGCAACATTTTGGTTACACCATACCTCAAGCTTCTGCCTCATCCAAACCATCCAAAGCAGCTCTGAAAGCCTTAGTCTCTATTAATTATCATCATCCTCGTGATTTATTATTAAACACATGGCCAGTGTCACAGATTTATACTGCTCTAAACATAGATGAGACATGTTTCCTGCTCCAGAGGATTTATTGATTCTGTCTTAAATGACTAGGAAAACTGAGTTTACTACCAGACGCAAGTCTTTATTGTAAGGTCAGATAAAATTGGAAACCCTGTGAGACTATACATCTTCATAGGATGTAACCATTTTGTGCAGGTTTTTAACATGCACATAACATCACACTTTAAAATAAAAGAAAGTAAAAGCCGAGAAAATGCCTGTATTTTGGAAGGGGGTGTATCAGGTCTTGTGATAAATGGAATAGATTAGACTGTATAACTGTTAGTGGTGACAGAAGATCAGAAAGGCCTTGTTTTACTGTAGCATCCTTCCACTGCATCGCCAAAAGCAATATGTTCTAAAGACAAAAGCTAGGAAATTTCAGTACACCCAGTAAGGACCTAATGAATGAAAATGCTCCTTGCCGAACAGGAATTGTGAAGAGCGCCATCGGTATGTCAGAGACTCATTTAGGGTTTAAAGCATGGATAGTGTAGGAGGAATGAAAGCGCTTGGGGACAAAAATAAAATCAAACTGTCACACTTGCTTACACACACATTTGAGGTGTCGTCAAGTGAAAGGTGTCTCTCTGCGACAGTTGGGTATGTAGGTTCTATGAGAAAGACAGCTCCATTCCTGGCCACTTAAGATTGAGAAACCACAGGGAAAGAAAAGTTAAAATATAATTCCAGGTCCCTATACTGTATGTCTGTCTGCCAAATGGCCCTATATAAGGGCCTGATGCTGGTTTCATTGACATCAGGGAATCTTGCCATGCAATGGGACCAAGATTTGGCCTGGAGTGATCATTGTTGATCGTGTCTGGCATTGTAAGTCTATAGGTGGTTATCCCAATGGTCGTTTACCCCTGAAGAGGGGAATTCAAATTATGCTTTGGGTAATATGTGAAAACCACTTTGGTGGCTGTTCTTTAGTGCCTAGCAGACACTGGTTCACATATCATGCTTTGACATTACTGGCAGTCATTGTCCAAGATAGGCCCCAAGACTAGAACACCAGAGGGTGTTACAGCCTATAATGCATAGGTCAATGAGGTGCATCAGTATCACCTCATTGGGAATCTGGCTGGTAACATTTGCAGGTCAGAACTGAGTTGCACTGACAATGGTATTGGGGGAAGCTTGCTCTGAGCCTGCCTGAATCTATAGCTGGTTCAAGCCAGCACTACCAATTCCTTTGAGGAGCAACAAATTCACACGAAATTTAAAACAAAGTGGACCAGCGGCAAATCAAGGCCATCTTATGCAACTGATTCAGTGATGGGATATCTTTATCCCTTACAAATGCCTTCTGCTCTGTGAAAGTCTGAACTTATGTACAAGGGGAGAAGAGCTGCTCTTTTGGCGGTTAGGAATTGACTGCCCTCCCCACTGCATGGGAAGATAGACTAATGAATGCCTCCTTCTGGAGATGGAGGGATGAGAGTAAGCAGCATTCCTTTTAAACCTGGCAATGAGAGCAGGCCGTTGGAGATTGGACTTGGAAGACAGAGGAGTATGAAGGCCCGGCTCTCTGTTTTGTGTGATGTCCTGTGGATATTTCGTTATTCAGCCTCTTTGTTTTCCTGCTGCAAAGTGACACGTGTCTTTGAACATTAAAAGCAAAACAAAGTCAAGTGAAGAAAAACTTAAGGATGAATGTCGGGAAACATTTCCTGACAGTGAGGGCTAGAAGGCTCCTCTTATGTCACAGAAACAACCACATTTAATAACCGTTGTTAGGCTGGACTGAACTGCAACCCAGCTCATGTGAATAGGATCAAGCCATGCAATCATCAGGTTAAAACACCGTGCTCTATTTCAGATCTCTGCCAGCGTGAAAACATGTTGTTTTAGGCCCTCCACGCAGGTTAGCTCTGTCTGGGTCTAGCCCCGATGACTGAGTCACAATCAAGTGTAAAAGGTATTGGTAAACCGTATCTAAATACAACACGTTTTGCTAATATGATTTGGCACTAATATCCAGCAAAGCAGAGTTCAGCAGAGTGGTACCTACTGTACAGGAGACAGGGCCCACTGTATCAGGGATAGGGATCAATGGGTAGGTGATGGGTCTGTTGTCCAGAAGACTGGCCTCACTGACCAGAAATGGGTCTGCTCTCTAGGACCCAGGGCCCAAATAGATAGGAGATGGGCTTGACATATGGGAGAGGGAAATGGATTGATCTCCAAATATGGAAGATGGTATGCATGCTGGATAGGGGATGGAGCTGTTGCATAAGAGATGTACTGCTGGATGAGCTAACAAGCCTGCTGGATGGGGGATGGAGCTATTGTATAGGACATGTGCTGTCAGTTGGGCTATGGAGTCTGTTGGAGGCAGATGAAGCTGCTGTACAATGCAACTCTGGAGTGCTCTCCACTCTATAGGATAAAACTGTGCATTAGACAAATATGCCTGTGCGAACATTTGGGTGGGAATGTGCATGCAATCCAATATGATTCAGTGTCCCCAATGGTCAAAAGCAGCCTGTAGCCGTTCTATGTCTAAAACAGATTCTAGCAGGGGAGACCTCTTACTAATGTACTAATGAGCTCATCGTGTTTTTTTGAGCTGGGCACACTCAAGGCGTCACAGGTTTTTTTCCATTACAGGGGTTACATATGCCTTGTTGTGTTTTGTTTTGTTTTCCACACAGACTTGCCCTGACAGGTCCCCCATTCAGGTTTATATTGGAAGTACCATCTCGAGCCAATGAATTTATGAAATATATTGCTGGCACTCAGGGAGAGATGCATAAAGGAGTATTTCTAATGACAGTTGGAAGGGCTTTGATCCCTTTCCAAAACTGCACTCATGTCTTTGAAATGCGAGTTTGGCACTGGTGCAGAGGCTGGGTTCCTTGGTTCTCTTTGGCATGGGTCCATGTGACAGGCGTTACGTCCTCTATCATGGGACCCACATAACCTTGAGAAGAGTAAGTGAGGCTCATAGATTGCACTGAATCAGATATTCTGGACTGATAGCAAAGCAGCAGCAGCAGCCAGAGGAGAGTCAAATCAGTCCAACACAATAACTGAAAACTGTTCTGACCTAGTAACTGTAGGGTCTGCCATCAGTGGCTGGATAAGAACTGCAAAGGTAGTTAGTCTGTGGCTCTGGGTGTGTACTAATGTGGCGATGAGGGACATGGATGGGAGATTATTAGAAACATGGGGAGGAAGGAAGGAATAGATTTCTAAACCATATTTTCTGTTGTTCTTTCCCCCACACTCTAAAGCTTTGCATGGAGCCCCATAAATATGCTCTGATCGTCTTGCATATATACACACTCCCAAACTTACACTTATCCTTTTGTGTGTGTGTGCATGTTTATATACGTATACCCCAGGGACTGGCCTGAACATGATCTTAGTGTGTTCATGTATATATGCAAAAGGTCACAATGTATACATGCCAGGGGAGTCACACACACACACTCTCCAAACACACCCCAGTTACACCCACCTATTATGTCCAGGGCCTACTCAATGCTCATGCCCACCAATGTGCCTGCTCCTTGCACCCAGCCTTGCCTCTGTCCTGCCCCTGCCTTGAACTCCTCCTTGCCTGATACCCTGCTCGCTCAAGTTTCTGCCCTCTGGTTTGACCCTTGGCTCTGTCTTCTGACTACTGACTCCAGCTCTGGCCCTAGTCCTTGATTCCTGGCACCAGCTCTGACCACTTGGCCTGACACCTGCTCTGACCACTAGGCTAGACAGCCCTTGTACCAGTTGGCTGACATTCAGCCCCCTTGCAAAAACAGTTTTCGCCTCCTGTCCTCACACCTACATATCCTAATCACCTCATTCACTGACTTTGACCAACTCCCTATAGCAAACGGCAGATGCTCTGCAAACCCCTGGATCAGTCTGTACCACGTTCTGGGTCAAATTCCGAACAAGGGTAAGCTCCAGTGCAACTCAACTGACCTCAGTGGAGTTACACCAGATGTGAACAGGGCCCACAGTGAGGTACCAACGGCCCTGGCTAGTCAGAGGCTGATGCACTCAGCTCTGGGGAGATGGGTTAGCTATGGTAATATTTCATTTACAAACCATCCCCAGAGCTGAAAGAGTGTATTGTGAGTGCAAGACAGAGGAAGGTTGTGCTAGAGGGTATGGGAGCGGGATGTAGCTGGTGAATGGCTTGTGAACATAGTAGGCAAAAAGGTAGCTAAGAATAAGGCGGTGACAGCTTAGTTTCTTTGGAACTACAGGAGAATGAGGATACAACGGCTGGATTGCTCTAATACAGGGGTTCACAAACTGTGGGTTGGGACCCGGTCACGACCCTATTTTAATGGGGTTGCCAAGGCTGGTGTTGTCCTTGGGTCCCAGCAAGTCTGAAGCTAGGATGACCAGACAGCTCATATGAAAAATCAGGACAGGGCTGGGGGGTTATAGGAGCTTATATAAGAAAAAGACCCAAAAATCAGGACTGTCCCAATAAAACTGGGACATCTGGTCACCCTATCTGAAGCCCAAGCCCCACCGCCCAGGGCTAAGGTTACATGCCACCCACCCAGGGCAGAAGCCTTTGGACTTCAGCTTTGGGCTGGCGGGGCACGGGTGGGCTCGGTCTTTGGTCCCCCCTCCTGGGGTCGTGTAGTAATTTTTGTTGTTAGAAGGGGGTCACGATGCAATGAAATTTGAGAACTGCTACTCTAATGTACAGTTGTGGAGGCTTCGCGTAAGCCCTACATTCTGTCTGCTTCTAGCATGAGTAGCCTCTCTCTCTCTCTCTTAAACACATAAACTTTCTCTCTCCAGTGTCTCACACAGTGATGCACACACCCTCGCCTATTTACACTTTCTCACACTCCCACAGTGCTGCTCTCCGGCTCTCTCTCATTCACTGACATACCATCTCACACGTGCTCCTCTACATACACTTTCCCTCTCACGATATGACCCACGCTCCTACTTAGACCTGCGTGTGTGCACCTGCACAATTGCGCACTCATACTACGCTGAACAGTGCACAGCAAAGAATTTTCGAAGAAATGAAGAACCCTCTGGCACTAGATTAACCTATAGAATCAGACCAATGTGCAAATATTTGCTGAACGGGCTCAAGGGGCGGAGGGAGAGGGCTGTGTGTTTATGAGAGATGAACTGAGAACAGTGGAGAGATGAGAAATGTGGAAAGGGTCACAGTGTTGACCTATCCTTCAGAACTTCAGCCACATCACAGGCCATTGATTTGAAGATAAACACTCCATGGAATGGAAACAAAGCCCCTCTTACTGATGTCCCCAAAGAGCGTGTCTTCCTCAGTGAGTCAGCGGGGGCTTGGGGACACCCGGCCTTGAGCTATTTTGGAGATGGTGACTTCAGTGAGTGGCAAGGAAACTATTACGGAAATGTGAGTCTGTTTTCCATTGGGGTGTCCTCCAGGGAAGGACAGAAAGATCTTGGTGCCGAGCCAGCTCCCCTAGTTTTTTTTTTTTTTTTTTGCCCTTCTGGGAATGGAAGCCTTGACAAGTATGCAAGGAACCCTGCTTACTGAATGTGAGTGCATTGAGTTCGTGAGAGCCGCACGCACACTCATAAGGAAAGAGGGACTACAGGGAGCAGTCATCCTGCTGAGGGATTCAGCTCCCTACTTGGGTGAGTCAGGAACTTTTCAACAAAACATTTTTTTTTTCCACCAGAAAATGCCAATTCATCAAAAACCAAACATTTTTTGCAGAAAAGTCTCGGTTTTGACAAAACTTTTCTTGGGAAGGTTTCTCAGGTTCAGTATGAAATTTCTGGTGTGAGAGAAAGATCAGGGAAGTTAACCTGGGTCTCTCACATCCCAGAGGAGTGGCTTAACCACCAGACACCATTAGCTGTTCTAGGTTGGGTGGCTGTCTGGTTTTGACCAGTTATTCCATTTTGGACCTGAGAAACCTTCCCTACAAAAGTTTAGCTGAACTAGAGAGAGGGGTTCTCTGCCTGATATGGAGCAAGAACTTGAACCTAGTTCTCCGACAGCCCAGATAAATGTCCTACTCACTGAACTATTTGCTTTTCGCAATTTTTTTTTTTTTTTGAAAGGCCTCGGTTTTGTTCTGCATGAGAACAAAACCAAATGTGAAAACCTCAAAATTATTCATGAAATGGAAGTCTTGTTTTCTGGCCAGCCCCTACTTCCTAATAAATTATGCTTTATTCTCAGACTGTTCCCTGACCTTGTTGGTCTTAAAACCAAGGGTGCTTGTGGTCCAGTAGATTGAGCATGGAACAAGGAGTTACCCACTTGAGTTCTAAACTCTAACTTGGTGACACACCTTGGGGATCTCTGTGCCTCATTTATCCCATCTGACAAATGGGAACAATGATGATCATCCACATTTCATATTTCCTGGCACAGTGGTTAATAACAGGAGGTCATGTGGAGTGGGGCTAGAGAACCAAAAACAAGGGAAAGGGAGTAATATTACTCTTGGCAGGTCTTTAAGGAAATCACATCATTTGCTATGATGGATAATCAGCTGAACATGAGCTCCCAGTGTGATGCTGTGGCCAAAAGGGCTAATCCAATCCTTGGCTATATAAACAGGGTAATATCAAGTAAGAGTAGAGAGGCTATATTACCTCTGTATTTGGCATTGATGCGACCACTGCTGGAAAACTGTGTCCAAGTCAGGTATCCATAATTCAAGAAGCATGTTGAATGATTAAAGGATTGGAAAACATACCTTCTAGTGACAGACTCAAGGAGCTCAATCTATTTAGTTTATCAAAGAGAAGGTTAAGGGGTGACTTCATCACATTTTGTAAGTACCTTCATGGAGATGAAAAAATTGGATAATGGGCTCTTCAGTCTAGCAGTCAAAAGTATAAAAAGATCCAATGATTGGAAGTTGAAGCTAGACAAATTCAGATTCGAAATAAGGGGCAAATTTTTAACAATGAGGATAATTAACCATTGGAACAACTTACCAAGGGTTTTTTGGTGGATTCTCCATCATTGGAATTTTTGTAATCAAGTGGATGTTTTTCTAAAAGATATGCTCTTGTTCAAAGAGGAAATTGATTCAGGGAAGTCCTATGGCCTGTGTTATGCAACAGGTCAGACTAGATGATCACAGTGTTCCCTTCTGGCCTTATCTATGAATCTGCAAATTTGAATTGCTTCTCCAAACTGAGCCAAACCTCTAAAAACTTTTAAACTTTGTAAAACTTTCTGCATGAAAAGAGTTGTGCCAGGGCTGTATCCTTGCAGCCCCCATTAATGGGCTGATTCTGATCTCAGATGAGTTTTACACCAATGTGACACCATTGACTTGGTTGCAGATAGCTACTCATGATTTGCACTGGTATAAGTGAGATTAGAATTGTTGTGGGTGCTAAACACCTTGAGGACTTGGCCATCTCAGAAACACATTTTCTGTATTTCTAGCCTAATCTATTTTACATTTCTAGGGATGCTTGTGTTGTTATGAGTTCATTTTCTCTCACTTCTTATGGCCCCATCTCCTCTGTCACAACCCAGGTGGTTGGTGTGAAAATGATGATGGTACCCATAATGGTGCCTATAGGGACTGAGTGAGGGGGAACTCTCAGGGAACAAAATCCAGGTGTCAGTGTGTTCTAGTCATAATGCTACTTTGCATGTACACTGCTGCTGTCATCTGAGAATTTCAAAGCACATTGCAAAGCTGGGTAAGAAGTATCATTTCTGGCTGGGGTTATCAAAGGAGCCTAAGAAAGTTAGGTACCTAATTTCATTTGACTCTCAGTGGGATTTGGGCACTTAATTCCCTTATGGTCCTTTGAAAATCCCAGCTTCCATTGTTACCAATGAAGAAACTGAGGCACAAAAACATTATCACCATGTTCACAGAATGAGCCAATAGCAGAGCTGATAATCTAACTCACCTTCCTCTGTACACCGGGAAATGGGGGAAGAGAAGAAAAAGTGATAACTATTTCCACTGGAAAAAAGAACAGGAGTACTTGTGGCACCTTAGAGACTAACAAATTTATTTGGGCATAAGCTTTCGTGGGCTAAAACCCACTTCATCTGAGGCATCTGATGAAGTGGCCGGGTTTTAGCCCATGAAAGCTTATGCCCAAATAAATGTGTTAGTCTCTAAGGTGCCACAAGTACTCCTCATTCTTTTTGCTGATACAGACTAACACGGCTACCCCTCTGAAACCTATTTCCATTGAGTTGTCAGCAGGGCTGACTGGCTAAACTCCTGCGTGTTGGCTTGTCTCTCAGGAGAGCTGGGAAGGGGATAGGTGAGGGTGCATTAAGAAGTAGAATGGGAAGTAGTACATGTAAACCTGGAAGTTTTATATCCTGATTATCGCTTGTATTTTTGACTCCCTGCATCCTTTGAGTGCAGTGAAACTAGCTCATTTCTTATAGATTTATTTTGGTGCAGTGCATTTGTTGAGTCTGAATGTACAATATCTGATACCCTCAGTATTTTCCCATGAGGTACTGGCTGCTTTGCTAATGAGGCATCAAGAGAGGAAAGCAGGTTTGTGTCTTTGTGCCAACAACACCACTTTCAACATCAACTTTTCCCTCAATTTTTTGTTTGTTTCTGTTCTGTTAGAACACTGCCTGATTTCCTCACCCTCCCTTCACCTCCTTACAGCTACACTCCATTGGGTTAGAGTGTTATGGTATGACAGGAACTTAATGGGTAGCATGGCATATTCTTTGGCAACATCTGTGCCTTTGCCCAGACAAGGCCATATCACACCTTTCCTGGAATACTCCAAGGGAAAGCTAAAGATACTCAGAAAAGGCATTGAGTTCAGGGGGCTGGGTTTGCCTCCTCAAAGTCATGTGGTCCTACAACCCTGCAGATATCCCAAGATTCATGAGGAAATCCCACAGTTCTTGGGGGATCTGAAACAGGCCTGGGGAATTTACTCAATGACCTAGTCCTAATTCTCTCATGGAGCACATCTCCCTCAGAAGCCCCATTACGAATGGTTAGTAGGCCTACTCCTTCTCCAAGAAGGTAGATAGAAGGGACCAACAACCTGTGGGAGTAGATGCTGGTTCGGTGGGGATGATGCCATGTAGAACAGTTCTCACCTTGCTATCTGCTAAACCCACATAGACCCGACCACTCAGGACTTATATGGGAACAGAGGGAGAGGAGAATGCGCCCGTAACGGCTCAGCTCCCCTCTCCACCCAAACACACATGAATACTAATTCAGTCTTAGAACCCCCACACTCAGGCTACATGTGGATTTTCCATTCTGCCATGTAATATAGACAGGCAAGAAGCAGGTATCACATAGCTGTCTCCTCTGACAGCACCGTAAGCTAGGTCAATTTTTCATCCCACTTTTCCTATTTTCTAAATTCTGTCCATAATAACCTCTCAGGAGCTTGCTGCTGAATTGTGTTTCCCTGCCGATCTTATCATTCTCCATTTGTCAAACATTGCTTTGCTTTGCTTCTTTGCAGTGTTTTAATAAATCAAATCTAACCTTGTTGTGTTTACTTCCTTCTCCTTGGCACTAGTTTCCTTTTGAATATAGCAACATTCCGTAACCAGGGCCCTCAGTCAGGCTTAGACTTTCTGGACCTCAGCTTGAACCTCTACCACTTGGGCTAAAGGAATAACACCAGGAGCTGGTAGCAGTAATAGTCTGTTACCATCTGCTGCTAGAGTGAGGATGTTCTCAATGTTCTCAACTGCTTGCTGTTCATGGGTTCATAAGGATCTCTACCTGGCTTTCAGCGTCCCAGTACTCTGCCAATGCTGGTAATGCTGTTAGAAATAGTTCATTTATCTGTTTCAGAGCATACTTGGATGTCAACGAACTGAAGAACATACTCAAACTCGATGGAGCCACACACCTCAACATCTTCTTCGCTAATTCCTCTGAGGAAGAGCTGGCTGGAGTGGCGACCTGGCCATGGGACAAGGAAGCCTTGATGCATCTAGGTCAGTCTTAAAGATGCTGCCCCTTTGTAAAGTTTTCTCAGGGGGAGCAAGAAGGGAAGACAATTACGCATTAAGCCCAGTTCTGATTTCTTATCATTCCACTAATAGTCTTATATAGTCAAGGGGAAAAAAATTCCATGATTCCCAGCTACTGGCTCACAACCAGGAAAATATTAGATTATAAAGCCAAAGCATATTATGGTATTTCTAGATGATGTCAGGCTGAAAATATTTCACCTTTTAAGTGAAGCTACTGTACAGGGCATCAGCCTCGTGGGAGCACTTTGCAAAGGAGGTTGTGGGGAGGGCAAGGGGAGAATGCTGGACAGCACTGAATTATTAACCTTTGCCCATTACGGTATTAACCTTAGCCCATTACCTAGAATGCGTGCAGTTAATTTTCCTCTTAAAATGCCATGCAGGTTTGTTGTTGTTCTATATCGGTTTGCAAAAAAGCAACCTGCAAAATCCCCATGTTTCTAATGTTCAATTGAGTGGAACTGGAGAGAATTTGCTACCCTGCAGCTTGGCCTGGTTATTTCTTAGCTAAGGTTGCTGAATATAGCTGCTATGGCCCCAGTTATCCAGAGGAAGCCACACAACCTAGCCGATGAGTCACAACCTGGATGCTTACAGTGCCAGAGGGATTGTATCCTTCTGAAATGATGGATGAGCCTCAAAAGAGACAGAGGGACAGGTTACGTAAGCACCCAAAAGTCTGGATATGCTTATCTGAATTACACAAACCTCCTGGTGGCAGCAAAACTGGACTGGAGATCTCACGAGAACAAAGTTGATCACGTTTTCCAGAGCTTCCTACATCCAGTGTCACCTGGAAGCAGCAAATGCAGAGTAAGTCAAAATGAACAACAGTGGAGGAAGTATGTACTGTCATCCAGACTTTTCTGGACCGAGAATAAAGTCCAGTTTAGATTAGATGGAGGTTTGGGGGTGGCCATTTGGATCAATTCTGATATTATCTGAGCCAGATCATCTTCAGATTAAGAAAAACAACAAAGAAATGGCAAATGTAAAGTCTCTGTGAGAGATATAGGCAGAGCACAGTGTGTGTGTTCCTTCCTTTGTAACATTCTGCATGTGAACTGAACTACGGACCGGCAGCCTCACTGATGGTTGTGCAATGGTCAGGGAGTCTCCTCTACATTCAAAAGGACAATCCACAGAAAACAGAAGGTTACCACCCTCCCTAGTCAGGCAATTGGGTTGAAGCTGGCTGCTCCACCACAGGCAACCAGCATTTCATGCAGCACTCATCACGGTCGTTTATTCTACAGAAGGCAGCTAGCTAAGTACCAGTATAGAGTTCCCCCAAGAGCCATCACTCCTACACCATTTCTTACAGTGATTCCCGCTGAGAGGGAGTGGGACTGGAGTAGATGTGAATGCCCCATAGTCAGCATTCCTGTCTCATTCCCTACATCATGTCCTCTTGGGTGAAGCTAGGACTGACACAGCTCAGAGACTTCCTAAGAGCCAGTGCTCCTTCTGTAACTTCTTCCAGGATGGGCTGGGTCTAGTGAAGCTGTGCGTTCCCCTCCACCAACACTCCCACAACATTCTCTGCCATGACACTGACAGCCTAAGACTGGAGTAGCCTGGGCTGTCCTTAAGAGTCTGGGCCACTCCTAGAATGACTCTTGATGAGGTAAGATGGGACTGGAATAGCTCCTAAGCTCCTCTCTCTATACCTGCGGAGAGAGGCCTCTGCTTGGTAAAAAGTCCTTGTAGCGCCTCCTGCTGGACACAGAGAGATGGTGGCGCTCATTTGTAATTTTGATTAGTTGTCCTTTCACTTCTCTAAGGCTGATTGTCAACAGTGTGTCTTAACAAAACAGCTTAAATTCAGCTTCTACGGCTTATTGACCAAATTCATTGACCAGAGGGAGATCTCACTGGAGAGCTAGAAAGCCTTTAACTGACAGTTTGAGGTTGACTCACAGTAAAAGTAATAATAATAATTTCCTGTCTTAACAGCCCTTCCTGCCCCACGCTTGGTTTGTGAGAATTCTATTTTAATCTTTCTTTTCTCACTCTCTCTTTCTCTCTTCCATAAATCCAATATGTATTTAATAAAAAAATATGAAATATGCTCTGTAGTCCAGATCTAAGTGCTGGAACATACCTTGTCTGGGTGAGGTAACTATCTTTTCTGTAAAACTACAATTGATTTAGACTCTTGACAGCTATGAAAAATAGACATCTTAAACAAAGGCAAAAATAAAACAACTCTGCCCAGCTGGTTCTCTGCAGTCCAGCTCCTGTGCTCTTTAGCCAGCCTTTATTGTGATTGCATCTCCGACTTTGGGGCATTGCCAAGATTACCGGTGATGGTAAATCCAAAACGTTGGCTTCCTTAGGGGGCTCTCACAAATTATGTAACAGAGATTCTCTCTGGGTGAAATTCACTCGCCTCACATAGAGCCCAAACACTCAGGGATCTTTGTAGATGTAGTGCAGGGAGGATGGGAAGGCGAAGTTCACATGCTTCCCTCAGACAAAGAGCCAGGGTGCTGGGATAGCAGGATCCACCTAAACACTGATCCACAGCCCCTCAGTTTGACTTATGCAAAGCTGGCGCAGAGACTAGTTCTGTGGCATGCAGGAGATGTGCAGCCACCCCTATAGGACTGCTAGGGGCTGACTCCTGGTGCAGCCCCATGCATGACTGAAGCAGTGCAGGCATATAAAAATGTGTTTCTTTTGCCTTCTCTCTCACATGCTGACTCTCCTCTTTTTTCCCTTCTACACCCCCCCGCACGCACACACTCTCCCTCTCCTCGTTCATTCACACGCACCCCTTTATTGTTGCAACAAGAGTCAACGAACGGATGAGCATGAATAGAATCTGTGGTGTGTCATAACTTAGTGATCTCATCCTCACAGTGCTACAGCCTCTGATAAAATTCCTCCTGCCAAACCCTTTTGCTCCTCATGTTCTCTAACTTAACAGTGCATCACATCCACTTTTTATTTTGTCAGTGTTCTTTCATAAAACAGTTTTCCTTTACCTGGGTAAAGCACCAGCAATGTAGGTAAACACTTTAAAATAAAAAGGCTTGTGAAAAGCCAAGTTTAACAAACTAAGGAAAGAAAATATGGAACTTCTCACTAACTCCAAACGTAGCTGAAGCTCAGCTAAAAAATAAAATGCTAACCATTTTTCAGTATGCTGCTGAACCTCACTAATTTACCATTTACTTATCTACACATGCCATAATTCACATGCAAAACCTGATCACCAGTCACTTCTCTACACAGATTTAATATCCAAGCTAATAAGTTATCACATTACTAAGATTTCCTTTTTTTTACCCATTAGATTCCACACCTTTACTAGTGTAATATGCAGCACTTTTTTCAGAAAATTAAAATTACAGTGGCTCATAAATGAGCAGAGTATATTTCATCTGAGATTTTCAAGGCTGCCTAGATGATTAGGACAACCAATTCCAGTTGATTTTAAAGCCTCACCCTTTGTAATGTGGACTATCCTCACTTTTTTGTCCAGTTATTAATTTGCAAATATCAGCAATAAGCAACATGCCTCCTAGACTTTAACACGAGTTAGCGGGGTTCTACCAGCTATGTCTTTATCCCATGTGAACAATGCACTGTGCATGTTCTAGATATATTTTGTTTACCGGTCAGCATCGTATGTATTGTTTACAATCTGGAATGAAGAGCCATTGTACGTGAACACACTGGGCCAAATTCAGCGGTGGTGTAAGCTGCTGCAAATCTATTGATTTTAGTGGGATTTTTGCCTGTCTGGTCCAATGCCCACTAAATCCAATGGAAAACCTCCCATTGACATCAGTAGATTCTTGGATCAGGAACTCAGAACTGGTTCCTTGGTTTCTCATCCTTTCAGCCCTATAGCATGCCACTTTCATGTAAGCCCTTTGACTAGGATCTTGCTCCAGCATGCTTGGCAGAACACTTCAGTGTCTGCTCCTGCAAAAGGCAGAGCACCGCATGTGGGGTGCAGACCACTCTGAGCTCCCTGCTCAGCACCCAGAAGGCTCAGATGCACAGTAAGGATCTAGGTCCTTTGGTACATTCTCTACTCCCCCCCGCCCCCGATGTTCCAAGATAAATGAGACAAAACCAATAGCTTCTCATTTTCTCCATGCAGGTGGCATCGTGCTGAACCCTTCCTTCTACGGCATCCCTGGCCACACACACACAATGATCCATGAAATTGGGCACAGCCTGGGGCTCTATCATGTCTTCCGGGGAATCTCTGAGATCCTCTCCTGCAGTGACCCGTGCATGGAAACCGAGCCCTCCTTTGAGACTGGAGACCTCTGCGGCGACACCAACCCTGCTCCAAAGCACAAACTGTGTGGGGACCCTGGACCTGGCAATGACACGTGCGGTTTTCACAGTTTCCTAAACACACCGTACAGCAACTTCATGAGCTATGCAGGTACTTAGACTTTGCCAGAGGTGTCTGTGATAGAAGAGGGAGGCAGAGAAGGAGGTGTGATTTTTAACATTCTGTTGCAGACGAAACATTATCCCAAGGTCATTGATGTTCCAATGACACTTTTCACATCTAGATATGATGATTTGGGGCTTAATTCAGTCTGGGACTTCCCAAGTGAGGTAGGCAACCAGTTCCTCTTTAATTTCAATGGGACTTGGGTTCCTAACCCCCTTTTGTCTCCTTTGAAAATCCCAGCCTTGGAGATTGTCTCCCCATCCCTTATGGAAACAATGGATGTCAGAGGGATATTCATACCACCTATGTTGCTGGAGGAGCGTGAGATGGATAGATAATCAGACCCTATTCATCCTCCTTGGGGTGTGCTCTAGTACCATTTGCTGGTTGTCTGAGCAAACCGTATGAGTTTGGTTTGGCTCAGGTGTTAGTGCTCTCATCTCTGGGTCACATCGGAAGTTCAAGTCTATATCGTGAATTGGGCTCTGTGCTGACATTGCAGTATAGCATTAGGAGGGAGTGCTCAGCTATTGGAGACCTTATCCTTCAGATAAGACACAGAGGTACGATCCCTGCCCCTCTCCCTTGGAAGTCCAATGGACAGTGAAAAATTCCATGTTGTTTTGTGAAGAAGGTAGGAGATAGCTACTGATGTCTTGACAGCATTCCCTCTTTGATTGGTACTAGGGCCTGATTCTCAGTTGCAGTAAGGCTCTTTTACATCACCCTGGCAGGATAAAGGTGTCTTAAAGTGAGTGTAAACTATTACTACAGCTAAGATTTTATCATGGAAGTCACAGAATTTGTAACTTCCAGAGATCTCTGTGACATTTTCACTTCAGCCCCGGGGCAGCGGAACTGGAGCTGTCAGCAGGCAGGTCCCCCCTACAACTCCCAGCTGCTGCAGGGGGCGGGGGGACCCCACAATCCCGGGCCACCACCACAGGCGGCAGGGGGACCCCGCAGCTCCCAGCTGCCATGTGCAGCAGGGACTCCTGCAGCTCCAAGTGACTGCCAGCAGGGGGACCCCGCAACCCCAAGCTGCAGCTGCACGGGCGGCGAGGGGGACCCTGCAGCTCCCAGTCTCGCGGGCAGTGGGGTGGTCTCCATAACTCCCAGCCGCCATGGACAGACCCCACATCTCCAAGCTGCTGCCGGTGGCAGGGGGGACCCCGCACTCATCAGCCATCATGGGTGGGGGAACCCTGGAGCTCCCCAGCATCAGTGGGTGCTGGACCCTCTTCCCTCCCCATTTTCTCATAGTTATTTTTAATAAAAGTCAGGGACAGGTCACGGGCTTCTGTGAATTTTTGGTTATTGCTCACGACCTGTCTATGACTTTTACTAAAAATAACTGTGACAAAACCTTAGCCTTAACTATTACATGTACAGCCACTTTAAGGTGCCTTTGCAGAGAAGGCAGAAACACAGATTGTCCATGCAAAGTGCCATATGAGTGCTAATATATCTGCAGAGAAGCAAGTGATTAATATCATCCAGGGGCAGAGGCTGAGTTGATTTATAACACAGCTGTAGATATACCCTGGATGCTACCGGATCTAATGGGTGCTGCTGCTTCTCTTATTTTGCCACTCCTGGTTTCAAGGACAAGTATACACACAACGACCTAGCCTTTTAGTACATGCTGTGCACTTCTCATGATTTGGCCTGTATAAAACATTGTCGTTAGGCAGATATACAGATTACAGCCGGAAACTATTCCTGCCCACTAAATTCCTATGATAATCTCACACCTACATGTAGATGCCACCTGTTGTTACACTCCTCCCATCAATGTGTTTGTGTGTGTGTGGACAAGGGCGGAAGATTTGGGGTGGGGCCAGAATGTTTCAACATGCAGAGAGCGCTTCTGTCTGGAGGGAGCCCGCCTCGCCAGCTCTCTCCACAGGTTTGACACAGCCTGGCAGGACACCGAGATATCTATCTGCTAGTGAGAACTAAAGAGGTGCTGGTGTTGTGAACAAAAGCAACTATTTATTCTTGTAAAATTAAGTGAAGCAACACGATAGGCATCTCTAGAGCTCATGCATGAATCTGTTTGCTTTTCTGTTGTTCCCAGTGGAATAAAAATCATATCAGGATATCACATCACTGTAGAAATACCTTTGAAGCCTCTAGGCTGAGGTCATACAGCTCTGAGCGACTGTCTTTCTCTCTTTCTCATATCTATATTGGTCTGTCTATCTTATCTGTTTCTTACTTTGTCTCTATAGGATGTTCCCATACAGGCAATCTCCTATCTCTAGAATTCAGGGGATCTAGAAGCAGGAGGGGGGTGATTTGCATTGTCTCGCCTGTCAAACAGTCATGTTGTCTCCAAGTAAACAAAACATTGCTTCCTTAGGGCCACTCCCGTTGAAGTCAGTAGGAGTTCTGCCTCTGACTTCAATGAGAGCAGAAGTCCTAATGAAGCCTGTTTCATTTCTCTGGTCATTATATCATCTGTGGATTTGTGAGCCTTTCCTGAATGCTAATGACTCTCTCTCGCCCCTCCCCCACCCCCAAAAGAGCAACCTAGGCTGGTGTTTAGAGAGACACTTGAGCTGCAGCATAGACTGCATGTCATCTTCCTCCTCTGCCATTGTTTCCAGGGTTGAGTCCTATCTATATTTTATTGTTCCTTTATGGTGGCTGTTCAAAGCCTTTTGTGCACTTTTGGGCTTCCCTGAGGAATATTTATGGCTTTTACAGGATGTTCATGGATGGACTGTCAATAATTATTGAGGAAATCCAAGGATTAAAGCAGCTCCTTGCATGCACACAGCAGCTTTGAGCTGGCCACTGGGATTTGATCGATATTTACAAACCAACTGCACCTGCCCAGTTTGTTTGTTTCTTTGATGAGGGGAGGTTAGTTACTCTGTGGAATTAGCAAAGGAGATGCATTGGAGAGGATATGATCCTCTAGCCATCCTAGCTGCACTAATTCCTGCAAGGCATCTCCTGGAAGGGCTTGGGGCTGGAACTCGAAGCACTGATTCCAACCAAAGCACCCTCCTTGTGCTGTTGCTGGACAATGAGGTGGAAAGGACCCCACTAAGCCAGCAAGTTCGCTTTTTCTTTAGAACATTTTCATGTTCTCTCATTCCTCTTGTGCTCCACGATGCTCAGAACTGAAGGCATCTTGGCACCTACAAATAAATATAACTAATCCCCAAAATATCAAATAACCAAGCAAGCAACCAAACTGGCCTCAGTAACCCATCACCCACACAAAACCGAATGCACAAGAGCTGTGTAAAATCATTGTTGTTATTTGTATTACAATCATGCCTAAAGGCACCGTATAAGATTGAAGCCTTGTTATGCTAGGTACAGTCTATACACATAGACTATAGTAAGTAAGGTGACCAGACAGCAAGTGTGAAAAATCGGGACAGGGGGTGAGGGGGTAATAGGAGCCTATATAAGAAAAAGACCCAAAAATCAGGACTGTCCCTATACAATCGGGACATCTGGTCACCCTAATAGTAAGACACAGTCCTTGTTCCCAAGAGCTTTCAATCTAAACGGACAAGGCACAAGCAAGAGCAAGGATAGAGATTAGGGTACTAGTCTGGGAGCTGTAAGATCTTCAGTTCCCTGCTCCACCAGAGACTTCCTCTGGGACCTTGGGCAACTCATTTAGTCTCCCTGTGTATCTGTAAAATGGGGATATATAAATCCCTACCTCTTAGCAGTGTTATGAGGAGGAATACACTAAAATTTGGGGCGGGAACTCAGATACTATCATAACAGGGGCCATGTAAGTACCTACGATAGCTAGATAGATAATTATCTCCATTTATGCATGGGGAAAAGCAGATGAAGCGATTTGCCCAGGGTCACCCTGGAAATCTGTGACAGAGCCAGGCTGTTGCAGAGCTGTTAAAAAAATGGAATGTTCCTGTCACCAGAAATGTCAGTATTTCAAGACGACTTTCCATTCTGATTCCGAACAGTAAGTTGAAATGTCAAAAAATTGTCATGAGATTGAACGTTCTGAAAAGTTTCAAATCAAGGATCAAAATGGCGAATTTTGACATTATTAACGTGCTGAAACGAAATGTTTCCTTCTGAATCGACATTTCAAAATGAAATTTTGATTTTAAGTAGACATTTCAAAACTCAACAGAACTTTTTGTTTGCATTCCCCTTATTGGAAAATTAAAAAAAAAATCATTGAATGTGATCTTTTCCTGTGAGAAATTTTGATATTTACTGATGGGGGGAAAAAATTCGGTTAAAAAAATTTGACTAGTTCTTTTGAATACAGATTTCCTGAGTGCCAGCTCAGTGTAGACGCCACAAGAGCATCCTTCATAGATTCACAGAGTTTAAGGCCAAAAAGGACCATTAGATCATCTAGTCTGAACTCCTGTGTATCACAGGGCGTTACATTTCCCCACTTACCCCTGTCGTGAGCCCAGTAACTAGTGTCTGACTAAAGCCCATCTTCCAGAAAGGCATCCAGTCTTGATCTGAAGACATCAAAAGATTTCATAGATGGTCACATGACAAAACCGTGCACGCCCTCTAACTGAGCCTGGTTTTAAACTGTGCTAGGTTCCCGGAAAGAGTGGTGAAATTCATTTCCATGCTCACAACCATCTGCTCACCTCAAACTTTCCCCTACCCAGCTCAACCCATCCCTACTGCAGACTCAGGCAGGGCCGGCGCAACCCATTAGGCGACCTAGGCGGTTGCCTAGGGTGCTAACATTTGGGGGGCGGCGACTGCGGCGGCCGGATCTTCGGCCGCCCCGGTCGTCGTTGGTATTTCGGGGGCAGGACCTTCCGCCACCTCTGTCGGGGGTGGCATTTCGGGGGCGGGACCTTCCGCCGCCTCTGTTGGGGGCGGCATTTCGGGGGCAGGACCTTCCGCCGCCTCTGTCGAGGGCGGCATTTCGGGGGCGGGACCTTCCGCTGCCTAGGGTGGCAAAAAAGCTGGCGGCGCTCCTGGACTCGGGACCCCCCCCCCACTTACTATTGCCAACTGACTTGTGGGTAGTGGCTGTCTCTTCTGCGTCACCTACTGCCTTCTGGGTCTCTGAGGGGTAACAAGTGGCTGATCCCGCATTTTCTACCTTTGGGGAGAGGGGCAATTAGACTCACTTATCCCAGTTATCTTTGGAGAGGCCAGGAAGCAGCTTGACACCCACTCCCTCACTTTCACAGGGGACAGAGGGTGAGAGCGAACCTCCATCTCTTGGTGCAAATGGTTCTGTATTTCCACAGAGGCAGGTAGCTCCCTGCCATACTCCCTTGTTACCACCCTAGGCCTTATGGGGCATCACCTTCCCCGAGGCTTAGTGCAGAGCCAGCAGTGGTGGGAAAGGGAGGACACGGAAGATGAGGATGTGTGGAGAGCCAGTCCAAACAGAAAGGGAGCTAAAGAAGAAACAGAGGCGGGATAAGGAAGGCGTGGGGGAGAGTCGTGCACTGAATTGTGCTTTCGTTCCATTCCCTACTCACATTTCCTTAAAGACAAAATCTTTTTCCGCTTTCAGAGATTCAAGTGTAGACCCAGCTCTGACCAGAAGGTGCTGCACTCAGTCTTTCTGGCTCCTTTCATACCTCTATGCATCACTGCCCCCCTTGGGTGACCTTCGGGATCTTCCTGTGTGCCCCAGGCCATAGCAAGAGAGGAGGGCTGTTGTTGGTTTTGTTTTTTTTACTTCTGTTTCCTTTCACCTGTCTCCAGAAGTGATGACTGCACTAATTTGTTCACAGGCCATTAACTCCTGAGAGCAGGGAGAGCCCATCCCGACATCTGCAAGGAGCTTGGGAGCTCACGTTTGCCACATCATAATTCTCTCTTCTCTCTCCTTATCTCTCGCTTTGTTGGTTTTCAGACGACGACTGCACCAATTCCTTCACGCCCAATCAGATGGCAAGAATGCACTGCTACTTGGATCTGGTGTACCAGAGCTGGCAGCCTGTCAAGAAACCCTCTCCCATTGCCATTGCCCCGCAGATCGTGGACCGAACTTCGAACTCCATCACTCTGGAGTGGTTTCCTCCCGTTGACGGTCATTTCTTTGAAAGGTGATCACGAGCTTTGATGTGCTGCAGCACTTAACCTGAAAGAGTCAGGGGAAGGGAGCATGGAAGTAACCAGACGCCTTAGTTCAGGAAAGCAGTTAAGCATGTGCTTAAGTACTGTCCTGAATAGAGATGCTTTCCTGAATTAGAGCTAGAATCAATAGCTTATTGATCTATTTTCACCATCTCTATCAGTCCCTTCGTTCCTTTATTGGTCTGGAGCATTCTCTCTAGGTCCTTTGATTGGGCATTTAAAGAGCAAATCTCCTCCATATTTTATCTAAAGCAGCGATTCTGGTTTTGCGATCTCTGTTATTGCTGCCCATTCACAAATAGATACTCACAAACAGCCCTATTATCTTCACCTCGGACGGCAAGCCCTTCCTACTCCCATGTGCAAAACAGGCAGGGCCGGCTCCAGGTTTTCTGCCGCCCCAAACGGCGGGGGAAAAAAAAGCCGATCGGCGGCACTTCAGCGGCAGTTCAATCGCGCTGCTCCATTCTTCGGCGGAAGAGAGGGACTGAGGGACCCGCCGCCAAATTCCCGCCGAAGTCCTGGACATGCTGCCCCAATAGCGGATGGAGTGCCGCCCCTTTGTATTGGCCGCCCCAAGCACCTGCTTCCTTAGCTGGTGCCTGGAGCCGGCCCTGAAAACAGGGCAAATCCTGCCTGTGCTTCTTTGCTTCAGAGCTCAGATCCTGGGTCTGCAATTCCACTATGCAAGAGGGCAGCAGTGTTTGAGAGAGCACACCCCCTCTGCTGTGCACAATAGCAGAGCAGGTGGAAATGGAGCAAGGGCAGAGCCGGAAGATCCTTGCTCCTCTCTGCTCTGCAACATTACAAAATGACCAGTAGGGCTACTTCAGCCAATAGCCTTTGCAGAACATCTCAGCAGCCACACTACCGCCAGGAGGATGGATTCTTTTCCCCACCCCACAGAACAATTAGTCAGTGCGCAGACCAGCTGCTCAGGCTTGTAAGTGGCATGCATGATTTGGCCCTATACGCCTGAAGTGTGCATCTTGCTATATATATATCAAGTAGAACTTGTATAGAAGAGGGCGTGTGCATATGCAGCTAGCTGTATGTCGTCAGTACAGAACCAAGATTAGTGCAATGTCGTGGCTGATCATTTCAACACGTAACAGTCAGGCAGTTCATAGTTACAGCAAGCATGACTCAGCCCTCCACAGCTCTCTACTTGCCCAAGCCATCTTTCCTGTCTACACTTCTATTTTTGGCCATGGAGCGTCCTACTGCTGGAGCCTTTCCCCGCTGCAGGTAAAGACCAGCAACAGGGAAAAGCTTTGGCAGCTCCCCACTGCCAGCACCTTCCCGCTACAGCAGTGGGGGAAGGTTCTGTCAGCTCCTCGCTGCTGGAGCCCTTCTTCTCCGCAGGGAAAGACTCCAGCAGTGGGGAAAGGCTCTGGCGGGCGGGAGGCAGCGGGGAAAGGATGAGCCTTTCACTGACCCATGTAGCTACAGGCTGCAGTGTGGACGCAGCTTGCTTTTCACTGCGGTGGGTAGCTACAAATACCCACTGACAGAAGTGGTGTGTAGTGTAGACGTAGCCTCAAAGTGTATGCCATTAAAATATATTTATATGCAGATTGGCTCAGTGGTGGTAGCCATGGGAAGCCTAACTGAACTTCCTCCCATGTTTACAGACTCAGTCTTAGCATTACTGTAACCATGCCAAAATAATACAATGCCAAATGCTGGGACTGGACAACAGGAGACGGATCACCTGTTCTGTTCATTCCCTCTGAAGCATCTGGCACTGGCCACTGTCAGAGACACGATACTAGGCTAGATGGACCATTGGTTTGACCCAATGTGGTCATTCTTTTGTAATAACCTACTTTGTTTGCATTGAATTTCCATGTGTTTTGGTTTTTTTTTATAAAAGAGAAAACTTTATTGAACTCCTATTGGAACCAATGCAATCTGCAGTGTATGAGACTGAATGTGCAGCATTCCAGATACAAGCATATCAGTACATGAATATCTATCTCAACACTCATAATTATTTAAAGGAGAGCACCTTGAAATATGGGGCATTCACTGGATGTAATTCCCAACCCCCCTGTGTAAAGCATCAGTACAAGAACTGTGCACCATTTAAGACTCACTTACACTCTATTTTGTGGCTATAAGTGGTGTATAGGGATGGTTCTGACCCTCTGTGCAAAGAGAGTGAATTTCACCCTTTCTGCATGGTAATGCAGGAAATGTCATACCAGATCAGATCAATATCTGATCCAGAGGGTTTTAGCTCATATTTATTTTGCTTGTAGTTTTGTAAACTCTCCATTACTTTAATTGTAGTTTTGCAGCAAGACAAACTGCTTTGACAATGTACTTCTGAAAATGTATAGGATCTTATATGAATCATTGAGAATTCTCAGGCAGTTTTAGTCTATATTCATCATGAAAAGGGTAAATTAAGCTTCCCCAATATGCATTTAATTTAGATTTCATAAGGAAGTTATTGTATGTTAAATAAATACCATCTGACTGTTAAAAACATATTGATACAGGATTAATTGTTATGTAACAAAATATATCTCTATTGCATATTTCTTAAACTTCCTCAGTATGTTTTTAATAACTCATAGCTCGTTGGTGCTTAAATGATACACAATGGATAGCCTGTTAGTCTAGAAAGTCATAACAAAGTTATCATATATTAAATAAATACTGATTTCTTAGAAACATATCTTGGGGCTTGACATTTATGTGATCGATATTACTATAGATAGTTAAAGAGACATTGTCAAGTAGCTTAGGTCCAATTTTTCATCTTTTAAAAGTTTCCCACCCTAATATAAAGAGAAGTGTTTCTGTGACCTTTTTAAAAAATAGATTTAGCTACAATCTTTTTTTTTCTTAAAAGTAAATACTACTTCTTATATGTTGAGTAAACCAAACACAATTGTGCCCAATCCTACACCTGCTTACAAATATGCTTAACTTTAAGTACCAAAGATGAGCATGTGTAAGCATTTGCAGGTTCTGAGCCATAGTGAAAGAGAACTAGGAGGTGAAGCTGGTCATAGTCTCATCTGTGTGGGAAAAGGCTGTCATGAAGGGCTTTTTTCTCACAGCATAAATCATGGGCCAAATCTTGCTTCCTTTGCTGAAATCAGTAGAGCATTCACTTCAGTTGGACTACTCATGTAAATTTCAGGAGACTGATTCTCCTCTGCTATGCACCTTGGGCCCACTGAGGCCCCTTTTACATTGCTCTGGCAGCATAAAGGGGCCTTCAAGTGAGCGTAAATATAATTTATGCTTACCTTAAGTCCCCCTTACACCGTCAGAGCAGTATAAGGTGGCCTCAGTATAAATGAGAATCAGGCCCATAAAACCTAGCCATCTATTATCAAAGAACAGAGGGCATGTTATGCTGCTGTACTGGAGGCCATTAGGTCTCATAAGCTTGGTGAGACACAAAGCATGACACCAAGGGCCAAGTACCCTCAGTGTCTTTTAGGATAAATTTTAGTGTAAATTCATATTGCCATCTCTTGTGATTTTGTCACGAGTCTTGCAATAGTCATTGTTTTTCTTAAAGGCCTAGCTTCTGGAGTCAGGTGATTACATGAGAATCTTAGCTTTCATTTAAAAAAAGGTATGTTTCTGTCCCTCGTAGTTGCAGAGAAAAGCTTGAAAATGTGATCCCTAAAGGCTCAAAAACAGAAGGAAAATAAAAAGAACCAGAAACGGATTAATCTAATTATTTGGGGGGCCTTGATCTGTGATTTTTAGAAAGCTTTGAGTGGGCGACACTGTGTTCTTATTTTTCTGTAATATGTGTGGAGAGGAGAGGGTTATTTATTGATAACAAATGGCCAGTGCACCATCCGAAGAAGTGGGCTGTAGCCCACGAAAGCTTATGCTCTAATAAATTTGTTAGTCTCTAAGGTGCCACAAGTCCTCCTGTTCTTTTTGTGGATACAGACTAACACGGCTGCTACTCTGAAATCAGCAAACATAGTTATACCAGATACCTACCCTATTGGTACACTCAGTCAATCAAATGACTCCATAGGTAGGTATTTTATGTAGTGAATGGCTAGTATGCCATGCTAGGGTGAAATCTGTATGCCTGTCCCTAAATTCTAGTAGATTACTGAGCCCCTAAGTCTTTTAACACTCAAATCTGGGAGTAAATAGTGCCTCCCAGTCACGTGGGTCTAGAATAGAGCTATGCGAAATTTTTGGGATGAAACATATTCAGGTCGACCAAAACATGCTGTGAATTGTGTTGAATTTGCCCATTTTTTTATCCAGAAAAGAAAGGGGAAAAAACCTCCAAAAAATCTAAATGTTTAGTTTTGATATTTTCAAAAGGAAACATTTTGGTTTTTTTATTTGAAATTACTTTTAATATTGAATTTTACTTCCATTTTATTTTATGTTTTAAGTTTTAGGTCAAACTAAACATTTCAATTGTCCTGAAACATTTTTTTTTTTTACTTTTTTGTTTCACCCCAAAAAATTGGAAAAAAAATTGATTTTGTGTCAACCCAAACTGAAAAATGGGTTATTCACACAGCTCTGATCTGGAGTACCTGCGATCCATGTATTCTGCAGAGAAGGCCTGTCTCTTGGAATAAAAGCATTACCAGAGTCTGATGTCAAACATATGTGTTTAAAATAATACTAATAATAAAAATAAAAAAGAGGAAACAAAGGGGGAGAGAGAAACCCTGTTCATTTCCTGACTGTCTCAGACCTATTTTAATCTTGTTGTTATCAAGCGTCCATTCATGTGGCTACTACTTGATATGCAAAGTTTGAATATAAACAGTTATTGTTACGGGGCTGTGTCGTGTGGCCTGCTTAGGCAAGAACGCACTGAGTGCATCTGATCTTCCAACTCTTCATCAAGGCAACTGCATTAATTTCCATGGAGCTGATGATATCTCATTCTTTGCAATACAGTATTTCATGCAGCACGATTTCTAGATCTAGATAACTGGGGGGAGGGGGCGATTGTTTGTTTGTTTGCTTTAATCACCCTTGAAAGTTTCAGTGTCTCCAAGGACATGCAAGAGATTCTGAACTCCAAGTAAGATATATAGGTGTTTTTATCTTCAAAAACTTTAATCTGGATGGAGCCAGCCATGGCAGGAGAGAATGGCATTTCTCCACTGTTCACTGTTTGGTTGCAAATTCATCTTAAATAAGCTGCTATAAGGTTTGTCTCAGTATAGGCTACTGAATCCATTGCACTGAAATGTATAATTATGGGAGCACATCACCTCTACGCCATAAACTTCATACACTGAAATGTGCCCAATACTTGGTTTCTCCAAAAACATGGAGGGCTAGATTTTCCATTACCCTGTACTCATGTACACCCAGTCTACCTGTATAAATTCAGTATAAATTATTGCCATTCTGAAATAGTAACATTTTAAACCCACTTTGTCCTCATTTGCAGGGTAGTGGAGAATCTGGCTCGGAGATTCACAAACCTGTAATAGCAAACCCTTAATCAGTTCTGACGCCCATGTCTGCTTACAGGATTTGGGTGCCCACATGTGCATGATTAGACAAACCGAAAGCTTTAACCCAAGATTCATCCCTAGTGTAACACTCCTTTTTAGCCAATGGAGTTATGCCGGGGCTGAGTTTTGCTCCCAATTTGGAAAAGTAAGAGGAGAACATCTGCTCACAGCCTTTCCCACATGATGCTCCTTGTGATTTCTCTTACCTCCAAGTTGTTGCTGAGAAAGGGAAAAGTTTGTCTATAAGCCTATTGCTTTTTCCACCATGACAGCCTATGATGAAACTATAGCTGCTCATTTGAGTAAAAAGCAGTCTTAAATGTGGAAACTTGGCTTTCCATGCCCTGTGTTCCTCCAGGAGCAAGTGCTAGCGCTGGAGTTTCTTTGTAGAGAGACTGAGAACTATTAGCTATTAGGGTCTAATAAACAAATTACTATTAGGGTCTAAAAGAAATGCATGATCATAATTCTGCGTTTCACTTACTTAGTATCTTTCATCCTAGGATCTTAAAGCATTTTACAAATGTTAATTAGTTGAGCCCTATTATTTACTCAAACTATGACTAACTCAATAGTTAACACGTCCTATGAAATACTTTAGTGGAGTTAAACCGGTGTGTTGTGCAATTGGTCACTTAAAGTCACATAATATTCTTCTGTTTCCTGAATGGGTGGTCAACATTTTTTGAATGGAAGACCCACAAATGATGAAAGCAGGTAACACATCATAGAATCATAGAAGTGTAGGACTGGAAGGGACCTCAGTAGCTCATCGAGTCCAGTCCCCTGCACTCAAGGTTATAACTCGATGGTTCCTGACAGGTGTTTGCCTAACCCGCTCTTAAAAAACCTCCAGTGACAGAGATTCCACAACCTCCCTAGGCAATTTGTTCCAGTGCTTAACTACCCTGTCTGGAAGTTTTTCCTAATGTCCAACCTAAACCTCCCTTGCTGCAATTTAAGCCCATTGCTTCTTGTCCCATCCTCAGAGATTAATGAGAACAATTGTTCACTCTCCTCCTTGTAACAACCTTATATGTACTTGAAAACTGTAATCATGTCTCCCCTCAGTCTCCTCTTTTCAAGACTAAATAAACCCATTTTTTTCAATCTTCCCTCATAGGTCATGTTTTCTAGACCAGTGTTTCTCAACAACTAGTCCATGGACCAGCACCAGTCCCTGAGATCTCCCTGACACAGATTAGGAAGGCAGCAAGCTGGTCCCTGGTATCAAAAAAGGTTGAGAAACACTGTTCTAGACCTCTAATAATTTTTGTTGCTCTCATTTGGACTTTCTCCAATTTGTCCACATCTTTCCTGAAATGTGGCGCCCAGAACTGGACACACTACTGCAGCTGAGGCCTTATCAGCGTGGAGTAGAGCAGAAGAATTACCGGTACTTCTCGTGTCTTGCTTTCAACACTCCTGCTAATACATCCCAGAATGATGTTTGCTTTTTTTGCAACAGTGTTACGCTATTGACTTACATTTAACTTCTGATACACTATAACCCCCAGATCCCTTTCCACAGTACTCCTTCTTAGGCAGGCATTTCCCATTTTGTATTTTTACAATGTATTGTTCCTTCCTAACTGGAGTACTTTGCATTTGTCCTTATTGAATTTCATCCTATTTGGATTCAACCATTTGTCCGGGTTGTCCAGATCATTTTGAATTTTAATCCTACCCTCCGACCTCGCAGTCCCTCTGAGCTTGGTATCGTCCACAAACTCTATAAATGTAATCTCTCTATGCCACATCTTTGAATGGATAATCTGTTTGTGCCAAAATTTGTGATACCTTCATGATCTGCAAACACTGTTCAAAAATACTTCCAAATGAATAAGTCCCAGAGGCATTGCAAACTGCTGGGCAGGCCAGATCTTCAGCTGGTGCGAATCAGTATAGTTTTATTGAAGTCAATGGGGGTAAGCCAATTTACACCCGTTGAGGTTCTGGCCCTGTGCACTTTTTAGTAAAAATATTTGTGAATCAGTGAGGTTGGTTGGTTGTTTTTTTCCCATACTCTACCAGCTTTGCTCACAGAACCTTATTCAGGTAGCTGTTATTAACCATATTTTACAGATGGGGACATTGCAGCCGAAGAAGTGCCTTACCTAATGTCATGGATGTAGTCCATGACAGAGCCAGGAATGGAACTGAACTCTCCTGCTGTCTATTTCTCTGTTTTAACAACTAGACAGGGTTTTCTTTCATCGGAGTTTGATCCAGTTGTAGCGAAGAAAAAATAAATAACCCAGCATGGCTTTACAAGTTGCTGTCATTTCATATTCTGTACTCATTTAAAAAACACAGATGCAGTCTTCACAGGCTATTAGCTGAACCCTACAGAAGGTCATGCTGCAAAGTGCTGTTTGCCAATGCCCTAAGAAAAGGGGGTTAAGTGGAATTGAATGCTAAATCTTGTGGCTTTTAGTATTGTAGGAGAAGCAGCTCTTTCAGCTTTACTAAGTTGATGTGTTCTCCTGTTTTCCTGGCTTCCTAGAGAAGTGGGATCAGCATGCGATCTGTGTACAGAAGGAAGAGTCCTGGTGCAATATGCCTTCGGTGCCTCTTCACCAATGCCATGTGATCCATCTGGGCACTGGAGTCCACGGGAAGCAGAAGGTAAGTCGGAGGGAGGGATGGCTCTGCTACGGAAGGGAAAAGGTGGGGGGTGGGGGGAAACACTAGAGATGGGAAAGAAGGGAGAACAACAGAGAGGGAGAAAGGGGCAAAATGAGGAAGAGAAAAGCTTAACACTGGTTATCTTTTCATGTGGCATGAACGAAAATAAAGGGCAGATAAGCACACAGGACCAGCTTCCGCCGTGGCATAGCTCATTAGCTGAAATCTGTGTGCTCAGACATACCTGTGCAGCTCCCATTTAAGTCAGTGGGAGCTGAGCTTGAATTTCTGAGAGCAGAACTGTGCCAAGAAACCGTGACTAATCTGATTTGTAATGTGAAGTGAAAGGCAGAGGCCTGTTTACTCCAACCCACAAAAATACAATATTTCATTTTATTTATTGAGGCCCAGATTCTACCACCTTTACTTGCATTGAGTAGTACCTTAGTCCAGGAGTAGCCTCATTGAAAGCAGTGGGGACTACTTGCAGAGCAAAGTACTCGGCAGCAGGAATAAGGGAGTCAAAATCAGTTCCTTGGTTAATTAATGAATTGATTGATTAATTTCAATGTATCACAAATGGCAAGTGCTGACTTATGGGGTGTTACTGTGAATAGTCCTGCATAGCAATTAATGCCAAGAAATTAAAAAAAAACCCAACAACACAGCACAAGTTTAAATGTTTGCCTGCTGGTTATGCATTTTTAGCTCAACAAGGTGAGGAAAAGCTTGGGAGAGTTGATTCCCCACTCAGTTACACCCAGTTTATATGGGGTAGCCCTGTCCATTTCAATGGAGTTATACCAGTGTAGAACTGATTTAAGACAATGGAGAATTGGGCCCCAGATTTTTATAATCCACCTTCCTAGTGTATCTTAATATAGGATCCTTCATTGGTTTCTGGGGACTACAGAACCTTTTCCATAGTTTAGAAGAAAAACTTTTTCATCAGGAATCCTTGCTATATATTTCCTTTCCCCCTTTTCATCCATATGAAGCAGATTTTTGTCCAAGCACTGATTATTCCAGTTTTAGATTCAGATATTAAGCTGGATATTTTACAAGCACTGCAATTGAGATACAAATCATGGTATGAAATGTTTTTTTCTGAGCTTGGTAGAAATTGAACTGGTTTTCCATACGAAGCTGTGACCCATTGTTGGTTTCATCTCATCAAGATGATCAGGGAATCAGAAATGAGCGAGGCAGCCGTCAAAGGTTTTGGTCTCCTTAAAGAGCATGAGAGACAGAAAATAGATTGGGTGAATAATTCACATTGAATAACTTATTCGGTGTATCTAGCCTTTTTTTTTTTTCTGTCCGTTGAATGTCCACAAGCAGATGTCAGTGCTCTCAAATGCATCCCCCATTGAAGTTCACCTGACAGATTGTTCACATGTTTTAAGTCTGTGTTTTAATCACAAACAGTGAATGGATGATACTCAAAAGTTAAAACATGCAATTTTGATTGGTTGTAGAAATTCCATGCTATTATTTCTGTTCCTTGACTTGTTGACTTATAACTACTATAATCTAGAGGAGGCATGAAGAAGCCAATGGGGCTTTGTATCTTTCAGGGTGAGGGAGCAGAGAAGCAGGATTAGAGAATTTTGGATCATTTGAAATAGAGCTGTATAGAGGATGCAAGTCTCATTTCACAAAGGATTTTGAGATTTCAAACTCTGGCTTTATTCAGAATCGGACCGAAAATAGAAAAATTCTAAATTCTCCACGAAGGAAAATTCTCCCCCCAAAATTAGTTTTGGGTCTCAGTCAACCCATTTTGTTTCTATTCATTTTGTTTACATGTTGATGTTATCTATACCTTTTATAATATATCATAAAGATAATACAAAAGATAAACAATGTTTAAACAATGTCATTTCAAAACAAAAGATCGAAATGTTTCAACATTGTCAAAACTCACTCCCCGGCCCAGTTTTCTTCCAAAATGAAATTCTGGTGAAATCAACCCCATTCTGCAAAGCATATTGATTTTGACAGACCCGTACAATGCATCGGAATATGTGGTTCTGTCGAAATTTCTCCAACTAGCGCTAATTTGAAGCCACCTTTTCCTTCTGGATCACACAGGCCTAGCCAGAGGCAATATTGCTAGAAAAAGTAGGCGACTGGAAGATATTATTAGCGGGCTGCAGAGTTTACATTTAATTTCCTCTTGTCACAGCGTGTGTGCCTGCATATTCTTAGCTATGAAAAGTACAGTCAGATCCTTATCTATCTCATTCAATTGCAGTTGGGCCATATCTATAGCGAGGGGTTTTGGAAACCGTGTCCTGCTGATGTGTTAATCATCCATGTCCTCTCCCATATATAAGATATACCAAGTGGATGGCATTTGCTGGTCTGTAATTTTCCATCATCACCACCCAGTGACTGGCATATGGTAACTGTGTGTGTTTGCGCACTTGGTCTTAGTTGCAAATAGCCGAGTTAGATCATTACCTGATTTTGTTAATTGTCTATCTGCAAGTAGTCAGCAAGCTTAAAAATCACTTTCTGCAATGATTCATGGGTGTAAACACTCCACTACTTGAATGGTCATGGAAAGCAGCCCTAAAAGAGGAAAAAACATGGTCAAAACAAGCTCATTTTAAAGTTTGAGCCAATATTCCTGGGGAATACTTTGTGGTACTCTTCCAGCTTCCCAGAGAACCACAGTTCTCACCTGGATCAAAAGCTACAATGAACCCAATTGGTGCAATTTCGAACCTTAAGTTCTTTTTGTCAGTCAAGGGTAGGTTGTAGCTGCCTGTGTCACACTGATTAAGGGAAGTCTGGGAACATGGAACAGCCATGGTGGATCAGACCACTGAACAATCCAGTACCCTGCCTCTGGCAATGGCCAAATACATTGCTCAAGAGCAGTTCATTCCATATTCGAATTTGAGCTGTCTTAATTGGACACATAGGTCACATGGTATGTTTCTTTGCCCTAAATGAATGCGTGCAATTCAGTGAATCAGAGTTTAGTGTGGTCACTCATGCTTGCAAATCCCAAATGCACTCTTCGTGTCCGTTCTGCACTGCTTGCATAGGGTCTGACATTGCTGTGATCATTCCTGCCAATTAACTCATTTACTGGCATATTTGCAGTAGACGAACATAAAAGGGGCTCGAAGCAAAATTGTTTAAAAGTGCTGCCATACATTTGGTACTTTTTCCTTTTGCCATAGTCACCCTGCTGTAGAAACCCAAAGGTGTGTGGAGTAGGACTTTTCAGACTCTCCACAATTAAATATAAACTTTTATCCAAGCTCAACACACAGTGTCTGATTAATCATAAATTCATACATTCCAAGGCCAGAAGAGACCACCGTGATCATCTTGTCTAATCTCCGGCATAACGCAGGCCCTAGAACTTCCCCAAAAGAATCTTTAAAAAAAAAAAAGCATCCAGTCTTGATTTTAGAATTGTCAGTAATGGAGAATTCACCATGAATCTTGGTAGGTTATTCTGGTGGTGAATTACAATCACTGTTAAAAATGTACACCTTATTCCAGCCTGAATTTGTCTAGTTTCAACTTCAAGCCATTGTATCGTGTTATACCTTTATCTGCTAGACCAGGGGTCGGCAACCTTTCAGAAGTGGTGTGCCAAGTCTTCATTTATTCACTCTCATTTAAGGTTTCGCGTGCCAGTCATACATTTTAACGTTTTTAGAAGGTCTCTTTCTATAAGTCTATAATATATAACTAAACTATTGTCGTATGTAAAGTAAATAAGGTTTTTAAAATGTTTAAGAAGCTTCATTTAAAATTAAATTAAAATGCAGAGCTCCCCCCACCCCCGGACCGGTAGCCAGGACCCGGGCAGTGTGAGTGCCACTAAAATCAGCTCGCGTGCCGCCTTCGGCACACATGCCATAGGTTGCCTACCCCTGTGCTAGACTGAAGAGCCCATTATCAAATATTTGTTCCCCGTGTAAGTACTTATAAACTGTGATCAAATGACCCCTTAACCTTCTCTTTGTTAAGCTAAATAAATTGAGCTTCTTGAAATTCTTTAAAGTAGTAACATCTGTAGTTTGCTCAGGCTTTCAGTCTATGCAGGGCCGTGGCCAAGTATTCAGTGTAGCTAGTCAGAACTGCTGTTGCTTAGTATGGATAAATGTCCAGTATTAAAGTCTCTGCAGTTGGAGTGAAATTCACCCCTGTGGGTGAGTTAGCCCATTGGCTGTGTAAGTGTTGCACAGGCATTGTGCTGGCAGGGGTGGATTCCACCCTTTCTGAGGATGTCTCTCCTTTGTGCCAGTGCAGCGCTCTAGGGGATTTGAAAACCTGTGATAAGAAAGGGGGAAAGAAGGAGGGAAGGTGAATGGAGGAAAGACAGTGTGGTCCAGTGGATGGGACGCTGGCTTTTGGAACCCTGGGTTCTACTCCCGGTTCTGCCACTCACGCACTGTGTGACCGTTTTAAAAGAGCCCCACCTCAAGCCTGATTTTCAGAGGTTCCGAGTGCTCGCAATTCCCAGTGAAGCCAAAGTGAGCCGTGGGTGCACCATACCACCGAAAATCCTGCCCGACATGTATCAGTTTGGGCACCCAAAAACAGGAAGCCAAAGCCACTGGCCACCTTTGAAAACCTGGGCCTGGCCCCAAACCACTCTGTGCCTCAATTTCCCCATTTGCCAGATGGCAATGATAGCACTTACCCTCCCCCGTCGAAAGTCCTTGGGGATCTGTGGGCAAAACATTGTCTTCGGGCTGCTGTCAGGGGCTCAGTGTACCAGATACAACGTAACCGTTGGACCTGACCGCGCATACACACGGCAGCAAATGTTCTGAGATGATCTGAGCTGGATGGATTATTTGCTACTCAGATTGATCAAACACTCAATACTTGTAAGCCTAGCAGGAATGCGGTCGGGGGTGGCGGGGGGGAAGGGAGTGGCTCAGCAGTTGCCCTGTTGGAATAGTAAGAAAGGGAGAGCTAACTAAATAAATAGCACAGAGCTTGAAACAGAGCCCTCGCTTCCTTCAAAATATGTCACTGCTACTTGAGCTTGGGTCTCTTTCCATGCCTGAGGTAAGTGGCATTCCCGCTGCACAGTGAAATGTGTGAGGGATAGAAAGGGTACGTGTGGAGGGGGATAATGGGGAAAGGGTGTCACTGTTTGGCCCTCTGCCAGGACTGCACTTGCTGTAGGGAAATCATTCTGCATCTGGACTCCTTTTGACTGAACTGGAGTGTCTTTCCTACCAGCCAACCTTCAGGGAAATAAATAATGAATAATAAAGCATATTTCTAACACTTCAGTGGATCGCAGACAATGAGAAAAACTCACACATTGGCATTTTCTTTTTAAATTAACTCTCATGTCCTCTCTTAATTGTGTTTGACCAATGCTTTGTTTCCCTTCTTTTCTTCCTCTATTACATTCAGCTGTGCGCTCTCTCTCTTTATCTTTACTTTCCCTTCCTTCTCTCCTCTGCTTTGTAGTCTCTCTGTCCAGCTGACTCCCTCTCCGTGTGGTTATTTGGGAAGGAAGAGGGAATTTATAGCTCGCACTGGATTCTGTTACCGACTGTTCCACCCATCCGACCTCTCTGGATCTTTCAGTACATGATTTCATGCCAGATTGTAATGTTACCAAATATTTGGGAGCCCAGCAATCATTGTGGCTTTCATTAGCTTTTAGTAATACCTCCTGTGTTGTAGAGCAAAGCCAGTGGTGAGAAATTTAAGAGTACATTTTCTCATCATTTCATCGCAATGGGTGAAATTCACCCAGCACAGAGCCAATACAAGGTCTATGCACCACTTCCGTCCAAAAACCTGGGCTTCCATGACACCGCATCAGTAGTGAATTTCACCTAAAGAGCCCCTGTGAACATGTCAACCTCTTAACAGCACAATGTAGCCGCCCTTCAGAGTCATCAAATGCACTTTATTTTTTCTTTGTGTCCTTTGGAGAGAAATTGATTATTTGAAAGTGATTCATAGATTCCTAGGCCAGAAGGCACCATTATGACCATCTAGTCTGACCTCCTGTCTATCACAGGCCAGAGAACTTCCCCGTCACTCTCACTGTTAAAAAAATATGCCTTATTTCCAGTCTGAATTTGTCCAACTTCAGCTTCCAGCCACTGGATCATGTTATAGCGTTTTCTGCTAGACTGAAGAGCCCTGTATTAAATATGTATTCCCTATGTAGGTGCTTATAGGTTGTAATCAAGTCACCCCTTAACCTTCTCTTTGTTAAGCTAAACAGATTGAGCCTCTTGAGTCTGTCACCATCAGCCTGGTTTTCTAATCTTTTAATCATATTCCTGGCTCTTCTCTGAGTCCTCTTTAGTTTTTCAACATTCTTTTTGAATTGAAGACACCAGAAATAGAGGCAGTGTTCCAGCAGTGGTCATACCCGTGCCAAACACAGAGGGAAATCACCTCTCTTCTACTCAAGATTCCCCTGTTTATGCATCCAAGGATCACATTAGCCCTTTTATCCAGTGTCGCACTGGGAGCTCATGTTCAGCTGATTATCCACCACAACCCTCAAATCCTTTTCAGAGTCACTGCTTTCCAGGATAAAGTTCCCCCCATCCTCTAAGTATGACATACTTTCTTTGTTCCTAGATGTATACATTTAGATTTAGCCATATTAAAATACATATTGTTTGAATTTATCCAGAAATCCAAATTGGTCTGTATCAGTGACCTGTCCTCTTTATTATTTACCACTCTCCCAATTTTTGTGTCGTCTGCAAAATTTATCAGTGATTTTTTGTTTACTTCATCATTAATAACAAATGTTAAAGAATGTAGAACCAAGAACAGAATCTTGCAGGACCCCACTAGAAACATTCCCTGTTGATGATGATTTCCTGTTTACAGTTACATTTTGAGATCTATCAGTTAGCCAGCTTTAAATCCATTTAATGCGTGCCATGTTCATTTTATATCATTCTAGTTTTTTAACCAAAATGTCATGCTGTACCAAGTCAAATGCCTTATAAAAATCTATGTATATTACAGCAACATTATTACCTTTATCAACAAAACTTGTAATCTTATAAAAAATCAAATTAGTTTGACAGGATCTACTTTCCATACACCCACATTGATTGGCATTAATTATATTACCCTCTTTTAATACTTTAATCAAGTTCCATATGAGCCACTCCATTATCTTGTCCCAGCTTGATGTCATACTGACAGGCCCATAACTACTCGGGTCATCCCATTTACTGTTTTAAAATATTGGCACAGCATTATCTTCCTTCCAGGCTTCCAGAATTTTCCTAGTGTTCCAAAACTTATTGAAAATCAACATTAACAGTCCAGTAAGCTCCTCAGCCAACTCTTTTAAAACTCTTGGATGTAAGTTATCTTAACCTGCTGATTTAAAAATATCTAACTTTAGTAGCTGTTGTTTAACATCCTCCTGAGATACTAGTGGAATGGACAGAACATTATCATCATCATATGATGAGAGTGCATCATCTGTTCATTTCCCCCCCAAACATGGAATAAATGTATTTATTGAACATTTTCGCCTTTTCTGTGTTGTTATTGATAATTCTTCCATTTCCATCCACTTATGGACCAATAGCATTGTAAGGATTCTTTTTGTTCCTAATATATCATAAAATGCCACAAGAGGGTATAGTTAGCAGCAATGGGGTGAAATTAAAATAACGAGAATTGAGGCTGATTGTTGGAAAGAATCATCTGCCATTGTGAGCTCTTTCAGACTGTGGAATAGTCACAGTGGTAGATTGAAAATACGGGGCCAGGTTTACTGGCACCTCCAGCTGTTTTGTGCCTCTCTGGTGACAAAAGGTTAGTCCTAAGCTGGGCTCAACCAGCCAGTTAAACTGTGTTTGTTGTTCTTTTGCATGGCCATGATGTGCTGGTGAATCCAACTCATATTGTACAGTAGGGAACAATCTTGCATTAGCAGTTGGACAGGACAGATTACCGAACAGCTCGTTTCTCGCCCTAATTGCTGTGTCAGAAAACCTTTCTGAAATGCAGTGTACAGTTCTAGGTAGCCTCCTACCTCCTTCCACAGTCTCTCAGTCCTATCTTTCATCCGTCCATCTAAATGTATAGCTTACCTCCCTGCCTGGAGGTGGCCTGCTCTGCTCGTAGCCTGTAGGTTTGTATTTCAGAAGACTGTGAAATCAGTGCTAAGCCAGAGTCTCTAACATCCTTTGCTTCTGCCTTTCCTTCAGGTCACCCTGATGTAGAGCAACCTTGTAAACCCAGTGTCAGGACTTGGAGTCCCAACTCAGGGGTCCACCAGCACACAGTACCGCCAGTCTGTCCCGAGCCCCAGGGCTGCTATCTGGAGCTAGAGTTCCGCTATCCCTTGATCCCAGAGTCCCTCACAGTCTGGGTGACATTTGTCTCCACGGATTGGGACTCCAGCGGAGCAGTGAATGACATCAAGCTTCTGACCGTCAGCGGGAAGAACATCTCTCTGGGGCCCCAGAACGTCTTCTGCGACATCCCTTTGACCATCAAGCTGAATGCCAAACAGGTGGGCGAGGAAGTGTACGGCATCCAGATCTACACCCTGGATGAGCACCTGGAGATTGATGCGGCTATGCTGAGCTCCATCCCACGGAGCCTGCTGTGTGCAGACTGTAGACCCATCCAGTACAAAGTGGTCCGGGACCCTCCCTTCCAGACTGGTTCTCCATTTGTCATCTCAAACCTCAGCAGGAGATGCGTGGACAGGTAAGTATCTCTAGTCCGCAGGATGGACAAATTGTTTTGGAAACGTCTCTCCCCATAAAATTACACTGGAATGGCAGGGTTCTGAAATACTTAGAAAGGCTGACTCTCCACAAGAAAGGGCACTCTCAGGGTATATGTCTGGAACTGGAGGTACCAAAATCACATGAGACAGCCTGACCTCATGGGCTTTCCAGCCTAGATTTGCAGACACAAGAAGTTCAGATATTTTTTTACCGCACAGACTACCAAATACTTATCCAAATTCTGAACTTTGTGAGAGAACCCAAGAGAAGGTTTTGGGACTAGCATGGTGACACTCAGAAGACTATCTTTTCTAAGAAATATGTGTGTTGTGGTGGGGAATCATTTGGAGTGCTGTGCTTGGGAACACCCAAAACTGAGGGTGGCAGGTGGGTGGGAGAGAGGGAAGTGCATATATTTCTTTACATTTTAATGAATTTATTTCAGCTACATTTGCATCCCTCTTATAATCACTTTCTGCAGTTGAGTTTTGTTAGCACAAATGTTTGCAGACTTGAATGGGACTTACATGAAACATGTGCCTTTTGCAAGTTCTCTGTACATAGGTGAATTTCACACTGGGTTTTAGCTTAAAGCCTGATTAGAAGAGTTATGCTTATCCAATCAGGGAACATAAACATTGCCATGTGACTTTTATGAGGCCAATCAGCTATGCAGAACTTAAACAAAAGTAAAAAAAAAAAAAGTGTAATAACTTCAAAGTAATTCATGCTCTGTTCACAGACATTCCACAAACAGAAAAAAGCAAAACTGTTTAATAAAAATATTCTTTAGTAATTATGCACTCACCTTTAGCAACACAATGAAGCCCTTTTGAAAATTAACATCAGATAAAAGGAACAAAGCTGCTAAGGAAACCACATGCTAATTTAAAAAAAGATAAGCTTACTACTAATATCTAATAGCAAGGAAGACCACATCGTTACAGCTTTCTAAAGAGTTTCCAAATATAATAAAACAGAATAATTAACAATCCAATAATTATAAGATACTGCCACTTTAGCAGCCCAACTGTACAACTGAGAGAATGCAAATTGTCTCTGAGCGCATGAGAATCCAGGTTAATTATTAAAACCAAAAAATGTACATAATTGGGATGCCTCAGATGCTTAAAGTTAAGCATGCGCTAAAGTATTTTCCTGGACTGGTGCTTTAAATTGCAGTAGTTGCTGGCATGTACAGTAAATAAGGCTATTGGCCTATTGGAAACATGGGAAATTGTGAATTTTCCCATGGTTTTTGCTGCAAAAGCATCATTGCCTGAAAACTGGCCCGTTCTTGTTGGAAAAAAGGACTGGTTTTGCTTGAAACATCTGCATTCCTTAGCACAAATTCCACAAAATGGGCCCAATTCTGAGTTCATAATGAAATGTGGGGGAAAAAACCTTTGAATTCTGAGCACTGTTCTATCAAACTTTGTTCTGAATATTTTTCAGACCTCTATCTGATAGTCCTCTTACCTGGATTTGAGAGAAGAAGGATTGTCTTGTGATTAGGGCACTATCCAGGGATTCAGGACACCTAAGTTCAACTCCCAGCTCTGCTCCAGGTTCTTTTGTGACCTTGGACAAATCATGAGTGATAAAACTTTCAAAAGTATCTAAGTGACTTAGAAGCCTAAGTCCTATTTTTAAAAGTGACTTAGACCCCTAAGTGCCACTGAAAGTCAATGTGTCTTAGGCTCTTACGTTCACGAGTCCCTTTTGAAAATGGGACTTAGGCTCCTATGTCACCTAGAGCCTTTTGCCAATTTTACCATGGGCTCTTTGTGCCTCAACTCCCTCTCTGTAAAATGGGGACAAGATCACTGCCCTATCTCCTAGGTGGGCTGTGGGTAATAGCTCAGGTACTATAGTGATAAGGGCCAAATAGATCCCTAGGTAGATTGTGTAAGCAGAGACTCGGATTGGTTCTTTCTTCTGACATATGGCAGAATCCTTTGTATTCTCAGTTAAGAGCTAGACTGAAGCAGGATAAGCTTTCCATCAGCAGCCTGTGCAGAGTGTTTTTTACTCACCAAGCAGAAAGGAGAGGGCTGCGGGTGGTCCCTCACCAAGGCACCCGTGAAAGAGAAGCTAGAATATGTCCCTATGTAAACAGGTACATAAAATATCGCTTTGAAATATCTCTCAGCCCAGATTCTCTTCTGCCTGTGTGTTTGACTCTATATGAGTGGAACACAGAATCCTGCTACCAGCTGACAGTGCAGCCCATCTGTCTCTCTGTAAACCCCAGGCCAGTTACCCCTCCTCATTGTTTTTGCATGTTTCCATATTGACTAGAGTGGCATCCACACATGTATATAAAAATATTGTGGAGGAAGTTGCACGTCTCTTCCCCTGCCTCCTCTGACCTTGGTCTCTGTTTTCTCTTTTCTTCCTAAAGAAAATATTTGCTTGTTCTGTTATCTCTGAGCAAGATCTTTTCCCCAGGTGTGGCAGTGATGAAAGGAAAATTAATTTCTCAGACCCTCTTCCTGCTGGTGGAGAGCACATCTCCCTAAGCTGAAAGGGGAGACAGTCTTAATGGATAGCTCTTGCCTAGTCAGCATTAGGTGCTCTTACAGGCGAGAGAAAATAGCTAGAGTAATGCAACCCTTTTATTAAGGAACACAGACCCATCCCAACCCTGCCTGCTCTCAAGTTGAAATAGAATCCCAGCTCTCGGCGCAAGCAGGCTGAGATCAGGGAACGTTTCAAAAGGATGGGGCTGAGATCTGAATGGCCTCTTCATCCCTGCAGATTATAGAGAAACCAGGCAAATCTCAATAGCTTCAGATGACTTTGAACGTCTAGGTTTCCTTGAATCCATTAAACAAAGTGAAACTCATCAGCTATGAACCGACTATAAACCAAAAAGAGGGGGGAAATAAATAAATAAAGTAGTCAAACCAGCTGCCGTGTGAAAATGCTGAGTTCTTCCCAGCTCTAGGAATAAGTAGAGAGGGGCCTGGCCTGCAAAGTTCCCCAATACTCATGGGGGATCAGCTCCGGGGTTTTCATTCGGGATGATCACTAGAAATAATTATGGATGATCAAACCAGTTAACACAAAGCCTTTTGAACCCTGCTGTCGCCAGGTACCCTGACCCAGTTAGAGCTGCCATGTAATCAGTATCTCAGCATTTGTTCTGGAGCAAAAACCCTTGAATTTTTAGGGAGAGTTTATTAAGTCGAGAGCGCCTGGGACGGGAAGCTTTCTCCGAGATGTCGAGAAAATGGGTAGCTGTCACTCACAAAAGACTTGTCCTGTTTCATAGCCCCAGCAGTCTCCACTGGTCTCCCCCTTTTCATGAGTGCGGCCTTTTTATCAGGAACAAATGTTGGAGAAGAGAAGCTATCAGAGAGCCAGCTCTCCCTGTGCATTGGTGGCAGTGGGCAGCCTACAAAGAGCCTCTGCCCAGACAGAGGTGGTCTATTCAAAGTTCTCATTTGTATTATAGCTGTACAGTGTGTGCTGGAACTCTGGAGAGACTGAGCTGTCGCTGAAGAGTCCACAGCTGGGTTGTATTGTTCCTATGAATTCCATTACACACTAAAATCCTGGGATCTCTCTCCTCCCGCCACGGGGCATGAGTAACTCCCATTGAAGTCAGTGGCACTTGGCTCCATGGGGAAGAAATTCAGACCCTCACCAAAGATCCCACAATAAAATAGGAACATGAGTCCACAGGGGATACAATAGGGATTTCACAGTGTCCCTAGAAACCTGGGCTCCTGCCTTTATGTCTGTATGTGGCAGTGATGTAAACTGGTGCTGAGCCAGCCATTCATGTTGCAGAACAGAGAGTTTAGCTATATCCTTAGCTACATGACAGGTCGTTCATGAAACATGTTTAATTTTTTTATCAATCAGTCGGTTAGGGTTTAGCTACAAATGTAACTCTTGTAGCTGGCTATGCGGGAGTGCCCAGGATGGGGAGAGGGTGCATGTGGGCTTTGGCTCCTGTTATTCGTTTTAAATAGTAAGAGGCTGTGTAGACATGGCGTGATTTGTATGTGGTAGCAAAAAAAAAAAAAAGCAAAAACCCTCTTGATTCTTCACTGTATTATACCAGTTTGACACTGGTGGAACTCCATTGTCTTCAGACGGGCTTTACTGGTGTAGAACTGAAGTGACACAAAGGAGAGAATCAGACCCCCAAGCTTCATCACAGCCTTACTTTGTATCCTGCCTCTCACACCCATCCCCATGTTTTTGGATGGAGAAATCATTTGTATTGTGGGTATAATGTTACATTTTGCGGCAAGCTGGAGACTGTTAACCACCTAGACACTGACTAAATGTGCTTGAAGCTTTTTCTCTTTTGGCCAAGCCTTGGAATCTCCCTTCGTCAGTTGTCATTCAGTCCTCAAGCAAAAGTTTCAGTGAAGCCAACTACACCTCTACCTCGATATAACGCTACCCGATATAACACGAATTCGGATAGAACGCAGTAAAGCAGTGCTCCAGGGGGGCGGGGCTGCGCACTCCGGTGGATCAAAGCAAGTTCGATATAACGCGGTTTCACCTATAACGCGGTAAGATTTTTTGGCTCCTGAGGACAGCGTTATATCGAGGTAGAGGTGTACTGAAAAAGGACTTCAGCAATTAAGGCCCGATCCAAAGCTCATTGAAGTCAACGGTCAATGGGCTTTGGATCAGGCCAATGATACAGTTGAAAATAATGTGAGGGGGAAAAAGGGTATGACACAACTAATCAGAAGACAGCATATAGATGACTTGAGCAAGAGAGAGATTGTTGGTCCAAATTGCACATTGACAAACCTGGACTCCTGAATCCCATCCGTTGCTTGTGTATTCTTGTTAAGAAGCCTGAGGCGAGTTATGGGGAACTGTACAAATTGTTAGTAAAACTTCCGAGGTTTGGAAGCTGGTTTAAGTTTGCTTCCAGAGGTGTCATAGAACACTTGAAAGTGTGCGAGACAAAAGCAGCTCCAGATTCCTCTCCAGCATGAATGTGAGGGCTAGTCCAAGACAAAGGACTCTGGCTGAAGTAGAGACCTTCAAGCACCGGTAAGATCACTGCCACCAGGCCCTGGGGGGAATTCTTTTCTCACCCCCACACCTCTGACATACATCTTAGACTGGGCAGGGAGGATGACTAATTCTATTCACACATGCCAGGTATGAGTATGTACCATTGCTCACCCACACGCAGCACACCAAGTGCCTGGCAGAGAGAAACCAAAAAGAGAAAATCCACTTTTTTTTTTCCTTTCTACTATTCTCCTTAACATTCCTTTTGGAGTGTTTCCGTCACATATGCAATGCTCCTAAAAGCTGAAGTGTATGTTGCTATTATTTACAACCTTCAATAGTGTGCTAGGTACTTTACAGAAGAAGTAAACCAGGTCCTTGCTTCAAAGAGCATACAATCAAATGTTAGAGGCTAATATTGCTGCTGTTGCTAGGGATTATACATCTCCATTTAGCTGATCAGACCTGGCAGCTGGCAGCCACATTCTTTTCTTTTCTTTTCTTTTCTTTTATTTTCTTTTCTTTTATTTTCTTTAATTAGTTTAGTACTGGTTAAAAAATGCCAGGGTATTTTTGCAAGAGAATGAAATCTGCTTCCCACCACCTACAGAATAGGCATTGCAAGCCTCCCATGTACCACCCCCTGCCAAAGTGTTCTAGTCCTGACCTGGAGAAGCAAGAGGGCACATTCATTCTCCACTCTGTAGGCAGTTTTTTTTCTGTTAAATCTGCACAAAGGTGCCAATTAGCACCAGCTATGGTGATGGATTGTGATTATTAGCTGTTGTGGTTACTTACGTAACACCATAGCTATGTGTGGCACTTCACAAAACACACGGCTCCAGATTCTCTGTGCTGGCTGATCTGGATTTGATGTAAGATTAGGAATGGGAGAGGCAAGGTGGGTTTATGCCTTAGCAGCACTCTGATCCTGACACAGGGCCGAGATCTTTTTTGGCCCCAGATTCAACGTAGGGTATGTCTACACTGCAACTAGGAAGTGTAATTCCCAGCGTGGGTAGAAATACATGTGCTAGCACACCAAAAATATCAGTGTCGTTCTGATGGCACCTGCAGCAGTTCAGGCTAGCTGCCTGAATACATACCTAAGCCCTTGTATGGGAATGTACTCGGTGGCTAGCCTGATCAGCTATTTTTAACATGCTAACTCAAGCAGCACTAGCATGAGTACATCTGCCTCAGCTGGGAATTACACCTCCAGCTCTGGTGTAAACCTCACCTTAGAGAAGCTTCAGGTAGAATGCAGAAGCACTCTGGCTAGGATTATTTTCTGCCTAGAGATACTTGCTTCTCCAGGGGCTGGGAGCGGTGATGGAGAGTTGCCATTATGCAAAGAAAATCTGCAGGAGGCACGTTAAGATGGATTTGCAGCCCTATGCCCTGCCAGAGCCGTATAGAGGGGCCAAGAATGTGGCCCACTATTGAGTTGTGGACAGATCTCCATTAGAACGTGAACTGATACCGCCAACTCAAGCCATGTTGGCCACCAAGCAAACATTAGTTGAAGATGACAGATTTCAGTCACGACCAGCCATGGTTGCATTTGAACTGGCAACCTAGCAACAGGGTTTTTAGCTGCAAGATGATATGAAGGTTAAATGGGACCTTTCCCATTAGTCAAAATAATTTATTGCAGGTGAAACAGTCTCAGAGCTGCGGTGAATTAGGCTGTACGTTACTCATGGATAATTACTGTTCGCTGATGTTTCCCTTCTTATGTACCTATTATTTGGGCTTCTAAATAAGGCAAGAAGCCCCAGGAATCTCCCAGGAATAACAAATGCATTTTCTTTGCTTGATTGAGGAAAGAAATATTGGACAGGCATGTGTTATGCAACAACTTAAAAATAACTCCTTTGTAAAACTTGGACTGAGCCTTGAATACCACAAGAGAGGCAGAAATATGTTACCTGCATTTTTATCAGCAGCATCAGCTAGTCCAGTTTTCGCTATTCCTTTTGTAACTATTGGCCTGATCAGTTGCTGGGCACTTAGTTTTATATCTTTAATATCTTTTGTGTGGGATTAAAATACCAAAATTAGATACGTTCATGGAGGATAGGTCCATCAATGGCTGTTAGCCAAGATGGTCAGGGATGGAAACCCAAGCTCTGGGTATTCCTAAATCTTTGACTGCCAGAAGCTGGGACTGAACAACAGGGGATGAATCGCTTGATAAATTGCCCTGTTCTGTTTGTTCCCTCTGAAGCCTCTGGCACTGGCCATTGTTAGAAGACAGGATACTGGGCTAGATGGGCCATTGATCTGACCCAGTGTGGACATTCCTGTGTTCTGTTAAAGCTGGAACTCAGAGTCAAATCAAATGGGGATTGAAAACAGAACTAGATTGGCATTGCAATACTGCTCTGCCCTTAGTACCCCATTTGGATAGGACACCAATGGGCACTGTAGAAAACCCTTTTAGGCATATAATGGCTTACAAATATTCTGAACAAAGAGAGGGGCCTATGACACCCTGAGCAAAATTAACCTCTCAGGCTTGATCCTGTTCATTGTGGCCAAGGTTTTTAAAAGTGACTAGTCGGGGTTTTTGGTTTTTTGTTGTTATTGTTTTGTTTTGTTTTTGACGGGGTGGGGAGCTACTTGAGACATCTAATAGGGGCTTGGTTATCAGAGACATAGTGCTCAGTACTTTTGAAAATCAGGCCTCTTTAGGGTATCTCAAGCTGGGCATCCAAAATCATTAGTCATTACTGAGAATCTTGGCCTCTTAAACTAAATACAATAAACTGGATCATTGGTTCACAGTGCTTGTTTTTAAGTATGACCAGTTGCAAATGTAATGACAATAGAAGAAGTTAGCTCATGATGGGACTTTAGCTAGGTAGAGAGAGGCCAGTGGAAATAGGTTCCATCTGGTTATTAAACCATTAAAGAACCACAAGTGATCTCTTAATAGGACTTGTCATAATTTGAAGTGGATTAAGCCAAGGCACAGAGCCCCTACAGAGGGAATCGTGGCAGAATATTCCTTTGGAATAGACACATCATCTCCCTGCACAACTGACAACAAGCACAGATATATTGTACGCATGAGAGCACCCACATATTATCAGCCATATGCTATTAGGAAGCAGTATCCTCCAAGGAGGGACTCAGGACTCTGTGATTTTTTGGTGCCACTCTCCCTAAGAAGAAGAGAAGTTCAGGATAGCAGAGAGGTGGTTTAGCTGAGAAAAGAGGAATCTCAAAACCTCTATGTACACCCAGGTCTTGATCCAAAACCCACTGAAAATCAATGGACAGTCTCCCCTTTGGATCAGTCCCCTAGCGTATCCTCTCGCATGGCTCGGTTTCCTCACACTGAGTGTTTTGCATCTCTTCAGGATTACACAGAAGCATTAGAGTATTAAATTCTGAAAATGAGGCCTTGGCTCGGGATTGTTGAAAGGAAATCCTAGAGGTCACGTCTGGATTCAAAGACTCTGCCTTGCTAATGACCTCAACCCTGGAGGGACCTTCCTCCCAGGGACATGCTCAGTGGTGCAGGACTGTTCTTAAAACTAATTGAACTTCAAAACCAATCTGCAGCTGAACCATCGGTATGCTGAGTCCTGCCTGGAAGAGCCTGCAGACCATTCACTGGGTCTCCATCATTTCTGTTAAGAGCCTTTTTTGATTTAAATTAATAGGGTCTGAATCAGGCGTTTCCTAGGTAGCGTAGTTGTCAAAATCAAGTTAAAACACTGGTAGCAGTCTTGTCAGTGGAATGCTTTGTGCACGGGAAAGAAATGGAAACATCATTAAAAGTGTGAGTAATAAAATGCTGGCCACCCATCCTGGCCTTAATATCTCAAAATTATGGATCAAGGCAAAGGTTCAGCAGTGACTTGCTGATGATGGCCCTTCCAACTCCAACCTGCCTCCCAGTTGGTTCGCTCCCATCTCAAACTGACACACTGTAGTTGGGTGGCTGATTATTTGCCAGATCCCCGGCTGGTTTATACCAACTGAAGATGCATCCTGATACATTTTAGCTTCCAGAGTCCTTGGTGCTGGGTCAACTCCTAACAAACCCCTCTCTCTGAAATTGCTGAGACAGAACTTCACAGGGAGCTGTTCTCATTGAGATGCTCTCATGCCTCAAATGAACATCACCTGAAACCGTGCTCAGGAAACGAACAAAACAGATTTCCCCCCCTCCCTGCTTCTTTAATAACCAACAGGTGCTGAGCCCCTTAACCTATATACTTCCATCAAACTGCCTCTTGGGCACAAACTCCCATCTAAGACTTTGGACCTCTAACAGTTACTTTATCCTGGAATTTGTAACTTGATCCGATGAAGAAGCTTCAGAAGGAGCTTGTCATCTTCTAAAGAAAAAATCTTATTTTGTTTAACCAATAAACTTAAAAATTGTCCATCAGTGTTAAAAAGTTTGTTGAAAAAAACAAACGAGAAATATCTTTGTGACCTTGGCTGCAACCTTTGTTTTTTATTAAATTTGCTACTGTGTTTTAAATTGGTACCAGGGCAAATACTTGTACGATTATATCAAAGTCTGCTGGAGTTAATCAGTTGCATATATTTAAGTTTGCTACTTTAAAACCTCATGCGTTTGCACGAAGGAAGAAAATGGTCTATTTAAAGGAAAAGTTTCAGTGGTTTAATGTCCAAGTTATCTGCTAGAAATGTACATGGGGCTCAATTTTCAGCGTTAGGTTGCTATATTAACGTGCGCATTACTGCGTTTTGACCACCCAGGACAGCACCAGTTACCTATTATAGAAACCTATGTGCTGATCTGAGCACTAAGTGTAGAATGGACATTTTAACCTAGGCTGGAAATTGAACTCGTTGGCTCATACTCTTTTTTTGTTACACCAGTGTAAATCTGGAGTAAGGTTACTGAAATACGTGGAGTTACTCCAGATTTATGCCAGTGTAACTGACAGTAGAAACTGTACCATCGTTGTCTATCTTTAATCTTGTATTCATGGGTGTCATTGTTGCCAGTGGTATACAAAAGCACGTTACGTGCAAATACCTGTTTCTAATTGATTTGATCATTGCTTTATCGTTAATATCTGGGACATCGTAGATGAGACATGTGGAGGCTCCCTAGCATTGTGGAAGTGACTAAGATGTTGACCTTGATCCGGTACTAGAACTAGCTTGCCAAGACAGAGTTAGAAAAGAAAGTTGGCGGAGGGCCTGGTCTAGTTTCTGTTGAAGTCAATGGAAAGGTCAGACTCAGGGTTGCTAGAACCACTTGGTAATACAAAAGGTGCTACACAAAGCACTCAGTTGAGATGAAAACTTGAGGCATTCTTGTTATTTCCCCCGGCTATGGTTAATACCAACTGCTGAGTTGATGAGCAGGACATGTGCATATCTTATATACTGCATGGAAAACCACTGTCCATGTCAAATGGGCAAACAAGTTAGAATCCAAGGGCCAGATCCGTAGCTGGTGGAAATGGGCAGAGTGCTGTTGATTTCAATGGAGTTATGACACTTTATGCCAGTTGGGGATCTGGACCCAAACTTTGATTGTTGGAGTTCAGAGCAAGGCACCCAGGAATAGAATAAAAAGGCAAATCAATTAGACTAATTAATGTCTATCAGATTAGACAAAAATCCATGTGAGACAGTTTGTTTGTACATCCACTTGTGTGGGGTCTGGGGGGAGGTGTCAGCCAAATCGAACTCTGCCTGTGTACGTGTGACCATGGGAGGTGAGATTGGAACACACTCTTTGGAGACAGGAGGTATGACTGGTAAGGATATAACATTTCCAAGTCCAGAACTGCTCAGGCAGTTCGTTAGGGGAGACTTCGTTTCTCTGCACTGTTCCTTCCAGGTGGCTAAGAATTTCGATCAGGCCGGGGAATGGAATGAGTGAGGACTTTTTTTTTTAAATGGCAACTGCCTAAATTTCAGAAGTGGCATATGGTTCTGCACAAATAACTGCCTCTGATGCATAAACCTCACACATTGTGCAAGCTGGTAGGAGATGAGGTAGCTGGTAGGGCTTGGCAGGACTTTCCCCAAAGATTCATTGCCGGTGCAGTTGGGTACTTTTGCATTTGCAAACATCTGCCCATGTTCGTGAATGGTTTATAAACATCAGCTGATGATGATCAGGTTGCAAACAACCCCTAGTCCTCCTCCCATTGCTCTTCCAAGAGGTATCCCATGGACTCTGGGACCCTCTCCAACCAACATATGTTTGCTGTATTGAGGGTGCTGTGTGGCCTGTCTATCCCTCCTGAGTTCCCGCGAGACCTCGGGCAGGGATGTGTGACTGTTCTGCTCCCCAAGCTGGTTCGTTTCGGGAGAGAGGATGAAAGATGCCTTACATAGTTTCAGCTTCCCCCAGTACTTAGTGTTTTTAGGGTGGGGAAGCAGTCTGTACCCCTCCACCTCTCCTTCCTGCTCCCTATTCTCACTTCCAAACTGGCTTTCTACGGAACACAGCATCCCATAACCCCTAGGGTAATTACTAGGGAGACCCCTCTGGCTCCATAGCAAGTGCATGCTGCGGATTATAGGTTGGGGACAGGAGAGGCAGTGTGGTCTAGTGGATAGGGCACTTAGTTGGGACTCAGGAGACAGGATTCTATGCCCCGTTTTGCCACTGAGCTGCTCTGGGACCTTGGGCATGTCACCTCACATCTCGGTGCCGCTGTTTCCCAACCTAACCTTTGTGTCTCTTGTCTATTTCAAGTATAAACTCTTCAAGGCAGGGGCTGTTTTTCGCTAGGTGTCTGTACAGCACCCAGCACAAATGGGCCCTGATCTGTGCTGGGGCCTCTAGGTGCTACTGTAATAATAATATTACTAATAATAATTAATAAATAATAAGGCTACTCCTGGGTGAAGCTCAGCCCAAACTTAGCCAGTATTGATCCTTGCCACTCTGTGAAACTCTCCGTCCGTTCAGGTTTAATTTGAATTTCAGGCAGAGGGACAGCGTAAAATCCATCCAGTCATCTCCAATCTTTGCTCCACAGAGAGCACAGCCAGGGGCCTGTCAGGTTTATTTAATCCTGCCACTAACTTGTTTTGTTCTCCCTGGTGAACAGTAAAAGCCAGAGGACGGCACGTAAGCCCAATCCTCCCGTTAGGGCCTAGCCTATCTTCCATCGAGAGAGAAGAATCTCAGCGGCAGCCTCCTTGGCGTTCGTTTCTTCTAAATCAACTTTGTGCCAAGGAGACAGGCGGGAGGCTTGTTTTGAGGCCCTTGCATCTGCCATGTCGCTTGGCTTATCCAAACAGCGAAAGATCTGACGGCAGCTGAAATAATAGACAAGTGCAAGAACTCGAGATTTTTGACATCCTTCTTTTGTTTACAAAATTCCATCGCCCCCCTCCCAGCTTCAAAATCAGACAGGAATTCTCTTCATTGTCTTCTACCGTGCCTCTCATACCATTCTTATTTAAAAGAGAGTGAGAGAGAGAGAGAGAGAGCTGACAGAAGAGGGGGAAACAACTCTATTTGTACAGTCAATAACAGGTGTGATCAATATGTCCTAAAGTGACCCTCTCCCCTGGGGCCATCTGTTATAGGAAGAGTTTTTGTAAGAACCACAGGCCATGGGAGCATGAAAAGCCACGGTGGCACTTCCTAGTGCTCTTCCTCTTCCAGTGGAAGTCAAGTCTAATGACCCGAGCTTCAAGCAGATTTGAAGAAAGGATGGGGCAGCTCTCAGTAATCCAGGAGCAGGCTTGACCACAGAAAAAGAGGTAGTTGATTCTCTACTACTTTATTGAACCTCGTTTCTTGACCTGAGCTCAGGACCAATCCCGCGGAGCATCATCTCTGAGCTACAGAGCTCCCTCAGCTCCCATTAACTTAAATAAGGCCTCTTATTTTGGTGCCTAAATATGGGTTTGAAATAGCGTATGAACTTGGGCAAAGCACTTTCACCTGTGCCTCTGTTTTCCCTCCCGTTACCTTGTCTGTCTTGCCTATTTAGATGGTAAGCTCTTTGGGAGAGGGACTGTCTCTCCCTGTAGGTCCACACCGTGCCTTGCACAATGGTACCTGGATCCCAATTGGAGCCATTACTGTAGTATACATAACATAAGAACATAAGAAAGGCCGTACCGGGTCAGACCAAAGGTCCATCTAGCCCAGTATCCTGTCTACCGACAGTGGCCAATGCCAGGTGCCCCAGAGGGAGTGAACCTAATAGGCAATGATCAAGTGATCTCTCTCCTACCATCCATCTCCACCCTCTGACAGACAGAGGCTAGGGACACCATTCCTTACCCGTCCTGGCTAATAGCCATTAATGGACTTAACCACCATGAATTTATCCAGTTCTCTTTTAAACTCTGTTATAGTCCTAGCCTTCACAACCTCCCCAGGTAAGGAGTTCCACAAGTTGACTGTGCGCTGCGTGAAGAAGAACTTCCTTTTATTTGTTTTAAACCTGCTGCCTATTAATTTCATTTGATGACCCCTAGTTCTTGTATTATGGGAATAAGTAAATAACTTTTCCTTATCCACTTTCTCCACATCACTCATGATTTTATATACCTCTATCATATCCCCCCTTAGTCTCCTCTTTTCCAAGCTGAAGAGTCCAAGCCTCTTTAATCTCTCCTCATATGGGACCCGTTCCAAACCCTTAATCATTTTAGTTGCCCTTTTCTGAACCTTTTCTAGTGCCAGTATATCTTTTTTGAGATGAGGAGACCACATCTGTACGCAGTATTCGAGATGAGGGCGTACCATCGATTTATATAAGGGCAATAATATATTCTCAGTCTTATTCTCTATCCCCTTTTTAATGATTCCTAACATCCTGTTTGCTTTCTTGACCGCCTCTGCACACTGCGTGGACATTTTCAGAGAACTATCCACGATGACTCCAAGATCTTTTTCCTGACTTGTTGTAGCTAAATTAGCCCCCATCATATTGTATGTATAGTTGGGGTTATTTTTTCCAATGTGCATTACTTTACATTTATCCACATTAAATTTCATTTGCCATTTTGTTGCCCAATCACTTAGTTTTGTGAGATCTTTTTGAAGTTCTTCACAATCTGCTTTGGACTTAACTATCTTTAGCAGTTTAGTATCATCTGCAAACTTTGCCACCTCACTGTTTACCCCTTTCTCCAGATCATTTATGAATAAGTTGAATAGGATCGGTCCGAGGACTGACCCTTGGGGAACACCACTAGTTACCCCTCTCCATTCTGAGAATTTACCATTAATTCCTACCCTTTGTTCCCTGTCTTTTAACCAGTTCTCAATCCATGAAAGGACCTTCCCTTTTATCCCATGGCAGCTTAATTTACATAAGAGCCTTTGGTGAGGGACCTTGTCAAAGGCTTTCTGGAAATCTAAGTACACTATGTCCACTGGATCCCCCTTGTCCACATGTTTGTTGATCCCTTCAAAGAATTCTAATAGATTAGTAAGACACGATTTCCCTTTACAGAAACCATGTTAACTATTGCTCAACAGTTTATGTTTTTCTATGTGTCGGACAATTTTATTCTTAACTATACGTAACAAATAACAATCACATTAATCAAGAGGAGCAGTGCAGACTTATCTAAGTTCTCCTGCCAACATACCTCAAGGGAAGGAGGAATTTAGTCTCTATGGGTCAGATTTTTAGAGGTATCTAGGCACCTAACTTCCATTAAATCTCACCCTATATCCAGTCCAATTTGTGATCAGACACCTACTCCCATGGAAGCCAATGGGGAAAACTGCCATTGGTTTCAGTCAGTCAGGATCAGGCCTCCCGTGGCCAGTTGTGATAATTCTTGTGGCACTTGGACCACTAGGAGCTGGACTGAGACCCCCCCATCTTGTTTCAGCCTGAACATGGATAACTCACTAGTGTAACATGCACTGTGGGGACTTCAGGACCATGGACCAAAGCAGGGGCTGGGTATAACAAATATGAACATGGCAGGAATTTTAAAATGGCGGGAAAGGGGTTCCTTGCCTGGACTCAGGTTTTCATTATACAGGACAGCCACATAGTAGAGCTAATTAAAATGGCAAAATACTGGGCAGCTCTATATCTGTGGAGAACTAAGGTGGAATAAGGGAAGACCTTCAACTCCTCAGGATTCAGGCTTTGTGACCAGGGTTGGCCCACCCTAGAGCAGTTGGTCCAAGGTATAGCAGCCAGAGAAAGTCAAGGCCACAGTTGGTCACTGCCAGCTGGCTTCTTGCTTTGCTGGGCTAGGCTTCATCACTAAGGAAGAAAACCAAGGGCAAAGGTGCTGGAGAAAAGCAAGTCTCCATCTGGGACATGTGGAAGAAAGGGCTGGTTCTGGGGTGAGAGGAGGGCTGAAAGAGAGAGTCTGTTCAGAGAACAAAGTCTTTGGGGGAGCGGGACCCAAACTTTTGGTGGACCAAGTCCCCATTTAGGAGCAAATAAAGGCTGGGCCTTCTTCGGAACACTTAAGGTGTTGAGGCTACAGAGCTTTCCTTCACCCCTCCCACACACCCTTGCTGGAGGCAGCCATAATTTGGCTGCAGGTACTCAAGACATTTGGGTGCAGTGGCTTTCCACCTTCTCCTTACATGATAGGAGCACCTGGCTAGCCTTCCTTGCAGCATTCATTATTTTTATGGAACTCCATGCTCTCTAGGGGCAGAAGCTGGGATGGTCTCTAAGAAGATTTTCAATTTTATGACAAAGGGGGAAATTTATAATTAAAAATCTATCTATCTATCTATCTATCTATCTATCTATCTATCTATCTCCATGGCCCCCATCTATCTATCTATCTATCTATCTATCTATCTATCTATCTATCTATCTATCTATCCCCATGCCCCCCCTCTATCTATCTATCTATCTATCTATCTATCTATCTATCTATCTATCTATCTATCTATCTATCTATCTATCCCCATGGCCCCCCTCTATCTATCTATCTATCTATCTATCTATCTATCTATCTATCTATCTATCTATCTATCTATCTATCTATCTATCTCCATGGCCCCCATCTATCTATCTATCTATCTATCTATCTATCTATCTATCTATCTATCTATCTATCTATCTATCTATCCCCATGCCCCCCCTCTATCTATCTATCTATCTATCTATCTATCTATCTATCTATCTATCTATCTATCTATCTATCTCCATGGCCCCCATCTATCTATCTATCTATCTATCTATCTATCTATCTATCTATCTATCTATCTATCTATCTATCTATCTATCTATCTATCCCCATGCCCCCCCTCTATCTATCTATCTATCTATCTATCTATCTATCCCCATGGCCCCCCTCTATCTATCTATCTATCTATCTATCTATCTATCTATCTATCTATCTATCTATCTATCACTTATACTACTAAAAACACATTGGCCCTTGCAGTGGGAAGAGCGGGTGCAGGGAGCTGCTTTCCCCCAGTATAACCAAACAGGAGACATCTAGAATCGAGCTGATTTCACTTGCAGAGTAGGAGAGGCAGCTAGTTTGGCCAAAGGTGCCGAATACCCTAACCAGGGCATACCCAGGCATGCCTGGGGCGCAGCCCTAGCTCCTGCACATCTGCAAGCATTCAGGGGAGTGTGCGCTGCAACTCAGAAATCCACAGTCCCTCATGTCTAGGGCTCTACCAAATTCACAGCCATTAAAAATGCATCATGGGCCCTGAAATCTGGTCTTCCCCAGTGAATTCTGGTCTTTTGTGTGCTTGTACCCTATACTATACAGATTTCCTGGGGGAGATCAGCATTTCTCAAACTGGGAGTCCTGACCCAAAAGGGAGTTGCAGGGGGGTCCCAAGGTTATTTTAGGCGGGTCACAGTACTGCCACTCATACTTCTGCGCTGCCTTCAGAGCTGGGTGGTCGGAGAGCGGCGGCTGTTGGCCGGGCACCCAGCTCTGAAGGCAGCGCCCTGCCAGCAGCAGCACAGAAGTAAGGGTGGCAATACCAGACCATGCCATCCTTACTTCTGCGCTGGTGCTGGCGGCGGCTCTGCCTTCAGAGCTGGGCTCCCGGCCAGCAGCCACAGCTCTCCAGCTGCCCAGCTCTGTGGGCAGCAGCGCAGAAGTAAGGGTAGCGGTACCACAACCCTCCCCTACAATAACCTTGCGACCAGCCCACAATTCCTTTTTGGGTCAGGACCCCCACAATTACAACACCATGAAATTTCAGATTTAAATTGCTGAAATCGTGAAATTTACAATTTATAAAATCCTATGACCGTGAAATTGACCAAAATGGACTGTGAATTTGTTAGGCTCCTACTTATGTCACCACTACGTGGGTAGGGAGCTCCGCCCCACCATCCCGGTGGCATCATGGAGCCCTTTGAATGTTATAGGAACACTCTGCCTGAAACGAAAACAGGGAACGTGGCTAACAAGGTCACTTCTGAGAGACAAAGTGGGGAAAAAAACCCTCAACCGCCCACCCTCCCCAATAGAAAGAGAAAAAGAAATAGAAGACCTCTATATCTCCATCTCCAAATATCTCCCTTGCTGCTGGAGAGAGGAAAAGCAGCCCTTGTGGTATTTCACATGGTGTATTCTAATTCCTCCTCTAAACAGAGGAGTTGAGTCAATGCTTTTCAGTAATAGTGCCTCCCCCTGAGCGGAAGCCAGAGCGATCAATACCCTTTACTCAGTTCTGGAAAAGGTCATTAAAAGACCATAGGTATAAATTTGAAAGAGCAGTTGCTCGTAGCCTTAATATTAAAGATGCTCTTCAGCCTCAATTCCTTAAGTACCATCATGTGAAACAGCTGTGCATCAGAACCGATGGACACAGGAGTGGAAAGAGTGCATTATCTTTATTACTGTCCCATCGGATCAGTGGGAAGGCAGATGGAAAAATAAATTGTCAAAATCTTGCTTATATCAATGTCCCCCAAAAAGCTTGTCTTGTTGACAACTCCAGATACACAAACTCTAATATCCACTTGAGTGCTCATTAATGTACCTGATACATGGAAGAAAATGCAACGGCGTTTCTCTTTCATTCTTTTGTTAATCTATCTGTTTTTCTATGTGTACACTGTACTTATCACCATGGCTTTCGCATATTACTGCCTGTCATAAACAGACAGTTAAGGGTTAATTCCTCTTTTACCTGTAAAGGGTTAAAAAGTTCACATAGCCTAGCCGACACCTGACCAGAGGAACCAATGGGGGGGGGCAAGATGTTTCAAGAGGAAGGAGGGAAGTTCTTCTTTTGTTCATTCATTAAGTTCTGTGCCGGAGTGAAAAGATCCAGGAATCAACCAGGGTAGTGAGTATTAGAGAAGGAATGAATTAGTTTATGTTTATTTCCTTTTGTGACTTTGTCCTTTTGCATTAGAGGGATAATCAAATTGGGTTTTCTTTTGTGTAACTAAGGTTTTTGCCCAGGGGAACATCCTCTGTGTTTTGAATCTGTTGTCTGTGAGAGTAGCTTACATGCTAATCTCACAGAGGTATTCCTTTCACCCCTTTTCCTTAATTAAAAGTCTTCTTTTTAAGAACCTGATTGATTTTTCCTTGTTTTAAGATCCAAGGGGTTTGGATCGGTGTTCACCAGGAAATTGGTGGAGAAGTCTCTCAAGGCTACCCAGGGAAGGGTTATAGTACTTGGGAGGGAGATATTTTGGGGGGAAGACAGAGTTCCCAAATGACTCATAAACGGTTGTTTAAATGATTTGGTGGTGGCAGCATACTGATCTATGCTGGTAATTAAGCTTAGGGGTTCTCATGCAGGTCCCCACATCTGTACCCTAAAGTTCAAAGTGGGGGTGAAACCTATGACACTGCCCTACGTACTATGCATATCTACTTTAAAACACTCATGTTTCTCTCCAAGTTTGGCACTCTAAAAGAATGCCAGAGCATTAAATAACCACACACGGATTGTGACAAACAGCAACGGATGAGTTAATGTAACATAAGTCCCAAGTGGGAGGTTCTGAAATGCCACTCTTGGTAAGCCAAACTGAGTAGGATATTTGCCATCAGTGGCAAAGTATTTGGCATGGTTAGTGCTGCAAGGCCTAAGTCACGTGAGTTTAAAACGCCAGATCTACACTTAAAAACGTATATCGGCATAGCAATGTCAGTCGGGGAGTGAAAAAACACACCCCATCAACATTGTTATGCCAACAAAAAAACCCAGTGTAGACGCAGCTATGCCACAGAAGAGGGCTTCTGACAGCATAGCTAATGTTGTTCAGGGAAGTGGTGTTCTTACGTTGGCAGAAATACTCCTCCTCTTGGTGTACGCTGCATCTTCACTACGGGGCTCTACAGGCTCCATAGTGTAGACATAGTCTTAGAGTTTGTAGCCCAGGTGTTGCTCCACCTCAGGAACATCTGTAACCAGCGTCTGCCTGTTGCATCCAATTGGAAGAGTCACTTGGAGCTGCCCACTCTCCCGTTTCCCATCCTCTGTGGGTCACTCTGATCTAGCCTTGCTGTAGTTGGAAGTGCTAAATTTGCCTTTGACCACAGAGGTATCTGACAGACTGAATTTTCTTCTCTGTGGTGGATTATTAAAGTAGGGAGGCTTCTTAAGTTTGCTAGCGGTAGTATGCACAGAAGCACCTTTTGAAAGAACCAGAGCTATGGAAAGAGGGAAGAAGATTGGTTTTGTGGTTAAGGCAGAGTTCTGGGCACTAGGAGACCTGTGCTCAGTTCCTGGCTTAGCCTCCATATTAATCTTTCTGTGCCTGAGGAGTGGTTATATAGTTCCTAGTCCTCCACAGTTAGCAAAAAGTCCAGGAGGTGTTTCAGTAGAGAAATGTCCTTTCTGCCTCCATCCCTAAAGCTAGACTGTAAGAATCACTTGCTCTGATGGGAGCCATCTGTTGCCGGATCATTTTCCACATGTGGGTAGCAGATTGCAGTGGGAAAACTCTCCCACCCCATTTTATAACTAGTGGCTGGATTAAGCCAAATCACACTGGGACAAACTAACCCAGCAGTCATTCTTCCCTAACATACACATACCACTCTCCCTGGATTAACTCTTGCATTCAGCCCTTGACCACGTAATTATGCACACTCAGTCCTTCCTCCCTATGAAGTTTCCTTTCCAGTCTTCTAGGTCATATTCACACACACCCCCAGTCCTCTGCAGCCTATTAACTCATAAACATAATCCTCACCCCATGCTTAATGTAGTGCCAGTCCCTCTGCCATGACACTCTAGGACCAATTTCCCATCCCATAGTTAAACAAACATGAACTTTGTAAATCATTCTTTTCCTATGGAAATTCTATTCTAGCAAAATTTTCCTTTGCTGAATGTGTTTTCAGTTTGTTTACCCATGCGGATGTGCGCACACAGAGAAGATTCACACACACATAGGCTGCACTCTGCTCTCCGAGGCATGTGCATTCAGCTATCAGTAGGAATTGCACGTGTGCCCAAGAGCAGAACGTGTGGGAACCTTTTTGTGGGAGTGCGGGAGGTTCAAGCTCACAAAGAGTGGCACATTCACTTGGCTGAAGTGACTCTGCCGTTATTACAGCTGCCTGAACTGTTAGCTCACAAATGATCTTTGTGAAGAATTTAGCGCTTTCTTGGGGTATGTCTACACCCAGCCGCTAGTTCGGCGGCTGGGAATCGAAGTTCTGGGTTCGACTTATCGCGTCTTGTCTGGACGCGATAAGTCGAACCAGGAAGTGATCGCCGTCGACTGCGGTACTCCAGCTAGACGAGAGGAGTACCGCGGCATCGACGGGGGAACCGCGGCGTCGACGGGGGAGCCTGCCTGCCGCGTGTGGACCGAGGTAAGTTCGAACTAAGGTACTTCGAACTTCAGCTACGTTATTCACGTAGCTGAAGTTGCGTACCTTAGTTCGAATTGGGGGGTAAGTGTAGACCAAGCCTTGGTTAGCAGAACACAGGCAAAATTATCCTTCATCATTTACAGATGCAAAATGCACCCACATTTTTGTACCCACCAAATCAGCTGTAGGGGCAAATCTGGGGAGCAGGCTATTTCACTCTCGGATTTGTACCTGTAGTCAAGAGCTGCCGCTACTCAGATTTGTGATGCTCTTGAATTGAACATGGAAGAATGTGGGCACAGATTACTCCCACAAAAAGGAGGGTGCCTTTCTGAAAACTAGTCCCATGTAATCCCATTCAAGTGACTCAGGAATGTTCTAGGAGCCTGATTGAATTAAGGAAGTTTTCTGAGAAGCCCAGCGCCTTTTCAGCAGCCCCTTCTCTGACCTGTATTATTGACTGTATTGTGCTGCTCACTTACTGTTTCCTCTCTTGTGTTGTAGGGAGTTGAGTGATAGCGTCGTGTATACGTACCAGGTTGCCGTTATTTCTGGGACAGAGGAGAGTGAACCCTCCCCCATGACTCTATATACTCATGGAAGTGGATACTGTGGAGATGGGATTATCCAAAAGTAAGTGTGGAGTAAGCAAATAGATACAGCAGTGCTGCTTCCATTGATCCAGAGATTGGGGTTAGAAAGGAAATTACTGCCTCTCCTACATAATAACTACAGCTTTTGTCTTTGATCACCTGATGTCTCCATAGCCTGGGCTGACTCTCAGAGGTAGAGAGACAAGGACCCACGTCTCTGATTATTACCAAGATGATAACATTTAATTGGAACTTAGTTAGGTCCTGCTGTCCTGACACTTTTATGTGTATATATATATAAATTTCTTAGTGTTAATTGCTGACAAAAAAAGAAATGTTCACAGCATCTTCGGTGCTGTCATTAAGTGAGAAGTCCCAGGCGGGCTGGCAGTTGATGGACAGCTGGCACATGGGAGGCCAGGTTTCCAGGGCAACTTCAGTGCGAGGTTGCTCTGCAGGCCGCTGGAGCTGGGATGCATTTGGAGGTGACAGATTTGGGCTCCAAGGGAGAGTGTTAGTCATTGCAGGTTCTCAATCAACTCCTCCCTCTCCTTGCCTGCTGATCGACAGACCACTAATAATAAAAATAATGATTAACAATTGTAGTTTATTTTTACTGTATTGAATTTATAGCACGAGTGGGACCTGCTCAAAAGTCTCCTGGCGCTTTAATAAAATGTAATAAATTAACGACAGAATTAACAACAACCGCAGGTCCAGTCCTGCAAACACTGTTCATGGGAAGCAGAGCTTCCTGTCAAAACAATGGGACCACTTATGGTATCAAGCGCTAGGCCCGGCAGCAAGTGTTTGCAATATCGGGCCCTAAAGGCAATGCATTCAAATTAAAATAACCAAACCATTGATACAGCTGGGATAGCTGGGAGGAGAAAGACAGAGATATCAGTCGTGCTTTGTGTACCACTTCTCATGCGGTTATGCTGCCAATTCTTTAGACATCAGTTGTGGCTTTGCCACACGGCTTGCGTAAGGGGTAGCACACGGTTGCATTGCCCCAAGAGCAGATCAGGAACCAGACAGTGTCACGGTCTGGTTCTTCGTTGCCACACTTGCTCCTGTGGGGTTTGTGGGGGGAGAGAGTCACCCATGCCAATTCTTTTTGTGGTTCAAGTTGCTTCCCCCTCTGTGCTGGCTTAACGGCACTGGCTGGCGAGTTGTGGGAGCAGAGCCAGGATTCCATCCACTATCTGCTGCTACCTGCAATCTGAGCGCATGGAAGGCACTTACACCTCCTTATTCCCCTGTGTGGGTGCATTGCTGGAGCTACAATCTGGCCCTTTCAGACAGAGCATGAAGAGCTTCCAGAATTCCTGCCATTCCAGGCTGTCCTCTGATCTCACAGCTGCTGTCTTTCCCCCGCCTGCTGAGTCGTCAGTAGCAACCATAAAGGAAAGTGCTCATGTCCTAGCCCGGAAGCAATAGTGCCACCTACCTCTGAGGGAACATGAGGGGAAACCCTGTACCCCAGAATTGTAAAAGCTGGGGGATGGAGGAGAGAGAACAGGTGTTTTGAGGGCATACAGCACTGAATTAAGCATCTCCAGATTCTGAGACAGGAACTGAGAGAGGTCTGAGAAATGCAGCTGATTTCCATCTGATCCCTCGTTTTGTCTCCTGCCTGCAGAGATTTGGGGGAAGAATGTGATGACATGAATAAGATCAACGGCGATGGCTGCTCCCTCTTTTGTCAGCAGGAGCTATCCTTTAATTGCCTTGGTAAGTCTAGTCCGGAGTCCCTTCTGCCCAGGGTGGGCAGCACCTCTGTGCGTGGTGCAAGTAAAAAATAAACAGCAACCTCAGTGACCTATCCATGGGTTGCCCTACAGGTAAGGGAAAAGGTGGGGGATTTGTGGGATTGACAGGCGTGTCCCTTCCCAGTTTCTAGCCATTTGGATGGGAAATTGATTCTGGTGGTTTTGTAACTGGCTTGGACTTTCAGCTTTGTTAGGGCCCGACCCCAAGCCTATTGAAGTCAGTGGATGGCTTTCCACCCCCTGCAATAGGCTTTGGATCAGGCTCCATGAGAGGATATGAACTGATCCCTTCTGGTAAACAGAGGAAAGAGTGTCAGGGGAAGGGACTTGGAACAGAAGCAGCCCCAGCTGAGGTCACACCTGCTTTGAGATGCAAATCAATATCTGAGGATCAAAGGTCCAGCTAATCCCCTTTTTTCAGAGGTGAAAACTACTTAATCAGATTTTGTTTGCAAGCCTGGTTTGCCCTGATTAGCAGGAAATGTAAACACAATGGCCTGAAGATGTTCCAGCAATCTGGGGACTGTGGAGTAGCAGTTGTGAGCTTAACATATTTATTAAATCCTTGAGGAGGAGAAGAGGGGGCAGAGAAGGGCAACTGAGGGCACATCTACACTGCAGCTTCTGTGTAAGGCTAGGTCTACACTACAGTTTATGGCAGCGTAACTTATGTCGCTCAGGGGGGTGAATACCCCCCCCCCGAGTGACATAAGTTACCCCAATATAGCGCTGTCCACACTGGCGCTCATGTCCGTCTGAGAGCTCCCGCCACATAGCTGCCACCACTCACAGAGGTGGTTTTATTATGCCGACGGCCAGGGGAGCTTTCTCCCATCAGCATAGAGCGGCTTCACCAGATTCGCTGCAGTGACGCAGCTGCACCACTCCAGCACAGTATGCGTAGACGTGCCCTTACAGCACTGTGTTAAGAAACAGGGCTTTGGAGCGGAGCCGGGAGCTGGAGCGTGGAGCAGCTCCGGAGCAGTGGAGCTGCAGGTTTTTGCCTGGAGCTGGAGCGCAGCCGGAGCACAGCTCCAAAGCCCTGTTAAGAAATCATGTTACGGCCTAGGCCAGGGACGAGCCTCGGTGAGCGTTTGGTTTGGATGCTCTTTTGACCTATCCAGACTTCCTGAATCTGCAGAATCCAGCTGCAGATCACAAGACAACGGGTGTGCTCAGGTGATGTTAAGCAGTTCCATAGCTGGTCCTGTCTGGACGGACTGAGAGACCAATTAACCATAGTCTATCTAACCTACTTAAGATTTTGACATAGCAACCTACACCCGAGGATCCAAGGCACTGATTCAGCAATGCTTGGGTGCATGCCTAACTTTAAGCACATGAATAGCCCACTGAAGTCAATGAAAATATTCCTGTGCTTAAAGTTGAATGGGGCTCCTCACATGCTTACAGTTATGCACCTTAAAGGACCTTGCTGAACCTGGGCCTCAAGCATGGTATTTGGACACTACCAATTCAAACTGGAAGTGAAATAATTCTTGGTTTTTCTATTTATTTATTTTATCCCAGTCACGTGGCTCATCTCAAGGAATCATAGTAGAGCTACACGTGCGTGTGCAAAAATCCTGGCCTCTCACACTATGGTCAAAAAATCAAACTAAATACAATGCAAGTCCCATTTTTGCAGCTTGAAGTATGTTTCAGTCTCACTTCTGTGTGTGTTTGGTGTTTTAGGGTGGGTTTTTTTTGACCGAGGGGGCTTGTGAAAATGGAGTTAGTTTTCAGAGCAGGCGTAAAGCTATTCATTTTTCATAGGCAGGTGCAGAGTTAAAGCTGGTGTTTTGCACAGGTACTAGTTTTAGTAAAAAATCAAAACCGAACCCAGTTCGTTGATGAAATCATTAGTATGTGGATTCAGTAAGAGCCTGATTCGACTTCACTGAAATCTATGAGAGACACCAATTGGCTTCCATGGGCTCTGGATTACCAGTGATGAGTGTCTAGACAGAGACAATACTGGTCTTTCAGCCAGACAGACATATTTTAACACAAAATAAGACGTTATCTTATTAGAAACCTCTAAGTCATTGGGGCGGGGGAAGGGGTTACTTTTTAAAACAATTCTTACGTATAATAAAAATGCATAACTAAAAAGGAAGCGGGAAGCCCCCTTCTTGAAAGCCTGATAACATCAAACCAGATCCTGCCAGCTGTAGTCAAGCAAAACTCTTCTTTGACTTCAGTCGGGTGTTTTGCTTGAGAAATGACTGAATGATTGGGCCTATGGCTTGAGGAATGGAAAAGAGGCAGAGAAACATGTGCATTTGATCTGTAATGTTACGAGACTAGCACATGTTGTGGCTCTGTAGAATAATAAATAATCTTTTCACATTGGACTACTTTTATATGGACATTACTGTGATAATATTTAGCTCTCTTTAGCACCGGTGAAGCAAACCACCCCTTTTTACCAAAGCCTTTAAAGGAATTTAGGCACACGCTTAAATGCTTTGCTGAATTAGGGTCTATGGTTATTGTCTACACTGCAGCTGGGTGCATGTCTCTCAAGACAGATTCAGGCTAGCTCCGCTCGAGATACTACAGCATGCTAAAATAGCCACGGGCAGCAGATAAGGCTAGCCACCCAAGCTTGGACCCAGGGGGTTGGGAGGGCTTAGACAAGGACAGCTAGCCTGAGCCACTGCCCAGGCCACAGCATCCACACTGCTATTTTTAGCATGCTATCTTCAGTGGAGCTAGTGGAACGCTGATATCAGAATTAAAAGGTTTCAGAGTAGCAGCCGTGTTAGTCTGTATCCGCAAAAAGAACAGGAGTACTTGTGGCACCTTAGAGACTAACAAATTTATTAGAGCATAAGCTTTCGTGGGCTACAGCCCACTTCTTCGGATGCATATAGAATGGAACATATATTGAGGAGATATATATACACACATACAGAGAGCATGAACAGGTGGGAGTTGTCTTACCAACTCTGAGAGGCCAATTAAGTAAGTGAAAAAAAACTTTTGAAGTGATAATCAAGATAGCCCAGTACAGACAGTTTGATTCCATTCTATATGCATCCGAAGAAGTGGACTGTAGCCCACGAAAGCTTATGCTCTAATAAATTTGTTAGTCTCCAAGGTGCCACAAGTCCTCCTGTTCTTTTTTCAGAATTAAAAGGTGCTCTGAGGTCTCCATGATAGGAGGTTTAACAAGCGCGCACATTCACACCTCTGAAGAGACCACTCTCCTCACCTTGTTTGCTAGAGCAGAAATGCAATTAAGCAAGCAAACACTAGCAAGCTTAAATCTGCTGCTTTCCCTCTGCATCTCCTGCCATCAGGGCCTTTTATTTTTGTCTCTGACAGGTTCACTTTGTTTTGTGTACGTGGCACACGGCAGCTCTCAGGACGCTTTGCACTGGTGCCTATAACTCAGTTAGGCGGCTGCTTCGTTTTTGTTTTTTGTTTTCCCTCATCCTCCCCCTTATAATCAGATAAGGCTGTGATCAATCTGCTTTGCCATGGGAGGGGTGGGGTGAACCAAGGAGAGAGGCGGGGGAGAAAGCTGTGTGGTCTTTACTGTCAGGCTGCCCTGGCCTTCTCAGAACACAAAGCCGAGAAAAGAAAACAGATAAGATTAATAGCTTTTAGTTCTTGCAAGATGCTCTCACACCAAACTTAAGAGCGACAGTGGAATAAATAAATTAATTAATTAAAGCATCTGGCAGTGCTTCCTTTTAAATGGGACATTGCAATGTCATTAGCCCTTCTCCATCCGCAAGTTTATTCTCTATGCCCACATCCACCAGTTTCTGTTTAGTGGATTTTTGCGCATGGAGCCCTTGTTCTTTCCCCACGGAGTTTGGAATTTGGTCCCTGGATGAAAGTTTCACCTCTCCTGTTAACAACATACTGCAGGAGAAAAGCAAATCAGAGCTTTGCCCCATTGCGAGAGACACACACACACACACACACACACACACACACACACACACACACACACACACACACACACACACACACACACACACACACACACACACCTGTCCTGTAGTTGGATGGAGATCCTGATTCGTTTCCCATTGACAGTGAGGCCTCATGGCACGGAAGTGATTTGGGATCACTATGGACCAGAGCCAGGTTCAAACCAATTGCCTGAAGATGAGAGTCTCCATGAGCATCTTTTAATAAAACTTTACTTATCCAACTGGTCCTTACTTGCACGAGTAAAGGCCTGCAGTGGTGGGACGCACATCCTCCTACCATTCTGAAGAAGGAGAAGGATATATTGGAAAACATAACAAAGAAACCCGTGAGAAGATATTATGACAGGAGCATAGTAAAGGCTGAAAGACACGTTTAAAAATGTCCTAAAAGGAGTTTCAGGTCCTGCATCTACCCCTGAGTCTGCCTGGCAATTTGTGGGTTATTACAATCACATTTCCTATTATTCTTGTTTATTAATTAACTTCCCCCTCACATCATGGTGAGAAAGGCCCACGTAAACAAGTCGGGAAACTGACTGCACACCAAGGCCAGCAAAGCTTTGAAGTGTGACCGTAGCTTGAAGCACATGATCAGTCCCATTGAAATCCTCATTACCCGTCTGCTGGATCAGGGCCTCGTGCTGTCAAATGCCAAAAAGGAAACAAACTCCAGGAAAACAAAGAGGATGATTTTTGGCTCCAATCTCTTTCAGTTAGTCATTTTCGGGGCTGCTTGGCACAGCAGTAGGTGAAAAACGTTCAGAGAGAGACGTATGTTTTTTAAGTTGATGTCGCTTTAATACCGCTGCTTTTCAGCTTATGCTTTGGCATCAACTTCATCGTTCTACCTCTCTCTCCCTGGTCTGTCTTTCCCTGTTTGGAAAAGCCTCTCCTTCCAGTTGGAAACTTCCCTTTGTGGAGGATCCGTCCTTTACCTCGCCAATTTTCCATACATTAGGTGTAGCATTCTCCCCAGTCTCGTTGTCTGGAGACTGCATTGCAATCAGGGAAATAATTAATATTCATGAGCTTGCTATCTCTATTTGGAGCATGATCCTCCAGGGAAAATGCAATGTTAAGTGAGTGACACAAACCTAATTTTATATGTCTTTTTTTTTTTTTTTGACAGAGAAGTAATGTGCTTAAAATAAATTGATGGATGACCATCCATATTCATTGTGGGCATGCTTTTAGAGTAGACTGAGGTCCCATCCTCCCCACCACCACCCACACACCCACTCCTGCACAGGAACATGTGGTTTTGACAGCTGACTCCACATCCCTGTACAGCAGCTAATGGTGCTTTTTTTCTTTGGAGAACAGTAAAAAGGTCTTTACAAATCCAGCCAGGGGCTGATTGCACCAATGGAGTGGAGGGCACTCAGCCCCTCCCAGGACGTGCTCAATACCTCACTGGATCAGGCTATATAAGAGCAGTGGTGTCCTAAGGCCAAAATGTGGACCAAGTGCCTTGGGGAATGAGTATTGCTGCTAACAAACTAATGTGGGTCTGTAGTAGAACCTCACAGTAAATGGAAATGAATTTGCTAACTGGAGCTATTCGGCCAAAATTCACACAAACCCCAATATTCAGCTCCCAGCAAATACTGTGGAGCTCACCAGTGCCTGCAACCCTTGGGAGCATGTGGCTGCACGTTCCAAGATGTGTAATTACTCATTTGGCAAGTTAGCAATAATACCAGTGTCCATTTTCAGGGGCCGTCATCATTAACAGGGCAGTTTTTAGCATGCAGACCAGTGGTTTGACTTTCTTTTAATGATGCCACTTGGTTTTTCTCTAAGTTTTCTTCCCTGCCTCTAAAGCAAACTGGCAAGCTTCTGTAAGGTCCACGCTGATAACTCTGTTCATGTTCAAAACATCTCCTTCCCCTGTGGCTATCACCCACTTCCACCGGAAACCCAACTAGCTTTTCAGTGTGATCTCCAAAAACCAGTTAATGAATCTGCACTAGTCCTCTCTGAAGTAATGGTGTATCATCAGCTCCATTGCCATGGGCGGATAGAGGCACAAAGAGTTTCAATGACTTGCCCAAGCATATAGAGAGTTAGAGGTGGAAGCAGGATTAGAACTCAGGAGTATGTGGGTAGTTGGTTTACAGAAAAGCTAAATAGCTTACTACTGCTGGCTAGCTATGGAAAATCTCTTCTAGCTCAAATGACAGAGGTTTGGGTTTTTGGAGGTGAAGTATCAAGATTTTAGTCCCACTCACTGCAGGTGAGTTGTAATTTTATCTGCAGTCTGTGACATACAGATGAATTACATAGTTACTATGTTGAGCTCAGGCCACTAAATCGTACTGAAGATCCTAGTCCCCTTGGTCAGAGGAGAAGCCCAGCGATGGCAAGCTGAGTTTTATGGGAAGTAGCTGAATGCTCAAAGGGTAATACTACACACTCCTTGTGTTTGCCCTTTCAGTTCAGAAGACACTCCAAGACGACTGTCACCTTCCTCCAAGCCTCTGAATATTCCCCAGTAGAGTGTGACAGCCACATTTACTTCATTTCCAAGAATGTCTATCTACCTGTTTTATTTTGTTGATGAAAAATTTCACAAGTTACTGAGATGTGACTTTATTCAGTGCAGTTTCCATGTGTCCTATTCAACGATTTTTCCTCTCTTCAGTTAAAACCTACAGAAAGGAAAATTCATCTGAGACTTTGTATTGAAAGAAGAAATTTAACTATCCCCCGTTTGGTCAAAATGAATGAGAGGGATGACAGACATCCTGGATTTCAGGCCATACTACCCCTCCTCCCTGATGCCTTGATCCTGTTCCCACTGAAGTCAATGGCAAAACTCCCATTGATTTGAATGGTACAGAATCTAGCCTCCAGTGCCCACCTTCAAAGGGTAGCCAGTGGAGCCACTTCTTGTTTTGATACGGGAGCCTCTGGACAAATACCTGCTCATCTGTTAATGCGAGTTCTTTAGCCAGATCTGCAGATTAAATGTAGTAGATTAAATAATCTAGTGCAGATTATTAACTAGTGGGTCCAATCCTGGCTTGATGGAGGGCAATGGGTTTTGTTTGTTTTTTCCCCACTGATTTTGGAGAGACTGTGATTTGGCCTTAATAGGTCTGAACGTTTCCTCTGGTGATTGGGAAAACCTGTATGCCGATTGTCATCTCCCTGCACCTCCGGGGGAGGGTCAAACAGACCTTTAGGGGTTAAAATTTAATGCCCACTCTGTTCCAAGAATCTGTTACTCTGAGACAATGTGTGTGCATTTTTGTCCCTTTTTTATTTTTTTGGGAGGAATAGCTATGAGGCATGAGGCTTGTTGTAGTTGGAACTGTCCCTAAATAAACAGCTGAGCTTAAAAATACTTCTTTTTTGTCCGGACTTTTAAAAAAATAGTAGTTAATGTACAAAAGAAGACTATTCTGGTGCCAATCACTGTATTCTGAGCTGAAAACAGGAAGCTGCACTGGGTGTCTGTCCCCAGCACTTTGACCATTCTGCTTGGACATTAAAGGCCTCGTCTGAGGATGTGCTCTGTGCCGTGAATTGGGTAGATCTTATTTTTTTCCCACAATGTGGAAGGCTGCCCATCACAGATAAGTCTGTATCCTGCCTGTCTGCTTCCTGATGTGTCCCAAACTTAATCAGTTTCACTGGATTAAAGCTCTAGCCTCTCCCTGAACAGGTAACCACAGTCCTTCCGTGAACTACAATATTAGCCATGTTAGCAGCTTCCGAGAAGGTTTCTTTACTACCTGCCTTGCTTTGTACTTTCCCTTACCTCTGAACCCAGTGAGAAATGGGAACACTGGATGCTGAGAGCTGAATTTTCTGCTGTTGGGAGCTGTGCTTGGGGAGCCATGCTAAAGATGGCTTTCCATCCTCACCCCAACACGTTAGCCCCTGAACGATGGAGACGAGACTCCGGGCTGCTGTGGGTTGCTAAGTCTGGTTAAAGCTGGGGCTCATGGAAAGCAGCAGTGGTCTTGCCATACCTCTTTCTTCAGACATATCCCCTACACGAGGGTCCGCAGAGCTTAGCAGAGAGCTCGCATGTGCCATTCAGAGACTGTCCTGTTCCGGGGCAAACCTGGCTAAGCTGGAGTTTTCCTCCTGCCAACAGCACAAAGCAGATAGAAAAAGGGGCAAGGTCTGGCTTAAAAATTCCAGGGCCTGCACTGATGGTTTTGTAGGGGGAAGGGAACTTGGATTGCCTGGATTATTACTTTGGTTTCTTTCAGAGTTCAGCTCAGGGTCTTTGGGCATCTGTATCAAAACCTCCAGAGAGACTCCATCTCCCATTCCCAACTGCTGCCCCTGCAGCAGTTTTGCTGTTCCAGAATTTTATTTGATTTTGGCATCTGTATTAATTATTTTATGTCACACTTGCTCACAGTCAGCAGCTGTGCCGCTTCAGGACCCCTTCCAGGCGGAGCAGTTAAAATTAGACACAACTTCAAACTGAAAAGCAACTCCGTTAGTTAACCCAGTACAAGGAGCAAGCAACTAGCAATAGAGAGAAGCACCAAGGCAAAACTGTCGTTATCCGTGCAACTGGTCCCAGGAGGTGAGATGAACCCTACTGTACAAAGGAATCTGGGTCCTATCCAGCGAAAGGGAATGGCAGGGAATGGCAGATGGAGCCTGCAGTATTCCTTGTGTTAGGGAGGAGATCAGACTCAGATGTAAGTAAAATAAAGGGGATTTTTGGTTGAGGCTACTAGACACAGTTAGAGTCTAGTTTCTCCCTGAAGCTCAAACGGTTAAACATAGGGAAGGATGGGGGGGGATAGTTCAGTGGTTTGAGCATTGGCCTGCTTAAACGCAGGGTTGTGAGTTCAATCCTTGAGGGGGCCATTTAGGGAACTAGGGTAAAAATCTGTCTGGGGATTGGTCCTGCTTTGAGCAGTGGCTTGGACTAGATGATGTCCTGAGGTCCCTTCCAACCCTGACATTCTATGATTCTATAGTGGGTGCTGCTTACTGCCACCACACATGGTCTCCTTAAACCCTGCCTGGTTTGTACAGCGATGGAGTGCACAACAGGGCCTGGTAAGAGCAGTAGCTCCTATCCAAGTGCCTTCTGCCTTCCACCTAATTTGGTGCCTGATAAATAAAATGAAAAGAAGAGTCCACTGCAAATAATTCAGGGGAAAGTGTTAACTATCCTAAAGGCCCATGCTTTTAGATTCTTCATAAATTGTGTTTTGACTTAGTCCTGATCCAGTGATGAGTTTCACAGTGTCCACATGGAGCTCGTTGTAGGTCAGGTCATGCAACTGTAGACCATGCCCTCACAGTTGTGTATATAGGTGTAGCACAATTGGCCTTGATCTTGACTGATGCCTAGCAGAGTAGACTGGAGGGTGAAACAGGCTGTTGGGAAAGAAATATCAATTAAAAAAACACCAGGTTATCATCACAGGTGTCTCTCAGGAGAAGAGATTATTGCTTGGCCAAATGTGATTGCATTCAGTGTTACTTCCTGCTTCCTTCCCTGCCTTACTTTGCACACATCCAGTCTTTGCCACCCTTCTGGCTTTGGAAACATTGCTTCCAAAGTTGGTGAAACTTCGCCATGGGTCTTACAAAGAACTGCTGTCCTATTCCACTAGGAATGGAAGTCCCTGGCATAATCAGATTTGGTGATTGGAGCTGGGTAAAGTCTTTCACGCTTTGCCAGTACATTCTGGCCAACCAAGGCCCTTGCCAGATTTCTCAGAATGACCGACAAGAGCAGTGTTGAAGAGTCCTTTATTTTAGAATGCAATAAAATTGCCCGAAAGGAGTGGACGTATGAATGGACAGGAACCGTGCTGAAGGGGACATTTGGAGCTGATAAGGATGGGGAAAAGAAAGCATGGATGTATTTGTTACTGCTTAGAGTACCTAGTATTGTCCTGATCATTGTGAAATATAGGGGCCACTTCTCCTCTTTCTGATTCTGAGTCCATATAATTCCATTGACTGAGTGGAGTTATGCCTGATGCGCGCCACGGAGTCAAGCCCATAGTTTTTCACAAGTAGTGAGGGAAGTCTCAGGAAGACCTGACCCAGAACATACCCAAGTGCGGTATGAAAACTGTGGCACCCAAAGCCCCATCGGAAGGCAACAGGAGTTGCTGGAGTTGCAGCTACTCAGCGCCCCTGAAAATCAGGCTCCGTGGTTTCCCTTCAGTCACCCACGCACGGTTAGTTTGGGCACTGGCTAGCACCTTGATTCTGACGTGCACCCCTTCTGCATCTACAAAGTTCAGAAAGATCAGCCTCTTGGGATTCATTCCTATGCGAGAGTGTTCATGTGATGAGCTTTGGAGGCCTCTTGAAATTCAAAGCCATGAGGTTGGAAACTTTCCAGTATTTATTCCCCCCATAAAAGGACATCTTTAAATGTTTCAGAATGATTTGCTAGTGGCAAGAACACATTCCCTTAAAAAGCAAAATGCAGTTGTAAAACCACTTTTCCTCCCTCATTTTTCAAAGCTTACATCATTGACTGAACACCTGATCTTCAATTGGCTCACATAAGTAATGCCATTCAGCCAGTGTTACCGACAGGTAATAAAGGGCAGAGCACACTGACTCATTGGGACTGGAATTGGAGATGGGACACACACACACCACATTGCTGTTTGCTAATCATCTGGGCAGTCTCCATTTAATTCAGACATCTCTGTCTCTCCATTCTGTTCCTCCCTTGGGTTTTGCAGACTCCGAGCAGACAGATTTATTGGGGTCTTAAACATAATCAGGAACAAATTAGCCTCTGTAAGAATCACACACTGGCCTGGATCACAGCTATTCGAAGGCAGCTTCCTCTCCATGTGAATATGAATTAAGTCATCTGATTGGAGCAGGTCTTGAGTATTCTTTTATCCCAAACACATGATGTTATCAGAGGACCATTACATTTATCATCGCATTAGGAGGGAACATTTGGAAACAGTACAGGAGAACATTGGTTATATAAATTCTGTGCTTACTCCAGTGCCTATAGTGAAAAATCAGTCTGTTTGTGGAGATTGTGTCTAAATGTGTATGTGTAGGATGATTGTGTGGATGGAGGGTGTCTCTGCCAGTGGGGCTATCCCTGCATGGGGGTTGTGTGTATGTATGAGTATCGGTGGGGTATGTGAGTGCATTTGCGTGTACATGTGTTTGTCAATAAATGTGTGTCTCAGTCAGTGTGTGTCAGTGAGCAAGCTGCCTCAGTGTGTCTGTACTTGCCATGTGTCTGTCTATAAGGGAAAGTCATTTTTTAAAAATTTGGCGGTCTTTAGTTGCTTGCACTTTTTAAGGAAATCGGTCTCTTTATAAGAGAACATAAAACCTTTTTTCGAAAGAATAAGTGGTGTTTTACTTTTGGTTATTTACCACCATCTTTCCAGACCTGAATATTTCTTGGAAATATCTGTTCAGATCCTCCCTTAATCTGGGATGTAGTTTTCTGAAGACTGTACACAGTTTTGGCCACTTGATACCAGAGTTACCCAGGCATTTCAGAGAGATGTCTGAAAGTGTTAGTGCATATGTAAAGGAAAGATAACTAGGAAAAGAGATGAAGAGGGATGAAATGGTGGAGTTCCTCTTTAGGTGGCTCTAAGCACCATTCCAGGTTGGCCACAAATCTCAGGAGCAAGGGAATTCAGAATGCAAGTGTTCATTGACTTCTTGTTACCTTCCACTCTTTTGACCAGGCCTGATATTAAGGGATTAGAATCTTACGTTGGGGCGGGTGGGGGGAGGGGAGGAGAAACTCATTACATAATTGAATTATAATAAACCGATTTATTCTGGCTCATGCAATGGTATTTCACTGTGTAAACTATGAGGAAAAATAAACAGGGGATTTAGTATTTTGGAAGTGACTCAGAATTGAGTGACTATTGAATTTTCTGACACCTATCTCCAGAAAGTCCGATGCTACTGACACAGTTCTCATCGGGGGTCACTGCCATCATTCCGACTAGCAGCTCATGCCAGTTTCCTACCATTTTTGCAGTAACTTCTTTACCAGACAAAAATACAACAGTATGTTGGGACTGGATGCTTGGCAATGATAACATGATATAAACTGGGATACTGACAGGTCAGAGATTTAATTCTCAGTGAGGCCTTCAGTGACTGAAAGTCATTACTGGTCTGAGGTCTGTTTAAAAGGAGAGGGTTGGGCTCAGTTCAGTTCCTACTGGGTGAGCGTCACAGATGCAACCTCAGAAATCTGGCACTAATGGGCATCTTTGTTGGCGGTCTCATTAGAGAAGCCACAGAATAAATGAATAAAGAGATTTAAGTCCCCTCTTGCTTCTGATCCTTCCAGGTCAAGTCGAAGTCACATCGGTTGGGGCGGTATGTGTGTGTGGCAAGTTTACCCTCCCACTGCCCACGCTGTATCTGAATAAACAGATACATTTGGCCTTTAGTTTCTCCCTAGGGCTGTTCGTTTGGCAGCATTGACCATCACTGAATTCAGTTGTTGTCGTTTTGCAAGTGTCTTTTAAGAACAAAAAAGGGAAACATTGTGGACCCAATTCTCTGTTGGCTTAACTCCATCAAAGTCAATGAAGTTCTGCCAGCTAAGAATTTGGCCCTGTAAGTGCATTTTCTATCTCAGCACTATGCTTTAGTAAGATTATTTTAAAATGGATACAGGTAAAAATATGCAGGGAAAACACAGGCTAGGAAGTATCTTGGGGACTTTCATATGGCAGAAGAGCTGCATTCTTTATTTGTTCTACTTTTTTAACATCATCTCAGCTTGCGCTGCTAAATGCGCACTGCCGTTACTGAACATGGACCTGGATGGGGGATGCATTACCACTTCCTTTGCCTGGCCTGTTGTGATCCAAGCAACTGGGGACACAGATGAGTGTGGGAAGCCCTTAGTAATTACTCCTCTTTGATTTCTCACTGCAGACGAGCCCAGCAGGTGCTACTTCCATGACGGTGATGGTGTATGTGAGGAGTTTGAGCAAATGACCAGCATCAAAGACTGTGGGGTTTATACCCCCAAAGGCTTCCTGGACCAGTGGGCTTCCAACGTGTCAGTCTCGCATAGTGACCAGGAGTGCCCAGGCTGGGTGGTCATTGGCCAGCCAGCAGCAACTCAGGTAAGGAAGACCCAAGCCCTCTTCACCTGCTATAAAGCTAAGTACAGCAATGCAAAACTTCCATCCATAGATCCACCCAGTTAACTTGCAGCTTGGATAAGGAAAGCTACTGATGCTAGCTGTCTTCAGTATGAGTCTGCCAAGCAGGAATGAGCTCCAGATTCTGCCTCTAATGACCGGGTAGGAATTGGCTCAAACTACTGGTCTCTCTGCTCTTGAATCCTGTCTAATAGTGCCCAGTACCTGCTGCGTCAGAGGAAGAACTCTGCAAGAGGCAATTATAAGATAACCTGCCCCCAAGAAAGGTTTCCTCCTAAAGCCCATTAGTTAAAGTTATCTTATATACCAAAGCTTGAACATTTATATCCCTTCCAAAGCATTTGTTTATTCATATCTATTGCTTGTAAGGCTGGATATTCCCGTTATCTGTATTGATATTGAATCCTTTTTGGAATCTCTTGGCTTTGATGCTATCTTGTGGCAATGAATTCCAAAGGCTAACTTTGTGTTGTATGAAGGAATATTTTCTTCTAACAGTTTTGAATTTGTCACTTTTCAGTATCATTGAATGTCCCCTCATTCGTGTATTCTGAGAAAGGGTGAACAGCGGGGATCGATCGACCTGCTCTGTACCACTCATTACTTTGTATACTTTTGTCATGAGTTGTCTCTTCTCTAAAGTAAACAGGCCCCGCTACCTTTTTCCCTGGTAGAACTAGCCATGGTTATCTAGAATGGGTCATGGGAGGGCAGTGTAGAGGGAAGTTCAATGTCAACATATACAGCAAAAGATTTAACTGTGAATTATACATTCTAAACACTTCCAAGAGGCCTGCAAGGGAGAACAACGGTATATGGACCACTTGGTCCAGTTTATATTGTACATGAATCCGTAACCAGTTAGTGACAAAGTCCACTCCAAAAACACAAAGTGCCGTTAGTATTGAGTTAGTACCATGGCAGAGTCACCCTTACTAGCAACCTAGGATTGCACGTGGTTGCCTTGTGGTTACCTTTTGGTATGTTCTTTTATTTTTGCTGTGCACGGGTGCCACTGCTCCTCCTCCCTCTCCGTTCTCTGTGCATTAAAACATTCCAAAATGCATGGTCTAATATGCTTCTGGCACTGCTCGGTGTGCATGTGCTCCGGGCACTCTACCCCGGCTGAGGCACTATGGGACAGCAGATCTGTTTTCATAGTGTACTAATACAAATACGGGTAGGCAGTGAAGTAGGTGACATACGGTCATGCTTTGGGGAAAAAAACCCTGCTGTGTGGCCACAAGTCAGGCATGTTTGTTGTACCCAGTTGAGACGAGGTGGTCACAGCCTCATTACAAAAATGTACATACGGGACACCATTGCATCACACAGGCTCAATGCATGTGAACATGTCTCCCCCTTGTGGCTGGCCACAGTGCCCATAAGAGCTGACACTCCCAGATAAAGGATATTCCTTTAGCTCGACAGGTAGGCCCTTGTACTTTTGGTGCTCAAGGGCCCAGGGTGTGTCCCCGTTAACAAAGATGGAGTCTGTATGTATGTGGCTGTATTCCCATTGCACTAATGCATTAAGTTCATTGACCTTCTGAAGCTAAAGACATATGTGTATGGAGCCATTGTTTTCCACATGACCAAGGCAGCTTCATAACTTGCAGCACAGCTCATTTCATATCACTGTGGAACATTTAGACCAGGCAACGAGGAGTCTGGTGGCACCTTAAAGACTAAAAGATTTATTTGGGCATAAGCTTTCATGGGTAAAAAGCCCACTTCTTCAGATGCATCTGAAGATGCATCATACCCATGAAAGCTTATGCCCAAATAAATCTGTTAGTCTTTAAGCCACCGGACTCCTCGTTGTTTTTGTGGATACAGACTTACATGGCTACCCCTCTGATACTTAGACCAGGCAGTACGCCATCAGCATCTTAACAAGAAGCCCTGACACGGTGAAAAGTAACCTAAGACCTCCCTCTAATCACTGCATGTGACAATCAGTGAAGCGCTAATTTCTCCAGCTTCGTTATCTGCTCAAAGCACCCAGGCCTGTGACTTTTTTTTTCTACTGAGATTACTGGTGGAAGGGATGCCTTTCCCCATCAGAATATTATTCAGAGTTGAGAGAGAGAGTGTGTGTGTGTGTGTGTGTGTGTGTGTGTGTGTGTGTGTGTGTGTGTGTGTGTATTTTCAGTTATAGTTTTTCATGGTGTTGTAGTCTTTGGCTTGAAAATAAAGAGGCATTTGTGCTGGCTTTTCCCATCTGAATCCCCTGAAATGAGTGTGGAACATGATAATATACAAAATACACAAGCTCACTGTTTGCTAACTATCCATGCTTTCAGGAATTAAAATGGCACGATCAAGGTGCTTTAAAAACATTTTAAGTACTTTCTTTTTAAAGTCACTTAGGGTGTTTCCCCCCCCCCCCCCCCCATCTTTGGATATTTGAAATTGTTTTCTCACCACAACTTTATTTCTGTCAGAGGTTGCTCACGAGCAGTAGGTTGCTCACATTTGTTAGTTACTGTCATGTTATTCATAAGTCTTGGGCTCGGTGCCTTTACTTGATATTGTAGAGTGGCTTCTGTGTATTGGCCTGATCACATTTGTTAGCTATTCTGGGTTTGTTCACAAGCAATGGACTGAACGCAGTTGCTTGGTATGGTAGGGTTGGTTGTTCATGAGAACTGTATTGCACACATTTGTTTGTTATTCTAAGATTAGCCATGAGTACTGGATTGCACTTGTTTTGTTATTGTAGGGTTAGTCATGAGTACTAGATTGATGAATGTTGAAATACTAAGAAAAAAAGAGAAGCTACAATATCCAATCTGTTTTTGGATATCCAATGTCCAAAATGCTTGTAAAGAATGACACAATCTTGGCACACAGGTATACATTTGAAAAATGGAGAGGCCAAACCTCCCCTCACCTTTTAAGTAGTCACACTTTCCACCGAGGCGAAAACGATAGACCAGCCACTTCTACTTTCCTGGCAGCCACTGTTCAGAGCTGATTAAGAAATATTCTCAGAACTAATATTGTCACATTTAAAGCCAAATTGGACCAGTTGGAAACACTGCACAAATGCCAAGCTACTTGTACCTACGCAGTATTTTCTTGATTTCTAAGTTCTCATCCTCTGATGATTTCTAAGTTTCTCATCCTCTGATACAGGGACAACCAGTTATCTGTTACTGATGGACAAGGAGTTTTGGGGCAAGCTCCACACTGTTGGGCAACTCTTCAACCTACAAATCTTTCAGTAGGTTTTTAAGGATCTTCTCTTTTCCATCAGTGCTTTGAGAATCAGTATCAGGGCACATGCCTTGTGCCTGTGGTGTTTCCTTGGAACTTTTCTTGTGCTGGAGGTTGCTGACGCTGTAATGCTTTACAGGACTTGAGCTAGTGTAGGTTGGTGAAACGCCACTAACATCAGTGGAGCTAAGTCGATGCAGCAGCTGAAGATAGGACCCCATGTCTGCATTAGCCCTGTGTCTTACAATTCCTTATTGCTGTCACTGTAGGTGACGCTCAAGTGGGAGTGCTGGCGTGGCCACTGGTTCTTTAACCACTGTGCCATAGAGACCTACTTTGAGAAGGCTAGAACATTTTCCATATTGGCAGCCCCTGAGAGCCCCCTCTTCCCATTTAGCTGGCACCTCGCCAGGTCCCTTTTAGAAATATGGGACGGCAGGATGAATGCGTCCCCCGACCCCCACACTAGTAACCCCTGCATTAGACGACACAGCGGTTAACATGTCGGCTCGCCCCGTCTACACTAGGACCTCCACCGTTGCCACCATGAGTGAAGCTGCACCAGTGGAGAGTTTTAAGGAAGGGAGCCTGCTGTGGACTAGACAGAGTGGTGAATGGGAGGCTGCATTGCTTACCATTAGGATTTGAGGAGGCAGGTTTGGCTAGAAGGCTACGCATTGGGTCAGCGTTCTCATTGTGCATGTGTTTCCCTTATTTTCCAACAGCACCATTAGCACTGGAGGAGGGGTTTGTTTGTTTGTTTGTTTGTTTGTTTGTTTGTTTGTTTGTTTGTTTGTAGAGCAGGTTGTATCAAACCGCGCTCTTGTGTTTCGGGGTTGTTGTTTTGTTTTTGTTGTTGTTTTTTACAGCAAGCTTTCGGCACAGCTTTGCCTTTGCTATTATCCTTTACGGGAAGTCCACACAAACACTAACAGGCTAGTTTCAGGAAGGATTGTTTACCTTGGAGATCTTCTGAAGGGAAATCCACTGTTTTATGAGCGGAAAGCAGATGGAGCGCTCGCGTGTGTGGAGTGACCACAGGGGGCCTGGGAGGCCATTTCGCCTCACCTCTGGTTGGCATCGCTCCCACTTGTGGATGGCTAACTCTTTTGTGGTTTAATTCCCATTGAGCCGTTAAGTGGTTTTAATAAAGGAATAAAAAGAGACTCTTTGGATAGCTCACTATTGCACTTCCAGCGAGCCCTGCTTGTGATTATCCCACTTATATCAACATGGCGTGCAGGACCCAGAAGCTGATGTTTGCATTGGCGACCTACAGTGCCAGCCCCTAAATAGCTTAGCAGGCCTTGATTGCATTTCCTCCCAATTGTGCAGAAGCTGATTACAGCAGTCACCGTGTAAATATTCAGCTTATGCTTGCTGCTGGTACCTGTGTTGTCCCCTGGATAGAAAGGAAGCAGGGCTCAGTTGTAACTAATCTAAAGGAGATTTTGTATTAAGTCTGCTGGACACAGAGGGACCCTGTGGTTCTTTCTGGCTCTTAAGCTCCCAGACTGACAAATATACCCGGTGCTGCCTAGGGTCACCAAACGGGGACTCTCATTGGAGTAAGAAGTCATGGAAGGGGATTGTTGTTCTGTTGTTCCTTCTGTGCCCTCTCTCTCAGTTCTTACGCTTGCACACACGCATGCGCATTCGCAATAAGCACATCGCTCTACCTGCTGCAAAAGGCCTTCTAGAATTACAGAACCGCTGACCTGCTGATGTTCCGTGCACTAGGAGAGAGAGCAAGCCCCCTGCATAAAGGAAATAACAGCGCAGCAAAATGGGGACCGGGCGGGGGGGAGTAGAGCAAATACGGTAATGACATTGACAAGAATGAAGAATCCACTCCCAGGTTTCTGCCACATAGTTTTATTTCAACGAATAAATATAGCTCAGAAGAGAATTCCCCGAAGATCTGGCGATGCCAATAAATGTAATAATCCTGGATGGGGCTGGGGAAAAGAGGAAACCCGCCACTTCCTTTGAGGTGACCTGCTTGAGACAAGGGAAGGTGTCTGTCTCTTGGCTCTGCGAGTGGCCCTGTCCGAACATCCCCATTAGAAGCCACGTGCTCCTGCTCTTCAGCGGTGACATTTCCCTTGTGCTTGGATTGAGAAACAATCCCCAGTTTTAATAAGATGATTTGCTTTGCAAATGTCTTGGTTATTGATAGCACATCCAAGCTTTGAACTGCTGGCCTCTTGGTTGACAGCAGAATCCCGCTAAGGGTACGTCTACACTGGAATAAAAGACCCACGGCACAGCCGTGGCTGGCCCACATCAGCTGACTCAGGCTCGTGGGGCACGGGCTGCACAGCTAAAAATCTGTGGAGACGTCGGGCTCAGGCTGAAGCCTGGACTCTGGGACTCTCCCCCATCGCAGGCTCCCAGGGAGCCCGAACACCTATACGGCAATTTTACAGCCCAAGCCCAAGTCAGCTGAACTGGGCCAGTGGCAGGTGATTAATTGCTGTGCAGATATACCCTAAGAGGAACCATTAGTGGTGGAACCATGAGTGAGCAGAGGCCGGTTCTGGAAAACAATGAGCTGGGTCCTAGTTGCTTTCTGTTGCAAAAGGACTGTAGGTTTCTCTTTCAAGCCTATGCTCTGCTCATGTAGATGGATTTCTAGTCGTGATCCTCCTGAGTGCCTGAGTTCGGTTCAGATAAGTCCTCAAAATCAGAATGCTTGTCCAGACCTTGGCCCAGAGTCTACTGACCAGATAACTGGGTCCCTGGCCTAAAGGCTTTGTCTTATGCCATGTGGCTAGTCCAGCAGCTCAGACTGACTTAACATAGTAGCATTGGGGCCACACCCCTTTTTTCACCAGCCATGCGCCTGCACCAGAGCCAAGAAAGGCCTGATGCAGGAGCTACTACAGAGGCCATATGCCACCCATGCTTCCAGCACGCCAAGGGAGTCCTCAGTTGGCCACTGACAGCAGGTTTGAGTCTGCCAAGGAGCTGGCCTCTCCACTGTGCCGAACTGGGCTGGAAATCTCAAAAGAGTGGTCTTTCCCAGGAGATCTCTGGCACGTCCACTCCATGGCTTAATAGTGGCACTTAGCGCATCATCAATCGCTTTACAAATATGAATTAATTTAGCCTCATCACAGCCCCACTGTGAGCTGGGGGCTTTCAGATGGGGAAATTGAGGCATAGAGAGTGAAGTCACTTGTTGAAGGTCACCCAGCAGGTACACAGTAGTAGAACCTAGGCCTCCTGAATCCTAGTTGGTACCCTGTCCACTGGGCCACACTGGCTAGGATTAGACTGTCCTGCTTCCCGGAACTAGGAAATTCAGAGGCCCTTGAAAATGAAAGACGTAATCCTGGTATTTTCAAATCTTAAAGGTTGGTTCAAATTCGTGGGGGTCTGTTCTTATCACCTCTCTCTGGGAAAACATGCTTTTTCAGCTCTTTTGCTATTGATGATCATTTTTTTTTCATCGATCTGCTGCAGTCCAACAAGGGCATCGCCGGCCACCTAGTATTGTTGATCTTCTGTCCCCTGTGCCATGCTGGAGATGGGTCACCTGGGAAGCTGGAAGGATGTCCCTCAATAGTGACACCATCCCTCCTGTGCATAACTCAGATCAGTGTTTTGAGGAAATCTACAGTTCAAAGTAAAATGGAACGAGGAGTAGGATTTCCATGTGTGCTGTCCGGCATGAAAAGGCTGTATTGTATAGACAAGGTTGGAAAAGACAGTTAGCTTAATGGGCAAGCAGGGAGTAGATAGTAAAAAGGGTAGAATGCTAATCACTTGACTGCATTCCCTGTTAGAACAATGGTCTCTCTCCCACCTACTTCCTTCAGCATTTATTTCATCCTTGCAGTAGTAAACCCTCAGCCCGCACGGCGAATGTAGTAGCCTCAGGCCAATTCACGAGAGGAGGACAGCGAGAAAACATAGTGAGATGTCAGAGGAGATTCCAAGCTATTTTACCAAACACTGGAGGGATTTCCCCCTCCCCTCCCCCCCTTTGGTTTTCAGAATAATTTTTCAAGCGCACATGTGCAAGTCATCTAAAGGGAACAGAACAGTGAGGACCAGGGGCTGGTACACGGTGTTCCCTTCGTGTACTGTTCAGAAATTAGATAAAAGAAACAAAGGATGATGCAGTGAACAAAGCCCCCATCAGGACTCGCAGAGAGGTTTGTTCTGACCTTTTTCAGAAATGAAGGTCAAACTGGAAGTCCTCAGGTACTGGAAACTGCTCCTGCCTGCCTAGGACCTGGAGGCATTTACCACTAGCAAAACACGATCAGGAGTCCGTAACATTGGTAGTAAATTAAGGCCAGAACTTGAGGCAAGGTAGGTCGAGCTTTTCTCTAACAAAAAGCCTTATCTGCATTTTCAGGGAACCAGTACAGTACATCATTCTATCATCCTGTCTGTTATACACACAGAGAACAGAAAACAAGCCTGGTTGGCACCTCCGTCTCATCAGTGAGATGGAAAGTGGGTACCTGGTACAATCAGTGTGCTCACTAGCGTAAACTCTTGTGAATGGAGACATCTCCCCTCCTTTGCTCTTACCACTCCACCTGCCGGTATCTCCATCTGCGGCTGCTGTACCCTTGTGATTCACAGCATGTACAGCAGTAAACGTGGGGTAGCTCCCCTACATCCCATCTGGATTGTTTGTTTCAGGTCCCTCTCTGTTCCGAGTGGAATGATCGTGCATAAATGCATCACCACGTTCGCACTGTTCATGCATGAAGGGATCACAGCATTTCTCTTCCCACCCCCTCCCCAACCCTCCTCTGACTCCCCACTATGCAGCTTCACCAAAATTTGCATAATTTCCCTTTGCAGCAGGAAATAAAACCTGCTTAAAGCACTGCCAGTCAATCAAGCTAGGTTATAAATATGCTTGTAGATTAGTTTTGATTGAATTTAAAAATAATAATAAGAGGAAGAAGATGAAGAGGGGTGCAGGAGCAAAGCCAGCATGGCCTTTACTATGTCATTTGGTTTCATGTTCTGCACAAGAAAACATGTAAAATATGTAAACAGAGCTCTCCAAGATTGTAATGTAGCTACAAAGCCACAGATACACAGACATGCAGGGTGCTGTTCTTCAGCAGAACGGAATGCCATCCTCAAAACCACACGCTCATTTCTTTAAGCCTGAAAGTAAACTTTCTCATGCCAGCAGTGGAGAATTTATGTTTTTCTTTTAAATGAAGGCTTGTCTGGGCTGCTTGTCCAGAGCATTGTAGGCATTTAGGCCTACCTTGTCAGAAAGGTATTTGGTCCTGCTTGGGTATTGGTCCTGCTTTGAGCAGGGGGTTGGACTAGATGATCTCCTGAGGTCCTTTCCAACCCTGATATTCTATGATTCTAAAGGGCCACCATCTCTGGGTATCGCTCAATTTTTGGGTCTCCAACTTGAGGCACCTTAACGAGGGATGATTTTCAGGGGATGGGTGCTCACTCTGCCAGTGTCTGAAAGTCAAGCCACTTGAAGAGGTGTCAGGCACCCAAGATAAACTCGCTGGATTTGAAAATGTGAGACCTTGGGGCCAGATCCTCAGCTGGTATAAACTGGCCCATTACCATTGGCCACTGGTTCCTCAACTCAGGGACCTAATATTGAGGAATCCAAAATTAGTGACCATGTTTGAAAAGGTTGGCCTTAAGGCCTGATTTTCCCTGTTCCCTTTGAAGTCACTTCAGTAGGAGTGTTGGATGCGCAGCAGCTCCAAAAAGCAGGCTTAATTCTCCACTCAGAGAAATGGGTGCAAAGCCCATTGGTATCAGTGGAAGCTGTGCAATATATCTGATCCCACAACTAGGCCCTCAGGACCCAGTTTTCAATCATGGATGCCTAGGGGCCATGTTGTGAACTTCGGACTCAGTGCTGGTGTTATTGACACGAGCAGTCTCACTGGCTATGTGTGTGAGTATGGGATGGTAGCACACATTTCCGCAGAGCATTTTGGTCTCCTTCCCAGCTGATTTCACTCGGATTGCTCTTGTGCATAACTACTCACTAATGTGAGTAAGGGGGTCACAGCATGGCTCTAAGTTATTATAACGCTTTGCACTTCTAGCAGAGGTGACTTCACTATCACTTGTTAATTAATCCTTACTTCACTCCTTTGAGGCAGAGTAATAATGAGAAAATTAAGTCCCAGAGTAGAGGTGACATGTTCACAGTCATGCAGTGAGTCTGAGCCAGGAATTTTAAACTTACATGTCCTGATTCCCAGTGGCATGCTTGAACTGTGGCCATAAAGAATGTATGCTTGTGAGCAAGCAGGGAATTACACATACAAAACTGGCCATCACCTACTTTCCATGCAGCCATATATATTTGTGCATAGAGTGAGCTGACTGTACCTGCACATTTCTTATGAACTCAACTTGCACATCTAGGGTTTAAAGATGTGGCCTTTGTTTCCAATATAAATGAAACTTGTGTGAAGCTTTAACCGTGCGGGTGTTTTAATGCAGGCCCTTGAAGTCAACAAGTGGCAGATTTTCCAAGGTATTTAGGTGCTTAAAGAAATGCATGTTAGACACCTAACTCCCATTGAGTTTCATTGGGAGTTAGATGTCTAACCTGGTTTGGAGCTTTGAAAATCCCACTAGACACCTGTCTGCATCTTCGGGCACTTTAATGCCTTGAAAACCCAGCCTTCAGAGTCAAGTAGCTTCCTCCCTGATACAGACCTGCACTATTCCCTACCATAAACTACTGGAAAACAGTATTGGAATATGGAGTTTCTGTTCTATCCCCGGTAGTGATTTCTGAGACCGGCTGAGCCTGCAACAGCTGTGATCACTCCTACTCTATCTTCTGAAGGGACTACACCTGGGGGAGATTGAGACTGGAGTAGCTGTGAGCTCTCTCTCACAGACCGCGCTCCTGCTTTATTCCCTACTGTGACTTCTGTTGGGAAAGACAGGGACTGGAGTAGCTGTGAGCTCTCTCTCACAGATTGCGCTCCCACTTCTGTTGGGAAAGACAGGGACTGGAGTAGCTGTGAATTCCCTCACTATCCTGGGAAGTTCTGGAGGGAAATGCTCCGAACACTCTTCTGGTTTCATTCATCAAAGTTTGAAGCTCATCAGAGCTACCGGAGCTGTTCTGCAGTCCGATAAAAGTGACGGGCTTGCCCAGACACCTGCAGCAAAATCGCACTTGGATGCAGATGTGAACGGTTGCATGCCAAAGGAAGCAACTGGCTGCTGCTCTAGGAAGGGTCTCTTTGGATGGTCCAACTCATTTAGGGGAACTCATGTATGTGGAGGCAGTTTTGTTAGTCAGCAGTTTTAGTCCGACCGCCAAAGCCCTGGGAAGCGTGTGTGCGCTTTCTGGTTTACACCCCACAAGCCATCCTTTCAGATGTTAAGAAAAACAAGCCGCAAGACCATTTAATTTCAATGTGTGCCTGCTGACGTATGGCTGGATAGTTGAGATGAGGCCAAAGTACTTTGATTGTTGAAGTACAAATGTATCACACACACACACACACACACACACACACACACACACACACACACACACACACACACACACACACACACACACACACACACCACTGCTGCCAGCCAGAGTATCTCTTCTCTATGTATTTTCTCCCTGGATGTTGTAGCCAATTGAAGTCTGGTGACAGGCCAGAGCAAATGTGTGCCTCTTTCCTGATACCCTTTAAAATTTGAGGCATATTTAAGTTCTCACATACCCAGAGAAGGCAACTCCTTTCCTGCTTGAGTATTGCAGAGAGTTGTGCAGTTTAGAGAGAGAGAAGGAGACAGAAAGAGGGAGAGGGACGCGCTGTGTGTTGGGGGTTGTATGTCGTTTATACAGTATATTGTCTTGGTAAATAACCCTACACACCACTGAAAAAACATGATTCTAACGCTGAAAATAAAAGGCCTGGAAACTCATCGCTTTCAGCACATGAAAAGGTTTTGTTCTTTCAACACGCAGATGTTTTTAAGTGAAAAATCACTCCTTTGACCTTTCCTGAATGGGACCGTGTGGTCAGAGCTGACATTAACCGCTGCACGACTTGGTTGCACCCACAGGCTAAGCTTAGCCAGAAACTTTCAGAGAACATGTGGCGCGCCTTTGCTGTCTCATTGTTACCCTCAAGCTGCCATGGGTGGTTCTGTGGTTCTGTGCACTTGAGCTATGAAGGGAAAGAGATTGATGGCCAGATAGCTATTTAGGGTCCAGAGCTTCAGCCCTTGAAGCCAATGGGAGTTCTGTTTGACTAAGCATTGCAGAATTGGGCCCTGCACTTTCACTTCATCTTAATTTTGCATCTTAATTTTGTTTTTGTTTGAAATTTTGCTCATTGTTTGGGTGGGTCCGAGTGTCTTTGTTGCCCAAGTATCTTCTTAGTCAGTATGTTCTTATTATGGGCAACTAATAATCATACTAGAGCTCCTTTTGGATTAATTGTTGTTGCTGCCTGGCTTTCTATAGCCGGATGCGTATTTTATCCATCCAAGTCAATCTTTGCTACCTCTTTGTGTGGGGATAGGGAGGGAAAGCTGTCGGGTAAGTTTTAACAGGCCTGATTCTGCTCAGACGTGCACGAGCGCCTCACCAGTGTTGCATCCATCGAATCAGGACCATTGAGATCATTTTTTGTCCTTCTGTCTGCCTAAATTCATGCCACTTTTCTCTGTTGTTGGCAACTTGACTTTGTAATGGGACTTGATGCCAAATGGGTTCCTCCTTAAAAGACTCTTTGCTCTGCCCAGTGGTCGTAAAAGCCTGTTGAATGAGATTGTTTGTCTTTACAATGACACTAATACCACAACCCCCACGAGCTAGTCCACAAGTGTTTTGCTATAGGCCATGCTAGCTTGTCCAATTTTGAGACATTTAAATTGGGAACCCAACTGTGCCAACGATAATGTTCAGGCTAGTGTCTTTTGTTTACCATTGCCGCCTCGTGGACAGGATATAAAATCTGCTAAAGCACTTAGCAATCTGTGATGACTTCACACTTTTGTGAGTGGTGGTGTGAAAGGTGGATGCAAGAGATACTGCTGCTGAGAGTTAGCTGAGAATTTATTTTAGTTTTAATGGGAGTGACCTGAGGTTTTTGAAGCTAAAGGTACAAAGGTCCTACTTTGAGCTGTATCCTACATGCTTCATGGCCTTTTTATGTATATTAGCTGGCATTTGTAATCTGTTTAGACATTTGAACCAATGCCCTTTCTTAGTTGAAAACAGCCATTATTTACACTGTAGTTACAAGAACTGCCACACTAGAACAGTTCCTAACAGAGCTAGCATAGGTGATGCAACTGTTTCAATGCAACAGCTTTATTCCAAAGTACTCTGTTAAATAAACAGTAACCCTGTGATATATATAAACAGGAACACATGGCAAAAGTGTGTTACACAGAATGCCCCCATGCTTCGGATGAGTTCAGATGCTCTGTTGCTTTGCAATTTGTGCCATCATTTACTTACACCTACACTCACTTTGCACTTGTGTAAATGATTGCGTAAGGTGCAGGGTACTAGTGCATCACACTCGTAGCTACCCAAGAAATTCTGGCATGTAGTATAACTGAATTTATTAAACAAGGTTATTGCAATTTTAATTTTTTTTAGTGACTAAGTAGGTGTGAATGAAATGTTTGCAATGAAGCTCTGAACCCAGGCAAAATCACCTGGTTTGGGGTTTTATTATAAATTCAGAACTCAAACCAGCTTTGCCAAAAGGTTCGGCAAAGATCACTTACCTCTTGTGAACACTTGGGTATGGATCCAGGCCAATTTGGGCCTGGTTCCGAGCCAATCTGGACTAAGTTATGGTTTTGTATTGATACCAGATGAAGGTCATGGTTTCATGTGATTTTGATTTGAAATTCATTTGGTTTTAAATGAATTTGCTTTGAGTTGGGGGTACATTAGAACCAGAAAGACAAAGCAAAGCTCAGAATGTGCAGACCCAAATGGATTAAAAAAACAAACATAATGTTCACACAAACCTTTTGGAAGTGAAATAACCACATTTTGCATAAGGCTGTAATTATGTAGCCTTGAGTCATGTAGTAATTTCAGACACACTTACAGCCAGGGCCAGATCCTCAGCGGACGTGAATCAATATAGCTCCAGTGGACTTCTGTGAAGCTACACCACTTTACACCAGTGGAGGATCTGCTAATTAGATACCTCTTTTTCATACTCTCTGTTTATATACAATACACTTCATAACGTCGTTTTCCCATAAGAACAAATACTATCATGTTTGTTGCTGTTAACATAAAGGGCACTTATCCACATCTCAGTTACACTAGTACAAATCAGCAGTAACTCCATTGAAGCCAATGCAGTAACACCACTCTAAAAGCAATGCAAGTGAGACCAGTAACTGTGTTTCAACATGTATAAAGATCACATTTCAATGAACCAAAAAACAAAACACCTCAATGGAGAATGGGGATTCATCACTAGGAAACCTGCTAGAATATGGATCAAAGGGGCAATGAGCCAAGACAGCATTGAGACTATGTATTGACAGACCAATAGCACATTAACTTTCAAGCCACAGATGCCATCGGCTGTGCCAGATTCAAAAGGCAACTATTCTTGTTGAGAACTTGCTCGGCAGCCTGGTGCTAGGACTTTGTACTGCCGTGCAGGAGACATAGGTTTGATTCCCAGTCCTAGAGCCAAATTCAGCTCTTAGTTACATTGGTGAAATTGACAGATGAAATTTCATCTCGCCTCTGAGCCAAGAGAATCTGGGAGTAATATAGAATCGGTGTGTTCACCCAGAGGGTGGAACAGCCTCCAGTGAATTAAGCAGACTGTTGATGAGCTGCATACAGTTCTTTGGCGTGAAGGACAGTGGCCATGCCGTGGGTTTTTCTCACTTTGCCCCAGCTCTGTGAAAATGCGGGGGGACGTACAAGAGAAAAAGGCAAGAGCAGCACAGATTTGTAATGGATTGAATAGTCTGAAAAGAACCCTCAATCTTCAGATGGAGGTTTACAAGCAAACTAGAACTGAGCCTTTGCTGAATTTCTAAGATGTTCACGTAAACTTTGCCTCGGTAATTCTTAGTTCCGAATGGGACAAAAACGAAAGGTTCTCCAAGCCAGGAGAAAGGCTGTTCTTTGAGTATTTCTGGACTGGAATTGAAAGTGGATTGCTGGATACCTCATGAGTAAGCCTGTTTCTGTGAGATTTCCATCCCAGCTTTGCAGACTCCTGAGGTTTGGATAGTTCAGATAAACTGCCAGATTATTGGGTGTTTGTTTGAACCCAAACTCTGACCCTTTTAATGGTTCACTCATCACTAGTATAGACAGTTTCACCTTCCTGTAACCCCAAGTCCCATTTCCTAGCTTAAATGAAGAGCAAATAGCAGCAATTTGGAGCCTTTAGTACAGACTGGACCCACTGTGCAGTAGTAGGGAAATCATGTCATGTATATGTGGCAGTCATCCTGGCTTTAATATTAGGTAATAAGCAGGCAGAAGCCTTTCTGAAAACTGTCTGCTGCATCTGCGTGTAGCTTTATTGGATGAAATATACTTGAGAATATGTCCTCTTGGTGACTGGGGAGGACAACCTCCGAATTCTGACATCAAAGGGTTAAATATTTCATTTTGGAGGGATACGCTAAGATGTTTTTTAAGTCTGCATTTGAGATTCTTTGGCACTGCTTTTCCAAAGCTGGCCTGCAGACAAATTTGCTGGGGTGAATGTAAAGAACATTCTGCAGCGAGGCCAGCTAGAAACTTTAGAAATGGAGCTGTTTCTTATTATTATTATTATTTATTATTATTATTATTTATTTGTGGCATTTCTTTCATTAGCTCCCTAAGGAACTGAATGCATCCAGTTTGTCCTCCGGCAGGTCATATGTTGATCAAAAGGGTTTTCCTGACCTTTGTAATTATTATAGCTGCTCAGTGCTGGGTAAACCAAACCTCTGAGGCTATGTCTACACAGCAAAGAAAATCCCCTGGCTGGCCCGTGCCAAGCAATCAGGCTTGCAAAGCTTGGGCTGCTGCACTGTTTTATGGCTGTGTAGACTTCCAGGCTCAGGCTCGAGCCCAAACTCTGGGACCCTCCCATCTTGCAGGGTCACAGAGCCCAGGTTCCAGTCCTAGCCCAGACGTCTACACAGCAGTGAAACCGCCCTGCAGCCCAAGCCCTGCAAGCCCGAGTCGGCTGGCACGGGCCAACCACGGATGTCTAGTTGCTGTGTAGACATACCCTAAGTTAACAGTAGCATGCCAGGTGTACCACGACTCGGAGGCAAGTGCTGAAGGCGCTTCAACTGCTAGGCCTTCTAATCACTAACCCTGGTGGGTCCCAGTAGCCACTAAGGATAAGTCCACACTGCAGTTAAAAGCCTGCCGCTGGCCTGTTGCTTGCTGACTCACACTCACAGGGCTTCGGGCAAGGGCTTTTGTTTGCAGTGTAGGCATAGCTTAAGACCCATGGCTAAAGCGAAAGGGTGTTTGACTAGGGCTGGCAAGAAGGGGAAAAGTTGCAGGTACTCTAAGTACAGAGGCTTTAACGGTTACAGTCTAAAATGAGACATAGCCGTTCTTGTTTGGGCCCCTGGGCTGCCCAGTTGAGGGTTTAGGCTCTTCCGAGCAAGTGGCCGGGGATGCCTTCTGCTGTCCAGTTTCTATGCAAAGTAAGTAGGAGCTTGCAGATTTCCAGGCCAGGCTCCCTGAGTGGTGTGTCTCTCTCTCATTGGGGCCCCTCTGCACCAGCTCCCTGTCCAGCTTCTGCTATTCCCCATAAGTCCCAGCTGAATGTCTGACAGTCTAACCCTGCTCCACAGCTGTTCCTTAGCTTCTGCTGCAACCTACTCTGTATGCAGTGCACTCCAGAGTTTCTCTTCTCTGCAGCTCCTGGCTAGCCATGTCGTTGCTGCTTCCAGGTCACTTGACCTTCTTGCTGGTTCAGGGGTGTCTGCCCCTCCTCCTCCCTGGCCCACTGGAGGGGGGAGGGGGTTGATGGGAACCGTAGTTTCCTGCTTAGCAGCTCCATCACACCTTCTACAGTTCCTGTGCAGGACTTTGTGTCCCAGCACAAATATACCTGTCACGGTGAATTGTAACAGTAGAACCCATTGGGGGCTTGCTCTTTTGCAAACAGTACTGTGTTCGGCATGTTTCATCGCAAAGGATCCCAAAGCAATTTTATTGCTGTAATCCTACAAACAGGAATTGCTTTGGCCAGTGCTGAAATGCAGCCCCCTCCCCCCCCGCCCGGCTACAGCAGGAAGCAGTGGGCCCTTAACAGCACACCACAACACCACATATCAGCATCGCATCCATGAACATTACATCCACTTTAAACTGTCTCACCAGAAAGCCACCCTGCTCATTTGTCACCAGATGAGACACTGGTGTAGCTCTGATGACCTGCAGCAAGGCTTGATTTGGAGGAAGTGAGAACAGACCAGATCATACGCTATGGTCTTGTCTATGCACTGGAGATTTGCCCACTTACAGCAATCTGAGGCCACCTACCTGGGTAGCTGCACTGGCTCAAACTCCTGGTATAGATAGGCACAGCTGCTATTAATTGCAGATTTTTCCTTATGTCCGTTTCAAGTAGGGATGAGTCCCATCAGTGCAAATAGGAGCTTCGTTGACTGCACTTGGGGTTGCTTTGGTGCAGCTACACAAGTGGCTGTATAAAGTCTGTGGCGGTCTGGCCAGCCTCCCTGAAGGGGAATGGCTGGGTTGAATGATACATGACCCATACATGCTTGCTTGCAGAGGCAGATCCTTCATGTGTCTATGTACTTACACAGGCCTCATCATGATAGCATCTGAGTGCCTCACTGTCTTTCATGGATTTTATCCTCCCAGAAACCCTGTCAGATAGGGAATTGTTCCCTCATTTGTAGGTTAAAAGTGTTGGGCTTCTAGGAATAAGGATCTGAAGCTAGAGCACTTTGGTGCTGTGGACCGTCACATAAGCTGGCACGGATGCTTGAAAGGGAAACATGTGGAAGCTCCTAGCAAGCAATTCATGTCTGTACTTTGCAGTTGCTTTGTGGCAATCAGTAATTGGCTAGAACTGAAAAAAGGATACATTCACCATGCTCATTAGAAGGAATATTGAAATGGTGAAATCTGTCAGAGAGTGGGACACTTAATCTAATCAGCAAAAAGAACGAGGAGTACTTGTGGAACCTTAGAGACTAACAAATTTATTTGAGCATAAACTTTCGTGAGGACGCCTCGTTCTTTTTGCTGATACAGACTAACAGGGCTACCCCTCTGAAACCTTAATCTAATCAGGTTGTTATGGCACAACCCTTAAGGAACTTGACCACACTAGGGAAATTTGCTATCAATTGCTAACTCCAGCATTCACAATGGTACAACTCCTGCAGCCATGCTTAACACCACATGGATTAGACTTGCTCAGACCCCTGTCAATCACAGCTTTCCCCTTGATCTTCACCCACCCCCAACCCCCTGCAATGTTTTGAATTGTTTGCATAAGTAGTGACGGGGTCAGCCTCAGAAGGTTGGGATGCTTAGCTGAACCTTTTTCAAACTAGCCAAATCTACTGAGACTGCAAAATCGAAGTAGAAATCTCGGTGCAGGCTTTCTTGTGAGAAGTTATGGATTCTGCTTATGTTCCCAGATAGAACCAGAAAGAGCTACAGTTCACAAAAAGTGAAAACTAGCTATTTAAAAGTTATCAGAGTTTTTCTGATCCTCAACAATGGTTTGTTTTGGGTTTTGTTCAAATTTTTGGTGAAGGTCTGGGCCTGTTTTTAATATTGGTTCTCACACTTCTTTTAAGCGGCATTTAAAATGAGCCAAACCCCAGCTCTCCTGTTTCTCTCAACCAGCTTTTTGTGCTGATAGAGTTAGTAGAGAAACAAGAATAAGAACAAAACAATATAAAAGCAATGAGATCTTTGTTCATGTCAAAGAGTTCTATGACCATTTAAATTACAGATGTGGGTAAGATACATTTCCTAACTGGATAGGTATTAAAATAAAACCCATGCTCCCAATAAGAGAGAGGCTGCTGAAAATGCAAAAAAGGAGAATTGCGAAATGATACATGTTGAATTGTTGGACTGGATTTCAAATGCCAAAGATAGTTTATGTAAAGTCTTGCACTGTTGTAAAATGTAACACTATCCACTGGCTAGCCTCAATGAAGCTTGGTCCCAGTTGTTTAAAAAAAAAAAAAACCTAAAAATCTTCTTCCAGCCCATTAAAGCTGATTTATATTTTGTGCATAGATTCCTCTGCACTGGGCCTTTAGGGATTCAAATTATAGAAGCCATTACCTCACTTTTGGCCAATCCGATTGCTCCGTTCCCAAGCATTCCAAGCACTCTCAGCATTTGCCTGCCGAGACCGGGAACGGAGTTCGGTGCACAATTACTGAATGGACATTGTATTTTTCACTATCAAAATAGCTCTTGTAATACGCTCAGTTCCCATTTTAAAAACAACAACAACAGTGGCGTAGGTTCAGGGAATGGGCTATTTGCAATGTATTGTCTTTGGAGCTCTCAGTTGAGGCCCCACTTTTGCAGTCAGAGCCACTACTGCACCCAACGGAACACAGGTCTGCCCAGTGCAGGGTCCCAAGTGCAGAGTCAGGGCCTTAGAACCTCTCTTTGGTACGTTTCTGGTTAACACACACGATTGAGGTGCCTTGGCCTCCAGGTTTGGATTCTTGTCTTTGTTACCAACTTGTGTGACCATGAGGAAAACACTTCACCTCTCTGTGCCTCGTCTTCTCCAGATAATAATGTTACTGAGTTTGCAGAGGGGCATCAGTCAAGGACATTGAGATCCTTGAATTGAAGGCATCCTACATATGCAGTTGTGGTTTTAATGTTCAAAGTGCTGCAGCTTTGCTATTCTTCCACTCCGTTTTCTCCAGAGGCAGCACTATGGGGGCTAATAATTCACAGCCACATATATACATTTAAAAAACAATCTCACTTAGCTATGATGTTGCAAGAGAAAATCCATGTAATTTCCTGAAGATTATTTTTCATGTCTTCCATACTGACTGTGCTCTGGGTTTCTTATGCACTTAAATCCCGGTACCCTGCCTAGCCCTTTTCACCCATCCTCGCATTTCAGATATGCCACATTTGTTCTTGAGCAGAATGGAGAGGTTTGCAGAGAATCCCATCACATTTTCACCTCTGCCTCACTGGGGGTGCTATGGGATGAATTGTAGATGTGAGAAGAAGGTGATTTTGGTTAAAGAAACTAATTAATAAGATCACCATTTTCCTATCAGGGCCCATGTGGAGGCAATGCATTCCTGATTGCATGTATTTTCAATTTCACATGGTCACCTGTAGCCATCCTGAAGAGACAGCCAGCTAGTAACAGTTAGTAACAGCAGGTTTTAAATAGAAAGACACAGTGTGTAGATAGTGCTGGCTGCGTCAACAATATCTTATGTGTCTATGTATCTAAGAGGCAAAGTAGGTGAATTAAGGTCTTTTATTGGCCCAACTTCTTTACAAGCTTTTGAACTACACAGTCTTTTCCAGGTCCAGGGAAGGAGTGCTTCAAAAGCTCGAAAGCTGGTACCTCCACTAACAGAAGATGATCTAATAAAAGATATTACCTCTCCTACCTTGTCTCTCATATCCTGGGACTAATATGGCTACAAACAGCACTGGCAAATATCTTTCCATCCATCTATTATTTTAGAACAATGGGAGCAAAGTTACACTGGGCACTTTTGAAAACTCCACCCTTAACCAATTAATCACAAAAGGAGACTTTCTTTTGGCAAACACAATGTCACTATGAGTCCGGTGTTCCTGTTCGTGGTGTCATTGTGGAATAATCCAGTGGTGTGTATGACCTAAAAATAATGATGTCGAATAACCTAATGGTATTAAAAGTAGCATTTTCAGTTCTTATAGACACCAGCACTTCTTTTGACAGTCATATCCATTTCATGCTTGAATCTGAATCCATTGTGACATTTCCCTGTGTCGGTCAGGTGTGCCGAACCAAGGTGATGGACCTGAGTGATGTGGTGTCTAAATATGCCTGGTATCCCTGCACAGCCAACTTACCGTATTCCCATATGACTCAGACCATTTTCTGGCTAAAGGTAAGAGATACACACCTACCAGTGCAACAACTTTCCTTTTTTTGACTTACCTTTTTTGCAAAATTAAAAAACAAAAAGTTTTGAGCATAGACAAAAGACGACTTTTGTGTGATTTGTGACAGGAATTGCTACTGAAAAGTGATGCTTTTGTTGTATCTTATAAAAATAAAAAACCATGAACCATTCCAGTTCTGCACCGGATTCTCTATGCTTTCTTCTTCTCTCCCAGGCATATTTTTCTCAGCCCATGGTAGCTGCTGCTATCATTGTCCACTTGGTCACCGATGGAACACACTACCTGGATCAGAAGCAGGAAACGATCACTGTGCAACTGTTTGACACCAAGAAGCAAAACCATGATCTTGGTAAGACGGTTTTGCAATGAGCTTTGCCTTTCTTCTTCCATAGGTTTCCTCTGTTTGCTCCAGCCCAATTCAGAGTAAGGCCAGTACCTCTGTTCAGCTTTCCCACCAGCAGATTGGTGTTGCTGGAGTAGAGAGCCAGCAGGAAGACGTACCCACTTCAAGCTCCAAGAGCTGGGGTTTATTGCAAGTCTGTGCTGCTAGTCAGGTATCGTCATGCCCACTGAGACTACTCCGCAACTGATCGCTGTGGGCTAGATTTTCGGAAGGGCTCAGGTCCCTTGTAGGCATCAAAATAAGGGCCACGTTTTCAAAAGTGCTCATCACCCAGCAGCTCCCACGGGGACCCCAGGAGCAGGTTTTTAAAAGAGCTTAGCCTCTTGCTGCCATCTCTGCAGCCTTTGCAGATGGCTTCTGTTGAGGTTGCAGCCCCCAAAACCCGAAGAAGCCCATTTGCCACTGCTGTTATCCATATACTGTACCAGGGGTGTGTGGTGGGGAGGAGGAGTAACCTTTGAAGGCATTCTGCTGGCTGGAGTGCCGAGGGACTATTATTGTTTTCAGACACTCTCCTAAATCATTCCCCCTTTTCTGGATTGTCTTGCCCTTTCTGTCTGTAGAGAGGAGGAGAGAGGAGACGAGGGCAGGAGAAAGGATATTTGACAGGTTTTCCACTCAAAATTAACTGGGTATGACTCAAAGGCAAGTCTCTAGGGGGTTCACTCGCAGAGGAGTAAACAGGAATTTATGTGGGTGACTCCCATTTAGCACTGAATGAAATGTATCCAGATAAGCCCAGTGCATTGCTCTAGATGACTGGGTTTCCTTAAGCGACAGTCCCGGACTATCCAGCACAACTTGAGTCAGCAGCATCCTTCTCCTTTCACAGCAGAGTGTCTTGTAGTTGTCTTCTAGTTGCCTCCTTCTTAAATACAAAGGACAGAGAGCTGACCATGGTAACTAACAGCTAACATACAACTATACAGCGAGACAGACAGACTGAGAGGGTGGGGGAGAGAGAAAGGAGAAGCAGGGATCAAGGGCAAAGTTTTGAAATCTTGCAAGAAGTTACAACATGAGTTTGGCACTCTCCAAACTGATGCCTGCAAATCTTCACAGTCAAGGGACTCTCTTCATCATGGAAAGGCCCTTTGGACTACCCCAGGCTAGGTTGTTTTTTGTAGCTGAATGGAAGGGAAAAATATATAGGACTCAGCTTAGCAGTTCTTACTCAGCCAAAACTACCATTTACTTCAGTGGCTGTTTTACTGACTGCAGGATCAGGCCCATTCTGTGCCTTTGTGCGGTGTGTTATTAAATGCATAAAGACACACTAACTACCTAAATTGAAAGGAACCTAGAGGAATTGTTTTGGGGACGTTCTGTGTCATATGTTAAACAGGAGGTCAGACTAGATCAGGGGTCGGCAACCTTTCAGAAGCGGTGTGCCGAGTCTTCATTTATTCACTCTAATTTAAGGTTTCGCGTGCCAGTCATACATTTTATCGTTTTTAGAAGGTCTCTTTCTATAGATCTATAATATATAACTAATCTATTGTTGTATGTAAAGTAAATAAGGTTTTTAAAATGTTTCAGAAGCTTCATTTAAAATTAAATTAAAATGCAGAGCCCCCCGGACCGGTGGCCAGGACCCGGGCAGTGTGAGTGCCACTGAAAATCAGCTTGCGTGCCACCTTTGGCACGCATGCCATAGGTTGCCTACCCCTGGACTAGATGGTCACAGTTGCCCCTTCTGGCCTTTTATGTACAGACAGAGAGCTTAGGTATAAGAGGCGGAAAGAGACAACAGATTTCGCTACATTTACTAGAACATGTTTTTATAGTGTCTTCTGGGCTTTGTAAAAAATGAGGTCAGGGGTCCATTGTGCCTTGCCTAGGAGAGAATGAGATGAGGATTGCATTTTTCCCCACCAAGACAGCATGTGAAAAATATAAGTCATGCAACCAGATAGATTAGACAGCCATGCAGATAGATCTCGCCCATGTAGGTCTGCCCAGTATGGCCCAGTCCTGTCTTGGATGGGCTCTGTCTAGGGAAGAAAGAGAGAGTTCAGTGTCCATGACCCATGCTCCCTTGTTGGGAATTAAAGTGCCAATTAGTAGTGCCAGTTGTGGTGATCTGTTTTGTTGCAGACACCTGACTGCTAGGAATTGAACCAAAATGAATAAACAGCCCGACAGTGAGGACTTTGGGGCTTTCCATCAAAGACAGCAGAAATGTCCAAGGGATTTGGAATCCTGGGATTCCAGTAGAGTACAATTTACGAATTAACTGCACCTGTTTCTAAGTGGAAACCCTGCATCGTTCCTCGGGGAGCTCATATCAAAAGACCTCTGGGAGACAAGCAGACAGAGGGGTTATTTCAGGGTCAGATAGAAACCAAAGGAGAAGAGAAGCCTTTTATTTTTTATTATTATTATTATTATTATTATTATTATTTATTATTGCTGGAAGAAGGACGAGGAGATCAACACATAAAAGAGGGCAGTTTAAAAGAGAGAAGTTTAAAGAGAATGATCAAGAAGCCTGTCTTAATTAACCAGAAATCACTTTCTAAGGAAAAAAATCCCCCCCACCCCGCTTGAGTCACGAAACCTGAACGGGGTGGGGGTGGGGGGAATCTCTGAGCCAGTTAAACCCACAAATAGAATTTATTCTCAAATTTGTAATTGTATCGGTGTAGCCAAAGGCACTGGGCCAAATCCATCACTGGTGGAACTCCAGTGAGGTGAATGGAGCAGGGGCCAAATTCATCCTTTATGCAGCTCTGAAGTCAATGGAGCCAGGGCCGAACGTTCATCGCTGGTGCAACAAATTGGAGTGAATGGAGTTGCAGCCCAATTGACTCCTGGGGTGACTCAAATGAAATCAGTAGGGTTACCGCAAGAACTAATTTGGCCCATTGCGTTCAGCCTTTCTGTACTATGGCCTGATCCCAGGAGGTGCTGAGCGCCTCCTGAGTGCTACTGAGTGTCCTCCTCTCCTACTGAAGTTAATGGGATGAGAGAGCTGCTCAGCATCTCTGAGGAGGGTGCATGGTACCTCCCTGAAATGGACAGACTTCATGCATCTTTGGCTTATTTTCACCTCAGGGTCACCTTTAAAGCCTCATTTTCTCCCACCACACACCTGTATCTCTCCCCTGGCTCATCAACACAGTATTGCCCTGTTCGGGAAAAGCAAGAAGCTACTCTGTTTAAAAAAAAAAAAAATCAAATGACCAAATAAACAAACTGGTGTATGTCCTGCATCCAGTGGGGAATTGCACACAGCTGCAAAGAAACCACTGGTCAACTGCCCATTTTGCACAAAGCTACCCATTCTGTTTGTGCAGTTACATGTTTCGGTGCATAGCACAAAGAGGCTAACCGTTTGCTTGCTTATGCTGCTTTAATAGTAGTGTAACTCCACCTTCTTTAATATAGTTGCTCCTGCTTTAATAGGGTTCTATCGAAGTGGAGTAGGATTCAATAGAAATTATTCCAAAAACCTACAGAAATTACTGGAGAGAATGGAAGCCTTTCTACGCGTTATTTGGACCAGCCTATCTGATTCTATAGGAGAGAGAAACTTCTCTGTTAAATTTTAGGGGATGATTCCCAAAACCTCCTGTATTGTAACTATTAAAGTCTGCAGGGCTTTTCTATAATGGGTGAATGCTTCTGAAGTGCTGATGGCATGTGGTGTAATTGTGCAAAGTACTGACCCCCACTCCCCATCTTCCCGGTCTTGTGTCTTCTGACAGGTGTCCACGTTCTGAGCTGCAGGAACAATCCCCTGATTATCCCTGTGATCCATGACCTCAGTCACCCCTTCTACCACACCCAGGCTGTCCTCATTAGCTTCAGCTCCCCGTATGTGGCCATCTCTGGGGTGGCCCTCCGTTCCTTCCACAACTTCGACCCCATCACCATCAGCAGCTGTCAAAGAGGACAGACCTACAGCCCGGCAGAGCAGAGGTGAGCCTGTCAGCATGCTGCCTCCTCCCCTAGCCACCCACCGACTCAGCTCCAGTGGGTCTGATCAAGAGGTTAAAAGGAGATAGGAGGGGCAAGGCCGATGAACTCTGCTGACCCTTTTGTGTTGTTGGTAAAAACAGCAGTGTTCTCATTGACCAGGATGGATGGGACATTTAACCCACACAGGACACTGTTAGTAAATTATTTCCTCCTCCTTTCCCCCCCCCTCCTCTGTTATGAGATGGAATTGTGGCCAGCTGGCTCTATACACATTCTCCAATAAGGAGTCGAGTTAGCCACTCACAAGTATAGTCCTTGATCTAAACTGCATTAGCACTACTATGGCTGCACTTCCATGGTGAATTAAGGGATTCCTGGGCCTTCGTTAGGCCTGATTCTGAAAAGCACCTCATAGTAGGTGCTTAGTGCCTACCACTTTCACTGATTCTGTGGCTCTTTCCCAGGGTCTGGAAAGCTTTTTGGGACCCTGTAGGATGAAAGGCCCTATAATAAGCTTATTGTTGTTATTGAGACATATCAATAGGTCACCACCAATCCCGGCCAGTCTCTGCTTTGCAGCCTCATGAAGAAATTGGGACCTTTCACAGCCCCTGTCTTTGCAGCTTCATGGATCTTTTCAGCAAGGCACTGAAAGGACGCGTGGGGAGAACTTAGCAAAAAAACATAAAAGACAGGTTTTTCCCCTCGCTACGCTCAAAGCTGCAAGTAATAGTCAAACTGTAGCAGCAGTAATAATAAAACAAGCAAGTTGCATTCCCTCACAAGCCCGTGCTCTGCCTCTTAGGATCCTAGCAGTACTCTCTGGTTTTTGATAGCACTCCTGGCTGATTTGTCAGGACCTCACTTTTTATTCCGAGAAGCGGGAGGGAAAGTATATCTATCGCTAAATCAATTCAGTCAGTGTGTTCTGACCTAGATTCAATCATTCTGTGCAATAAGCTGTATAAATTCAGAGGCCCAAACACAGCAAGATCAAGTTTCAGATGAGAGGTCTAGTTTGGAAGTCTGGCCAACTCCCAATGCAGGAGGTAAAGAGAGAGAGAGAGAAACCGACCCATTGGAAGGAGGTAGCTAGGAGCAACGTGGAGTTTGGGAGGATTCAGAAACAGTGCCCCATTTCTCTCTCTTGCTATTTTTCAGGAGAAATTGAACCATTTATTGTGAAATTAGAAGTGCTGTGTGTTTAGAAACGATATTTCCTTGATCTAAAAAAAAATCCCCTTAGGCAAGACTTCAGCTGCAACAGAGCAAACTAACCTTTCGAAACATTTCTCTAACAATAATAACAATTGCCCACTCTGTCTTCTCTCCATGTTTTTAATGACACATGGCTGACCCCCTTTAAGCCGCAGCCCATTGGATCCCAAACTTTCAAAGTAAGAGTCTCACCTATTCAAAATAATAAAACTCAGAGACATCCGGGTTATGGCTAAGTGCTGGATTAGGGATAAAGCTTCCAAGGTCAAGTAAGGAGTTTAGAGACTTTCTGAAAGAAGGATTGAAATTAACAGGAGCCTTTTCAGTCCCTTCAATCAGGCCCTCATGGTGGGAATGCAAATCACGGCATGGTGACCATATTCCGCCCGCCCCCTCCATAAAAGAGTTTGAATGATTGAATGTTATGGGGAAAGGAGTGTTAAGACAGGCATCAAAGAGGCCAAGAAATGAGCAACTGCCCAGACCTCTGGGAGTTAGCTGCTATCTTCTTGCTTCATTTATTTACCCAATCCATGATGAACTTAGAAAGAGGGTTTCTTTTAAATTAATTCTTAACCAGATCAGAACCTGCATGTAAGTTTCCTGTTCCCTTCTGCAGAGCCTGCCAAGCTGTCTTGATGTATTTCCCATTTGGGCTGTCCTCGATGGTAGAATCCAGCTGATCTCATACAAACATGCACTTTCTCTCTCTCCAGGAACTGTCTCTCTACCCCTCTTTCCCATTGGCTCAGGTCTCATTTGATGATGTAACTTTGCTTCCCCAATATAAGATTTTCCTCCTTCATTTTCCTCAGATAAACATGGATATTTTTGCCTCTTGTTTTGGCTTCAGTCTGCAAGAAAGGTTCTTCCCCTCCCCTCAAGGAGAATTATTTTGGTTGGGGAGAATTGTACCCTCAGATATATAGATGCTTATAAGCTTGGGTGAATATGGAGGTGGGAGAGAAGAGGAATATGCCTCCTTTTAGAGCAGGGGTGGCCAACCTGAGCCTGAGAAGGAGCCAGAATTTACCAATGTACATTGCCAAAGAGCCACAGTAATACATCAGCAGCCCCCCATCAGCTCCTCCCCTCGCTCCCAGCACCTCCCACCCACCGGCAGCCCCGCTGATCAGTGCCTCCCCCTCCCTCCCCGCACCTCCCGATCAGCTGTTCCGTGGCGTGCAGGAGGCTCGGGGGGGGGGGGAGGGGAGGGGGGAGGAGCGAGGGCACTGCAGGCTCAGGGGAGGGGGCGGGAAGGGGTGGAGTGGGGGCAGGGCCTGTGGCAGAGCCAGGTGTTGAGCAGTGAGCACCCCCGGCACATTGGAAAGTTGGCGCCTGTGGCTCCAGCCCCGGAGTCGGTGCCTGTACAAGGAGCCGCATCTTAACTTCTGAAGAGCCGCATGTGGCTCCGGAGCCACAGGTTGGCCACCCCTGATTTAGAGGTTCACACAACTTTTATTTTGGGGGTGAATGCATCTTTCCCATTTGTCACGAGTTGGTCACCCTAATGACTGAGAATAAAAGATGCATTCCCTCTCCCTTTTAAAAGTATATATTTTGAGTGGTATTTTAAGAGCCTAAGGAGGTTAGGAGCGCAAGTTCCATTGAAATTCATTAGAATTTCTGCTCCTAATGTCCATAGGCACTTTGGAAAATCCAACCTTAATTTATAAGGCATTTATGGAGTGTTTATAAAATTGCATTCCTTATTTTTCCACTGATTTTCTTTTTCCAGTGCAGCTGACAGTGGGACTTTTCAGCAGCGGTACACACCACCGCTGGTGACATGCTGTCAAAATGACACCTACGGTTGTCACATGACACCCTCAGAGCCGATGTCATGGGCCTGATTCTCCTCTCAGACTGGTCCTACGCTTGTACCGCTCCACTGATTTCAGTGACCTTACTCCTTATTTGCACTAGTGCAAGAGAGATCGAAAACAGGCCCATATAAGAATTTGTTTCTGTGTCTACCCGATAGACACTGTAATTCCATGAAGATGTATGTACGGTGATTACTAGGAAAAATCAGTGGTTGCCAGGCCTGGGTTTGAGATACTGTGGTTATTTCCTTTTCATGGTGCAGGGAATCAATGTGATGTCTTGCTTGCCCACTGTTCTTAAATGCTGACATTTTCATGGCAACCTCTGTATGCCTTGTCCACAAGAAGAGCCGGGAATTTCCTTCACTTTGTCATGGATTTGTTACTCTAATGGAAACTGCAGCTTCACAGCTTAGGCAGACACCTTGGTCCAACTGCTAGAATTCCTGGTTTCCCAACAGCCTTTCAGCTTTACAGTTCTCCACTGATTCCTTGTTTATAATGAAGATAAGTTTCCCCTTTGTGGGAAGGCCAACGATATCTTGTTTTATGTGGTTCTCTGGTACAGGTACTGCATGTTTTCTTGTTATATAACTATGTCACCACTGTGTGTATTTTATAGTTTGAAGAAAGTACATTTGCTTTTCCCAGTTTCATTGAACCTTGTTTTATTACTATCAACCTCACCGTAGCAGCCAAGAACCAGCTTATCCAGGGTGGGCTGTGTTTTTTACCCCTTTGAGTTATGTCTATGTAACGATACACACATACATATAAATCTCTGCCTGTATACACATATACACGCTTAACAATTCTTTATGTCATTTGACAGTGCTGTAGGCAAAATAAACTAAAATCAAATCAGCATCTCCAAACTGCTTCTCCGCTCCCTGAGTGCAAGAATCGGGATCTGAATAACAGACCCACAGTTTGTTTAAACATGGTTTGGAAACCATGCACTCTCAGCTCCTTCCACAGAAGTGCATGACCTGGCATACCTGAGCCAGCATAAACCATTCCTCAACAACATACAATCCCCTCCCCTCACCCCTGCCCTAAAAAAAATGCCTTCCATCTGAGAATTCTCTCTTCGGTGGGCCAACACAACCCTCTCAGAAAGGTGGCCTCTCTCTCCTTTCAAGCGTTCGCTCAAGTCTCTCCTGCTCTCTCTTTCTCCAAGAAGAAATTACTAAGGAGACAATCATCTGCAAAAGCGTAAAAAAAACCCCGAGCACCTTTTTGTAGTCCCTCCGGTTATTTTCTTAAAGAGAAAACAAAAAAGAACCCCCTCCTCCCCTGATCTCAGACTTGTTTTTTAATGCTCCTTTTCTTAACTCATTCTGCTATAGTCTCCACCTCCTCTGCTTTCTGTCATTCTACGGAATTGCAGTCAACCTGCTTCTGGTGAAATTACTGAATTTCTCAGAGAGCTGTTAATCATAGAAGTCTTGGCCTGTGACTTGTGTTATAATTCAATGGGGTTTTAACCTTCGCCCTGTTTTGGTAATTGGCAAACAGCATCATTTGGCTTTCATTAAGCTAGAATGTGGTGCATTTTTTTTTCTCTTCAACACATTTTCACAGGGAGGAACTGCAAGGCATTCAGTTGTTAACACACACCTCCCAAACACTGCTTAGCTGCCGTGAGGGCTTAGAGGTGTTTTGGAAGCTTGAGCATTTTGAGGTCTTCATTTCAGCAGAAGTCTCACTGGAAATGATATGTCACAGAGCAGGAGAACCAGGTGGAAAAACTTTCACAGAGACCTGGTAATGGAACCCAGGGGTCCTGACACCTGCCCCACCCTGCTCTAACCACTGTGAACCACTCCCCTTCCAAAGTGGGGAATGGAACCTAGGAGTCTGGATAACCAGCCAGTGGCTCTAAACAGTAGGCTATGCCTCTCCTTCCTTTCAGTTCACTCACTTTTAGAGCCAAACTTTTTAGAAAGCTCTGAAGTGTTCAGATATTTATCACACACACAGAGCCCTCACCCACCCCCCTACCTTTTTTGTTTCTGCATTCCACTCCTATCAATATATACACACAATTCCCACTGATGTCCCTCTGGGAACTGGGCTGAGTTCAGTTTCACCCAGGTCATTGAATGAATACTCAACAGCTGGTAACTATTTCTGATCACTATCATGGATAGGATTTGAAGCAGAGAACCTAAAATGAAAGGCTCTGAACCCCATTCCAAATCCCCAGACCCATCCAATCCCCTCTGTCCAATGAATTCTGATATTTGCCTTATACATATTCAGGACTTCTGCTTCAGAACAAAGAAAGTGACAAGATGTTAGCAAAAAGCTGGAGAAAAGAAACTAAAAAGACAAGATTTTCAAATCTTTCTTTGGTTGAACTATATAACTGCAACCAGCAGTGTAACTGGAAGCAGCCTCATGCATCTGCTTTTCTAAAGCATTCACCAAAACCTACTTTGTTTTGAGTAAAGAGAGAGAGTCTGCTTTTTCTCGGTTGACAAGTGCCCTCCAGACAGACCAGAAGAAATGTCCATCTCTGCTTTCTTGTGTCCACCTCAGTGAGACCTGGTGATGATGAGAACATTCGAAACATGGGTAGAGGGTGTGTGTGTGTGGTATTATGTGCACTGTTATAGAATCAGTGTAGACAGAAATGTTTAAGATCTAAGACCCAAATCTATCCTCAACTACACAGGTAGTCACATCTATGTAAAATGAGGTCAGAATTGGCCCTCTATTGTATGCCAGGGTGTATTTGTGTGTCTTTGTGCTTGCCTATACAAGTATATTTGGCAGAGAGATCACTAAGGAAATTACTTAAATAATGAGGGTGCACAGTGTTAGGATGAGTTCTTGGGAAAAAAAGTGTTTGACCTCAGGGTTAGGAAAAGATATTTGGCTGCTGTATGCTTTACAAAGCAGGAGGTGTTGTTTTGTTTTTATGTAAGGAAGGAAGAGTTCCTCTTAATTGTCATAATTTTGTACAAACACATTACAATACAGATGTTTCCAGATTGTGTTACCAGGGCCCCAATTCAGCAGATCACTTAACTACATGCTTAAGTCCCATTGATGTCATATACTTCCAGTGGGACTTAAGCATATGCTTGAAGATAAGGTCATGTTTAAGTGCCTTGCTGAATCAGGGCCAATATTAGCAGAGGGGAATTGGAGCTAAAGTTTTGAGCATATCTAGATTAGAGATGGGCGAAATGGTTCAGATAAAATAAAGAAGATAAAAAATAAAATAAAAATTAACTCAGAACTTCAGCACAGATATGAACTTAACTCACATTTTCTGTGAAGCTCAAAATACTTTGGTTAAATATATATTTTAACAAAGTCACGTGTCTCTTCTCCTCCTGGTTTCAATTGGTGATGCCACACTGTGAGACAGGCTGTTGGTGCAATATTAGTTCCAATATGGCTGAAACCAAAAGGCACTAGAAATCTTATAAAACTCACAATCTCGTATTTCTCAAGTTCTCTAGTCTGCAAAAGATGTGGATGAGTTTGGAGGAGTGCATAGTTCCCCTTCCCCGCATACTTTTCCAAGTTTTCCCAATTTGTCCATTAATGTAAAAAGCCAACATCCCAGATTTGAGTGTCAGAGGTTAGAGAGCTTTGGAGACAAGGTACTTGAAAAGATGCAGATAGTAATACAATCGTCCTTATGTTTCCAAACCAGTGGTATCTTCAGAGAAATGAGTCGGCAGGAATTAAGCTATGCAAAATGTTAATAGTGAAGAATAGTTTAGGCTGGATATTAGGAAACACTATTTCACTAGGAGGGTGGTGAAGCACTGGAATGGGTTACCTAGGGAGGTGGTGGAATCTCCTTCCTTAGAGGTTTTTAAGGTCAGGCTTGACAAAGCCCTGGCTGGGATGATTTAGTTGCAGATTGGTCCTGCTTTGAGCAGGGGGTTGGACTAGATGACTCCTGAGGTCCCGTCCAACCCTGATATTCTATGAAGATCAAAACCAAGTGGTCTCTAATTTTGGGTGCCCTGATTTTTAGGTGTACAGCTTTAAATGCACAGGGCGTGAGTTTGGGAGTGTAGTGCGGAGCATCTCTGAAAATCACACTGAAGCTGTCTCAAGTTGGGCACCCAAATGTAGAGACCATTTTTGCAAATATTGAGTCATACCTTCTCTGTACCTTGGCTTCCCTGTCTGTAACATACCCTTCTTTGAAATCTGCTTAGCGATCCTCAGATGAACAGTGCAAAGTTTCATTAAGTCATTAATTGAAAAACTATTGTCCACATTTAAGAAGGTGGATTAAGGTAAGATTTTTCACAGTTTCGCTCCTTAGGAATGTATGGTTTCTTGAACATGTCATGTTTTCCCATTCCTACATGGTAGTACCTGAGAAAGGAACAGTGCAGCCCACCATTTTGTGCTTAAGGGCATGATGGGTTCTGTCTGGATGTTTTTCTTGTTGATATTTGTTTAGCTTATTAACTCTGCACTTGCAGCACTCGGGTCAGGATGATGACTCCAAAATTAATTGGGATTTACAGCTGACAGTAGCTGATACCAAACTGGAACTAGCAGCAAGAGAACCAAAAGTATTTAAATTGGAAACATTTGGTAGTGGTAGTTGTTGTTTTACAAAAAGTGAATGGTCGCATTGTTTTTTTTTTTATGAAGTCATTCTTATAGAGTTACATGCCGAGAGAGCTGCTTGGATGAGCCTGCTAACCAAAGCATAATCTGGAGCCTCAAGGGCAGGGCCGGCTCCAGGCACCAGCTTAACAAGCAGGTGCTTGGGGCGGCCAAGGGAGAGGGGCGGCATGTGCGGCAATTCGGGGGCGGCAGGTCCCTCACTCCCTCTAGGAGCGAAGGACCTGCCGCCGAACTGCCGCCGCCGATCGCGGCTTTTTTGTTTTGTTTGTTTGTTTGTTTGGGGCGGCAGAAATGCTGGAGCCGGCCCTGTTCAAGGGATTGCTAAAAATGTTCCCCAGCCATTTGCTAAGACTATAAGGGGACTTGTAAGCAGAACGAGGAACATCACAAGAAGTGTTACTTAATGCTTTTGCCTCTGACGTTTCAGTTCTGTATGACTATCAATGGTCATGTGGGGGCCAGATTCTTGTTCTCACATTCACCAATGTAAATCAAGGCTAGCTCTGTTGACTTCAATGGAGTTACTCCAGATTTGTACTGGTGTAAGGACAACAGAATTTGGCCCTAATTTTTCTTAGGTTTGTTCCTTCCTATGATATCCTTCAAGGCTTGAATTCAGGGTAGCATCAATGTGCTGTACATTGGTGTACATCAGATATTTACTGAAAAGGGTCTATTATTTTATTTATTTTTCTTTGACTTTTGTGCAAAAGGATTTAATTCTTCCTGCAAGATTTACAAGGTTCACAACATGTATTTTTGAGAACAGATTTCTCCTTATTCAATATGTTGAATTATCAATGATGTTCACTTTGTTCCTCAACAACACAACTTACTTCTCAGTGAACCACCAAGGCAGAAGAAATTCACACACAAAATATCACTGTCCAAAAATGGAGGAAAACAAAATAACACTTAGCCTCAATGCACAGGTGTAGTTGGAATGTGTAGTGAGGATTGGGCAAGACATCATATTCAATATCCATTCCCATTTAGTGGCCAGATTCGACAGACCTTATGAATGTTAAGTGGGACCTTCTTCAGTAATTAGTTCCACTCATGTCAACAAGACTACTTGCAAAGTAAGATGCTGCTCAATTTTAAGTAAGGGTGGCTGCATCTAGGACTAGTTGAGGGAATGCTTCTAAAAGACTCTCAGTAGCAGAGATTTCAGTTGGACTGCTTATGGAGTATAAAACTATTCGTTGTGAGTTTGGTCCTAAGTGGGAATTGTGGAGGCATCTTTCAGATGCTGCCACCTTACTCGGGCTGGGCAGCATCAACCTAGAAGAAAGGGATGGGAATTGGGCCCATTGAGTCTGTCTGAATGCAGAGGATATAAGCAGCCCAACTCATTTCACTGAAGGGCTTCCCAGAGGCAAGGAATGGTTGAATTCCAAGAGTAGGTTACTTCCCAGGCGGGGTTATTTCCTAGTTGGAAGAGAAATGATTTGATACAGTGACAGAATACTGTGTCCAAGTCTGATCTGCGACTCAGTATGTCCCACGTTCTAAACCTGGCTCCGCCTCTGACTCACTGAGTGGCTTTGGGCAAGTCATTTCCCCTTTCTGTATCTCCTTCCCCAACTCTAAAATGGGATTAATTGCCCTGACCCAGCTTCCTCACAAGGATAGCATGAGGTAGTTACTTAATGGAGTGGTTCTCAACCAGGGGTTGGGGCCCCTGGGGGCCGCGAGCAAGTTTCAGGGGGGGCCGCCAAGCAGGGCCAGCATTAGACTCACTGGGGCCCAGAGTAGAAAGCTGAACCCCCACCGCATGGGACTGAAGCCCAGGGCCCTGAGCCACGTCACCCGGGGCTGAAGCCAAAGCCTGAGCAATGTAGCTTCACAGGCATGGGGCCCCAGGCAGTTGCCCTGGTTGCTACTCCCTTTTATATGCAGAAAACCAGTTATTGTGGCACACGTGGGCCGTGGAGTTTTTATAGTACGCTGTGGGGGAGGGGGCTCAGAAAGAAAAAGGCTGAGAACCCCAGACTTAGTATCCATACAACGCTTTGGCCACATAAAAATATCATGTAAATCATTGTTTCTCAACCTGCTGGCAGCTTGCAGCCCAATCAGTCCCCAGCTGCAGCCCATGTGACATCCTCAGGGCCATACAGGTAGTATATCTATTGTGTGGATGCGACCCACATAACACAGAGAGAGCTGCATATGGAATAGTAAATAGGCTGAGAACCACTGGGTAAATGCTCAGGTTCCTGGGCTGGATAAGTTTTCAGTAGTTGTTATGTCTGGGTTATCATAGACTGAAAGACTTTGCTGCACACAATCTTCTATGTGTCGTTTAAAAACAATCATTATTTTGCAAATTGTTTTAAATATTAATATCACTTCCTGGGAGGAAACAGACAGGTTCCATCTGTTCAAACGCTTTGTGGACAGGAAGGCAGCAAGTGAAGTGATCTGAAAAGACAGCATAGAACTGAGCTTGTTCTAACTGATAAGAGCTTATCGCTAGCGACATACCTGGAGTTGTGTTCTTTGTGACCTGAGTGTGTTAGTCTCAATCCAGTTCCCCCAAAACAGGTGTCGGCATCACAGAAACACCGGCATTATTGGTATGAGCTGACACTTGTAATTTTAGCAGAGACCAAAGATTGGGTGGTGCCTGGAGCCCGAACAATGTCCCTAAACCTTGAAGATGGTTCTTCTATGGCAAGATTTGGTGGAGCGCTGAAGGGAAGCCTGAGATGCTGTTCGTGTTCTGTGTATCCTGTACAAAAACCAAATGTCATTCTCAAGCATTGACAACCTGGCCCCTTGCACCAGCATTACGTTCACATGCACAAGATCTGTAATGTGCTGCAGGTGTCATTGCCAGCACGCACTCATTCAGCAGGAAGTGTGACAATGGTGCCTACTGTTCCCAGATGATTTTTGCAAAACGAGTTCAGTATTCAAGCTGTGTGACTTATACGTGCTGCCCTGTCAATGAAGCATTTGTCAGTCTAGCATTGTCCTGCAAAAATGAACTAAAGGGGCCATTTCTTGTTTCCTTACTAGCTGTGTCCACTACTCCTGCGAAGCTACTGACTGTCAAGAGCTGCAGATTGAGAATGCTGTGCTGAACTGCACCAGTGGGGAGCTCTACAACGGTGCCCAGTGCAGTGTGAGTTGCAAGATGGGCTACATTCTGCAAGTACAGCGAGATGATGACCTCTTCAAGAGCCAGGTGTGTTGGGGGGTCTCCGAAAGGAGAGATGGGCAAATGTCTGGATAAAATAGGAACTGACCCCCACTTTCATCTACATTTCAAAATTGTTTTCAAACATGCCTCTGCACTTCCTAGTCCCTTCCAGGCTCAGCAGCAGAAATACTGGAACACCATAAGAAAGCCCATTCTCATGGTACAATTCCTGGTCTGATCCAGGAGTAGCACATACCAGGAGTGTCACAAGAAATCCTGTATTCACGCGATTTCCAGGTCACTTTTACAGACCCAGAAAGTTGGAATAGGTTCACAGGAGGTTCTTTATCAGAATAGAAACTTAGGGTGACTGGATGTCCTGATTTTATAGGGACAGTCCCAATTTTTGGGTCTTTTTCTTATATAGGCTCCTATTACCCCCCACCCCATCCCGATTTTTCACACTTGCTGTCTGGGCATCCTATAGAAACTCCAAAGCTTTGGAGGTTCCTCCATCATCACACAGATGATAAAAAGTTGGGTCTTATTGTAGAAAGCCTTTCATGAGAGTATTTCCAACCACCTTACAAAACATTTAGTTGCCCCTCATAAAATGCAAGAGAGAGTGGGTGAGTATTACTACCTTCCTTTGCAGTTGGAGAAATTGAGGCATAGAAAGGCCAAATGGCTCACACAGAATCACACAGGTAATCATTGTCAGGGCTGAAAATAGAATCCAGGTATCCTCATCCGCAGATCTATGCTTGAGCTAGTAGATGACACTCCTTCCCAACAGCCAAACAGCTATAGCAAGATTAGCTAGATCTATAGCTTCTATATGTCTTCTTGTTTGAGAAAGAGGCAATTTTACTCTATAGAAACATGTTCTAATGATGGGTGAACCTCAAATGTTTCTGAAATGTGGATAAAAACCCAAACGTTTAGATGGTTATTCTGGCCTTATCTGATCTTATTAGGTCTGCAAAACTGAACTGTGAATCTCACAAGCACGAGCTTTCTGGTGAGATTTCTGGTGTTTTCTCCTTTGTCTTGGCCTGATAATGTCATAGGCCGCGCCTCTTTTGCAGCATTTCATTCCGTCTGCTTCCAGCCAGAACCTGACAGTGCAGAGATTCACAAACATGAACTACAAGGGGAAAAATGGATCCAGGTTTTTCAGATTCAAAAAACAAAAAAAGTGGTTCAGACTGTGATAAGCCTCCAGTCCCACAAGTGCACGTGTTGGCAGAGAGGGCAAGGGACGGGGGAAACTGTTCATTTGTTTTCCTGTTTAAACAAAACCAACAAGGGGAGGCAACACCATTTAGGAAAGTTTACATTCATTTTGTGCTAGAAATATTTATACTTTGTTCCTGGAAAATCGATGGTGTGTGTTGATAGCATGGCAGAGTGTTCATGTGTGTCACAGGAAGCGTGGCGTGTGTGCGAATACCTTTTAGCAGAAACCCTGGAGAACCCTCCTTGGAATCCTTTTTCCCACCCCCACCCCCAAATACCTGACACTTGCTACAATCTGGTGCATTCCAAAGCCAAACTATTTGCTCTTGAGAAGGATTTTTGTGAGCGCCAGGCATAAGTCATCCCCAGGCAGGGATGCTTTTTCAGTGCCCGGAGAGGGGACTGAACTTCATCAGAGCTGTGAAAACCAGCTTTCCCTGAAGTTTGGGGGGAGAGAGTGAATGTGGGGGCGGGGGAGTTGTCCCATGACTCCCACATTCAGAACGTCCCTGGATTCATGTTAAGTTTGGGGGCAAAGCTTTGGAGTTTTCCTCTTCCCCCATCCCCCCTCCCCATACACTGGTTCCCTCTTTTTAGACCTGTAAAACCAGTCGGGTCCTGCCTGCAAGACCAACAGTGCTTTAGTTAAGGTGTTCCACATGGGCACTTTTTTCTGTGGTAGGGGCAGCAAGCGTGTGTTGCGGGGGATATAAAGGAAAACAGCCACACTCAGCAGCTTGTCTGTATTTGTAAAATACTGTGCTCTTCATAAGATCAATGAGGGGGAGACAAAGTGGAGGGGAATGAGTCAGCCCTTTCAACTCAATTACAAAACAAATACAGGACCCCATGAGCTGGGCCTCTTCCATCTTAATTGGCATCAGCACCAGAACCCTAGCTCCAGCTGAGCATTTTTGCAGACTAGAAAACAAAGCCTCAAACAAGCCTGAATGACTGACCAGGGAAATAGTTGGACTAGATCTTTACATTGAGAACACAGGAATCCACAAACCAAATAAAACAACTACAATTGTTTCACCAACACCATATCACTTAAATGGGTAAAGTCCCTAATGGGGAAGATTGAAGCCAATTATTACTGTATGGTTTTGATCAGAGAACCCTGGTTTCAAAGTGTGCTTCTCCCCCCTCCCCCGCCCCCGAGCATTCAGCACTTGATCTGATTCATATGACACAACGTGAGATGTTAATTCCACTAGCCAAGGAGATTCACTGTCTGCCACAATGCTCTTATCCGAACCCTGATCCACCCCACACTTTGTTCTCAACAATCCTCTCCCAAAGAGCAAAAAGACAAACAAAAAAACCCCCCACCACCCTAGGCCAAAGGTTCTCTGCCTTTGTTATATTCTGTGCATTCATTGTAGTGTAGAGGCCCCAGTTCAGCAGAGTTAAGCATGTGCTTAAGTCCATCCCTCTTCGGCAAAGCACTTAAGCACATGCTTAAAGTTATGCACGTGCTTAGGAGATCTCACCATGCTCCGCACAGGGGTTCTTTATTTCATTGCAGTCAGGTGCTTCAGGCTGGAATTTGGGTTATTTTCACGCAAGAAATAAAATCTCTGAGAAATCCTGGAATTTAATTATCATGGTTTAGATTCCTTTTATTTATTTTTTTCCTTCCTCAGTTGCTTCCCAACTTCCAGTTTCTCTTCTGATGACTGTAGTTTGGAAATAAAATGGGATGTATGGATTGTTGACTATCAATAACCAGTGGACTTTTTTGCCCTGGGTTAGGATGGAATCTCTGTATTTGCAGTGGTTTTTGTGCAGAACTGGAAACATACTCCTCGTGTTCAGCTGAAGGAAACTGGAGAAAGGGAGAAGGAAAGCAGTTTTGCACAAGCTGGTATTCCATAATGTTGGCTAGGGAAGGAAATCAGGCATCTGAAAGAGAGTTGTAAATATCTATAGCCTTCTTGGTGGGAGGGACAGTGAGGACTGCCATACTGATGAAAATGATTGATGATCACACCCTGATTTCAGCTCCAGAGCTGAATTTCTCATAGACATTTCAGAGTGAGGCTTTTTTAGGGACTGAACAGAGAGAATTCCAGGGCAGATTTAAAAAAAAAAAAAGATTTAGGAGCACAAGTACCATTGAAAGTCAATCTCTATCATCCCTTAAACACTTTTGAAAATCTCCATCTCAGTGGCTAAAAACTGTTCAGCCTTTGGGTCTGTGTTGAGTCCCGGTCCTTACCCATTCCTGGGACATGAAGATAAGAACATAAGAACGGCCCTACTGGGTCAGACCAAAGGTCCATCTAGCCCAGTATCCTGTCTACCGACAGTGGCCAGTGCCAGGTGCCCCAGAGGGAATGAACACAACAGGTAATCATCAAGTGATCCATCCCCTGTTGCTCATTCCCAGCTTCTGGCAAATAGAGGCTTGGGACACCATTCCTGCCCATCCTGGCTAATAGCCATTGATGGACCTATGCTCCATGAACTTATCTAGTTCTTTTTGAACTCTGTTATGGTCTTGGCCTTCACAACATCCTCTGGCAAGGAGTTCTACAGGTTGACTGTGCGTTGTGTGAAGAAATACTTCCTTTTGTTTGTTTTAAACCTGCTGCCTATTCATTTCATTTGGTGACCCATAGTTCTTGTGTTATGAGAAGGCATAAACAACACTTCCTTATCTACTTTCTCTACACCAGTCATAATTTTATAGACCTTAATCATATCTCCCCTTAGCCATCACTTTTCCAAGCTGAAAAGTCCCAGTCTTATTAATCTCTCCTCATACGGAAGCCGTTCCATACCCCTAATCATTTTTGTTGCCCTTTTCTGAATCTTTTCCATTCAATAAGTGCTCTATTGAGGAGGGGGGCATCTAAGGGCAAATACAGCAAAGCCATGTTCAGTAAACACAGTGGGTCTCTAACTTTTGTCCTGGTGACCCTTTTCACATAGCAAACCTCTGAGTGCGACTCCCCCTTATAAATGAAAAAGACTTTTTAATATATTTAACACTGTTATAAATGCTGGAGGCAAAGCAGGGTTGGGGGTGGAGGCTGATAGCTCACGACCCCCCATGTAATGACCTTGCGACCCCCTGAGGGGTCCCGATCCCATTTGAGAACCCCGGAGTAAACAGAAGTGGAGCAGTGGCACGGCTATTTACTGTAACTGTCTCTCAACCTCACTTAACCATATCGACGACAAAAGAAGCTCTGTGTGCTGATGGGGGCTAAATTCTCAATGCCCCTTTTCCCACATAGGGCCGTTTTAAATTACCCATTACATCCGTTTCTTCCTCTAGCCATATTTCATTTTGTCCCACCTTTCTTTTCCTCCCATCTTCATCTCTCTTGTTCTTCTTTTCCTCCCTCCTCTCTTCTTCTTTCATTACCTTTCTCCTCCTCCCCCTTCCCCCATCCCTTTTTTTGTCCTTCCTTCCCTAAAAGCCCCAGTCGCTTGGTTATTTGTTGTCATCTCTCCTTCTGGATGCCACTGCTGCTGCTGCGGTTGCGAGGTATTACTTAAAACCCAGCAGCTCCTTAGTGTTGTGCAAAGGCATCATCAATCATGCCAGGCAAAGAAAGCACAGTTCATGTGGGTTCAATTAGCGGCACAGTAAGTGGGCAGCAGTGGAAGAGTACTTAGAGGAGAGCACACAGCTGTTCATTTTTAAGCAGAGGAAACTTCACACGTGAAACGGCTCTTGAAGAAGGAGCAGTCAGATCTCGGGCAGAGGGACGGGGACGTGGAGTCTCACAAGCTGTCAGAAGTCCCAGGAAACAACTTTTATGACACTGGCTGAGTTTTAGTTCCTTTCATCTGCACCAGACACTGGGTGACTGTATTTCTTTCTTTTTTTTCAGTCTCTCCCTACATAAGGCTCATTTTGGAAGGCAGAGGAGTGAGGGAAGCAGGTGCTGGGGATGTCAGTCAGAGCAACACAAAGTGCCCAAAGTGACAGCTAATAAACCCCAGGCAAAAGCCAAGTGCTGCACAGGTGCTGCCTTGGGCTGTGGCCTTGACAGGTCTCACCAGCTAAGCAGGCTTGGGCCAGGTCAGTACTTTAATGGGAGAGCTGCAAGGGAAAGCATGGGTGCTTCTGGCTATGATGCAGCTGATGATTCAGGGGGTGGTGCTGCTTCCTCTGAGGCAGCACTGATTAATGACCCACTGTGGAATTAAGGAATGCTCTGCCGCTGGATCTGCCATCTTTTGGATGAGGTCCTGGCCACCTGTGGCCTTCACAGAGCCTTTAGCACATTTTGCAAAAAGAGGGCTGTGAATGCTGGCTCCCTGGATACATTTACTCTAACTCTGGCAATCTGAATTCCCCTGCACATTGAAACGAGTAAGTTAGCTTTCACTTTCCTTTCCTGAAAGCCATGACTGTAATGTTCTGCCACAAAGGTATGTGCATTTCAGTATTCATTAAAGTGACGATGGTAGATGATCAGAATGCTTTAAAGAGTGCAGTATCAATGACCTTGAAAACCAAGAGCCCCCACCATACCATTTAGGGAACATATTGCTTGAGAAGCCAATGATCGCACACTCTGATACGTTATTTTTCTACAATGGAACAGTCTTTTGATTAGGATGTGCACTGGCTGAGGGGTTTGAAGTATTCTAGTGGTTCTTCTTATCCTGAAGAGGATGATCCTCCAGGTCTGGGGAAGTTCCACTGGAGGGAAGCCTTGGGCCAAATGCAACAAGAGACTGAATTTTCCTGTTACACAGCAGAGAATGATCATGCCATATCAGGATACAGGACAGAGGCAGCGATACGTGCAGAATAAGTGCACTGCTGACAAGTGGTGTCTTCTAAGCTACAGGGCAATAACCCAGTCACTTACCATTTCCCCCAGGCTGCAGCTGGTTGCCCCTATGCTATTGGACTAATATACAACACAACTACTGCTGAAGCCCTTCAGGAATTGCTAGCTAGTGCCGTGCGCACTTGACTACCTCTTGAGTGGGCCTGCATAAATGTATAACACCTGGGCTCGAGTTTCTCTATTATTTCCCTGTTTGTGGGAGCAGTTCAAGGTGTTCAGAACATGTTTTTAACCCTCTGACTGGTCTGGGGCCTGGTTAATGAAAAGATTCTTTAAATACATTAGGAGCCAAGAGAAAGAGAAAGGAAAGTGTAGATCCTCTGCTTAGTGGGGAAGAGCGATAATAACAGATGACATCAAGAAGGCTGAGGTGTTTAATGCCCATTTGGCTTCAGTCTTCACTAAAAATGATAATGGTGACCAAATACTCAGCAGAATTAATATTAACAACAAGGGGGAAGGAACACCAGCCAAAATAGGGAAAGAACAGGTTAAAGAATGTTTAGATAATACTTAAGGAACTAGCGGAAGCAATTAGTTAGTGATTATCTTTGAGAACTTCTGGAGGATGAGTGAGGTCCCAGAGGGCTGGAAAAGGGTAAACATACATAGGAGCTATCTTTCAAATGGGGAACAAAGAGGACCTGGGGAATTACAGACCATTCAGCCTAACTTAAATACCTGGAAAGATCCTGGAAGAAATTGCTAAACAATCAGTTTGTAAGCACTTAGAGAGTAATAGGATTATAAGGAATAGCCAGCATAAATTTGAAGAACAAATCAAGCCAAACTAACCTAATTCTCTTCTTTGATAGCTTTACTGGCCTACTAGATGTGGGGAACCAATAGACGTGATATACCTTGATTATAGTAAGGCTTTTGACACAGTCTCATGTGACATTCTCATAAGCGAACTAGGGAAATGTGATGTAGATTAAATTACTCTGAGGTGGGTGCACAATTGGTTGATATACCGTACTCCAAGAATAGTTATAACTGATTCACTGTCAAATTGGGAGGGTGTATCTAGTGGAGTCCTGGAGGATTCAGTCCTGGGTCCAGTACTATTCAATATTTTTATTCATGACTTGGATAATGGAGTGGAGAGCACGCTTCTAAAATTTGTGGATGACACCAAGCTGGGAGGGGTTGCAAGCACTTGGAGGACAGGATTGGAATTCAGAACAACCTTGACAAATTGGAGAGTTGGTCTGAAATCAACAAGATGAAACTGAATAAAGACAATCACAAAGTACTACACTTACAAAAATCAAACGCACAACTACAAAATGGGGGATAAATGGGAAGGTGGTCAGATTGCTGAAAAGGATCTGGGGGTTATAGTGTATCACAAATGGAATACGACTCAACAATGTGATGCAGTTGTGAAAAAAAGGCTAATATTCTGGGAGATTGTCATGGGTTACACTACTCATCACTGGGGTGCCTCCTTGCAGCTGTGTCTGGGGAATAGCTCTGCCCAATCTGATGCCCCCTTCTGTGTCTTGCTCACGCTATAGCTCTTTTCATGTTCCAGGAGTTGCAGTGCTTCCTCTTTATGAGGTAGGATACTCCCTCTTCGTGGCTAGGCCCTCCAGCCAGGTCTCTGTGTTTTCCCCTTCCAGAGAGTCAAAGTCTTACTGGACTGGCTGATCAGGTATCCTACCCAGCAGTCCTCCAATCCAAGGCAATAAAACTTCCCCAATGGCTGGTAAGAGAACCCGGGCCCACCCACTACTCCAGGTTCCAGCTTAGGAATCCTTGAATCAGCGACCAATGTCTGTACCATCCCAAAACTTGCTACTGTTTCCCTGAGCCTTTTCCTACTCCACCCCATAAGTTTTCTGCTCCACCACCCTTGTGGGTAAACCCATCCTTCAGGGCCAGGATCCCAGGGCTTCTGTCTCCTCCGTTCCCTCTGTAAGTCCAGAGAGTGACTGCAGGCTTCCACACTACAGCCCCCTGTCTGTTGCATACGTCCTGGCTTTATACTAGCCCCACCTGCTCCCTGCTCAGCTGGACTCCATCCTTATCAAGCCTAACTCTCCCTCAGGTGTGGCTTGTTGGGTTATTTAACCCCCTGTGAGCCGCATTAATCCTTTTCAGGAGCACCATGTATAAGCTACACTGCATAATTGTCCTGCTCTACTGGGTACTAGTGAGGCCTCAGCTTGAGTCCTGTGTCCAGTTCTGGGTGCCGCACTTTAGGAAAGATGAGGATAAATTGGAGCGAGTCCAGAGGAGAGCAACAAAAATGATGAAAGGCTTAAAACATGTGACCTCTGAGGAAAGGGGGGGAAAAATGGGAATGTTTAGTCTTAAGAAAAGAAGGCCGAGCGGGGACCTGATAACACTCTTCCAATATGTTAAGGGCTGTTATAAAGTGGACAGTGATCAGTTGTTCTCTGAAACTAGGACAAGAAGTAATGGGGTTAATCTGCAGCAAGGGAGATTTAGGTTAGATATTAGGAAAAACTTTCTAACTGTAAGGGGAGTTAAGCTGTGGAACAGGCTTCCCAGGGAGGTTGTGGAATCCCCCTCATTGGACGTTTTTAAGAACAGGTTGGAAAAACACCTGTCAGGGACAGTCTAGGCTTTCTTGGTCCTGCCACAGCACAGGGGCCAGGACTTGATGACCTCTCGAGGTCCTTTCCAGGGCTACATGTCTATGATTCTATTGGAGAGGCTGTCTCTTCCCCTATATCCTCTCCCAGAAGCAAAGGTCAACTGGGAAGTTCTTGAAGTTGGTTACTAAATTAGAACACCCCATACCCAGCAGCTCCTTTGGGATTCGCTTCCCTGGGCCTTCTATCAGAGCCTGAGTCTAGTGCCCTTCAGGGCACAGTGCAAGAGGCAGGTATTTGGTTAGGCATGTGATTAACAGCTTTTATTTTGGGTTTTAATCTCTGAAATTGACGTGCCGAGCAGCCATGGCCACAGGTTCTATGGAAATTAGCAGATAATAATAATGTTTCTTATGGGAAACAGTGGCTTCCGCTCACCATGGAGCCACGCAGCCCGGAGTGCAAAACCACCTGCTGCATTGGGAAAGCAGGGAAGACTGCATGTGATGTCTCCCTGGTCTTTAGAGGTGACAGGCCTAATTTTCAGAAGCCCTGAACACTCACTCTGACTGAGACATGGAATGGGAGCTGGAGTTACTCAGCCTCTGAATCAGGCCCTGAACTCCTTCATTAACCTCTGTGTTGTCCAGTGAAAATAATGGAAATCTCAGTGGTTGAGAAATGCCCAATTTCTACTTCTGCTCTAAGGACTGGACCAGAACAGGCAAGAGGGGTGCGTGGGGATGTTACATACCTGAACATTCATCTTGTCACTTTTCTTCTATGGAGTTTCACACCATAAAACAACTTTCCTGTAGTACAGACATCTCCAAGTAACTTTCTATCTGTAGTCTATAAGCAATTAAAAAATGGTGCAGACAATTTGGAAAGCAATGAGGATAAAGTTCCTGGGAAACACATCCTCTGAAAGTGATGTCCATAATGTTACTTTGCCTTAGGCTCTCCGTGGATACGCTCTGGATCAATAGGAATTTGTTTTGTTTTGTTTTGGTCAACAATGCTTCCTATTTAAAGAAACTTGGTGACCTGGAAAAGGGGTTTTGTGCCCACTTGGGAAGTCTCCAGTCTGTGGGACTGCTTTTTCCATTCTGAATACAACCATATATCAAAGGGAGACAGGTTCGAACGTCTGTTGAAACCATTAGGGTGTTTTGGCAAAAGGGAATTCCAGGTCCCTTTGATGTGTGCTAGAAAAATTTCCCTTGCTTTTATAAACCCAGATCAATGCTTGGCATTGCAACTCTCCTGTGACTGTGCCAGCCCTGAATAAAAATATCCCCTGGAGGGACAGGACTGCTACAGTTCAGGCAGATTTCTGCAGGTATCTTTTCTTTCCTGCTCTAGCTACCTCTTGCTTTTTGGTCTCTTACATCTCTCTTATTTCTCCTCTCCATCCCACTCTATGTTCTGCTGCAAGGAATCATACTCTTGGACTGGCCTTCACTGGTTTCTAACCATGTTGCTTTAAAAAAAATTAAAATATTGGCTGTGTTATTTGTTCTGTTGTCTTCACCCTTACCTGTCTGTACTTTGTAGTAAATTCATAGTTTTAGCAATGGAAGGATGGCTCCCTCACTTTCTATCTTCTCTGCTATCTAGGGTTTCTGGATATCTGATTCATCTCTGCGGGACATTCCTGCAAGCCACTAAAGGATGGTCTTGTGGCCCAGGCACTAGGTGGCATTCAGGAGATCTGAGTTGAATTTCCAGCTTTGCCACAGAGTCTCTGTACACACTTTGCCAGGTGTGACCTTTCTGTGCCTCTGTTCCCCCATTATGGGGATAAAAATATTGCCTTGTCTCTTACCACAGTGGGGCCATGATTCCATTTGGCATCTCTAGGCCCTGCCGTAGTACAAGTAAATAATAATAGCCACAGTTAATGGATGACAGTGTTATTAGAGTAACTGTGAGCATCTCCAGGAAATGGAACACAAAGTGCAATACCTAATATATGGAGATATACCCATCTCATAGAACTGGAAGGGACCCTGAAAGGTCATCAAGTCCAGCCCCCTACTTTCACTAGCAGGACCAAGTACTGATTTTGCCCCCGATCCCTAAGTGGCCCCCTCAAGGATTGAACTCATAACCCTGGATTTAGCAGGCTAATGCTCAAACCACTGAGCTCTCCCTCCCCCTAATGGATGAGTCTAATGGATTCCTCCCTTACCTTGGACCTTGGGTGCCAGAGCACCTCACAGCTTGATCTGCAGCCTTGTCCTGGGTCAGGCACAGCGGCTGTTTCACAGCACATACAGCCGCACCTAAGGAGTGGAAGTGAAGAAGAGATTCACATCCGGTGGAAACTGGAGAGTGAGTTGAAGTTGGCAAACAGGAATAACTGCAGTTCACATTCAGCCGGATACAAGGGTTAACATCCTAGTAGCAGAAAAATCACCAAAGGTTCTATAACAACCACAGGTTATTAGGACTTCCCTTCGAAGTCCCATCACCAGCAACACAGCACTTCGGGGGCCCTGGTTTGGTGCTAACTCAGAGGGGAAAATATCTTCTATTGACTCACTGACACCATTTCCTTAACATCTCGATGCTCTTTGGAAGCCTCCGACCCAAGCGCTGATGATCAGGCTCGATGATTGGCTTGTGAGACCTGATAGGATAGCAAACATGAGCAGTGGTTAGGCTGTGGGTGGCTCTTAGTGGGTACTGGGAGCTTATTTGGTTATTTTTAGGTTTGATCTTTCCCCTGCTGGCTGTCATGTCTTTGGCCATGTGTCTCTTTCAGCTGGAGTCCAGCCTCACCATGACTTGCACGGACGGGAAATGGAACAAACAGGTGGCCTGTGAACCGGTGGACTGTGGCATTCCAGACCAGTACCATGTCTACCCAGCCACGTTCAACTGCAGCGAGGGTACCACCTTTGGAAAGAAATGCTCCTTCAGTTGCCGACCTCCGGCCCTGCTGAAAGGTACAGAGGGCATTTTGCCGCAAGTTAAGGTTCAGTCTGTAAAAGACACAGACAAGTCATTATTATTATTATTATTATTATTATTATTATTCCATGGGGTTGAAGCATGAAAAAGAATGAGGGCAGAAAGTTACCCGCCAGGTTTTATTGATGCTGGAAGTTAATTTCCCCTCCTCTTCCTGTATGTTGTGAGGGTTTATTTAATACCTTGTCCCTTGATGACTGTGGGCTGGGAACTATAATGAAAGCAAAAATTGCCTCCATGAAATCAAAACTTTAAAAAGTAATAGGAATAAATAGAATCAGAGCAGTGACTCCTTCAGGCTGGCTCCCCTCACTGGGAGGGAGAAGAGGATGTTTAATGCCATCAGTGAAATGTAAAGCTGACATCTCTTCCTGGGGTGTGCGGGGAGAGTCAGGGGAAGGTGTTTATAAACATAGGGTGGGATTTTCAAAATGCCTAAGTTACTTAGGAGCCTAAGTCCCATTTTTTAAAATGACATGGAAACTTAGGAGTCCAAATCTCAGTGAAATTCAATGGTACTCAAGCTCCTAAATTCCTGTGTCACTTTTGAAAATGGGACATAGGCTCCTAAGTCACTCGGGCACTTTTGAAAATTTTGCTCCAGCACCAGCATGAGTCTCTTCATCATCTCTTGGGAGAGCTGTGACTTATGTAGCTGGGAGCGCTTTGTTAGTTCATTCTGAGCTACGTGAGGAGAGTCCAAATCAAGGGCCAGTTTCTGAAACCTTTACTCATGTCGAATAGCACCTTATTCCACAAGTGGTCCCGTTGACTCCTAGTAGACTAGCAAAGTGGTACTCATTGTGAGTAAATATCACAATCCAGCCTGACAAAAGGAAACCTCTGGGCATTGATTATTATTACTGCCATCTAAAGAAATCCTCAAAAGTTTTCATCAGGCTCACACATGCCACGCAGCCAGAAGCTGTACAGAGGGCTTTGTCTGGAATGAGGAAGGAGAGGAGATTCCTCAGAGCAGATGGCAAGACTGTTAGACGTAAACAGTGAAAGGAACAAAAACACCCCCAAAAACCCTTCTAAGTTACCCAGAATGTTCTGCAGGGGCTGAATCCTGAAGAGGTGCTGAGCACTTGTAACTCCTTCCAACTTTGGTAGGAACTGCTGATGTTCAGAAGCTTTCAAGATTTGACCCTGTGTCAATATAGAACATTGGGGAATCTCAGGATTCGTCTCTCTTGTTCACTGAGGTACATTTGGTCTGCCTTTGCGTCCGCACCCCTGTGAGGGGGGTGCTGCTAGATGGATCACTGGAGCAGATGTCCCAGATGTGATCTCAGCTCCATCTTTTACTTTTTCCTTCCTGCCCCCATCAAGCACAGTAATTAGGGGTGGACCCAAGTGGGGATTCTAGCTCTAAACCCCTTCAGACTTTAAGGAACTTCATTGGATGAAACCCAATCAAAACACTGCATCTGAACTTTGGAGAGTTCAGAGCTTATGATTTTGGCCCAGTTCATCTCATAATCTAAGACGGGGCAGGCAAACTTTTTGGCCTGAGGGCTGCATCGGGTTTCCTAAATTGTATGGAGGGCCGGTTAGGGGAGGGGGTTGTGGCTCAGCCCCCAGCTCCGATCTCCCGCCCCACCCCGGGACTCCTGCCCCATCCAACCCCCCCGTTTCCTGACGGCCCCTCTGGGACCCCTGCCCCATCCACACACACCCCCCCGCTCTCTGTCCCCTGACCACCCCCGGACCCCCGCCTAGGGTGACCAGATGTCCCGATTTTATAGGGACAGTTCCGATTTTGGGGTCTTTTCCTTATATAGGCTCCTATTACCCCCCACCCCCGTCCCGATTTTTCACACTTGCTGTCTGGTCACCCTACCCCCGTCCCCCCATCCAACCCCTCCTCTCATTCCTGACAGCCCCCCTGGGGACCCCTGCCCCATCCAACCACCCCTTCTCCCTGTCCCCTGACTGCCCCTGGAACCCCTGCCCCTGACTGCCCCCCACCGCCCCATCCAACCCCCCCCTCCTTCCTCACTGCCCCCCCGTGACCCCTGCCCCCATTCAACCCTGTTCCCACCCCGACCCCTATCCACACCCCCACCCCCGACCACCACCCCGAACTCCCCTGCCCTCTATCCAACCCCCCCTGCTCCCTGCCCCCTTGCCGCGCTGCCTGGAGCACCAGTGGCTGGCGGCGCTACAGCCACTGCCATCACGCAGCACGGAGACCGGGTCAGGCCAGGCTCTGCAGCTGCGCTGCCCCAGGAGCTCACAGCCCCACTGCCAGAGCATTGCGCCGGTGGCGGAGTGAGCTGAGGCTGTGGGGAAGGAGGAACAGCGGGGGAGGGGCCGGGGGCTAGCTTCCCGGGCCGGGAGCTCGGGGACTGGGCAGGACGGTCCCGCGGGCCGGATGTGGCCCGTGGGCCGTAGTTTGCCCACCTCTGGTCTAAGATGATGCACTGAATATAATGGTCCCCGGGGCTTTTGAACATCCCAGAGTTAAGTGGACACACTGATTGAAGCACAGCTGAGGATCTGGCCCCTGAAATGTTGTCAGTGCCCAAATGGGGCATGTTTCCTTGCTCTGTCTTCTTCTTTCCCATGTCTCCTCTGTTTCCTATTCCAGTCTCCCCTTTATGCTCCTTCCCTTTATTTTTAATGGCAGCGGAAGACTTCAGCCTCCCACCTCCCATTGGTGCATACTCAATTCCCTGAGGGATCTTTTATAATAATAATAATAATATATGGAGATAACTTATCTCCTAGAACTGGAAGGGACCCTGAAAGGTCATCAAGTCCAGCCCCCTGCCTTCACTAGCAGGACCAAGTACTGATTTTGCCCCAGATCCCTAAGTGGCCCCCTCAAGGATTGAACTCATAACCCTGGGTTTAGCAGGCCAATGCTCAAACCACTGAGCTATCCCTCCCCCTGATCCTCTTCTCTCCTGCTACCATCCTCCTTCCCAGCTCTCAGCAAATCCCACCCTGTCCCCTTCTCTTCTGCCTTCCTTGCCTGGGTCTACTAAATGTTACTCCCTAAAGTAACACATTCTGCTCCTTTCTTTCCTCCTGCTATTGCCTTCCTTTCCCTGATGAGTGCCTATCCCAACTTCCTGCTGCTTCTGGAGTCCTCACCACTGCAATCTCTACCCTTCTCACCACTGCCTGGTCTGATCCTGTCATAGAATCATAGAATCATAGAATATCAGGGTTGGAAGGGACCTCAAGAGGTCATCTAGTCCAACCCCCTGCTCAAAGCAGGACCAATTCCCAACTAAATCATCCCAGCCAGGGCTTTGTCAAGCCGGGCCTTAAAAACCTCCAAGGAAGGAGACTCCACCACCTCCCTAGGTAACGCATTCCAGTGCTTCACCACCCTCCTAGTGAAATAGTGTTTCCTAATATCCAACCTGGACCTCCCCCACTGCAACTTGAGACCATTGCTCCTTGTTCTGTCATCTGCCACCACTGAGAACAGCCGAACTCCATCCTCTTTGGAACCTCCCTTCAGGTAGTTGAAGGCTGCTATCAAATCCCCCCTCATTCTTCTCTTCTGGAGACTAAACAATCCCAGTTCCCTCAGCCTCTCCTCATAAGTCATGTGCTCCAGACCCCTAATCATTTTTGTTGCCCTCCGCTGGACTCTTTCCAATTTTTCCACATCCTTCTTGTAGTGTGGGGCCCAAAATTGGACACAGTATTCCAGATGAGGCCTCACCAATGTCGAATAAAGGGGAACGATCACGTTCCTCGATCTGCTGGCAATGCCCCTACTTATACAGCCCAAAATGCCGTTAGCCTTCTTGGCAACAAGAGCACACTGTTGACTCATATCCAGCTTCTCGTCCACTGTGACCCCTAGGTCCTTTTCTGCAGAACTGCTACCTAGCCATTCGGTCCCTAGTCTGTAGCAGTGCATGGGATTCTTCCATCCTAAGTGCAGGACTCTGCACTTATCCTTGTTGAACCTCATCAGGTTTTTTTTGGCCCAATCCTCTAATTTGTCTAGGTCCCTCTGTATCCGATCCCTACCCTCTAGTGTATCTACCACGCCTCCTAGTTTAGTGTCATCTGCAAACTTGCTGAGAGTGCAGTCCACACCATCCTCCAGATCATTAATAAAGATATTAAACAAAACCGGCCCCAGGACCGACCCTTGGGGCACTCCGCTTGAAACCGGCTGCCAACTAGACATGGAGCCATTGATCACTACCCGTTGAGCCCGACGATCTAGCCAGCTTTCTATCCACCTTACAGTCCATTCATCCAGCCCATATTTCTTTAACTTGGCGGCAAGAATACTGTGGGAGACTGTGTCAAAAGCTTTGCTAAAGTCAAGGAATAACACATCCACTGCTTTCCCCTCATCCACAGAGCCAGTTATCTCATCATAGAAGGCAATTAGGTTAGTCAGGCACGACTTCCCTTTGGTGAATCCATGCTGACTGTTCCTGATCACTTTCCTCTCCTCTAAGTGTTTCATAATTGATTCCTTGAGGACCTGTTCCATGATTTTTCCAGGGACTGAGGTGAGGCTGACTGGCCTGTAGTTCCCCGGATCCTCCTTCTTCCCTTTTTTAAAGATGGGCACTACATTAGCCTTTTTCCAGTCATCCGGGACCTCCCCCGATCGCCATGAGTTTTCAAAAATAATGGCTAATGGCTCTGCAATCTCATCCGCCAACTCCTTTAGCACCCTCGGATGCAGCGCATCCGGCCCCATGGACTTGTGCACATCCAGTTTTTCTAAATAGTCCCGAACCACTTCTTTCTCCACATAGGGCTGGTCACCTTCTCCCCATATTGTGCTGCCCAGTGCAGCAGTCTGGGAGCTGACCTTGTTTGTGAAGACAGAGGCAAAAAAATCATTGAGTACATTAGCTTTTTCCACATCCTCGGTCACTAGGTTGCCTCCCACATTCAGTAAGGGGCCCACACTTTCCTTGACTTTCTTCTTGTTGCTAACATACCTGAAGAAACCTTTCTTGTTACTCTTAACATCTCTTGCTAGCTGCAACTCCAAGTGTGATTTGGCCTTCCTGATTTCATTCCTGCATGCCTGAGCAATAGTTTTATACTCCTCCCTGGTCATTTGTCCAATCTTCCACTTCTTGTAAGCTTCTTTTTTGCGTTTAAGTTCAGCAAGGATTTCACTGTTTAGCCAAGCTGGTCGCCTGCCATATTTACTATTCTTTCTACACATCGGGATGTTTTTTTCCTGCAACCGCAATAAGGATTCTTTAAAATACAGCCAGCTCTCCTGGACCCCTTTGCCCTTCATGTTATTCTCCCAGGGGATCCTGCCCATCTGTTCCCTGAGGGAGTCAAAGTCTGCTTTTCTGAAGTCCAGGGTCCGTATTCTGCTGCTCTCCTTTCTTCCTTGTGTCAGGATCCTGAACTCGACCATCTCATGGTCACTGCCTCCCAGGTTCCCATCCACTTTTGCTTCCCCTACTAATTCTTCCCTGTTTGTGAGCAGCAGGTCAAGAATAGCTCTGCCCCTAGTTGGTTCCTCCAGGACTTGCACCAGGAAATTGTCCCCTACACTTTCCAAAAACTTCCTGGATTGTCTGTGCACCGCTGTATTGCTCTCCCAGCAGATATCAGGGTGATTAAAGTCTCCCATGAGAACCAGGGCCTGCGATCTAGCAACTTCTGCTAGTTGCCAGAAGAAAGCCTCATCCACCTCATCCCCCTGGTCTGGTGGTCTATAGCAGACTCCAACCACGACATCACCCTTGTTGCTCACACTTCTCAACTTTATCCAGAGACTCTCAGGTTTTTCTGCAGTTTCATATCGGAGCTCTGAGCAGTCATACTCCTCTCTTACATACAACGCAACTCCCCCACCTTTTCTGCCCTGCCTGTCCTTCCTGAACAGTTTATATCCATCCATGACAGTACTCCAGTCATGTGAGTTATCCCACCAAGTCTCTGTTATTCCAATCGCATCATAGTTCCCTGATTGTGCCAGGACTTCCAGTTCTCCCTGCTTGTTTCCCAGGCTTCTTGCATTTGTGTATAGGCACTTAAGATAACTCATCGATCGTCCCTCTTTCTCAGCATGAGACAGGAGTCCTCCCCTCTTGCGCTCTCCTGCTTGTGCTTCCTCCCAGGATCCCATTTCCCCACTTACCTCAGGGCTTTGGTCTCCTTCCCCCGGTGAACCTAGTTTAAAGCCCTCCTCACTAGGTTAGCCAGCCTGCTGGCGAAGATGCTCTTCCCTCTCTTCGTTAGGTGGAGCCCGTCTCTGCCCAGCACTCCTCCTTCTTGGAACACCATCCCATGGTCGAAGAATCCAAAGCCTTCTCTCCGACACCACCTGCGTAGCCATTCGTTGACTTCCACAATTCGACGGTCTCTACCCAGGCCTTTTCCTTGCACAGGGAGGATGGACGAGAACACCACTTGCGCCTCAAACTCCTTTATCCTTCTTCCCAGAGCCACGTAGTCTGCAGTGATCCGCTCAAGGTCATTCTTGGCAGTATCATTGGTGCCCACATGGAGAAGCAGGAAGGGGTAGCGATCCGAGGGCTTGATGAGTCTTGGCAGTCTCTCTGTCACATCGTGTATCCTAGCTCCTGGCAAGCAGCAGACCTCTCGGTTTTCTCGGTCGGGGCGGCAGATAGATGACTCAGTCCCCCTGAGGAGGGAGTCCCCGACCACCACCACCCTCCTCCTCCTCTTGGGAGTGGTGGTCGTGGAACCCCCATCCCTAGGACAGTGCATCTTTTGCCTTCCAATCGGTGGAGTCTCCTTCTGCTCCCTTCCCTCAGATGGGTCATCTAGTCCACTCTCCGCATTAGTACCTGTGGAGAGAACATGGAAACGATTGCTCACCTGTATCTCCATTGCTGGTGCATGGACGCTCCTCTTTCTCCTTCTGGAAGTCACATGCTGCCAAACCTCTTCACAATCCTTCTGTCCCTGCTGTGCCTGCTCTGAATCTTCAGAACATTGTGGCCGTAGAAGCATCTCCTGACGTCTGTCCAGGAAATCTTCATTTTCCCTTATGCAACGCAGTGTTGATACTCGTTTCTCCAGCCCTCGAACCTTCTCTTCCAATATGGAGACCAGCTTGCACTTTGTACAGACAAAGTCGCTTCTGTCCTGTGGAAGAAAGACAAACATGGCACAACCTGTGCAGGTTACAACAGCTGATCGCTCACCTTCCATATCCCTGTCCTCTTAAGAGCTTCCTCAGCTGTTGCAGGAACTACTCAGAGAAACCTGCAGATGAAAGCCTCAGTGAGCTCTCTCCAGGCGAACTCCCGGGCAAACTCCCTCTGTTAGCCTCTGCTGTTCGCCGCTCAGCTGGTTCACTGCTGACTGCCCTTATATACCAGTCAGGCCCACTCAAGGCCCACCTGGAACAAAGCACTCCCAATTCACACTTTTCAAACAAACAAGCAAGCAATCAAGCACACGGTCAAACTGACCAACTGTCCCAGCAGCAGACACTCAGATACTCACCAACACAGCCCCCCCTAATGCAGCACTTAGCGTACCTCCTCTCGGACAGCTCCCAGGCAAACTCCCTCTGTTAGCCTCTGCTGTTCGCCGCTCCATGTCAATACAGCAGGAAGGCATTGCTAACTTGAAAGAACTTTGAAGGCGAGTTGACATGTCACTCACCAACACTGAATTAATCCCTAACGTTACTGTATATTTAGGTACACGAGAGATGCAAGGCTCTTTAGTATGTATGATGTCAGCTCATCTGTTACTGCTAATTCTGCATTCCAGATGAGGTGCATGAAATACCCTTAATTTTGTGGGAGGATAGACCAAATTCTTCATTCATGACAAAATTGTTGAATTCCTGCTTTAAGTACAAAACTCAGCTCAACCTTAACTACGTAGCCACAACCAACGCTTCCATAGTAAAAGATAAACCTGCTCAAAAGTCATGAGTTTCCCCATGTTGTTATAAATCATCCTATTTTTATCAAAATGTCTTTTTATTATTATTTTGCACTAACATGGGATCCTCTCCAAGAGGAAGGTGGCATCTAATTGGAAACAATTAGGGGAGGAAATAGTGGGCTAAATTTTAAATGTGACAGTCGCTATTTTATTCAAATTCAAGGGCTGCAAATTTGTCCACCACAAAGGGTGAAAATGGTCACACTAAACACTGCAGAATAAAATAAGTCACAAGTCACCGGATCCTCAATTGGTGAACACAGTGGAGGATGGACACCAGTTGAGGATCTGGCCCTTGGTTTGCACAGCTGTGGTCTCTAGTATCATTGTACTTTTGGAGTGTAGCTATCAAAACAATACGGTAAAACAGTCAAGGCCGGCGCAACCCATTAGGCAACCTAGGCGGTCGCCTAGGGCACTACAATTTGGGGGGCGGCGACCGTGGCGGTATTTCGGCGGCGGGACCTTCCGCTGCCTCTGTGGGGGGTGGCATTTCGGGACGGGACCTTCCGCCACCTAGGGCGGCAGAAAAGCTGGCGGCGCTCCTGAAAACAGTGGTGCCCAAACTTTTCCTGTCGCTCCCCGCATCAATAATGGAATCTGTCCACACCCCCCTCCCCATTGCAGAGGAGCTTGGGCTGAAGGCAGAAGTGGGAATCGGGGAGGAACTGGGGCTAGAGGCGGGGGCAGAGAGGAAATGAGGGCAGAGCTGGCCTGGGAGCAGAAGAAGGGGCCGAGTGGAGCTGTGGATGGAGCCAGAGCTGGGCTGCGTGGTGCTCTCTCCCCGCCCCCTGTGGGGGCTGGTCCGGGCCCCCCCTCATGTCCCCCAAACCTTCCTCTGTTCCCTCTTGGGGGGGGGCATGCCCCACAGTTTGGGGACCACTGCGATAAAGAAATCATTTGTTGCACAGTCACAGATGGTGACTAATAGGCATTGTCACTGAGCTTCTGGAGGATGGAAGTTGAATGACTCAGACCTAATTCAATCACTGATGTCATGGAAGCCGCTGTTTGTAATGTCACAGTTCATCACTTTGCAGTAGCAAGCATGGTCTCACCAGTGCAGGACTGCAGAACTGCTGCATGAGTCAGACAAGAGAAGTGGGCTGGTGCTATAGGAAAAAGCTTTGGCTTTCACAAAAATACCTCAGCAATCAGCCACAATTACGAAGGGAAGAAAAAAAGCCACCGATGGTTTAATGAAGGAGGAGGGCTTCTCTGCATGCCTTGCTGTGCTCTAGGGTTTCCTCCATTTTTCCTCTCTGTGAATCCCAGCTTTGACATCTCATGTCACAGCTCTCAACCTTCCAGATGAGAAAGACCCTATGGGACTCAGTTTGGAACTTGTCAACATGAGTGAAGCTCCCCACACTGTTTCTGCAGCACTGGATTGGGGGGTTGATTGACTATTAGGTCTTCGAATGGTTATTGGCTCACAGCTGTGGGATTTTTTTTTTTAGACTACGCTTGTTCCTTTATTACATACAACATGAAATGACAAAGAAATACAAAACATGCTGAGCCTGACTCATCCTGGTGTAACTCCAGTGAAATCAGCCAAGCTACGCCAGGGATGAATGTGTCCTACTATATCTTTTACCTTTCAGATATTGGCCAACCAAGCTTCCAAAGGAAAACAACGCTTTAGTTGTTATTAATAATAATTATTATTATTATAATACATAATGATAATCATGTTCAGGTAGTAGTGCCAAAGGACCAACCCGTTGTGTTAGGCACTGTAATGCAATACAGATGGTCCCTAGTCCCCCAAACCTCCAGCTTAAATAGACAGGACAGACATAAGGTAGGGAGAAGGGGTATCACACCCAAGCAGAGTGAAAGGATGGCAGCAACACCATGTTAGTGCCATGGTGTGTGTGTGTGTGTGTGTGTTGGGGTAGCTCACGAATGGTTTTGCAAACAAACAAGCAGACTTTCCACACATGGATATTTTCAAACAGAAAAGACCTTTTTGTTTTATTTAGATTAAGAGAAACAACAAAACAGGAAAGAACAAAAGTAAAGTATCCAAGCAAGAGCAGACAGTCAGTATGTCTCTTGTGTCACAGCCTTTCCTGAAAAGAGCACAGAATGGCTACCTTGTCTCTGTGGACAGCGGAGTTCTTAGTTATTTGAAGGTAGAATACACAGAAGACAAAAGCAGAAAATATACATAGCTCACTTTGACATGCAAATCAAGGAATCTTTTGATCTGTTGTATGGGTTACGATACCCTAACAAAATAGCCGTGCCTGATTTTGTTAACCCTGTCCACTGTCCTCTCCAGGAAACAACAGCAACTTAACATGTATGGAAGATGGGCTATGGTCCTTCCCCGAGGCCCTTTGTGAGCTGATGTGTCGAGCTCCATCTCTAGTTCCCAATGCAGATCTTCAGACCGCCCGTTGCCGTGAAGATAAACACAAAGTGGGCTCCTTTTGCAAGTACAAATGCAAACCGGGTTACCATGTTCCTGGCTCCTCCAGGAAAGCAAAGAAGTAAGTAAAACAGTAACACCAACCAAACAATGTATTCCAGAGAGACGTGGGTTAAAACAAAAATCAGGAGAGGAAGATCTGTGGGTATTAGTGGGTTGTGTGAGTAGCAGGGAATATTGTGGGGCAACCCACATACGCCAGCAGTTGTTGTGGACAACACAACATTATCAAAGATTTCAGAAAGGAGAAGAGTTATAGAGGATATCCCAGGTGCATGGAATTAGAGATGAGAGCCCATAGACAAAGTTTGCTGTATACAGTAAAAACAGTGTTTGGAGCCATTTCCTCAGATTTAAACAGCTGTTTGGTTCAACCATATTCATGCCATTTTTATTCATTATTCCCGAACGTACTTTTGTTCATCCAAATGTTTGGGGAATGGTTGTTCTTCATACAAATACCCATATTCACATCCGAACAAAAATATGTATGTGCCAGAAAGAGCATTAATTATTCAGTGTTCATGATTCATTCTTCACCTGTTTAAAAAGCTTCTGTCATCCAATGAGATAGCAGAAACAATTCTGTATGACTTAGGTGACTAGTAACACGCCACTGATAATGAATAATAAATACTGAATAGTCCTAGAAAATAATTAACTCACAATCCATATGCTGAAATTAATTCACATAAACTATTTGTCAAACAGTTAAAATAATGGCTAAATTGGTAAATATCAAAGTGTGTTTACCAACAGAAAAGATAGTTAACTTCAGTGGGTAATTTATCTGCAATGAATAATTGGACCAGCTGTACCACTAGAGATCCTGTGAGTACAGAATGAGGATAGGGTAGGATGCAGATGAGATCCCATAGGCATGAGAAAGAAGATCTTTTCTTGACACAGAGTAATGGAAGTTCTCCCTATTAGTGCTCTTCCAAGGACAGGGGATAGCACACCTGGAATTTTCAAAGGAACCAAAGGGAATTAGGCACCCACTTTTCAATGGGAGATGGGCACTTAACTCAATCAGGATCCTTTGACAATTCCAGCCTGTGTTCCCCAAAAGTTTATGCTAAGGACCTACTTTAGAAATATATCTTTGATATGCAACCTGGGGAGTCCCCTTTGAAACTCTGTGGGGAAGGCATATTTCTGACCCTGTTCAACCCATTTCAGATGACCCGCAGTCCACAAACTGGGGAAGCAGTATTTTGGGAGATGTGTCAAAGGCAGAAGAGGGGATTAGACCAGCAGACTGAATGTTGGTTTTGCATCTCATCATTATTTTCGCTCTAAGACCACACGATGCAAATTCACAACTTGGTCCCTAGCGTGAAAAGCACAAACACGGCCATTTCCTGCAGCTTGCTAAACAGAGCTCAGGTTCTTCAGAGCTGTAGCTGACTCAGCCACTCACTAAATACTCTGGTTTGTTTCCACATGGAAGGAGGGCCTTTAAGATCCAGTGCATGCAAGATGGCACCTGGCTAGCTGGAGCGTGCGTGCCCGTCACCTGTGACCCTCCACCCTCGAAGTTCCATGGGCTGTACCAGTGCACCAACGGCTTCCAGTTCAACAGCGAATGCAGGATCAAGTGTGAGGAAGACGACAATCAATCAGTTAGTTCCTTTTGGGTCCAAATAACTTAAGCCAACAGGAACTAGTTTCTGGTAAATCTTGTATGTGCCGCCCGGCTGCCTCAGGAACCAAATCTATGAGAGGCTGCACACCTCCTGGGATGTGCTTAGTTCCCATGGGCATCAGTGGGATTTGAGGATACTTTGGGCCTTTTAGGATGTGGCCGTATAAATCCATCTTCATTGGATCAGGCCAGTCCCTTCAGCTTTACAGAGAATGGCCACTGTGTTTCTGGCATGAGATCTCAGTGATTGCTTGCACTGAGCTTCCATAAGACAGGCAAGAAGGTCGCTGCCTATCTTATGGGAAAAAATTTTTTTTTAAAAGCTGCAGCATGGACGCATGGTAGTGGTAGTGCTGTGTGGTCATGTGAGCAGTCACGCTTCCAGGTTCAGGGGCAGTCTTCCGTGGATGTTGGAGAATGCACCGGGCTGCATAGTGTGATATGCTGTTACCTGTAATGCACTGTCTCGATCAATACCTCCGGGCTCTGACAGGTGATCCGTGCAGTGACCTTAGTAACATCATGCTCATTAAAAGCTTCTCATGGTCACAATGGAAAGACCGGCTATGCTTCTGTAAGGTGTCTGTATGAATGGAGAGCAAGTGCCTAAGAAGGAGAAAATGTGGGAGTAGGGGTGAAGGAGAAACAGTAGGGTTATTAGTTGGGAAATATTTTATCAGGATGATAATTATATTCATTGTTTATGTGTGGAGGGCTAATGGTGTGTGCTGGGGGCTTTACAGACAGGTAAGAGGGCAGGGTCTATGCCTCAAAGGTTTTGTAATCTAGAGAGACTTTCTCTAATAGCATACTACTACAGGAGGGAGATGGGACACAGAAAAAGAAAGCGACCAAGCAGTGAAGTTTAGCACTTGTCTTGGTTGTTACATGGCTTTTGTTTGGGTGGCTTTGTCTGTTTTTAAAGTCATACGTTTGGTTCTTGGGTTTTCTTTTCCTTGGGCAGTCCAGGCATATATAGCGTATAGTAGTTTACTTTTATATGGCTCTCGACACTTAAAGCAATACTTAAGCTTCACTGAGCTATAGTGCCTCTCTGGCTATAAGATGTCATTAAACAGTTAGGGCCAGATCCTCAGCTGATGTAAATCAGTGTGGCTTCATTGGAACTAGGCTGGTTTGCAGCAGAGGAGGCTCTAGTCTTTATAAAGTTCAACAGCTAGTTTGAGCTGTTTGGTTTTCTGAACCAGAGCATAATTTCAATTTGTGAGATGACTAAATTCTCCTAAAAGTGCTGCTGCCTGATACATTTGGTAAGAGAAGGTGGAGGACCTGGAAGTTCCTGCGATTGCCCTTAGTTCGGAGAGCAGAGAATACCCTTCCAAAATACTTTTAAATATAATTTTAATTTCTGAGGGTCTATTGAAAATGGACTTCATCTGCCATCAGCCAATAGTCTGAAGGACACCGCGGATGTTTGCTCCAAGTGATAAAAACACACAGCCTTGGAAGAGGGAGCAGTCAGGTTTTCTGTACTTAAAACTGTGACAGTTCTGGAAGAAAGTAAGAGTGTGTTTCTTGTCATCCCCTACTCTCTCAGAGTTGACTTGCTGTCATGGTGAGGAGTAGAGAGGGACTGAATCCTGGGACACTATGCTTTGGTGTGAGATTAACCAGAATGATGCGGAGGCCTGGCTGGCGTTACAAGGCTTATGTGGCACTCTGAGGTCTGCGCTATGAAAGGAGGGTTGGGTAGTGTGTTACAAATGTGCAATGTAATGAAGGATGCGGGAGGTTACAAGGTCTGTGTGGTGTTAGGAGGCCTGTGCAGAGTTAAGAGACCTATGGGGCGGAACAGTGGCAAGGTGGCGATGCCACGGGACAAGTATGGACTTATGAGGCCTATGCAGTAAAACAAGGGCTGTGCGTAATATTGAGGAATAAATGGTGCTACGAGGTTTGTGCATTTTTACAAGGCCAGTGAGCTGTAATGGGCAATGGAGTAAGAGTTAGCCGAGTTAACGAGGTTGCAATGGTGACACGAGAGACACTTTGCAACACATTGGGATGTGCGTATGCACTTTAAAGTAAGATTCTGGTGGTCAGTTCAGAAAACATCTCAAACAAATGCGCAAGAAGCAGCTTGGGAAAAGGTCCTCCAGGGAAAGATATTTCCAGATATAACAGAAAACAGATTACAAAAAAGAAAGAGAAAGAGACAGGACCCCTGACCTCATCTGACCTGCCCGAGAGGTGTTAATTATCTAAGGAATAAAACCCACTCAGATTTTCTCAGATCTACAAGGTGATAATGCATGCTTCATCCAAGCAAGAAAAACAGCAGGGATTTTCACAAGAGATTATGCAGGGTAGGGAATGATGGACAGGATATTACTACAGCAGCAGATGTCCTGGGAACTTGGCGTCATCTTCTTTGATTCCCGTCAGCCAGCTCTGCCAGTGACCATGGGGCTGAATGAAGTCTGCCCATCACTTTGTCTTGCACGAGCTTCACGGCTTTCTTCATCTTGAAACCTTTTTTGTTCTCTGTCATTCTTCACTCTGTCTATCCAATGCCTCCTCGGTCTTTCTCTGTTTCTAGTTCCTAGCACTCTGGTATGTATCGCTATGTATGGTATCCTTTCTGAGTCCATTCCTGACTTGTTTCCAGACCATCACAGTTGTCTTTATTGAATCTTCCGTAATAGAGTTTTTTCTAGCCCAAGCTGTTTTTCTTATCGCTTCATTTTTATTTTCTGTAGTCCTGAAACTCTCAGTATTCCACTCAGGCAGTTAGTTTCTGCAGTCAAAAGCTTTTGCTCGTCGGCTTTCCGTCATATTCCAGCATTCTAGAGTACTGGAATCTTGGAGTACTTTACAAATATAATGCAACAGTAACCCAAGCATAGCCATAAATCCGGGTCACCTTTAAAAGTCGCTATTAAACACTGCTACCACATGTGTATTTGGCAAATTACAACGGAAGTGCAACACACGTGTTACAATAACAAACCATGCTAAGTTATCACTGATAAGCATGTGGTACCTGGAGTTTTATCCTCTGCCAGATTTTCTCCTGCTCCAGAGATTTGCTTCTCGCAGGAGTAGGCTCTCAGGGAGCTGGTGACGCCGTTCTGACACGCCAGCCCTTGTGACACTTAGGGTATAAAGACCCGCAGTATTGCTGTGGCTGGCCTGGGTCAGTTGACTCAGGCTCACAGGGCTTGGGCTGCGGGGCTAAATATCCCTGTATAGACGTTCGGGACCGTTCACCTTCGCGGGGTCCATCCCAAGCCTGAACATCTACACAGCAATTTTTCAGTGCCAGAGCCTGAGCCCAGCGAGCCCAAGTCAGCTGATCCGAGCCAGTTGCGGGTTTTTTATCCCTGTGTAGATGTACCCTTAGAGCTGCTGTCGGTCAACACTAAGTTGCACCACCGATGTAGGGTCCTTAATGGACCGTAGGCCAGTGGAGGATCAGCACAGCACAGCTTTCCTGCCCTAACATGGCCCCTATGCCAGCTATGGGTTGGGAGATGCAGAGGCAAAGTTACATTCAGCAGAGTTCTCCACCAGGAGAGTTCTCTGCTGGAATTTCCTACCCGAGTTGAGCAAACGGGTGTAACTCACTTGAGAATCTAGTCCAAAGCCTTCTATGCTCATGATAGGTCAGTCTGTAATGGACGGACCACCAGGTGTGCGGTGACTGTTTAAGCAGGTACACGTAAATACTCACACAAATACAACGAATCTCTTTCTTCTCTAGCTACGGTGCACACACCAAATGACAATCAGATCTAAGCTGGCTCTGCAAACCTGAGAAAAGTTACCACCACAAACATGAGGTAGGAGTTGCTGGACTAGATTGAACCTACTACCCTGTCTTTGACGGTGGTCAGTACCAGATGCTTCTCTTGCTACCTCTAACAATACCTTAATGCCCAGAGAAGACAAACAGAACCTTGTAGCCTGAATGAAACCTTTAGTTCACTGTCACAGCATCAGATTCAGCTTGCAATTGCAATGTCACAGGAAAGAAAGAAGCAAGGATTTTAAAGGAAATTTCTCATAGTGCTTAGAGGCTGGGCTGCAGCCATAGGCAATGCCATAATGTGCTATAGGTACAAATCTTAGAGGGGATGGACAACATGGTCCAATAGGTCTTCTCCATGTCTAATTTGGATTATTCGTTCACAAAGGAGTCTGGGGAAATAGTTTCTTCCACTCAAATCCCTTCTCTTCCCACCATATCACAAGAACTTCTTGCTGCAGGGAAAAATGTTCCCTGTACGTAGGTGCTCTGGGCTGTCTGACCCAGTGAGCAGCAAAACAAAGCAGGGAATTGAGGTTCCGGTCCCTCACCTAACATTCTTCAACTAGTCTGGATTTTTATGCTGTTTGCATGGTTACCCTTGGGCCAGTGAGAGTCACAGGTACTGGTCTCTGCCAGGCAGTCAAAATGCAAATGATATCATCCTCATCCAGCACACAAACAAGCGGGCTAACGATTCAACCCAGTAGCCTGCAGAGAAGACCAGTTGCATCACCCCTGAACATCGTGTTCGTCAACAAGCTCAGCAGGGAAGGATAAGAATGTCAAAGAGAAAAACAAATTTCCTCCTGGAACCAAGAGCAAAACAAAGGTGACGAGCAGCACAAGCAAAACACCGAGGGCTGTGCTGGGGACTTAGTGTGCAGATCCTGTTATGCAACCTGCACAGGACGCCTCAGGCACCTGCAGAGTGAGGCATGCGGGTCCCAGAGAATATCCCCCTCGCCTGCTGACGGCTCTGTCTGAAAATACTTCACATCAGGCACATAGACCCCCACCCCCTAGATAGCTCACAGAGAATGTCCAGTACACCCCACTGAGTGGCAAATACATGGATTACATTAACCCCCCCCCCCCCCTTGCATGCCAGGGATTGGGAGCAAGATGCCCAGGTCCCATAACATATCCAATGCACAACACCGCTGGGCGCTCGACAACCCAGCCCCACAAAATATCCTGGTGCAGAATGTCCCGTGTCTACCCAGTAACAGCTGGGCTTGCAAATCCTGCAGAACAGCTCATGCAGAACTCCCTGGGTGCCACATGCATAGATCTGATGAAAGAAGCCTTGTGCGCTTCTTTGTTGTTTTAAAAGGGCATGATATTTCCCCGTGGACTTTCATTCATTCTCCAATATTCCACAGGGTCTCTTTTTGTAAGACAAATGTCATATCCCGCACCATCCCCCACCCTCACACGCATCCACACACACAAGTTGATTTCTTTCTCTACCTCTATCTCTGTGCTTCTCTATCGCAGTCTCTTTCTTTGCTGTCAGTCACAGCAGGCAAGCTCTAAAGATTACCCCAGCTAAACCTCACAGAGAAATGTCCAGCCTTTGTTTCTGCTCACACGGGCATAGGGGACTCTTTGTTCTCGTCCATACGAGGATGATGTAACTAGCTAGAAAAGAGAAAGAAGAAAAAGGTTTGCTGCCCTCCGCACAAACACCTTAAAATCAAGAAAGAGGGAACATTGGGTGATAGTTCCCTTATTCTAGTTAGCTTGGGTCCATTTTGGGAGCATCCTTGACAGGCCATAACATTACATAGAAAATGTTAGTGTGCATCTGTCTGTCTGGGCAGGATACAGTCTGTCTTTTCTTTGTCCTTTTGAAGAAGGCTGATTCCCTTTCTCGCTAAGCTAAAAGCCCAACCCCTAGGCCTTCCCCGCTCCCAGAGAACATCAGCCCTTGATTCAATTCTGATTCTTTTTCTGTGACTTTTCTGACTGTATTTTGCTTTTCCCATTCCCAGGGACGTGGTAACAACGTGATTCACTGCCGGAAGGATGGCACTTGGAGCGGCTCCTTTCACCTCTGCAAGGAGATGCAGGGCCAGTGCTCTCTTCCCACTCAGCTCAACAGCAACCTTAAGCTGCATTGTGCGCACGGCTATGGAATAGGTATATGAGCTAAAGCCATGGCCGCAGCTGGTGGGGCGGGGGGAAAGGAAGGAGACAGGAGTCCTTGGGTCATCGTGTTTTTGGGGCCAGTTTGCCCTAGTGGGAAGCAGCTAATTAGAGGTTTTGCAGAGAACATCAAGCTTTCAGATACCACACACCAGGTAACATATGCTGCCTTCCTACTCCCTCACAGCATTTCCACTTCCACCACGTCCCTTGTCCTGCTGAGTTTAATGAGCAGTTCCCGGGATCAAACTACAAGAGCGACAAATCCAATATGATTTTTTTTTAAATAAGTGAAGAAATACACACACATTTCCTCTTGGCCTTAAGTGAATGCCCCCCTCCCCCCCCCCCCCACACACACACAAACAGGCAAATATTCCCACTCAGCTACCTGTGTTCACACGCACATACAAAACTTACAGATATTCTCATCCGTATAGTGTCACCCACACCAACACAGAAATACACACACGTACGTACGCACGCACACAAACATGCTCTCCCACCCATGCACATTCACAAAGACACAAGTGCACTCCCCCCGTGCATAAATACTCCCCTGCAAATATAAATTCACCCATCCAACCACATTCTTTATCAAACACACAAATCCACAGGCGCATACATCTGAAGGCACACAAAAACACTTACCAGCGCGCACTCTCTCATATGATCAGTTATTATGACTCATAGAAACCTATATCACTTTACAGATATGGGGGAAGAAAAGATCCTTACCCCGGGGAGTTGATCATCTGCCTTAGACAGAACATAGCCATGTTGTGAGCCCTGACAACAGACAATGGCAGGGAGTGGGGAGGGATGGGAAAGGTGGAGGGTTTCAACAGCAAAAATCATGTGAGTGCTGTGTTTGTGCACATGCGTGTGCGTGATTCCAACCTACCATGTTAGCACCAAGCTTTTTTATTTATATATACTCTTCCATGTGTTTTATTTAAAGAATTTATCAGAAGGTATAGGGGAAAAAGAATAGGAGTGTGGGTAATGGTGACAGGTTAACCAAAATAAGTGAGGAATAATTTGTGCACTTTGCCGGAAGAGGTCTAGTGCATCGGTTACTGGACTGGGACTCAGGAGGGCTAGGTTCTATCCCCAGCTCTGCCACTGACTTACTGTGTGACCTTGGGCAAGTCACTTCCCCTTGCTGCGCCTCTGTTTCCCCATCCACCCTCTGTCAGTCTTGTCTGTTTAGAAGAGAACCTCTTCAGGGCTGGATCGCTCTCTTATTGTGGTCAGTGCCTCACTCAATGGGGCTTTGATCTCAGTTGGGGTTCCTAGTTGCTACTAGAATACAAATAATAATACTGACGGAGACTGCCTCAGTCCTAGGGGCCGTGTGAAAACAGCACAAAGTCAAGAGTGGCAGAAGGAGACAAAGGCTGTCTCTTCTCCAGTGCTTTGGGGCAATCTCCCACCATTGCACTAGCGCTAATGCAGCTCTGCCCGTAGCGACAGGGGTACCAGGGCTACCACAGACTGGCTGTGTCACTGAACCCTGCTCAGAGCAGGTCTACATGACCCGGTGGCAAAGCCATTCGTTCTCTGTTTACACTGGTGCCCCACCTCCTGCCCCCATTTCTACCACCCGTTAGTGTAGACGAGGCCAGAGAGAGAGAGAATTGGATGTAGCATGGGGCACACAAAAGGGGCAGAGGGGAACGCGGGACAGAGATGCAGCATTGATGCAGAAGGACAGGAAGCCAGCAGGGAGGAGGAGGCATTCATGTAGTGGGCCAGGCCAGTGAGAAATACAGCCCTCCTCCCATGAAGATTATAACCCCCGCCTAGTAAGAATGACAAACCCACAGACCAATACGTTCTTTGGGAACCCTCAGAAAGGTCAATATTACTTCTGCCTTCCGTGGTGCCTAAGTACTCAGCACGGGCTGCTAGACTTTGAACCGCTGCCTGTGCTGAGCTCCGTTGTAGGTCAGATTCAGATTGCTGGGGGACGTGCTATATTTACCATTCTGCACACCGGCTTGCACGTGCCTTTCCCAAGGTCACCGTCCGAGCGCCATACTGGAGCATTCGAACGTGAGCTGTATTAGATGCAGCTTGGAGAGAAACCCTGGGCCCCTTCCTCCCCCCCCAGCCCCTTTCCCTAAACCTCCTCCCCCCACTGCTGTCCCTTTGAACTTGGAGAAAGTGTTCCCTGTTGTGCAGATCTCTCATTATATCGTAACCATTGTAAGGTACCAGGAGCCTGCCTCAGTCCCGTCCCAGGGGAGAGGAACACAACCTGGATGAGATCACTGCTCTTTAATGGTGCCAATTATGGATCATATATCAAAACAATTGAGACCTGCTCCTTCCTTGAGTGTAAATAGCACAGTGGAGTGAGCTGTGAGCAGGCAGCAGCGACTCTTAATTTGACAATGCATTTTACCCTTGAGATGAGGTGACCTTTGCTTACCTACCAGGGGTTGCCACTTTTTCAGAGAAGAAATACTGATTCCCTGTTCCCAGGGAACGTCTCTCTGTGCTGGAGGCAAGGAGGCTTTTCAGCCCTTCTTTGTGTACTCCTGGCCCTTTTCATCTCCGTTCCAGTGGATGCTTGTTAGTGTCGCTTATATTAGCCTTGTCCAGAAGACAGATCCCTGGGGCCCAATCCTGAGCATGCCCCACACCCTCAGAAAAGCTTCAGTGGGAATCAAGGGAGCTCAGTGTACTGGCCCGCAGCATAGATTGAACCTGGGACCTTGACCTTTTCAGCTAAAGGGGTAACTCTCTTAGGGTAGCATCTGAAGGCTGTTATCCTCTAGTGCAGTGGTTCTCAACCAGGGGTCCTGGGCCCCCTGGGGGGCCGCGAGCAGGTTTCAGGGGGTCCGCCAAGCATGGCCAGCGTTAGACTCCCAAGGACCCAGGGCAGAAAGCCAAAGTCCTGTTGCACCAGACTCCAGCCCAGGGCTGAAGCCAAAGCCTGAGCAACTTAGCTTTGTGGTGCCCCCTGGGTGTGGGGCCCCAGGCAACTGCCCTGCTTGCTACCCCCTCACACCAGCCCTGGCTTTTATATGCAGAAAAACAATTGTTGTGGCACAGGTGGGGAGGGGAGGCCTCAGAAAGGAAAAGGCTGAGAACCCCTGGTCTCGTGGACCAGCCACTAGCTGGAGAAATTGACACACACTTTGTGAGTGTCTCACATCAGCACTTCTCAGGAGCAAGTCATGTATTTTGGAAGTCATCTGGATGTCCCCCAAAAGAGGATCTTTTCCTTCCATTCCTGGGCCTAGCCAAACCTGGCAGATATCCGGTAAAATCAGTGGGGTCATTACTGCTCAGACTAGAGACGTAAAACAGAAACACACCCTCCCAATTAAACTAACGGGCTCCTGCTTTGTTCCAACTGGCTCCTCGCCGTGAGAAAAAGAAAAAAAGACAGCGGTGGCTGGGGAAAAACTGTACCCAGCCAGGGTTAGTGTGACCCTAACACCTTTCCTTTTCTCCACAAACACCTAATCTGCTCCTCCTGGCTGTGGCCAGGGCCGGCTCTAGGATTTTTGCCGCCCAAAGCAAAAACAATTTTGGCCGCCCCCCCGTTTTTTAATTACCCCACCCCCGCCCCAACTCCGCCGCTTCCCCAAATCCCCAGCCCTGCCTCCTCCCCCCAGGCTCTCAAGCCTAGGAGGGAGGGGGAGGGAGGGGGAGAAGCGGCGCCCGCGCCGCGGCCACTCGGAGTCTCCCCCTCCCTCCCAGGTTTGAGAGCCTGTTAGGGAGGGAGGGAGGGAGGGAGGGGGAGACTTAAGCCTGGGAGGGAGGGGGAGCAGCGGCGCCCGCGCCGCGGCCACTCGGAGTCTTCCCCTCTCTCCCAGGCTTGAGAGCCTGTTAGGGAGGGAGGGGGAGCAGCGGCGCGCGAAACAGCTGTTTCGCACGCCGCGGCCGCTCGGGATCTCCCCCTCCCTCCCAGGTTTGAGAGCCTGGGAGGGAGGGGGAGACGCTGAGTGGCCGCGGCGCGGGCGCCGCTTCTCCCCCTCCCTCCCAGGTTTGAGAGCCTGTTAGGGAGGGAGGGAGGGAGGGAGGGAGGGGGAGACTCCGAGTGGCCGCGGTGCGGGCGCCGCTTCTCCCCCTCCTTCCCAGGCTCTCAAGCCTGGGAGGGAGGGGGAGCAGCGGCGCGCGAAACAGCTGTTTCGCGCGCCGCGGCCGCTCGGGATCTCCCCCTCCCTCCCAGGTTTGAGAGCCTGGGAGGGAGGGGGAGACGCCGAGTGGCCACGGCGCGCGAAACAGCTGTTTCGCGCGCCAGCAGCAGCGGAGGTGAGCTAGGGCGTCCGGGGCACATTTTTAGGGGCGGCATTCTGGCGCCGGCCATGCCGCCCCTAAAAATGTGCCGCCCCAAGCACCAGCTTGTTTTGCTGGTGCCTAGAGCCGGCCCTGGCTGTGGCGACTTTTGAGCCAAAGGCCCAGCCATCCAAACCACTCCACAGATTAACTCCCCCTCACGCTGATTGGAGTGCAGGATTCCTAATGATAGGGCTGCAGCAGCTGCCCCTTTCAGCAGTGATTTGCTAGGGGGGAAATGGTAATAGTCCAACATGCTAGGGCTTATGGTCGTTTCACCACGCTACTGCAGAGCACCGCGGTGTGTTTTAACAAGGATAGGATTCCCGCAGGGCATGGCAGTTAATCAGAGAAAATACCAGTTTACACGTGAACAAATTGATCATTACCTCTCCTCTTACTTCTTGTTTAGATCAGGGCTTAGGTGATAACCAGCCTGCAACATCGTTAGACGTGCTCACCATTATTTCAGGGTCTTCTCATTTTGGGAAATCAGGCCATTGGCTCGTTGTCCATGTCAGAAGTGAGAGGAGTTTGTTAGCCTCTGCTCAGTCGCTTCACGGCTGCAGAAAGAGCTCTTGAAATGGAACTGCCTTCAGTGTCTCTGCCTCTGAGTGACTGCTTCAGGAAGTGAATAAATCCCCCATTCGATCCATGGATTAGTAGTCACAGGATATTTCGATACTGTAATCCATTGGTCACCATAAGAAACAAGCCCTTATGTGTATCTCCCTCCCGCTCTGGTCCTAGGGTCACAAGCTGTGGGGTGTGGTCAGAATCCTCTCCCAGGGTAAATCCCAGGAGGTTGCGAGGGGCTTGGAGGTGAAAAGCTCCATTATGGTTGTCTGCGAGCTCTGGTTAAGTGTAGGTAGTCTCTTGGTCTATCCAAGGCCATGATTAAATGTCTTGATGTTTTTGGTCTTTTGGCCTCGAGATGAAAACCTTGTCTTTGCTTCTGGGACCTTGAAGTGAAAATATTCTCTAAGTTATATCGTTCTGCAGAGTAAGGAGATGGAGGTTATTCAGATCACTGAAATGATGGTAGGAGAGTGACACGGTGTTTGCTTTCTTCCTTCGTTCCCCTCTGCATGTGCCATGAAGGAGCCGAATGCACCACCTCGTGTCCGGATCACAACGAGCCCATCCTGCTGCGTGTGAATGAGACCGTACAAGACATCCAGCACCGGATGAACCCTCAACGAGTGAAGGTCAGTGGTGGTGGATGTTACTAAATACCCCTCCCCAGGCCCACCGACTTTCATGTTCCTCCAGCATAGGTGAACATGCAGCTTGACCCAGAAAGCAGAATTTAGGGATGTAGGGGATAGCACTGTCCGAGGAGCGGCAATATTTCATACCCGTCTGTGTGGCGAGACATCTTCCCTCCTTGGAGAAGGTTGTCCTCAATAGGGGGCTCCAAACCTGATTCTTGTTTACCCCGTGGCCCCTTTACTTTGCTCTAGCAGGGCCCATTTAACTCTGCGGTTTCCCAGTGCAACATCCTCTAGGCATTCCACCTTGAGTTAAAGGGACCACGTCCTTGCCCTCTGATCCACGCAGCTCCTAACAGTTCTGATCTGGTGGGACTTTCACCCTTGCACCAGCACCGTGGGGAGTGCAGACAATGCTCTTACGTACCTACTGTAGGAGAAAGCAAAGGGGAACAAGAAAAACTGCACAGGGCAGGTTTTAAATTCTTACTACTCTTCGGTTTTCTGTGCACATTGGGTGGTGGGGACCTGTCTGTGTTCGGGCAGCAGAAGAACCTGATATGGTGTGTATATAATTTCCCAAATTGGCTGAGGCAACTGATTCTCCTACATCCCCATGTGACAGATGTCTGTCTGCTCAGCACAGCATCCATTTCAGAGGTCACCGCTCTCTCCTTCTGCACTCTGCAAAGGCACACACTCAGATCGACACACAGGCCAAACACTCATATCATGCACACGCCCTTATATGTACCCATGAAAACACACACAGGTGGACATTGGTTGGCACACTTACAAGCATGTACCTGCAGATGCACACACACAAATACACACTCACAGATGTACACAAATACATATTTACAGTCACCCATAAACACACCTACCCAAATAGTGCACCTTTACACACACATTCAACCACCGTTGGAAACACACACACATATGCACGTGTGTAGGTTAGACAAACAAGTACACACATTCATCCAAAACCACACTCATGCTACGCATACATACGTAAATATAAGCTCCTGCATAGAAACCCACGTAAATAGGCACTTACATACGCACACTCACTTATACAGGTTAGCGCAGGCATAGAAACATAGAAATGCACCCTGTGTGCCAGATTTTCAAAAGCACTTAGCACCTCGGGTGCAGGGTGGGTGCAGAGCATTTTTGAAAATCTGGCCCCTTTTTCATGCCTAAATTGGAAACCATTTTTTTTAAATGTCTCCCCAATAGTGGGTGCTGAGTACTTCAAAGTCTTGCCCTGAGCTCTGTGGGATATCTGGCCCTGCATTTTACATATCCAGGGCCAGATTTTCAAAAGGGCTAAGCACCCACCAGACAACCAGCATGCTGAGCATATTTGACAATCCGTCTTTTTAGGTGCCTACATGTGCCTTTGAAAATGTGGCCCTGAGTGTGGGTGCTGAGCTTGTGTGCTGCACACAAACAGGCAGACAGAACAATAGAAACACTCCTGGGAGCTGACTGGAGGCTGTCACAATCGCAGGCTGTCCCTCTGATCTCCTCGTTCACTCCCTACTCTCTGATTACTACTGCCCCGGCCTAGGCTTTGCCAAGTTGCTGGTGTGAAATGCAAATCTGTAAAAACCTATCTCTGTATTAGAGGCTATTTCTCACTGGCTCTGTCCTGAGCTCTGGAGTTCAAAGAGGTTTTGTAATTCATGGTGAAATAAAACCACAGCTTCCCTCCCAATCTCTGCTGCGCTGCCCTCATTTATTGATGCCGGGACTCAGAGGGAGCTGTAATGGGCAATTGTAAGCCCAGGTTTACAATGCAGTGTGGATGCTTGAGGGTCTCTGGAGGGCTCATTAGGCAGCAGGGGGGGAAATGGTAGTAAAGGGGGAGAACAGGGGAGTGAGATTTAGGGGGGGATTGATGGTTTCCAGGAGCACAGTGGAAAATCTGGGTTCATTTTGCCCCTACAGCGAAGATCTTTAGATTGCGACTGGTTAGGAGTTTGACCCCCACACACACACCAAAAAGGATTGGTTTGTAAATAGCAGATTAAAGGGTTGAGTTTCTAAAACTATGTTAAAAGGTGGGTAGGATATTGTGAGTACCAAGTGAAAATTAATCCACTCCGAAGCTTCAACAAACAGACCTCTTTGGAAATGGAGAGGATGGAGCATCTCCCTAGAGCAGGTTCTGGTTGGATCAACTAGGGGATTGCTCTTAGAAAACATCTTTCCATCTCATCACTCGGTGTCAGTCTCTGCATAATTCTGGAAGGCCTGCAGCTAAGAAAGGGGTAACTTTTGCAAGCGAGCAGTGTTAGTGTTCAGCCCTGAGGCCAGTCTGTGCTCAGAGTTTGATCATTTCAGATCAGTTCCAAAATTTGAAGAGGAAAAAAAAAAAAAAAAAGAAAGAAAATGACACATTCACTTCCCTCTCCAAATCCCACCTGCTGTGAAACACTGGAATGGTTTACCTAGGGAGGTTGTGGCCAGACCATCCCTTGGGGACTTTGCAGTGCAGGCAGATCCTTAAACTAAGCCCAGGCTCTGACTTAGGTTTGACCAAAGCACCTTTTCCGTCTACCCACAAATCGTCTAACTAAGGTCAGCAGGCACTCAAGACCCGGGTCCTAGGACCTTGCTGTGGGGGTGGGTCAGAGCCCGAGCCCTGCTGTGACTTGGGTCCAGCCCTGTCATTTTGCAGTGTGGACGCAGAGCAAGCTGCAGACTGGAGTCTGAAGGTCTGCATAGTGCGGTATGGACATGGTAGCACAGCTGTGAGATCCGGGTCTAGCAATTGTAAGCCAAGGTTACATGGACGCTCAAGCATGGGCTTGGAAACCCCAAGTCCACAAGCTCAGATCCCAGAGAGCCAGCCTTTGTGTGCAGTGCAGACACACCCTAAAACAAGATTTAATATTTTTCTGAAAGATGTGCTTTACTCCAGCTTCTGGGAGAAGTTCTGTGGCTTGTGCATGCAAGGGGCCGGGCTCGATGGTCATGGTGATCCACCTGGCCTTGGAAGCTGAATCTATGAATCCCCCGGTACATCCCCTTCCTTCATGGGCCATAGGGAGAATGGAATTGCCCAACGCGCTCATAACCTATGTACCTTTGTATTACGCTAATGACTGTAACCTAAGCTCATTCCTGGGCACTGACATGAGCCCCAAGCCATTCCATGGACATGCCTCCCTGGTGACCCCCTCTTTTATCTGCTTTTTCAGCTCAGCAGCCCTCAGATTCATGCCTTGCCAGGCAGCCTTGTAAATTTGCCTTGGTCTTGTCCTCACCCCGTTGGGTCACATCTGCAAGCCAGGCTCCAGGGGTGGATCTCCCATTCCTCCTCTGCTCGGTCACTGTGTTTATTTACTTCAGGTGGCCCATGCAGTGCTGCGAGTGCCTGTGTATTCATTAGAGCCACCACTGTTAGGACCAATGGCCGCAAATCAAAACCACCCCTATTTCCATACAGACAGAACTCTCCCCTCAAGCCATTCCTCCCGCCCCTGCCTCACCCACGCGGAAAAGCCTTGAGGAGAACAAGCTAGCCTTGCATTGGGAATTCAGGCTTTGGCAAACCAGCAAGAAAAGCCAAGTCCATAGCTGAGGGCCTTTCTCTGAGGGGGTTCTGCTCCCAGCCTCCTGCGTATTAGCAGTGCCAGGGGTTAGTGGGAGCAGCTCCAATGGTCTCATCTGCCAAGGTATCACACTAGGAGAGAGCTGGTCTCTGAAGTCACCAGGACTGAGCCCACATAAAGCTCCCAGTTATTAAACCCACCACCTTAAATAGCATCTGGAAATGACCTGGAACCAATGCAGATCACAGGTGGACTATGCTTTGGGCAAGTAGCAATTTTGTATGTTCTACTGCACCCGCTGGTTTCTGAGTGAGTTTGGACTGTGCATGTCTGAGGAGGGTTGTGGGAGGTGAAAATGCCCTTCACACACACACACACACACACACACACACACACACACACACACACACACACACACACACACACACCACCCCTTGTTCAAGATCTGGGTGCAGTCCCCTGCTTGCCTTGCCCCAGACCCTGCTCTCTTGGCCATTCCCTCACTAGCGTGGAGAAGGGAAAAGTGTGGTGTGGGTGGGTTTAGAGTCCCACCTCCCCAAACCAGCCAGCAGAAAGGTTGGCAGAGCAGCTGCTACGACATGAACCCCACCCCCTCCCCCAAGCCTCTCACTGTAATATGGACCCTTCATGTCCCCCTCCAGTCACAGCTCAAAAGCCCCTGGTCAGGTCCTAATTAATTTAATACGGGGCTAATTAGCCCAAAGGCATCCTACAGAGTTCTACAATATGGCAATGTGGCCAGTGGCTGCATTCCCTCCCTCGGCGTGAAATTGCCCCCTAGGCTAAGGGCCAGCACAAAACCTATCCACCATTTAACAGTTGGGGCTTACATGGGGCATAGGCATTTTGCTAGCCAATTGGCTAGGGGGTGGATATCACCTTGTGTATATAGCTACAGGGAGAAGACAAAGCCGAACAGCTGATGTGGTTTAATGCAGATAAGTAGAGCTGGGAGAAATTTTTCACACTCCTTTTTTCCGGGGTGAAAAATGCAGATTCGGAGACACATACACGTTTCACAAATTCATGTTGTTTTCGCTGAATTGTTTTGGTCAAAAAACAACAGGGGGAAAAACAATTCCCCCCAAATCAAAAGGTTTTGACTTTTCCGTTCAAAATTACTTTTTGTTCATAAATTTCCTTGAATCTTATTTTTTTAATGTAAAATGTTTTAGAATGGTTGAAACATGTCAGTATGGCTGAATGAAATGTTTTGTTCAATCTGAATGATTTTTTTCTGGATTGTCGTTTCATCAAAATTTTCAAAAAAAACACCCCATCAAATTGAACCAAAATGATTTTTTTAAAGTTTTTCAGAATTGCCAGTGAACTGACAAATCCATTTTTCTCCTGGCTCTACTGGTGAGCTCAGCGAAAATAACCAATAGATCCTCTACAGAGAACCAACCTTACTTGGCAACAGCCTTTCTGAAGAAGAGGCTTCTCCAAAGTTGCCTCCAAACTTACTGAGAACAAGTTTCCTCCCCCTTTATTTAAACGCCGCCTCCCTGAAGCACCCCAGTCTTGTCTGTCCACTTGAGTGGTGGCCTATGCTCAGTCTTTACTAGAGTTGTTGTTCCCCCACTAAAGCACAGTAAACAAATGTTATGGCAACGTGCATTGATTTGGGATTTTAAGTAGTATCTATGTTTTTATGCAATTAGATGCTCCTGGCAAATGGTTCATATGAACCTCAGTTTTGCAAAGTTTGAGCAACTGTAGTTGGACATCAGCCTTTGCTGGGGTGGAGCCTGGAGGTGGAGTTTGTCCACACTGGACATCCACTTCAGGCCATCTCCATTTTCCCAGAGGTGTTTTCTGGAAACCATCCACTGTCCTATCACTGCCAGTGTTTTAATTCTTCCTTTCAGTTGACTTCTTGCTAGGACTGTTTGTAATGGGATATGGAGTCGATCACCTCTAAGCAGTTAGTGTAAATCCAGCCCAGGCGGTTGGATCCATTAGGTGACTGCTCACTGCGGTCATGTGGGATAGGTTTGGTGCTGTTAGGGCAGTTCTCAGGCTGTATTAACCGTCAGTCTCAACAGAGAGACAGAGGACTGAAGGGGCCGTGGAGAGAATTCTCCCGGTCAGGGCTGGTGCATATCAACAAGACATGGTGATTGGGTGCTTGCCCTGCTGCTGCGAGTGCTTGACCTCTTCTGTGGATAAACACAGTCCTTCCCTTTCCAGGACTGTCAAGCCAGTCCCTTTCTCCAGCTCCAAATTCACATACTCAGTCACGTATATTGGCAGCAAATGTTTTTTTGTTTTTTGTTGTAATGTTGGTGCCCCAGGGAGCAGAGGAAGTTCTTTGGAAACGCAGTTATTTTTCTCGCATTATTTGGATGGGTCTGGGCATGGAGAAGGGAAAGGCCTGTATTTTTCTTCAGTTCTCCTTCAGTTTAGCCCTGGGTTCAAAAGCTCCTGGAGCCAGTCCTTGCCTCTCCCCAATCCCCAGTCTTATATGTTTTGAAACCTAAAAAGGTTTTCTCTTTTTTGCCCTGAAGCGCAGTAAATAAAAGGAAAAAAATGTCTTACCATTTGTGGCGGCCTTGAAATTTCCAGATGTCTGTCAAGAGCTCATTGGGAACAAACTTGATGCTGTGGGGCCCCTGCGCCTTGCGGTCTCCCTCGCTGATGGGATAAACAACATTGGTTTCTCCCTCCTCCCCCGCCAGCTTCCCCAGCCTCTTCCCCTCTCACATAGACGGGCCCTGTTGTGAGACAGGTGGGGCAGGCCAGGCCTGACTAATAGTGGAAAATCCGAGGGTGTCGGAAAGATAAACAGCCCTGTGCTGATAGTATAAAAGTCCTTTTTCCTAGCGCACGTCAGGTAAGCCTCAAATGACAGAAACTGTACAAACATGCTGAGGTTCCCCTGCAGATGGATTAAATTAGGCCTCAGATAAATAGGGGAAGGGATGGCTCATTCCACAGTTAATTCCTTTCTTTCCTAAGCCTCTACCACAATTCTGACTGTTTGGCAAATGCCCCTTGGCACACCACAAAACCAGCCGTTGTGTCACCGTTGTTATCTTAATATGATTGTTCCCTCCTCTGTAAAGGAAACGGACCTTCTGAAATGAGTGTTGTGACTGATGGACGTTCAGGGAGGGTGAGGATCAGAAGGCAGCATAGAGATAGTAGTCATGCAGTCCACGCAGTACTCCTTACTAAGCTCGCTTCTGGTAGGGTCTTTCTTAGGTAGGGAAGAATTGGTTTAGATAAAATAATAATCCTCTTTGATTCCTCTGGACTTTCCCGCCTCTTCTCTCCACCCAAAGACTATCCAAACCCTCAACCATTTCTTGATATTTGAAAGAGTTTGGCTTAATCTTCTTTTTCCTTTAGCTTCCATGTTTGTGGGTACCATTACCATGCTGCGTGTGCCTCCACTAGGAAAAAAAAGTGTGTTCTTACCTCATGGTAGCTGAGACGTGGTAACTAACATGAGGTAAAACCCAAGTGAAGACAAGGCAGATTGTAGTTTTACACAAATTAGCAGGTCAAGGTAAAGACTATGGGAAAGGCCTCATGTTTTCACTGGGATTGTACCCCATGTTAGTTACCATGTGTTAGTTAACATGAGGTAAAAATGTACCTTTTTTCCTAATGAAGGAATGCCTCTGTGACGACTGGGGACTCGAAGTGAGAGTGTCACCAGAAATAGACCTGCTCTCATGAGCTCTCCCACTCCCTTCTGCAGACCTATCGGGTTTGAAGACTTTTTTGAAATATCTGTGTTTTGCCCATGACTCGTCCTTCCCAGCTTTGCCTTATGGAAAAATCATGTAATATTTGATGAAGCTGAAATCAATAGGGTTCTACTGAAATGACTCTAAATGTAATAGCGGATATAGTATTTTTTATGGGTTATTTTGAGTGGTCTTGTGGGGATACGGTGCTATTTAAAATCTATATGAGGGTGCAAAAGACTTATAGAAAGATTTCCATTTTCTATTCAATTCTAAAAGACTTTTTTCCATAAGAGCTTTTTTCCATCCCCAGCACTCGCCCCAGCAATCTCCTCATGCAGCATGGGGAGGATAGGCAGCCATAAAAAGTGGTGCCTGGTGGCAGTAGGGTGACCAGATGTCCTGTCCCAATTTTATAGGGACAGTCCAGATTTTTGGGTCTTTTTCTTATATAGGCTCCCATTACCCCCCACCCCCTGTCCCCATTTTTCACATTTGCTGTCTGGTCACCCTAGGCGGCGGCAAAGAAGCCCCCTAAAGCCATTCCGAAATGTCTCCCCAACACTTCCCAGAGCTAGAGCCTGGATGCTGCCTTTCCCTTTCCCTGCCACATCTCCCCACCATGAGTGAAATATTGAACATGACATTTCAGGAGAACCGTAAATATTATTATTTTAATCCCAAACATTCTGTTGTTGCAAGTGTCAAGTCCAACACATCTTGTAAATACTTGGAGGACTGCCAGATCCTGAAAATACAAGAGGTGTTAGGAACGGAACTACTCGGGAGAGTTTGGTGGGGTGGGGGGCATATATGCAAGCACATTCGCTTTGTGCACAGTGATTTCTTTGTCTTAGCCCCTTTCTTTTTCTCTCCTTCTCCAGAGCGTTGTCTGCACAGCAGGACTCAAGTGGTATCCGTACCCAGCGCTGATTCACTGCATCAAAGCCTGCGACGTGAGCATTAGAGTTAATTAACTAAGCCCATCCAGTTTGGTTTCCTAGGGTGGGTGGTAACAATGGGTGCAGATGAATCGGTTTTAAATCTCTGCTTCTGAGGAATGGCCAAATCCGGTTTGGCCTTGTCTTTACTTGCAGTTAAATGGTCTTCAGCTGTACCAGTTCTGACACCTATTGGCAAGAAAAGGTCATTTTTCTAGTGCAGAGTAGTGCTCAATGACAGCTGATGATTGGACGAGCCTTACAGTGTCTAACTAAGGTGGACAACTCTTGGCTACTAAACAGGCCTGATTCCCTTCACTTGGGCGTTCTCAGGATTTGGCGAGTCATCACTGGACAGTCACAAAAGCCTCCAGTTGTTTGCCTTGATTTTGAAGGGGTTTAAGGTTGCTCTGTCTGACTAGAAATTGAACTCTCTGAAAGTCCAGGGCACCCCTTCTCCCCTGAACCTTGGAGAAGAGATAAACATTAGGAAAGAGAAAGGGAGCAAGGACAACCCAGATGTGGAACTGGAGCAGGAGTGACTGGGAAATGGCGGGAGGAAGGAGGACTGGAGATGGGGACTTTTAAAATACTGAGATTGGGATGTTTCAAAGGGGCTTATGGAGTTAGGCACCCAACTGTCATTGAAATACAATAGGAATTGGGGAGCTAACACCTTTAGGCTCCATTGGAATTCCCAGCCTGAATTATTTTCTGAGTTCAAAAACCGGACACACGTCAACCTCACCCTGGCACTGAATACAACGGGAAAAATGGCCGCTGATAGTAAAAACCCACCAAGTGGCCCCTCCAAGCCAAAGTTTTGCCTCCTAAAGGAAACTGTGTTGATGAACCCTGCCAGACAGGTTTTCTGGGCACTGAACTCATCCTGCTTATGAAGGACTTATGCATCAAGGCCCTTCCCCACCCAGCAAACAGTTCAAATCAAGGCATTCTTAGCATCTCCTACCCATTGTATCTGAATAAGCATCTAGTCAGGTCTAGAGCCATGGAAAGCGTTTCCAAGGAAACCTAAAAAACATATTAAACTCTCCTGATTTCATCACACACTCAGCCCTCTGCCCGGATATACTGAAAGGTTAACAAACCTCCCCATTGACTCTCGGCCCATTTTTGAGCAAATCAAGGCAGTTTAAGGCTTGGTTCTGGCTTTTTAGTCGCATGTGCCATTAGCAATTAATGATTATCAGGAAGTATGAAATGTCTATTGGCTGCTTCCTTGAACAGTTGTAAAAGTCTTGACAAATTTTGTGTAAAAGCAGCACTGGGCACCTCTCTGTGTGTCTTGGTGCTGACTTGGCCCCCGCCATTGTGTTGTCTGAGCACTCCACAAACTTATCTTCACAGCCCCTTCGTGAGGCAGGGAAGCGTTATCCCCATTTACCGAGGGAGAAACTAAAACACGGAGGGATTAAGGCTCAGATCCTCAAAGGTTTTTAGGCCCCTAATTTCCAATGATTTCAGTGGAAGTTGGGGATATAAATACCATTGAGGATCTGGGCCAAGTGACTCACCCAATGAGGCTGCAGAAAAGCCAGGATTTGAACCCATGCTTCCTGAGTTCTACACCAGTGCATTATTCTTAAGAATGTCTGCTCCTCTGAGCCTTCCACTAGCACCTAACTGAGAATCCCAAGCACAGATAAAACTCTCAGCACCCCTGTGCCATCAGTAAATATTACTCCAGTTTTACAGGTGGGTACACTGAAGGGAAGTGACTTGCCCAAGGTAGCAGAGCTTGGAACGAAACTCAGGTCTCCTGACTTCCACACTAAATACTAGACCACAGGGCCTCCTCCTGTGTGGATGTTGTGTGGTACAACTTTCACATGGTAAAAGACAGGTTCTTCTTCGAGTAGACGTAGCCATGTATTCTGCGTGGGTGTGCGCACCCTGTGCACCAGAGCCAGAGAACTTTACCTACTGGGGAAGCATTCACACCCTGCAGCCCTAGCCCCTGCCCTAGCCATATAAGGCTGGTGCTGCCCTAACCCCCTGAATTCCTTCTCACCGCCCATGGCCAAGAGTTGAACATCTGTGTGGTGTCTTCACCTCACAATTTCATCTCCGCTTCTGAGAACTGTTGCTTGTACATAATAGTACCTTAGGTTTAGTTAAGTGTTAGTTTAATTTTAGCTAGAGTAGTTGGCTGACTTGTTTGATGCCCTCACCAGTTGTCCGTTGTGTAGGGGGGCATCCCCAGCAGCGACTCCCATGCCAGGTGCTTGCTGTGTCTCGGCGAGGGACACGTTAAAGACAGAGGCTCCATCTGCAAGTCGTTCACAAAGCGGACCCTGATGGCGAGAGATTTGCTGTTGAAGCAGTATCTCCTAGAGCGGGCCACGGGGCCCGCTTCAGCACTGAGGCCCTCATCTGATCGGCAGTCGCCTTCGGACCTGGCAGGTGATGCCGCTCTTCATTCAGGCTCTGGTGTTTGCCCCAAGAGGAAAAAGGGTTGTTCATCCTCCTTTGGTCAGCGAGGAAAAGGTCTCATAAAACGAACCAGGACCATTCCAGGGTTCAGGGAGACTCTCCTAAGAGGACTGCTGACCAGCACTGGCATGTGGGATGGAGCAGGTCTGTCCAGCCGCTCCCTAGCCCAGCACCGAGGACAGTGAAGGCCCATCCTGTCAACTCTGGTTGTGGTCATGGGCGTCCATTGAGTCGAGTACTGACAACATCGGCACCACGCCAATAGCATACCAGGGAGCATCAGACCTACTTTGTCTCTCAATCCCGGACTCTTCATGATTCAGGAATTCTCCATTGCTATGGCGTCTACTGGCTCCTCCTCTGTTGGGCCCTTGGCACCTTCTGGCCATGTCATAGAGCCGATGGGGACATCGGCACCATAGCTTGCACCTCCTGGGCTGCAGTCTATGAAATCGAGGCCAGGCCCGGCACCAAAGACCTCCTCAGTGCTGGGGCATCCTTCAGCACCATCACTGTCTTGGAAGCAAATCCCATCATCACGTTCGGTACCAGCCTCAGTGCCAGTGCCTCCCCCGGTACTGGTTGGGAATATCTCTCATTTGGTGCCACTGGTGCCAATGCCCCACTCCTCTTCGGCACTGATGCTGCCTCCTTATTGGACTTCAAACTAAACTGAGCAGTCGTTTGCCCCCATCGGGGCTGGCTTCCCCATTGTCACCATAGAAACTCTGGGATTCTTCAAGATCCTGGTCAGGGTCATTCTCCCCCATCCTATGGGGCTCTTCTGTCCGGATGCTGTGGTACAAGAACAGTTCCTTTGTGGGAGGCTGTGAGGAGACGCCACATAAACAATACCACTCACAGCATTTTTTGGACAGTCCTCCCTTCCTGTGCGACAATGGGACTACTCCAGAAAGCGCCACAGATCCAAAGGAGGAGGTCCTCTGGTTCTGGGGTTAGCCAGCCACCTCCCACTGCCTGGTGTCTAGCAAGTGCCTGTTTTGACTCATGTGGCCAAGGCAGCGATCCAGTGGTAACCTCTCCTTCCCCGTCACCCTTGTTTGGGGACAGCTGGCCCATTTTTACCGTGTTTGGGACTCGATTACAACAGACAACGGAGGCCTAAACACCATCAGATTGGGTTATGCCATACAGTTCCTTTCCATCCCTCTGCCCCACCCACTACCCTGTCCCTCTTCAAGCATCCCTCTCAGGAGACACTGCTCCTCAAGTAGTTTCAGTCTCTACTGTCCCTGGGGGTTGTAGAGGAGGTCCCACTGCAGCACTGGGGACAGGGATTGTACTCCTTCTATTTCCTGGTTCCCAAGTCCAAGGGAGGGATGAGACCTATCCTTGACCTCCGTGACCTCAATAAATACATCAGATACATGAGATTCCGTATGATCACCCTGGCAACGATCCTCCACGCCTTAAATCACAATGGCTGGTTCGTTGCCCTGGACCTCCAGGATGTTTCTTTTCATGTAGCAATTCTCCTGAGACACAGGAACTTTCTCCGGTTTGTCATGGCAGACCAGCACTACCAGTACACCGTGCTGCCCTGCAGCCTGTCTTCCACCCCAAATGTCTTTACCAAATAAACAGTCATGGTGACAGCATACCTCAGGAAGAGGGGAATTTGTATCTGCCCATATCTGGACAATTGTTTACTAAGGGGTGAGTCCAGAGAGGACGCCCTTTGTCATGTGCAGTTCACACTACACCTACTCAATTGTCTGGGTCTCATCCTAACCAGCAGGAAGTCAACAGTTGTTCCAACTTAAAGAATCAGATTCGTTGGGGCCCTGATAGACTCTATAAATTTGAGACCGTATCTGCTGACAAAGAATTCCATGTGATTTGCCACTTATGTCTGCAGCTGCAGTCCCAACCGTCAGCCACAGTCCAAGTATGCTGGAGGGTGCTAGGCCATACGGCTGCATGCACACAAGTAGTCTAATATGCCAGGCAGGCTGCGGCCTTTGTCCTCTTCAAATGTGGTTGAAGTTGGTCTACCATCTGCACCATCGTCCCTTGGACAGATTGGTCCATCTTCCTCTGCCAGTCGTAGATTCCTTGTGGTAGTGGACAATTCAGGACAACATGTGCCAAGGTGTTCCCTTTGCTTGGTCTCCACGACCAGAATCAATGCCTCCTTAATAGGTTGGGGCGTGCATCTGGAGTCACTGAAGTTTCAAGGCCTGTTGTCAGAACAGGAAGCTTCTCTACATATCACTGTCCTGGAGCTTCGTGCCATCTACAATGCTTATCAGACCTTCCAAGATCACATCAGGGGCTCAGCAGTTCTCATACTCACCGACTACCACTGCGATGTGTGGACTGGCAAAGGAGAGGGCACTCCAACATGCTTTGTCAGGAGGCACTGCGGTTTTGGCAGTTTTACATTATTGAAAACATTACCCCATGGCCAGTCACTTGTCTGGGATCCACCATCACTTGGTGGATCACCTCAGCAGGAATTTCTTCCTGAATCACAAGTGGTCTCTGAAGCCCAGCATCCTGCAGTCCATCTTTGCAGACTGGGGCATCCCAACAGTTGAAAGAAAACAAGAAATTCCAGCTGTTTTATTCCCAAAGGGATCTCAGTCCAGGCTCCATGACCGAAGCTTTTCACTTGAGCTGAGAATTGGCGCTGCTGTATGCCTTTCCTCCAATCCCAATCATCCCACAGGTCATTCTCAAGCTAAAATTGGACCATGCCAGGCTCATTTTCATTGTTTCTGTGTGGCTGAGACACTGTTGGTTCTCCAACCTCCTTGCGTTATCGGTCCACCCTCCCATATCCCTTCCTCTTCACCCTGACCTTCTGACTCATAATCATGCCCAAGTTTTGCACCCAGCACTCAGCTTCCTGCATCTCACAACATGGATGGTGCCTGGTTAGATGAGGAGGAAGAGTGATGTTCAGAGGCTGTCCAGCAGGTCATGCTTAACAGTAGGAAGCCCTGCATCAGAGTGTCCTATTCGGCCAAGTGGAAGTGGTTCTCAGTATGGTCATTAGCCTGGGGAGTTCAACCAATGTGGGCTAGTATCCAGGACGTATTGGAGTACCTGTTACACCTTCAGTCTTCTGGCCTTGCGCTTAGTTCATTGAGAGTCCACCTGGCAGTGATTTCGGCATTTCATCCATCTATCCATGGGAAGTGGGGCTTTCAAACCCCATGGCAGCGAGTTTCTTGAAAGCAGTCACTCGCCTCCATCCACCAGTTAAAGAGCCGGTTCCTTTGTGGGACCTTAATACTGTTTTAGCTGCTTCCGTCCAAACCATTGGCAACTTCTTCTTTCTCCCTTCCATGTCAGAAAAATGCCTTACTTGTGGCAACAACATCTGCAAAGAGAGTGTGCAAGTTTTAATGGCAGAGCCTCCTTACATGCAATCTTCCAAAGACAAAGTGACCCTGTGGCCGCACCATACGTTTTTATCTACGGTGGTTTCCCAGTTTCATTTGAACCAAGTTATATATATACCAGTGTTCTTCCCTAGGCCACATTCAACCCTAGAGGAGAAGCGTCTCCACACTTTGGATGTCAGGTGATGTCTAGTGTTTTATCTGGACAGAACAAAACCTTTCTGTTCCTCGCCGCGTCTATTTGTTTCATGTGCAAACCGAACGAAGGGTCGAGCAGTCTCTTCAGAGACGGTCTCCAAGTGGATAACTTCCTGTATCATGACCGCATACAAAGTAGCCTAGGCTATGCCTTATCAAGGGGTACGACCTCATTCCCTGAGAGCTCAGGCAACATCAGTGGCATTTCTAAATGACATTCCTATACTGGACATTTGCAGGGCAGCCACTTGGTCCTCATACTTTTCCAAACCACTATGCCATTCCGGCTGCATCCAGATCAGCTGCAAATGTCACAAAGGCAGTCTTGCAGTCCTTCTTTAAACAGAATCTGAGCCCCACCTCCTGCGAGTACTGCGTGTGAGTCGCCCGCACAGAATATACGGCTGCATCTACTCAAAGAAGAAAAAACAATTGCCTACCTGTCGTGCTTGTTCTTCGAGATGTGATGCAGACCCACCCTCCATCCCCTCTGCATCGGAGTCTGCACTTCCGATGTTCAGGGGGGTCAGGGCGGTGTCGCCTTCATATGGCCAGGGGCAGAGCTATGGCCACAAGACGCAAGCGCCTGCCCTCTGGGTGCTGCTAGGCAAAGTTGTCTGGCTTCAGTGTGCGGGGTGTGCACACCCACATAGAATGCACCTCTGCATCATAGCTCAGTTACAGGTAGGTAACCATTTGTTTTCTTTTGCAGATAGATGCCAGACCCCGGAGGGCAACAGCTCCCTGAGAATGTAATCACTTTCTGGCTAAATGTTCCCTAATGAAAAGCATCCCACTGTCAGTGCCTTGGTCGTCATAAGCAATCTTGCGCATTACTTTCATCGTAGCTGGCTAGGCACTGTTCTCTCAAGAGAGCTAAACAACATCCAGACACCATTAAGAAATGCCAGTCATGTGCTGATGATCCATTGGGTACCAACTCCTTTGCTATTTAAGAAGCATTCTTACTCAGGCAGACTTTGAAATGATGTAATGATTTACCAGAAGCCATTATTACTGACGTGCCTTTTTTCTGCTTTTTCTTTCCCATCATTGCTAATTGCCAGGACCCCTGTGTGTCAATAGAAACCTTCTTCATCATCGTTCATTCATAGTGTCACAGCATCCCCATCGAAATCTTTACCATGCTATTGGTTGTGGGCTACTGCATAAAACATGTCATCTGCGCGGAGAATGATCCTTCCAATATGTAGGGCTTTATCCAAGAATGGGCCAGGCTGTGGTTCTCCAGCATTAGGGCTATGGAGGAAACACGCTGTATGGAGTCCCCTCCTTCCTGCATGGAGGGGATTGAGCAGCCTTTCCTATTATCCCAGGCCATGGGGAGGCAGTGTACTAAGCCAGTGATAACATGATCCTGCATTGATCGCAGTGGAAGCTTTACCTGAGTAAAGGCTACAAGAAGAGGATTTCCTTGACTTTTCTTTTTAGCTTTTTAAAGTGTAATCCAGGCTAATGCAGTGTGACTCTTTATCGCCGTCTAGTGGCATGTATGGCAGTTTTATCAGTCTACTACTGCAGCTGAACTGGTAGACCTGGTCTTTTAGCTCAAGCAGTAGAGGCACATGGTTTTAAATACAGATGTCTAGGTTTGATCCCCCCCAGATGATTCAACCGAGAATGTTCTTACCAAAGCAAAATATTTATTATCTTTCCCATTCTGTCCCTCCAAACAGCCCCCCCATTCTTGTGTATTCCAATGGAGGTAAAAGGCATACTCCTCCAAAAGTCCCTATTGATAGCTTTCTAGTGTTGAAAGGTGTGTAGCATAAGTAAATGAATTGGCAGGTTTATTGGGCGATTAGCCAAATATTACATATTTTTAAAGTGACCTTGTTAAAATAAAATCATATCTTTTTTTAAAAAAAATCCCTTGCCTGTATAACTGTTAGCATATTAAATAATTAAAACAAAAAAAGCTTTTATGGCCCAAAGCCAGTGCTAGTATAAATCACGATAGCGCAACGAGAGTCAATGGTGTTAAGCCAATTTATATCAAGTAGACATCTTGCCCAACAATTCTAATTTTCTTCCCACCAGTTATGCTTTTTGTTTGCTCTTTGCACATAGCTCATTTGCAAGGTAAAACTAGACTAGTCAATTTTACTTCCAGATTTTCCTGCACAGGTACAGTATTGTTGTGTTTGGGTGTCCAACATTGCAAAGGAATATTTAAATTTGCAACAGTAATAAAAGTCTGGGTCTAAGCTGCTTCGTGGTGTCTTTTTAGAATACTTATGAACATGGCCATGACTTTTACAGAGGAAGTGTCTGGCACTACCAACAGTAGTGCCAGATCCCTCACTGAGGACTGTATCCATATTCTCAGCCTCTTCATGCTGTTTATTTTTCAGCCTTTCATGGGGGACAACTACTGTGATGCTATCAATAACCGAGCCTTCTGCAACTATGATGGTGGGGACTGCTGCACCTCAACGGTCAAGACCAAAAAGGTAGGTCTGCCTGCCCTTCTCTCACCCAGAGCTCCCCAACAATGCAGGCTCAGCCCTTGGACAGTAATTGGTGTCCCGCTGGAGATCCAGGATGTGGGGAGATCTTCAGCTGCACAAACATTTCAAGGGGCAATGAACATTGTCCCACCAAAGGCACTGAATTTCTGCTGGTTCATTTGAAGGTGCTCTCATTCTCCTTTGATGTGCCTATGTGTTTCCCATCATAGCCTGCCTTAGGCCCATACAGCATGTGTTGTTACACAGGGATACTGCTTTACCTCCTTCTTTCTTGTTCTAAACCAGTGGTTCCCTGGCTGCTTTGCAGACAACTGCTGGCTCCCCCTCGAGACTGGTTTGGCATGTCATCAGTAAAGCGGTCCGACGTCAGTTCTGACCCTGACTCTTGTGGGAATTACAGATAGGCACACTGAAAGGAGGATCTGCTGCATACAGTGTAGATTCCAAGGTTGCTCACTAAGGGACTGACAGAGAATTTAGCCACATGTGTTCACGCTTACGTACTGAATTTTGCACAGCTCTTTACCTCTTCTTTGGGATTTGTGGTTGAGACAGAAAGGCAAAAATCTTGATACTAACAAGGGAGGTAACTTAGGCTACGTCTACACTACCCGCCTGAATCGGCGGGTAGAAATCGATCTCTCGGGGATCGAATTATCACGTCTCGTCAGGACGTGACAGTCGATCCCCGAATCGATGCTTGTACTCCACCAGCGGAGGTAGGAGTAAGCGCCGTCGACGGGGGAGCCACGGAGGTCGATTTGCCGCCGTCCTCACAGTGGGGTAAGTCGGCTCCGATACGTCAAATTCAGCTATGCTATTCGCGTAGCTGAATTTGCGTATCTTAAATCAACCCCCTCCTCCCCCCGTAGTGAGGACGTAGCCTTAGATGGAAGTATGCTAGGCTTAGTGTGTTTCAAGGCCAGTCATACCTGCCTAAGGAAAGGCAGTCTGTATACTACACCTGGAGGACAAAGAGGATGTCTCTGCAGGGAGTACAATCTTTTCTAAGTTGGCCCTCAGTACCAGGGTCTTTTTTCATCTTTCCTTTGGTTTATTCAGACATGTCTACCAAATCTGTGCTGTGACCTGTCTCTGGTACATCGGGGACCATTGGAAAGGGGCAGTGAGCAATGACTGGCGAGAGGTTAATGTCATCTCTTGGTAGCAGCAGAGAAGGGGCGGGGGTAGTGCTTTAATTTTCCTAATTGTGCCTCTTTTCAGATATTTGATATAGCTTTGTTTTTAAAATGATTTGTGTGAACTGTGCAGTCAAAGGGGCAGCCCTGGCAAGGGAAGTTCTCTCTTTAGTCACAAATCACGTATTGCCTGGGCGGCGGCATGGGTATGAGCAAGGATATCCTGGGCAATTGCTTCCCGATTAATATCCCTCAACCCTTAACTGAACGGGCCACCTCTTGGGATGTAAGAGGGTGGTCAGTTTCCAGGGCCTAGTCAGTCATTGGCCTCTCTGCTGGTATAGCCCAACAAATGTGGCAGTAGGTTTAAGAGGGGGTACCTCTCCACAAGGAACTGGACTAAGACCTCCAGACTCATTCCATATAGGATACTAAGGTGGGAGGGAAGAGAGGTTGCAAATTGCTATGCATTGGCCTGGCTCTGTTCCCATTGGCTTCTGTGGGAGTTTTACCATTATCTTCAAGGGAAACAGAGTTGGCCAACACGGAGGGCTTTTGAAAATCCCATCCTCAATATTTCCTAATCATTCACAAGGGCCAACCCCTCAAATGAAGTGTTTTCTCCAGATACGTGCACTCAGCTTTCAAAGACTTTTAAAACACAACAACAAGAACCCAGAAACCAAACAAAACACACAAAAGAAATGAGAAAACGAACCAAGTCCTAGGATCTTCAACTCAAAAGTGAGATGGCCAGTGCCTAGTTTATTAAATTTATGGCATAATAATCTAGCAGCCAGGAACATAGCATGATGTAAACGTTTCAAAGGAAAAGGGTCATTTGAGGCCAGCAGTGTGTCTCATGCAGTTCAAAGGAATGGCCACCAGCTCACAGACACCTGTTTGAATTCCCATGCAGACACTCAGCCATATGGGGAAGTTAGTTGTTTTCCGGTCTAAGGGCCCTTGGCTGGAGAACAGATTTTAGGCATAGTTATACAAATACAGCCTCCTCCTTTGAAGAGTATTATGAGTGGAATGTTAAAGGAGATATTCCAAAGGGAAAAACAATGAAAGGTGAGAGAAAAGAGAGATGCATAAAAATATTCCACATACCAAATCCTTCCAGCGCGATTTGCCACCTACTTAAAAGCCACAGCCTTAAAACACATTTTGGGTGTAAAAGCCAAAAACTCAAGGAGACATAGGGAGGGGCAAACCCAGCTCTTTTAATTCCAGTACCAGATGAGGGTGTATTTCTACGCAGTTGTTAGAAAGTGTTCAAGCATTTGAGGGAGACACCCACCGCTGCTGTGTCAGGCTCACTCACTGCGGTCTCACAACGCTCTTAAAAGAGGACTAATAAAATATTGTGTATTTGCACAGCACCTTTCATCCCCAAAGATCCCAAGACATTTTACAGTCTCCACTGCAATACAGTCACCTCTGAGTGTTTAACGGTGCAAACCACCAACACATTTTGTTTTAAAAAAGGAAGCAAAGAATCATAGCATATCCGATTGAAGCTGCAGGTGTTAACAGTCATGCCGAAAGCGAACTGAGGTCTTTATTGACCACAAATGGTCAAAACTTTGGTTTTATGTCTCTTCCCAAAAAAGTGGTATCTCCAGCTGCAAAGCAACCACATAGAACTGGGCCGTACAGAAATAAAAGGTTCCACCAAAAAGTCCCTGGAACATTGACCCCTTTTCTGTTCGCTTTCCACAAATGTCCACGCAATCATGTTACACTGGCATGAAAGCTCACAGAAAGGTAATTTCAAATTTGCATGCTCAAGGATTCACAGAAACCAAGTTTTAAATTGACGCACACGTATATTAGCACAAGGTGGCCTTGTGCGCTCCTCCAGTCAAGGAATGGAAACAATGCCACATGACTTACCAGACCAATCACAACTCAGCTGAAATAATCAATATCGAATACTTGCCGAGAACTGCTCACCATCGGTCCACAGAGTTTAAAATAAATCATGAACGAACTGCATGGAATACTTTGATATTCAGTAATATTGAGGTGAATATTTTTTGAGGTGATTACGATCTGTCATGGGTATTTAGTAAGCAGGAAAAGGATACATTCGTCAGACAAATGTTGTGCATTCCTGGATCAGCTGCAGTGTCCCACAACACCATGCCCAGGCAAAGAGTCTGAGAGAAGAGCACCACCTAATGAATCACCAACACCACTTCCTGCAACATCCTTTATGGAACCAGCTGGCAGGCCTGGCAGTTAACAATCAAAGGCTGTGCACCTAAAACTCAGGTTCCGTTTCTAGTCTAGTAGGGACTGGTACACGTACAGACAGCATGGTCAGCCCCTGAGGGAAAGAGTATGTTGCACTGCAATGGATGATCCCGGAGTGGCTTTGAAGGACTCTATAGGGAATGCCACGCAGCTCTCCTTGGCCAAAGGAAGGTCACCACAATGCATGTCATCGAGGGAGAAAGGGCTTCTGTTGTGGATTCAGAGGGAACAAGGTCCTCCCTTAAGGACAAATTAAAATCCCATTTCTTTTTAATGTCTGCAACCTCCTGACCTGGCACAGATTGCCAGATTGCCCTTTGCCTGGCTGCGCTATAAAACTGCTTCTTGTTTGCCTCCCACAACACACAGAAATAAGGTATTTATAAAACATGTTTCAGAAAAATACAGCACATTGTTAAAGTAAGCAAGCAATTACCCAGGACATCTCTAGACTGGCTGTTGTCTGGAAGGACTGCCTGGTCGGTGTGACATTCCAAGCCGATGGCATTCTGGGATCCCAGACAGCAAAAGTTAGGGCCAAATTCTGCCCCTAATTCCATGTGTGCAACTTCTTTGGAGTCAGTAGAAAGGGCTGGGTAGAGCTGAGGGAGAAATTAGGCCCCAGGGGCCAACAAAGGAGCAACACAAGTAATTGATAGAAATTTCCCATACGCCCATCTGGCTGGGGTTATTTGCATCTTTCCGTACAGAACATTAAAGCTGTTGGCGTCCTTTCAAACGTAAGGCCAAATGCACACAACAGCCCCACCTTCGATAATGCATGATTTAGCCCCAAGAGCAGATTGCATCAAATCCCACTATTAGGGTTCCTTTGATTTAGTGTCTGTTCCTTTCCTATCCCCTCATTTTATAGAATCGTATAGAATCATAGGACTGGAAGGGACCTCAAGAGGTCATCTTGTCCAGGCCCCTGCATTCAAGACAGGACTAGGTATTATCTAGACCATCCCTGACAGGTGTTTGTCTAACCTGCTCTTAAAAAATCTCCAATGGTGGAGATTCGAAAACCTCCCTAGACAATTTATTCCAGAGTTTAACCACCCTGACAGGAAGTTTTTCCTAATGTCCAACCGAAACCTTCCTTGGTGCAATTTAAGCCCATTGCTGCTTGTCCTATCCTCACAGGTTAAAGAGAACAATTTTTCTCCCTCCTCCTTGTAACAACCTTTTATGTACTTGAAAACTGTTATCATGTCCCTCTCCATCTTCTCTTCTCCAGACTAAACAAATCCAATATTTTCAATCTTCCCTCACAGGTCATGTTTTCTAAACCTTTCATCATTTTTGTTGCTCTTCTCTAGAGCTTCTCCAGTTTGCCCACATCTTTCCTGAAATGTGGCGCCCAGAACCGGACGCAATACTCCAGTTGAGGTTTAATCAGTGCGGAGTAGAGTGAAAGAATTACTTCTCATGTCTTGCTTACAACACTCCTGTTAATGTAGCCCAGAATTATGTTTGCTTTTTTTGCAACAGTATTACACTCTTGACTCATATTTAGCTTGTGATTCCCAGATCCCTTTCCGCAGTGCTTCTTCCTCGGCAGTCATTTCCCATTTTGTATGTGTGCAATTGATTGTTCTTTCCTAAGTGGAGTCCTTTGTATTTGTCCTTATTGAATTTCATCCTATTTACTTCAGCCCATTTCTCCAGTTTGTCCAGATCATTTTGATTTTTAATCCTGTCCTCCAAAACACTTGCAACCTCTCCCAGCTTGGTATCATCCACAGACTTTATGAGTATACTCTATATGCCATTATCTAAATCCTTGATGAAGATATTGAACAGAACCAGACCCAGAACTGATCCCTGTGGGACCCCACTTGATATGTCCTTCCAGTTTGACTGTGAACCACTGATAACTACTCTTTGGGAATGGTTTTCTAACCAGTTATGCACCTACCTGACAGTAGCTCCATCTAGGTTGTATTTCCCTAGTTTGTTTATGAGAATGCCATGCAATACAATATCAAAAGCCTTACTAAAGCCAAGATATACCACTTCTACAGCTTCCCACCTATCCACAAGGCTTGTTACCCTGTCAAAGAAAGCTATTACATTGATTTGACGTGATTTGTTCTTGACAAATCCATGCTGACTGTTACTTGTCACCTTATTATCTTCTAGGTGTCTGCAAATTGATTGCTTAATTATTTGCTCCATTATCTTTCCGGGTACTGAAGTTAAGCTGACCGCTCTGTAAATTCCTGGGTTGTCCTTGTTCCCCTTTTTATAGATTGGCACTAGATCTGCCCTTTTTGAGTCCTCTGGGGACTTATTTCAGAGATCCTCCAAAAATTCCCTGGGGAACGTTAACAACCCCTTATGGTGTAACTACTCCCCTGTTGTTGGTGGGTTTTTTTCCTTCCCCCAGGATTTCTCCTGTCCAGTTGTCTTTCTCCTCCACTACTTTCCTCATGTCTTCCCATTTTATGAGTTTTCGCTTGACAAGCATGGCGAGAAAGAACTTGTGCAGATCGAAACCATTTCTCAATGGGCCCTGCTCACATACTTTATTCTAAACTATAATTATGGACACTCTGTGTTAAAGATTCTGCATCCCAGTCTCTGCAACTTGTTCAAGCAAATCTAACCCTGAAGAACAAGCTCTTTAAATTCCGCAAAACTGGACTGTATTTACAGTGCCACATTCTCCTCTGACTTAAATCCCTGCCACTCCACTTCATTGCAAGGGGGTAGCCCCAGTGCAGTTGAAAGGAGAATCTGTCTCATACAGTTTCAGAGCTCAGGTTAGACATTAACTACTTTGCCTAATGCCAAGTATACATCATCCTGGCATAAATCTCCATTTAAAATGCCAAATCTTCAGCCGATTGATGTTCCATTGAAACAGGTGCACACCGTGGAGAGAAAAACACAGAGTGGCTCAGTGAAAAACAAATGAGGCCTAGTGCTGGATGGAGAACCTGGCATGGTTTATCCAACGTTTTGTTTATCCAAAACACATGGAAACTTATCTGACCCTCTTCACTCAAGAAACCAGGACATAAAGCAAAGGGCCTTGAGCAGACATATTGCCTTAATGTGCAGTAGTATCGGCAATGATTTCCATGAGTGTGTCCATCCCCCCCAAAAAGTGGGATCCAGTGGATCCCTATCCATCTTCTGTGGCCAAAAGTAAAAGTGACAATCTATGAGTACTCTGGAGATGTAAATACCCAAATCTGATCATCTCTGAATCATGGCACTTTCTTGTTCCTATTCCTACTCTTCTGCCTGAAGCCAACAGTCCTAACTGGCAGTGTTTAGAACCTGGGTATGAGAAAGCTCACCTAACCAGTGGTCTAGCTGCCACTGAGGAAACTACGCTTATCCAGAAGAGTGGATCTCCCTGACATGCCACCTCCAGTGCCCCTGGCAAGCTGTTCGTGTGCACTGTAATTAGCTCGAGGTTCAATAAAGGGTGGGCATGAAGGAACAAAGGATGCAATGAATAGCGTTGCTTCCTTAGTTTGGAAATGGTTCAGTGTTTAGTACACACGCCAAGTGCACTGTGTCCCCCAGGCCTTTGGGTGAACTTGCTTACTTGTTATGTTTGGTCCTGGTTAGCAAGTGGTTGTGTGACGTGTGAGGGCATTGTTGGTCATGGCTGGTTGAGTGGCCGTTTCAGGGCTCAGAGTTGGTTTGCATAACAGCAAAGGGATTCTTTTCCAGACAGCAATAAATTAAAAGGAGGGATGGTTGCAGCCCGTAATGTCTATCCTAAGAGCAAATTCTTGGCTGGTATGAGAAATGCTGTAACCCCACGATATACAGCATTCCCTGGAGAGGTGCTAACTGAAGGTGTTTGCTCAGCCACCCAACCTTGCTTCATTAGCAAGTGTTACAGAAACCAAGGAACAGGGCTTTCCTTACTACACACCAGCTATTTGCCTCTGGGTGGTCAGGCCGCTCTGAAATCTTTGGTGCTTATTTAGACTAATTACATTCATGTTTTCACAAGCAGTAGCACAGGGATTGGAAGCACAGCTGATTGCTGAGCGACAGAGCTGCTTGCTTTCACGCTCCGTGTGGTTTGCCAAACTGGCTCCCTTGCTCCTTTCAGCCCCTCGATTGTCAGCATTACGAACGCAGATGAAGAGCAGGGAATCAAAATAAGTTACTGACCTCCTTGTTACATCCTCCCCTACTCTAGGGAGATGTCTACACAGCAACTAGACACCGGCGGCTGGCCCGTCTCAGCGGATTTGGGTTCGCGGGGATCGGGCTGCGGGGCTGTTTCATTGCTGTTAGACTTCTGGGCTTGCGCGGGAGCCCAGGCCCTAGGACCCTGCAGGGTGGGAGGCTCCCAGATCTCAGGCTCGATCCCAAAACCGGAAGTCTATACTGCAATGCAACAACCCCGTAGCCTGAGCCCTGTGAGCCCAAGTCAGCAGGCATGGGCCAGCCATGGGTTTTTCTTTGCTATGTAGACATACCCTCTAGGGCCTGACTCTACTCTCATGCCGGGTCTATGCCAATGTAATTACATTCATTTCAGTGGAGTTACTCCTGATTGACACCCCAGGGTGAATGAGAGGCGAATCGGGCCTGTTGACCTCAGTTGGGTAACTCCGGATTTACATCAGGATAAGTGAGAAGAGAGTCAGGCCCATGAACATCAATGAGATAGTTCTGGATGTACACCCATGGGAGAGGCAAGTCAGACCTTACATACCATACTGTATTGGGCCTCTGAGGAGCTTGAATCTCTCCTTTCCCAGGCCCTGAGGGGGCATTGACCTGGTTTGGGAGTGAACCCTGCATACCAGCCCAAAGTGTTAAAAGTCAATTTTTGCATCATCTCAGAAAAGCCCTGGTGACCTAAATGCCAAAAACCAGGGAGAAGAACCGTACAAGACGTGTTTGTGCTTCAGAGGCCTGTTAAGGAACAAAGCACCCACTTGGTGTGTGAACTCTGAGGGGACAGGGGGAGGTGAGGGGCCACCGAGAATGGCTCGCTGCAGCCTGCCATGCTTATCTTGACCCAGCGCTTTTATCCATAGGAGGGGGGAGGTACGTGGGGGTTCTTCATACTTCCAGAGTTAGTCACATCAGGGAGATTTTGCAAACATTTCAACTCCTATCTAACAACACGCTGTTTCCCGACATGCGACGCTCCTCCCCACCCCCTCCAGCAGCATTGGGGTCGATTCCACTCTCACTTATGTCAGTGTGAATCAGCTGCAAGTGCATTGAAGCTACAGTCTGAAGCGGGGGTGGGGGAGAGGGTGCGGAGGACTGAGAATCAGGCTATTTGTGTTACTGTTCTCCCGTCCCTCCCGGTACCTGCCTGGGATTTCACCCTGGGAAGGAGCGAGTAATACCCTCAAACGCATTCCCATCTGTTTCCTCCAGATTGTCCTTTCTCAGCGATTCTCAGTGGGTTATCTGAGTCTGGATAGCATTAGCTGTGTGTCAATCCATAGCGGCCCCGTGAGGAGAACTAGCTGCCTGTGGTCCATTTCGTTGACTGGATCCCAGCCATGTATCTGTGTCTCCTGTCTTTGTGCTATCTCCTCTAGGCAGTGCTTCTTCACAGTCAGAACCGGACCTGTCATGTAACGTATGAGCGTAGAAATTAAGGGCCTGATCCCAAGCCCACTGAAGTCAACAGAAAGATTCCCATGAACTTCAGCGGGCTCTGGATAAGCAGAGATTGCAGAGAAGAGGGTTATATCCCTTCTATAGTCTGTGATGGATGTAAAGTTGACTATACATTATATGGAGTTTTTAGCTCAAAGAAAGGGGGGGAAACAAAAAACAACTTCTAGTTGTGAACCACAAATAGATCCTCTGAGCCTTGGTGTCACAGAGCAGACAGAATTTAGAGGTTTGAAAGGCTGAAATGTCCTCATACAGGTGGTCTCTCTCTCTTTCTATGTCGGTCTGTCCTCTCCCCCTCCAGTGAAGCTGGAAGGCAAGAAATTTAAAACTGATGAAAGGAAGCAGTTTTTTACACATCATATCATTTAACATGTGGAACTCACTGCCACATGAATTTATTGAGACCGAATTCTTGGTAAAATTCAGAAAGGGATTAGAAACATAAGGACTTGGCTACATTTGAAAGATAATTCAGATTAAGGTGGGATGTGAATTTAAAATGCAATAATGATTCTTGAATAGCTGTGTGTGTGGATGCTCTAATTCCGGAATAATGTTTGCTCTGCTTTCCTGTGTTCTCCATGTCTCTTTGTCTGGCTTTGCCTTTGATTCCTTTTGTTAACTGTGCGCGTGTGTGTGCATATTAAAGATAGACCCAAGGACCAAAATACAGATTTTTGACCCAAAGTTCCCCAGAGTTCTGTGCTAATCCGTCCTGTGGTTTTTGGTTCTGGCCCATCTCTCAGATGTTTGTGCATGTGTGTGTGCATTCAAGATAGGCCCAAAGACCAGCTTTCTGGTTTTGATCCATATGTCCCTGGAATTCTCTGCGGTTTTGGTTCTGGCCTATCTCTCATATGCCAGTGTGTGTGTATGTGGCTATGCGCTCTCATTTCTCTCCCTTAACCCCCTTTCCAAGTCCCCTCTTGGGCTGTGGTGTTCTCTGCCTACATCAGTTTGTTTGTGGATACAGTATCTTTGTCTGTTTCACAACAATCACTGAGCCAAGACCTGAGTTTTTAACATTCTGTCTTTCTCCTGCTACAAGCAGCATTCCTGGGTGTTAGGCATCAACTGTTGCAAGGGGAGACACAAGGGAACGCAGGTCTTGGTAGCTAAATGAAGGAAAACAGATTTGTTTTTAAATGTATATAATATCTAGAGTCAATGCATATATTTGGGCATGTCAGTGCTAGTCATATATGCTGTTAATGACTTGGGATCTTAAAGAGCTATCTGAAAAACAAAGTCCGTTCATTTTGGAGTGTGTTTTTCTGGGCTCCAGCACCTAACCAGACCAGGGCCCAGTGAAAAGGAATGGAAGACAGCTTCTTAGTACTGGTGTTTGTTTATATTGCTGTGACACCTAGGAGCATGAGTCATGGACCAGGCCCCTGTTGTGTCAGGAAATGTACAAACACAGAAGGAAAAGATAGTCTCTGCCCCCAAAGAGCTTAGGGCTGGATTTTTAAATGTCTATGGGAATTAGGCAGCTAGTCACTACTTGGTGCCTTTCTGCAGCTTTAGGTGCCCAAATACTTGTGAAAATCTGGCCCTGGGGGGCTTGGAACAAACATATGTTATAATTGTTATTTCTCTGGGAGAATGCAAGCCTTTCTCCTCTGCTCTTTTGTTGCTGAAGTCATGAGATCAGCCATGTGTGTTTGAGTTTACCTGTCCTCATTCCATCCTACCATTTTCTTCCCTGTCAATGAGTGATTGGTTTATGCCCTGTAGCACAAGCATTTATAGATTTGTATCCTGTCGGATGGGACCGTGGATGTTCTCTTTATCCATATCAATGTCCAGTACATCGTTATACAATGCATAATTGACCCGGGAGTCTCGCTGCTGTTAAGATATCATTGAGGTGAAGATTAGAACATTACATTAGATAGGATAAAAATATCTAAGGGGTATAAAGTGACTAACACAACTGCTCACTGGATTAGGAGGAAAATCCCCTTATCACCATGTTGTTCCACTGCAGAGAACGTGTACTTTCCTCTGAAGCATCTTTTGGGGGCAGACTAGTGGACTAGTTGGATTATTTCAGTATAGAATCCTATAGGGCAGACTGGAGGGTTCTTTTAGGACAACACAGAGGAAGACATTCCCTCTCCAGAGGCTCTCATGGTGCAGAGGGATTATTCTCTTTCCGCAGATTGATAGAGTTTAAGACCAGAAGGGACCATTAGGTCATGTCATCTGACCTCCTGTTTATCACTGGCCGTTGCATTTCACTCTATATTGAGACCTGAGATTGTCCAGTTCTGATTTCACACATCTTTGTTTCGGTTTGTTAGAAAGCAAAGAAGGAGGGGCCGACGGAGGGGGGAAGGCTATAAGGAGAGGCCCACTGACTTCATTTCGAAAGAACACCAGACTGACGTCAAACTGTAACGAACTCCAGAGAGCCAGGAAGTTCAAAAGTCAATATTTCGGCACAGACCTGTGAGATGCGCACAGGGAAATTACATACCTGTAACATGCTTCTTTGAAGACATCCTCTTAGTGGGTTCTCATTCTTGACTCTGGAGTTCCAAAGAGTGACAATCTTGCACTGATGGCATCTCTAAAGAAGGAGCATTATCCCCAGTTTACAGGGAGAATAACTGAAACACAGAGACAGAAGAGCTTGGCCAAGGCAAAACAGTGACTCAGCAGTAGTCAGGAATGAACTTCAGGTCTTCACTGTACCCAATAGACTCCACCATCTCATTTAAGAATATTTGGAACGTTGTAGTTTGCAGCAGTCTTGCCCTGACTGGTTTGGGGATGGACCAAGGTGTAACCTATTGGTAAAGGTATTTGCTATCAAACCTCAGTGTGTTAACTGGGAATTCTTAAGTAATGAATATAATTAATACACCCTTACAGGCCTGAAAGGTCATTGCTTTACTGCCTTAACTTGTGCCTATGCTTTACCTAGCAAATACTTATACCTTTAGGCTACAAAGTATCCTCTTAGCTCTTCCTGTTTTCTCCAGTTTCTACAAATTCTCTGAATTCTATTTGAATTTATTTATTTTTAGACTCTTGAAATTTCTCTTCCCTTCACACGTTTTGCAGTCACCCGGTCTTTGATTCAGTTCTTTGGGCAGTGCCACAGCTTGACACAAAACCAGTGCCCTATTCCACCTGAACGGTTAAGGCTTGTGAAGGTGAAGTCAGACGTGCTGGGTGGTGGTTCGGGAGAGCACCGAATCCGTGCCCGGCGTTGGCTATCGGAGCTCTTTTCTTAGCTTCATTGTGTCCCCATCTCAGGCTGCCTCGTTGTGAAATAAAGACCGCCCCCCCCCCCCCCGGCCCGTCTTTCCCGTACGTGTGTGTAAAGAGAAAGGCACGTTGTACACAGACACGCAGGCACATGTACGGAAGGGATAGCTCCATGGACAGAAATGGTAACTATGTGTGTAAGTGCATGGTCCACATTCTTCCATGTGCCAGTGATGGATGGATACCGATAGGGAACAGACAGATCCAAGCTCAATGGCCTGGAGAAAAGTGCATATAAAACGAGGGAGCAAACATGTGGCAGCAGAGCCAAGCGAACGAGAGTGAGCAAATGCTTGCTGTACTTGCCGAGAACATTTGAACAGGTTGCAGCACTGTCCTGGAAAGGGTTGGGGGAGGGGAATTAGGTCATTAACTCTGTCTGCGCAGATGGGAAAGACTCTTGGGAATTCACTTCAGGCAAGCAAGACTCTCCCCCACCCCCTTCTCTTTATGTAAATGCCATGATGCAATAGGCTGAAATCAACGTCTGTTAGCCAAGCACTCCAGGCTGTTACTGCAACTCCTGCACGCTCTTCTTTAAACAGACAATGAGGAGATTTTATTTGCACAGAGCAAAATCTCCCGCTCCCATTCCTTCCAAGGTTTCCACCCACTCAGTCGTTGGGCCTCTGCACTTTGAAAACACCAAGCATTTAAAGGCTCACTCTTGGTGACACACATGCACCTTTTCATCAGTGTTAAGTGCTAAGTGGTGTGCGGGGTATAGTGCCTGCCCCGAGGAATTTAAGCCAAGGTTTTCAAAACTAGGTGCATAAAATTGGGCATAAAAGTCCACCTTTAGTCACTTAAGTAAACTTGCTTTTCTAAAGCGTTGAGCACGTGTCGTCTCCTGTTGGCGTCAGTGGGAGCTTTTGAAAATCAGGTCTTATTCTGGAGCCTAAATATCGATTTAGACGCCTATCTTCAAGCACGTGAGTTTGAAAATCTTGGCCTTACTATGTAGAACTGGGCCTTTATCACTCCTATTACCTTCAGTGCATGCAGGTTCCTCCCCTAAATGACAGAACAAGATTGGACAGGACCCAGTGCACGCTGATAACTTTGACTCTTGGAATGCCGAAGCTGTAACCTTGTCGTGAGTTAGTGCTTGTGGGCTTTGTGGGAGCAAGGGGCCTTCAGGAGAGGCTGGGAGCCTGGCATTGGGATAAGGAAGGGCAATCCAAGCACAGCAATGCAGAAGACCGCCGCAAGCCTGACAGAGAAAGCTCTAGTTCTTCAGACAAGCACGTCCGTATTGATAATATGACGTGTGGCAAGGGTCCCACGTTCTATGCGTGTAGGCCAAGGCCTGAACCTGCCAAGCTCCCCTCTCACCACTACAGATTGTGTCTTTGGGTACGTCTACACGGCAGCCATGGGTGTGAACAGCTGTACTCCAGCTAGCGCTCTACAAACAGAAGTGAGGACACCACAGGCCGGGCTTCAGTGCCAAGAACTACGTGCTTCGGGGGAGAGGGGGGAGGCAGGCTTGTGCAGCAGCACAAGTTAGCAAGCTAGCTAGAGCGCAGAGAGCACGGGTATGTCTACCCAAGCTGCCGTTCACATCCCCGGCCACAATATGGACAGAGCTTTTGAGATAGGGCTGTAGTGTGTTGGGGAAGCAGCGTGGAAGGCTCGCACTGCTGTTGCCTGTCCTGTACCTGTCCTGTCGATGGACAGAGGACTTAGGGTCCCAGTGCTGACAATCCAGTGCTTGAATAAATCACGCCAAAAATAGCATTGAGTCAAGGAAGCCAGCTGGTCAACTGTTCTCTGAGGGCATCTTGTGTTTTGAGACCTGTTCCTTATCCACATGACTGTCGAAAAGTGTGTTTCCTCATGCACTTCCCTGTGTTTTTGCCTCTATCCCATAGGTTATTCCTTTCCCTATGTCCTGTGACCTACAAGCAGAATGTGCTTGCCTAGACCCCAACGCTCAAGAGAACAGTCAGAAGGATGTACGCAGCTTCAATCGCGGGTAACATCCGGCAACACGGAATGGACGATCACACCGCTAAAGGCAGGCTCGGAGAGACACCACGTCCCTTTTTGGTATTGTCTTTAACATTTAGCTGCTCAACTGGATGGCATTTCTGCACCAGGGACCTTTAGAATTCACCCAGTCTGCCTTTAATTTTTGTCCAAGGAGAACTCAAAGTGGGGGGTTATGTATTAAGTATATCTTAAATAGCAAAAACAACAAACAAGCAAAAACAAAGAGTCGAGTCAAGACTTTTAAGTATCAAAACAGCATGTGTTTATGCAGTTGTGCGCCCACCTAATTTGAACTGTTTGTATCTAGATCTAAGGCGAGAAACAAGCCATATATATATATACAAATTTATAGAGATAAATAGAGAGATTGAGATCAAAGCAAACACACTTTCCCCTCTCCAGCGCTCATAACTCAGAGCATTCATGGAAGAGGCTGAGCTCTCGGATGAAACCAGGCCAAGCCTATACTGATGCTGAATGCCAGGTATCTCATGCCCAGGGCACTGAGGTTAGGATGGGTTCACCACGGTGAATATCTTTCCAAATGGCCAGATGGCTGAAATGTGGGTTGCATTATCTTATCATGGAAATATTACACCCAGGCTAGGAGCTTTGCAAACTGTACTGGGCTTTTCTGCACGGCTCCACTGGCCTACATCCAGCCTGCAAATTGCAGCCTACACATGGGAGAACTCCGAAATGTTTACTGGTGGGCAGACTGTCCCGTGGTGAAGCAAGGGCGGGTGCTAGCGAGTGGATGGGCTGAGGATTGGCATTTATGAGTTAGGCTGGCACTGAGGATTGGAGATTATTGCTCCTGAGGGAATAGGGAGGGTAAATCAAACCCCCATACTTGTCGTTTGAGCATGTCTGCTGCTGCTACTCCTGCTGCTATGTCCCATACAACTAGTTTCTTTACTGTGTCAGGACAGGGTGACAACAACCCCAAGCAACCAAACAATCTGCCTTAAAGCTTACCTACAACCTGCCTTTCAGACCCTCTGGTTTTCTCCTCAGCACTGGGGCAAGAAATCAGGACACCAGCCAGCCAAAGAGATTTGCTGCTTCACCTCCAGCTAGCCAATGGTTCTGCTTACACCTCCCCTTTGGTATGTGGGTATATTATGTTGAACAACCTCTTTGTGCTCCTGTTGGCGCAGGAGGAGAGGAGAGGAGAGGCAGAGAGTGCAAAGGCACAAGCCGAGTGGAAAGAATGGCTGGGGACAGTATTAGAGTTTTGAACCCAGTTTGTCAGTATTAAATTCTCAGGCCTGTGGGCGGATCCATCCCACATAGCGACTTCAGAGCGGGAGATCAGCTGCTTGGAATCTTCCAAAAGGAAGGGCATTAAGAGAGGCTACCCTCACACCTCCCATCTGCCCCCTCCTCCCCACCTCCAGTTCTGGTCCTGAAAGGTGCACTTTCCACCGGCCGCTCCGTCATTTCTTAATTGGGATTCAGCATCCTCTGGTTGCTCAGATCCCATTGAGTCAATCTGATACCCAACGGAGCCAGTGCGGACATTGCTGCTACAACCCATTCCAAACATATCCCTAAAGTCTGCACACTAACGGCTGGATTTGCATCCAGGGCTCCTAGTGACAATAACGCCTCCCTGAAAGGGTTAATCTCCCCTTCTGCAGGGCTTTAAAATGGGCTCAAACGAGAGGCGGGTCTAACGTTGCCTGACAAGGGAATGGCAGCGGCATTTTAGAGCGTGGGCAGCTCATTTAAGTGCATTCACAAGGGCCACGGGGCCAGATGTGGGACCTCTAGTGCCCAGCTCCCCTTGAAGCCATCCTAGAACCAGCTGCAGTCCCTTGAACCACTGCAGCCCAGAATGAACCGTCCTGCTTGCCTGATATTTTAGACTCTGGGGAAGGGAAAAGATGTGGTGGGAAGGGCAAAAAATTCACATTTTAAGCCAAAAGAGGAATTCTTCTTCAACTCAGTGATACCAAAAGCCCCCAGTGCTTCATTGCCCGGCTTGGGCATCCCAGTGGTACTCACTGATTTAGGGGCCTTAGGACCGCTCCCTAGACCTAGACTTTATTTCTGTTGGGTGTAGTCAATGCCCAGCCTTCTACAGAGGCTGCATCTCCCTTCCCCAGCCATGGCACACCTGGGGGGGCTGCCGGAGGCTGTAAAAATGGCTTGACATGGGAAATCAACAGGCTTGTAGGAATTGGGGTCAAGATTAAGGATCCAAAGATAAAGGGCCAAACACATCCCTGGACTCACTCTGTTAAAGCTAAGGCAATTAAACTAGTGATGACCCCAAAACAATTCCAGTCTGGGAGGGCTGGGGCAGTGAATCTGTCGTAAATCTGCTGAAGGGTCCCACATCCAAAGCCCTCTATTGATTCAGAGAACAGGTACCGGTCCTGGCTGTCATGCAGGCATCCCACCCACCTGCACGCATGCGCTCACTGTTGCCCTCCCAAGGACAAAAGGATTGGTCAGGCATCATGGCTCTTTCAGGGGGGCTTATCTTGAGCATCCTCAAATCTAGCTGAATAGAATGGGAGCTGCACTTACTCACAGCGATCCCCTGCAGCCCTGAGTCCTTTGCCTCTCTTCTGAGGCTGCCAGCCACACGAAAATACATGTGAGACGGTGGCATTGCCCCTCTCCCGTGCGGGCAGTTTGCTTCATGTATCATCAAAAGAGCTCACAAGCCCCAGATGCCCTTTAAATGCCGACCGCCTTGTGTCCTCTTCGCCCGAGGCAGGTTGGCAGGAGCTCTGCTCTGTGTCCCATGTCCTATTTGCACCGCCCAGAGAGCAGGGGCAGCTATAACTTTTCAGTTATATGTATTAATATGGGTTTGGTTTATATATATACTTTCCCCAGTTAGAACGCTACCCTGCATAGAGCCCCAAAGGCGCATACTTGTCTCGTGCCCGCTGTGAGCGCCTGTGAACTCAGGGCCAAAACAGCCCCTTTTGCATAGAGAGGGATCAATGCGGAGAAGATAGGGCAAGCTGCTGCTCACAGAGATTTGAGTCCTTCTTGCTTGAGGGGGCGGGGCTAGTGTGGAAGGAGGTGTGGCCTCTCACCCATACAGCCTCACAGGCCAGTCACAGCACTGCAATCCCCGGTCTGCCAACAGTGGCAGTCCCCTCTTCAGGGCAGAACCTCCATGCTGCTCTTTTCCCCACTGGGCCCTGCATCTCCCCCGACGGAGCCCACAGCACCAGCAGCGGACATTAGCGCTGCTTCGCGCAGCATTCCCTCCCATGGGCTTTATCAGAAGAAAACCTGGGTTGGCATGTGCGTGAGGGGGCTGCTGATTCCCACCTCTGCCCCCTTGCGCTTCCTGAACGCAAGCCTCCCGTTGCGCCTTGCCTCTGTGCATAGGTGGGTGAGTGGAGGGGCCGCAAAGGGACGTGGGCCCTTTACCACCCTCCCTCGCAGCGGTCCTGAGGAAAAGATTAATCTAATCCTTGGCGTATAAGGGGTTAACTCTTTCAGGGTCCAATCCAGCTCCCATTGACTTCAGTGGGGGTTGGATCAGGCAGGAGGAAGAGGTGGGAGGGACACAAGCCACCAAGCGAATGGCACAAAACAAAAGATATAAAGCCAACGAAGGCAGCCGCTCACTTGGTGCAGGTCCCGTTGCACCTGCCTGACTGCCAGAGATGTGGGGCCAACGCTCCACCCCACAGTAGCCCTGAGTGAAGCGATCAGCTTCGCTTGGAGCAGGGTTTGCCCAAGCTTGGCTCCTGCTGCTGATGGCTTCCATGGCTAGGAGGAGGGAGAGTTAGATCAGAAAGCGGTGAATCGTGCGTGACGGGGTGGAAAACCCCTATCAGCTGCTACCCTCCACCCCCAAACGGACTGTGCTGGTGTCCAGGCTTTCTTGCACATTCTGCTGCCCCTCGCCCCCATGGCTGAGACAGGAGGGTTGTGCCAGAGGGTCGTTCAGAGTCAGGTTCCAGCTACCTCCCTTCCGGTTTTGGTTTCACTTGGTTGTAACTGTCGGTTTGTTCTAGGTTTTACCTGTGTTTAAAAAAAAAAAAATTAAAAAAAAAAACCCCAAACAACGGTTTCTTGCTGCAACTGATTCAAGTGGGGGAAAAAATAACAACAAGGCTTTACAGAGATAAGAGAAAGCAGAGGGGGAAAAAGAAAGGAAAAAAAAAAGATGCATGATCCAAACCTGAGAAGAGCAAAACCTATTTTTGTGTGTTATTTGGCCAACTGAGTAGAGAGTTAGACACTTATGTGTAGCTATCCCTAGAAATACAGTGAAGTGTTTATTGCATTGTCTGGGGGGTTTTCGGGGTTTGGGTTGGTTTTTTTTTTCCCCTTGTGCTTTGTGACAAGTCCAGGAAATAAGGCTAGTTTGATTGTTTTTTGTTTCTTGCAGGGGAGGGGGAGGGAAGTTGGCATATTGTTGTTTTTTGGAGGGTGGGGGTGGGTGGGTTCATTGCATTTATTTTTTCCAGATTTTTTTAACGTGTGTATTTGTGCTTTTTTACATTATCCAACTGTACATATACATTTATCCAGTATTTCACTGTGCTCCAATTACTGCACTCAAAAATCACTGCACAGTCTGAATTCAGAACAACAAGACAGAGAGAGAGAGAGAGGAAAAGAAAAGAAAAGCTGCTAAATGATCAGACAGGTAATTCCAATTAGTTGGGATTAGGGGCACTAAACTTTTCCCCGTTTCCTAGATTCCATCCCTTGATTTCCATTAGAGTCCAAACTAGAAAACAAGGAGGTGACTGAATGGGTTATACTGACCCTTAGGTTGGGATTTCCTAAGGGCGTTAGATGCCAGTACTTTGGTGTCTAACTCCCTTGGACAGCTTTGAGAATCCTCGCCTTAAGGCCTCATCTTGCAGTCTTCTCACCTGCAAAACTCCCACAGACGCCAGTGAGAGTTAGATGTGTATTCAGTCTGTCACTGGGAGAAGGCCATGTGCAGAGAGTTGATATCTTCAAGATACATAGCCTGATTCTGATCTCAGTGGTGTAACTCCATTGACTGCAACTGAGTAACTTCCGCATTGCACCATCCTGGGGCCCAATCCTGTCCCTCCAAGAGGCGCTGAGCACCCTTAATTCCCATTGACTTGAGGGTGTTCTGCACCTTGTTGGATTGAGCCCCATGTTCCCATTGATAGAGTTTAACCATTGAGCTCAAGGGGGCTTGGTCAGGACTTACTGAGAGCAGACCCAGATCTGTCAAGCTGTACTTCCTCTGAGGTCCAGTTCACTGGGGCAATAGGGACTAATGCAACGGTTAATGGGTTGCTCTTGCTCCCAGCGAGCCCAGTTTTCAAACCCTCAGTGGATTATAGCAGGATGGGGATAATGTTTTCATTGTAGTAATATTTTGTAGCAAACCATTCCCCCCCCCCCTTTTGGCCCCATTCTACAGCTCTGAGATTCAGTTAAAATCTAATTGCTTCCTCTGTAGCCAAGCACAAGTGCATGAGTTGGCTTGACTAGCGTCAGATAGAGAGTCTTGGTGCGACATGTGCAATATTGGCCTTGCAGGGGGAGGCGGAGCTAATGAGGGTCATGCTTGAGCCAAAAGAACTCAGTTCTGAAAACGTTTTTGGTTCCGATTTTTTTTTTTCAATCCATGAGGTCACAATTCAGCCACCAGTTGTGATCTTCTGAGTACAAAGAACCAGGGCTGTAATGAGACATTTTTCACCAGCAATTCAAGAGGGAGGAATTGGAACCATTGTGGAGTTTGCATTGTACGGCCTCTGTAATCATTTACCTGTCTGTAGATGTTGGGCTGGATCTTGTTCCCATCAACGCCAACAAGAGGTGTTTTTTTTTGTTATTGACTTCAATGGGAGCAGGATTGAGCCATATTAGAGATATATATGCTATATATATAATATTATATGTGTAATATTATATATATGTGTGTAATATTTACAAATAAAACTGTGATCTCATCTAGAGAAAAAAATGTATTCATAGTACCAACTGCTCTTCCATATTTATGTATCATATTGTATCTTTTTATTATTGTTATAATTATTATGTTTATTATTATTATTATTTTATTATGGAATCTTTCTGGCACTTTCTGGAAGCCACGTCAACCAATAATCCAAGGAAGTGCTGAAGATCTATTTTCACAAGAATTCTACTGGTCTACTGTATACAAGAAAAATGAAAAAAAAAAAAAAAAAAAAAAAAAAAGGAAGAAACAGATAAACAAAATACAGTTCAGCCCTTAATTCTGTACCTCACGCCTGTACGTTTGCTGCTCCTATTTTGGGTTTTTATTTTGCATTCGTTTGTTTTTAACGGATCTAATTTAAGTCTCCAAGCAATATATAAAGATGTAAATAGTAAAGCTTATTTATTAAGATTGTCATCTTTTTTTAATTTATATTTACACAATTGTTCATCTAATTTATTTCTTTTTTCAATACAGTTTTTAACAGTTGTCCTTTTTTTTGGTTCATGAGGTTTTTTTTTACCATTTTCACAGAATTTCTTTATACAGGTTTTTAAAAAAAAAACAAAAAACAAATTCCTCTGGTCTTTCAAATACAGGTCACATGTCATTTAAAAAAAAAAAGCTATGTCAAAGACATAAGAAATATTTTGCCATTGTTGATTCCTATACTTTAAAGTTCTATATTATATAAATATATAATACCTTGTATGCTTAAATATTTAACTGTGTGATTTTGTATATATCTTCATACACATGCTCACACATCTAAGAGGGTTTATGTCCCCTGATGCCGGGAGAACAGAGAATCAAAAACACAAACAATATAAGCTTGTATTAAAGAGTTCTGAACTGGAATTTTTTCTTGTGCCACATCTTGTTTGGTTTCTTGTGGTAAGTGGACAGTGGACATATTACTACCTAATATGTATTGAAAAGAACACTGGCCTTTAGTAAGCACTTGGTTACATCTGTTACAGGGATCCTAGAGTCGGCTACCACAGGCGCGTGCGTGCGTGTGTGTGTGTGAGAGAGAGAGAGAGAGACAGACAGACAGACTGACTGACTGTTGGGTGGGAAAAAGTTTGAATGAAATGCAAAATGATTGCACTACAGGCAATGAAAAGACTTACAGAAGCAGTCCATATGGTGACTTTTAAATAGTATGGAGTCTTACTCCCTTGCTACCTGGTGTCTTTGCAATTGTGGAACTGGGACAGTAGCCTCCAACCAAAGCACACTGGCCACTGCTGCACCAATTAGTTAAGACCTTGAGGGTGTCATGCATGTTAGGGGTAGGTGCCCCCATTCAGGAAAACATTTTACATGTTTAAGTCCATCTCTATTCAGGAAAACACTTAGGTATGTGCTTCCATCAAGTCCCCATCAATTGCTTATAGTTAAGCGCATGCTTAAATGCTCTTCCTGCAGTGATGTTTGCCTGATTTGTGGCAGGATCCTTCACTTTACTAAATGCAGAGCAGTTATCAGTCTAGGTTTTTGCGTAGCTGCATGGAAAAGTGAGGTTTCACTGGCTGCTGCTCATCAGGCAAAAACATAAATTGCCCCCAAAAGAACAAGCTCTGTGATGTCTTGAAATCCAAGATCCCTGCTAGTAACTTAAAAAGAATGATGAACATCATGGTAAGTGTGACTACTTAAGACATAACCCTTAACATCATAAAGTGTGGGTCACTACAAAGTGCTTCTACAGCTATAGCCTCGTGTTATCTATTGGCTCTCTGTGGTCCCAGACCACATCAGGTGATAAGTGAAACAATGGCTCACCTAATTGCCAGTGCCACAAGTTCACCCTGGGATCTGAAGGTCAAGCTGGGTCCTTTGTGGTTCATGCAGTGGGACTCCAGCCAGCTGTGGTATCGATTGTACACATGCCAGGAGAGAAGGTGGTTCACTCTCACATAGCTGCTTGGGCTCAGCAGACCTGACCGCAGTAACTAATAGTAACAATTTAAATTTGGTCTCTGAAGTCGGCAGAGCAGTGTGCACAAATAGAGAGAGAGAGAGAGAGAGAACACAGTCGTGTTTAGAGCAGGGGCGTGTGCAAGGGTGGCAAACAGGGCCATGCCCCACCCCACCCCCCAATCAGTGCGGGGAGAAGGGGGAGCCAGCTCCACCAGCCCTGGAGCCACGGTGGGGAGAACGAGGTTTTCTGGCAGGGGAGAGCCAGCTCCTCTGGATGCTGAGGGTGGGGCGAGCCAGCTCCCGTGGCCGCGGGCGGGCCCTCCAAAAGCAGCCAAATTTTTATTCCTGTGCACGACCTTGGTTTAGCGATACTTACACTTCAGCAAAAGCCAGCATGGTTTGCATATCAGGGTACACCTCGGCTGGTCCTTGGTTGCTACCATGAGCCGCCAGTGCTTCTATGCTCCTAACTCAGCATTAGCACGCCTCTTACAGGTCTGGCAGGGAGGAACCGTTGCTGGCTAAGCACGGTTTCCGCACAGTATCACTGAATGACTGAGGGGCAGTTACACTCCCTCTTTTGCATCTTGGTGACCCTCCCCCCCCGGCAGGATTTTTTTTTCTTCCCCAGACGATTGGCCCCCCCAGTAGGCTCAATTTTCTAGTCTTTTTAAAAATGCAAACAAAGGGATTTTTGCCCCCTTTTCACGCCAAAGCCAGACAGTGGCCACCACAAAAGCATTTCCACACTGGGGCCACCCTCAATGCAAGAGTATTGCTGATATGTGTGTGTGGGGGGGGAAGGTGAACTGAAAGCTGCCTAAATGTAGTTATAAAGCTGGAAACGCCAGACACTCTTTAGGCACCAAGCCTGTGGCCATACAAGAAAACATTCAGTTAAAGATAAGCGTCGTTCTCAATGGGTCAGGCGCTAGCCAGGCCTGCAACCCACTCCTGACCAATGCCTTTTAAGGCACTTTGAAACCTCCCCGGGCAGATAAAAGCTACACACCCATTACAGTCCTGCTCCCAGTGGTTGTGCTGCCTGAGCATAGTGCTTCCCATTTTAATCTTGCTCCGTTGTTTACAGGGCGAGAATGTGCCTTTCGTTTACCTCCTAAAGAATGAGATTCTGCAATCCAGTAAAATTGTTTTCATCTGTGCATAAATGGCCACATCTCAGTTACATGCCCAAGGGGCTGTGCAGGTCCAAAAAGACAGGAAAAAAATGAAAAACCCCACAGAACTGTAGTTTCTTGCTCTTTCATAAAAGGTACAGCTTTAAAATCACAATAAAAACAAACAGCATTTGTTTTGCTGGGAAATGTGTGTAAAGTGATGGGCAGCCATCTGGTGCCCCCCATTTGGCTTCAAGGATTCGCAAGCACCATAAAAACGACAGGCTAGCTTGTGACCTGAGTTATGCCTCATGCAAAGGCATTAAACGTCCCCTTCCCGCCCCCGTTTCCCCTCTGTGGGATTACCAGCTCATGGATCCCGGCCCGTAGGAGTAAGGCAGTGCTGCCTACGCCCCACTTCTGGGGCAGATGGAGGCAGGCAGTGGGCAGAGAAACTGGCCCGTGTAGCCGTCAGGGTGATGGAGGCGGCAGTAACTGTCTGCTGCGATAGGCCCGCAGCAATTTAATACCCCTCCTAGTGACTGAGAGGATTGTCTTCCGACGCCGCTCCTGGGCTGGCATAAATTACACACAGGGCCCTGGCTAAGGGTATAAGCCTAGCCCGCTGTGCTCAGGAATCACGCCAGCAGTGGCGGATGGACACTGCGTAGCAGTGCCCGGGGATGCTGCGGCCCCACAAGATGGGCAGCTAGGGTGACCAGCTGTCCCGATTTTATAGGGACCATCCTGCTATTCAGAGCTTTTTTTTATATTGGCGCCTATTACCCCCAACCCCCCCATCCCGGTTTTTCACACTTTCTATCTGGTCACCCTATGGGAAGCAAAGTTTCAAGCAGTTGAAAGTGGAGAGTGAATTTAGCTAGTAAACACTGGGCCATTGGGTTAATGCTGCAAAACACCCAGGCTGCCATGGGCTCGTTACCGATTAGCAAGGACGAGAACCTCCAGTTTATACAGCTCGTCTTTAAAAAAAAACACCCCAGCACAGCCAGCAGAATACTGCTCACTAGCGCCACCCTGGGGCACCGGTTCAGCTGGCGCCATACCCCACTCACACCCTTTCTGCGGCACGTTCCTTGGCGCTTTTGCAGCCAAACACTGACCTGCTCCACGTTGCTTAGCATGAGGCAGAATGGTCACACTCCCTAACATCCCGCTGACGGCGGTGCCCCTGCCATGGCTGTGTCTGAATCAGGATGTGTTTTTCGCCATACTTCGCTGGCCAGAGAAACCCGATCAGCTTCATGTTTTACAAACAGAGCCAATCACGTCTGAAAGGCTGGGAGTTTCAGAGCCAATCAGGGTGGGATTTTCCACCCAATGCCCTTTAGAAATGAATGGCAACAGGCCATAGAGTTTTCCTAGGCAGCTTTGACAATCCCGACGGTCGTTGCTGGTGGAAGTGCGAGACCCACAGCGCTGGCTGAAGAGCAGCCTCATGTGCTGGTCCAGTCTTGCGCCGTCTTCCCAGTAGCCCAGGCCTTCCTTCTTGCCCTGTGCCCCTTAGCCCCAACCAAACCTGCTTCTGTCCCAGTTGCCCACATCCCAATGCACCTGCCCTGCAACAGACCCTGCAAGTCTTTGTAAGCTGTACTAAATGGGAGGGTCTGGACTGAGGGATAGTTTATAACTATATATTACATCTCCTCATTGGTAACTATCGCACCAAGGAAGAGCTTAGACAGCCCAAATCTGTCAAGATGGGATTTAAGTGGTGACCAGCATTAGTTATGTCCTGACTTTTCAAACAACATTAAAATGCTGTCAAATGTTTCAAGGAGCTAATTATTTTCCTTCCCCCCTCAGCACGAATGGCCTTCATCACTCCCAACTGTGGCAAAAGAGGGTGTTGGTTTACCCAATGAGCTTTGAAGGTGGGCTATCAGTCCAGCAAGGGGCTGGTGATTGTCAGCGGGCTCCTGACACACAACGCTGTGAAGAATTTGACAGGCCAGGAATGCACACACAGGTATTAGTAGCAGACAGACATGGGGTGCCCTTTAGCCTAACAGAGGCTACAGGCTACTACTGAAATTCTCAAAGCTGGCTTGGGGATTTGGCATCCCAATTCCCCATTAATTATAATGGGAAGCCAAGCCCCTGAGGTGGCTTTGGAAATCTCAGCTTTTATCTGTTCCCAGAAGTCACACGCTACTAAAAATGCGACCACTGCTGGGTTGGAACACAGCAGCTGTTTACAGTGCTAAGCGGCCCTACAAACACAAATCTGCTCTTGCCAAGCAGTGACCCACTGAGAGCTTTCAGCATCACAAAGGGGCATGCGTCTTAGGGAACCAATCCCACGCTATGGGAAGACGCCCATTAACAGCAGAGGGAATTAGAGTGGGCCCAGTTCGAGACAGGAAGTGCAGAAGCCTGATGTGGGCAGTTAGGGAGGTGGACTAGGAAACTGGCCAGGAAGTTACAGCTAACGCATCGCCCTGTGCAAATAACACCGAGGAATATTTAATGCCGAGCAATAATGAGGCTCTTCCATTTACATCTCATGTCAGAGACAACACCCTCCAGCAGCACAGCACTTCTTGGCCCCATGCTGGGGCAATGGATCAGCACTGTCTCTCAAGGAAAAGCATCTTTTGATTCACTGATCCAGTTTCCCGAAGCTTCCCAGCCAAGTTCTGAGCACACGCAACCCTGCCTAACGTGTAAAAGCCACTTGGCCCCCTGCCTAGCTACAGGCCAAAAAGCCCCCCATGGGGAGCAGTGAGGGCATTAACAATAGAGCCCTTGTGCTGTGTGTCCTGCATTGTCTCACTCTGACCCGCTGCCCTGGCACAAGACACTAATTCTGGGCCTGCTTGTGCCATTCAGACCTTCCCACTCCTGAGGCAAAAGGCTCCATGCTTTCCCCTCGGTGCTGGCCCCACCTCGCTGCCGCTCTTGCTTCTTAACCCCACCCAGATTGGCAACATGATCAAACGAAAGCAGGCGCATGTGTTTTCATACGCAACAGCTGCTGTGAAGAGCCCCCCCCCACCCCCACCCCCATGCCAGTCCGTGCTGCAGCAGGATGCCAGGAGAGCTGGAGGGTATCAGTTCTCCTGAAGGCAGCCCTCCTGTTTAGCTTCAGCGTGTCGACGAACTGCCTGTGCAGCCCACGGTTCTGGGACCTGGCGCTGCCTGCAGAATCTAGACACAGGTACACCCTTGTCCCACAAGCATGTTCCACATGCTAAACTGGTACTTTAAAAAAAAAAAATCAAAATGTGTTTCAAGCCCCCGTGGCTAAGAAAACATTCAAAATGTAAACGGCAGCAGTGCTGTCTTCCTGAAACTGCAGCCAATCACAGGAGAGGCGGTAACGGTTGAAGCAGGCAATGGGATATTAACTCTTGAGCCTAATGAGGTTGATTCTTAACCCTAATGATCACCAATTAAATATCAACCTTGTTCACTAATGGCCATACAAGCCGAGACATCAAGCTACCAAGCATCTCCTACTGCCTCCCAGTCTCACCTAGGTGCCAACGGCATCATCCAGTCCATAACCTTCCAACTTCTTCATCCTGACTGCTACAGTGTGGTGAGAGATATTTGCCTATAAATTTCGGAAACATTTGGGGACAACAGAAAAAAAAATAGACTGGCATGTCACCAGAAATAACATTGATTGTACCATTTGGTTTCATTGACTTTGGTATGTCAATAAGAACAGCTCAGATTTTTAATTCTCTAAAACTGCTGCAGAAATCTGTGTGTGCTAAGTCAGGGGGCTACTGGGAGCTGGAGATCTAGCTGTCCAATTTTGATCCAGGTTGCCCCACAGACTATGGGGATGGCTCTCTCCCTCTCTGTATATAGATAATGCGGTCACAATTTATATATTATATACCCAGTTACAAAGGGTTAATAAGTGATTAACAGTTTATTATAAGCATGTTATAAACATGAGCAGCATGTGTTATAGGTGGTTATAAGCACATCAATAGAAGGGCTGGCAGATGGCTATAAGCACCTTATGACTGGTTAGAGTCTATAATAATTGGTCAATTATTAAATCAACTATTAACCCTTAATACATAGTTAATAATGTGCCTTAATATAACGGGTGAGCCATAATTATAGAGACAGCTGAATGCCTTCACTATGTGGATCTGGAGTTTTGGTTCATGTTTATCTCAGTTTCTCGCGCCAGCATCACAAGGAGAGATAATTAAACGGTGTCCCCAACCCACTAGTGACATGGCTCATTTCATGTTCCTGGCTAGAACCCAGTGCACTGCGACATCACTGTGAGGACAGTATCATTGTAGCCCCATAGACATTTGAGTTGGGACAGGCTTCCAGCGCCTGTCAAGCAAGACCTTCTTAAATTGCTTCGGCCCAGAGCCTCAATGGTATTTAGGAGCCCAACTACCATGAATTTCAGTAGGAGCCTAAATACCTTTGAGGCCTTAATCCTGCTAACACCAGAACACCTGCAACCCTTTCAATCATGTGGTTTTTTTCATGACTTGTGCATAAATTAAATTTCCTGTACTAGGTGCATTGCAGATCACGGCTGGTGACATATCAGAGCTCCAGTATCAAACTATCTGTAGCCATAACAACCCCGCTCGTATTGCCGCTACGCAATTACAGCAATAGCCCTAACAACCCAATTTAAGATGAACTGGAAAATCCCAAACATCTCCATAGGGCCCTCTGACTCTGCTCTCCAAGGAGGGTCAAAGTGTGTAGAACTGAAGGGCACGATGCCATATCCAAGCCAGGTAAGCCTGGGTTTGTCAAATTCGCAGCAAAAGCTCCAGCCAGATAGTGCCCCCTGAGAGGGATCAAACACCTCCTCAAAGAGGTCGTGGGGGACGATGGGAGGCGCATAATTCTGCTCAACAAGCTGGAGCATTTCAGGACTATGAATGGCGACTGAGGCTGAAAGCCCTAACTATAAAGAAAACATGTCTTTGCCGTGTAAAACAAGGCCACATGCTGAACAAATGAATGCACAGCCGCGCACGCTGGCAGAGGCAAACATTATGCACATGCAAACAGGAAACGTCAAATGATCTGGCACTAACGACTCAAAGCAAAATTCCTCAAACCTCTCTTAGAACATCAGGTTCAAAGTGACGTACTTGGGTTGTGAAGTGCAGTGCGATGGCCAATGAACAGAGGGTCTGGGCTTCTCTCACTCAGTGAGAGCCATGTAAGACTCATGATGAAGGGTTTGAATCAGCAAGGGACGTAAACACAGGCTTAGAGTCAGGCACATGATTGCTGAATTGGAACCTAAGCTCCCGGATATCGTTCCATTTACTTCTATGGCCACTGGAGCAGTCCCTAATTGTTTTAAAAAAAATTATGGTTTGATTGATTTGCTCCTAGGAGATCAACAGCTTGGCACAAATTGATTGCGTTTTGTTAATTTCTATCCTTTTGTTTACCTTCCTGACAAGTCATCTCTACACGGGTTCCCAGGTCTCCCATAATTCTAGCTTTTTAACGAGTACAACGTGGACGTGTGCCTAACATTTAACTGAGTGCAAGAGCTCTCTCGCTCTTCCAGCTCATTTGGCCCAGTCCAGCACGTCATTCTTCATGAGTCCTGGCTCTCAACGTGGAGCTTTGGAAAGCAGTGAGCAATGGGGATCCTGGGGCCAACGTTTTCAAAGCCCAACCTCTGCTTTTTGAGTGCCCAACTTGCGACGTGAAATCAAAAGCTCCTTTCGGAAAACGCAGGCCTGTTTCTTGGAGAGGCCCTAGTCCCTTTGCTGCCACATCCTCCATTGGTAGGGGAGACTCATGATGTCTAATGTCAGCCACCAGATCAGATTGAGTTCACTAGCATTACACGCGACATGAATTTGACCCAGTGTCTCCATGACAGACCAAATTCCTCTCCCGTCCAGCCTGTCGACTGGGTCACCACGGTCATTACAAGACAGCCTTTCTCTCCCAGCCACCCCTTCTTTCCAGACTGTAGCTCAAAGTGCAGAAGAAATGAGGTAGTTTCTCTACCCCTTCCATCCAAATTGGGCTGCCCTTGTCTGGGGCACTGCCATGAAGGGTAACCTACCAGTACGTCCCTACTGTGGTAAGTATGACTCGCCATTCTTTCCATCATGGAAGAATGCTGCAAATCACAGAGGCTGTTAAATGACCTTGCAGGAGGGGAGAAGAGGGGACTGAAGGAGGAGGAGGGGGAGGCTGGAAAGAAAGGCAAGGGGAATCCTTTTTATTGGATAGTTTATTAGTATGTCAACACTAAAACTTTCCATCCAGTCATGCAAAACCTTGGGGATGGGGGGCGGGGGGCGGGGGCGTGTAAACCTCTGCGGTGTGATTGTAAACCCTAAGGCGGGTGAGAAACGTACTGAATTAAAACAGTGCCAAGCAACCCTTGCGGTGGGACGTGCCTTGCAACGATGCCTGGCCATGGTCTGCTCCCACATGCAGCCCGGCCACCCCCACTGAGAACAGGGGCATTTTCATGCTAGTGTCGCCAAGGGGTGGATTCGGCCTTACGTCACGGTGCGTGGCATGCCGAAAAGTGCTCAGCGTTTGGCCTAACTTTGCTCCCATTGAAATCAATTGGGAGGCTTTTAGCAGAGGTTGGCCAACACTGAGTGCTTGGGCCCCCTCCATAAGGCTGAGCAATGACCAGGGCCGTCCCTAGCGGGGTGCGGGGCCCGGGGAGGAAGTGACGGCTTCATATCTTCCAGGACCGACCACGCTGGCCAATCGCACCGGCCCGCAGGGCCCCCCAAAGCACGGGACCCGGAGATTGGTGCGGGGCCCAGGGAGGAAGTGATGGCTTCGTCTCTTCCAGGACTGACCGCGCTGGCCAATCGCACCGGCCCACAGGGCCCCCCAAAGCACGGGACCCGGAGCAGTCACCCCAATTCGCTCTACCCAAGGAACGGCTCTCTGGCAGTGATGTGCTGTGCTTTAGAAAGCAAGCCAGAGGGTGAGCTGAAGTCCAGCCTACAGGGAAGTTGTACTCCGGGGCCTGAACCTAGGCAGGAATCCCAGCCTTTGGCCTGGGTAAATGACTTCAGGATGGGCCCCACTTATGCAGCCCCCCCAGTATAACACTAGGGAGCGGTTTTGTGCAGTAGCTATACTAACTAACCTGGGAGTCAGGAGACCTGGGTTCCACTCCTGTCTTTAATTGCAGGTTTGGACATGTTGCTTCGCCTCCCCGTGCCTCAGTTTCCCCATCTGTAAAATGGGGATAATGACACTGGACGCCTTTGAAATCCATGGGTGAAAGAGCTTGTGTGAGATGATACTTTTTTCTCTACGGGTGACATTCACCCCAGGCAGAAGGCCTTGAGCTAGGGCTTAAATGGTGCCCAGGCCTTGCCCTGCACTAGGGTGACCAGATGTCCCACTATCGGGACTGTCCCAATATTAGGGGCTTTGTCTTATATACATAACTATACCCCTCCCCCCCCCCCCCAAAAAAAAGGTGTCCTGATTTTTTTTACACTTGCTAGCTGGGCACCCTGCCGTGCACCACCACAGGAGAGTAGATGTCATCATCTCTACCTTTGGTTCTGCCTCTAACCGTCACTCTGTGGGGAGCGCCTGAGACGAAAACACAGGCTGGGACTTTCAAGGAACCCAAAGGGAGTTAGGTAGCTGTGTATGCTAGGGAGACCAGATGCCCCGATTTTAAAGGGCCACTCCCAATTTTTGGGGCTTTTTCTTATATAGGCGCCTATTACCCCCCACCCAGTCTCGATTTTTCACACTTGCTGTCTGGTCACCCTAGTGTATGCCCACATTTGTGCCTGTATTCCAGCAATACGTTGGGCGCAGCCCCTACCTAGGGTGACCAGATGTCCCGATTTTATAGGGACAGTCCTGATTTTGGGGTCTTTTTCTTATATAGGCTCCTATTACCCCCCACCCCCGTCCTGATTTTTCACATTTGCTGTCTGGTCACCCTACCCCTACCCAGCCCACCAGGCTGTTGCTCCAAGAGCCTCAGGTCAGGAGATCCCTTGAAAGCCAGAACAAGGTTAATGAGAAAATTCCCACTGCTAAAGCTATCACAGATAAGGCAAGGAGCCAAGCCCCTGTTTTCCATACGTTGCCAGGTTCCCACTTGCAAAAAAACCCCAAGCCCTGGCTCAGACCAGTTGCTCCTAGCAATTTGCCCTTAGGGCTTGTCTACACTTGACATGCAAACTGCTAGGAGCCATTGGTCTGAGCCAGGGCTTGGGTGTTTGTTTGGTTTTTGCAGGTGGGCACCTGAGCAAAGTAGCTGGGTCGACCTAACTTTTCTATGTAGCCCAGGCCTTAGCTCCAGTGCTAGTTTCACACAGTATCGTGCCCTTTGAAACATTCCTGCTCAGCGCTCCTTTGCACCCCCACCCCTTTTTTTCTGACAACAGTTGCTGTTTACTGGGACGCAAAGACGTGGCATTTTATCTTTCAACCTCGCCTTTCCCTTTTACTCATCCCAGTGGCCTTTACGTAGGACACACCGTCTACGCTATAGCATTAAAAAAAGAACAGAGCCAGAGGGTCAGACTGGAGGAAGCTACGTCACAGCTGGATCATAAACCAAAAATCTGAGAAACCATTAAAAACTTTTTGGAATTATAATGCAAATCATTGGCAAGGTGTTTTTTTGTTTTTGTTTTTAATAGCGCTGAAGTTTTCCTGCAATGCCCTGACTATTTCCCCAATGCTCCCAGGGGGTGGTTGAATTAGAGAGGTCAGGGGCAGCATGGGAGGATACAAATAAAAGCATCCAGGGCTAGATCAGAGTTATGGTTGTGACCTCTGGCAAATATATATCCTGGTGTAAAGGAGGAACAAATTGGAAGCACATTATTTAGCCAGTGTGAAGGCAGGTTCGCTTATTTCATGTGACCTCCCTGGCATAAAAAAGAGCAGAACCATTCCAAATCTTCTACAGTTGTGCAGGCATCCAACGTGGTGTGCGGGCAATCTGAAAGCGGGCAAGGTGCAGAGACAGTAGCAAAGGTATGGAGCCTGCATAGCCGTGGCAGGGTTATGATCAGGCAAAGACTTGGAGTGGCAGGAGAGCCATGGACTATGCCCAAAGCTAGGGCCCTACCAAATTCATGGCCATGAAAAACGCATCACGGACTGTGAAATCTGGTCTTCCGCCGTGAAATCCGGTCTTTTGTGTGCTTTTACCCTATACTACACAGATTTCATGGGGGAGACCAGCGTATCTCCAATTGGAGGTTCTGACCCAAAAGGGAGTTTCAGGAAGGTCGCAAGGTTATTTTAGGGGGGAGGCGGTATTGCCACCCTTACTTCTGCGCTGCCTTGAGAGCTGAGCGGCCGGAGAGCGGCGGCTGCTGACTGAGGGCAGTGCCCAGGAGGTATTGCCTTGCCGGAGTTCCCACTGGTCACACTGAGGATGCACCTTCTCGCTAGATTCTGAACAGTGTCACTTGGGCTTTGAGGCTGAGAGTTTTCAAACTTACCAGTGCATGCCCCCAACTCCCAGTGCAGAGAAAATTTGGGCTGTTACATTGCTGCCCCTAATCTTTCCGCCCTGCCCCAATCCACTCTCACAACCATCTCACCTGAAGTTGATGGTGCTTTAAACTCAGGTTAGCTGGCCTGAGTGGGGGTGGGTTAGAACCCAGGTCAACCTGTGGAACTCCTTGCCTGAGGAGGTTGTGAAGGCTAGGACTATAACAGGGGTTAAAAGAGAACTAGATAAATTCATGGAGGTTAAGTCCATTAATGGCTATTAGCCAGGATGGGTAAGGAATGGTGTCCCTAGCCTCTGTTTGCCAGAGGATGGAGATGGATGGCAGGAGAGAGATCACTTGATCATTACCTGTTAGGTTCACTCCCTCTGGGGCACCTGGCATTGGCCACTGTCGGTAGACAGGATACTGGGCTGGATGGACCTTTGGTCTGACCCAGTACGGCCATTCTTATGTTCTTCTTTCACTTGGGGTGTTGGAACATGTTTTCTAGCGGGGGTGCTGAGAGCCACTGAACCGAACTGTAAACCCTGGATATAATAGAAACCACTTGAAGCCAGGGGGTGCACCAGTACCCCCAGTACCTCTAGTTCCAGAACCTATGAACCCACCCACTTGCAGTGAGGACACAGGCGAAACCACTCCAGTCCCTTCCCACAATTCCCTGCACGTGCCCAGAAGGACAGACAAGTTCTCCCACAATTCACGGGGAAAGAATTATAGCGTGACTCTGCTGATGGCAGCACAAAGAACTATGGGATTATGACGCCAGACGTCCCAGTGCCTCCCATGGGTCACTGATGCAGGTAGGGCTTTGCAGTGTGACTGCTCACACCCAGCTAAGCTGATCGAGGTGCCAATCACCCGATTTAGTGAAGACATGGCCCCATTGAATTGAATCTCTGTGAGCGCTTGGTGTTTAGCTCCCTTACAGCTCCTTGGATGATCCCAGCCTGAAGAACCCTCCCACTATATGCCCTGGATTTGGGATGGGAAAGGTGGGTTGAGCTATTTTAGTTTAATTTTAGAAAATGCAAGTGGTTTAAGAAATAATCCCCAATGAATACCTCAAAATAGCCACCTGAACATTGGTGAGGGCGCTGCTCGGAGCGCACTGAGAGATGAGATGGGATTTACAACATCAGGAGTGTCTGGTAAGGCCAGAGTGGGCTGCTCATTGTCGTTCCGGATCCCTGGCACCCACCAATTCTAGTTCGAGGCACATAACCCGCCTGCTGCGTTCATTCTTTTCTCCTCCAATGAATTTTCCCTCCTCCCTTCCCAGCCCTTTCCCTGCCCTGCGTGAGAAATTCACTGAGGTTCTGAGCCTGGCTGTGTGACTGTGGGCAAGTCACTTTGCCACTCTGTGCCTCAGTTTCCCCCTCTGTAAAATGGGGCTAACGATGCTTCCTTCCTTTGTAATGTGCTTTGAGCTCTATGGATGAAACACCCTATAGACGAGCAGGGTGGTACAGGTCATATGACTTCTGATTTACACCTATGTGTGAGATGAGAATCAGGCCCCTTATCGCAGGCTTTAACCTTAATTATCACGTTCACACAGATGAAACTGAATAGGCATCGGGTAGAAAGTTCAAAAGCACCTAAGTGCTTTAGGCACCTACGTCCTATTGCAAATCAGTGGGACTTGGCTCCTAAAACAGTTTCCCCATCTTGTTTGACAAGCGTGCAGATTTCCAAGTGAGCTCAGCACCCACTGAGCACCCATCCTGCTGAGTCCTTCTGAAAAGCTCCCGCCTAAGAACGCCTTCCTGTTCACCCTCGCCACCCGCCTCAGCCAAGGAAACTATCCGTTACCCAGCCACAAGCAATGCAAGGCTTAGCCAGCCTAGGTGGGAAAGGGCATTGTTATTTATTATTTACGTTGTAGTAGTAGCCACCCTCTATTAGGCATGTTCCCAACACAGAGGAAGATAGTCCGTGCCCCAGTGAACTTCCAATCCCAAACAAAGCCACACCGAGGTTGGGAGATATGGATGCGATGTATGAGGAGCTCAGCATGAGGTAAGCTATGTGGCTTGGTAGCTACATGCTTATACTGCTGCTTTAAGTTAAACAAGATCCATTCCCCTCTTCCCGTCCTCCTTCCATGAGTCAATCCCCTTCTCTTCACCTCCAATCCCCAGCATCGATTCCAGTGTCCTTACATCCTTGCCAACATCCCCCCACCCCCAAACAGATGAGCGGTTCATGCTGAAGACAAAGCAGTGACTTGGAGAAGTAGGAGACTTGGCCAGTGAGTTTCCTGAAGGCACTGCAGGAGGTGGGGGTTCTTTAGGGGGAAGAGAGGGGTGCTGTGCACAGGGGGAGGGGTTAGGATAAGGTTTCCGCTAAGGAAAGTCTGTAACCTGTAGAGAGAAGGCGTTTATAAATGCTCAGGCAGGGAGGCAGCCTTGTAGGCAGGGAACACTTGTGTATATATGCTACGATCTGTCAGCTCTTGTGGGACAGGAAAGTGTAACCGATTGGCTTGAAAGCCTGAGAGTAACGTCATCCAAAGTTTCCATAGAGGAAATCCAGAACCTTCCCTTCAGTTGTGAGATGTTTTATTTGCCACCTCAAATAATTCCTGGGTTTTGTTTGGCTCGGGCACCTGACCGTGGGTACCATCACAGGATTCACCATGGCCCACTGCTTTTAACTAGCTTTGATCTCGGGGGTTATGCACAATGCAGCACAGCTGAATATGCTGTCAAAGTGTGCAGCCTCCCTTCCCTTATTTCTAGCCCCTGCTATACGTACACACATCCCTGCTGTGCACGTGAACACAGAGCTATGGGGCCAGATTCTCTGCTGGGGTCAGGGCCGGCTCCAGGCACCAGCTTGCCAAGCAGGTGCTTAGGGCGGCCGCTCTGGAGAGGGGCAGCTATTCGGCGGCAATTCGGCGGACGATCCCTCACTCCCGCTCGGAGCGAAGGACCTCCCGCCGAATTGCCGCCGCAGATCGCGATCGCGGCTTTTTTTTTTTTTTTGCGCCGCTTGGGGCGGCAAAAACCCTGGAGCCGGCCCTGGCTGGGGTAAATCAAAGTTGTTCATAAGAACATGAGAACGGCCATACTGGATCAGACCAATGGTCCATCTGGCCCAGTATCCGGTCTTCTGACTGTGGCCAATGCCAGGTGCTTCAGAGGGGATGAACAGTGATCCATCTTCTGTCACCCATTCCCAGTGTCTGGCAGACAGAGGCTAGGGACACCATCCTTGCCCATCCTGGCTAATAGCCATTGATGGACCTATCCTCCATGTACTTATCTTGTTCTTTTTTTTTATAATCTTGGCCTTCACAACATCCTCAGGCAAAGAGTTTCACAGGTTGACTGTGTTGTGTGAAGAAATACTTCCTTTTGTTTATTTTAAACCTGCTGCCTATTCATTTCATTTGGTGACCCCCTAGTTCTTGTGTTATGAGGAGTACATAAAACTTCCTTATTTACTTTCTCCACTCCAGTCATGATTTTATAGACCTCTATCATATCCCCCCTTATCACATCCCCCCTCGTCTCTTTTTCAACCTGAAAAATCCCAGTCTCATTAATCTCTCCTCATATGGAAGCCATTCCATACCCCTAATCATTTTGTTGCCCTTTTCTGAACCTTTTCCAATGCCATTATATCTTTTTTGAGATGGGGCGACCACATCTGCATGCAGTATTCAAGATGTGGGTGTACCATGGATTTATATAGAGGCGTTATGATATTTTCTGTCTTATTATCTATCCCTTTCCTAATGATTCCCAAGATTCTGTTCCGTCCTTCACTGCTGAAGCACCAGCTGAGAATCTAGCCCACACTACACATCTACACTCTGCAGTGTACTGTACTCACAAACATGCTCTGCCCATACACCCAGATCTGACTATGTACACATGGGTTTCGTATACACACTGGGCCTGATTCTCAGTTACTCTGTTCTGACACTTGGGCTAAGGATGGCTGGGAGTTAAGGTGACTTTAAGCCATCTTGGTGCTCCATTTATTCTGCTTGCTGTGTAAGTCTGAGCAGCCTCCGTGCTGTTGTAACTGAAGATCGGCTTTTGATGGGCACTGTGCACTATACCTCCTGCCCTGACTTGAATCCTACACTGAAGGCAAGTGCAAATGGACACATGATGTGCACAATCAGAGGCAAAACGTGTGCAAAAAGTTGTCATGACCAAATGTGCCCTGAATCACCCACTCATGCCAGCCCAGCTTTTGGAGTGAGTCTTAGATCCTAATTCATAGCACATGCATAGCTACAGAGCCCATCCATCTAGCAGTATCCCTATAATGCTGTCGCTAGCATCTAACAACTTTTCTAGGATTACAGACAAACCATTTGATTTGTCCACGGGGACAGCCAACACTGCCTCCTTCCCACCGTTAAGCCACAAATTTCCTCTCCCCCTTGTCACTTGCAGGTGGGTTTTAAGCCTGTGGGGGTTTTTCTTAAAGAAAAAATGACCCATCCTTGAAAAAAACACGCAAAATTGTGTGGTCAAACCTGGGGAAGGGACAGGAAAAGGTCCAAAAACGTGAGCACCCAAAAAAAAAAAAAAGTTAATGAAATTTGTAAAACCTCTAATGCCTCCCGGTTCACCCAACTCGAATGATGACACCCAGGCACACCATGGCAGCTACACAACCCAGGTTACACACCTCCTGCACATACACTTGCTGGCCATGCACATGCCAGGCACCCCCCCAGGAGCTGTCACATGCTATCACACATGAATCCCCTGGTCCCCATTCACCTCTCGCTCACCCCCTTGTAAACCAGGCACAGTCAAGACAAGTTGCTGGGGTTACACAGGTGTAAGGCTGAGAAGACTCAGGCCCAGCCAGCTGGGTGCATAGGGCTGCCAACAGGTTTCCCTCACTGCCACGGCTGGTATTTTTCATGGCAGCACATGCAATAGGAACACAGCACAGCAGTACGGTGCCGAAACCCCAGCCAGGGCATCAAACAGGGCCTCATTTGCACTTCAAAGTTTGTTTTGTTTGCTTGTGTTACAATAGCAGAGGGCACCAAATATTTCCTTAAGCTTGTCGCCCACGTCCAGCATGAACGCGTGATGCCAGGGGCAGCTGAGCCGCATGCTGAGCTATAGGGTCGGAACAAGGGCTGTATATTTAAAAGGAGCCGTACGATCAGTTAAATCCCCGCTGGCAGGCTCAAGCGCTGGAAAGGGTCCCAAGGGCTTGCCTGCATGAGGAGACGCTGAGACTCAACCAGAATTCCTGCTGGGGCACCTGGCCAGTACAAACCAGCGTGCCCGCTGCAGCGTCACTGGAGAGGCTGCAGGGTGCTCCTTGTCATGTGCCCGGTCTGTGGCTGGCCAGGACACTCTCGCAGCCCTCTAAAGGGACGTCTCTGCTGCAGCGGGAGGTATACTTTGAGGCACCCGTCATTAGCTCCAATCAAGCGAGCCCACTACAGATTGCAACATGGCTGCAGCAGCACGGACTAGCTGCCCAAGTACAATCCAGACCGAGCCCCTAGGTACGTACCTGGGTGACTCGCCAGTGCAGCTGCCTGCACGGTGGTGGCTAGGCTGTGCTTTTCAGGGTGCCACCTTGGTCAAAGCGAGCAGGGGTACGTGCTGGAAATCACACCCCCAGCAACAGTGTGGGCGCACCCTGACCTCCTCCGCTTTAGCCGGATTTCGGGAGATGCTAAGCCGCCTGTCGAAGACAGCGGAAGCTTGCACGGTCTAGGCATTTCTGAAAAACAGGCAGCTTCTGTCCATGGATGCACTAGGACTGGCCAGGGCCTGCATATTGTGGCTGGCCTCTATGCACGGGCATGGGGGAGGAGAGACTCTTTGGCCTTTCCACCTCGTCTTGCATTCTCTCAGTGTGGCCCCACCAACGGCAAAGGGAGCGGTTGACTAATGGGGAACAGGCTAATGGCATGCAAAGCAGGAGCAAGGCCCAATGGAAGGGAGAAGGAAGATCACAGTCTAGGTGTTTTAGGTGCCAAGGGATTAACCCTTCATGGGCAAAGCAGCAGGCAGAACCTCAGCTCCAAGATGCTACAGGTCTGCATCTAAGTAAATTTGGGTCTGGAATCAGGCGGGCCGGGAGGGCTGCTGGGGGAGCTTACCACAGATGACTCTCTGAAGGTTATTGTTATTAGTTATTGTTTATACAGTGGTAGCACCTGGAGGTCCCGGGCCACCTTGGTCCTAGGTGCTGTACAAAAACGCAGTGTGTCACAGCCCCAGAAGAGCTGAGAAGAAGGGGTGTTCTTCCTTTGTGTCATCACTGGTCCTTCCCGCACCCTATTTTTCTTTATGGCAAGAGGACTGGTCAGCCCCCATCTGCTCTGCAATGAGCCACGTGGGACCTTACAAATGAGAAATTCCAGCCTCTGTCTCCATTCAGGCATGGGCCTGCTTGAGTTGCTTCTTCAGCAGATACAAATTCTGGCCCAGACTGAACTCCCCTTCTGCACTGAAAGAGGAATTCACTGGCACCATTGAAGTCAATGGAAAGGCTCCCACTGACTTGAGTGGGCTCTGGATCGGGTTCCTCTATCCTCAGCCTCCCACTTTGCTCCATTCCCAGCGGGTGCCAACCTTATCCACCTCAGATGCTAAAAGACGATAGAGTCTCCATGTCTATCTAGCCCTTGGCTGCCTTATAGGGTTTTCCCACGAGCACAGAACTCTTACGACAGGAGCTGAGAACAAAGAGCGATCTGGCTTTATAGAAGGAGTCTGCAGACAAAAAGAAGCACTCCCCGCCCTCTTTAAATGCTCAGCTCCTCTCACCCCTACCCCAATCCAGCACTGAGAAGTGTCTTATTGTTCCACATACTGGGATTCTTCTCTTAATCCTGTACCCGACACTCGCATTTCTTTTACCAGAGCTCTGAAGAGAGTCGTTTCCTCCCCAGGTCATTCTGCAAAAAGGCCAAGGCAGAGACGGGTGTTGGCAAAAAATACCCAGCAGGCGGGGAAGGTGGACTTCATATGAATCTTTAATGCACAGAACAACCTGTCAGGAGCCCTGCAAACGAAGACTCCGCAAGCAGCAGTTCTGCAAACTCGGAGCGTTAAAAAAAAACCCAGTTTGCCTGCAATGTCTTTGCACCTGCCCGGCTGGCGTTAATCTCCATGATCTTCGGTTTCCAGCTCCCGGTGTCGCCTCCCAGAACTGAGACACTTCGCCTTGGCGCCTTGACGCGCTGAGGCAGCGGGCCCCCTTTCCCACCTCGTCTGCTTCCAAGGCTAGCAGGGGAGGGCGCAGCTGGCTCTCCTGTGCCCTGACCTGGCTCTTTTGGATTTCTCCTCCTCTCAGATTTGGAGCGCGTAGTCCAGGAAATTCGGTAAGAAAAGATTAAAAAGGAGAGACGGTGCTACTGAGTCAAATTAGGTATTTTCATTTTAAAAAATAAAATAAAAAGGGAAATCAAAGTCCAACTGGCTGATTTCTCGTTTCTCCACCGCCCGTGTCAAACAGTCCGGTTTGGCCTCGCTGTCCCCTCCATCTGAACGTCACCCTTCCCCTAAGCCCACCAGCTACTCAGGTTGTCACATGTCCGTGACTCCTCGGAGTTCCCTTCCACAGCTCCAGGCCAACATCGTCCCTCACCGCCCCTTGGACTCCCCGTACGTGTTGCGCTGCATGGAGACCATCTTCTCCTCGCACGTCACTTTGGTGTCCTTTAGGATGTTGTACCAGACCATGCCGGCCGGCCGGACCTCTTCGCTGCGGCAGAACAGGTAGGGCATGGTGTCGGTGCGGCTCTGGATATAGGCACTGCGGAGCAGGGTCGAACAGTGGCTGCTAACTTTCTCCAGCCTCCTTAAGATCAGGTGAGCTTTCCTGGAATGAAGAAGAGGAGACGGAGACATAGCAAGAAGGTGGAAGCAGTTAGACCAGGGAGCTAGGAGGCAGGTCTAGAGGTGGGTGAAATTGTTTTGGTGAATACTAAATTTGCCGAAAATTCATTTTTCAGGTTGAATTTGGCCCAAAACAAAACCAACCAACCCAGCAAACAAAAAAGATTATTTTTAAATGTGGAAATGGTTTGTTTTGGCATTTTCAACATGAGTTGTTACAAATTGACATTCTGTTTAGAAAATGTCAATTCCAACAGACAATTTGTTTCAAGATGATGTTTTGAGTCAACATCCAAAATAGTTTGTTCGACCAGACTGAATTTTTTTTCAGTTTTTCATTCCGGCAAGAAACAAAAAGCAGTTTTGGTTCGGCCACCACCAAAATAAATAAATAAATAAATAAATGCAGTATTCGCTCAGCTCTAGCCAGGGCGGTCTGTCCTCTCACATAGACAAAGCAGTTCTGTTAACAGTTGCCAGTAGCTAGACAGGTCGATAGATTCTGTCTTCTGACTGATTCCTAATTACAGTAAAAGGTTTTTTATCTGGCATGTTGGAGAAATGGGGATGCTGGTAAGTGAAAAATTCAGGTTAAGTAAGAGGGAGGGAGTTTGGGTGTAAGAGGGGATGCGGGAGGGGGTTGGGGCGAGGGAGGGGTTTGGGGTGCCGGATCCGGGGGACGCTCATCTTGGGCGGCTCCCTGCAAGTGGCGACCTATCCCTGCTGTTCCTAGGTGGAGGCATGGCTAGGTGGCTCTGTGTGCTGCCCTCTCCCTGTCCCGAGCGCTGGCTCCGCAGCTCCCATTGGCTGGGAACCACGGCCAATGGGAGCTGTGGGGGCAACGCCTGCGGGCGGAAGCAGTGCACAGAGAGGCCTAGCCGCACCTCCACCTAGGAACAGCAGGGATAGGTCGCCGCTTGTGGTCAGCGTCCCCCGGATCCGGCACCCCGAAACTCCTCCCGTGCCCCAGTCCCCAGCCCCGCATGCTCTCCCACACTCCAAACCCCTCATGGCTGTTCCTCTGCCTAGGAGCAGCAGGGAGAGGGCAAGGGACCTGTCACCACTTCCGGGGAGCCACGTGGAGCCAGGTAGGGAGCCTGCCGGCCCCATGCCAACTGGACTATAAACCGGACTTTCTATGAAGATTAGAAATGCCGGTTTATAAAGCTTTCCGGTTGGTACAGGGCCGGATAACACCCCTTTTACTGTAATTAAATGTCTATAGCACCTGCTATGCAAGCATCTCAAAATGTTTTACACATGATACAGAGGCTAGGACAAGAAGCAATGGGCTTAAGTTAGCAAGGGAGGAGTTAGGTTGGATATTAGGAAAAACTTCCTAACTGTCAGGGTGGTTAAGCACTGGGATAAATTGCCTAGGGAGGTTGTGGAATTTTTATTATTGGAGATTTTTGAGAGGAGATTAGACAACAACCTGTCAGGGATGGTCTAGATCAGGGCTGGGCAAACTACGGCCGGTGGGCCGCGTCTGGCCCATCAGACCTTTTAATCTGGCCCTCGAGCTCCATTGCCCCGCTTCGGCGCTCCCGGAGCTCCTGCCTGGAGCTCCAGCTGGGGAGTGGGGTCGGGGGCTTGCCCCACTCCAGCTGCCCGGCGCTCCTGCGTTATGGGTGTGAGGACATGCTGCACAACCCAAATGCGCCTCATGCGCCATCAGAACCTGGAACATGCAAGCCCGGGTGCCTGCTACTTGTTGGATTAGGTGACTTTCCTAGCACCCAGAGGCGATTCGATTGTGGGCTGTTGGCAGGGCCGGCTCCAGGCACCAGCCTGGCAAGCAGGTGCTTGGGGCGGCCACTCCGGAGAGGGGCGGCACGTCCAGCTATTCTGCGGCAATTCGGCGGACAGTCCCTCACTCCCGCTCGGAGCGAAGGACCTCCCGCCGAATTGCCGCCGCAGATCGCGATCGCGGCTTTTTTTTTTTTTTTTTGGCTGCTTGGGGCGGCCAAAACCCTGGAGCCGGCCCTGGCTGTTGGGCCCTACGTGGGAGGAGATTTCTGAGAACTCAATGTGTTCCAATGACTGGAAGCTAATGCCCGACAAATCCAGGCTAGCATACAATTTGTGTTCAGACAGGAGCAAAACTGTGTGGCAAAATCAACAAACAGCTCAGTAATGTAATTTCCTAGCAGTGCATTGTTCAACAGAATTATTTTAACAGAGCAGATTTTGAAACAAACTTGTGTTGTCCTTGTTTGAACATGAATTGTTAATTTTGTGAGCATTCATGGCCCACCATACAATTTCCATACACAGATGTGGCCCTCAGGCCAAAAAGTTTGCCCACCCCTGGTCTAGATAATACTTAGTCATGCCATAAATTCCGGGGACTGGACTAGATGATCTCTCGAGGTCCCTTCCAGTCCTATGATTCTATGTTAATTAATTAAGGCTTATGGCATCTATACTATTATTCCCAGTGTACAGATGGGAAAACTGAGGCACAAGGAGGTTTAGTGACCTTCTCTAAAAAAAAAAAAGCTGGCAATACAACTCGTCACATCTCTCAACTGCATTGGGTCATCTAACCTAGGCTGCCCTCTTCAGTAATACTAACACAGCACAGAAAGTTTACAGAGCCCGGCCCTATGGTTTCAAAATTGGCAAATTCCCACTGGGGTTAGGGCTTGAGTAGTATGAGCAGCTCAAGTAAAGCAACTCTTACTGGGCTCTTTGGCAATTAGAGTAAAATATATATATATGACTGGTTTGGCAATGCATTCCTGAACCAAAACTGTTCCTTCAATAACTCCCTGGAGCCTCCGGAGTTTAATCTACGCTCCCTTGTTTAATGGTTGAAAGAGACAGAGAGAAGCAAACATCTTGTTGGAAACTGGGCTTCCTCCCTCAACTCAGGGGCCAAATTTGCCTCTCAGTTACACTGGTGCAACTCCACTGAAGTCACAAGTTGATCACAATTCTTAAGAATGAAACATGGACTATTGTGAACAAACCATCATCCACCTATCCATCCCTTTAGCCACCTATCACCATGGCACAACCCTCAAACTCCCTGCTGTCGGAAGCCACTGGAGAAGCGAAAAGCCAAATGGGGATACCTTGCCCTCTCCTTCCCTTACTTATCTGGAGTTCTCCAGAATACCCGCCTCCCCCGTGCGCATGCCTCACCGCAGGAAGGAACCCAAGCACACAGACTCCCTCTCTGCATTTCATCAAGTCTTCAGAAGGGGGACGGGCTAGGAAAAACCCAACTCTGTAACAGCAGAGAAGGAAACGTGAAACAACCCCCAAAGACAAAACTAAATAAAGTAGTTAGTGAGAGCCTGCAACGGGCTAAATCAAAAGTGGGGAAAGAAGGTTTATTTGAGTGGTTTGAAAGTCTCAAGATCACAGATTATTCCCTCTCCCGCTGGTGCTGCAGCAAAGCTCTGGAATTGGGTTGGGGGTTTGTCACAGTTACCGAAGGAATGTCAGTTCCCAATAATGACATGTCAGGGGCAGCGCTCTGAGTCGGCTAGGTAGAAACATGGGGATTATTTGATTGTGAAAGCTTTCTGGTGCTTCAGCCCCGAATTCTTTGGGAGGGAGCACGGCTGTTTTCTGATGCGGCTGCTTTCTCCAAGGCATCTCACTAATTGAGATCCCAAGTAAGAATTCACCGTGAGTCATAAAAGTGTGCGGAAGTGCGTGGCAGAGGGACAAGCCAAAACAGCAGTGACTGGAGGCCAGTCAAACCTCCATAACAAGGTATGACTCTCTGTTTCTGGGGAGGGATGATATGAAAGGCCAGCAAACCTCAGCCAAGTGGCTACCCTTCCTCTTCCAGACTGAGAATAATTCCTCCTGTGGTGGGGATACCAAGCAAGAGCATCTGTGTCCTGCAATGGTAACTTTCCGTGCAGTGGCTATGTCTTCAGGTTTCAAGGATGAGGGACAAGCTGAGCTAGGAGAATTCAAGCCTACTATATAAGGCACATACATATACATTTGATGTGATGGCTGGAGCTTTGACCAACAGCTTCCAACTCCCGCTAACACAATTCCGTTAAGTAGCCACCACCCTACCAGAGAGGTACTCCCTCTCCCTGCAATCCAAGAGGCATAACTTCACCAGTGACATACCCTCCCCAGTCTTTGACAGAGATTGTTGAGCTGAACTACTCTGGAGGTTTCCCGTTATGGAAGCTGATGTTTTCAATAAGGATCCCATAGCTAAAGTAATGCACACCAAGGAGTCATATTCTGCACTGACTTTCACTGCGTAGAGTTCATTAACTTCCACGTGGATTGCACTGGGTGTAAGCAAGCAGAGGATTTAGACTCGTGTCTGACAGAGTCCAGTGCTTCTGAATACTGTGTCTGCAGCCCAGCATCAGGACATGCCTGATACTATTAAATGTAGATGGGAGCGGGTAGATATAAAATGAGTTACACATTTTTGAATGACGCCTTTTTTCTTGGGGGGAAGGAACAAAAAATTTCATGAACCCTTCTCAACACTGTCCAAATTTTGTCATTTTTCATTCTTTCTGGGGGCTAATTTCCCTCCCAAATATTTGTCAAAATATAGTGAAAATACTTTTTGAATTTTTTTATAACAGTAAAAAAATAGAATTTTAAAAAAGAAATGAAGAAAAATGGGCCTGGTTCAAACCTATCGGAATGAAAACAACGTTGAAATTTCAACATTATTTGTGAAACTAGCTTTCTGTTTTTTCAGCAGCTCCAGTCGGAGAGCAATGGCCATTTCCAGTTCACACCATTCCCATCGAGCTCCTGTCAAAGTCAAGCCAGCTGGGTTGTGAGCTGGGCCCAGAGTTGTGAGCTCTCCTTGTCCAGTTTAGGGAGACAAGATCTATTAACATTCATGAACCCTTTACAGTGTGTTGGGAGAGGGGACTGTGCGTCGGGCGTTTGCTTCAAAAGTCAAACCTTGCCAAAGAAATGGAAAGGCAGATATTGGTGGGAATTACCCAGTCTATCTGAATGAAAGGAAAGAAAACAGAAAGGTAGTTACAGAAAGAAAAGACCAACCTATTTGGAGCAAACATCTGGAAACACTTTCTTGTTTGGAAGATTGAAGAGATGTCTACACTGCAATCAGAAGTATGACCGAACAAACAACTATAGCAGTGAAGTCATACCAGCATGGGCTAGCCACTGGATTACATAGATTCACAGATTCCAAGGCCACTTGATCATCTCTAGTTTGACCTCCTGTACAGCACAGGCCATAGAACTTCTCCAAATTAATTCCTAGAGCAGCTCTTGTAGAAAAACATCCAGTCTTGATTTTAAAATGGTTGTGATGGAGAATCCACCACGACCCTTGGTTAATTGCTCTCGCACTTTTAAAAATGTATGCCTTACTTGCAGTCTAAATCTGTCATAGAAGATCAGGGTTGGACAGGACCTCATCTAGTCCAAACCCATGCTCAAAGTAGGACCAATCCCTAACTAAATCCCCAAATATCAGAGGGGTAGCCGTGTTAGTCTGAATCTGTAAAAAGCAACAGAGGGTCCTGTGGCACCTTTAAGACTAACAGAAGTATTGGGAGCATAAGCTTTCGTGGGTAAGAACCTCACTTCTTCAGATGCAAGTCAATCCCCAAAGGGCCTCCCTCAAGGATTGAACTCACAACCCTGGGTTTAGCAAGCCAATGCTCAAACCACTGAACTATCCACAGCTTCCAGAGGTTTGTATAGCTCCTGGTGCTGTGGATTCATTGCTAGCATTATTCAACCTAGCTAGCTCAGGTATGTCTACAGGTGCTTCAGTCACACCTCTGACTGCAGTGTAGACAGACCCTAAGACGCAGGCCTGACTGGGTGAATCAACACTCAGATACCTACACTGGGCTTGCTCTGGAGACAGCTGGTGTTTGGCGTGAGCTAGGACGGAGTGTGTGAGGGAGGTGTCATAGCTATCTTGGTATCAGTAATATTGTGTTGTGTTCTTTGCCCGTTGGGTGATTCGGGGAGAGGGAGTGGTCCAACTCTGGGCTGAAATTGTAAATGTAATGACCTGATGCCAGGTGCTATTCCGCTCGCCTTGGGACTGCCTGCTGGAGTGGATGTAAGAGGAGAGAATGGCGGGAGGTGACACTCACGGCAGGCTCTATTGCTGAGAAGCCAAACAGGAGATGGATGTATGGATGGGCAGGAATAGCTGGGAGTTTGTCCCTTACGTGCTACAATAAAGGGAAGCTGCATTTACCCACTAGTGAGTCCCCTCCACTTGCTCTAGGGCAGTGCACAATGCATGAATGGCATGCTCTGCATCAAAATGGGTGCAAATAGGGTCATGCCTTGAGCTTCAAAACCCCAGATTCCCAAGGATGGATTCAGACCAATGGTCCATCAAGTCCAATATCCTGCCCCTAGCCGACGCCAGATGCTTCAGATGAAGGTCTAGATCTCCAGGACATGCCTAAATGTGCCTCCTCCTGTCCCATCTCTCTTCCATTCCATCTCCTGTGTTCACTTCCTTCATCTTTTCTCTCCCTCTTCCGTGCCACCTGCTTCTCTCTCCCCCTCCATTTCCTTCTTGTCTCCTCTACAGTTTCCCATGTCCCCTCTTCTCTCTTTCCCCCTCTCCATCCCTTTACCTTTAGACACCACTGAAAACTCTCTCACAGGGCTTGCTTCCTCCAGCCTGGCCTGGGCCATGTTGTTATGGCAGGACAGGGTAAACACATGCCACTCCCTCTATCTATCATCTGCTGGGGACAACTGGTGGGTTTGCTCTGTTCTCCAGCAGACTTGTGGTTGCATCTTTCGGTCTCACTGCAGCTGCTTCGTTGGTGCCTGGCTCTGCTCAATGGCTGGTGAGCGTTAGGGAGTGTAACAACGGGAAGCAGCAGGTGATGGAATGGCCCCAGGGGATGCACCAACTGCAAAGTGCTCCGACCAATCAGAGGAGGCAGCAGCTCCATGCAGGAGAAAACAAGGAGGGAGCAGAGGAACATTCTGGACTGGAGGATCAGGAGGGAAACGGATACCTGGATTTTGCTATCCCTGGGTCGATGACAAACCCCCTCAGCTACAGCCAGGTTGCTCGGCTCTCCTGGGGGGAGCTGGCGTGGCTCACTTGTTTGAGAGGGTTAATGAAGTCATGCTTAAATGTTAGACTTTTGGCTGACATCTTTTCTTTATTAAAAAAAAAAAAGGGAAGGAGAGAAAGAGACCGGGGGAGAGGAGAGAAAGAGAGAGAAGCCTTCTGGTGAAGGCTGGGTAATAAATTACAGAAGCAGTTCTTGGGCTGCCAATTTAACGCCATCCATCAAATTCTGGCCACCATCCAAGTGCTCGCTGCGGGGGGATGTCAGGCCAGAGCGACCACCTTTTCAAATACTGGAAATGAAATCTTCCTAACGCCGAGCTACCCCGTCGCTGCCAGAAACAATAATTTATTCCCATATGAAAGGGCAGGATCAGGAGGGGACGGCTGCAGAAGTCAGACTCCCGGGCTGGCTACAGCCAGGGCTGACACTGTTCTGCACTAAGCCCCCGAGCCACCAAAGCGTAGCTGCTTCTTCCCCACCCCGTCCCCACATGCCGTCATCTCCACTCCTCCTCGCCTGCCACATTGCACTTTGTGGCCAGCTGTTTTAAACTTGGTGCCAGCCTGGCCCTGGTCCTGTTTGCCATGAAAGTGAAGGATTTAGGAGGTCGACGCTGCAGTAAAAATGACGGAAGGGATGAAAAGTAATGGCCCTTTGCTGCCATTTTCTCCTCTTGCATCTTGTGTTACTGGGGCCCGAAGAGAGATAGGAAGGTGTGATTTCTAGGGCTGTTGGAAGGGCTCACGCATGGATAAAGGCACTGTCATAAGGGAGTGTGGTACAGTGGTTAGAGTAGCAGACTTGGACTCCTGGGTTCTATTCTCCGTGCTGGCAGGGAGCGTGCGAGAGCTGGGTGTCTTGCATTGGCTACTTCCAGCTCTGACCCGGACCAGTTGTGCACCGCATGGTGCGTCACTTCACCCTTCCCTGTCTCAGTTTGCCCATTTACATTGGGAATACAATACTCACCTTGATCCCAGGGCTGACGTGGGACCTAGATAACTGCTTGCAAAGCACTTTGACATGCTAGGATGAAAGGCACTAGAAAAGTACAACATAGGATTACAGAGCAGACAGGGAACAACAGCTGTGCTAGAGTGGAGCAGGGTCTCGCCCCAGGACTCTGACGGGAGGTGGGGGAGAGGTCAATGCCTGGTTGTCTTGTTCTCTTGTGGGGTTTTTTTGCTATAAATTCAGATTTTCCACCCAAGTGATAATTGACCCAGGTCTGTCAGGCTCTCAGATGGGAGGATAGAGAGTCCAGCACTCCAAGCCCGGCTATCACAACCTCTCATCTGTACATCATATTCCCTCCTGTTACCATAAGGCAGCTGCTGGTGGAGACGCCTGCATTTAAAAGGATCTTCTCCTGCTGCTGCTGTCAGCAGGGCCCCGTTACTTGCTTTAAGAAAAGGAGGGGCTTAAAGCCCCATGCTGATGTCACATCCTGACCTGATGAGCACGGGGGTGGGGACAATTTAACCATGTCTATTTCCTCCACCTCCCTCTGAGAGTCAGACAGTCGCGATGGCCACAACAACCCCCCAAAATCCAGGCAGCTGTTAAAAGAAGAGCCTGTGACATAAAGCATCATCACTGCACAACACGAGCCCAGGAAGGATCGAACGAATGCATAGTAGCATCAGGCCTTTATTGGTCTAGACAGATTCTTCTCTTTAGTTGGAACAAATTGTTGCTGTAAATTTGGAGAAAGCATCTCTTTTTGCGTGTGTTGGGGTTATATGGGGTTTGTTAGAGGAGACTAGCCGGATGAAGCAAACCAGGAGCCAAGTCCTGACCACAGCAAGTCCTGGTCTAGCGCCACCTATGAGCTAAGTTTTTTAATGTCTCCTTAATGTAAACCTTCTGTTTGAGACATCTGGTTGTCAGTGTGTCTTCTCGCGAGCAGCTGTTTGCAGTAACCTGTGGCTTTCATGGAAACTGGGCTCTCGAGGACTCCAGCATGATGTATTTATTACACAGAGGCAATAGACTCCCCTCTTGTCACTAAGTTTTATGAGTGAACATTTACGGTGGATCTGAGGCTCATCTGATAAACATTTCAAGGTACGAAAATGAATGACCTCCTGGGAACAAGAACAGCCTGTCAATTAAAAACTCATTACGAGATGTTCCCTTGGAAAATCCTCAGTCGCCTCTCCCGCTGTCGGGGGCTCCCTCGCTGTCAGAGCAACCTGAGAAATGAGGCTGGAGGACAGACCTTCGTTCTTGTCAAGAGGCTAGAACTGCTTGCAAGCGGCAGGGGTATTTTTAGAAGCTTCCCCATGGAGCGGAGATGCTGGTTACTCAGATGCATGAGGGGCTGCTGAAAGTTCAACCGGAGATCCCTGCCTCTGTGTGGAAGGACAACTGCGGAATCCATGGATGTCTCTAGACATTGCTTTCTGTATAACGGTGCGTCAAGGACACACTGGAGAGCACTTTCCAAATCTCCTTGCTGGACATGGAGAGACAAGTTTGCCTGGCTTGTATTTTCCTGCTGGATAATGCCCTCAAATAGGTGCATCGTCACTCAGCTTCCAGAGATGCCCAAGTAACAGAGGGATTTACCAGGGAAACATAAAGAAAGCCGACAGTCCCATGGATTTGTACAGAGAGGGACGACTTGAAATGAGAAACAACTTGCAGTGCCATCAAGGAGAGGGGAAGAGAGTGGCTTCACATCAGAGGTTAATGAGCTATCAAAAAAATTACGACCAAGGTCACCTCTGTAGGAGGGCCAGTCTCAGGCTAACTTGGATTTATGTCTAGGAGGATCGTAAATTGTTGCAAGAAATTGTGGCATGGAGTCAGGAATGGATCCCTGCCTGTGCCCAATACGCAGGGTGGGCAAAAAAAAAGTATAATCTATTGGTATTATGTGTTTATTGTGGTTAATTGCTCCCCCCACCATCTGTACCTCCCAATTCTCTCTCTCTGTTTCTTTCTAGCACTCAGAGAAAAGGTCATTTCTGAAACAGACTGCTGACAACATGGCATTTGTAAAACATCTCTAAGCATGTTGGCCGAATCTAGATTCCTGAGGGAGCTTCATGACACTTGCTGAATGTTCTTTGTGAGGAGTTATAGTAGCAGCTCATGACCGGTGGCCAAAAGGTCATAATAAGACACCTTGTCCAGGAAACAACCCATCTTACTCTCCCAGTGCTCTGACACGGCATACTCCATGTATGCTCTATTCCACAGTTGTAGTCTCTCTGAACCTGCATGTTCACCAGTAATCTACATTTGCAAATACCCAAAATGAAATGGGGGGGAGGGGGAGGGCTGTTACTGCTGGAACCGTTGTTCTTCATAATCTCAGAGTTTTCCAGCTGCTAATCCCCATTCTCAGCATGGAATTAAGGATAAGGGAACACGGGTTTGTAACATACATTTTCTTCCATAGCCTGGACATGCTTCAGTTTGCAGCATGGTTTTAGTGCGCACTGCATTTAGAATTTGGGCAGGCCACTGTAATGCCATTTTATTGTTTTGGGTGGGAGGGAGAGAAATCTAAGCTCTTTAAGAGTATTTATAACTTGTAAAGTGCCCAGTAACCATGGTGAGGGGCAACGTATCAATATGTCACATTAGGCTGATTAGACAGACAGACTATACATCTCTTCTGTCTGTCTCTTCATCAATCAGATGAGAGAGAGAGAGAGAGAGGATTAATTCACCGGGGAGTTAGGAGATATTGTGCTGCAAAGTCACAGTCTAGCACATGCTGATAATTCATTCACCAAACCCTAAGGAGATATCACCAGGGTAGAACTACAGATTAAAAAAAAAAAATCTGCTGGTTGTGTGACACGTAAACAAATGGAAGTTTTATCTCCACTCTCTCATGGTGTCAAGACAGTTTTTGCATGTGAACCTTCTCCCCTGCCCCTTAAATAAACAAAAGCTACATGAGACCCTCATGTCTTGTGCCTCCAAAATAAAGGGGAAGGGGGAAGAGCCTTTTTAAGGCCTTCACATCTGTAGTGGGCTATAGCTGGGTTAATGGTTTAGATGAAGCTGCAACTCCAGCATTCACTTTCGCCTCAGTTAATTTTACTGCTGTTAAAAACCAGAACACAAGCCAAGATGATCACTGTGGGACAGCCACTTTCACTCCGGAGATCTCAGAACAATAGGACAGGCTCTACGTGGTACACTTCTCAAGAACACACGCCATAGAGCTGGGTAGGGATTTTCAAAAAAATGCGTTCGTTAGTCAAAAAATGCTGAATTGTCAAAATCCCAAAGAGGCTTCCTCGGACAGTGCCCCAGTATGGTGCTCTGCTGCTCGAGCTGCTCTCCCTAATCCCCTGGACTTTTTCTACCTACCAACGCTACAGCTGTTAGAGGATGTGCTGATTGAGGCAGAGTCCTTTATCCCTCTGGATACATCCTTAGGGGAAACTGTCCCTTTATTATTCTAGTACTTAGCTCTCCAAACACCTGATACAATGCACCTCAGTCCTAATTTGCATCACTCTCTGTACTTCCACATTCATTCATTCATCTAATCAGTGTATCCCGTGATAATGCTGAAAATATCAGAGCCCATTTGAATCCTGGAGGAGGAACAGTCTCTGCCACGAAGACTCTCCAATGTAAAAGAGACTGGGGGTCAGTGCTAATTTACAGCAGCTTTGACAGTTCACTTCAGTCCTAATTTGCAGCACTGCCTGTTATTCCCAGGACTGGTCTCCCAATCACTTCAATCCTAAATTACTGCACCCCTTTATCCCACTCCAGGGCAGCTGATGGGGTTAGTTGGTGAGGTTTACAAAGCGCTACCTCTCTGGTATTAGGGGATCATCAGGGTCATCTGAATGGCCACCTAACCAGGATGCACTCAGCAGTGGAGGACACTAGGCCACTCTAATGGGGTGGGATGGGCTAACCCCAAAGGATTATGGGAAAGCACAACTACCTGGGCCCCAGCTCATCCTCACTGCGCCAGACAAAGTCTCCAAACTTCTCGTAGTGCGAGTTGTAGTGGTGCTGGACTCGGAACAGCATGGACGTGGAGACCTCCATCAGCGTGTTGTAGGCCGTCTGCTGCTCCTTCCCACTGGTGTAGCCATTGTAGAGGTTGTAGATTTTGTCAGCTATCTCTGAAAAGGAGCAGGGGGAGGAGGAGTTTACAAGGGAATGGAAGGCACAGGGAGTGCGGGAAGGAAAAAACCAGCCAGTGGGGCTGACGTTGGGGGACTGGGGTGGCTGTCTCACCCACAGCCGCCTGGAAGTTGGCTTTGGAGCACAGCCATCTATCTGGGCAGCTGTACCAGACTGAGGCCCCAATCCTGCTAGTGGCCCCACATGTCTGGAACCCAGAGTCCCCACGGAGCCCCAGTGACTTCAACAACTCCATGTGGGTGCAGGGAGTCTGCCCCTGCAGAACCCTTTGCAGGATCAGGGCTTGACACCTCAACTGTGCCAACCAATCTGCCACCTCCCATTCAATGGTGCCCTCTCTAAACCTCTGCGTCCAGCCCCAGTCAGCCAAAACTCCGCAGCTGCTGAGTGGGAGCTGGGGAATAGTAATGCACAGAGGGAAGGAGATGCTAGAATACCAGGCACAAAAGCCTGAAGTACCTGTACTGCTAACCTATACCTCCAGAGCTGGGAAGCACCGCTGTAGAGGGAACTGCTAGCTCAAACATTAGGCACTATGGGCCTGATTTTCAAGAGCTCAGCTCTCCATCAGAGTACATCTTCACTGCAGAATTAACCCAGGCTCTTACTTGGGTGTTGCCCCTAACATCCCCATACAGAGCCCTCTCGCGCGAGTTGGCTGGTGTTTTCAAAGCAGGCTCTCTGGCTTGCCTGGGGTAGAGCTCAGGTGCTGTTTTCTGTCGGGCTCGTCATCTGCGCACTCTCTGCGGCAAGAACACCGGCTAAACACTCGAGTGCTGCCAGCCCTCCAGTGCTTTCCCACCAATGCCCCAAGTCCTCCCACAATTCGCTGGGAAAGCATCAAAGAGCGGCTCAGCTTACAGCAGCACAAAAGAAGCCCCCAGAAGTCCGAAGCGACACACATATGGGGGTGTGCAGCGGCAGTGAGGGTGCCGTTACTCAGGGCACAGGTGCCGACTTTCATTTTTCTGGGTGTGTGCTCCATCCCCCTTCTGCCCGCCCCCCCCACTCCACCTCTTCCCCCAAGGCCACACCCTTGCTCCGCCTCTTCCTACCACCACTCCGCCTCCTCCCCCAGTGCCCCGCCCTCGCTCCACCTCTTTCTGCCCCCACTCTGCCCTCTCCCTCCTGTGCCTCCCGCCTGCCGCCAAACAGCTGATTGGCAGGTGGCTGGTGGGTGCTGAACACCCACTATTTTTTTTCAGGGCTGGAGCACCCACAGAGTCGGCACCTATGATTCAGGGGTGGCTTTGCCATGTGGTGCTCTCACCAGGGGGAGGCTAACTAGGTGCCGATCACCCACGTTAACTCCGAAGACACACCCTGAAGCACCTAAATAAGGGTTGACTTGTCACAAGGGCTTAGAATGTTGTGTGCATGCTGAGAGCTGAGCTCTTTGGGAAATTGGGCCCCATGGGGGGGATTGCAGGTGGGGGGAGGGAATATGAGAGGGTTTGGGGTGTTTTTTTCCCCCGTGAACATTATCAATAATAAGAAAAGCAAGTTAGGCAGAAATGCAGAGAGTCATCATTAAAAATAACATAAGCATAATCCCTGGCTCTTATCTCGCACTTTTCATTAGTAGATCACAAAGTGCTTTCCAAAGGAGGTCGGTATCATTGTCTCCTTTTTACAGATGGGGTTTCTGGCAGAGCCCCTCAACCTTTTTTGAATAAAAAGGGTTTCTTTCTTTGGTGTTGGGGGAAAATGGCCTTTCCCCCCCTGAAAATCGGTGGGGAGGGGGAGATGCAGAACCTCCCCCCCCCCACTTATATTGGATACATAATTTTATTGAAAGAAATTGTTAAACATATTTTGTTTTCTGAAAACTGGGTTTTTCATTAAAAGAAAAAAAAATAATAATGTACATTGTGTTTCTGATATAAAAAAGTGAACCGTTTTGAAAATATCACTACCACAAAAAGGGACCTGTTTCAAACCCTGAAAACTGAAATCAACTTCCAAATTTTGGACGTTTGTATTACTTCTCCCCCCCTCCTCACACCCCTCAGCTGTAGCTCCAAGCCAGGTCCCTTTGTACAGTAACACAGTGGTTTTCAACCTGGGGCCCGCAGACTATGTCTAAGGGCTGGTCTACACTGGGGGGGGGTCGATCTAAGATACGCAACTTCAGCTACGTGAATAGCGTAGCTGAAGTGGAAGTATCTTAGACTGAATTATCTGGGGTCCACACGGCGCGGGATCGACGGCCGCGGCTCCCCCGTCGACTGCACTACCGCCGCTCGCTCTGGTGGAGTTCTGGAGTCGACAGTGAGCGCGTTCGGGGATCGATATATCGCGTCTTAACGAGACGTGATATATCGATCCCGGATAAATCGATTGCTACCCGCCGATATGGCGGGTAGTGAAGACGTACCCTAAGATTTCCAAAGGGGTCCGCGCCTCTAGTCAAAATTTTATAGGGGTCCGTAAATGGAAAAAAGGTGGCAAACCCCTGCAGTAACAGATCACACACATGAGACAGACTGTGAGCTTTTTGATCATGCATGCACTCTGCATGCCCCTGTTTGGCTCTTCATTCTCTTACTGCTGTTCAGAACAGTCTGGCTATTCCAGCTTCATCCCTTGTTCTTTCTCTCTCAGGGCTTGTCTACCCAGGGACACCCAAGAAAGCGAATCCAAATTATTTTTTAAAGTGGATTAGTTAAACCAAATTAAATCCCCGTGTCAATGCTGTCATTCAAATGAATTAAGCAAAAATCGAATGTAGGCGACTTTAATACTGAATTTCAATTAACTTTCGCAAGTGTCCTCGTGTAGACAAGCCCTCACTCTCCTTTAACGTCTCCTTCAGTATCTCTCTCCCCTTCTCTTACTGTTGTTTCTTTTCTTTTTTCTCTCCTCCTCTCCGCTGCATCATTGGTAGCATGGCAATCAGCCATGTCTCTGAGGACAGTGGACAAGGGAAGTGGGAAAAAGGAGAGATTAACAGGAGAGCTCTCCCAGGTCTGGGAGCACGGGAATGAGGAGATTGAACTCTTACCTTCTGCCTTGCTGTCATCCACCAGTGGGCAGGCTGTTCTCAGGGTGACTGTGCTCAGCTCTGAATGCCTCCCTCGGGTGTCCACAGCATAGAGGGTAAATCTGGAAGGCAGAGAGAATGTTAGCCGCCACCCCAGCTCCGCGACGGTACATGGACAAGGCTCCAAAAGAGCAATGAACTGTTCGGTCCAAGTTCGTTGCGTCCACTTCTGGCAGCTTGAGTGGGGGAGAAGAGAACAGTAGAATTTATAATGAAGAGGACAAAGAAGGAAAGCTGCCAAGGCCTCACTGCATCTGTGCAAAGGCACTACGGTCTGTGGAATGCCTTGTCCTGCTCACTGCATCTACACAGGGGCACTGGAGAGGTGTCCCGCTGCACTGCAGCTGTATAAAGCCACTGTCATCTAGGGAAAAAGAACAGGAGTACTTGTGGCACCTTAGAGACTAACAAATTTATTAGAGCATAAATTTGTTAGTCTCTAAGGTGCCACAAGTACTCCTGTTCTTTTTGCGGATACAGACTAACACGGCTGCTACTCTGAAACCTGTCATCTAGGGGGGCTGCTTCCCCTGCCGCACTGCAACTGCGCCAGGACACTAGCTTCTGCGAGTACACTGCCTCTACCTCCATCCTTAAGTAACAGAGGTTGTAATTCCTCTCTTAAATGCCCAAACAGGTGGCAGCAGCAGCTTGCATGCATCCTTTGAATAGACCTGGAGGTTGTCTTTTCTCCATTCTCAAGCCAGAGAGGGGTTGGGAACGGCTGAGAGTGTTGATTTCACACTTGAAACTAATGGAGAGCATCTGACAGGAAAATACGGCGCTTGTGCTTGGAAGAAGCTTTGATCAAACAGGCCCTGGGCCTTTTTTTTTTTTTTTTTTTGGCTTTGAGCAACGAGTGTCCTGATCAGAGGTTTACAGCGTAAAACACAGAGAGCGTCTTATCAGCTGGGGATCGGGTAAATCCCAGCATAATCCTCCGCGCGGCTCCCAGTGGGCAGCTTTCCATATTTATCCACTCAGAGCCAGGCGGTGCAACGCACGTCTCCTGGGCTGGCTTTGACAAAGTGCAGGAACTTACCTGGCCGCCTTGGAGGTCTGAGACACCCAGTGACGGGGCACCCGCGGACTGAAGCCAGATCGGGCCACTAAATAGCACAGCCCAGCTTATTATCTTAACGTCAAACCCAACGGCTCTCGGGAGAGAGTGAAAATTGTTCTTTTAAAAGCTGTTGAAGCTTAAGTGGGATCCGGACTGTGTTGCGTGTTCTCTTCGCTGTGGTCCAAGTCCATAGCATCCTTGGCTGTGTCAGAAGTAACATCCCCGCGGACGGGCTCGCTACCATGCGGGCACATCTAGATCGCAGCTGAAGGGGCAATTTCCAGCCTGGGCGGATGTACAGGCACTAGCTGTGATTGAGCTAGTGTGCTGCAAATAGCAGCGTAGCTGCGGCGCCGCCGGCGGCGGTACAGGCTGGTGACCTGAATACATACCAGGGGTCTCAGATAGGTTTGTGCTCAGATGGCTAAGCATGCTGCTCTGACTAGCCACGCCACCCTGGCCACGCTGCTCTGACTTGCCACACCGCCCTGGCCACGCTGCTCTGACTAGCCACGCTGCCCTGGCCACGCTTCTCTGGCTAGCCAAGCCGCTCTGGCCATGCTGCTCTGACTAGCCACACCGCCCTGGCCATGCTGCTCTGGCTAGCCACGCCACCCTGGCCACGCTTCTCTGGCTAGCCACGCCGTCCTGGCCATGCTGCTCTGACTAGCTAAACCGCTCTGGCCACGCTGCTCTGACTAGCCACGCCACCCTGGCCACGCTTCTCTGGCTAGCCATGCCACTCTGGCCACACTGCTCTGACTAGCTAAGCCGCTCTGGCCATGTTGCTCTGACTAGCCACGCCGCCCTGGCCCTGCTGGTCTGGCTAGCCAAGCCGCTCTGGCCATGCGGCTCTGACTAGCCACACCGCCCTGGCCATGCTGCTCTGGCTAGCCACGCCACCCTGGCCACGCTTCTCTGGCTAGCCACGCCGTCCTGGCCATGCTGCTCTGACTAGCCACGCCGCTCTGGCCACGCTGCTCTGACTAGCCACGCCACCCTGGCCACGCTGCTCTGACTAGCTAAACCGCTCTGGCCACGCTGCTCTGACTAGCCATGCCGCTCTGGCCACGCTGCTCTGACTAGCCACGCTGCCCTGGCCACGCTTCTCTGGCTAGCCATGCCACTCTGGCCACACTGCTCTGACTAGCTAAGCCGCTCTGGCCATGTTGCTCTGACTACCCACGCCGCCCTGGCCCTGCTGGTCTGGCTAGCCAAGCCGCTCTGGCCATGCTGCTCTGACTAGCCACACCGCCCTGGCCATGCTGCTCTGGCTAGCCACGCCACCCTGGCCACGCTTCTCTGGCTAGCCACACCGTCCTGGCCATGCTGCTCTGACTAGCCACGCCGCTCTGGCCACGCTGCTCTGACTAGCCACGCTGCCCTGGCCACGCTTCTCTGACTAGCCACGCCACCCTGGCCACGCTGCTCTGACTAGCTAAACCGATCTGGCCACGCTGCTCTGACTAGCCATGCCGCTCTGGCCACGCTGCTCTGACTAGCCACGCTGCCCTGGCCACGCTTCTCTGGCTAGCCATGCCACTCTGGCCACACTGCTCTGACTAGCTAAGCCGCTCTGGCCATGTTGCTCTGACTAGCCACGCCGCCCTGGCCACGCTGCTCTGGCTAGCCAAGTCGCTCTGGCCACGCTTCTCTGGCTAGCCACGCCGCCCTGGCCATGCTGCTTTGGGTAGCCACGCCGCCCTGGCCACGCAGCTCTGGCTAGCCACGCCGCTCTGGCCACACTGCTCTGGCTAGCCACGCCGTCCTGGCCATGCTGCTCTGACTAGCTAAACCGCTCTGGCCACGCTGCTCTGGCTAGCCACGCCACCCTGGCCACGCTTCTCTGGCTAGCCACGCCGTCCTGGCCATGCTGCTCTGACTAGCCACACCGCCCTGGCCATGCTGCTCTGGCTAGCCACGCCACCCTGGCCACGCTTCTCTGGCTAGCCACGCCGTCCTGGCCATGCTGCTCTGACTAGCTAAACCGCTCTGGCCACGCTGCTCTGACTAGCCACGCCGCTCTGGCCACGCTGCTCTGACTAGCCACGCCGCCCTGGCCATGCTTCTCTGGCTAGCCATGCCACTCTGGCCACACTGCTCTGACTAGCTAAGCCGCTCTGGCCATGTTGCTCTGACTAGCCACGCCGCCCTGGCCCTGCTGGTCTGGCTAGCCAAGCCGCTCTGGCCATGCGGCTCTGACTAGCCACACCGCCCTGGCCATGCTGCTCTGGCTAGCCACGCCACCCTGGCCACGCTTCTCTGGCTAGCCACGCCGTCCTGGCCATGCTGCTCTGACTAGCCACGCCGCTCTGGCCACGCTGCTCTGACTAGCCACGCCACCCTGGCCACGCTGCTCTGACTAGCTAAACCGCTCTGGCCACGCTGCTCTGACTAGCCATGCCGCTCTGGCCACGCTGCTCTGACTAGCCACGCTGCCCTGGCCACGCTTCTCTGGCTAGCCATGCCACTCTGGCCACACTGCTCTGACTAGCTAAGCCGCTCTGGCCATGTTGCTCTGACTAGCCACGCCGCCCTGGCCACGCTGCTCTGGCTAGCCAAGTCGCTCTGGCCACGCTTCTCTGGCTAGCCACGCCGCCCTGGCCATGCTGCTCTGGGTAGCCACGCCGCCCTGGCCACGCTGCTCTGGCTAGCCACGCCGCTCTGGCCACACTGCTCTGGCTAGCCACGCCGTCCTGGCCATGCTGCTCTGACTAGCTAAACCGCTCTGGCCACGCTGCTCTGACTAGCCAAGCCGCTCTGGCCACGCTTCTCTGGCTAGCCACGCCGCTCTGGCCACGCTGCTCTGGCTAGCCACGGTGCTCTGGCCACACTGCTCTGACTAGCCACGCCGCTCTGGCCACGCTGCTCTGACTAGCCACGCCACCCTGGCCACGCTGCTCTGACTAGCTAAACCGCTCTGGCCACGCTGCTCTGACTAGCCATGCCGCTCTGGCCACGCTGCTCTGACTAGCCACGCTGCCCTGGCCACGCTTCTCTGGCTAGCCATGCCACTCTGGCCACACTGCTCTGACTAGCTAAGCCACTCTGGCCATGTTGCTCTGACTACCCACGCCGCCCTGGCCCTGCTGGTCTGGCTAGCCAAGCCGCTCTGGCCATGCTGCTCTGACTAGCCACACCGCCCTGGCCATGCTGCTCTGGCTAGCCACGCCACCCTGGCCACGCTTCTCTGGCTAGCCACGCCGTCCTGGCCATGCTGCTCTGACTAGCCACGCCGCTCTGGCCACGCTGCTCTGACTAGCCACGCTGCCCTGGCCACGCTTCTCTGACTAGCCACGCCACCCTGGCCACGCTGCTCTGACTAGCTAAACCGCTCTGGCCACGCTGCTCTGACTAGCCATGCCGCTCTGGCCACGCTGCTCTGACTAGCCACGCTGCCCTGGCCATGCTTCTCTGGCTAGCCATGCCACTCTGGCCACACTGCTCTGACTAGCTAAGCCGCTCTGGCCATGTTGCTCTGACTAGCCACGCCGCCCTGGCCACGCTTCTCTGGCTAGCCACGCCGTCCTGGCCATGCTGCTCTGACTAGCCACACCGCCCTGGCCATGCTGCTCTGGCTAGCCACGCCACCCTGGCCACGCTTCTCTGGCTAGCCACGCCGTCCTGGCCATGCTGCTCTGACTAGCTAAACCGCTCTGGCCACGCTGCTCTGACTAGCCACGCCGCTCTGGCCACGCTGCTCTGACTAGCCACGCCGCCCTGGCCATGCTTCTCTGGCTAGCCATGCCACTCTGGCCACACTGCTCTGACTAGCTAAGCCGCTCTGGCCATGTTGCTCTGACTAGCCACGCCGCCCTGGCCCTGCTGGTCTGGCTAGCCAAGCCGCTCTGGCCATGCGGCTCTGACTAGCCACACCGCCCTGGCCATGCTGCTCTGGCTAGCCACGCCACCCTGGCCACGCTTCTCTGGCTAGCCACGCCGTCCTGGCCATGCTGCTCTGACTAGCCACGCCGCTCTGGCCACGCTGCTCTGACTAGCCACGCCACCCTGGCCACGCTGCTCTGACTAGCTAAACCGCTCTGGCCACGCTGCTCTGACTAGCCATGCTGCTCTGGCCACGCTGCTCTGACTAGCCACGCTGCCCTGGCCACGCTTCTCTGGCTAGCCATGCCACTCTGGCCACACTGCTCTGACTAGCTAAGCCGCTCTGGCCATGTTGCTCTGACTAGCCACGCCGCCCTGGCCACGCTGCTCTGGCTAGCCAAGTCGCTCTGGCCACGCTTCTCTGGCTAGCCACGCCGCCCTGGCCATGCTGCTCTGGGTAGCCACGCCGCCCTGGCCACGCTGCTCTGGCTAGCCACGCCGCTCTGGCCACACTGCTCTGGCTAGCCACGCCGTCCTGGCCATGCTGCTCTGACTAGCTAAACCGCTCTGGCCACGCTGCTCTGACTAGCCAAGCCGCTCTGGCCACGCTTCTCTGGCTAGCCACGCCGCTCTGGCCACGCTGCTCTGGCTAGCCACGGTGCTCTGGCCACACTGCTCTGACTAGCCACGCCGCCCTGGTCATGTTGCTGCTTGTAGCGTCCAAGCTCAATCACGGTTAGCACATGTACATCTGCCTGGACTGGGAATGTAAACCTCCAGCTACAGCATGTACGCACCCACGCATACGCAACATATGAACTGGCTTCTGCTCTTTCCCACACACTGGCCTTGTCTGGGATTAGCCCCAATTCAGCCATTGAGGGCCATCAAGCTATGTAGCTATGTCCTGCCCACCTCCAGAGTAGACAAGGAAAGCTGCCATTTGCACCACGGCAGCTAACAGTGTTTCCAAGCAAGGGATATGCTCCATCAGTGCAAGCAGTGTCCTTTCTTAACTATATCTGGGGTCTGCATGGGCGCAGTTCTGTCTATACATTGCCAAGGAGTCTGCCTGCCCACAGGGACAGTTGCCATTTTGCGAAGCTCAGTTGATGCAGCATGTTACAGAGGAGAAGCCCAGGCTGTGCTCTCTCACAGAGACACTGCTTTTACCCTTTTACTGTGGTCCCTTAATCTAAACCTGAAGTTATTTAGACTGGGAGCGTCACAGCATATGAAAAACCATTGCAGCCCATAGGAACAATGAGGCCCATTTTATAGTGGGGTGAACTGGGACATTTGCAGGTTGAGCGACTTGCAGTGGGGCGGTGGTAAAACCAGCAATGGAACCCAGGAGTCCTGACTCCCCGTCCCCTGCTCTAATTGCTGGACAACACTCCTCCTTCTCCACAAATAGCTTCACACAAAGGTGACACGCTGCAAAAAGAGCTAACCACACATTTCTCCCGCCAGCTGATTTTCAGGGCAATCCTGGCGTCGTTCGTTTCTGCGCGTGGTATTTTTTATTTTTGTAACGTGCGAACACAAGTTAATCCCTAACCTCTGCCCCAGCTGTAGCCATTCAGTCAGTCAAACTCCAATCTGTGCCACAGCATTTTCCTTTAAAGCCGAGAGGTTTTATCAGCACGTAATTGCAGCACTTTGTAATTAGTGCCCACATAATCTCTTCGACCGCAGGGGGGGTCAGAAGGTGGCATCTCTGCCTGGAAGAGTGTTTAAAATATTTCAGCAGCGTTGGATGATGTCAAAGGCTCAGACCAGCATCTTGCCTGACTCGTCACTGAGCTCACCCTGACACAACGGGAAAGTTATTCAGTCACCAGTTCCAGGAACGCTGGCAGGGCTGGGTTAATTAAGAAAAGGTACACAGCCTTCTGGACCATGGTTTATTAGAGCAGGGTTCCCTCAGTACTATGCGGAAATGGGCAGAGGGCCTTATGTCCAGCACAGTCTAACCTGGCTCTGGTTAACTGTGTCAGAATAAAAACAAACAAACTATTCATGTCCACTAAGCCAGTGGTTCTCAAACTCGGGCCGCCGCTTGTTCAGGGAAAGCCCCTGGCAGGCCGGGCCGGTTTGTGTACTTGCCGCGTCCGCAGCTTCGGCCGATCGCAGCTCCCAGTGGCCGCGGTTCGCCGCTCCAGGCCAATGGGAGCTGCAGGAAGCGGCGTGGGCCGAGGGACGTACCGGCCGCCACTTCCTGCAGCTCCCATTGGCCTGGAGCGGCGAACCGCGGCCATTGGGAGCTGTGATCGGCCGAACCTGCGGACGCGGCAGGTAAACAAACCGGCTCGGCCCGCCAGGGGCTTCCCCTGAACAAGCGGCGGCCCGAGTTTGAGAGCCACTGGACTAAGCCACAACCCTCCTGTCCTTCAAGGAGGTTCTGAAATCTCACCTCAGGAATCACAGGGAGTATCCTGGTCATAATGAGCCCAACCCATAAAGGACTTGATTCTTGCTCCCCTTGAAATCCCTCGCAGCCTCCGAGGGGGAAGGGTTGGAACCCGCCGTGCCGTTTTTTGCCTGGCTTTGTGTTCCACCACCTGTTTCTTACCCCTTGTACACATTAGTGCAGGGGTGGCCAACCTGTGGCTCCGGAGCCACATGCGGCTCTTCAGAAGTTAACAGGCGGCTCCTTGTATAGGCACTGACTCCGGGGCTGGAGCTACTGGCGCCAACTTTCCAATGTGCCGTGGGGTGCTCACTGCTCAACCCCTGGCTCTGCCACTGGCCCTGCCCCCACTCCCCCCCTTCCCGCCCCCTCCCCTGAGCCTGTCATGCCCTCACTCCTCCCCCCCCCCCCAGGGCCTCCTGCACGCCACAAAACAGCTGATTGGGAGGTGCGGGGAGGGAGGGGGAGGCGCTGATCAGCAGGGCTGCCGGTGGGTGGGAGGTGCTGGGAGTGCGGGAGGGGAAGCTGATGGGGGGCTGCTAACGTCTTACTGTAGCTCTTCGGCAATGTACATTGGTAAATTCTGGCTCCTTCTCAGGCTCAGGTTGGCCACCCCTGCATTAGGGCCTGGCTACACTTGCAGATGTAGAGCACTGGGCGTTAAACCAGCCTTCGGAGACCGCAGCAGGGAAAATGCTGGCGAGTGTTTACACTGTCAGCTGGAAGCGCGCTGGCGTGGCTACATCAGCAGCTCTTGAAACGCCACAAAGAGCAGTGCATTGTGGTAGCTATCCCAGCGTGCAAGTGGCTGCAACAGGCTTTTCAAATGTGGGGGGTGGGGTGTGACAGGGAGTGTGTTGTGTGTATGTGGGGGGAGAGAGAGTGGGTTTTTGGGGTGCTGAGAGTGCATCAACATGCTGTCTTGTAAGTTCAGACCCCTCTCCTCCCCGCCTCTCTCTCACACACTCACAGCAAGCAGCATTCCACACTAACGGTTGCTTTGTCCCGGAGCAGATAAGCACGCCGGCTGTCAGAAACGGAGCTTTGAAAGGGGATATCCGCATTCCCACAGCCGATTCCAAAACAATGACAAGAGTGGCCACTTGACTTAAAGGGATTATGGGACGTTTCTGGAGGCCGATCAAAGCGCAGTAATGCAACACCTCATCCACACTAACGCTGGGACGTTTCAGCCGATGTGCAACAAGCGTTATGCTTCTCGTTGAGGTGGATTCCCAGGAGCGCTCGAGCTGCAGAGTCCAGGCGCTCTACGTGCCTTGCCAGTGTGGACGGGTCGGGAGATAGGGCGCCTGGGGCTGCTTTAATGCGCTCTAACTTTCAAGTGTAGCCAAGCCCTGCATTAGAGTGTAAACTCAACAGGAATCTCTAACTTGGCTGGGGTGTTTTCCTCGGTTGGGTACAGTGCTGGGCATGGCAGCAGGGCTATAATATGGTAAATAAACAACAGAAGGAAAAGAAGATCTACACAATGGAAGAGGAGAGGAATTGTTCAGGGTGTGGTCCAAGAGGGTGCAAATTAGGAGCAAAGGAATTAGCTACGAAAAGGCCCTGAGGCTGTATGCCGGGGGGAAAGACGTCCTGACAATGAGAGCTCATACTGTGGAACAGTCTTCCAAGGGAAGTAGCGGCAACCACATTTCAGATATTTAGAACTAGGTTGTCCTGAACACTGGAGAATACACTGGAGTTGCTGGGCACAATGGACTCCGTGTGTCCTAACGGAGCATTGCCATCAATACCTCTTGCAATCTGTCACTCACATCACAGCAGCCACCTGTGCTGATTTCAAGGTCCCCCCTCAGGTTAGTTGCTGAGTTTAAGGAGGCCAAAATGTATTTGGGCATTCCTGGGGGGATAAGGCTATGTCACGATATGACACAATAATAAAAGTGGTGACACAGTACCACAGGGCGATGATGAAATGATTTGCTCCTATGGGACATGGAAAGAGAAGAAAGGCCGTTATATCACATTGAGCCAAGCTCTGAGTGCTGCAAACACCAGCGCTGGTGTGGCATCTTTAATGAGCGGCCAGGACCTCACTGTTATGTCTGAAAGATGTCATTTTCCAACACGTTGGCCATTGAGAGGCCTTCACGATGTCCAGAAGTCCCCAAATGCAAAAAACTCTTGTGTCCGGAACACAATTAGCCAGCCGCTTTAGCCTGTAGGTTCTCTGTCGTGAGACCCTCTGTTAAACTAGGGAATGATTCATTTACTATAGACAGGATGGAAAGCAGCATTTCCACTCTGTGACTTCACATCCTTTGCATGGAGCAAAGGTCACCCCACATCAGCTATTCTGCCATCCAGGTTGTTAAGTTCAGCTGTTAACATTTCCAACCTGTAGCCGTCCAGCTACTGCAATCCATGGTATTTCTGGTCATTTTCAAAGGGAAGTCTCTGTAGAGGGGAGCCAGATGTTCTTGAGTTAAAGAGCCAAATTCAGAGCTGAACCTCAGTAATTCTATAAAAAAATTTATGGAGCTATACCTATCTCATAGAACTGGAAGGGACCCTGAAAGGTCATTGAGTCCAGCCCCCTACCTTCACTAGCAGGACCAAGTACTGATTTTGCCCCAGATCCCTAAGTGGCCCCCTCAACGATTGAATTCACAACCCTGGGTTTAGCAGGCCAATGCTCAAACCACTGAGCTATCCCTCCCCTGACTCTAGAAGGAGCCTACGGCTATGTCTACACTACAGCTTACGTCGGCATAGCTTATGTTGCTCGGCACGTGTGAATAAATCACCGGAAGTGACACCGCCATACGCGCCGGTGTGGGCAGCATTTTGTCGTCAGGAGAGCTTCTCCCGCCAAACAGCTACTGCTGCTCGCGGGCGCTGGAGTAGTTAAACTGACAAGAGAGCTCTTAGAGCAGCTACATTCGAGCGCCTACAGCGGCGCAGCTGGGAACTCTCTCGTGTAGCCGTGCCCTAAATTGGTGTCACTTCCATCTCCTTCCTGGCCCCTCCCAGCATGCACGTCACACCAGGGCTTGCGCCACACACACACAGTGGCTGTGGTGTAGCCAAAGGGGTGATCTGGAAACAAGCGAGTCTAACTGGTGCAACGTTGTGTGGTGATGTGTAATCGATTTAAACTAAACCAAATTCAATCATTCGTTAATAGGTTTAAGAGTGTCCACACATAGGTGGTGGTGGTGACAATTTATCTCAATCTGTTTCTAATTTAATTAAATCGGTGCCCAAACTGTGTAGACATGCTCAACATTCTCTCCCTTAGATACTGACATGTAAGTATGAGGGATTCTAATGGAGTGTAGGAAACTCTAAATATCACATCACCTTTGGATTTGGCCCAAATTGTGCAACAATTTGGTGCTGGTGAGTGGCTCAGCTTGGGAGCGCGACGCTCTTTGTTTATTCACAGTCCAAGTACAACATGGGCCGCAGGAACATAAGCTTCTCTACGTGACCCCACCGACAGGCTCCACCTCTTCTTGCAGTTCGAAGGCTGAGAGATTAGTTTGGTCTCCAGACTCATTCAGTCTTTGGCGTCTCTGCTCAGAGACTGCCAATAAGGGTGTGACGAATGCCAACTGGACTGAGATCCAACAGCGCATTACATACACGTTATTGAACGGCCGTCAGGTGGGAATGACTCTGAATCATGATCAGCATAGGGCTTGAGGAGATCTAGTGACCTGGAAGGGAAAGGCTCTGCATCCCAGTGCAAATCGCCTGAGCCATTCAGGCCACGATAGGTGCATACATGCAGCGTAGATTCAATTCTGTTTCCCAGGTTTTCCTTTGTTTTTTTGGCATGGCCAGTAACGCTCACACATCCGCCTGTGATTACAGGGTAAAAAGACCTATGCATGAACATGCCTCACGCCGCCGAAGCAGGTTGCTTTCCCAGATCTTCAGGAAGCAGCAGCTGCCAGTTAATCTTCTGTTCTCGTGCTTTTGAGCTCTCCAGGTCTGTCACTGTGTTGGATCCTGATTTGCAAGGTCCCAGGTGAAGTGTTGGAACTCGGCCTTTTGCCTCCACCTCCAGCTCTCTTTGCTCTGCGTGGGGAGTAGCCATTTCCTTCTCTTGTTCACAGTTGGCTCTTACACTCACACTCATCAAGGGGGTTTATATTGAGGCCCTCGATATCCTCAGTAGCGCCTACATGCAGTGCTCGGAAGGGCTGCCTGGCTCAGCACACACCTCAGTGATGGAGAGAATCGCTCTGCAGGCGTGCAGTGCTAGCAAAATAACCACATCTGGTTCTCCGGGAGACCCCAGCAGGAAAGGGAGGGAAGAGATGAAATGAGATGGTGCACTGACCCATTTCCCTGACCTTTATTTTCCCCTTTGGTTCTCTCTCTCTCTCTTTCCCTTTCTGCTCTCTTTTTTCTGCTCCCTCTTTTAAAAGTCAGCAAATAAATTCAAAAGGCGCAGGACTGACAGGGCTGGAGAGTGAAACTCACTATCCCTAGAAAAGGGGACAGCAGCAGGGAAAATTTTGCCGGCTGTCCCATGTCACAGACCTGCTAGGACCACTTCTAGGTGGTCGGTCTTGAAACAAGGGCCCCTTCCTGAGCTGGGCCTATGGGCACTAACTGTGCTGGTGGTTTTTGTGACGCAGTGACTGGCCCGAGGCCCCTAACGTGTGTCACAGAAGCCATCCCCATTCACCCTCTCTCCTTTTCTAGCCTACTCTACTTTCTGCACGGACACACCTATGATTGGAAGCAGGAAAACACCCCCTGACCTACAATTTCATTTTCTCCAAGACCGGGTGGCACACCAGAGCACCGGAGGCCCACTGGTAAATGCCACTACTGAGAGGACTGGGCAACTAGAGGACTGAATTTATTTCTGCTATTTAGTGCTGCAAACCCAAGAGACCCTCTGCCATGCTCATCTCTGCACTTGGCTCTGTGTGTGGGTGTCTTTACATAGGGAAGACACCGCTGCCATCAGTAAAACAGCCCTCCGGCTGCAGCAACCACTGAATTGACGCTTTGTGCATTTCTGGGGGGAGCGACAAAGGAGAGTGAACTCGTTGGAAAGTAACCTGAAGCGGTGGGGATAAAAACCTGCCTTGTGGGGCGAGCTGTGAAATGGATTGAATCCCCTTTTCTTCCCTCCAGTCCCCCCCACCATCATGCTCTATCACCAGGGAGCTGTGAACATCAAGGAGTGCATAGAATTGCTTAGGGGGGCAAGCGGCAGCTCTGACTAAACTAAAGCTGCCTGGATGAAGCTGAGCAAAGGAGAACGTAGGCTGGGTATCAGGAACATTCTGCTAGCCGTGAGGGTTGACTGTGTTGACAGGTGGCATTATAGGATGGGGTAGCAGGGGACTGGACTTGATAACCTGGGAGATCCTCCAGTCCTATGTTCTTGTGCAGTCTGCCAAATGGAGTAGACCCCATTTCTAGATTGGAGATGGTGCTCCCGAATAGAATGTAGGAACCCATCCTGCCGGGATAGAGCAGGGGCTAGAGGTGACCTTGTAGGTTCTTTCCATCGCTAAAGCCTGCGTTGGGTCTCGCACAGTTGAAGCAAAGTGAAGCAGGAATCAAGAGAGGTGCAAAACGGCGAACCGTCCCTGCCTGCCCCACTAAAAAGCCCACACGGACACCGAGCTCACACACTGGCGGGAGGGGTCCTGTCGACACTGAAATCTCGAGCTGCTAGTACCGTTGTGGGGTAAAGCGTGGGGGGGGGGGGGGGGGGCAAATCCTTTCCTGGACAGTTTGGGTTTTTTTTAATGCTTGCGGGTATTTGATTTCCAGGTGCACAGGCAAGACAGTGACAGAAGCACCGTCCAAGAGCAGTGGGACACCAGATATCAGGATCAGAATCGCGTTCTTCTAACCAGCAACTTGCGCTGAAAAATGAATGCCAATGCAATTCCTGATCGTGATGTGAAGGGAGGCTGGATGCCCACTGAAAACAAATGGAACCTGTGGGACAAGTTGGGGGAAGGACCATCCATGAGGTCATTCTACAGCCCCTCATGCAGGCAGAGGTGCCACGAGAGCCCCTGAGCCCTGGAATCCCCACGAGAACATCAATCTCCCACAGGGAGAGAGCAGCAGGAGCTGCTGAATTTGCTCTGGAGAATTTTAGTAAGTTTGGCCCTGTTCGATTGTCTCTATGGGCAAGGTGACAGAAGGAAGTGCTGCCTAGTAGATAGGGCACTAGATTGGGACTCAGGAGACCAGGGTTCAATTCCTTGTTCTGGGCTTGTGGGTGATCTTGGGCAAGTCTCTTCACTGCCCTGTGCCTCAGTTTCCCTATATATGAAAGGGGGATAATGCTACTGATAATGTAAAATTCTTTGAAATCTGAAGATGCAAAGAGACTTTAGAAGAGCTAGGTGTTATTTGTTCTGTTATCAGCCTTGAACCAAAAGCAGATAGAATGAGGGGCATATTTTGCATGGGGGAGGGGAAGCTGAGGTCCCTGCATGAGAGGAAAAGCAAAGGGATGAAAGGGGCAGGATTTCCATGAAAAACATCAAAAGAATTTTACAAAACAATTCCCCCAATTTTTGTCATGGAAATTTTAAATTTTTCTTTCTTTTTTTAATGAATGAAAAACCAAAAATTGAAAACAACTGAACAACAAACTATTGTGGGAGAGCTTTTAGTTATTTTTGGAAACTGAAACATTTTCATTTATTTTATTTTTTGGGGGGTGGGGGGAATTTTCAAACTTTTCCATAAGCTCTCGGATGGGATTTTAACTCTGTGTGTGTCTGTCTGTTTCCCTTTCCTTCCCCGCCCTCCCCCAGGCCCTCTAGGGTGCAGACCATGGGCATCTAACAGCAGCTGTTTTCTATGAGCACTGAGGAGGACAGATGGCACAAAAGCTGTCAGGAGCGCTCCCAGCGCAGGGCAATCAGTGGTGATGGTTAACCAGGAGCAGTATCAATCTGGGCTTTGAACTACACCAGTCCCTGGGTGGAGAAGATGTCTCCAGACATCACCTCAAAGACTCAGAAAGTTGCCAATCACTGCAACTGAGCATCTTCACTTGGGCTCCCAGTGGGAGAGAGTAGAAACAAGGCTGGGCTGCCACAGGTTACCACAATGGTGCATCCGCCTCAAAGCCTGTGGAGGGGTAGAATGACTGGGAAAGGATCGATTCACCTGGGTCTGGGGTGAAACACAGGGATCACCCACCACAGGTCCTTGATCCAGCACCAGGACTCCCTTTGACACTAGTCAACGCCTTCCATCGAACTCCTCAGATGGAACCTGTGTCTAATCACCTTCACACGGGTCCCACCGCGGACACCAGCCAACCTGCTGTACCCAGTGAGACTTGCTGTCTTGCCAGTCAGCCACAATCCCACGGCCAGAGCACAACTTCATGCCAAGTGGTTGCAGAGCTTTTGACCTGGCAGAGCTGAGGTAAGGAGACCCTGCTGGTGCCAGAGAATGAGGATCGCCCTGGTAGGAAATGAAGCCGATAAGGCCCGCAGACACCAGGGCAATCGGCAGGGCAGGCAGCAAGGTGACTGCATCCAGCCTGGTGGAGGGGACTGTTTGGAGCGTAGGCACGAGGAAAATAAAAGGGAAGCAGGGCTAAGGGAAGGACTCAAGCCGAGCACACCCTGCCCTGGAGTCCAGCTCTGAGTAAATCAGCCAGAGCGCTTCCTTAGCCATCAGTTCATCTGTTGGAGTGCATGGCTAGGGGGAATCTCTCAGTTACAGGCTCCCTGGAGCTGCTGCCCAGCCCAGCCCAGCCTTTTTACACTGTCCATCTGCATCTCGCCAGCCTAATGGAGACATTGGAAAAAGGAGAAAACCCAGAAAGGCTCTTTCCATGCGTATGTTCTGTGTGTATGGGGGGTTGGGGATGGGGGAGGGATAGTGTAGGCAGACATGTGATATGCACTGTATGTTCCTAGGCTGAGTGGAGAGACACTAGACTACTATTTAGGCCATCCCGAACTTTTGGGGCCACCACAGACCCGCTGGAAATGGGTGCAACTCCACTGAAGTCTGTGGTAGGGTTGCCAACTCTGACTGAAGCTATTCCGGGAGACTTTCCCCCCTCCCCTCCCAACGTGATGTAATGTCATTTTCTTAAAATAACCTATTCAAATCTCCCGGATTGCTTTCAGTCATTGCCGGGAGATCAGTGCCAATTCCGGGAGACTCCAGGCCAATCCTGGAGGGTTGGCAACCCTAGTCTACAGAGTTGCGCCCACTTACATCAAGACTGAATTTGGCCCATTAAATGATTCCTGTGGAAACCAAGGCAAAAGAGTGGGACTAAGTGGCTTCCCCAAGACAACAGGTGTAGAGTCAGGGTTAGAACTCAGCAGCTCCCAGCCCCATGCTCAAGGCATTACTCTACACGCCCGTCAATCAGAAATGCCTTACATTAAGATGGGGCAGGGCTTGCACCATAACACAGAGGCATTTAAGGCTAAGATTTCCTCTTTGGGGTCTCCTCGTGTTTTCCCAGGTCTCCAGTGGGTTATAGGCCACCCAGCCAGCATCGCACACCTGGCTCTTTTCCTCTTTGATGCTCTTGGTAGAATAATATTAACATTATTTTTATATGAATAATAAATATTTGGCTCCATCCACCCATTGCTATGCAGCCACCTCTGGGGTGAAATGCAGCAACTGTTGAATGGCAAACACAGCAATGCCTCTCAAGACTTATGATTGTGTATATTCTGCAGGAGCTGCAGGGGACATGTAGGGAAGCAGAATGCAATTTCCTGATTTAGATTTGTCCAGGAAATCAGGGTTAAAAACCCAGCTCATAAAAACGGCCAGGATGCCTTTAAAAACGTGATGCTAGAATATCTGGTTTTCCCAAAAGATAGTAGCTCCAGCAGCACAGTGCCCCCTACCATCATGCTGGGAAACTAGTTCACGACTTAGATGGAAGACCACCTTCTGCTGAAACATAATGTAACTTCCTGTAGCACTTGAGAGATGCTATGACAGGTTTCCCGTCCAAAATTTACAACTCTTGCAATTTTATCACTAGTCTGGTGCTTTTCTTAAACCCCCAGCTCCTGGAGTCCTATGATTATGGGAGAATCTCAGCTTCCAATAAAAAACAAAAAGTAAGTTTCTAGGCCTAGTAGTTGCAGGTTGAAAATGCAAAACCCAAAAGGCTCAAAAACCAGAAGGCAAATAAACAGAGCTCAAAACATATTATTATGTTTTAAAATCCCATGATTTTTAAGTCATTTTCATGATTTTTGAGTGGCTGGGGTGGGCAGTGCTGCAGCCAAAAACTGAGCCAACCCAACCGCACTTAGTGTGGGAGCTGAGCTGTTTCTGTCACATGATGACATGGATGCAGGCCCAACCTACCACTGCATCTCTCTGACACTCCACATGCTTGACTCTGGCTCTCTCCTGCCCCTGCTGTTTACTGCAGATTTTGGGCTCCCGCAACTGCTAGATGCTGTGGGATATCACGACCTAACTGCCTGGGCCATGGGAAAAGAGTCCAAATAAACAATCCCATCATTTGCCATATATCGATGCTAAGTAACCATGTATGGATATGGACACAATGGGTATTCAGTTATGGGATGACCACTGACGACAACTGGCGGGAAAAGAAGAATTCCAATTCGTCAAAAAATGTCAAGGTTTCAAGATGTGTCCCACCTCAGTATGAAAACTAGACCTTTCGACATGCTTCAAGAAAAAATAGGAGAGATTGAGAGACAGTCCCAACCTAGAATACCCAACAGCCCAGTGGTTGGGGAAATGGGGGTCCCTTCTCTGAACGAGGCCCAAAACTCTGGGCTATAGAGTTAGTCGCTCCTGTTGGTGCTGTTCCACTTTGTATAAATAATTAAATATTCATTGGCCCAGAGAACAAGACGCTGACTCTGTAGGTTAGAGCACTCAGTGAGAGATGGGGGAGACGCATTCACGCCCCTGAACTACTGGACTTAGATCAGAGACTTGACTGTAAGTCTGCCACATCTCGGGCGATTGTCCTAACTACCAGGCTCCTGGCTACCATGGGGTAGACCTGTCTCTCTCAGAATTCCATCCTGGACCTGAGAAACCTTCCCAAAGAAATTTTTGTCCAAACCAATTTGATTCTGGAAAATATTTAGGTTGCAATGAAAAACATTTTGTTGAAAAATGACTGACTGGTTTTCTACCAACCTTACCCTGTCACACATATGACACTATGGTTGTATGCCTGGAGTCCATCGCTGCCTGTAATACACTCTTATTTGAACCTTCTGCCTATTGAGTTCTAACGCATTACAGTCTCCTAATTACACTCCTCGATTTTGGAGCAATAGATCATCAGATCCATGCTCAGGATCTGGAAATGCTCTTCCACTGAAAGCTACTTGGCTGCCTAGAGGACTGTGCTTTGCTCTCAGGAGAATACTCAGCCACAGTGAGCAAGGTTTTTGTCTCACTCTCTCTGGGTCTGAACACAACCAACACAACATGCCTGAGGCCGATGCAGAGTGCTGACATGAACACATCCCACCTGTGCTCTGCCAGCTCCTTCGGTGCCTTATTCGCTTTAGAACAGAATTCAGAGCCTTGGTCCTAATCTACAAGGCCTCAATGGACAGGGATTTGGTTATCTCCATCTGCTTCACCCTTCATGACCTTCCAAGACAATCCCCCCTGCCCTCAGATGAGGCAGCTGGACTGACCCCAAGAGCTAGGAGCAGAGTGTTCTCAGCTGCAGGACATAGGCTATGGAACTTAATGCCAGAAGAGATCAGATTGTGCCCAAACTTGAGTGTGTTCAGAATGAAGTGTGAGACACACCCCAGGAACAATGCCCATAAATAAATACATATGTAAATAAAATCATTGTACATATCACTTCACACCCCATAAGAACATAAGAAGGGCCATATGAGGTCAGACCAAAGGTCCATCTAGTCGGTATCCTGTCTTCCGACAGGGACCAGTGCCAGATGCTTCAGAGGGAATGAACAGAACGGGTAATTATTGCGTGACCCATCCCCTGTCATCCAGTCCCAGTTGCTGGCAGTCAGAGGTTTAGGGATACCCAGAGCATGTGGTTGTGCCCTGACCATCTTGGCTAATAGCCACTGATAGACCTATCCTCCATGAACGTATCTAATTCTTTTTAAAACACATTTATACTTTCGGCCTTCACAACATTCCCTGACAATGAGTTGCACAGGTGGACAGTGTGTTGTACTCAGGGGAACAGAGTGAGAAAACACCATTCTCTTCCCTGTTCTTTTGCTTTTTCGTGATTTTGTTAAGCACTTAGATTACTGAGGTGACAGGCACGTCTATAAATGACTATGATAGATAGAGAGATAGACAGATAACCCAGTTTCTCACAATACAGTTTGTGTACATACACAGGGTTGACTCCAAGTAAGTGTTGATGTGCCTATAGGGGAAGGTGTTGAAATTTTACGGGATTTTGTGTGGGCGAGTGTGCATGGGTGTGTTTTTGTGTGAGCAGAGTTGTGTACTTGCCTGTACCTCAGGATGTGTGTGTGTGACTATTATTTAATGTCTTTGCAGTGCTTTGCACATGAAAAGTGTTATATAAATGCTAAGTATTATTAGTATATCTCAAGATAAGGGTGTCTCTGTATTGGCATGGAGGGTATTTGGGTCTAATTACTTAAAATTGTGTGTAAATGTGCTATGCATGAGTGTAAAAAGGATACTGAGGCTGTGCGCAACTGGATCTAAAGTCTGTCTACACTGTTTCTTTTCAGGAAACCTCCTACCATTGCATTAGCAAGGCATCCCCTGTGGGGGCAAAACCGAGACTGCTAGTACGGACAGAGCTCTGGGAACAGCCAGCACGTTTACCATTGTCCCTTTAGACCTACTCTGAGCAAGGTTAGGTGCCATGGTGGCAAATATGCTGCTGTCCTGTCTACACTAGTGCTTCCACCGTTGCTATCACTGGCGGAGATGCCTAATGCTAGTACACTGGTGAGGGATTTCCGGAGAAATGTGTCCGGTGTGTTTGGGTGAGCAAGTGTGTGGCTTTATGACGGTGCTGATCTACCGTTTAAGTCAATGGAAAACTTCCACTGACTTCGGTGGAGCAGGAGCAGGAGCAGGAACTATCTGCCAACCGTAGAGTCTGGAAGGGTGTCTCTGTGAGTGTTCCTATTCAGAAACCATTACAATCAAAAAATAAAAACCAGCCCCTCCGCACAAGCCGCAAGAATGCATTTCAGCTTATTGCTCGATAGTGACTCTGTGATTAAGAAACTGGCGTAACCCCCTCCCCGCCGCCCTTTGTGGTGAATAACAAGCGGACAATAGGAAGGGAGCATTCCCTGGAAGGGAAGGAATTTTCGGTTGCTTTTGTCAGGCCCTGAATTCCTGCCTGATTGGTCATGCCATGCCCGTGTTTACAGTGCCATTATCCAAGCAGGCGGAGTGCCTTGCAAAGAGATCCACTGCACATTCCAACCCGGCCATGTGGCTGGAGTTGACTTCCCTATGGCTGGCACCACAAAAACCATGCAGCGAGAAGATGGTAATGTTGGGACATCAACAAGGCTGGGCTGGGGGAGATGTGCTGTGCGTAGGGGCAACATCTGTGCAGCTTTATCTATGAGTAGTGTGGCTTCTGGTGCATAATGTGGCGACACAACTGACACATGCAACTCCCAGCTGCTATCGCCAGCCCAGTCAGGTCTGTCCCTTGCACTGTATGTACCCAGAACACATCCTGGTACAGCTGTGAAGGTGTTTGTTTAGCATTTCCATGGTCTGTTGTTTAGCGTTTCTACAGTGTATACGTTAAGGTGGATGGATGGATAAGTGGATAGATATTGCTATTACGGAAAAATTCTACAGAATTTAATAAAGGGCAAAACCACTACAAATGTACGACAGTTCTATATAAAATACTCCAAAAAACTATCAAATTGAACGCAAATTTATCTGCGTTCTTCAGGTTTTTTTTTTAAATCATCTGTTACAACCATCTTGGATTTTATTCTATCAGCCATTCCCATCTGATACAGAAATGAATGATCGTTAACATGGAGGTACTGTGTCCGAATACTGGAGCCCTATCTCTAAACTCAGATCCGAGGCAGCCAGCAAGTGGTTTTGAAGGATTACGCCTTCCCTCAGGGACGGTAAACATTTTAAAGCAGGCTAACCAGCATTCTCCAAAAAGTTCTTCCAAGAACAGACCACGAATTGGAGGGTGGGGAAAAACAAATCTGAGCTGAGAATCAACTCTTGTGTGTTGCGGGAGGGTGGGGGGTGGGGACATTGAATAATTGCTGGAAAGTACAATAGACGACGAGCGGGGAGGGTCGACAGCAGCTACCTGGATAGGAAAGGCTTTCTTGCTAAAGGAAATGCAGGGAAAGGAGCAGCAGAGAAAGAAGCTGCTGTGTTTGGCAGTGTAATGAGAAGAAGGTTAAAGCACTGGTGTGAGACTCCAAAAAGGTGGGTTCAATTCCCTGCTCCCCTGGGTGACCTAGGACAAGTCACTTGGGGCTTGTCTTTGCTGCAAAATTAACTCAAATTATAATTCCAGTGGTGCCTCATGTTCACACTGCTCCCCAGATGCTAACATGACCACTCTGCAGTGAGGACACAGGTTAACTCCACTCCAAGAGCAGCTAGTCCTCCAGTGCCTACCCACAATTCCCCCCACGTGCCCAGGAAGGACAAACAAGTTCTCTACAGTTCACAGGGGAAGAAACATGGAGTGGCTCCGCTTACTGCAGCGCAAAGCACCATGGGACGTTCCCCCCTAGCACCACGCCCCAGGGAGTGCGGCTCCAGGGTGGACGCAGCAGCTTGAGTGGTATTTTGCAGTGTGGCCGCTCTGCCTTGAACTAGGCTAACTCAAGTTCATTTGCAGTGAAGACGCAATCCTCTGCTCTCTGTGCAGCAGTTCTCCCTCTGCGAAGTGGAGATAATAATCCTTTCGATGTTGTCTATCTAGCTTGTAAACTCTTTGGGTCAGGGAGAGTCTCTGACTATGTGTAAGTGCAGCGCTTAGCATAATGGGGCCCTGAGCTTGGTCAGCGCCTTTAAGCACCACTCTAATACCGTAATGATAAACAGATGGTAAAAACGTGCATCTATCTCATGTATCTTGCTGAGAATGAGGCTAGTACATCTCACAGAGTGCTTCTCATGGGGTAATCTGATTTCCCCCCCCACTCTATTCTTAATAAAATCTTGGCCTGAAATTCAGCCATTTGAGTCCGCGACCGTTATGAGATAGAGTCACTGGCGTTCCCCCTCAGAGGGCAGACGACGTGCTGGGCTCTTGTAAGAGGCGGTTGGGAAGAGAAGGGTACCAATCCTGCAGAATCAACCCCCGCAAGAAGGGCCACCTGGCTGTTGATCAGCAAGAGGCTGAGGGAAGGCAGCTGGCCGTGAAGTACGATAGGAAGGAAGGAGGCCTACACTGATCCCATCCTATGGAAACCTATTGCAGGGGATGTTGTTTTCTGCTGGATTCTACAGGGTGATCCAAATAAAACAAAAAACATTCCCCATTTCTGTGAAGGGTGGGGTTCCCACAAAAGCTGCAGTATGCATCCCACAATGCAAGAGACGCCAGAGATAAGGAAACCTCAGAATCCTGTAGTTCATAACCCCTCCCACCCAGCACCTGGATTCCTTCCAGACAATGGCTGTCGATCCCCAACAGTTAACCAACGGGTCACGTGAGGGGATTTTCTGACTCTTGGCATGAGGGAGCTTTTTAAAATGCAAAAGGTAACGACCCTACAAGGGCACAGCCCCTGGGCTACCTCTAGGGAAGGCTTTGGGTTCTTTCCACCAGGCTGGGGTTCTATGGAAACCCAAGGGCAAAGCTATCCTGGAGAGATCAGGATACAAGCGCTCTATAAACCTTCCTTCTTGGTCCCCTCCCTTGAAAGCAACACTTTTTAGCTCAGCTACGGGGCACACTCACTGTGCTTGGGCTTGTTACAGCGTACAGCAGTGCCACCAACACACCGGCACGGCACCTCCTGCTGGTCAGTCCGGGAATTAGCTCATCCAGCTCAGGAGCGCCCTCCTCTGGCCAGTTTCTCACCCTTGGTTACCTGCCCTGTTGTCTCCACCATCTCTGGCCCCATGTCCCTCCCGGATCACAGTTCCCCTTAACTTGGGGTGCTGCCCCACAGCAGAGCCCCCACACTTTGGGTCTCCCCACCTCAGGGGAACCCCAACCCTCTATACCCACCTCACCTCAGTGACTACTGCCAGTCGTCATCTAGCCCCTTCTCTCAGGGGCAAACTGCAGTCTGTAATGGCCACTCATCACTTGCCCTGGCTGCCTCCCTGCAGCCCTAGGACCTCCTCAGGCCTTTGCTGCAAGGCCTCAGCCTGGGAGGTCACCAGGCCAGAGCTCCCCAGCTCAGTCTGCCCTTTCCCAGTACTACTCTGTCCAAGATACCCCTGTCTCTACCAGGCAGCTAGGTCCTTCTTGCTCCACTGCTGGAGCAAGTCTGACTTCCTTTGCCCCAGGAGCCCTTCTTATACCGGCCCAGCCGGGCCCTGATTGGCTGCCTCAAGCCCGCTCGTGATTGGCTCCCCGGGACAGCCCTTTCCCAGGGCTGTTTTTAACCCCTTCCAAACCGGAGCTGGGTGACTGCCCCGCTACACAGCACCTTATTGATCTCTTTAGGTTCCATATCCCTGTTGGCCAGGATCGAAAAAGGATGGAAGGGAGAGAAAGAAATCGGCTCCTGCTGCTCCCGGAATCTGCCATCCCAGTGACGGTGGGGAGGCTGTGTCTGTACTTGGTGCTAGGGGTGTGACCGAGCTAACACGCTAAGAGCAGTAGTGTGGCCCTGGAAGCCCAGGCAGCGCTGAGCGGCAGCATGGACTAGCCGCCCTGTGTACGTCCCCATCGGGTCCAGACGGGTGCGCGCTCAAGGTGGCTAGCCTGTGCTGCCACAGAGACACTTCAATGTTTAGCACGCTAGCACAAGGCATGCTGGGAATCACACCCACAGCCCCAAGTGTAGACGCACCCTGGGAGACAGAGCTAATTCCCCTCTTCGTGCCCCTGATTCCGAGGAAAGAGATCAGCCATCCTGCCCCCAGTTCCAAAGTCCCAGTGACCCAGGGCTGATCTCCCTGGAAACCACCTCTCTAATCCCCTCTGGGACTGCTTTCCCCAGTTGGCAATGTCCAGGACCGAGCAGGAACCCCTAGGAACCCAGACCTTCCTGCTCCCCGGGTGCTGGAGGGGACCTGTGTCTGGGGGCTGTTCTCCCCCAAAGAACCCCCCCAATTAGCTCATCTTGCTGCTGGCAGTGCCTTGTCATGTTACCTTGGCAACCCAACCGGGGTGCTCTAGGTGGCCTCACTGAAATCAATGGCAAATCTCCCACTGATTGCAATGGGGCCAGGATTTCACCCTAGGGGAGTCTTGGCTAAGTCGTCTTTCCTTTTTCTCTCCGTCTTGCAGATTTTCTCCTTTCTGACCCCTGGTCCTCAGGGCCACTGGCAAGAAGCAGATCATTTGTCCCTCATCCCTCACACTCGATAAGGTTTCCATTTCCTGAGTGTGTGCGTTACATTTTGAATATGTCCTTTCAGAAAAGCTTTGCACCACTGATTAAGAAAGAGCAGAGCGGGCCTCCCCAGAGAGGGGCTGGCGTGTTATACAAAGCCCTCTGACGGAGAGCAAACATGGCCCAGAGAACAGCTCCTTGGCATGGCAACAGGAGACCTCGTCCAAAAAGCAGCCCTGACACGAGATAACATTAATGCAGCTTATGCCGAGGGTCTAGGGCTTTTGGAGTTAAGCTTGCTCCCAGGAGCAAGAGTCTTGGTCTTTATCAATTGCAAGCAGCCCAGCATGTCACAAGGATGTTCCGAAGGGATGGGAATGGAGCTCTGGAGATAATGGGCACGGCTGGGAAAGCAGGGTCACGGTGGCGTTTGGGGATGCCCAAAGGGGAAGGCAGCCCCGCTCTTGCAAAAGGGTTTACTTCCCTCTCGGAGGGCGGGAAGGGGCAGGAAGGGATACAATCGTAAAGAGGGGGTGATCACTTTGTGGTCTATGCTCTGTGTTAACTTCGCTGCCCTCCCTGTGCTGCTGGGGCCTCCGAACCACACTGAAAAGCTAGGACTGGATGGGTGCTCACGCAGAGGCGAGGGACCTGCGCACAGCTATGCAGCTCTCCCCATGCCGGAAGGAGGAGGCCACACCTCGTGCCACCTCCCCTCTCCGCCCTGGAAGGAGGTGGACGTGTCTGGTGCCACCTCCCCTCCCGACCCCGGAAGGAGGAGGCCATGCCAGGTGCCACACTCATACTCCTCAGCACAGCAGGCTCTTCTAGGCCTTTCTTCTTGCCCCGGACACACTGGACACAGCTGCAGTGTCCTTTGCCCTGTCCCTTCAGAAAGGCTGCCCCAGAGCACAGAACCTAATGCCAGCAATAACAGCACACCGCACCGACATGGTCAGGGCTGGAGCCGAGTGGCTACTCCCGAGATGAGAACTCAACACTAGGCCACCCTATGGCAGAGACAAAGTGCTGAATACAGAAGGTGGCAGAACACAGCAGGAGGGAGCGGTCCCTCAGATGGTCTGCCAGCCCCAGCTGTGAAGTGAGGACCCATAAAACCCTGCAGAGGAAAGACAGGAGGAGCATTAAAGAGTAACCATGGAGGTACAACGGGACGGTCCTTTGTCTCCCTCCTTACCTCTTGGCTGCTGTCTCCTCATTCCTTCCCCTGGCCGGGTCAATGGAAGTGATCCTGTGCAGCTCCTGGCATTATACTGACCTCCCATGGAGCAGATGGGGCTGGGCTGAGTAGCTGCTCTCTGCATTGCCCTGGTTCGGTCTGGTGAGGTCCTAGCAGCAGCTCAGATGCTATTTGTTGCACGTTGCATTTGTTGCTGTTTGGCAAAACACGGGGCTACCACTGGGTTACCACGGCCTGATCTCTCTGTCTCACAGATAATGGGGCACCGATCAGCACATTCAAGCACCAAAGCACCATTGCAACTCGGATTAAAACCCCAAATGAAGTACTTTGGCAGAGCACTGCCCTCTACCGTCAATGCCACCATGATGCTCCGGGGATCAGCTGCACCACTAGAATCTGGGCTTGGCTCTGTACGCTGCCCCTAACACAGTCACCACCTTGGCTTCAAGCTATTTGCAACCGCCTTGGCAGAAAAATAAACAATCATAACTAGCCCCCAGCCTGATGGATATCCCCAAGCCTCCAGTCGCGGCGCCCTGAAGGTTACACGCTAACAGTTAAGCCATTAGTCAAAGGTTACAGCCTATCTGCTTTTCACAAGTCTAATGCCGGCATCACATGCGAAAGGCATTAAAGTGCAAGACACTGTACTGCGCAGGTCTCCAGAGAGGTCACTTTTAGTGCCTTCCTCTATGCGGGGCGATTCATGGGGCAAAGCAAGGCTGCGGGTGTACAGAGTAGAGACGGTTGTTCAGAGTGAAGGAGAGGGGAAAAAAAACCCAACCTCTCTCTCCTGGAGCACTTGGGAAAGAAGGGAGGTCAGAGAGACCTTTAAACCTTGCAGCTGGCTCCACAGCAGAAACGATCCCATATAACAACGCTATCCATTTAACCTGTCGACTCTTTGTGGAGACTGGGCTCTAGGGGGGGTTGCTGCCCTCGCTAAACTGGGAAACCTCTGCCCCTTCCAACCCGACAGTGGTTGGCCTCTCAGAGTTGGTAAGACAACTCCCACCTGTTCATGCTCTCTGTATGTGTGTATATATATCTCCTCAATATATGTTTCACTCTATATGCATCTGATGAAGTGGGCTGTAGCCCACGAAAGCTTATGCTCTAATAAATGTGTTAGTCTCTAAGGTGCCACAAGTCCTCCTGTTCTTTAAACAAGAAACAGACACTCAACAGGTGGCTGCCCTAGGAGATCAGCTTTCCTGTCTGCTTGGTAGGGCTTGTTCTCATCCTACAGGGTGCTCGGTTTAAATCCAGGCTGTAGCCCAGATTGGGAACGACTAAAACAGGTTGCCACATGAAGACTATAGTGTGGTTTATGTGCATGATCCAGTGGATAGGCACTGGACTGGAACTCAGGAGACCCAGCTTCTATCCCCAGCTCTGCTACTTGGCCTGCTGGGTGACCTTCGGCAAGTCACTACATCACTCTGTGCCTCATTTTCCCCATCTGTAGAGTGGGGATAATGATACTGACCTCCTTCGTAAAGCACTCGGAGAGCTGCAGATGAGAAGAGCTAGGTACTGTTATTCAATGAGTTAAGGGGTCTCGATTCCAACCAGGCCCTCTATATACACCACACTATGGGCTCCTGGCTGGCAGTCTGAAGCACAGAGAGTGGGCTCTGCTTGTACCGCTCCAGAGGACACGGGCAAGGTGGTGTGAGGGAAGCTTGCACCGCTGCTACTCACGCCCTTGACAAGCACTGATCGGGGGGCTTCAGTCCCCAGGTCTGTTACTCTGGCACCTTTTGCCAGCGCTAAATTCCCCCCTGACAATGATAAGGAAACACGTGCTTTGCAGAGGTTCAGGGCTTGTCTATACGGCAACTTACGGCAGGGCACGCCAGGGTGTGAATCTACAGCACTAGCTTGCTGCGCAGTAACGTCCTGTGTGGACACTGTGTAAGCTGCACTCCGGGACTTTGCTGGAGTGCCCAAACGGGCTGTTATGGCCTGCAAAGCTGGTGCGCTATAGATTCACACACCCTGGCTTGCTGCACAGTAACTTCTCAAAGTCCCGGATAGGGAAAGTCTCAATGTACATACCAGCCCATCCCGTGACAAGGGGCCTCAACACCCCGCCCCCCAGAGCTTGTATGCAACAGCTACATAAGCTGGAATGGCAAAACAATGTACAGCCCAACATCAGCCTTCGAACCAAACTCTGGATATTTCTACTGCAGAGCCCACAGACTGCAACATGGATGGCATAGAGATGGCAAGGGCAGAGGCTCACATCTGGATGGCACAGGGAGAGTTGGGGAGATGCCCACATCTGGATAGTACAGAGGCAGCAGGGGAGAGGCCCACATCTGGATGGCACCAGATATGGAGTGGAAGAGATACACATGTGGCTGGCACAGAGGCAGCGGGGAAGAGGACCACATCTGAATGGCACAGAGATGGGACGTAAGAAGCCCATGTCTGGATGGAGAAGATGGAGGAGAACAAGGTTGGCCAGTGGGAGCTCTTTTGGGTGGTGGCTGAAGGAGCGAAGCAAGTACTGTATGTACCAGGCAGGCAAGAGAAATCCAGCCAGGCCTGCAGTCTCCTTTACCCACCAGCCTCTGCCCCCCAAGCCCTTCATCAGAGGAGGGAATGCACTGAAAGGTTAACAATTGGTGAGAAATTCTCACGAATCTGACAGGCGGGCAGGAGAGGGCGGGGAGTGAGAAACAAATAATAAAAACAAAATCCCAGTAAGCATGTTAGAATTCGTTTGAAGTCCGGCAGAGCTTTCAGGAAGGGTTATGTACAGCTCCCAGCCTGCCGTGAATTACACATTCCTTGCAAGCAAAGGAATCTTCTCGGATTTGAAGTAAAACAGATGTTTTTATTCTTCTTGCTCTTCTTTTTTTAAAAATCCTTTCTTTATTGAAATGAGAAGTACGCAAGGAGCATCCCCGAGAGCCCTACCACACCGAACGGGGCTGCAAGGCTCCCGTCCAGATGTTGCCACCCTTCTTCACAAAGCATAGTATCTCACTAGTCACCGCCAGTGAAATCTAGGGGCTAGGCTGTGACTTTAGACACAGCCCTGAGCAGGGAGCAATGCATATGCTGCACCACTCCAAGAGCAGCCCTAGGAGACACCTTCCCTCAAAGATGCCCCTGTGAGGCACCGTTCCTAGCCTTGCTTCCTCCTTGCTCCAGGCAGGGGAATAGTGATTTGCTAATGCTCCATTCTCTGCCCCTCCTCAATCACTCTCTGCCCACCCGCTCTGTGGGGGATGCAGGGCCTACCCCCTTCTGCACATCCCGCTGCGAGGGAACCTGCACTGGGGTGTTTGTGCGTGGGGCTCTTCCCCCCACCCCACTTCCTAGCTCAATAGGAGTATTCGTGGCGCACACCTAAGTACCTGAGTATTCCTCAGCACACCTAGGGATGGCAGAATCTGGCCTGTGGTGGGTACAAGCAACGGGAATGTCTCTCTTCTACCATTGTAAATTAAATTGATTGAGAGGCAGCGTGGTCTAGTGGACAGACATGACATTCAGGACTCAGGAGTCTATTCCTGGCTCTTCCAGTGACCTGTGGTGTGACCGCAGGCAAGTCATTTTGCCTCTGGCTTCCCACTCAGTCTTTGTGTTGTCAGTTTAGACTGCAAGCGCTCTGGGGCAGGGACTGTACAGCCGCCTAGCACAAAGGACTCCCAATCTTGAAGGGCCTCCAGGTGCTAAGTGATATGAACACACAATAGCTAGTAACCAAGACATCCAGATTTGTTTGGGGATTTTTAAAAAAATTCTTGCTCAGTTCTTCATTGGTGGCACAGTGGGAAGCTTTATACAATGCGTTCACGTCTCCTCGGAACCCGCTCCGACTCCCGGCGCTGTCTGGCACGTCACACAAGAGAAAGAAAGAAACGAGGATGAAGAAATTTCTGTCTGTCAGGAAGAACCCCCCCGGAGAAGCAGCCTTGGAGCCAGCAGAGACATTTCATTCTCTTCCAGCCCCTCATTCATGACCTTCCTAGTGGTTCTGTCAGTGGACACAAATCCATAGCGTAGCTAGGAAGTCAGAGCTTTATTTGTTGTTCTCCACTATTTGTTTCGGGGGGCGGGGGGGGGGGGGGTTTCCTCTGGAGTCTGCTAACGCTCATGAATTCAGGAATAACAGTGCACTCTGCATCTTGACTGCTGTATTTTCTGCTACTGCAGAAGAATATTTCCAGATCCCCCCATATCTCTCCCACTTCTCTCACAAACCTCACCCCTTCACCTCTCCATGCATCTCTCATCATCCTTCTTCCCTCCCCTTGCCATACCCCTCTTCCCCCCTTGTCCTTAACAATGTTAAGGAGTCATTTTCTTTCCTTTGGCCAGGCCTCCCCTTTGATTGCCCTGCAGTGAATAGAGAGAGTGCAAACCTACCTCTATCACCATAATCCTCACCCTCCTGAGCCTATGGGAAACTCTCCATATAAGCCAAACCAAGCCACACCGCTGCCTGATCAGATAAGAGTCCCCAGTAAATAATCTTGACGCTAGAGGTCAGAAGAGTCAGGGATCCTGTATCAGAGCCCATTAATGATTTAGGCTTGCGCAAGAGCTGCAGATGACAGGTAGGGGGCCCAATCCCTCTCCACCCCCACAGTCCTCTCCTTGGATTGCTCACGGCTGTTCTGCCTTAAACTGGTTTTACACCAGAATAACTCCCCTGGAGTTACTCCTGATTTCAGGTGAAAGAAACTCAGGTGCCACTTGCCTCATCCCCACCCACTCACCATGCTCTGCGTTTCCAGGCCCGGAGCTGGGGCAAAGCCCCATGGACAGGTGTGAGATAAGTAATACAACACTCCACTGTAACCCAAACTCCCTTTCCCCTTCCCCTCCTTGCCCTGCCCGCCCCCGCCCACACCTCAATTTCATTATCTTCCATCTGGAGCTGTCTATCGCACGGGTTTTTGCCAACATAAATATTTAATCCTGGCGCATTGCACAGAAAGGCCCTAGTGGAGTTAACACGCCAACTCACATTTCCACTTTGAAAACAACTCCGCTGGTGGCACCGCAGCAGGCATAATCCAGGGGTAGGGTCAGAATCGCCTGCAATGGACCTGGCGGGATTGGCTGGTCAAGGCCGACTGGGGTTGTCTGGATTGCTGCACAAAAGCTGGGGGGGCAGAGATTGGGGGGCACGCATGAGGGTCCGCTGCAAAGGGGTGTTCTGCAGGAGTCGCTCATGGGCAGGCTCTGAGCCCATGTGCAAGAAAAACATCAGCCGCCAGCTACTCCCCTGGGGATGGCACGAAGTGCAGTAAATATGGGATGGCCATGGGGTATGAGCTAGGGGAACCAAAGGTACTACTCTTTGACGGCTTTCAATAGCATTCCGGCGACGTGGTCCTCTGCAGCGCCCTTGAAAAGGGATGAGAGCAAAACCATCCTATCTCATGCTCCCACACTATTCCCCATAGCGACTCCTGCTGGATGAGGCTGGACCTAGAGCAGCTGGGAGCTCCCGCCCCAGCCAGCGCTCCTACATCGTTGCTTTCTGTGGCTGCTGCCGGGTGCAGGCAGGGTGCATGGCACAAAGGTAAACGGTTCCTGACAAGACACAGGACAATCCTAAACCAACTGGCATAAAAGCGAACGCTGAACAGTGATACCCCAGCCCCGCCCGTGGCACTGGGTTTTAAACCTTGGCTTTCGATCCCAGCCCAAAGGGGCACTCACATTAGCCGAGGAACCATCTCTCCTCTTAGCTTCTCTGCTTTTTCCTAGGCACTGCATGGGCTGTTTAAAAACAACAATAATAATAATAAACCTCAGGCCTCTCAGTCAGAGCGCAGGGCTGTGGTATGAGGACCAAACACAACAAAATAATAGCAACCAAATGTGCTGTGGAAGCTGACCAGATCGACAAATGAAAGACAGCTGCGGTGTCAGTGCTGCGAACACACCAGCCCCTCTCACACACGCACACACACACACACACACACACACACACACACACACACACACACACACACACACACACACACACACACACCTTGCACACCCGTGCCAGCACCAGCTACAGCTGCCCCATTCAGGTATGCTGCACGGCAATAAAAACGAGCGATACCAAGTCTCCGAGCCTGGGCCAGCTGGCTCCGGCTTGCAGGGCTTGGGCTGCAGGACTAAAAACGGCAGTGTAGATGCCCGGGTGTGGGCTGGAATCCAGGCGCTGAGCCCCTCTCCCCTTGCGATGTCTCAGATCCCAGGTTCCAGCCCAAGCCCAAATGTCTCTACTGCAATTTTATAGCTCTGGGGCCTGAGCCCGGAGAGCCCAAGTCAGCTGACCTGGACTAGCCACATCCATGGTGTAGTGTAGACATACCCTTTGACACTGATATGTCCCCGTGCCCACACACCTAATTCTGAGTGCTCCTATACTGCCCCACCCATACACAAACGGGCTCTCAGACGCGCACACCTCTGCACAAAGGGCCAACCGATTACACACAAATGTACTCCTCTATCCACCCCTACAACCATGCACAAATGCACACACCCAGCCACACACCCAGTCCCTATTTATACACCCCAACATGTACACACATCCATATTCAGTGTATATGTGTACATACGCATGGATGCATCGCCATCGATTAACATACCTATGTGCAAACCTGCACACACACACACATACACACACACACAGCATGCACACTCCCACAACACACCAGCACTCAGAGTTACATACAGCCTCCTCCCACATACACAAACTCCATTGTCCAGTCACCTATCCCTATCCACACCCACACAATACAGACATCTGTGAGCTAACCCCTATCTACACACCCACCACCCACCTGCTCTAACACTTGCATACACCCCCTCAAACACATGCACAGCCACCTGCCCTCTCTCACAGGGCTGCAGGTGTCCATGCCAGCACAGGAGCAGCGCCCCAGGGGAACTGCATGCTCGTGCAAAAATAAATAAACCCCCAAACAAACCCCAGCTGAAAGCAGTAAGGACGAGAGAGGATGGCTGGGGTCACATTGATAGTGATTATGTGCCTCTGAGCCAGGCTGCGGCTCGGATAAACACATTACAGAGCGCAGGAGTGGACTTTATTAGATTACCCGGACTCTGTGTTCTCTGGTTTGTGAATGACTACAGAGAACAAAGAAGTGCAAAAACAACACACAACCCCCCCTCCCCGCTCCCCTTCTGGGACTGGACTATGCTTCCAAATCGCTGCTATCCCCAGCGAGTGTGTGAGGAGGGGAACGCGAGGAGGCTGGAGACGAGGAGCCCGAATCTCAGGGTGAGGGCGAGAGAGGGAGGATTGGGAAACCTCACCCCGATGACTGCAGGGTGCCTGTATTCACCAGCCACCCCGCCCCCTGAGATGAAAAATCCCTCCTCTCATCCCTGGAACGTTGCCAGCTGATGCTACCTTCCCAAAGGCAAACCCGGCCGCAGTACCCCAAAACTCTGCCTCTATCCCCACCCCCCTTTCGTCTGCCAGTGCTACAGGGTACGCGTGGCTGACATTACAGCAAGCGCTTCACTCTGCATTGTCACTAGCCCGCACTTATTCTCCTGGTTTCATGTGGCCCCCTCGGGCTGCAAACCTTATGGGAGTGTGGCATGGGCAGAGGGTGGGGATAGAATAAAGACCAGGAGCCTGATTCTGACTGTAAATCTGAGGTATCTTCACTGATTTGACGCTGGTGGGTTACTCCAGATTTACTCCACTGCAGCTGACATCAGCCGCAGGCCATAGGCAGTGGCTATCTTGCCCTGGGTGCAATGACTGGATTTTCCACTGTGATCCCAGCTCCCCAGACAGCGTTCCTTCCCTCTCCAGCCACAGAGGGAGGGATACTCAGGGGGAGGAAGGCAGCGTAGTTAAGGGCCTTGGGCAAAATGTGTGGCTTAGGAGTCTATGTCCAATTGACTCTGTCCCACCTTAGCCACACAAACCCCTAGCCACCCCGTCAGCAGGCTTCGACCGGGATGTGGGAGGGGGTAGAGAGAGGAGAGTTCAGGCTCCAGAGCCCATTCTATCCTTGCCCTCTCTCGGCGAAGGCTGCTAACCAGAACCAGGACGCTCCTTTATTCGCAGTGCTGGCAAGTTTTCTGACCCGGGAGCCCAGCATCAGGGACTGCCAAGCACTCTCCGCCCTGCGTCTAACAATCCCCAGGGCAACTTCACGGTAGCAACAAAATAGGCTTGACCCTGTATTCTTCCCCCTGGAGACTGCGCTGCAAAGCACAGAAGCAAGTGCGCCCCCAGCAAAGCATCTCGATTGTGGGGGCTCTTCCAAGTGGGGTCTCCAGCCCTCCTGAGGTTGGCCCATCACCAGCAGTGACCCTGGGCGTGGATGCCTCCCTTTGCATGGTAGGGTAGGGGTTATGGGGAGAGCGGAAGAGCTCAGCCCGGCTCTGCCTCCAGAGTACGCAAATGCCCTCAGTTACACAACAAAAACAACAGCCCATTGATGATCATGTCTCTTGTTTGAGGAATTTCCGCCCCCCCCCCCATCCTCCCTCCTCAATATGCCTCCTAGTTATACAAAGGAAATATTTGGAGGGTTTTATTTTGCAGTCCTACAGCCCAGACAGACTGAAAAGAGAAACCCACAGGAGATGCAATCCCAGCAAGAATGCGCCCGGCCCGGCTGTGTACACATCTCTTTGTGGCGGCGCCGCAAAACGGAGAGCTGAACCGATTTCAAAACCAGGACAGTGACACGGTCAGAGGGGAGAAGAGAGTAACGCCAGATCTCATCTATGAGGAGGCAGCAACCTGGGTCATCCCTGGCCGTGCGATCGTCCGAGTGCTCCAGACATCTAGTGCTGGCAAGAGACACTGCAATGCCCAAGGGAAACCCAAGGTGATACCGTACTGTAAGTTGCATTTCTCCCTGTGAGTCAGTACTAAACTGATTCTCCAGGATCGTGCTGGCGGAGGGGCTGATTTTCAGCTGAGGCAGTGAGAGCTTCTGTTCATGAAAGAGCCCATAATAACACCTATCTCCACTCATCCACAGCTCTCAAAGCGCTTTACAAAGGGGGAAACTGAGGCACAGAAAGGTGAAGTGTCTTGCACCAGGTCATTCCGTGGCACAACTGGGAGTAGAACCCAACCCTCTTGAATTTCAGGTCAAGGCTCTAGTCATTAACCCACACAGCAAGAACAGAGGCTTAGCCACAGGGACCTGAGACAGAGCATTACATTCCCCAACCCAGAGCTCCCCCTGCAGGGTCATTTTGATGCAGAGTTCTTTTGTGTGGTCCCACAGTGTATGTGCAGCCTTGCTGTGAGACCTCAATAGGCTGCTGAGGAGAGAGGGTTCGGACAGGTTGAATGTCCTGCGGTCGAGAGAGCAGAGCCCCTTTCCTCTCCCCCCCGGGGTCATGGTTCTAATCATGTTTGTTCTCCACTTGGACAGAGCGAGCAAGATGTGCTGCCTCCTGCCTTGGGGAGCGGGGGAGAATCCCAAATGTCTGACGGCCCTGAGCTCAGCCAGTCAGGACCATTGGGAGCTGCCCAGTGGCCAGCGGTGACCACACTCCCTGCTGGGCTGCTCCTAGTCCCCCCGGTACATACTTGGGTTGTGGGTCTCTTCAGCTCCGGAGGGAGCAGGGGAGTTCCTCCAGCCCAGCAGAGTTAGAAGGAGCATCGGTGGGTTCTGGAGGGCATGTCCCATGCTGTGATGCACGGCACGGGATGGGACAGGGAGGGGCAGATGGGGATCCACAAATAACAAGTGATGTGGTTTGGATCTTCACTCACCCTGCGGTAAAGCCAGGGCCAGGAAAGCTGAACACAGAGAAATGGGCACTGGTTCAGGGAATGAGTTTGGGAAGGGTGAGGGGGAATCCTGAGTCCAAGTCCAACTCTCTGGGATTGTAAGACTGAATTTGCCACTTCCTGCTCTTGAGCAGAAGGGGGCGTGTCAGGCGGGGGGGGGGGGCACCCGGCCATGCTCTCAGGTGTGCAGAGGGGAGAGCGTCTGAGGATTGGCCAGCTGCAGTTCCAATGCCCGAGGCAGCTGAGGATATTGACTCAGCAATGAACCCCTTGAATTTGGGCTTCCTTCCCCCCCACTCTCGCTCATCCCAGTTTGGAGGTTCAGGTATCCACAACTCGTCCGCCACCTCGCCCCGGAGAGGGAAGCAAATACACTGGCTCACCCCTGGCTCCTTCCAAGTGGGCTCAATTCCCGCTCTAAGCAAGAACCACCACTGCCCCACTCCTTTTTTAAGAAGCATTTTAATTATGACATACGTTTTGGCTCTGTGGGTTTCCGGCAAATGCCAGGGTATTTTCTTTCCCCCTTTTCATAACAGAAACCATATTGCTGTGTAATCAATTCATCTTGCTCCTGAAGGCTGGAGGGGAGTGTGCGGGGGGAGATCAGAAGCAGAGGGGGAAAAAAACCTAAAGGTACCTCATCTCCTTCCTCAAAGAGAAACAACTTAGGCGAGTGTTCCTGACCTTGGCTGTGTAATGTGGCATCAGATCTCAGGCGTCTGGCAAGCTCAGAGACCATAGTCAGGAGCACAGTGTAAACGCATGACTAGAGAGAACTGAAAACTGGCCCCTCGGTTATCCACTGAAGACAGCACCTGTTGGGCTAGGTGGGATGTCCATCAACATCTACATGGGTGGAGCTCATCACACATGCCGACTGGGTGCAATACACTCGGTCCACATTAAACTCCCACGGCAGGGATTTGATCTTGCTCCAGCAGTGGTGAGGATGTGTCTAAGCAGAGAGGAGAAGCCAACACATCCAGCGTTGGGAAACCTTTTCTAAGCGAATGGATTAAAGGACCATCAGAGTCCAGTAAACCCCACTACAGTGTGAGGAATTCAGGATCTTGTCTCGGACACCATAGATGATAACTGCCCCCTACACACTTCCAGCTTTAAGACCATATACTGTGCTCTCTAAACCAGATTTTCAAACATTCTGCACCCATTTAAGCACAAAAAAAGTGGCCAGATTTTGCAAAGAGCTCAGCTCCCACCGTGGCACTTTGGAGCAGCTTTTGCAGAGAACTCGTCATTCAACATGCGCTGGACATGCTGAGCTGGGAGTTGAGCTGTTTGCAAAACTGGCCCCCAAAGTCAAATTTTGCCCTTGGATGGTCATGCAAAAGATCCTCGGTTCCAACTGCCTTGCAAGGGCGATCCTGGCACATAGCAATGATGGATGGTGGAATGGCTTGGATACAATCAGGACTAAACAAAAGCTGTGCCTGAGTCTTTAATGAAGTTCAGAAAACGTCCAGATAATGTTACCTCCCTTTATTTTTCATTTGGTGCACATGTTCTTGTGCTTCCCCGCTGTGAAAGGACTGAAATACTAAAGCAGGAAGCACCATAAATCTTAGGCAAGAGCCTGTTCTTGTGAGATTTCTTGCTAAGGAACCAAACTTTTGGGTACTTATCAACGGCGATCATTGCTGAGGGTACTCGGGGCATAGTTCGGGGCGATCACTGATGGAACAATGTTGAGGAAGCTGAGAGGGTAATGCACACGGAGACGGTGTTCCCATCTCGTCCAAGGAAAGGACAGATGCACCAGTCAATCTTACGTCGTCATGTTGCCTTCCAGTCATTCACTAATTAACCCTCACAACACTTGAATGTGAGGCAGGTAAGTTTTGCGATCTCCATTTTACAGATGGGCAAACTGAGGCACTGGGAGGTTTAAGGCAAAATTTTCCAAAGTGTTCACTCCTGTGGGGTGTGCCTGGTTTTGGTTCACCAAATTTGGGCACCTTGTGCTTGATTTTTTTCAGAGGCCTTGAGGATGCACAACTTCAGTGGAGGTCAATGGGAGCTGCGAGTGGCTGGCACCTCTGAAAATCGAATCCTAGGGAGATCTCAAGTTAGGCACCCAGAAATGATTGGCTACTTTTGTCCATTTAAGCCCCACATTAGGCTGTTGAGTACCTACAACTACAACGGGAACTGTGGGGTCGCCGAACCCGTGAAAATCAGCCCTACTACAGGTGCCTAAAGTTGGGCACTGCAAATTAGTGAACACTTCTGATCATTTTGCCCATCAGTGACTTGCCTCAGCAGCCCCAGAGAATCCGAGTCTAGAACAGGAGAGTTTCAAACCCAATCCACCTGAACACACTTCCTCCAAAGCCTTGCCCAAACCTCATGGAAGTCGGTGGAAAGACTTGCATTGACTCCAGGGGGCTTTGGATCAGACCAAGAAGGTCAAGCGAAGGATCCAGTGATGGAACGGCTCAGAAAAGTCCAGGATTGATTAAACATGGGCTCTCAGTTCCCCTCTCAAATTTCCCAGTCAAGGATTAGAAAAAGAAAAACAGGCAAACTATATGGAAAAAATAAATAAGAGAGTGAACGTTCTGTTAAGGTATATTGGAAAGCAGCTGAGTCCAGCAACCCCCGTCCCAACTCACCCCCTCTGTGGAGGATTCCTGCATCCATCTCTCCCCTGCAGCCCCCAAGATAACCACATTGGCAGACTTGGAAACATTTTTTGTCTTGAAACCTTGAGTTGTAAGAATGGCTTGCACAGCTGGGATGGGTTGTTCGTGGAATCAAACCCTGATAAAAGGCAGCGGCAGGGCTCGGAAAGGGTGCCTACGACGTAATGCTTTGCGTAAATGAGAGATTAGGAGAGAAATATTTAAAAAAATAAATAAATTAAAAGAAGAATATGAAGCACCCTCCTGGAGATAAGGCTGGCGAGCACTTTGTGTGCCTTTGTTTTGGGGTTTTTTGTGGTTGTTACAAGAAAGCGGGATGAGGGGGAGTTGTTGCAGGTGTCAGCTGGAGAAAGAAAAAAAAGTTTTACAGACATACAGGCCAGTTTGACAGACACTACTAGTGTGATGAGCTTTCAGGTCTCAGGCAGGCATGTCTCTAGAAGTTCTCACGGGGCACCTGTCACTGTAACGTCTGAGCTATGCACCACAGCGTGCGGAGGGGACTTACTCAGTGGACAACTGCAGGAGGGTTCACTTGTGGCTTAAATTGCTGCTTGAACCAGGACCACTTCTGGGGACTTTAGGGGCCAGTCCAAAGCCTATTTCAGTCAATGGGAGTCTTTTCATTTATTTCAATAGGCTTTGGATCAGGTGCTTAGGGTGGAATGTTAGAGGCCCAGACTGGAGCTGTGCTTTCTTCAACTCTAGCCCTAATTGTAAGCGCTGAGCATTTGGAAATCTTAATTCATACAGCTCCATCCTCATCAGCAGCACGTTTATGTACAGAGGCTGTTGCTGCAGAGACTAAGCGCCCTGGGTGGAACAATCCTATTAAAAACTGGAGTCACTTTTTACACATCCTGATGAACGGTTGGAAGGTTCAGGGGTGACGACCAGCCTAGCATTCCCTGGAGAGCAGTAGCTAGCTGTAAACAACAGGCTGAACTTTTTCTAGAAACTTCCATCCTAAACGGTCCAAGCATTTTATCAACAATGAATGACTCCACACCGCAGCCGGATCACCACCCATTTTACAGACAGGGAAATGAGGAGGTCAGGGGATGTAGTGAGTCAACAGCAGGCCTGGAAATAGAATCCAGGACTCAGATGGTGACTCCCAGGCCCTCCGTTCCAACCACGAGGCAGTACAATGTCTCTGTATTATACGCTTGATTTATCCCTTGCCAGCCTTTACCGAGCACCATTTAGGTCAGACACCCAAAGTGGCCTCAGGAAGAGTTTACAGCATCTATAATTCCAGCTGGAAGGAACTGGCCTTACAATACATTCCTTTCCCTATAGGAATAGGTGGAGCACCAGAGGCGCTGCTGAAACAACTGGAGAGGGGCCCCTCTTACCTTTCCCTTCACCAAGGGACTGTCTTTGTGAGGAGGAAAGAAAAAAAGGCTAACAGCAGGAGAGTGTTCCAGGCTGGAGGGTTTAGGGCATTGTAACCAGTCTGGATCTCCCCCACATAAGCCCCTTGGATACCCAGATGTTGTCCCTACTAAGGAAATGGGAAAAAAGAAGCTGGGGAGACGATCCGCTAAAGAAAGGTGTTGGCAAAATGTGGCTGGGATTCTGTATACAATACAGCTCTCGGCCTCTCTCTCTTGCAGGGGGTTCGGTCCGACACCCGATCTAGCAAAGTGCATCATGTAAGTGCTTTACTGGAGTCGGGCGGCAGTGAGGAAAAATAATTGGTAGAAAAGGAGGAGTGTGGTCATGTTGCTATACCAGAGCACTGCAAGGTAGGATTCCTGGGTTCTATTCTGAGCCCTGCTCTCAAATTGCTGGGTAACCTCGGGAAGTCACTGCCTTTCTCTCTGCCTCAGTTTCTCCAAATGTGACACGGCGAATCAAAATAACACTTCCCCTCCTTCTAGGGAGCCAGTTCTCCCCTGCAGTGTACTCCTGCTCAGATTAGTGAGAGTTACATGTGTCCAGCAGTGGCCAGGGGAAATCAAACCTCAGGGCTGCCCTGAGAGTTAAATTAACATTTGTCTGGGCATTACAATCTCCAGGTGAAAGCAGCTGTAGAGTTCAGAGAATCAATATCAAAGCAATGGTGTAGGACTTAGAAGCACAAAGAAGCTCTTGCTGGCTTAGAAACAGACCAAAGCCAATAACATCTCTGTTTGTGTTTATTTCTGTAGTTCCCTGGGTCTCTTGCACTGTCTCTTCCATTACAATCAGAGAGATAAGATTAGGGGAAAAAAATGTTTACTGGTATTAGGTTACTACACACTCAGAATTGAAAATAATTCCCCACCAGCCTATCAACAGACCAGGCTGATGGGGTCTTTCCCCCCCCTTCCCTGTTAACATTTCCTGGCAGAATCATCAATTTTTACATTCCTGTCTGCAATACCTTACACAATGATCTAAGAATTCCACCTCCTCCTTGCTCCCCCTACAACTTTCCTATCTTGCCTTCCTCCTCCAGCCGACCCCAATGGACCCATGCAAATACGCTCAGAGACAGCTGGGGGTCTACAGATCAGATACCAGGAGCTTTATAGCAAAAATGCAAAGAATGTTATTTCATTCCTGACATCCTGAGGAAAGGTTGGGAAGAGGCTGGGCGTGGGGGGAATCTATAATGCTTGCTCTATTTCTGTTTACAGTGTGGGGTGTAGCCAGAAATGGGGGAGGGAGCGAGGGAGGGAAATTTTGCCTTTCTCAAAAGAAGAGGAGAGAAAAGATCAGCTTTTCATCTAGTGTAAGTTATCGGGACTCCAGTGAAAGCACTGGAATGACTCCAGTTTACACCATGTGAGAACCCAGCCCACGCATCCAACTCGAGGACAGTCAGGGACAACCTCTGCCCTAAGCCGTTTACAAGCTAAAAAGAAAAGACACAGGACGGGGAAAGAGATAGGAAGCACTTGTCTTAAGGTCACATGGCAGACTTGGGGTCAGAACCCACGTCTCCTGAGCCAGCACCCTAGCCACTACACTACACTGCCTCTCCTGTAGCATGCTGGGCTTGGCACTCCATACAGCTGCTGTGAAATTAAGCGTGGAAGCTGAATTTCATTCAAGTCCAGGTAATTTTGGAAAAGGGGTTTTGCTTTGGGCCCATCTCTTGTGGGTAAGAGAAGGCTGCCCAGGGAGGGACAGAAGGAGCCCCCCGTCACAAAACAAGAACAAGGAGTAATGGTTTCAAGTTACAGTGGGGGAGATCTAGGTTGGATATTAGGAAACACTATTTCACTAGGAGGGTGGTGAAGCACTGGAATGGGTTACCTAGGGAGGTGGTGGAATCTCCTTCCTTAGAGGTTTTTAAGGTCAGGCTTGACAAAGCCCTGGCTGGGATGATTTAGTTGGGGATTGGTCCTGCTTTGAGCAGGGGGTTGGACTAGATGACCTCCTGAGGTCCCTTCCAACCCTGAGATTCTATGATTCTATGAAAACCCAGCGGTGGCTGGACAGGACAGTTCTGCCCACAAGAGGCAGGGTGATGAGTGGGGAGAGGAGATGGAAGTGGCCCATCCTGTTGGTTGCTTGGGTAGGGAGAGAAGCACCTTGCTTTCTTTCACATGGTCTCCACTGGTGAATCCTTTCCCAAAAGTATATGCATGATTTTAATGCTGGTGGAAGAAGCCAGGCTTGGAAGCTGCCTCTGGGTATCACCATGATACAGACAGTCCAGGAAGTAGCAGCCCAACCTTCTCCCCAGCCTGGGGGTATCACCTGTACTAGTGAGAGGGGAGGCCAGGCCAGGCCTCATGGTCCAGTCAGTCCTGGGCCCGTCTGCAATGGCCACCTTTCACCGGGGTCCATTAATGCCTGCTGCAGTAATGTTTTGGTAGGCAATGTGGACACCTGGGAGCTAGACTTAGCCCCTACAAACTCATGTCACCTACGCCTACGTTTGGATAGCCTGATTTTGCTGCAACTCTAAGATCTTGAAAGAAGGAGGGTCTTGCGGTTCAAGCCCAGGTCTGGGACATAGGAAACCTGGGCTCAATTCCTGGCTCTGCCAAAGACTCCCTAATGAACTTGGGCATGTCCCCTCATCGTTCAGTGCCTCAGTTCCCCATCTGTAAAATGGGGATGATAATACTTCCGTCTTGCTTTGTCTATTTAAACTGCAAACTCTTTGGGGCAGGGTCTGTCTCTTCCTATGTGTTTGTAGAGCACCTAGCACAATGGGGCCCTGATCGTGACTGGTGCCGCTGTAATACAAATATTAAAAATCTGTAACAGGAATTTGTAAGCATTTGGGGACGGGGGCTGTTTGTACAGCCTCCAGCAAAAGGAGATTCTGATCCACGATTGTGGCTCCTAGGTCCTATGGTAACGTAATAAAATAAAAATAAAACTCAGGTATTAGCTAGCCAGGCTGTACAATCTATTGGAACTGCCCTGCTATGAGATGACATTGCCAAGAATCCTGTATTTGCTTCTATGGTAGAGTGAAAATAGGACTAATGGGCATTTTTATTGTTCAATGGGAAAAAAAATATCACATGCACACACACAAACACTCAAGTCTCTGCTTAGCTCTCCATGACATCTGTCCCCCTTTTGTGTTGCACGTACTGACAGCCCTTGATGCCCTGATAAGCAAGCAAACACGGCAATGCATGCAAGACAGATGTATGGTACCATGAAGAAAATGTGGGATATGTTTATGAATATCGTAAGACCTCTATTACAATTGTGATGTCTGCTACATGGGTGCAAAGAGTTAACTTCCTGCTGGGGTGGGCAGGGGAGTTACTGGCAGGAAGGCAGACAATGGTTGTAGATTAGCTCAATCAGGGATACTTAACAGACAACACAGGTGTCTACAGCTGCGGAAGGTGTCCTTGTCCAATGGAAGCACCATTGAGCCATTTCTGTCTTATCCAAGTCCAAGGGGCGACAACTGGCCAAAGACTATGGACTTGCGAATGACTCTGGTCTGCAGTGAGATTGGAGAATGGGGGAGGGTAAGGGCAGAAAGAGACAAAGGTGTTAGAAACTGCTGTTAAAAGAGATGTCTCTAGCAAGGGAGAGCAGAGCAAAGCCAAAAGACAAGAGTGGGTGGGAGATGAAGGAGGGCAGAAGATTCCTGACCTCCATAGAGGACACTAAGACCCTATCAGCTCTCAGTAAGGGTGAAGAATCTGAGGCAGGGTTTTGTGTGAAGGTGTTTATTATGTCTCCATAGCTCTGTCTCTCTCTTGTGCTGTGTCTGCAGTTACGTCTGCACTTGGAGCTAGAGGTGTGATTCCCAGCTCAAATAGACATACTCATCAAGCTAGCCCTCCAAAATGAGTACACGGTAGCATGGGCAGCATCAGTGGCGGCGTGGACTAGCTGCCCTGAGTACGTACCCGCAGGGCTCCGGCAGGTCTGTGTTCAGGGCAGCCAGCTTGGGCCACTGCTGCCCAGGCTACCAGAGCTACACTACTATTCGCAGTGAGCTCCCTTGACGTGAGCTAGTGTACGAGCCGGGAATCACACCCTGGCTCCAGCTGCCGATATAGCCTACGAGTAATGTGGCACTCTGAAGATGGCAGGCATAAGCTACCAGGGAGACTTGGGAAGTCAGCACTGATCTTGGGGCCCAGGGCAGTGGACCAGAGGGTCCTACTATCCCGAGAAGGGTGCCAAACAGGAAGCCTGTGCCCCAGGAGTATGTTTGAAAGGCCTGATATAGGGACAGTAGCTGGATGCTGCTCAGACCCAACAGGCTTAAAGGCACATGGGATCCAATGGAAGGGTCCAGTTCAGAAGCCTGGTGACTGTCCAGATGCAGGAGCTCAGCCAGGACTGAGTTTCAACCTGTTCCGCTAAGTCTTCAGCTACGTCTACACTATGAGCCGGGGGTGAGTCCCTGCTCGTGTAGACGCACTTGGTGCGAGTAGAAGTAGTAGCACAGGCAGTGGCGGCACAGCTTAGCCACGCTGAGCACCAACTTGCCTGAACCTCATGGGTATGGCCTTGGCACAGCTTGCCGCTGCCGGCGCTATCCCGGCTACACCGCCATTTATACCCACAGTACGACTCAACCCCCTCGCTCGAAGGGTAGATGTGGCTCACTCACGTGTCTTTCTGACAGACGAACAATAACAATCCCGACCAGCTGAAGAGCAGCAGGCATTTGCCTGCATTAGCAGGCTCTTGTATGCATATAAATAGCCAGACATGCAGTCAAAAAGCCATATGCACTTTGCACAGGCTAAGCCTAGCTGCACTGGAGACAGCTGCTGTGCCAGCTAGCGGATTAAGCTGGCTAGGCAGGATTTGCTGGCTGTGGGCTGCACCCCACGTAGTAGAGTTTATTGCTGTTCTGAGGTCGGATTGTAGTCACATGGCTATAATTCACTTCCATCCAAGGGAACTGACCTTTCTTCCGCAGCTCCCCATCAAGAGCTAGAGACACAATGAGCCATTTCCTCTGGCTTCCAAGTTCCTGTCTCTTTGAGGTGATGATGCACAGCGACCTCTTTCCCCATGACCCCTCGGACACATTTGCACGCTCGGGATGGTGAGAGGCCTTGGGTCAGGTCAGCAACGCACCCAGGTAACCTATCTGGCGTGGGGAGGGGGAAAGCAAACTCAGCAGGAGGCTGGAGGCTCCTTCTCGGCAGAAGGACCCGCTCCAAGGAAGAGGCTCTGGAGGGGTTCCTGATGACTTCCATATTGTTTCCAGTAAATTTTGTGCTGATTCTTGGCACAAACACCGGAAATGAATAGGCTAGGTCAGGAATGTAAATAAAGTGAAACATTGGGATTTAATCTAATCTATAATTATAGTATCTCTGGTGGAGGGAAGAGCGGCTGGTGCTGCTCCTGCTTTCGCAGAGCCGATCTATAGAAGAGCCAGAAGGGGTTTCATCTCCTTTTCCAACATCTCCCTCTTTGGCCCCCAGCTAGTGGCTTCTCCCCAAGTGCTTTGAAATAAACACGCTCGGCTGGCAACCCCGCTCTCCAGCAGCTGATCAGGTACAGCACTTGGATGCGGACGGCTTTTACAGCTCAGTAAACTGGCGTCCTAAGTGCTCGGAGAGCAGCTAGGTAAGGAGATGAGACGGGGGAGGTTGGTTGCAGGGGTAGGGAGGTTGCGGTGTGCAAAAGAAGATAACCCAACAAGTCCCATTTAGGAGGAGAGAGGAATAAAGGAAGCTGGTGGACCTCTGGGGTTGGGTTATGGGTGATGGACCCTTTCACCTTTAGGCTGATCTTTGCCTTTAGTCAGATGCAATGGACAGCCCTTCCCATTTAATGGCCGGAGTGCAACGAGCTACGGGTCTCAGCCACTATCACAAAACCATCAGTACAACTGGCACTAATTACCCCCCTTGCTGGTTGTCTCAGGAGCAGCCAAGCACTGAACAGACATGGAGGTGGCTCCGGACCAGGCTTGGAGGAGTGAGTGGGTTGCCTAAGTTCTGTCTTCTATGGGGAGAGGAATTCTTGCTCATGGCACATTTTGCCAGCAGGGTATTTAGTTCATCTCTCTCTCTCTCCCTCTCTCTTTTTTTTTTTTAAGGGGCATACACCAAATACTGTATTCTCCAAAAACACCCACAATCAATACCGCTGTGTATTCTGAAGTGGGCGTTCACGTGTTTTCAGTATGGATTTGTGTGTACATGCATGTATCTGTGTGTGGCACACTTGCATGTGTACATGTGTTTACAGACAGGCACGTGTGTATTGTATCTGCTCTTCCCTGATACGCTCTCGGGCTGTAGGATTGGTGTAACAATCCTAATGTTTTACAGGCAGAACAGCCCAGGCTGGAAGGCAACTTGTTCTCATCAAACTGAAAATGAAGAAAGACGTAAAAATTAGTTCTGCTTTTGTTAGTTTATTTGTTTAAATTACAGAAACCTCAAAAACAGAAAAATCAATTAGCTTGTTTGTTTGAAGATTTTTGTTTTTCTTAAAAAACTGAATCCTGGCTTTGATCTAAGGACGGAAATGCGCTGAGCGATTGGTCAATAGTGTTGCCTAATTGCTTTAGGTGATTCAAAAGGAAAAGCCAAATGGACAGGATGTCAGATCCACATTTACGGATTTGATCAGCCTTGCGTGATCGCACAGGCCCGTGGCTCTTTTTAGATGATGCCCTCCAACTGTCCAGAGGGCAAAAGGGTTTGCCTTTTAAAAGCACCGATGCAGCACAGGGCATGTGCATTCCCCGGGCAGGCTGAAAGAAATCTCAGCTCCCGACTGAATTGCTGCAAACTGGATTTTTCCCACTTTAGAGTCTTCCAGGAAAGAGAATTTTCTGCAAAAACCAAAACAAGCGAAACAAGGAGAAGAAATTCAATTTAAAACCCAACCTTGTGCCCGGGGTTTTGTTTTAGTTTTGTCGGCGTGGGTTCAGAATGGAGCATTTGCCTCACAGGTCACTGCCCTGACTTTCTGCGTTTTGTGTCACAACTGTATGGATGTTTGCAGAGAACAGTACTTAGGATTACACTGTGTGTGTGTGTGTGTGAACATGTATGTTTACAGACAGGTGTGTGTGCGTACTGATGTATGCATGTACCAGTGTGTGAATGTGTATGTTAAATGTATACATGTATCAGCCTCTGTATATGGACCAGTGTGTGTGCATAGACGCTAGCATCTGTGTGTATGTGCTGGTGGACACGTAGCATTCTGGAATCCCCTCGGGAATGAATGCCAAGCCCCACAGATCCTTAGCTAGATGCATGGGGCTGACCATTCTCTGTGTGCCTCCCAAATCCCACCTATACTCCCAGAACATCTGCTAGCTCTCCCAGTTCAGCTGCCTTCCAGCTTGCCTTTGACAGGCATGAAGAGAGGAGATAGAGGGCTGGATCCAAAACCCATGTTGTCAGTGGAAAGACTCCCAGTGGTTGCAACGGGAGGTGGCTCAGGCTTTTAGTACAGAAGGCTGCTGCATCATTGTATACAGGAAGCTGTCACGGAGGTTTGGCCTACTTCCCCTGGAGGCAAACTGCACAGAGCAGCAGCTCCCCAAATCCACCCAGCCGCACACTCCCTAATGCACACTAGTTTTACTTGAGAGTAGTTAGCAGGGATGCTGGCGGCTGCTTGCTAATTGAGGACCACCTCTCCCCACCTCCATTGCTTCGGGACACAGTGCTGTGCAGCAGAGAGGCACCTTTGGCCCACGGAGAGGATAACACTTTGCCTACATGCCCTTGGACATATGGTAAAGCTTTGCACCTTTGACCTGAGAATCCCCAAGCCCTTTACAAACACTGGTGAATTAAGCCATGCAGCCCTCTGGAAGGCAGGCAAGGATCATTTTGCAAATGGGGAAACTGAGTCACAGAGGTGCCTTGGCAGGTCGTACAGGGAGTCTGTGACAGAGCTGGACCCCGTACCCAGTTCTCCTGACTCCCAGCCCAATGTTTAACCTCAAGACTAGCCTCCCCAGAGACTGGAAGGCCAACAGAATTGCTCATCCCTTCTGACAACCAAGGACCAAGTTGCCAGTAGCTCACAAGTGACGGGATTTTACTGGAGGCAAATCATTAGCCAGCTCCATTCCAGACTCTTCCTGGCATCTGCTCAGAGCAGCCCGATTCCCAGGGATATTAATAATTATATTACATACCTATCTATATTTTAACAAGGAAACATTCACAGTTATTCAGTGGCAAGCACCATTTGGAGCCTGCTCCCAGATGCGGCCCAGCACCAGAGTTGTGCAATAAAAGCTCTTCCCTCTTTGGAGGTTGTCAACGTACTTAATGGGGTGGGGGAGAGAGGGCGGAGGGGGAGGTGAAGGGAAAGTATTAATCAAGATCTTAAAAAGTTCTCGCTGACAGTCCATTTGCCAGCTCTGAATTTAACTGCCTTTGTGGTCCCATAAAAAGTTTCATTACTCACTACAAAATGTGTTTTAATTATTACAGCCGCTCTGACGTTAAGGCCCGGGTGTTTCTCTCTCTCTCTCTCAACTCTTTTTCTCTCTCGCTCTCTCTTTTTTTACGTTTGCTCTCCGACCTCTCCCTGTCCCCCGTCCGTCGACTGAGCCACACGGGGGACGCAGCGCATGGCAAGCACAGACGTGAGGAAGGGTGGTCTTGCAGGTAAAGCACAGGCATGGGAATTGGGCCTTTGTGACCTTGGACAGGTCACTGCATCCTTCAGCACCTCATTTCCCTCTCTGGAAAAATGCGGACAATGACACTTCCTTTGTCTACTTGGATTGGAAACTCTTCAAGGCAGAGTGTGTCCCTCACGGCATGTTTGCACAGGGCCTAACATACTGAGGACTCTATGCTATGCTGTAACGTTCAGAATATGGCCTCTGGTTGCTCTGCCTGCTAAGTGGGGAAATGGAGAGGGGAGAATCTGGCAAGGACTCAAACCCATCTGCTGTCTCTGAGGAACTCCCATTAGGGTCAGATTCCAATCTCCCTGATGCTGGCTCAGTTCATCAGAGTGAGGCAGATCATATCCCATCATGCACATGATATCGGAGAGCTGCGATTACCTCAGTGGGATCTCTTTTATCCCACTTACCCTTTGATGGAACTGAACCAAACCCCCAGATCCAAACAGCCCCAGTCTCTCCAGTGCTGGACAACTGGATCTCAGTTTCGTGATCTGGGCCTGTCTCAGCTCCTAACGCACAGTCCAAGACACATGCACCAAACAAACCTGTTTGTACAGCACCAACCACAATGGAGCCCTGTATCGGTACAGCCCTCTAGGCACTACTGCAATAAAAATGTTAAACAATAACTGCATTATATGCTATCTCTCAACCCTCCTCCCCATCCCATCCTACATCCATCACTTTCTTACTTGTACAGGCCATCTGGTTCCAGGCACTTGAAAATGACCGAATAAAGGCTGGTTTCTGGGATCTCTCCATGGCTCCTGCCAGCTGCCACGCAGGAAGTTCCGAGTCCGGAGAGCAAATCATCAGCAAAGCTCAAGGATTCTCCTGAAGACCAAAGAGAAGAAGGGCAAGATTAATAAAGCTAAGCAACCCCATGCTCAATCTCTAGCCCTGGCATTCATTGTTTCCTGAGCCTTTCCCTTTCCATATACAGCACAGGCCTGCAGGCAATCAGACAGGAAGAAGCTGCACTATGGGCTCCTATAGGGTATATTGCCCATACACAGCGCAGGGCCATCAGCAGTATACAAGCCCATTGCAGGGCCCATACACAGCAAGGCAAATCCAGACCAAGTTGACTCACAGCTTGGACTGGGCAATATGAGTGCAGAGCATAAAGGCAACATGCAGATTCATTCCAGGGATGACCCTGCAAATGTTGAACCCTGAATCTACATCCTCTAATGGGGCAATACATTCTTCTTTGGAGAAAACGGACTCAGTGGTTTGGTCGGTCTTTTCCACCTCAAAAATCTCTGATTTCCGATTCTGTTTTTGAAGTGACACTACCCTTTTTTTAAAAAAAGCACCTGTCACAGTCAAGCAGGTTTCTTCACCTTGGCTACTAACACCTTAGATGAAGGAAATTTTAGAAATGCAATTTCCTTGTCATGGTTATGCCCTTTATTTGTTGCTTTTTCTCTCAGGCTGGCTGGACAACAAAAAGCAATGACTTCCCATTCACAGACCGTCTCCCCGTCAGGTTCTAAACGCTGCAGCTCTTGCAGTTCAAACACTGCAGGGAGATGATTGTTTCTTTGAAAGCAATTGTTTTAATTATCATTTAAAATAAGAATAAATAATAATAATGCAGGAACATTTTTGTAAGTCTTAGGTTTTATACAAGCTTGTTTTTACTACTACAACACTCAGCTTTTACAACATGACCCAATTTAAGTTGACAGCGTCCCTTTAATTACACTTCCAGGGCTTGACACCCGCTGCTTTCCCCTACGTACGGTTATTTATACCAGAGCAAAGTGAGTTACTATTTGGATTTTGCTGCATTTTATACACATTTTGCACTGGGGTAACTGACAGCTCACAGGCCAAGCTGTGGAAAATCAGACCCAACTGGCCTGATGCTATATTGGTGTACACCGGGAGTCATTCCATTGAGTTATAGTGGTGCGAGTGAGCTCAGAATCAGACCCTTCATTTCCGCTTGTGCCAGGGAACCTTGTATGGAGGTGCCAAGGTTTTATGGCATATATCAGTGGAGAATTCTGTTCTTACCATATTTCTTTCTTTGCATTTTTAACTGAAAGTAAATCTGATTGAGGACCACAGAAATGGAACATAAATTTCAAACTCTTGGTATGAAATGTGAAAAGCAACACATTGGTGTAATCAGCACGGAATGCATAATTCCCGCAGGCTGATTACCCAGATAGCACACACCAAAAATTGTGTCTTGTCACAAATTACACAGTCCAATAACAAATGTCCCCCTTGACTGGAGAGAAGAGCAGCAATAAATTCCTTCCTTTCCTAAAGGAATCCAACTCTTAATTATTCATCTTAATGCACCACTCAGGCCCAGGCTCTCGGTATGATTTGTTCTTTCCAAACCATTTTTCAGGCAGAGCCATTACTGCTCTCCATATTTTAACATCGCTATTAGAGATGGGCCTGAACCAAATTTTGAGGAAGTTTGATTGAGAAGAAAGTTTTGGGTAAAGCACAGGACTGGGACTCAGAAGACCTGGGTTCAATTGCTGGCTCTGCCATGGGCTTCCTTTGTGACCTTGGGCAAGTCACTTAAACTCTCTGGGTTTATGGGCAGATTTAAAAACAAAAAACAAACCCAGCTTTGACTTGATTGGCCCTTGGTTCCAACCTTAACTTCCTGCCCTTTTCATACAATACATAACCAGACTGAAGAATTCATTGCAATAGGATGGTATTAAGGCCAAGAATTTACCAAGATTCAAAAAGGGGTCAGTCATTTATATGGCTAACAAGAAAATCTAGAGCAAGAATAGTTAATTCTATGCAATTTTGGGAGGGATATTAAACCGCATTCTTCAGGGCTTAAATCAATCTTTAACTATTAGAGATCAGGAAGAGACTTAATGTGGAGGGCAGATTAGCCCACATCTGTCTTCTGTGGGGTTCTTTTGACTTCCTCTGAAGCATCTGGCATGAGGTGATGTCAAAGGCAGGATACAGGAGTTGAAGGACCACAGGTCTGGTTCTGTCTGCCAATTCCTATGTTATTGCTCATGATCTTTGTGCCCACCTCACTCAATTGTGTTTTCATTACTGCTTAACTTAGACCTTGTTCTTTGAGACCAGATGCCTTGTACCTTTGAACAGACACAATGCACCCAAGCGTATAGGCACAGTTACCATTATAGTTCGGATACAAACTGACCTTCCACCGTTACCGCTTTGTTGTCTGGAATTGCTGCTGATGTCTTGAAGGTTTCCATTCTGAATATAGGGTCACAGGTTATTTGAGGATAACCAGAAGGTGTTTGGGGTTGAGGTGACACAGCACGTTACAGTGAGTCTAGTGCAAATGCCTTTTGTACCAGAATACAAAATGTTTGGGCACAAGAGAGATTATCACTGCTTGCTGCACAGCCAACGCTCCCCTGACTTAAAACAACAGTCACTCATTATCTGGCTAGATGTTCTTTTGCAATTGCAGAGTTTTAGGAAAATACAGCTATCTCTAGCCAGCGATTTTTGGAAGCACCTGCATTCGAAATGAGACTTAACAAATGCATGTGATGGGCAGAGCATACAAGTGCTTTAATGCTCCAAAGGCTGGTGGGCTCTTTCACCAGCAAGGGAAGGGAAGCAAACTCAATGTCCGAGTCCTTTTTAAGGGCCTTTGAACAATGGGCACAAACATAACAAAACAGAACATGTCAATTGAAAATTCTGGTTATAATCCCCCCAAAGGCTTTTTCCCTACTTCAAGCCACGAGAGAAAGAGAACACACCCTTCCTCCTTCAACCCAGTTGCCTCTTCCTTATATACCCCACCCATCCATGTGATAGGCAGGGATCTCTTATCCTTTCCAGGCCGCTGCTTTCATTTTGTTACATGCCCCCTGCAGGGGATTCCGAAGCCCTGGCACTTCCACTGCCAGCCCTAAGAGGTGGCCCGGGCAAGCCAGAGGATGGCCTGTGTTCTGATGAAGTTAGAGCCAGGAGTCTAACAGAGGTCCAACAGGCACTGTGGGGAGGATCTGAGACCACTACAGCACCACCACAGTCACCAAAATACACATGTGGGTATTTCTAAAGAGCCCAGAACATCAGGCGCTGAGCACTTTTGAAAATCTGACCCATCTGTCTAGTTACTTCTCTGGACCCCACCACTGCAATATCTGAGTTCCTTGAAAACATTAATGAATTTACCACCACAACACCCCTCTGGGGCAGGGGAGCATTAATGGTCCCCAGATACACTGGGGGAACTGAGGCACGGAGGGATGTATTTGTGGCAAAGCCACATATTGAACCAAGGTCTCCTGAGACCCAATCTAGCGCATGAACACGAACAACTTCCTCAAGTTGGCAGATAAATTGTTACATAAGAACTGTGCTGATCAAAAGCCAGGATGCTCTGGGAAAGGCTACCCTAGACAAAAGTCCTGCATATTCCATAGCCACAGAATTTGCCATGGAATATCCCTTTGCTGGAGAATTGTGCTTCGGAATCTCTGCTTTCATTTAAAATAAAACGTTTCTCTAATGTAACCTGCTGGCGAGCGTGTGCAGACCCCATCTCTGGCAACCCACCAAAGAGGAATAATTAGCAGCACGACCTATAGAGCTTTTTAGCTCAAGCTATAGCAACTTACAGTTGTAGCTCTGGAGGACCCTAGCTCAATCCTTGCTATAGCATCTATCACACTCGTGCTTAAGGTTACAAAACTAACCTTGACCAGATATAAATTGATGGAGTGATGTCTGCAGAAAGCCTAGAACAATAACTCTGAGAGGTGTGGTCTGACGTGACCTGCCCTGTGGACCCAATCAGGCCACAGCTGGCCCTATAAAAGGCTGTGGGCCAGGAGCTCAGGTAGTCTCTCTGTAGATGTGAAGAGAGACGGGCCTGGCTGCTTGGAAGCTCATCAGGGTACCTAGAGTGGAGCAGGGCTGGGGAAAGGCCAGGGGAGCTGGGGAGCTCCAGGCTGGAAAACCCCCAGGTTGCAGGCCTTGGTAAAGGCCGGGAAGGGTACTGGGGTTGCAGAGATGCAGCCCAGGGTAGGCAAAGGCAGCAGGTCCAAACCCCCCTTACCGATGATGAATGCTATAGACTGCAGTCTGCCCCAGTGAGAGGGGGCTAGATGGTGACTGGCAGTAGCCCTGAGGCAAGGTGGGGATAGAGGGTTGGGGGTTCCCTGGGGTGGGGAGACCCAGAGAGTGGGGGTACTGCCAGGGGGCAGCACTCAAGATAAAGGGGCACTGGGGTCTGGGAGGGACACGGGAGCCTGAGGCATGCAGGATACTGGCCGGTAGAGGGCGCTCCAGCAATGAGTGAGGACCCCATTTGATTGGCATGATCAATGGGTTGGACCCAGTACATCAGAACGACCAGCAGGAGGCGCCATGGTAGTGAGTCGTCACCATGCTACAATAGCCTATGGCTTTTTTTTCAAGATGCTGCAGAATTTAGCTTTTATCTGGTGGAAGTCACCATTTTGCTGGAACCAGACATCTGACATTTTGTTTTCTGTCTGCTGGGACTCATCCACTGCATCCTGTTCTCTCCAGCTTTTTCCACCATGGCTAGTTATCTAGATCCCAGTGAATTCATCCTGCACTGTTCCACGGAACCAGGCAGCAGGAGGTTGGGCAAGGAGGGGAGTGAGACAGAAGCGTAGTCTGTCTAGAGAAATGATAAGCTAGGTCAAGAGAGCTGGCATGTGAGCTGCTAAGGCTGGCTGCAAGCTCCCTGCTTACATGGGGCACACGCAGAGGCCCAACCTGCAGGGACAACATTGTGGGACCAAGACCCAGCACATGGAGCAAGGCCACCTGGAAAGCAAAAACCCCATCCTCAGAAATAACCATTCTGAAAATAATCATTGACAAAGTTTATCGCACTGACCCATAGCTGTGTGTTTCCATAGGGATGGGGGTGGAGTAGGAATGAAAGATGTTTACTGGTAGTATAATAGGCAGGGCTGGTAGGCCCTCCTATTACTAAGGTTGCTTGACACTTCCCATTTTAAGATCCTGTTTTCAGTTTGCTTATAACTTTGCCAGATTTTAACCATTTGGGCTGGGGCAAAGGAAGGGAAGAGAGGGAAACAGACCCGATAAGGAGGCCATGTGCAGGGGGAAGAACTGGGACTGGCTGGTCAAAGACACTAGGACAAAGAGCTGGGCCAGAGGTGGGTGCCGGACAAGGAGCCAATCTGTGCACTGACTGAGGCAGGGGTGCTGTGGAAAAAGTTATATGTGAGCATATAACTTAAAGACTGCATCCTACTGCAGGAGCTCAAGGGGGCTGAATTAAAGTTGCCCAGGCAACCTTACTTTTGGCATCTCCTAACTTTTGAGTGCTTGACTATGCAGGCTTAATAATGTTCTTTTGCCATATTTTTGGTGTGTAATAACAATGAATGTTGCCATGAAATGTAGGGGTTGTTGCCACAGAATTTGGTCCCATTTTGCCCTGGAGTACACAAGGCCCAGCCTATATTTGTGAGTTGTCTGCTAGTCCCCCTGCATGGGAGGAAATGCAGCTAGAGACTTTTGCCAAGTTGGTGTCAATTTAGGTTAAGCCAAAACCCTTGCAATAGACCCCCTAGAGTGAGAAGGTGCTTTGTGGTCAAACCTGAGCTTCTGGTGAACTTTTCTCCCTCCTTGTTCTGCCCCGAACATTGCTACAATGTAACAGAAGCAAAAAGCTTGTTATTGAAATATCTAGATAGATGCTAGTGGAGGAGCTAAAATCTCAGGTCAGGAGCCTTTGTGTAGATAGTAGCCAGGAAGCCAATGCCTATGGTTCCTGAGTGCAGCAGGTGTGGGGCAAGTATGGCCTCAGTGCAATACAGCTCAAGGGAAAATTGGCTATCCCATAGGCTACCTAAAGGTCAACCTGTCTACCAATTTTCAGCTTAAAGGCACTGCTGTATTTTGAACGCTCCCACGATTAAAAAACAAAACATGATTTTTTTTTAACCTTAGGGGGAAAAAAGTCTTTTTATTCACCCTCTCATAAACCAAGAGCAGTTGAAAGGAATTTGCTCAAACTTTCCGTAATATCCTCACAAGCCAGAGTTCAAGTGTGGGGAAAAAACGGAAAAAAAAAACAGTCCCCCAAAATAGAAGTTTGGGAAAGTTATGAGCCTTTGAAAGCAGCATATTTGGGCCAGATTTTCAAACATGGCTAGTGATTTTGAGTGCCTCCATTTTTGGGTGCTTCCAACTTGAATCCTCAGAAACATGAGGCCCCTTAAAGATGTCTCAAGTTGGAAGCATGCAAAATCATTAGTCATTTTATAAAATATGGGCCATCACAGTGTCTTTAATATACTCATTCACGCAAGGGCCACAGCCATTGGATATGGAAAATATCATCTCCATCCAACAGCAAGATACAGTCACCCCCCAAAGAACATATTAGACCTTAATCTGATGCCACAATTGATGTTCCTCACGAAGACTTTGCATACAGATGAAGCAGAAAATCAATGCTTTAAAAAGAGGTGGACTTTCCTGACCAAGAACCACGACCTATGAGGTGCTGAGCACCCACATACCTCACTGAAGTCTGGGTTTGGAGGAGCTCAGCGGCCAGGAGGTCTGGATGAACATGGAGTCCAAATTCCTCTGTTGACTTGGGAGATGGCATTCCTTCCATATCACAGTTAGCCTCCAATAGTGGAACAATATAGGAAGCTTGGGGCTGAAATAATGTGACTACTGAAATGCCCTGCATCTGTTTCCATAGCAAAGTTGCCCATATCCTTTATCTGATGAGGCAGGTCATTAGAAAGCAGACTACCATCAATCTAAAGAAGGAGGTCAGCCCCCTAAAACAATTTTGAAGCACAGACACCCCAGTCTAACTTGCAGGTTTTTTTTTTTTTTTTTTTGCATTATTGGCCTTCAAAGAAAAACCAAAGGTCCCTATCTGAGTAAATGACAGCTAATTGGGTCACCGCCCTGGAGCGGGAGAGCTTTGTATTGACAGGCCAGTCTGGTGTGTCTTTAATTAGCAGGAATAAACAATTTCCCCCCATACTGATAAAGCAACAGTCACCAATGACCAGCTCCAATCTGGATGTCTCACCTGGGTTTATCACTTAGTGCCAAGATAACTTAATCAGGATTGGGCCCCATTGTGCTAGATGTTGCAGGGACCCAGAGTAAAAGATGGTCCTGGCTCCAAATTCTTACAATCCAGTTGGCCAATAACACCAGCTGATGCCACAAATGATATGCCCTATCCCTCTCCTACCTCCATGCTACTAGGGAATGGCCTATCCATAAACATCCAGTTCCCTGGGGTGATTTTTGCACGATGGCTCGTGCACGAGCACACCTCTGCCTTGTAGTACATTTCAAAGCTCCTTTACAGGATCCTTTATTATTGTACCCACTGCTAGTCAGAGCTGTGTGAAACTTGGCCATTCAAGCTTGATGAGGGTTTGACAAACCTATTTAGATACTGTTCATAGACTGCCCTCTGTGACCCCCAGGTGTCAGTTTGAACTAACTCATAAAACTCAAAGCAAAATAGATGGTGTATGTAGGGGTGGGAGTGGGCCGTAGGGGATTCAGCTCAGGTTTGTGAGCCTCCACAAGCCTTTCTTATTCCCTGGTCCAAGATCTGTGGTGGTATCAAAAGGTTCCCCAGTGGCTTTGCTCCTAGTACTGCCTAGGACAAGGTTCCTCATTAGAACCTCCTTTCTCAAGAATGGCTTGTGAACACAGCATCAAAGCACCAGGTCAGCAATAACTTACTCGCCCACCCACCCTGAGATTACAGGGTCTGTTTAGTGCAAGAGGGAAGGCTGCGTAGGCCACCAGAGTTATTTTTCTGAAAGTGCCCCAGGCTGTCTAATGCCCACCTGGCCAGTCCTTAGAGGGGAACTCAGTTTAATGCCTCATCTGCAGGCCATCACCCCACCCTGTACCCGACTCAGCATCCCATTTGGAGACTCAAACCCATGGTCTCTTGGCCTAGCAGCGAGCAGGCTACGAATCACACGTCCTGGTATGAACTATAACCAGCACTGATGGCCTAATTCTCCTCTCACTGACAGCTGTGTAAATCACAAGGAGAGTCACTGACGTCAACGGGACTTCCTTGGCTGTGCAGAGCCAAAGGAAGAGAGAGGAGAATCAAGCCATGAGACTCCTTGGGGGGAAGAATGTGGAAGCCTTTTTGCCATAGGAAACTCCTGCCCGTTTAGCCAGATTGCCCTCCGTGCTCAGAACCACGTCATCAAGAGAACTGAAGTACGTAAAGCATGGGGAGAGAGGATGAGTCAGCCCGGCTCCTTTGCGGGTGCACAAAGGTTCAGCCCTGGGCGCTGTGGTTCTTCTTTCTGGCGCAGACAGACCCGATGTGGCGTGGCGGCAAAGGAGGGAGATGAACAAGAGGGAGTGGAGGCGCTAGAAGAACTGTCTGCTGCAATTCCTAGAAAGAAGAGGAGGAGGAGAACTCTCAGATGTCCATTTGTCACTCAGGCCTGACAGCTTGTTTACTGGCCTAGACTAAACCAACCCCTTCCCAGTCACTCTCCTCTGAGTGTGGTTTTCTTTTTCTCTTTCTTTCTTGCTTTTTCTTTCAACCTGTTTTTAATTTATTCTTGTGCCATCTCTGATTGTGACCTCAACTCAATCCGGTGCTTGGGGGGATGGAGGGAGGGGGGAAGACAAGGGGAAAAAAAAAGTCCTTAAAAATCATCTTTTATTTAGTTTGGTTAGTTTTGAAGCTTCAGCAGAAGGATGATTAACCTTTTCTGCCTAACTTAATGAAAACAAGGGGGAAGTCTGTATGGATAAATAAATAACCGTGTGGGTATGGCACAGAGGCTCTCACGTTACAGCCTCGGTGGAGCTGTAATGGGGAACAGGCACAAGCCTGTACAGCAGTTCCCAGTTCCCTCTCCGTTTCCAAGGGAAGAAAAACAGAATAGAATGTCAGAAGCCCAAAGGGGCACCAATGACGGTGCCCAGAGGTGGCAGGTGGGGCCCTGCTGGGACTTCCGTCCCCGGCGGTGCGCTCCGGAGTGGTGTCAATGGGAGTAGGGGGGAAGGGAGGCCGCACCTGCATTGCTTCTGCCTGGTTTTGTTTTCTGATGGCAAGAAACACCTGATGCAGAGAGGCCTCTAAATGCATCACGTTTTCCTGGGTTCTCCTTGCACCCTCCCCTCCCACCAGGGTCCGTCCTCAAGACGCTGGGGCAAAGAGAGGATGGCAAGTTTGGGAGCATGGGATTTGCTCTGGTCTGTTTGGAGCGATAGATGGCGAGCTCAGGCCCAGGGGTGTCCTTCGGGAGCCAGGCTGGACCTCAGTTCAGTGGGCTTTCAGATCAGACCCCGCATGTGAGGGGAGGTATCTCTTGAAGAGGCTCGGCTACATCCTCAGCGGGGTAAATCAATGTGCTGACACTTCAGTCAATGGAGCTACTCTGATGTACAGGGTCCAACCCATTGATCATGCCAATCAAATGGGGTCCTCACTCATTGAGACTGGAGGTCAGAACCCTCCTTCCACCTCACCTCCCTTGCCATGGTGCACAAAGGGAATTCACAAAAAATGATTAACTCTTCTTTATATTCCAGCAGTGCCCACAATGTGCTAGTCCCCATTGCCAAACACAGGAAGACTGGGCCCTTGCCCCAATGAGTCTGTAGTCTACGAAAAGGTCCTTATGTCCTGGAATATCTCCAAGTGCTTTGCACACTATACACACGGGAATCACCTTACCTACACCTGTGATGCAGCCATTTCTAGGGTGGAACATGGAAGCTAATTAAGATCATGCCTTTGGACAAATCACTTAATCTCTCTATGCCTCAGTTCTCCATTGATTAAGTGGGAAGAATAGCACTTCCTTTCTCCCATTCTTTGTCTTGTCTAGTTAGACCATAAGCTCTTTGGGGGAGGGATTGTCTCTTACTGTGTATCATTATATTTATTATTATTTCTGTAGCACCTAGGAGCTGCAGAAAGAGAGGAAGACCCCTATCCAACAGGTGCTGCACAAACACAGAACAATACAGGGCTTATGTGCCTCTGTTACACCAATACATGAATAATAACAAAAGGCTCCATGTTTTTTCCAGTCCCTTGAGTCTTCCAGTCCTTCAAGCGACTGCATTTGGCAGTTGTGAATGGCTAAAATGACAAGAACAACATTTCCCAATGTGTAAAAAACCCTAGGATGGCTCTGTCAGAGCCTTCCAAGTCTAAGAGACAGTGGATACAGACCCCACACCAGATTGCAGGGTGGAGTGCTGACTGGAATCAATAGCAGCTTTCTCAGCTGAAGGAAATGGTCTTAATTTGAAGATGCTGCAATGCCCAGCACATACTGCCCCTCATCAGGAACACAGGGGGCATGACTAATGAATCCCTTTGATTTAAATGGCACACTTCCAAAGGCTTGTATTTGTCTGTCTTAGGATTCCCTACAGCACCCAGCACCATAGTATCTATGTCCTCTGGACACTCTGCTCTTCACAGCAGAACCTGATCGCTGTAGCAAAGACCTTCTGGAAAACAGCCCTAAGTTGGACATTGGCGGTTGTGACCCAGCCCACCCTGCAGCCAGCTTTACTATCCCTGTCCTCCAAGAAACCAGAATCCAGACAAAATGTGCACCCAGCCCGCTTGGCCTGTGCAAACTGCAAAAGACACCATCTACCGTGTGGGGTGGGGTGAGATGGGAGATAATGCATTTAGCCCTGTCGCCCCAGCCTGGGAATGCCTCTCCAGGCTCACCCGCAGCCTACAGAGGCTGTCAGAGCTGGTTCTTCTGATCACTTGGCTCAGATCCTCAAAAAGGTATTTAGGCACCTAATTCCCATTGATTTCAACAGGAGTTGGGCACCTCAATACTTCTGAGGATCTGGGCCCTAGCTTTCATTAGGGGTTGGTTGGGGTTTCCAAATAGGTTGTTCTTTAAGGCTCATTCACAGAATCCTAGAAGATTAGAGTTGGAAGAGACCTCAGGAGGTCATCTAGTCCAATCCCCTGCTCAAAGCAGGACCAACCCTAACTAAATCATCCCAGCCAGGGCTTTGTCAAGCCAGGCCTTAAAAACCTCTAAGGATGGAGATTCCACCACCTCCCTAGGTAACCCATTCCAGTGCTTCACCATCCTCCTGGTGAAATAGTGTTTCCTAATATCCAGCCTAGACCTCCCCCACTGCAACTTGAGACCATTGCTCCTTGTTCTGTCATCTGCATGAGAACAGCCTAGCTCCATCCTCTTTGGAACCCCCCTTCAGGTAGTTGAAGGCTGCTATCAAATCCCCCCTCACTCTTCTTTTCTGCAGACTAAATAAGCCCAGTTCCCTCAGTCTCTCCTTGTAAATTATGTGCCCCAGCCCCCTAATCATTTTTGTTGCCCTCCGCGGGACTCTCTCCAATTTGTCCACATCCTTTCTGTAGTGGGGGACCCAAACTGGACACAATACTCCAGATCTGGCCTCACCAGTGCCAAATAGATGGGAATAATCACTTCCCTCAATCTGCTGGCAATGCTCCTACTAATGCAGCCCAATATGCCATTGGCCTTCTTGGCAACAAGGGCACACTGTTGACTCATATCCAGCTTCTCATCCACTGTAATCCCCAGGTCCTTTTCTGCAGAACTGCTGCTTAGCCAGTCGGTCCCCAGCCTGTAGCAGTGCATGGGATTCTTCCGTCCTAAGTGCAGGACTCTGCACTTGTCCTTGTTGAACCTCATCAGATTTCTTTTGGTCCAATCCTACGATTTGTCTAGGTCTCTCTGGACCCTATCCCTACCCTCCAGCATAACTACCTCTCCCCCCATTTTAGTGTCATCTGCAAACTTCCCCCCTTCTCCTTCTTTAATGAAATGATCCCTAGTGATCCCCATGAAGCCAGTTGCTATGTGGGTAGCACAAGAGGTCCTCTTGCTCCCAGACTGGAAGAGTTCTGGCCTTGACAGTCTGCTACTAAGAGAAGCATCCACCTCATTATTTTTCGTGAAGTGACACCTAGAGACCTCTGCCCCATGCGGTAAGGCTCTGTACAAACCTATAACAAACAGACAGCCCCTACCTCCAGGAGCTTAAAGTCTTGTGAGAAGTGCACGATCAAATTGCTCACAAAGGGTCACAAATCTGCTCAGGTGGGTTTGTCCCCATGCTTGGTTCAGACCCTTGCTCTCATGGACCCAAGCATAGCCCCATACAGCTTAGCTCTGTCTATCCAGGGTGTTGGGAGGTTCCAGTTGGTTGGTGGGTGCCCAAATGCAGAGCGGACCAGCTTTCACCTAGGGACACCAGGGATCCTTCTTGAACTAGGAGGCAGCCTAGTGGATGGAAGCCAGCCCTGGTTGAATTCCACCACTGGGTCTAACGCACCATCTGTCCTACTGCAGAATGAAAGTGGGGCTTTTGATCCAACGAGGGAGCAAGAGAGAGCCTGCCAAACGTTGTGCTGCCAATCCCTCATTTGCAACTCTACTGATCACCCCCCCTTATGCCCAGCTCTTAAAGGGCAAATTCTCCATTGACTTAACATCCTGTGGGAACTCACTGATTGGGTGCAAGTCAGTGCAGTATCGAATCCTTAGCTTTTAAAAAAATCCTCCCTTCTACACATGCACCCTGGCCTCAAATCCCAAGATAGAAGGGGGGTGGAGGGAAGCATTTCCTAGAAAGAAACGCAGAGTGTATAATTAATGTCTAAAAACATGATTGCCCTGGGTAATTTGTCAAATCAAATCACTGTAAACTGATGCCAAAAAGCAATCCCCTGCTCTCTGCTTCACTTCTCTTTGCACTTTTTGGGTAAATGGACCTTTTGTAGCTCTGCAAGATCAGAAAATTAGTTCTATAGCATCATAGTTGCCTTCCCCTCCTCCTGGCCCCTTCCTACACTTCATGGCTCAGTGCCGGAGAGTGGCTTGGACTAATCATGCACCCAAGTTCACTCCTGTCAGTAGCGACCAATTGAAAGCAGCAACTCTTTGTCCAGCACAATTTTATTCTGAATACAGCCAGGTGATCTTGTCAGACACTGATTTCTGCAGTGTGCTAGTGATAATGTCATAGACCAGAATTTTCAGAAGGACTCAGCTCTCCCAACTAGGGCTGGATTATCAGCACTTTTGAAAATCTGGCCCTTATTCAGTTACCTCAATGGGAACAGAGCTCTTTGGAACATCTGGCCTCCCACTGGGGTCTTGAACACCTGAAAATCCGGGGGGAAGATCTTCAGTTGGTATGAACTGTCCTAGCTCTACTGAAATCAGTGGAGCAATATCAATTTACAACCTCCGATGAGCTGCACCCTGGCTGTGAGTGATTTGGAATAAGTGCCATACTGGTTATTACAGACCGATGAGTGATTTGGAAAAAAAAAGAGGAATTTAGTGAACATTGTCATAAATAAAAGTGTGGAGTTGCTTCACTATGATTCCTGGGGAATTATGGATCCTGATCTTGCAAACCTTTACACATGTTTAATTTACTCATGTGAGCCATTCCATTAAACTCAGTGGAACTACTCAGATGCATACAGTTACTCAGGTGAGTATGTGTTTGCAGAACCAAGGCAACAATTAGTGAGTATCCTGACAACTGGAGAATTTGAGAAAATACTGTTGAATCCTGAATTTTATCACAGATGTTTTTCATCTGAAAATTCATACCAGGAAGTATATCATTTGTTATTCTCCTGTTTACAAATTTTCAGTCATTCAATCAGGGAGAAGAAGCCATGCCATGTGACTTAGGAGACCAACTACATATGCCATGACAACACATATTCCATAGCAGAAGCAGAGAGATCACAAAGAACTCACAGGCTGGAAATCACCCATTCAAGCCCTTTGTGAATACAACCGCAAGGATGGAGATCAGTTCTTGAATGAGGGCTATGTTTGTAATTAGGGTCAGTTCATAACCAAGATTTCAAATCAGCTCTAATGGTGATCAAAGCGATTCGTTCTTTTATCATTTTGATTAATTTTAATGAATCACTGGGTCGAATGAAGTCTGGAGCTGGAAGTCTCTGTATGAGGATGAATTTATTTCATACTAGTGTAATGGCCAACTGCCCCACTTGCATTTCTGGTGTGACGAGTGTAGTTCTCCAGTCCAGCAATGTCTGTGCTGCATCCCATACCAAAACTGGCAGGTTCCTTTAGACCTTTCCGAGTACACATGCCATATGCATCTCCTCCATGAAACCCAGCTGTAATGTACGGGGATTGAGTAATATCCTTTTAAAATAGTTTGTGAGCCCTCTAGCGGCCCTCACTGTCTTCTATGTTTCACAAGCCACCAGAAGGCTGCCAGAGCTGCAATGTTGTATGTATATGCAGCTAGGCCTTGCATGTTGTATGTAGTTCATAAACACGGCTATCTGAACCCCATCATGCTCATGTGGTTCCTTCGTACTATATATGTTGTATAAAAAGCAGAAGACAACATCAGAAGAATAAGCACCTCTGATGACCTGCACCATAGAGAATTATAGATTGGCTCTTCAGAGACAGCTGTGTCTGCCACTGTACTAGCAGAAAGGTTTGTCTAAAGTCTTCATGGCAACAGCCTCAAGCAAATTAACTAATTGAGCTGGTCAAGATTTTCCCAGCAAAACATTTTTTTTGTCTGCTCCGAATCGGGCAGAAAAGGAATGTGAACCTGAGTCTTCCACATTGCAGGTGAGTGCCATAGCCAACGGGCTATTATGGGATGGGGCTCCACTCTCTATTTTTCAGGAAAATTTTTGAAAGGTCTCAGTTTCAGGGCGATGCGGAACGAACCCAAACGCCAGAACCACAGCGTTTTTTGCAAAAAGGAATTCTTGAGGTCCAGCCAGCCCTATTTGCCAAGACTCTGGGCTCTCTGAGGCTTTCAGAGTTTTGCATTAAACAATGTGTTAAGCAGAGCATCGTTTCCCCTTTGTTTCTCCTAAGAGAGGTGGCTAGAAAAACTTTTTGTATAATAGGGATTGATTCTGCAAGGTGCTGCATACTCTGGCTCTGATCCACCAATGCACTTAAGCACGTGCTCAACTTTAACTCAAGCAATGAGTTTCACAGGCTAATTGTGCAGTGTTTGGAAAAGGATTTCCCCATATCAGGTCTCAATTTGTTGCCTTACAATTTAATTGACTGTCTCCTAGTTCTTTTGCCATGACAAAGGATTAATTGAAGAGTCTGATCTATCTTCTCTAGATCATTCATTGTTTTGTCCATATCTTTCATCTCCTCTCTCATTTGACTCCTTTCTATGGAGAACAATTTCAACATTTTAAATTTCTCTTCAGATTGACATTCTTCCATGTCTTGTCCTCTCCTTGCCATTGACTGTATCAGGACGTTCTCTGTTCCATTACTATTTCCACTGGAATAGACTCTGCCATGTTGAATCTTGAGCACTTACTCACTTAGAGGTAATACTTGGCATTGATATGGCATTTGTTATCCCAAGATTTCAAACCACTTCACAAAGATCGTTATTATTTATATTGTGATAGCGTGTAGAGGCCCCAGGCAAGACCTGAGTCCCGTTGTGCTAAATACACATGATTGTTGGGTTTAGTGTGTGGGTGTTGGGTGATGTTGGGTGGCCTGGGATATGCAGGAGTTCAGACTAGATGATCTGGTGATCTCTTCTGGCCTTAAACTCTATGTCTATGAGTGTAAGAGGCAGCCCCCGTTCTTAGAGCCTTTAATCTAAATAGAGAAGACAGACAAAGGGTGAGAGGGGAACAGAAAAATGCCTTGTCCAACACTACATAGCAGGTCAGCTATACAGCTGGGATTAGAACCCATATCTCTTGGTTCCAAGTCCATGTTATCTACCATCATGCCCTGCTCAGAAGTAGCATTAACCCCATTTTACAGATGGGGGGATTGAGGCACTGGATGGTTAAGCAACATTATCACATGGCAGGACACTGGCAGAGGCAGGAATGTCCCCGGCTCTGAATCTCAGACCATGCAGCCTCGGCCACCAAGGCAAATCAATGGCATCCTGAGTGACTGCAGCAGGAGTCACCAACAGAACTCCACTGGCCATCACCTACAGTCCTCAGCTTAAACCTCTCCAACGCATCATCAGTGATCTACAACCCATCCTGGACAATGATCCCTCACTTTCACAGACCTTGGGAGGCAGGCCAGTCCTCGCCCACAGACAACCCGCCAACCTTAAGCATATTCTCACCAGCAACCACGCACCGCACCATAACAACTCTAACTCAGGAACCAACCCATGCAACAAACCTCGATGCCAACTCTGCCCACATATCTACACCAGCAACACCATCACAGGACCTAACCAGATCAGCTACAACATCACCGGCTCATTCACCTGCACGTCCACCAATGTTATATATGCCATCATGTGCCAGCAATGCCCCTCTGCTATGTACATTGGTCAAACTGGACAGTCACTACGCAAGAGGATAAATGGACACAAGTCAGATATCAGGAATGGCAATATACAAAAACCTGTAGGAGAACACTTCAACCTCCCTGGCCACACAATAGCAGATGTAAAGGTAGCCATCTTACAGCAAAAAAACTTCAGGACCAGACTCCAAAGAGAAACTGCTGAGCTCCAGTTCATTTGCAAATTTGACACCATCAGATCAGGATTAAACAAAGACTGTGAATGGCTATCCAACTACAGAAGCAGTTTCTCCTCCCTTGGTGTTCACACCTCAACTGCTAGCAGAGCACCTCACCCTCCCTGATTGAACTAACCTCGTTATCTCCATACTGATTTATACCTGCCTCTGAAGATTTCCATTACTTGCATCTGAAGAAGTGAGGTTCTTACCCATGAAAGCTTATGCTCCCAATACTTCTGTTAGTCTTAAAGGTGCCACAGGACCCTCTGTTGCTTTTTACAGATTCAGACTAACACGGCTACCCCTCTGATACTTGCAGCAGGAGAGTCTATTTTCAGAAGGGACAGCTCTGAGGATGGCGGTCCCTCTATGTAATACTTCCTGGGAGTCTGTTTCACCTGAGAGAGGAAGGTACTGATGACATTCACATGATGATATGTCTGAGTTGTTTGACTCCTACATTTCTCATAGAATCATAGACTTCAAGGCCAGAAGGGATCATAATGATCACCTAGTCTAGTGTTTTTCAACCTTTTTTCATTTGTGGACCGCTAAAAAGTTGCAAATGGAAGTCTGGGCCCCTTTGAAAAGTTTAGACATAGTCTGCGGACCCCCATAGGTTGAAAACCACTGTTCTGTGGTAATGACAACCTTTTGAGGACCCCTTAGACATAGTCTGAGGAACCCTAGGGGTTTGCAGACCACTGTTTGAAAACCACTGATCGTGTCTGACCGCCTGCACATTGCAGGCCACAGAACCTCTCCCAGCCACTCCTGTAATAGACTCCTAACCTCTGGCTGAATCACTGAAGTCCTCCGTGAGTGCTCAGAATCCCCAGTAACACCAGCCACTCTCTTAGACGGCTGCACTGTCATACGGAGATGGGTCGTAGCCAGCAGCCAAGTAATATCTCATCACTTAGAGAAGGGAGAAGAGGGGAGAGAGATTCCCGGAGCGAGCAGAGGGGGGTTAAGCCAAGTGGTGAATGGATTCCACAGCTGCTCCGAGACCCATGATGACGAGGGAGCATGTGCCTGGCGGTGAAAGCCTCTGAGCTGGCACAGTGATGTCGTCGCTTCCTTCCCCTCTATGGAATCCAACCACTGCTTGATGGCTGGGGCTTTGTCAAAACCATAGAGAGAGTCTCCCCCGGCCCAAATCCCTTGGCTTCCAGCAAAGCCTGAAATAACCCCCCTGGCAGTCCTGTAAACCTCCCCCGCCCCAGACACCAAGCGTAGGATGCTGACATTTAGCAGGAGGGAAAATGACCCAAACGAGCCCACTCTCTCTCTCTCCCCCAGTCCTATCCCCTGGAAAATGTTCGTAAAGCAGAGCGAAAAAATTAAAAAGGCAAAAAAGAAAAAAAAAAACCTCCGAGGTCTGTGGAAATAACGTGTGGAGGGGAAGGGTGAGTCAGGCTTACTAATAGCGCGAGGATCACCATTCCACAGAGCGGGGGTGATTCACGGACAAGGGAGAGGGCGTTGGAAGGTGGCAGAGCCCCAGAGAGCAGGAAAGAAAGTTGTGTTCAAGCAGAGGAGAAAATGAGAGCTGGGAAGGGTCCAGGTTACATGCACCTTGCTCCTTGTCAGGGAGCCACTCAACACGGCATGGGAACTGACCACCTTGTCCATCCCCCTTGACCATTCCAGTTATTCCCCAGTGCTTTGGCTTTAAACGAACGTAGGCTATAATACCACAAAGACACCCATGTCCTTCGCTCCCCCCCACCCCCACCCCTTCCACGGGACGCTCAGCATGGCTGCGTCTTCCCTCGCTCTTGTCATTCCACTCCCCCACCTCTCCCCTTGAGCTGCCACGGATCTACATGATTCTGTTTTCCCCATAAAAGATGCCTTCAAGGAGATGAGAAAAGCAGGCCCTATTTAGGAGCTTTGCGCACTGCGGGGAGAAGGCCCTTTTGGAAGCCATCGGTGGGGAGAGGGGACCGTTGGGGGTTTAGACCGTGTGAGCTAATTTCGCTACCCATGAGTCTATTTCTTCATCCATCTGTTATCTCCCCCTCGCCCATCCCCACCCTCTTCTTTTTATCTGAATAAATAAATAAATAAATAAATAAATTCCTCTCTCTCCAGTCCACAATGAAAGCTGTAAAACTTTTTCAGTTTGGAAAATTCTCCCGCTCAGTTTTTCCTATCGCTTAATCCCCGCTTTGAGTTACAGAATGAGTAAACACGTTTTATAAGGTTCTAATTCATACCTAACCCATACAGTTTATAGCTTTACATAGTAAAAAAGAAAAGAAAAGAAGAAAAAGAAAATAGCCGTGACTCCACAACAGCACTTCTGATCGCTCTGACATGTGCTCGGCTACCAAAGGCAGCCTGGCTCAGTTAGGTGTGAGCTAGCCAGGCTTGGGAATTGTTTCCTTTCCAGATTCCTGCAATCTCCTTTGTAATAAATAGTCAGTCTCATTAAGGGAGTTGGAATATCCATGGCTTACCCTTTGGAGAGAGGAGGTATGGTATCGGAGGAGCTGCTTTGGCCACTTGCTGCCCAGCAAGCTGTCCAGAGCAAGGGTCTGTCCCTGGGACACAGGTGGGGGCAGACCCATAGAGGTGCGATGGAAGTGGGGATAGGCTTAGCTACACTTAGCTGACACCTGTCAGGGGCGGTCTAGTCCTGCCATGAGTGCAGGGGACTGGACTAGATGACCTCTTGAGGACCCTTCCAGTCCTATGACTCTATTGTGTACCAGAGGTAGGAATCCAGGCATACATGCCACATGCCTGCCAGGCATTTAGCTGGTATTGGTCATTACAGAGAATCCAAGGGCAGGCATGTTAGTGTGAGGGAAAGGTATCCAAATGGACAGAGGGTTCTGAAGTCCTCTGCATATCCACAGAACAGGATTAGCCTGGGCAGAGACACTGCACGCTTCTTGACAGACACCCAGCTTATGCACTGGCTTAGAGGCACCATCTATATGGGTCACAGAGCCCATTTCTTCTTTGGTCTTTCTGCCAAGTCCACCAGCTGGGCTGGTGGATTTTGTCATGTGGACACTATCACGGTTACAGGGGTAGCGGCAGCTCTGGCCCTTCTCTGGTCTCTCTGAGTGCACGCCTGGAGGTGTTAGGCTATAAACTGCATGGCTTAGACATGACCTCTCCTGGGGTAGAAGCAGTGATTTCTCCCACTCTTAGATGGACCCTGGGCTACAGTACCCTGGGTATCCACCGTGTTTACGCAGCAGGCCCAGCTGTCCAGTACCTGCAGTTCATTCCTTCCGAAGTCGGTGACTAGAGTGACCCAAACAACCTTCTAAATGTCTAAACAGTAGACATAAAACAAGGCATGAGAGAAACAGGATTTCAAAACGAGAAGCAGCCCATATGCATGTCTCTCTTATCTAGAGGCTTACCATTAGGGCAGGGCTGGCCAGAAAACAAGAATTCTCTTTCACAAAAGATGTTGAGGTTTCAACATTTGTTTTTTGTTCTACGTTGGAATAAAAACGAGCGCTTTCCCATTTTGGGGGGGGGGGGGAGGGGAAGTAGGGAGAGAACATCGTCCCAGAATAGCCACTAGTCTCATAGACTCATAGATTTTAAGGTCAGAAGGGACCATTGTGGTCATCTAGTCTGACCTCCCGCATGATGCAGGCCACAAAAGCTGATCCACCCACTTTCCCTTAACTCAGCTGTTGAAGTCTCCAGATCGTGATTTAAAGACTTCAAGTCGCAGAGAATCCTCCAGCTTGCGACCCCTGCCCTATGCTGCGGAGGAAGGCGAAAAACCTCCAGGGCCTCTGCCAATCTACCCTGGAGGAAAATTCCTTCCCGACCACAAATATGGCGATCAGTAGAACCCCGAGCATACAGGCAAGAATCTCCAGCCGGACCCTTTCATTTTACCAGCGATGGCACGTTATTGCCTAGTTGACTAAAATCACGTTATCCCATCAAACCATTCCCTCCATGAACTTATCTAGCCTAATCTTGAAGCCAGGGAGGTCTTTTGCCCCCACCGTTTCCCTCGGAAGGCTGTTCCAAAATTTCACCCCTCTGACGGTTAGAAACCTTCGTCTAATTTCAAGCCTAAACTTCCCCACGGCCAGTTTATATCCATTTGTTCTCGTGTCCACATTAGTACTGAGCTGAAATAATTCCTCTCCCTCCCTGGTATTTATCCCTCTGATATATTTAAAGAGAGCAATCATATCCCCCCTCAGCCTTCTTTTGGTTAGGCTAAACAAACCGAGCTCCTCGAGTCTCCTTTCATAGGAAAGGTTTTCCATTCCTCGGATCATCCTAGTGGCCCTTCTCTGTACCCGTTCCAGTTTGAGTTCGTCCTTTTTAAACATAGGAGACCAGAACTGCACACAGTACTCCAAATGAGGTCTCACCAGCGCCTTGTATAACGGAAGCAGCACCTCCCTGTCCCTACTAGAAATACCTCGCCTAACGCATCCCAAGATCGCATTAGCTTTTTTCACAGCCACGTCACATTGCCGACTCATAGTCATCCTGCGATCAACCAGGACTCCGAGGTCCTTCTCCTCCTCCGTCACTTCCAACCTATGCGTCCCCAGCTTATAACTAAAATTCTTGTTAGTCATCCCTAAATGCATCACCTTACACTTCTCACTATTAAATCTCATCCTATTATTATTACTCCAATTTACAAGGTCATCCAAGTCTCCCTGCAGAATATCCCGATCCTTCTCCGAATTGGCAATACCTCCCAACTTTGTGTCATCCGCAAACTTTATCAGCCCACTCCTACATTCGGTTCCGAGGTCAGTAATAAATAGATTAAATAAAATCGGACCCAAAACCGAACCTTGAGGAACCCCACTGGTGACCTCCCTCCAACCTGACAGTTCACCTTTCAGTACTACCCGCTGCAGTCTACCCTTTAACCAGTTCTTTATCCACCTCTGGATTTTCATATCGATCTCCATTTTTTCCAATTTAACCAATAATTCCTCATGCGGCACAGTATCAAACGCTTTACTAAAATCGAGGTATATTAGATCCACCGCATTTCCTTTATCTAGAAGGTCTGTTACTTTCTCAAAGAAGGAGATCAGGTTGGTTTGGCACGATCTGCCTTTCGTAAATCCATGTTGTAATTTGTCCCAATTGCCATTCGCCTCAAGGTCCTTAACTACTTTCTCCTTCAAAATTTTTTCCAAGACCTTGTCTTGTCCTAGTCAGATGGATTCAGAGCAGGTACTGTACCCTGGGTCCTTCAAAACGAGAAGCAGCGTACATGCAACAATTGCTCAGTCAACTCAATAGGCTGGTGGCTCAGGCACTCATGTGGCATGTGCACGGTCCATGTGCTCTGAATAAGGGATAGCGGCTTTCCTGGGGCCTCCCTCGGCTTTGACCACAAATTCCATCCTGGACCCGAGAAAACTCCCCTGATAAGAGTGTCGTTGGAACCGAGGCGTTTCCGTGAAAAGGTTCAGTTCTGAAGAGCTGGCATTTGCCAACCAACAACTTTTGGATGAAAAATTCCCGACCCGCTCTACTGACTACCCCCTGAAGGAAGCCTAAGCTTTTCAGATATCCCCATGGGTGCCACAGCTCCTCAGCCACAAGTGCCCTGACTTCTGGACAGAGAGTGTCTTTTTTATCTCTTTATAGTCCTTCTGGGCGGATGGCCCCCAACACTGGCCAGACAAGTTTTGTAAGCTGGCTGGAGCCTGGGAGGTCAGATCTTCACAGGGAATGGGGTCAGGCATTGTCTCTTAATGGCCATGAAGTGGCTTACTGGGAGCTGGCTTATCTCGAACTATTGTTTCCCTTCCTGCTTGTCTTTCCAACAGCCTGCTATTAAACTGAACCAATTTATTCATACAGCAAACATCCCCATAACCATGGACAGTACTCAGACTATTACACGGCAGGCCCACTTCCACCACAGACACCTCGCACTCTGAGGCCAACAGCTCATTTCACATAGCCCACTTGAGATCAGAGGAGGGAGTAGCAGCAGATAGAGGAAGAGACAATGTCATGCTGGGGGCCAGAGTCCCAGCATATGCAAATCACTACAGAGCCATTGGCTTCGGTGGAACTCCCGTGATTTTCACGCCAGCTGAGAGTCTGGCTCTGGGTTTGGGTTCCCGGAGCAGCTTTCCAAGGGAGCTCTGTAAGAAAAAGGGGAACATGCCCAGCTTCTGAATTGTGTTGCTCTCCAGGAAACCCCTCCAGCAGCAGATGGTTGAATGATACTAGGGAGGAAGAGCTCCTGCTTGTCAACTTTCCTACCAGCCAGCCATCCCCCGGAGCCCTCCAGATTTCAGTGATGTGTTTTCACCTTCCGGAGGAGTTGAGATTTATCAGCACACAGACAGGCCAGTGGCAGTTAGCCAGTCCAACAGCTCTGGGCTCCAGACTCCTCCTCAGTCCCTGCCACCGTCTCATTGTCCCGCTTCTCCTCCCCCCTCCGATCCCCCAATCACTTCCCTTCTGCTCACATACAAAGGATAAATCAGCAACAGCAACAACCATCACCAAACGCCATCAAGTGGCGTACAGTGAAATCTAACACAATTGCATGGGCATATTTTCTCCTTTGTCATCTCTCTGTCTGACCCATCCTTCATTTGTTATTGCTATTGGGTCAGATTTTGTATATTAGTGTAGGTCCATTGACTTCAGTAGAGTTATGCTCATTTATAAGAAGCTGAGGATCTGGTCTATTATTTCCAAGTTGAGGCCCTGATCCTGAAAACACATCTGCTTTACTCTCCTACCACCAGTGGTCCCATTGCAATCACTGGAAGTAGACCTGGTACTCACATGTGAGTGACTGCAGGATTGAAGCCTTAGATGGTAATACAGCTGGCGGAAATTTGTTGTTTGAAACTGTTTCAATATTTTTTAAAATGGCCTTTTTTCTCCCAATAGCAACATTTGTGGTGAGATGTGTCCATGTTTGCTTTTTTTTGATTAAAAAGAATCTGAAATTGAAAAATTGAAAACATTTCAGTTCTCGAAACCAAAAACTTTTAGTTTAGTTATTCTCCCCTTTCTCGGCTTTCCTTTTTATTTGTTTGTTTGTTTGTTTGTTTTTTGTTGTTGTTTTGGTTGAAACTTGCGAAAATTTAAAATAAAAGGTAATGAAAATTTTTTAAAAGACACAAAACATTTTTGTGAAACATACCATTTCCTGACAGCTCTTTGAGGAGGGACCAGGTCATTCTTACGTACTCTGGAAGATGCTCAGAAACTACAGTGATGAGCAGTGTATACATGGGTAGACTCCAAATAAGCAGACAGACCGAAGTATTTACATCAGTGACTTGGCAACTCCACTTGTCCAATACGTGAACATTCAGAGACACGCAGGCTTGTGTCTGTTAGAAGAGGTTTTATATGATTACAGAGGGAAGGTCAGAGTGCAACAGATGGCAAATGCGGCCTGCAGATATCAACATTAAAGGACTGGGGGTCATCTTTATCAATAACACAGAAGACAGCGAATGAAGCTCTATGCAAAGATGCAATTTGCTTTGGGCATCCGGGCTAGTAGATACAGGAAGCAGATAAGGATACCTGGCCACTCATGTCAACACAGACCTACTAGTAACTGTCAGCCCTGAGGAAGACATCCCCTAGTAACGAGGATGAGTGCAATCTGCTCCATTACACACAAACTACGTGCCAGCCTTTGGCATCTGGCAAGTCACTGCCCCGATCCAATCCATCAAACACCCTACCGCAAAAATCACCTTCCTTGCCTGATACTGTGGCCATGTTCAATCCACCCCTCACCTCCACATGCCCCCCCATTCTCTCCTGCATCGAAGGTAAGAACAAGTACCGAAGGACCTCGGAGTATTGGTTGATCACAGGATGACTATGAGCCGCCAATGTGATATGGCCGTTAAAAAAGCTAATGCGGTCTTGGGATGCATCAGGCGAGGTATTTCCAGTAAAGATAAAGAGGTGTTAGTACAGTTATACAAGGCACTGGTGAGACCTCATCTGGAATATTGTGTGCAGTTCTGGTCTCCCGTGTTTAAGAAGGATGAATTCAAACTGGAACAGGTGCAGAGAAGGGCTACTAGGATGATCCGAGGAATGGAAAACCTGTCTTATGAAAGGAGACTCAAAGAGCTTGGCTTGTTTAGCCTAAGCAAAAGAAGGCTGAGGGGAGATATGATTGCTCTTTATAAATATATCAGAGAGATAAATAACAGGGAGGGAGAGGAATTATTTAAGCTTAGTACCAATGTGGACACAAGAACAAATGGATATAAACTGGACATTAGGAAGTTTAGACTTGAAATTAGACGAAGGTTTCTAACCATTAGAGGCGTGAAGCCTTCCAAGGGGAGTAGTGGAGGCAAAAGACATATCTGGCTTCAAGACTAAGCTTGATAAGTTTATGGAGGGGATGGTATGATGGGATATCAATTAATTGCCAAAATTAGGCTCTTTGATTATTAGCAGGTAAATATGCCCAATGGTCTGTGATGGAATGTTAGATGGGGTGGGATCTGAGTTACTACAGAGAATTCTTTCCTGGGTGCTGGCTGGTGAGTCTTGCCCACATGCTCAGGGTTTAACTGATTGCCATATTTGGGGTCAGGAAGGAATTTTCCTCCAGGGCAGATTGGCAGAGGCCCTGGGTTTTTTTCGCCTTCCTCTGCAGCGTGGGGCATGGGTCACTTGCTGGAGGATTCTCTGCACCTTGAAGTCTTTAAAACACGATTTGAGGACTTCAATAACTCAGGCATAGGTTAGGGGTTTGTTACAGGAGTGGGTGGGTGAGATTCTGTGGCCTGCGTTGTGCAGGAGGTCAGACTAGATGATCATAATGGTCCCTTCTGACCTTAAAGTCTATGAATCTATGAAACAAGTAGCTTGAATTCAAGGCCCTTAGTGATTTAATTCCTTTCCACCTCTCTACCCCTCTCCATCTTTGCTCAGCTGTCTGGATCCAGCCTTTATGTTCCTGTCCCATGCCCACCTCCATGCCTCCTTTCAAGTCATCCCCGGTGCATGGAACTCCTTTCCTAGCCCCAGTCAGCACATCTCACCTCTCTCTTCCTTTTACGCCATCCTCAAAAACTGGTTATAAACGATGGCTGAGATACCAGGCCATTCCTTCAGGAGCTGCAGCCTGGGAAGGCCTGCTCTGGTGCCGGAACAACTCCCAACATAAAGTAGAGGAACCAGGAGCTGCTCTATTTTATGATGTCCCCTACTCCCCTAGGCTTCCAATGAGCTGGTCTGCAAGACCACAGCTGCTGAGAATCCCCAAAGCTGTCCATGCACCCCTGGCTCTGCCCCCAACAGCCTGCCTGCACTCAGGCTTCCAAGGGGGGCCCGCAGAGGGCAGCCTACGACTGTCCTCTGCAGCACCTGAACGCCCCCAGGAAATTCTCTCATTGAGGCATTGTAGAGGGGCTGGCTGGGGTGGGTATGTGAAGAATGCCTCCCTACGGATCTAATAATATTAACCCCACCCCCTCAGAAAACATTGTAAGCAGCAGAGATGCATGAGCAGGCCCCCAAGGGACTGCACAGCCTTATTGTCCCTGACTTCGCCCTTCTCTCCTTCTGTTGTTCTTGACTTAATTTAGGCTTACATCCTTCACGTGCCTCTATGTGAGTGCAGAATTGGGGGGTCTTCGTCTGTAAGCTCCTCTGAGTACAGCCCTCGATGATACTGGTTCTGTCAAGCATCGTGAGCCCCTGTGGTGTTAAACTACTAATTAATATAAAGATGTCAGTCATATGGGCCTCATTTGGGCACGTCAGCCCTGGCCTATCACACAGACACTCAGAACCAGAGCTAGCCTGAAAGCAAATGGCCTGAGGCTGCCTCAGCAGCCACCCACAACGAGATCTGAGGGTTTCAGGCCCCGTCATGTTATTTTCATTCTCCTTCTCCTCCAAGAAACAAAAATGAATGTTTATTTCCTGCAAGCCCCGGTGTGAGAGAGGGCAAAACTTTCCTCTGGGAGCCAGGCGGCTGGAAAGTGCGCGCAGAGGCCAAAATTTGCAGGATTTGTCACTGAGCTCTTATGCGATATTTCTTATTTATTCAGACGTAATATTAGGGGAAACCTGCTAGGGCCAGAGCAATGGGGGAGATTCCACTGTTGTTCTCCTCGGGCCGGCTGTTACAGAAGAAAAGAGAGAGAGAGAATCAGAGCTTAGAAACAAACAGAGACCGACACAGGCATAAACACTCAGTGAAAGAGAGTGATCGCCAATACAGCTGGGCGGCACATGGTGGGGTGAAAAGGTTCAAGAATTGGGAGTGTTCTGCTTGAAGCCAATGCAGAGAGACAGCTCGGCAGGAAGCAGTGCGGGCCACTGAATAAAGCACTAAGCTGGGATTCAGGAGAGCCGGGCTCTCTTGTGAGGTATACCGCTGATCCGTGACATGATCTTGGGCAAGTCTGTCTCTGCTTGCCCTCCCATCTTTCTATTTAGAGTGTTTGCTCTTACAGAGCTGGTTTCTTCCTCTGTGCTAATACCTAATACAATGGAACCCTGATCTCATTTGGGGCCTTCAGGAGTTACTGTCATCCGGATAATAATTTACAGACAGAATTTCAATCTGGATAAAAGCTGGATTCTGTGCATTTCATTGCTGCAGTGGAGCCAAGACCCATTTGCAAGCTCTATTACCCACTTCTGCTCACTTTTGCCTACTGCCTAGTGTTGGTATTGCCTTGTTACATTGAAAGCCTCTAGCTCTGCTTGGCAGGAGAGTGGACTGGATGATCTGATGGGCCTTTGCCAACTATGCCTACTCTGGTTCTATGAGCGCTGCTGCGGAAACCTTTTCTGATTGTTCTTATGTGGCCTCTGTCCCAGCCCTGGCACTCAAAGTGGCAAGGCCAAATGCAGAGTGGCATTGTGTGCAGCTAGGGTGACCAGATGTCCTGATTTTATAGGGACAGTCCCGATTTTTGGGTCTTTTTCTTATATAGGCTATTACCACCCACCCCCGTCCCAATTTTTCACATTTGCTGTCTGGTCACCCTATGTGCAGCTGTTGTCAGCTAGAGGGATGACAGAGGCAGCCCTGCAAGAACCACGGGAAACAGGATCTTGGAGGCTACTACAGCAGCATCACCTTCTTAAATACACATGCAAACACAAGGGCTGAAATCACTTTCCCAGACACTGAGCAAACCCAGCTAATCATTTTGCCTCTTGGTAAAAACGGTCCTTGCAAATTAGTGAAAAGAAAGAAAGAAAGAAAGAAAGAAAGAAAGAAAGAAAGAAAGAAAGAAAGAAAGAAAGATAAAACAAGCAAGCTTTCCCATACACTGTTACACTGTGGTTAAGGGCTCTGATGAATGCATACAGCAAACAGGAGATCAATAGAGAGTGCACAGGATAATTTAGACAGAAAGGAGGATGTGTGGAAGCTCTATTTAGACTATATTAACCACAATTAATTTAGAGCTCATTTTCTGATAGACTAATTGCAGTAGCACTTTGAAAGTTTTACATTTTCTACACGCTTCGCAAGGAAGTTGGGGGGGAGGAGGTAGGTTTTCAACAGCACTCAGCAGCTTCCACTGTGGCACTTCTGGACAGGTTTTCAGATAAGCCCTGCACCCCAAGAGGCTGAGCTCATTTGAAAATCTGCCCTGTATCTTGGTGCCTAAATGGGAGCTGAGATTCTGGTCTAAAAGCCCACACTACTCTTTGCCCTTCATGGGTGCGGGAGGACAAAGCAAAGGCGCATGACACTGTGCCAATCCTCTGCCCTGGGAGCAGCTACCGTCCCAGCCCTTGTACTCCCTGAGTTTAAAAGACCAGGAGAACTGCATCAGGCAAACGAAAGGATGCAGGGCCCCTCGGCACAGCCAGCACTGTGGGGCTCTAAAGTACCACTCTTCAGCAAGTTCCTTCCTGTGTACTCTGCTGGCTGAATGCCCCCACTGGAGCAGACACATCTGCAGCATCATTACGCTTTGCAAAGGCAC